>NC_064924.1:541551118-542921118 GCF_023897955.1 Schistocerca gregaria
TCTGGGCGAAAGGCCCTCAAAATTAGGGTCATTTCCACCTAGAATTCTTTATGTAGATGGTGTTTCTGCCACCGTCTCTGTAATGAATAAACCTGTAGCTAAGTTTTATTAAAGGATGTGTAAAGCTAAAGAAATACAAATATAGGAATCAAATTACTGAGAAAAATTACGTAATTGCTATGGTGCAATCAGACAAACCGTCCTATACAACAATGAGGGAGCTAACAACAACAGGGACACATATTCATCAGTGCACGGTCTCCACACTCAAACTCAAAGGTAGGTAGAGGGTGGAGGCTGTAGCTCATATACTTAAAAAAAGGGAAGCAATAAGAAAATGGTGCAGGTCTACGAGACCACCGTATTTCAGCTAAGGGTTAATGTACAAAGAAAAACCTTTTTAGTTGAAATTAATATAAGAATAATGCTAGTCATCACGCAACATAATTCTACTACGAAGTTTATTAGGGAACAGACAAAAACAAGGAAGCACCACAAACACAACACTCTCCCATACCAAATATCGTGTAGGAAAGCCGTTGGCGCTGGAAATAGCTTCCAGACGCCTCCGAATGGACGATTTTTGAGGAAATCTTATACGATTCTTCCTGCAAAATAGTGGCAAGTTCAGATAACGTTGTTGGAGAAACCGGCTGGAGTGGCCAAACGGTTCTAGGCGCTTCAGTCTGGAACCGCGCGACCGCTACGGTCGCAGGTTCGACTCATGCCTCGGGTACGGATGTGTGTGATGTCATTAGGTTAGTTAGGTTTAAGTAGTTCTAAGTTCTAGGGGACTGATGACATCAGCTGTTAAGTCCCATAGTGCTCAGAGCCATTTGAACCATTTTGATGTTGGAGATGGATAGCGATCACGCGAATTTATCCCCAAATAAGATCACAAAGGGATAGTAATATTGACATCTGGTGACCTTGGTGGACAATGAGGTGCGATATTTCATGCTCGAGTTTATAAAATCTATCCTGGACGACGCGAGTTGTGTGACCAGGGGACCCGTCTTCTTGGAACGCAGAATCACCAAAGGGAAGTAGATGTACTTTGAGCTGTACCTGATGAGCCAAAATAGTCACATATGCCTTGGCAGCAATTCGACCTAGCAGAATAACCATGGGGGTCATGAAATGGGACGATACGGCTGCCCAAATCATCACCGAATCCCCTACCATGTTTAACGCTTGGCAAGTAAACTCGGCCAGAAGTTGGGAACAGTCTGAAACATGACTCATCCGACCGAACGGCTTTCATTCATCTCTCCATAGTCCAGCCTTGATGAATTCTGCACCACGTTTCCCTGTTATGGGCGTTTGTATCGCTGATCAGTGGTCTGGAATTCCAACTCGTCCTGCAATTATGGACTTCTGTAGCTCTCTTCGGGTTGTTTTAGTTGTGGCAGAAGTCTCGCGTGCGACATTCAGCTCTGCAGTGACTTTAGCGGCTGTCGTCTTCTAGCTTTTCGCCACAGGCTTCTTCAATAACTCCCCATCACTATCACTCAACAGGCACTTTCGTCAGCATTGTGACTTAGCGGATGATGAAATTCTGCACTCCTGCATATAGTATAAATATTCGATATGGTTAGGAACCCCCCCCCCCCCCCTGACACACACACACACACACACACACAACAATTTGTCCACTTTTGAATTGCCTAAGCGTCGACGTAATGAACCTACAACTATGCAGAAATCTGTTGTGGCCATGACTGACACTTGCAATATGTTAACACACTGCACAGGTGCCGCTCGTGGTTAAACGCGACAGCGATATCTGCAGGTTTGTCAAGCATCTGTTTTTATGGTTCAGGCACTTGTTCCTTGTGGAGTTTCCTGTATTTACACTTGTTTTCGTAACTTCACATCTCTCAAAGTGTTGGTGGACGGAATATCTGTAGACAGGTTTTTGAGAGACACCAGAAGACAGTTAGCAGTAAGATGATGTTGAAGTAGGTTGTTAAGACCAGAAGTATATGTATTTGTGTGAACGCCTTCCACCTTCCAAAATCAGGTTGACAACACTGGGAAAAGATGGCCAATGATTCTTGCTACTTCGAATTTGAACTGTGTGATTCTGTCCATTATAAATGGTTTTGTGAAAACCTCCAGCTGTGGAAAAAACGAGTTCCGCCTTCCAAAATCAGGTTGACAACACCGGGAAAAGATGGCCAATGATTCTTGCTACTTCGAATTAGAACTGTGTGATTCTGTTCATTATAAATGGTTTTGTGAAACCCACCGGCTGTGGAAACAACGAGTTTATTAATAAATAACTTTTCTGCTACTACACGATTTTCATTTATTCATATTTTACACGACACATTTCGGGAAATGCGTTTTCTCTGTGGGCTATGCCATTTTTACGTAATGTTTTCGATTTGTGACGTTCTTCTCTGTTTTGTTGAGTTAAAGTCCATAAGATGGATTTGTGGTGCCATTGAATAGGGACCAAGAATTTGATTTTTTTTTCGACTTCGAGTTTGGAAAGTCCCACAGAGTATCAATGATAGTGCAACCTCGCAGACGATTTCGGTGTCTTCGACACCCAACTTGATGCTGGATGCATAAAACGGTGATTTTTTTATTGATTTTCGATTCCCCTCCACCTGGGGAGGGGTGGGCTGATAACAGCTTAATACGCTGCTCTACAGCCGAGAGAAAGTTAAACAAAACAATGGTGAGAAAACAAACAACATAAAAAGGCTATAAAACGGTGAGTATGTTAATAACAGTAAAATGGCGGAAACTCGCGGCACTTAAAATACAACCACGGCGTTGACGATGCAGATGAAGACGCACAAGAAGGAGACACGCACAATAAAAAAAAACTTGGCGACAGTCTGGTTTCTGTTTGCACGAGATAAAACACAACTAGTGACAGCATGGTGGCTCTTCGAAAGACTGACGGGGGACACAAAACACTGAACACTCACTTATAACAGCACTATACAGGTGACAGATGGGGTTGGGGCGAAGACCCAGACCTATGAGTGAGGGTACATAGAAAAGGTGGGGGGGAGGGGCGAACGCGAGAAGGAGGAGGAAAGGCAGAAAAAAGGACTCAGGAAGAGAAGAGATGTAGATAGAAAGCAGGTGGGGAAAACGCAGGATGGAAGGGGGTGAGAGGGAGCCTGGGGAAGGACCGTGGAAAGGAGGGGGAGGTGAGGATCAGAGTTGATAGGAGGGATGAATGGAGGGAGAGAGGGCATCATCCGGTGGGGGGAGGGAGAAATCGACAGGTGCCACTTTGGGAAAGGAGATGAAGGGTGTAGCAGTGAAGGGTAGGGGAGACACAATGGTGAAGGTGCGGTAGAGAGCGTGAAGAGGAGAGGACCAACCAGGGGATGAGGCAGATCAAGACGGTTGAAAGTGCAGAGAATGTGGATAAGTTCGAGGAAGAGGATCAGATGGAGGAAAGGTATCAGGTCGCAGAGGATCTGCATGGGGGACAGGTGGCGAATATGAAAGGCGACGAGGAGGGCATGGTGATCGAGGATCTGGAAGGACTTATAGAATTTGGGGGGCCGGATGTCCAGGTGGGACTGTCATAACAGAAGATGGGATGGATTAAAACGGTGTTTCATGTAATATCTGAGGATAATGTGCAATTTAGTTCTTGAAGCTGTGAGAGAAACGAAACTCCCATTCTATTAATGATGATGATGAAGTCCCATACTCCGTGACAGAGAGTAGGGGAACGATGCGGGAGACCCACACCGCTGTACTAGGCCAGGTCCTAGTGGAGGTGGTTCACCATTGCCATCCTCCGACCATAATGGGGATGAATGATGATGATGAAGCCGACAACAATAACACCTAGTCATCTCGAAGCAGGGAAAATCCCTGACCAAGCCGGGAATCGCACCCGGGACCCCGTGCTCGGGAAGCAAGAACGCTACCGCGAGACTACGAGAAGCGGAAACTGATTATATTTATGGAAACTCCTTAAACCAAACACAAAATGCCTTCTCTCTCTCTCTCTCTCTCTCTCTCTCTCTCTCTCTCTCACTCACTCACTCTTTCTTTTTGGGCAAGATCAAACACAAAATAATACTGCCATTCTATTACTAAAGTAAAATTTGACAGTTGTGAACTACTATGTAGTCTTGTGGCTGTGGACAAATTGCTTACCTTATTTTTTGGTTTTATTACCTTGATATAATAAGAGTACTCCATTAGAAGAGACAGATAAACGTAAACTGTATGGAAGTGGAGATTACCAAGAGTATTTCTATGACTTCACCATAGGCGGCGGTAAATACAACATCCGGCTCACCAGTGCATTACTCTACCACAAGGTGAACTATTTCAAAAAGCGACAACATCTGTCCAATCATGAAATTCCCACACGATTTCTGCATCTTTGCTACTGCCACACCACTAAGCGGCTGTCATGTACAAACAAATTGCGAAACGCTTGTCTATTGAGTATATGGAGGGGAGAAGCGCATTCAAATTTGCAAATGAGGTCGTATTTCGGAGCTCATTGTGGCACTAAAAACATTTAACGACGTTTTATAATGTGAGATGAAATTAAATTCTGTCCCTGTTTCACTGTGGTATCTAACTCCCTTACTACAAGCGAATTAGTAGGAATTGTATATGGCAAGTTCATTGTTACCACTGATGTTTATTTCTCCACTGGAAAGGAAATGAGGATATTAAAGGGCTGTTGTTGTTTCTCAAGGACTAATAATTAGCATAATACGACTCATCGATGATGCTGCATTGATAGATGAAAATCGACAGAAATTTGGTTTTTAAATAAATACACTCCTGGAAATTGAAATAAGAAAACCGTGAATTCATTGTCCCAGGAAGGGGAAACTTTATTGACACATTCCTGGGGACAGATACATCACATGATCACACTGACAGAACCACAGGCACATAGACACAGGCAACAGAGCATGCACAATGTCGGCACTAGTACAGTGTATATCCACCTTTCGCAGCAATGCAGGCTGCTATTCTCCCATGGAGACGATCGTAGAGATGCTGGATGTAGTCCTGTGGAACGGCTTACCATGCCATTTCCACCTGGCGCCTCAGTTGGACCAGCGTTCGTGCTGGACGTGCAGACCGCGTGAGACGACGCTTCATTCAGTCCCAAACATGATCAATGGGGGACAGATCCGGAGATCTTGCTGGCCAGGGTAGTTGGCTTACACCTTCTAGAGCACGTTGGGTGGCACGGTATACATGGGGCCGTGCATTGTCCTGTTGGAACAGCAAGTTCCCTTGCCAGTCTAGGAATGGTAGAACGATGGGTTCGATGACGATTTCGATGTACCGTGCACTATTCAGTGCCCCTCGACGATCACCAGAGGTGTACGGCCAGTGTAGGAGATCGCTCCCCACACCATGATGCCGGGTGTTGGCCCTGTGTGCCTCGGTCGTATGCAGTCCTGATTGTGGTGCTCACCTGCACGGCGCCAAACACGCATACGACCAGCATTGGCACCAAGGCAGAAGCGACTCTCATCGCTGAAGACGGACACGTCTCCATTCGTCCCTCCATTCACGCCTGTCGCGACACCACTGGAGGCGGGCTGCACGATGTTGGGGCGTGAGCGGAAGACGGCCTAACGGTGTGCGGGACCGTAGCCCAGCTTCATGGAGACGGTTGCGAATGGTCCTCGCCGATACCCCAGGAGCAACAGTGTCCCTAATTTTCTGGGAAGTGGCGGTGCGGTCCCCTACGGCACTGCGTAGGATCCTACGGTCTTGGCGTGCATCCGTGCGTCGCTGCGGTCCGGTCCCAGATCGACGGGCACGTGCACCTTCCGCCGACCACTGGCGACAACATCGATGTACTGTGGAGACCTCACGCCCCACGTGTTGAGCAATTCGGCGGTACGTCCACTCGGCCTCCCGCATGCCCACTATACGCCCTCGCTCAAAGTCCGTCAACTGCACATACGGTTCACGTCCACGCTGTCGCGGCATGCTACCAGTGTTAAAGACTGCGATGGAGCTCCGTATGCCACGGCAAACTGGCTGACACTGACGGCGGCGGTGCACAAATGCTTCGCAGCTAGCGCCATTCGACGGCCAACACCGCGGTTCCTGGTGTGTCCGCTGTGCCGTGCGTGTGATCATTGCTTGTACAGCCGTCTCGCAGTGTCCGGAGCAAGTATGGTGGGTCTGACACACCGGTGTGAATGTGTTCTTTTTTCCATTTCCAGGAGTGCATAATGGTACGGGTGCTGGCTCTACATTAAGACAGGCAATAAATAAGCCGAGAGCGTCACAGGCAACATACCGGAGGACTAAATGTTACAACGAGAAAGAGAATCTGAATGGGATATACAGGGTGATTCCGTGATGATATTACAATCTTTCAGGGCTGATGGGTAAATGTTTCAATTCAATGTAAGGATCCCTGGTCAAGAAACAACCGCGTCGGAAGGTAAAAACGAAAATCGTTGTGATACCTCTGACATTGCACCTCTCCTACTGCAAGCTATTTGCTTTCCATATTTTCGGAGGAGGTAGTCTTCTTCTTCCTCCTCTTCACACCTTTACAGCAATACCAGGTGATACACAAAGATTTCAGTTACATTACATCAAGGCCAGACAGAGATTCAGAGATCAAATACTGGACTGTAAGGCGTACCCAGGAGCAGATACAGATGCAGATCAAAATTCAGTAGTGATGAAGATTAGGCTAAAGTTCAAGAGATTAGTCAGGAAGAATTAATACACGAAGAAGTGGGATACAGAAGTACTAAGGGATGACGAGACACGCTTGAGATTCTGTAAGGTAATAGAGCAATAAGTAATAAGTGAAGTTGAAGAGGAATGGACATCTCTAAAATGGACAATCAGAGAAGTTGGAAAGAGAAACATAGGTACAAAAAAGGTAACTGTAAAGAAACCATTTCAGCTGATTGATGAAAGAAGAAGGTACAAAAACGTTCAGCGAAATGCAGGAATATAGAAATTCAACTCGCTCAGGAATGGAATAAGTAGGAAATTGCAGGGAAGCTAAGACAAAATGGCTCCATGAAAATGAGATGAAATTCAAAAAGAAATGAGTGTCGGAAGGGCTGTGTCAGCATACAGCAAAGGAAAAACAACCTTCGGTGACATTCAAATCAAGAGTGGTAACATTAAATGCAGAGGAGAGAGTGAGTAGGTGGAGGGACTACACTGAAAGCCTCCATGAGGGGGAAGATTTGTCTGATAAGACAGAAAAAAACAAGAGTCGACGTGGAGGAGATAGGGGATCCAGTATTAGAATCAGAATTGAAGAGAATTTTGGAGAAGATCAAATAAGACAGAAGGGATAGATAACGTTGTATTTATAATTTTTAAAATCATTGGAAGAAGTTAAAAATTTAATAATAACAGTCACAACAGCAATTAACTTTCTTCTGTTATGTAAGGGTACCGGTTTCTGTCTGCTTTTGACCTTCTTCAGCCCCACACCATAATACAAATGGTGGCTGTGAACGGAGCAGGCGCTACACCACCACGAACGCTAACTGCAGTTATGTTGCCAGATGCTTTTTCCTTCACGAACGCTAACTGCAGTTAGCTTTCGAGGAGGAAAAAGCATTTGGCAATATAAAATGATGCAGGATGTTTGAAATTCTCAGAAAAACTGGAGTAAGCTGTAGGGAAGACGGGAAATATACAATATGTACTAGAGCCGAGAGGGTATAATGAGAGTGGACGACCAAGAACGAAGCTCTCAGATTGAAAAGGTTGTAAGACAGAGATTTACTCTTTCTCCCCTACTGTTCAAGCTGTACATCGAAGAAGCAATGATGGAAATAAAAGAAAGATTCACGAGTGCTATTAATATTCGAGGTGATCAAGGATATCAGTGATACGATTCGCTGATGACATCGCTATCCTGAGTGAAAGTGAAAAATAACTAAATGGTATGCTGCATGGAATCAACAATCTAAGTACAGAATATGGATTGAGAATAAATCGGGGAAACACGAAAGTAATGAGAGATGAGAACAACGAAATACTTAGCATCAGGGTTGGTGGTCACGAAGTAAACGAAGTTAAGTGATTCTGCTACCTAGGTAGCAAAATAAGCTGTGACGGAGGGAGCAAGGAGAACCTCAAAGCAGACTTGCCCTCACAAGAAGGGCATTCCTGGCCAAGAGAAGTCTTCTAGTATTAAACATAGGCATTCATTTGAGGAAGAAATCTCTGAGAATGTACACCTGCATCGGCAGTATTGCATTGTAGTGTAACATGGACTGTGGGAAAACCGGAACAGAAGAGAATGGAAGCATTTGGGACGTGGAGCTGCAGGTGAATGTTGAAACTCGCGTGCACTGATGAGGTAAAGAATGAGGAGATTCCGTGCAGAATCAGAGAGGAAAGTAATATGTGGAAAACACTGAGGCGCAGGGACGGAATGATAGGACATCTGTTAGTACATGAGGGAATGACTTCCATGGTAGTAGAGCTTTAGAAGACAAAAACTGTAGAGAAAGACAGAGATTGGAATACATCCGGCAAATAATTAAGGACGTAGGTTGCAAGTGCTACTCTGAGATGAAGAGATTCGCACAGGAGAGTAATTTGTGGCTGGCCGCATCGAAGCAGTCAAAAGACTGAAGGCCAAAAAGGATTTATTTTATAAGTCACTTGGTATTTTCCTTTATACATCATAACTTTAGTTTTATTCTCCGGTATTTTCAAGTTATAGAGTTTACCTGCTGAGTTTTTTGTAAAGTTAATTGATTATCCGCAAAGAGTACAGTATTTAAATGATGCTTCTAGGAATCAATTTTATTCATGGCTCGTGAGTTTCTTCCTAAAGAAACGGTTGATAATTTTCTTTTTTATGTGGTACATAATTCGCTTGTAAGTCATGTCCATTATTATTAATCTTCTGGTCTCCGAACGTTCCTGATCTTCTAACTATCGGCAGATTCCATACATGTGGTGTACTTGCTTCTGAAGGTTTCTTCTGTTTCTTCTCTCCTACCTTCTTCAGTGTCATATACAGCAATTATTGTGAGATAGCCTTTCCCTTTTTTTACCCTCATTCATATCCAGTCAAACCCTCCGCTAATCTTCAGAACCAAAGAAAGAGATTTTGAACCGACTGATGGGTTGTCTGGTTCGTTCGTGGAGTAAAGGGACTAAACTGCTGGGTTATCAGTCCTTACAAACTGATCGTTCACAATAGGGGGGAAGGCTGACATTATACTTTCGAAAACAGTGATTATCAGAAACTATTAGAGGCTCAATATTGGTCGATAGGTTGTATATACAGACGAAAATATTGACATGTCAGATTTATTTGCATAAAGTAGACATATTTCGAAGGAGAAACGAACAATACCAAAATCAACTTTTGTTTTGTTTTGTAAATGTTGGAAATTAATGAATATATTTTAAACACAGTGAGCTACAGTAGCACCAGCTTATCAGCTTGCAGGTACTGATGAGGAGTTTCAGATTACATACAGGGCTACTAAAATGATTCATTTGTTTTCAAAGCTCTTCTCTTCCAAAGTACTGCACGCACAAATACGATTGATGCATGAATAGAACTGTAATTCGCCTCTCTTTCAAAGTACTACACGTACAAATACGATTGATGCATCAATAGAACTGTAATTCGCCAAGTTTGAATTGTGCCCACCAGTTGCAATTACGAGCGAGCGGCCGTGACAAAGTGGCGACTTTTCGTCTATTATCTGTTAAAGCAGTGCAACGCACAATCGGAAAGAATTATCGGGAAGAAACACCATGTAAAGAGAGTACTGTGCGTTGGTATCGGCTAATTAGAGATACTGTGTGTCACTATAAACAGAAAAATACCAATCGAGCGAATGTGATGGATACAACCGTGCAGAGGGTTCAGAAGTCTGTAGCAAGTAGTTCTTATGTCGATATTTTGCACTTGTTTCCACACTGATCTTCGTCCTTCATAGACGAGGAACTTCTCCGTCACTGGAATAAGCGTAGTGATGAAGATGATGCGGCTCTGCTCCCTTGCCTTCCCTAACTCACCAGACTTAACGCCTTGTGACTTTTTCCTTTGGAGGTACATAACAAGGACCGTGTTTACGAACTCCCATTGCCAAGAAGACCGGGCGAACTCGGAGAACGAATCATTACTGTTGCGACGACCATTGACAGAATGTTGGTACATAAGGTGATTACAACTTGGTATTTATAGAGAGAAACTGCAAATCTGATAAGAATACGGTTCTATTCAGGCATCAGTCAATTTGTACATGTAATACAAAGGGCGTTGAAAAGTTTTGCACAGTTGTCTATGATTCTTTTTTTATTTTGTGCACGAGGTGAATGCACTTTTTGTGAACATACTTGGAGCATTCAGGGATAAGTTGGTATATAAAAGTACTTTCTTTTATTTACAGGTGAGCGATGACGGACCGTGAAGTAGATGTCAGGTTGCAACAACGGTCGGTGATGGATTTCCACTTCGAGACCGGCGATGACTCTGCCACATTGATTCAGAGGAAGTTACTCCCTGTTTATGGAGAGGACACAGTCGATCGCAGCAGTATCCAGTGGTGAATGCAGAGGTTAAAAGTAGGAGATTTCTCTCTACTGGGGAATCCACGATGCGGTAGACCATCGACAACAGTGATGATGTGAATAAAGAGACCACTGATCAAATCATCCAAATTGACCGATGTGTGATAACACGAGAGCTTGCTGAAATGACTCGTTTGTCTTTGGATAGTGTGGTATCATTGGTACAGCCAAAAATGGTTCAAATGGCTCTGAGCACTAGGTCATCAGTCCCCTAGAACTTAGAACTACTTAAACCTAACTAACCTAAGGACATCACACACATCCATGACCGAGGCAGGATTCGAACCTGCGACCGTAGCGGTAGAGTGGTTCCAGACTGTAACGCCTAGAACCGATCGGCCACCCCGGCCGGCTTGGTACAGTCACCAGGGTACAGAAAAGTCTGTGCACGTTGGGTGCCTAGATTATTGACAAGAGAAATGAAAACGATGAGGAAGAATGTTTGTGAGGGTCTCATGATGACCTTTACTGAAGAGTGGAAACAGTGTTTTGACAGCGTCATTACGCAGGTTGAAACACGGTTGTTTTTGTTTGAACCTGAGAGCAAAACCCATTTCATGCAGTGGCGTCATCCGGGTTCCCCTCGGAAGTAGAAACCAAGACATTCAAGAACAGCAGGCCGAAAGGTGATGGTCTCCTTCTGGGATCAGTGTAGTGTCATTTTCATTGACTTTTTGGAACCTGGCTCCACAATCAACCGGGACGGTTACTGTTTGTCATTGGACAAGCTGCGAGGTGCCACCAAGACCCACAGACCACAGCTTCGGGGTCAGCTCATCAGACTATACCATGGCAGCGCCAAATTCCATACAGCTCTTATGACGCAGGAGAGAATCAGGAAATTGGGATGGAAAATTGTCCGTCATCCTCCCTACAAACGGGACTTGGCTCCGTCTGATATTTACCTCTTTCGTCGTCTGAAGGCCCATGTGCACGGTAAAACGTTTCATAGTGAGAAAGACCTTATTTCCTGTGTCAAGCAATGGTGTAAAAGTCAATCCCCAGGAATTTACCAAAATGCATTTACATCATGGAAAGAACGTTGGGCCAAGTGCGTCACAGCTCCTGGAGGCTACGTTGAGTAGGTCTCAGTCGTCCAGGGTCCAGCCAATATGGTCACGAGCCCAGCAGAGGCGCTGCAGCCAATGTCGTGCTGTTAGCTAAGGCGCTCGTATTGGTCTTTCGCTGCAAATTTCGCCCCACTTCACTAACGGATACGTTAGTCGTACGTCCCCCATTCTTTTCTGCTGTTATTTCAGGCACTGTTGCTTGTCTGTTAGCACTGACAACTCCACGCAAACGCCGCTGTTCTTGGTAGGTAAGTAAAGTCCATGGTGGGAGGTAGTCCGTGAATTTTGCTATTCTCGGCAGATTCTTGACACTATGGATCTGGGAATACTAAATTCCCTAACGATTTCCAAAATGCAATGTCCCATGCGTCTAGCTCAAGTCCCAATTCCCATTCAGAGTCTGTTAACCACCATCGTGTGTCATAATCACGTGGGAAACATTTTCACGTAATCACTTGTGTACAAATGACAGCTCAGCCAATGTACTGCCGTTTTATACCTTTTGTACGCGATACTACCGCCCTCTGTATATGTGCACGTCGCTGCCCAAAGACTTTTCTCACCTCAGTGTATCCTCTGCAAGCCACCTTACGATGTGTGACAAGGGATATTTCCAATACCACTATCTGCTTCCACCTTCCCGGTTTCATTTGTGAATGGTGCGTAGCAACAACGATTATTGGAAAACCTTCATATCAGCTTTAATTTCTCTGTTTTTCTCGTTGCGGTCATTTCACGAGATATAATTGGGAGGAACGAGCTCTCTCGGAATTTCAGTAGTTACTCTCCCAGTGATGTATAATGCCTCGTTTGTAGCTTCTGCCACTGGAGTTTGTTGAATACCTCCTTAAACGTCCTCGCGACAAAACACGCCCCTCATGGATCTTCTTTTTCTATAAATTCTACTCAGTAAGGTTCTTGGCAGGTGAGCAATACTCACGAATCATAAAACGAATTTCTTGTCAGCCACTTCTTTCGTGGATGAATTAGATTTCCTGCACATTATTCCAATGAACCTCTACCTTCGCATCAGCTTTTCCTACGATTTGTTATACCCGGTATTCCAATTTAGATCGTTCTGGACGGCTACTGCCACGTATTTGACCATATTTATTGTTACCAGTGATTCGTAGTTGATAGTATAATCGTACAGTAGTGGGTTTCTTCACCTATTTATGTGTAATACGTTACATTCAGAACCACCTGCTAGATCCTAGAGCAATCATCGATTCTTTGCGGGTTTTCTCGCAATTCACTACAGTTTTTTCGCGTTGCCGTCCTCTTATACACAACCAATTTATCTGCAAGCGCCTTATGAAGATTCCGTCATTAGCCACTAAATCATCATCATACCCATCCAAAGGACAACTGTTGTGTTCACGTCTTCCGGTCTCTTAACATCCATCTACCTATCCGTTCCGAAGTCTACCCAGTTCTCTCTTTCCACTCGGTCGGTAATTCACTGTCTTTTTCGGCAATCTGTTTCCTGTCATTCTATCAATATGATTCCATTCCATTCTCTTCTGTCTTGTCACTAACTAAAAGATTTTTGAACGTGATCTTATCGTTTCGTTCCTTACTTTATACATTTTACTTCAGCGTTTTACATATCTAATGAAATTTGTCTCTTTTGCTTCTATAAGTGAATTTTCTGTTTTTTGTTACTATCCATGATACGTAACCACATGCAGCCTTAGGTGTACCTATAACTTTATGGGATTTCATTTCTGTTTCTTTTCTTATTTTTCTTCCCAAAGCTCTTTCAATTGCTCCGCAGATAGCTTGATATTTATTAATCTTCTCTTCAATGTCTCAACATAGTTAAAACTAATATCACATAGTAGGTAACTGAAGTAAGATACTTGTTATAAACTTTTGTCACTTATTATTATTTTCGGTCTGACTGGAATATTTCCTTCGAAAGCCGTTATCTTTGTCTCATTTGCAAATATAGTTAAATTACAATACATTGCATTTTTGCTCAATCTACATACCGCTCTTCTGTTTCACATGCAATTATCTGGTAGTAAGCATGTAACACTGTAATTAACAGTACGGTAGATCTTGTTTTAATTCCTGAGTTTATTTCATGTTTCATTTCATAAGTAGGCCGTCCATAATTAAATTAAATAAAGTGAGTGATAAACCGCACCCTTTTCAAACGTCTTGCTTTATTAAAATTTATTTTCGAACCTGTACTATAACCATTTTTTATCTTTTTTGTATATACACTCCTGGAAATGGAAAAAAGAACACATTGACACCAGTGTGTCAGACCCACCATACTTGCTCCGGACGCTGCGAGAGGGCTGTACAAGCAATGATCACACGCACGGCACAGCGGACACACCAGGAACCGCGGTGTTGGCCGTCGAATGGCGCTAGCTGCGCAGCATTTGTGCACCGCCGCCGTAAGTGTCAGCCAGTTTGCCGTGGCATACGGAGCTCCATCACAGTCTTTAACACTGGTAGCATGCCACGACAGCGTGGACGTGAACCGTATGTGCAGTTGACGGACTTTGAGCGAGGGCGTATAGTGGGCATGCGGGAGGCAGGGTGGACGTACCGCCGAATTGCTCAACACGTGGGGCGTGAGGTCTCCACAGTACATCGATGTTGTCGCCAGTGATCGGCGGAAGGTGCACGTGCCCGTCGACCTGCGACCGGACCGCAGCGACGCACGGATGCACGCAAAGACCGTAGGATCCTACGCAGTGCCGTACGAGACCGCACCGCCACTTCCCAGCAAATTAGGGACACTGTTGCTCCTGGGGTATCGGCAGGGACCATTCGCAACCGTCTCCATGAAGCTGGGCTACGGTCCCGCACACCGTTAGGCCGTCTTCCGCTCACGCCCCAACATCGTGCAGCCCGCCTCCAGTGGTGTCGCGACAGGCGTGAATGGAGGGACGAATGGAGACGTGTCGTCTTCAGCGATGAGAGTCCCTTCTGCCTTGGTGCCAATGATGGTCGTATGCGTGTTTGGCGCCGTGCAGGTGAGCGCCACAATCAGGACTGCATACGACCGAGACACACAGGGCCAACACCCGGCATCATGGTGTGGGGAGCGATCTCCTACACTGGCCGTACACCTCTGGTGATCGTCGAGGGGACACTGAATAGTGCACGGTACATCCAAACCGTCATCGAACCCATCATTCTACCATTCCTAGACCGGCAAGGGAACTTGCTGTTCCAACAGGACAATGCACATCCGCATGTATCCCGTGCCACCCAACGTGCTCTAGAAGGTGTAAGTCAACTACCCTGGCCAGCAAGATCTCCGGATCTGTCCCCCATTGAGCATGTTTGGGACTGGATGAAGCGTCGTCTCACGAGGTCTGCACGTCTAGCACGAACGCTGGTCCAACTGAGGCGCCAGGTGGAAATGGCATGGCAAGCCGTTCCACAGGACTACTTCCAGCATCTCTACGATCGTCTCCTTAGGAGAATAGCAGCCTGCTTTGCTGCGAAAGGTGGATATACACTGTACTAGTGCCGACATTGTGCATGCTCTGTTGCCTGTGTCTATGTGCCTGTGGTTCTGTCAGTGTGATCGTGTGATGTATCTGACCTCAGGAATGTGTCAATAAAGTTTCTCCTTCCTGGGACAATGAATTCACCGTGTTCTTATTTCAATTTCCAGGAGTGTATTTATAGAATCTTTCTTGTATTATGAAGAATTTCCAATATTTTCCAAAGCGAGATATTTTCCCCATATCAAAGGCTTTCTCAAAATCAATAAATGCTAAATGCGTTTCTAAGCGGAAATCCATACATTTTCAATAATTTCTCTTCCTATAAGTACATTATCACTGTATCCACATGCCTTTCTGAAGCCTGATTGTTTTCTGAAATTGTTGCATTTTGTATCTTGCATTTAGTAAATTTATTCTTCTATAATTTCCTGTGTCTTCCCTATTGCCTTTTTTAAATAGAGAAATTACTTTAGCTGTGTTCCATTCTTTACGTACAGCACAGATTTACCAACGCATATTTAAAAAATGGATGAAGCAGTATTCTAAAATGGTTCCTGCATATTTTATTAGCTCACAATTAATACTATCTACGTGAGTAGCTTTTCTGTTTTTTATTACATTTAAGAGTACAAAATTGTTAAGGCTTTCGTGGCCATTTGTTGACAAACTGCTTGTTGGCTTTTGTCTCGGGTTTTTCGGCCGACGTTCATCTGATGATTTTACTGACGTTTCACCAGCACGAGTGGCTGGTATTGTCAAAGCTTAACCCTCGATTGCTGATGGTGAACTGGAGCCGACCTCGCGGCCGTAGACGTTAAGTATCTGGCGCGCCAACGTCTGAGGGCTTCTCCGCGGTCAATTCCGGTGCGGTTTTTTCTTACTACCTGCAACTGTCGTTCGCTGCTGCACGGGAAGCCAGCATCCGTTTACCTTGATGCTTTCATCTTTCTTGTCGAAGTTATCCCCGCTTTTTTGTATTTCTAAAGCTTCTCTGAAGAAGCGGGTGGGACAGTGCTTCTCCACAGCCATAACTTCCTTGTCAGCGAATTTTACTACGTGTTCAGTCTCACACATTGCGTGCTCTGCCACAGCCGATTTCTCCACTTCCCCCAACGTTCAATGTTGCTTTGTTCTTTGATCCTAGTGTTTATTTATCGTCCAGTCATTCCGACATACGCTTTTCCGAATGTGCGTGGTGTGTGGTATATTCCTGACGTTGCAAGTAGGGTCCCTTTTCTCCTTTGACGATCTGACACTCTTTGATCTTCTATGTCGGTTTGAAAATCGTCTTTACGCTGTGTCTGTGCAATATAAGGGCCGATTCTTCC
This sequence comes from Schistocerca gregaria, assembly GCF_023897955.1. Classification (NCBI taxonomy): domain Eukaryota; kingdom Metazoa; phylum Arthropoda; class Insecta; order Orthoptera; family Acrididae; genus Schistocerca; species Schistocerca gregaria. The sequence continues at coordinate 541,567,559 of NC_064924.1, forward strand.
CGTCACTCTGGGAATGTATGGCAGAAAGGCCGTACCCGACATTTCTTTTTCTGATTTGTCACTCCGCCGAGTATTTGGCTCTGTTATGCTTCTAATACAACTTGTGTAGTACCCATTGCTCCACAGAACACTTTCCAGGTGTTTCATTTCGCGTCTGAGGTGGTGCGACTCTCATATTCGTCCTGCTTCCGCTACGAGCGTATTAATCATGCCTCTTCTCTGGCTCGGGCGGTGGTTTGATAAATTGTGCAGGCATAGGTCCTTGTGTGTCGGTTTTAGATACACGCTGTGTCCCAGGTTTTCGCGATCCCTTGTGCCTAGCACATCTAGAAATGGAGGCCGTTCAAGTGTCTTAGGAAGTCTCCGAGCAGTTCTTCACCATGGCTCCAAACAACGAAAGTATCACCGACGTATCTGTACCACACCTTAAATTTACAAGTTCCATGAATAAGTTGGTCACCGCTGGACTAAGAGGACTACCCATGGCGACGCCTTCCAGCTGTTCCACGTGAAATAGTTCGCCGTGAGACATGAATGAAAGAGCTTTGTGATGTCTTGAGGGAAAATGGTACCGATGTGCTCCAGCGAGTCAAGGAGCGGCACTTTCGTAAACAGACAAACAACATCAAAGCTGACCAGGATGTCATTTGGTGGAAGTTTTATTTTCTTCAACTTCTCAATGAAATATCTTGAGTCCTTTATGTATGTGTCAGTCTTCCCCACGTGCAGATGGAGCAGAGAGGCCAAGTGTTTTGCCAGTTTGTGCGCCGGTGAGTCAGGAGCGCTGACAATCGGTCTTAGTGGAACGTTGTTCTTATAGGTCTTAGGTAATGTATACGTAGGTAATATATATGTGGGACTTCTGTGATGCGCAGGTTCCTCTGTATGTTAGCCGGCAGAGAAGACGCATTGATTAACCGATTTGTATTCCGTCTGATACGCCGCTTAGTTTTCGGTATGTTGTCGGATCTGAGAGAAGCTATAGAAATATAAAAACACGGCAATAGCTTCAACAAGAAAGAATAAAGACTTAAGGTAAAAGGATGCTGGCTTCCCGTGCTGCAGCGAACGACCGTCGCAGATAGCAAGAGGAGAACCACACCGGAAATGGAGGCAGAGAAGTCCTCGGACGTTGGCGCGCCTGGTACATATAGTCTACGATCGCGAGCTCGGCTACAGCTCATCACGAACAATGGAAGCTGAAGCTTTGACAATGCCAGCCCATTCGTGCTGGCGAAACATGAGTAAATTCATCAGATGAACGTCGGCCGAAGAACCCGACACAGGAGCCAATAAGCAGTTTGTCACATTTAAGAGTGTTTTTAATTACTTTATGTGTATTTGATCCGGAGTGTTATTATCAAATTTTAAAGAATAACTCTCTTCACTATTTTCATCATACCATAAATTTCTGTGATGGTGTATCTATTGATATTCTGTTGTTATATTCTGTTTTATTCATATTTTTCCTAAGTTTAAAAGCTATTTTCTGTCTTCTGGGAATGTCATGTTCAAAATTAGCAATGAATCTCTTCGAAGATTTATTATTGTAACTTTTCATTAAATTCTTTGTTTTATTTCTTTTCTGTTTATATATTTCCGAGGCTTCATTTGTTCTTGTTTCTAAACAGCATTTTGTTTCATTTTAATATTGTTCATTATTTCTGGACTTCTTATTTTGACACCTTTTCTGGTCTGATAGTTTACTGTTCCATAGTACATCACTGCTGGTTTTAATCTTTCTCACTGTTCTTCAATACTGATTTTAGTTTCAACCATTTGCTATTCTTATGCGAGTCTTCGTTAATATTCCTTGTGAAATCTCCCTGTAGAAGATGAATTTTATATTTCATGTTTTTGCTTTGGGTTCTCTTTATATTTTTTTGTTTCTTCCATCTTTCCCATATTTCAATATTCGAAGTAAATAGGAAGAGATCTGAACCTACATCACTACCCCTTAACACATGAGTATCTCGAATTTTAGAGCTTATTTTCTATTAGCTGTTGCGTTGTTAATTATTGAGCATCTCTTGCATTCCCAGTGTATTTGTGTATGTATTTCTATTTGAAGAAGGTACTTGTAATTTTGGCTGATTAAATGTAGCAAAATCTTTAATGTCTTGCCATTCCATATATAGTTATGTCACCAAAAGTCCATACAGTATGTACTATTGGTACATTCCCGGTTCTTGAATTTAAGTATTCTAATATTAACAAATGACCAGTTTCATTATACTTATTTATTTGTTTTTGCAACTCTTGATAAAATATCTCAGACTATTCGCACTTTCTTTCTTCGGGTACTTATAGCCCTTTGACACATGTACATCCTCTGAATTTTGAATCAAGTAGTCATAAAAATCTATCTATCTTCCCCATTTTTCGTCTATAAGGATGCCTACTCAACTCGCCGCTAGCTTCGTTTATTCGATTCCCCTGCAAATTGATGTGTAATTATTTAAATCTTACGTTCCTCTCAATCTCTTCTTTGCTTCTGTTACTAGAGCAATGTTTGTATTATTTTGTTTCAAGTTCTCAGTAACCACTAATTCACCTCTTATATCACAGCCACTTACTTGTACATAATAGACCTTTAAGACTAACTCGTTTTACTTTATCGTTACACGGTTACGAGTTCTTTTATATTAAAAGATAACCAGCCCACTGCACTATTATACACACACACACACACACACACACACACACACACACACACACATATTTATATACACTCCTGGAAATTGAAATAAGAACACCGTGAATTCATTGTCCCAGGAAGGGGAAACTTTATTGACACATTCCTGGGCTCAGATACATCACATGATCACACTGACAGAACCACAGGCACATAGACACAGGCAACAGAGCATGCACAATGTCGGCACTAGTACAGTGTATATCCACCTTTCGCAGCAATGCAGGCTGCTATTCTCCCATGGAGACGATCGTAGAGATGCTGGATGTAGTCCTGTGGAACGGCTTGCCATGCCATTTCCACCTGGCGCCTCAGTTGGACCAGCGTTCGTGCTGGACGTGCAGACCGCGTGAGACGACGCTTCATCCAGTCCCAAACATGCTCAATCGGGGACAGATCCGGAGATCTTGCTGGCCAGGGTAGGTGACTTACACCTTCTAGAGCACGTTGGGTGGCACGGGATACATGCGGACGTGCATTGTCCTGTTGGAACAGCAAGTTCCCTTGCCGGTCTAGGAATGGTAGAACGATGGGTTCGATGACGGTTTGGATGTACCGTGCACTATTCAGTGTCCCCTCGACGATCACCAGAGGTGTACGGCCAGTGTAGGAGATCGCTCCCCACACCATGATGCCGGGTGCTGGCCCTGTGTGCCTCGGTCGTATGCAGTCCTGATTGTGGCGCTCACCTGCACGGCGCCAAACACCCATACGACCATCATTGGCACCAAGGCAGAAGCGACTCTCATCGCTGAAGACGGACACGTCTCCATTCGTCCCTCCATTCACTCCTGTCGCGACACCACTGGAGGCGGGCTGCAAGATATTGGGGCGTGAGCGGAAGACGGCCTAACGGTGTGCGGGACCGTAGCCCAGCTTCATGGAGACGGTTGAGAATGGTCCTCGCCGATACCCCAGGAGCAACAGTGTCCCTAATTTGCTGGGAAGTGGCGGTGCGGTCCCCTACGGCACTGCGTGGGATCCTACGGTCTTGGCGTGCATCCGTGCGTCGCTGCGGTCCGGTCCCAGGTCGACGGGCACGTGCCCCTTCCGCCGACCACTGGCGACAACATCGATGTACTGTGGAGACCTCACGCCCCACGTGTTGAGCAATTCGGCGGTACGTCCACCCGGCCTCCCGCATGCCCACTATACGCCCTCACTCGAATTCCGTCAACTGCACATACGGTTCACGTCCACGCTGTCGCGGCATGCTACCAGTGTTAAAGACTGTGATGGAGCTCCGTATGCCACGGCAAACTGGCTGACACTGACGGCGGCGGTGCACAAATGCTGCGCAGCTAGCGCCATTCGACGGCCAACACCGCGGTTCCTGGTGTGTCCGCTGTGCCGTGCGTGTGATCATTGCTTGTACAGCTGTGTCAATGTGTTCTTTTTTCCATTTCCAGTAGTATATATATATATATATATATATATATATATATATATATATATATATATATATATGTGTGTGTGTGTGTGTGTGTGTGTGTGTGTGTGTTGGGTTACTCCTGTAATTAACTTTACATCTGTCGATTTTGTCCTATTAAGAGTGATGGGTTGACTTCTGTCTACAAAGAAGTCATGTATCTAGTCACAAATTTGGTGCGATACTTGATAACCTCCCAAAAGCAATAAACTGTACACAATTGCCGTTTCCACTGATGAAGACAATTAATCACAATATTTAAGCAAACCACACATCACAAGTGAAAGTAAAGTGGCATACGGTAGCTATGAGAATTACAAAAACAGCTGAGAACGCACCTTTCTTGTATCATGTACTTCTGATAGACTAAAAATAAATTTTAGTAACTAAGAGTAAAGTAAATTGAAGTAGAATTATTCAAATTTGCTTCATGCTACGTAAGTTACGATTGCACCAATGGAATGGAGAGAACATTCCGTATCAAACTGATGAGCTGTAACAGATATAAATAGATTGGCATAGATACTTGCAAGTATTTTGCAACAATGGTGCAATCGCTCCATCTTTAATTACAGATTATGGGCGAACCAGAGGATAAGTAACTACGTATGTTATTAGATTATGTTAATCACTAAATAAGAATAAATATTATCCATCTTTTGCAACTGAAAGTTTATTTCGTTCGTAATCAAAATTTTTTTATGTATTCATATTACCCATTGTCAGTGGTAAAAAAAATCTTTAACCGCACATATTTTGTTATGAGAAACATAGAGTTTCCGCGCAGTGCATCTAGGTTATTAATGTAGCTGTGATATTGCCACATGAAGGAAATTAATCTCAAAAATAAAAATTATTTTGCAAACACTAATTCTCATATTCGCCATCAGGCCGAGAACATTTTGGAACACCCTCGCGTAAAGATGATCGCCGTGAAAGCGACAACGACTCTGTAGACATATGTTTTCCTTTTTCATTGAATAACAGTAACAGATCTCTCGCAATAGTGATTTGTCTGAGCGCAACGAATTTACTGACCATCTGAGAGAAACTCAGAGGAAAAGGAATAGCCGGCCGGTGAGGTCGAGCGCTTCTGGGCGCTTCAGTCCGGAACCGCGCTGCTGCTACGGTCGCAGGTTCGAATCCTGCCTCGGGCATGGATGTGTGTGATGACCTTAGGTTAGCTAGGTTTAAGTAGTACTTGGTTCTAGGGTACTGATGACCTCAGATATTAAGTCGCATAGTGCTCAGAGCCATCTGAACTATTTTTGTAAAGGAATAGCATCGTTTAAGGTCTTGCGCCGACAGGAAAACGCTTAAATGCTACATTTCACACAGCTATCAATTGCGATTCGTTGTTAGCGATGAGGTCATAGCGTGAAATAAGACCGTTAGCCGCAACGTGCTGTCACGTGCTGTAAATGGGGAATTGTGGGCAAAGTGTATTAGAAACGGACTTTGTACGTGCCCAGCCCGTATGACCTAGATGAGATGCGTTACTTTACAGCTACGAGCAGCCGCCTGCAACGGTCAAACAAAGTGATACGTGTCTGGGGGGACGCTCGCCACTTTTCAAGTCGTACGAAGGAAGCACACGCGGGAGGAAATGAAAAGGAAATGAGTGCGCGACGACCCACCCGCAAGTCTGGCGGCGGACCAGACAAAGCCGTCCTAATTACGGCGCCGCTCTTTGCAGCAGCAGCAGCAGCGGCGGCGGCGGCGGTGGCGGCAGCGGCAGACCGTAGTCAGTGGCGACCGTGCTGGGAGCGGCAAGTTCCCTAGCCAGGCTGTAGTAGGACCAGCTCATCGGGACAGAAAGCGTCATCAGCGCGCTGAAATGGGAACCGTTAAGTCACACAACAACATCATTTCTTCCCCTGTTGTCACGTTATCATCCTACACAGCTGACCGTTAAAAGTAACGCCAGAAATGATACACTGTATAGTAAAGTGGCTCCCGTCCTGTGCTTACTTATCCCCTGAGGGGTGAAATGAAATTTTCTGATCTGTCAAAATGAATTTTCTGAGCTGTCATTATGAAAGGATTTGATTGTATTTCGGTCACGAAACTAAATTATCATTTTGAACAGTAAAAACAGTCTTGATCGCAACTTTTTATTATTTATTGGAGTGACCGGTTTCGATTCTGTGTAAAACCATCTTCAGACTGCCTTCATAACATTGACAGTTCTCTGTGAGTATTTTATACGTACAACAGAAAACCACATTAATTGTAATCAGTATCCATCAACGATGTTTCTAGGGTATCCTGTGCTGCATGTTTATGATGATAACTTGATGACGATATAGCAGAGTCCTCTGTATAGGATTAGATTTAATTAATGCCTCTGTGGTGGCGTAATGCATACATAGCGTAGCTTATTTTTCTTGCACATTAATGCTAAGCCCTCACAACATTCGTCTGTGTTGTTTTGCGTTTTGTGTTAAATTTTTGTATTATATATGGTTAAAAGCTTTCCTCTTCAAAGTTATTTGTTATTCGTAAAGGCAACAACAGTGTTATATTTATATATGATTAATAGCTTCCCTCTTCAAAGTTATTTGTTATCATAACGTCAACAACGCTGTTGTTGCCGTTATGAATAACAAATAACTTTGAAGAAGGAAGCTATTAACTATATATAATATTAAAATGTAACACAAAGCGCAAAACAACACACACGAATGTTGTGAAGGCTTAGTATTAATGTGCAAGAAAATTACGCTACGCTATGTATGCATTGCGCCACCACAGAGACATTAATTAAATCTAATCCTATACAGAGGACTTTGCTATGTCGTCATCAAGTTATCATCATAAACATGCGGCACAGGATATCCTACAAACATCGTTGATAGATACTGATTACAATTAATGTGGTTTTCTGTTGTACGTATAAAATGCTTTCAGAGAACTGCCGATGTCATGAAGGGAGTCTGGAGCTTGTTTTTAAATAGAATCGAAACCGGTCACTCCAATTAAAATAAAAAGTTGCGACGAAGACTTTTTTTTATTTCTTGAAATGTAATCTTAAAAATCGCTGATAATGTTTTCAAAAATTTTAAATTATCAGTAATTCGTTGGACTGTAATACTGATAAATAACTGCATTTTGTTTAAATACTAGCATTAAATGTGCTGGAGGTTACAGCTTGTGAAGTGAATTGATTACCCTCTTCTTCAGATAGTCCACCAACTACACACATTCTATGTTGTTTACAAACCATGCATCTATGATAGTAAAATTCACAATTTATTTCACACACTATTGGAGTTTTCACAGGGTATTAGTAGATCAAGTTTTACACAGGAACCCATGTCCGGAGGTGTCATCCACCGGTGCTACAGAGCATCAAAGTTACAGGCGCCGACGTCTGTAAATATACGAGGGTTGGTACTTTAATACTGGCAACCATTTATTTACAGCTCGTACAGAACAGATACGTGTTTCAAAGTTTTACTGACCTTCAAAGTAGTCACCTGCATTGTTTATAACCCGTTGCCAGCGATGTGGAAGTCGTAGGGTACTATTAGCAGTACCAGATGTGTTGACAGTTCGAGCGACGCGGTCTATTGCCCGACGAATTTGTAGTAGTTCTGACGCGAATGCCGTGAAGTGTTCCATTCAGTTTAAAAATCGAGTTGAAGTCACGAGAGCTTAAGTCAAGGGAATGCAGTAGGTGTTATAGCACTTAGCGGCACCATCAGTCAAACAAACCAGTAACGGCTTGCGCAACACGTGCTTGAGCATTGTCCTGCAAAATGATGGTCAGGTACTACAGAAATTGTCATCACTTCTGTCTCTAGGGTTTTCATTTTTGGAACAAAACCTACGACCAGCTTTAGTTATACATAATGCAGTTGACTACTTTGAAGGTCAGCAAAACTTAAAAACAAGTATCTACAGGGTGTTTCAAAAATGACCGGTATATTTGAAACGGCAATAAAAACTAAACGAGCACCGATAGAAATACACCGTTTGTTGCAATATGCATGGGACAACAGTACTTTTTCAGGCGGACAAACTTTCGAAATTACAGTAGTTACAATTTTCAACAACAGATGGCGCTGCAAGTGGCGGTACAAACTGCCTTAGACGACACTGCGAACACCTCGTGGTTTATGCAAGATGGTGCCCGGCCACATCGCACGGCCGACGTCTTTAATTTCCTGCATGAATATTTCGATGATCGTGTGATTGCTTTGGGCTATCCGAAACATACAGGAGGCGGCGTGGATTGGCCTCCCTATTTGCCAGACATGAACCCCTGTGACTTCTTTCTGTGGGGACACTTGAAAGACCAGGTGTACCGCCAGAATCCAGAAACAATTGAACAGCTGAAGCCGTACATCTCATCTGCATGTGAAGCCATTCCGCCAGACACGTTGTCAAAGGTTTCGGGTAATTTCATTCAGAGACTACGAGATATTATTGCTACGCATGGTGGATATGTGGAAAATATCGTACTATAGAGTTTCCCAGAGCGCAGCGCCATCTGTTGTTGACAATTGTAACTACCATAATTTCGAAAGTTTGTCTGCCTGAAAATGTACTGTTGTCCCAAGCATATTGCAACAAACGGTGTATTTCTATCGCTGCTTGTTTAGTTTGTATTGTCGTTTCAAATATACCGGTCATTTTTGAAACACCCTGTATTTTGTACGAGCTGAAAATAAATAGCTGCCACTATTAAAGTTCCAACCCTCGTATGCACATACAAAGTGACTCCGTAGGAAGTTAGAAAGTTTATAGGAAGATGGAGAATGATAAATGTAGCAATTTGAGGTGAAAGTCCCTGTACTGAAAACGAAACAGTCGAAAGTTACAAGCGAATACCGCTCTGATACCTCTGACAGTGGAAGAAATGTACCGGCTCTGTTGTCGCCAAGTTTGTGGGATAGGCTGCTTTCAGAGTAGTAGTATGGACCAAAAACATGGAAACGTGTCCAGTAAACATATACTCTAAAATTAATACCTGAGGACGTATAAGCACTTGTTCATCTTCGCTACTGTGAAATACATCTCCTCTATAGAAAAATTGCTCACAGCTCCTAAAATACGTGTTTTAGAGACCATGTTTACGACATTTTTTCTTGTTTCGGTCCATTTCCAATTCTGAAATTGTGTACCCTACAATCTCAGCAACAATAGTACCAGTACATGTATTTCACTGCCAGAGGTATCAAAAGTTTCGCTTATAACTTCCGGCTCGTTCCTTTACGTTACAGGGTCCTTACTCAAATTGATCCAGTCATCATTCCCCATCATCCTAGACAGTTCCTAACATTATCACGGAGTCACTCTGTCTATAGATAGTTACAAGAGCCGGCATTTGTAACGTTGACACACTGTAGCGTCGTTGGTTCCTGTGTAAAACTTGCTCTGCAAGGTCCGCTCTACTATGTACAGTAATGAGTAATATGAATTTTGAAACCCGCTGTACATGTGCTTAAATATCTCATCAAAAAGCCTCCGAGTTGTAGGTACTTCCCGCAATAGAAATTGCTTCATTATTCACTTTGCAGCAATAAACAAACTAATTCACAGCACAACACAACAGTACTCATGTTATGAGTACTACACTGCTGTGAGGTCTACACTTTATTATTGTTACCATTATTATTAGTGACAGTGGTAACACATCGTGCTGCAAGAGGCGACTATTAGAAGCGTGTAGGTAGAAGAGGTTCTGTGTCAGCAGACACTCTCCCAATTCGCTACCTGACAGTTTTCCTCGATAGGATGGTACTCACCTGTGGTCGCCAGTAGGCGAACTGAAAGAAGATTCAGAAGCAATTATTTATTTCCATAACAATACCGGTAGCGTCTTGACTCGTGGTTGGCTCCATCTGTTAATGCCCGCTGAGTGATCTCGAGACAGCTGACACCGCACAATACCACACTTTGTTCCAGCCGGCTGCTTCACTGGCGGTTCGCCGTTTGCAGTGGCTTGAGGGCGGCGGTGGAGTGACGGCGGCGCGTGTACTGAACTTAACACTCATCGACTTGGCAGGAGCTCTGTCCGCTCCCGCTCACCACCCTTCTTCGTCATCGGTTGTACTACGATGGCGGTTTCCGTGTAGCTGTACAGTTCAACGATAATGGTCTGCCGTACAAGTAGGTACTATTCAGTCCGCCAAAATGTCAGGAACGCTGGTGTACTGATTTTGGTGGGAAGGAAAGACCTCCAGGTCCTCCCATCTGCGACAGACTGTGGTGTTGAACTCTGCGTCTTGTGATTATGGTGAGGTAGCCATCTCTCCCCGTAGTGTGCAGGAAATTTACAACTGACTTGTGCCTAACGTCACTTCGCTCCAACCAGGGAATCGAGTGCGAGCTTCATCTGACCGACTGCCTTACGAGATAAAGTACGGGGTTGTTTCTGGAGCGAAGTAGTGGTTCACACTTACCCGAAGTTATTCGTCATGACCGCATAGGGCTTGCTATTACGAAGGTATCAGCTGTTTTCCCTCTACCATGCTTACTTAACGACATTGTTGTAGTATAGAACTGGCTCGTAAGAGCTCTTGGCACCGTCTTTTGCATTCGCCTCAGTCTTTCTTTCGTCACATAACGAAAGTGACGTGACACTGTTTGGCTGCTCCGACCCACTACATTCTGGTGAAGTCTGCTGTCTGGCTTGCCAGGAAGGCTGTTGTGTTTTGCCGTGACCCAGTCTCGGTGACGAAATGTTTTCAATGCGGAAGCCTCGTGTCGACATCACGTAATTTAGCGAGATACCCGTTTTACTGCCCTATACAAGGTTTGCATGCAACAATGTAATGGCAGCCTCAAGTCTTCTCACTTCTGCCAGTTAAGAACTAAAGAGTCCAGCATTTAACTGAGCCACAATCGATAGGCCTCACTGTGCACACATATAAAGATGGGGGTGCAGGGTGTGAATGAACAAAGTGCTGCAGACATAACACGTTTTGTAACAAGCGTCTCGCTCAGTGCGGATAGTTAGCTTTCATTTCTGAGAGCGAGATGTTAGCAGCAATCGCAATGCACTGAGAACTGCTTCATCAATCTATAAAAAAAAAGATTATTAGAAATAAGCAGTGCCACTTGTTCTCACCGACTTATTAGTTCACAGATTAACAAGAAAGAAACAGATTACAAAAATTAAACGTCATTTACATTTCCCCATTTTAAAACTGAATGTTTTCGAAGAAAATCCTTCCTCATTTAAAAGTTAAGTATGGTATTAAAGGAGGGAGAGGGTGATACTACGTAGCTAATATCTGATGGCACTCAGCGGCAATGGCAAGGAGTACGAAGAATACGTTGTTAAAATTGTAGATTATTTATGGGTATACAAGGTGCGAAATTCAGTCCACACTGCCACCTCAAATGGCAATCGCGACTCTAAACCGGTTCGGCTCTGATTAAAACTCAGCTTGAAAGTCGGATGCACGTACATCTTTCCATTATCCTTCGTCCTTTAGCCGTCTATCTGCCGTAGTCATTTGAAAAGTGGTGGCGTGCCATTCTATCGGCAAACCCATGACCACAAGTTTTAGGGCACCATTCCAACGTCCACTGTACCGATATAAGTTGGGCCACTAAGGGCAACATGCGCCTTTTGATTAACATGTATCCTGTAAACAGTGTTGCACAGCCTCACTTCACAAAACCACCAAAAGCTGCTGCAGCATGCATTTATTTATGGACAACTCGTATCAGTCAACCGCCTTCAAGTCGCAAATACGAGGTTGTCCAGAAAGTAAACATCGGAAATGTTTTATTTGCAACAGTTAGCTACATCTTCCAGTTAGTTCTCTACGTGTCGACGCACCGACGTGAACATTTGTCGTAGCTTTGTACCACCTATACAGTGCCCTCGCCAATTCTCTACGCTGCTCTGCAGCTCTTTGTCTATGCCAAAATATTTGCTTCGTAGCCAGCGGTTCGTGTGAGCAGAGGAAGCCAAACACTTCCCATTGAAAAGGCCTCAGGAGCTTCTTCACTCTCCCTGCAGTTTGGGCCGAGAATTGTCATGAAGAAGGAAATCCATGACACCTGCATTATGTGGGGTTGTATGAAATGAGGCGAAATCTCTCGGCAGGTACCTGTACTTGGCGGTATACGTCATTTTCTAGGCACATTTACGTGCTCACTGTGTGTTCAGAACTGCAAAGTGCAACGTGATGCGATTGACGGGAATCTACAGACACTGCTGTTGTGAACACCCTTCGTGCCATTACATCACCTTAAAGAAAGGCACACTTATGCTGATACTGCAGATGATAATCATTATTATATACTTGATGTCAAGGAACCATGATTTGACCATGAAAGCCGGCCGGTGCGGCCGTGCAGTTCTAGGCGCTTCAGTCTGGAACCGCGTGACCGCTACGGTCGCAGGTTCGAATCCTGCCTCGCTGATGGATGTGTGTGCTGTCCTTAGGTTAGTTAGGTTTAAGTAGTTCTAAGTTCTAGGTGACTGATGACCTCAGATGTTTAAGTCCCATAGTGCTCAGAGCCATTTGAACCATTTTTTTTCTTACCTTGAAAAATGTCATTGATCCACCAAGCTGTATTTTAAAACAGTACTTATCAAAGCCACTTAATAAAGTACTGTTCTATAGCACAGCCTGGTGCAACTATGAGTTTCTTCACATTTATTTAGGCTGTGGTGCCCACTCAGAAGAAGTCAGACTTTAACCTGATGTACCCATAGTTTCTACATGTACCTTTGACCAAACTGGTTGGCCATACATAAATACACCTTGCTGCACTTCCGATGGCTTTATGGTCCTGTTACTTAAATTTCTTGAACTTGTTGAAAGATATCGTCACGTTGACCTGTAAGGTAGCTCTAAACTACAGACGTTAGTAATGTAAATGGTCCAGTACAAATTATTGCCTATTTCGACCATAAATGATTGTTTTGTCTACCCAATTACACGACACCAAGCCAAGTTCTGAGCCCTCATATGAAAGATGAATACAGTCTAGCAACGCTCATTCTACTTCGAGCCTCTACAGACGGAAATGCTTATCACGATTCTGTGGGAAAACCAGGGACTCGTCTAGTAAGTCTATGTGGAGCCACTGTAGTTCCTGGTGTTGTCGTTGTCGCGCAACCTTTTACCACCGTGTCAAGGGAAGCTTCCTCAACTGTCCCTGTGTTGACAGTCCACAGTGCTCTGGACTTACACTCGCTGTTCGTGTCGTTACCTGCCTTGCAGCAAATAAACTCATTTCCTGCTCAAGGTACGTTACATGGATTCATGAGTCGGCAAGGCCGAGTAAACAATACTCATTTCATCTCGGATGTAGTCGTGATGGCCAGTTGAGATTCTACATAGAATGGACTATGGCCCTTCCGCAACCGTCGAGTTCTTATTCGGAAAGTACTCGTGTGATCTTAACTAGCGCAAGTGCCAACAGCAGGGAACGACAAGCAGCAAAGTATAAAGTCCACAACCTCATCCCTGTTGATTCAGTGCACGCGCTGATAAACGTCTCTCGTTTTTACAGAAGACGTGGCACTATCTTCTGACAAGCAAACGACAGTCTTAAGTATACAATAAGTACTCTTGTGACTGCAGTAATGAGAACTGAAGGTGAACTCACCCTTTCAAGTTGACAGCAATGAAACAACGGAAAGTTGCCGTCGCAGTTCCTCACTGCCGTTAGTATCTAAAATTTGGCATCAGCGAGAGTAAAGGCGAATTGTGTCATGGAATACGCTAAAACATCATCAATAATCGTTGTTGAAAGTCACTTTCGACCGAGTTGGACAAAGTGGCAGCAAAACAAGGAGGACGCTGAAAGGGCGAGTTTCTCAGCAAGGTTTCAGAGACTCGAAATCGGAAGATGAATATGGTGGGCCCTTGCATCCAAACAGAGCCCCAAACTGCAACTAGAGCTCCCTTCTCCAACAGCTGGGGTTACAGGGCGATAGAAGATCGATAAGGGCAAGTGGGGCGTCCTGTGGTGATGGGTCGACCGGTGGTGGTACAGGAGAATGAAGTGCAAGACAGTCAGATACAAGACAGTACCGTGTGTAGCAAAAATGGGACAGCAACCAGGCAAGATTCTCCTCCCTCTAGATGGTCGGGAATGGATCTGCAAACCTTTACCCAAATCTGAAGGTCGCAACACAGTTTGCATGTCTGGAGCTTCCGGCTGTCCTTTGCATGGCTTCGCAACACGTGGTCCGTGCTGGTCACGAATATGACAGGAAAGTCACCTTCTCGGTAATGGAGGCTGAAGTCAATGGAGCTCTCCACTGGCTTCAGAGCACTGCGGGATCTTGTTTTGAAATATGAAATAAAAATTTCGACTTGGATGAGAAATATATTCAATCGGTCCTAGCCAATTGGTGCATAGCACTAGTTTGGAGAAAGACTTGGCCAGAGTGCTATGTTCATACTTACTTTCCATGGCAATTGGTTGGACAGATTGTCGCATGTAAGAGCAGGCCAGTGATGCAATAGCTACACATAATGGTGGAGGAGAGGCCGTGGTGGAGAAGAGTTGGCTGGATGTTTTCTTTCTGCAGGAGTCTTACTGCCATGCTGGGGCTTTATGCTCGCTACATGGCAAGTCATCAGTAGAGGAGAAGAGCCTAAGGCTGTAATGATTGTGCCTCATATATCATTAAGAGCCACGGTACTGCCACAACTTTCGAATAGCGACTGCAACGTCGTGGAACTTCAATCACTTTTGGGGGTGCTATATCTACTGAACATATACTTCCAGTATGGAGTAAATATAGAGGAACATCTAGACCATCTCACTCGTGTGACAAAGGCGCAATGTCACTGTGATAGCAGACATTAATGCTGTATCATCCTTATGGTTCAGTTGTACTCGGAAGGCAGATGGAGGCAAAGTAGGGGAAACAATCATGGTCTTGAAACTTGTGATTGTTAATAGGCCGGGAAAACCCCTCACCTACACTAGTGAAGGCGATAGCATGAATATAAACACCAAATTAATGACTCCCAGCGCCGCAAGTAGTTTTAAACTTTGAGAGTACTTGATAAGGTCCACAAGTGATCACAACTTGCTCACATAGTTACAGTGACAGAGAGTGCCACTGGGACATGGAGTGTGAGGTACAGTCAAATTGCAATAAGACCAATTAGGAACGCCAGGAAACGGACAGTGATATTATTACATTAACAGAAGATGACGAAAACATGGAGAGGTACACTGAGTAACTGGTGAGAGGGCTTACCAGAGCGGTGAAGACAGCTGTACCAACCAGCAGGAGAGCCGAAGCTGCCTCTGCATCGCCATGGTCTGCTGAGCTCAGGCAGATGCGTTAGTCTGTCGGGCGCGAGGTACTGCCAGAGAAATGTCGTCTGGCAAGAAAAACAACACTGGCTTCAGCAATGCTGAGAGACCAAGGAGCTCTTTTAAAAGGATGTGAGGGCAGTTAGTCTGCGCAGCTGGGGACGGTACATGCTGAACCAGCTGGCTACTGACCCCTACCAATTGGTTAGTGAGAAAATAAGATGACCAATGGTCCTATCAACTATCAGGTACGAGGATCAGGTGACAGAGACTTGGAGGAAAACTACTAAGATCTTTCTCTGATCCTTGTTGTCTGAATATGATGAACTAGCAGAATCAGAGGAGCAGCTCCAAGTAAGGGTGGACGATTGTGCTGGGTATACCAATAACACAATGATTTGGAAGGTATCTACCCAAATGAAGACGCTGAAAAGGGGTAAAGCTGCAGGGTCAGATGGCATCATTGTGAAGGTGGTGCAGTTATTCGCCCCCCAACTGGTTGCACCTCTCACAGAACTGTGCGATAAGTGCTTTAGGCTGAGGAAATTCCCCACTATATGGAAAAAGGCCAATGTCGTGATCATTAAGGAAGGTCCAGGTAAGGATCCGGTGGAATTCAAATCATATTGGCCGATATGTTTGTCGGACCTACTGGGGAAATTGTTTGAGAAGTTGCTGGCTGACAGAATGAGGGTACACCGAGTGCTGTACAGTATGAGTGATGAGCAATTCGACCTTCAGCTGGGACGATCAGCTACTGACCCTTTGGCCCTGACGTAGTTGGCGTCATGGTGGATATTAATGGTGCCATTGACCATCTATGATCGCCTTCACTCTTCTTCTGTTTACGGGAGAAAGAATGTCCAGGTCTGATACATCATTGTTTTAGGAGCTATTGTGAGGGACCCCTAACGGGCGACTCAGCATGAAAATACTATTAGGACATCCTAAGGGCTCTTTCCTGGGGCCACTCCTTTAGGACCTTAATATGGAGCCATTGCTGGAGAGTTTACAAAGTAGTGAGGACGTGCTAGAGGTGATAGTCCACGTGGACGACCCCCTTCTGCTGGCTGACGGCCGTAGCCATGAGGACTTGGAAGCAAAGATAGAAAGGGCCATGAATTTGCTGACTCAATAGCGCCACAAAACAAAAAAGAAAATTGCCCCCAACAAAACTAAATAGTTACTTTTGAAAGGACAATTAGTCAGAAACCCATCAATGAGGATTTACACCACTTGTTCGGTGTTGTGAGGCCGGATATCTGCGAGTCGTCATAGATGGAAAATGGAATTTCGTGACACACGTAGAAGCAGTAATCCAGAGGTCGCTGGAGGTGCTCAACAATCTGATTGGGATTGGGCACAAAAGGTTTCATTTCCCAGCAGACTTAATCAAATTGTATCAGAACAGTATTCTTACGTTCATAGTGGGTTACATATCACGAGTCTGGGCACTCAGACTCACGAGAGTCACGCCTACCATGACTGTGAGAAGAGTCGTGGTGGTGGTGGTTGTTGGGATGTTTAAGGGGGACTATGTGAGAAGAGTGAACCTATATGTTACTGCGTTCAGTACATGTCTAGGCGGAAATTTGTTTGTGTTATAGGGGCTTTGCTCCCTTGACATCAAATTTAGGAAGCAGGCAGCATAGTACTGGATCAAAAAGAGAAAAAAATTGAGAGAACAGCCGTATTTCTGGTGGTTCATGATGGGGACAAAAATATGATTAAAAGGCGGGGGGGAAGGATTTGAGGCAGGAATCCTGGGAGGCTGAGGAAACTGGACGTAGTTTCAGTTACTGCCTAACATTAGGGAGCGGTTACAGATAAAATACTTTACGCCAGGCTTTCTCACTGGGCAAGGACCGTAATCGACATATCTATGCCGGTTTTCGAAGTGAGCTGCACCTTCATGTGACTGTGGTGCGATGGAAGGCACTCATGGAGTGGTCTATGAGTTCGCCATATACGATGAAAATTACCAAACTTTGACACCTACGACCTATTACGATAAGAAGACACTTTACAAATAATGAACAATCTGGCTAGCGTTCACTAAATATCTTACGGGAATTCTAGAGGGACAACAATGATCCTTCGGATACACAAGAAGAAAAATGGTCGCACCTATCTCATACCGCCGTGGTGGGGACTGGCCGACCGCCGTTTCGGTCCTGATCAGCATCATGGAAAGAGGGGGCGGGCAGGTGCTCCACAAAACAAGGACAAGACTTAGTTTTAGTTGTAGGAGTTAGATTAGAGCAGGAAGTAGTTTAACTGGTAATAGTATTAACAGTAGTAGAATGCAGCGACTATAAAGTGTGTTGGGCGAGCCCAGTGCCATGAGAACTCCCACTGGGATTAGCGTGGCGGGCATGGCAGGTATCCAGTAGGTTTATAAGTACTCTCGTACAAGCTGTAACGCTGCAGGTAGTGATAGTAGAATCCCTGTAGCTTCAGTAGAGTAAAAGTAATAATGAAAAGAAATTAATAGCTTGCCCATAATACACATAGATGTTTCAAGACTTGCAGAAAAGCTGCAATTGTAATTACATAAAAACAGGACCCAGTAATTAGATTAGATGGTGGGTTGTGTTGTATGATTACTAGCAATAAAGAACTTCTTTATAAAAACTGGCACCACACCGTCACAAATGGTCAAGACAATTCGAGGAGACAGCAAGAAGAAAACCACAGGCCGCTCATCCATCGAGAGCGAAGTAGTGAAAAGCATTCATACGATCTACGAAAGAAGCACCATAAATCCACACTTCTAGCCAGCGGAGAACTGAATGCGTCGCACTCAACAGTGTCACGTGTGTAATGTAAGAGTTTGGAATTCAGGTTTTACAGATTCAAATGTTGCTGGAACTAAAACCAGCCGATAAACCAAAACGGAGAAAATTATGCATTGATTTTCAATTGCGGACGCAAGTGAATGGTTTCGCGGACAGAAATGTGTTCTTTGACGAAGCCACATTTCCCTTAACTGGCAAAGTGAACAAACATAAATCGAGAATATGGGGTACCCAAAAGCCGCATGCCTCTCTTGGACATTAACGAGAGTCTCAGAATCTTTGTGCTTTCTGCGTCATAACCAACGGCAGAGACTTTGGTCTTTTCTTTACAGGCACAACCTATCTGGATATGATTTCTTTCTGGCTGTTGCGTCAGCTGACAGAAGTAGTTTCCGACGGAGGCCGCCACGTTGGCATATCCTCGTACGTAGTCACCTCAACGAATGTCTTCCACAATGCTGGATTCGTCGTGCTGGGTCGAATGGTGTGTCTTTCATGTTGTGGTCGCCCAGGTCGCCTCATTTTCCACCAAGAGAGCTTTTCCTTTGTGGGTGTGTGAGGCAGGTGGTTTTCGTACTCCCATTTTCGCAGCACGTGCACCAGCTAATGACCGGATAGTCGTAGTGGTTAACTCCATTGACCGGGCTACGTTTGAATGAGTCTGGCAGGAAATGCAGCACCGGATCTGCCTTATAATAAACGGCGCCAACATCGAGCATTCGTAAATACTGTGAGAGCTAACATTTCAGTCTATATGTGTATTTTAGAAATACACATTACTGTAGCCAGAAATGTTTTCTTTTTGGCCATTCATTTTGAATCACCCTGTAGTATAGACATTATCTTGCTCATAATATGTATCTCAAATTATAGATAAATTTTATAGCTCCCTTATACTAGTCACCAACCGCGTAGTTGTCTAGAGGAAAGACTGGTCGCTAAAAATCCTCTTGCAAAGCTATGGGGCTCTTGTAGATAGTCAGCACATTGTATAAAGGATCCACCAGAACAAATAAATGTAACTAATGTGTGTAAATGGACGAAAAGATCACACTATCCCAATCTCTGCGTATATGCTCACAACAAAGCTTACCTAGCTAACGATCGCACCTTACAACCATGTGTCACTATGCAACGTCACCTGAAATGTTATAACAAACGGAAACCCAAGTAAAGTCACAGTAAACCCGAGTCGCCATCGTTGGGTGCAACATTCGGTGATTCCATCAATCCATCGTCGCGATTTCAATCTCTTTTTCTAACAGAATAGGATACGAGTATTTGTGACTTTGATAGGAAACTAATCTGGAATCCAAGTTTCCTTGCTATCAGGCACAAATTCAGAATTTCACTGAACTACGTCCTCCTACCATTATCTTTACACATAAATTCCTCACCTGTCCCTTCCAAAATTATGCCAAATTTTTATGAATCTCTAACCCTTCAAAGCTCTCTGATCAATCACCGTTTTCAGTGCTAAGTTTTACATTTTCTATATTTCATTACTTCTCCTAACAGCTTTCGCAGCGTTTCTGCAAACACGATTATGTAAACAGTATCTACTTCAAACATTGATCACGCCTGGGAGGTTTTCTCTATGAGCTTAGCAGACGTACGGTCATCTGCTTCTCAGCTTTCGGACCAATGAGAGCCTTGTCCATACACAAAGCACACAACCGGGCAGGAACGGTGGAGGGAGGGAGGGGGGAGGAGGGGGCAGTGGCTAATATTTGGGAGGACTATGGTTCAAATATTTACGTTTACAGTGATTTCCCTAAATCGCTCCAGACGAATGCCGAAATGGTTCCTCTGAAATGGTACGACTGTTTTTCTTCCCCAGCCTTGAAACTTTCCGAGCTTGTGCTCCGTCTCTAATAACATCGATGTCGATGGAGCGTTAAAATCCAGTCTTCTTTTCTTCCTTCCTTCGCCGGCCGCTGTGGCCGAGTGGTTCCAAGCGCTTCAATCTGGAACGGTGCGACCGCTACGGTCACAGGTTCGAATCGTGCCTCGGGCATAGATGTGTGTGATGTCCTTAGGTTAGATAGGTTTAAGTAATTCTTCGTTCTAGGGGACTGATGAGCTCAGATGTTAAGTCCCTTAGTACTCAGAGCCATTTGAACCATTTTCCTTCCTTCCTTTAACCAGCAACTAGAACCGCTCGTCCACCCCAGCCGGCGAAGTGCTCATATTAAGAATGGTGTAAGACAAGGGTGTAACCTTTAGCCCTTACTGTTCAATCTGTACATCGAGGAAGAAATGATGGAAATAAAAGAAATGTTCAAATGTGGGGTTAAAATTCAAGGTGACAGGATATCAATGATACGATTCGCTGATGACATTGCTATCCTGACTGAAAGTGAAGAAGAATTACATGATATGCTGAATGGAATGAACAATCTAATGAGTACAGAGTATGGATTGCGAGTAAATCAGAGAAAGACGAAATAATGAGAAGTAGCAGAAATGAGAACAGTGAGAAACTTAATATCAGGCTTGATGGTCACGAGGTAGATCAGGTTAAGGAATTCTGCTATTTAGGCAGTAAAATAACCCATGACGGATGTAACAAGGACGAATTCAAAACCAGACTAGCACTGACAAAAAGGGCATTCCTGACCAAAAGAAGTGTGCTAGTATCAAAAATAGGCCTTAATTTGATTAAGAAATGTTTGAGAATGGACGTCTGGAGTACAGCATTTGTATGGGTGTGAATCATGGACTGTGGGAAAACTGGAACAGAAGAGAATCGAAGCTTTTGAGATGTGGTTCTACAGACGAATGTTGAAAATTAGCTGGACTGATAAGGTAAGGAATGAGGAGGTTCTACGTAAAATCGGAGTGAAGAGGAATATGTGGAAAACACTGATATGGAGAAAGGACATGATGATAGGACATCTTTTAAGACATGAGTGAATGACTTCTATGGTACTAGAGGGAGCTGTATAGGCAAAATATGTAGAGGAAGACAGATATTGGACTACACCCAGGAAAGAATGTAGGTTGCAAGTGCTACTCTGAGATAAACAGGTTAGCACAGGAAAGGAATTCGTGGCGAGTGGCATCAAAACAGCCAGAAGACTGATGACCAAAAAATAAAATAAAATAAACAAAATAAAAAAATAAAGAGAAGGTGTTAACACTGGTACAACTTGCAGAAGACGATACCTGATTCTACAGAAGGGTGTTTGTTCGACGTTCCATATTTGACTGTTATAATTACAAATCGTGGTTAACATCTCCCCTGTTCAGTGACTGTCAATAAGTCAAGTTGTTGAAAAAGATGCACTACTGCTGCAATATTAGGGAATATTTTTCATACTGACTCGCGTTCAAATTCCTGTCACTTGCCATTGTGCTATCAATGTGTGAACTTGTCAGGTAACTTTCATTTACCGTTTTGTAATAAGATTGTGTTCGTTAATTAGTACAATCGATTAAAAGTTTGTCTGTGATAAAGCATAGTTTTCCCAAATCAAAGCATTTTGGGATTTAGATATTTGCTCTAGCAATCCACTCCACTTACACCCTCCAACTTTTAAATTCCATTGTATCCTCGAGAGAATGTGTTCCCCTTCCGAATTCAAGAGTCTTTCGCAACTCAAATCCTACAACAGCTCATCCAAGTCCATCACTTCCTCCTCTTCACATAGTACCTACACATTCAGTTAACATCCAGAGAAGCCCTAATCCTAGGACCGACACCCACTGAGCAGTTACCTCCATATCCGTAGGTACATTTACCACTACATCTTGTCCATTACAGCTGCAATCAACTCCAATTACCCATCCGTGAAATTCACCCCGGTATGTAACCCTCGTACCAACCACAACAACCACGCCGCTTATCTACATCTCAAATTCTCCCCAATTTACTTTCTACAGCAAACATCGTTTCACCTCCATCATAAGCATGATCGTTTTCATACACCGTCACCACTATCATATCACAGCAGCTACAGCATCGTCTTTAAAAGCTTTAAGAATTTTACAAATAGCCGCTTTTTAAAAATTGATAAGTCTGTCTTATTAAAAATTACAGAAACGAACTTCATGTATAATGTAAGGAATATTTACCAAGTTGTTCGTTTTCTTTTATATTACCATTGCAATACTCTGTTGCCTCAAGCAAGTGTTACCAGCAGTATTGACACCCACGGAACATTAAAGAGATTAGTCGCATCGGATCCCTCCAGACGCTTACTCGATTACAAATTATCCCGCACACTAGTGCCTTATTGTGGGATTTGCTGGTAGCTCGGAGTCTATGTCATTTCCTGGCACGGGTCGTAAATATTTTCTTACCTAGCGCACCGTTTATTTGAAATTACAGCTGTTCACTTTGACAGTATGCCAACACATCACTCTGTTAGCTAAGCAATGATGAAGGAATAGCTACGGCCTCGTAACTCTAAAACAACAACGCAACGTGAGAAAATGTTATTTGTTGTTGGCGCTCTGTGTACATAGGCGCGCACGCTCGAGGGTAACACTGCAAATATTTTTGACTGGAAATTAGCCAGTACCTACTGGGAGTTTGCTCGCATTGAGGGTAACTGAAGAAAATTATGAGAAATTAAATGAAATGATTGAGAAAGTATGCTACTCCTTAAGTACGCTACAGTCAGCTAGAGAAATCAACCACATCCATTAGGTAGCTACGAGAGTTGTAACGGTATCACCGACTACTTTAAAAGGCTATCGACGGTAACATATAATTTCCTAGCGGAATTTTTGAGAAAGCTGTGACTGTGAGATAACCTAATGGGAGCAGAACAATCAGACTGGGATTCGTTTCCTAAACACTCCAGCAGAGTACAACCAACAGTACACAGGTGTGTCAGGAATACACATTCACCAAGTACAAAAGCAAGTTGTAATATTACGTATTAAATAGCGGTCGCCAGCTTAATTAGCCATTTTTCAATCAAGCAATATAATAAAGCAGAAGGCGGTGCTAAGGCTAACCTAACGTTGCTTGGCACACACACTGAACTCTTCCTTTATATCTCTTCACACTACAACACAGTAACCTAACCTTGCAGATAAATGTACTACTAACTTGGAAGTCAGGCAAACAAATGGCCAGTGAGATAGCAAACAGTAACATATGTCTTTCAACATCAAGTTGCTTAAATGAACTAGACGCAGCAGTTTATAAAACCAATCACCAACACTCATGAAACTAATAGCAATATTAAACAGCGAAGAGCATGAAATGATTCTGATTTAAATCAGGAGTCTATTAATGATCATACTCTGTACCGTAATTGCTTAGTATAGGGTCTTTATGCCTGTGCATTAACCAACTTGCATTAGAACCGCTAATACGGTAAATATTTCTTTCTTAAACTCAGTTTGAAGCAATTAAACAGAAGGCAAATCTAACTACACTGGCTCTGAAGGAGCCTTTGCTTTGCTTCATTACCTAACTAGCCTAACAAATGAGGGCCCTAAAACTTTCATGGTTTGAAGAACCATGTCCATTAACAAAACTACATAAGTATGTACGAGAAATGGTCAGTATTCTGATCAATGATTATAAATTAAGTAAATCACAAAAAACTGTAACTCTATAAAAACAAATCTGCTTTGATAACCAGTCTTTTAACCTACTCAATATTTAGTTGGCTGTTCAAATACCAACACAACATTAAATTCAAGTTCGAACACTTTCTCATGAAATGAACACTGATAAAACATTTTAATTCTGATAACAGTTCATAAATGGAACAATTCATAATCTTTTTCACTTCAGATCAAAATTATTGATCTTTTAACCAATAACTTTACTATTTTCAGCCAGCTTTTCAAGCAAGGCAAATTATTTAAGGAAATGACTGCAGAATTATTTAAAAACGCACTGGAAGTATAGTATTTCTCAAACTATTTTTTTTAATCTGAGCTCTAAACACTATAACTCCACACATTAGAAAGCAAATATAGCTATTTTTACAGTTGTCGAAAAAGTCTTTCCATAATAAATTAGCACATTTGGAATTAAAGTCACTGGAATACGATTCCTGTCCAGGTTTGTGATTTGAGATAAATACTGCGTAAGACAGAGTTTTTAGCAACACCACTACTATTATTGAAATCAACCAAATTTCACAAATACCTGGTCCATTTACAGAGTGCCAAATATAAACAACTTAGTGGAAGGCTAGTGGCACTGGTGCGTAATTTGCAGTGGCTGTTAACATGGCGGCGATGCAGTCATGGCAGAACTGTTGGCTTCACCCTGTTACAGATCTTCTTGGCGTCGGAATTACATATTTACAGGACCAAAAACAATGGCATAATAATAGTATCACCAAATGTAGCACCCGAAGCCCATAAATACTGTTCTTAAGCTCCTCTGGTCTCAAAACTTCAAGAATATGAGCCACAATGATTCGCTGACGCTGCTGAGATGTTAACCACAGCACTGCTGAGCCCCGACTCCTTACCCGCACAAAGGACAAGTTGCCACTTGCGCGCCAACCACACCTTTTCCCCTCCGCGAGAGTAGTTCGGCACCTGCGCGGCTTTCTCAAGTCTTACATTCAACCCTGCGTTCTCTAAGTATGAACGAAGTCATTTACAGTACATTGCATAATAATCATTCCAGTTACTTAAATCGACAAGCACAGTTTAAGCAACATCTTTTACAAATGCCGGATCCTGTCGACATTCTGCCACGATATTTCGGCCCAGAGACGTCCGGCTATCATCAGGTAAGTGCGCAACTACTGAAGAGCCCAGGTGCAGTCGCGGTATTTATGCCGAATCTCGTGCATGCGAAATGTACTGGCATCCTACACCGCATGATTCACGTGTTGACATGCGTGGCATAGCCGAGTTGTACGTGCTGCCCTCGGTGGTGAAAGTAAAAGATAATCTAGTCATTGAGTATCGAATGACGCTGTCTATTCCGCTGTGAATGTATAATTTTAATAACAGGATTCCAATTTTTATCCAGTTGAAAGCCGTTGTCACGATTTATAAGATTATCGGCAAGACGTATTTCCACTGATTCCTTGAAATCGGAATCCCAAAATCCGGAAACTGGAGCTACAATTTTTGTTCCATTGTATTCCATTGAATGTCCCAATGAAATGCAGTGCTCTGCTACTGCCGATTT
Organism: Schistocerca gregaria; assembly: GCF_023897955.1. NCBI lineage: Eukaryota > Metazoa > Arthropoda > Insecta > Orthoptera > Acrididae > Schistocerca > Schistocerca gregaria. Next base: position 541,592,857 of record NC_064924.1, read on the forward strand.
TGACGGGTGCCGCAGACGGGTGTATCTTTCATGTTCTGTACATCGTTCATGGACAGTTCTTGTCGTCTGGCCAATATATGCAGAGCCACATTCACAGGGAATTTTGTAGACGCCTGCTTTCTTCAGTTGTAAATCGTCTTTAACGGATCCAACCAGGACACGGTTCTTTGCTGGTGGACGGTAGATAACCTTGATTTTATTCATCTTCAGTAATCGGCCTATTTTCGACGACACATTCCCGGCGTATGGAAGAAATGATTTAAAGTCGTCATCAGCGTCCTCAGTGCGCTGCTTCTTGTTATGACAGTTGCGCATGGCCTTTCTTATTTGGCGTGAAGTGTAGACATTCTCTTTAGAAACCTTCTCCAAGTGTTATAATTCTGCGTGGAGGTTTTCATCATCCGATATTACATGCGCTCGATGTATTGAGGTACTGAGAACAACGGCTGTTTGTGCTGGGTAGTGGTAGCTTGACGCCTGGAGATACAGATCTGTGTGAGTCGGTTTCCTGTACACAGAATGTCCTAATGACCCATCATTTTTACGGCGTACTAGCACGTCTAGAAATGGTAAAGTGCCATCTTCTTCAATCTCCATCGTGAATTTGATGTTCTCATGTAAAGAGTTTAAATGATGAAGGAATTTCTCCAGTTCCTGTCTGTCATGAGGCCATACAACAAAAGTATCATCTACGTACCGCCAGAAGACCGTAGGCTTTAAGACAGCAGACTCAATTGCTTTCTCCTCAAAGTCCTCCATAAATCCGAGCTGCTAAGCTTAACTCCCTTCAAGCGACTGACAAAATCCTCGGAATTACGTATATGGTGGCAACACTTACCCACATACGGCTTTAGTAGTGAGGCCACATATTTTGCTGTAGAATAGGTGGCAGCACCAATATTACTCACTATTAATCGTAGTGGGGCACCATCCTTGTGTAACTTGGGAAGACTGTAGAGTCTTGGCGGTACTGCATTGTGTGGTCTCAATCTCTTGATAACTTGTTCAGGTAGAGAACAGTCGTTCAAAAGGGTAGCAGTTTTCCTTGATATTCGGCTTGTTGGGTCCTTTTCAATTCTGCGGTACGTGGAACCATTTATCTGACAATATATCTTCTCGTTGTAGGCTTCCCTTGTCAGAAGAACTGTGGCGTTACCCTTATCCGCAGGCAGTACGACTGTGCTAGTATCTTCTCTGAGGCTGCGGAGAAGAACTCTTTCAGCTGGCGTGATGTTACTCCGTTGTGGCGCACATTTCAACAACGTTCGGCAAGATTCTCGTCGAATTTCTTCTGCAGTATCCGCAGGGAGACGTCTAATGGCTTCCTCAATGGAACTGATGAAATCCGTTAAAGGCAGTGAAGCAGGAGTATGGGCGAAGTTTAAACCTTTCGCACGCACTAACATCGTCGCGTCGTCAAACGATTTCTCCGTAAGGTTCACCACGGATCGTCCACAGATAGCTTCTTGCGGCTTTCGTGTTACGAGTTGGCTAAACTTCGCACTTTGCCTGTTCATACTGTTCCTGTGAGCCCAGTCTGCCTTGGCCCAGGATACACCGTCAATCCAGTCCCAGCTAAGGGAAGAACATCTTGCTGCAATCTTCAGATGTCAATAATATAAATTCCTGGCAACAGCGTCTAACTCACGACGCGTAAAACGGATTCGTTCTCTTACTTAGAAGAACAAATATGCCGGGAATATTTCAGAAGTCACATCGTTTAAAAAGTTCATATAACTGAGATATGTACACATAGACAAAGAATGTCCATGTTAGATAAAACACTCTACATAAGTAGCACTACAGATTGGCGTAGAAATATCGATACACAAACAAAATAGGTCGAAGATAGGTGTTACAGTGTGCATAACAGATTAATTGGAGAAAACCAATGGGTGTATAACCGAGATGAAGCATTTCACTCGCAGAACCCATATGCGGTTATTGTTTGATAACAGGAAGCGACCCGTCCAGGCTCGGTATGCAGGGACTCACTCCAAGGTAGGCAAGGAACAAAATGTTTATGAAAACATCATAATATCTAACTTCACAGTGCTGTCGCAGATTGCTATTTGACTTAACACATGGAAGATACAATAAATTCTATTTGTGGAGATAACTGTCTCTGTTGGAGCACTTAAGTAGTCTAAATGAGGATTGTAACTGTCATAGTTGACAACTTCACTGGCTCTTCGGGAGCATTATTTGCCCAAGAACACAATACAGTGCCAAGCCGTTGAGTGCGGAAGTCATGGTGCCGGAGCTTCGTGACAACACATGGTAGCATAGCGTGGACGTGAACGGTTTGCCGGGTCTATTTAGGCTGCATAGGAGACGTTCTTCACGATGGTGAGCAGTCTTCAACTGGCTGACACTGGTTACAGTGTTGGCGGACGAATCTGAAGTGCATTGTTTGATGCCACGTGATAAGGCGGAAGCAAATGCGCTGACGGAAAAATATCGCAATACCAAGAAATAACACAGGCCAACAATGGAAAAACTTTTTTGCTGAAAATACCTTTTTGTTGTGTTTTTCAGGGTGGGAAATCGAAATATGATGCTTAAACAACTGTATCACTCACCATTTCTTCACATTTTACAGCTAAATTTATTAAAATAAGCGAGTTTTTAAATAATTTAACAGCTTTTATATAGTTAAAATACTTTAAAAAGGAGGTGTAATGTATGTACATGACGTTGGTAGCACTGCTGAAAAACATTTGCTGGCAAAAGAAGGTCGATTCTATTTTTGTGTTAACAGATGATGTTTTGTTTACTGTAACTTAACATCACTTTCCCGTTTGCTGTACATGTGCTGAGTAAAATGTCTAATCATGGTTGTAAAAACTCTGCTGACGATTTGTGTTGAATTTGTGATTAAAAAACAGCAAAGTAACGTTACAGACTTTGTGAAAAAACCTTATCTATCATACTTTGGATATAAATTTGGTGATCAAGGTAAATCTTGGGCTCTGCATGAGGTACATGTACATCTACATCTACATCCATACTCCGCAAGCCACCTGACGGTGTGTGGCGGAGGGTACCCTGAGTACCTCTATTGGTTCTCCCTTCTATTCCAGTCTCGTATTGTACGTGGAATGAAGGATTGTCGGTATGCTTCTGTGTGGGCTCTAATCTCTCTGATTTTATCCTCATGGTCTCTTCGCGAGATATACGTAGGAGGGAGCAATATACTGCTTGACTCTTCGGTGAAGGTATGTTCTCGAAACTTAAACAAAAGCCCGTACCGAGCTACTGAGCGTCTCTCCTGCAGAGTCTTCCACTGGATTTTATCTATCACCTCCGTAACGCTTTCGCAATTACTAAATGATCCTGTAACGTAGCGCGCTGCTCTCCGATGGATCTTCTCTATCTCTTCTGTCAACCCTACCTGGTGCGGATCCCACACTGCTGAGCAGTATTCAAGCATTGGGCGAACAAGCGTACTGTAACATACTTCCTTTGTTGTCGGATTGCATTTCCTTAGGATTCTTCCAATGAATCTCAGTCTGGCATCTGCTTTACCGACGATCAACTTTATATGATCATTCCATTTTAAATCACTCCTAATGCGTACTCCCAGATAATTTATGGAATTAACTGCTTCCAGTTGCTGACCTGCTAATTTATAGCTAAATGATAAGGGACCTATCTTTCTATGTAATCGCATTACATTACACTTGTCTACATTGAGATTCAATTGCCATTCCGTACACCATGCGTCAATTCGCTGCAGATCCTCCTGCATTTCAGTACAATTTTCCATTGTTGCAACCTCTCGATACACCACAGCATCATCTGCAAAAAGCCTAAGTGAACTTCGGATGTCATCCACCAGGTCATTTATGTATATTGTGAATAGCAACGGTCCTATGACTCTCCCCTGCGGCACACCTGAAATCACTCTTACTTCGGAAGACTTCTCTCCATTGAGAATGACATGCTGGGTTCTGTTATCTAGGAACTTCTCAATCCAATCACACAATTGATCTGATAGTCCGTATGCTCTTACTTTGTTCATTAAACGACTGTGGGGAACTGTGTCAAACGCCTTGCGGAAGTCAAGAAACACGGCATCTACCTGTGAACCCGTGTCTAAGGCCCTCTGAGTCTCGTGGACGAATAGCGCGAGCTGGGTTTCACACGACCGTCTTTTTCGAAACCCATGCTGATTCCTACAGAGTAGATTTCTAGTCTCCAGAAAAGACATTATACTCGAACATAATACGTGTTCCAAAATTCTACAACTGATCGACGTTAGAGATATAGGTCTATAGTTCTGCACATCTGTTCGACGTCCCTTCTTGAAAACGGGGATGACCTGTGCCCTTTTCCAATCCTTTGGAACGCTTCGCTCTTTTAGAGACCTACGGTACACGGCTGCAAGAAGGGGGGCAAGTTCCTTCGCGTACTCTGTGTAAAATCGAACTGGTATCCCATCAGGACCAGCGGCCTTTCCTCTTTTGAGCGATTTTAATTGTTTCTCTATCCCTCTGTCGTCTACTTCGATATCTACCATTTTGTCAACTGTGCGACAATCTAGAGAAGGAAGCACAGTGCAGTCTTCCTCTGTGAAACAGCTTTGGAAGAAGACATTTAGTATTTCGGCCTTTAATCTGTCATCCTCTGTTTCAGTACCATTTTGGTCACAGAGTGTCTGGACATTTTGTTTTGATCCACCTACCGCTTTGACATAGGACCAAGATTTCTTAGGATTTTCTGCCAAGTCAGTACATAGAACTTTACTATCGAATTCATTGAAAGCCTCTCGCATAGCCCTCCTCACACTACATTTCGCTTCGCGTAATTTTTGTTTGTCTGCAAGGCTTTGGCTATGTTGTTTGCTGTGTAGTTCCCTTTGCTTCCGCAGCAGTTTTCTAACTCGGTTGTTGTACCACGGTGGCTCTTTACCTTCTCTTACGATCTTGCTTGGCACATACTCATCTAACGCATATTGTACCATGGTTTTGAACTTTTTCCACTGATCCTCAACACTATCTGCACTTGAGACAAAACTTTTGTGTTGAGCCGTCAGGTACTCTGTAATCTGTTTTGTCACTTTTGCTAAACAGAAAAATCTTCCTACCTTTTTTAATATTTCTATTTACGGCTGAAATTATCGATGCAGTAACCGCTTTATGATCGCTGATTCCCTGTTCTGCATTAACTGATTCAAATAGTTCGGGTCTGTTTGTCACCAGAAGGTCTAATATGTTATCGCCACGAGTCGGTTTTCTGTTTAACTGCTCAAGGTAGTTTTCAGATAAAGCACTTAAAAATATTTCACTGGATTCTTTGTCCCTGCCACCCGTTATGAACGTTTCAGTTTCCCAGTCTATATCCGGCAAATTAATATCTCCACCCAGAACTATAACATGGTGGGGAAATCTACTCGAAATATTTTCCAAATTATTCTTCAGGTGCTGAGCCACGACAGCTGCTGAGACCGGGGGCCTTTAGAGACATCCAATTACCATGTCTGAGCCTGCTTTAACCGTGACCTTCACCCAAATCATTTCAAAATTCGAATCTCCGTCAATTTCCTTCGATACTACTGCACTTATTATCGCTATAAACACGCCTCCCCTTCACTGTCCAGCCTATCTCTGCGGTATACATTCCAATCAGAGTTTAGGATTTCATTACTGTTTACGTCTGGTTTCAGCCAACTTTCTGTTCCTAGTACTATATGGGCGTTGTGACCGTTTATAAATGAGAGCAGTTCTGGGACCTTTCTATAGACGCTCCTGCAGTTTACTATTAGCACATTAATATTGTTATTCCTTGTTGCATTTTGCCTACTCCTGCCTTGCCGCGTCTCAGGAGGCGTCTTGTCGGGCCTAGGGAGGGAATTCTCTAACCTAAAAAAACCCCATGTGCACTCCACACGTACTCCGCTACCCTCGTAGCCGCTTCCGGCGTGTAGTGCACGCCTGACCTATTCAGGGGGACCCTACATTTCTCCACCCGATAGCGGAGGTCGAGAAATTGGCACCCCAGCTCTCCGCAGAATCGTCTGAGCCTCTGGTTTAAGCCTTCCTCTCGGCTCCAAACCAGAGGACCGCGATCGGTTCGGGGAACGATACTACAAATAGTTAGCTCTGATTCCACCCCGCGAGCGATGCATTCCGCCTTCACCAACTCCGCCAACCGCCTGTACGAACTGAGGATGACCTCTGAACCCAGACGGCAGGAGTCATTGGTGCCGACATGAGCAACAATTTGCAGTCGGAGCAACAATTTGCAGTCGGAAGGTATATTATGTGTATGTTGAAGATCTGAGAAAATGGCCCAAGAAGGAGAGAAAAGCCTTGATTTGCTGTTCATATGATATGCAGGGAGCCAAGAAATCATTACGATGATTGCTACTTTTGCAGTGTTGGTTTTACTGGTCATAATTCGAAAAATAAGAAGGTAATAAGCTACCCTAACCTTCCGTCCGCCATCCGACCAGTAGGGCATGGTGTAGATTTTCACCAGGACACTAAAGTGATGGAAAAACGCTACCAAGGCTGCTGGAACACCAACATGATGAGAGACTACTGCTGGTCACTTCACCGCGAAGTGTAGCAAGCGACTCATCGTAGAAAAAGCAACACGAGAAGCTTCAAAGAAAAAAGAGAAACAAAATGCAAACCAATTCCAGCTGACAAGTGAAACCTCTATTAACACATGTCATTGTTTTACGTGGCTTACTGTAAATACAAACCATGCTTATGTTGTAACAAAGCGTTTCATTAATTTCCCCGTTCACCGTATAGCATAAGATTTTTATACCATATAATAAAAAGTATATTGCTCGAATACAAAAAAACTAAGGCTAGATTTGGATTCAGTTCATAAAAATCTATAAATATTAGCTATCAAAGTAAAAAAAAAGTTTTTTTAAAAAAAATTTCTTTGGCCTGTGTAATCAGTGTAGAGAAATGAAATTTCTGGAATAAATTTGTCTAGGTAACATCTATAAGTGATTAACATTACAAGATCACAGTTTAATGTAAGAGCGAGATAAGCCGTTGCAAATATGAGATGCAGGTACGTTAATAATCAGTGTAACCGCCAAAATGTTGAATGCAAGCACGCAGACTTGCATGCCTAATGTTGAGCAGGTGCCAGACGTCAGGTTGTGGAATGGGGTCCCATGCCTGTTGCTCTTGGTTGGTCAATACAGGGACGGTTAATGCTCGCTGAATGTGAGTTGTCGCCCAATAGTGTCCCATATATGCTTGACTGGAGACAGATCTGGTGATAGAACAGGCCAAAGCAACATATCGACACTCTATAGAGCATGTAAGGTTACAACAGCGGTTTGTGGGCGAGCGTTATCCTGTCGAAAATACCCTCTGGATTGCTGTTCATGAATGGCAACGTAACAGGTCGAATCATCAGATTGACGTACAAATTTGCAGTCAGGGTTGGGGTATAACCACGAGACTGCTCCTGCTCTTACATGAAATCGCATCCTGGACCATAAGTCAGGTTGTAGCTCCAGCACGTCTAGCACGCACACAGATTGCATGCAGGCCCTAACTGGCCTCCTAACCAACACACGGCCATCAGTGGCACCGAGGCAGAACCAGCTTTCATCAGAAAACACAACAGTCCTCAATCCTTCCCTCCAGTGAGCTCTCGCTTGACGCCACTGAAGTCGCAATCGGTGGTGGTTTGGGGTCAGTAGAACGCACGCTGCTCAAATTTCTGCTGCAGATGCAGCACAATGAGATAGAGTTACACACCGAAAACGATGGTCTTCTCTCAGGTAGTTCTACGTGGTGGCCTTCTTGCGACCTTACGTTCCCGTGAACAATGCTGCCAGGAATCATTTACAGTGGCTACATTCCAGCCAAGTTTTCCAGTTTTTCGTAGCCCTACTGCACACCTCGTTCTACTCACTGAGATGTTGATAATGGCGTCTCTGTCGCCTTAACGCGACACTCAGCTCGCCACGTCCAAACTCAAACGCCGAAAACTCTCAAGATCGTTACTGCGTTTATTTAAAACATGATTTGCATCCTCTTACGCACCTGATGCCAAAATGGAACAGATATCATCGTTTACATGGAGAAAAGCGCCTACCAAGTTTCGTTCACGTCGAACAATTTCTTGGTGCTCCGATTTCTTTCTGTCAGTACAGACTCGTGATGGCTGTACCTCTTAGAGGCGACATGGTTGCAACCTGTAAGCGAGGAGAGCGCCCTGTGTCACAGCTGCCCTTGACAATACCCTTTGGTTATCGAAACTCGCACTGTTTTGGATCTCGTGGCCTCTGAGGAGCATCGGCTACCTGTGGCGCTGTGCTGCCATGTTAGTGAGCTATATTCCCAGACACAGCATCAGTGATCGTCCGCCTGTGACTGTTGTTATGTCAGCCTAATGAATGATGTAGATGGTATTGAGACAAGCGCTGTACCATTGTTAATGAGTTTATGAACTCAGCACAACAGCATTAAAGCAGTACGCACTCCAACAGAAAATTAATGTCATCTCAAGACCATTTTCTCTGTTTAATTAACTTGGATTTAATCAGTCCTTGATGAGATTCATTTACCTTAGTGCATCAGTTACTTCAGTGCTAATTCAGCACCAAAGAGCGAGAACACGATCTTAAAACTGAATGTGATTCAACACTGCAAGAGGCGTTCGGTATTGTACTGTCGCTTTGAACCCTTGCAAACAAGGATCTGTCTGACGCAACTTAATATAGAGTATACACATTAATGGAACATATAAACAAAATAATAAAAACCTGTGAATGATACAGGAGAAAATATTCAGGGAGTGATCCTGTCTGATAGCAATGTGGCTCAAAACGAAAGGATTACTATTAACAATGCGTTTATTCAAATCACGCAAAATGTGTTCCTATTGGCGGTCTCACATGAGTAACTATAAAAAACACAATAGAAATACAAAAAAAGTACTTTGACTTTAGACTACAAGCGGAGCGTTCATACGCAATGACGATAATAAATTAAGGCATGGACCCGTGCATCGTATCAATTGAACTGCAACAAAATCTTAAAGTTCAACCAGTGCGTACAAGTCTCTACACATTAATAAATTCACTAAAGCAGAAAAGTTCAGGCGCCGATAGCCCAGCTACGCCAACTAGTATTTTTCAGATACATGAATGTTTGGTAGAAGTTTTTTGTTCAACTCATTATTTTGACGAAAAGACACTGTATAATTGATATGTGACAAGGATGTGTGTTTACAGTTGTGGGTGGAGAGAAAGATTTCTCCTCGGGGCAAAAGAAAACGAGGGGTAGGAGAACTCCCGTACCTGAGCTAGTTAATTCACAAACCATCTCTCTTTTATGTTTTTGTTTTCTGACCAACTGCGGCGCCCCCACTGCCCCACCCCCCTTCCCTGAGTCTGCGCCTTTGGCGGTGGCTTATCTCGCCATGCCCTCGGTATTACCCTTTTGGCAACATTGCTAAGCGTACTCGGTGTCTGTGTTCAGAACATATCGCTTACAACATGTTAGCCGCTCTAAACAAGACAGGTCACTCATAACAGTGGTCACCTCCAAGCAGATGACCTGTAGATAAAAAATCTGGATGGAAACTTCATGATATTTGCATCTGCTCCCATGTCCAACCGTTATGAACTTGCGAAAAGTTATTGGTGAAATAAAACTTAATATTGGACCCTTTTGGTGGGAGTGTCTTAATGAGAACGGAAAACCATCCTGTAACGCAATAGCTGTATTGGAAACGTGACTAAGTGAACATTAAGAAGGTCTGTATCTAAACTGTTACACACCAGCGACCAGCCATCGACCAATATCGCGACGAAAGCCTTCGCAGGAGTACGTCTCACGCCGTCTCCAGAATTCCTGGTAATGAAAAGTCTAGCCTACCAACATAAAAGTCTACCACGTTTGTTTCAAAATGAGTGTGAATTTCTATCTGACCAAACTGATGAGGTTTCAAGTACTTAGAAAACTGCCGTAAATATTATGGATAAAATGGATAGGAAGAATAATGGGTAGAGTAGTAGTAAGGGGATGGTTGTGTTTGATGGTCAACAGCGCAGATAAGGCATATGTCGCGCTGGACTGTGTGTGTTCAGTACGAACTAGGCATCAGTGCAGGTTGTTTACGAGTAGTGCACAATTGGTATTTGCATTCAGAGGCCGAGGTCGACGTAGAATGAAAGACCTAATAGAATTCCAAAGAGGGGAGATTGTGGGGACCCGATTTGCTGGAGCACCAGTAGTCAAGAGAGCCAACTTATTAAGTGTTTCAAGAGCTATTGTTTCAGCAGTCATGACAGACTACCTAAAACATGGAAAGACAACGTCGTGTAAACGTAATAGCTGGTGCAAATCAAAACTGAATGATAGAGATCGTCGTACGCTAACACGAATTGTGGTCAAAACAACACAAAACAATAGTGGTTAAATGCAGAGCTCAATAGCCATGTTCGACACCCCGCAACTATCGACACTGTCCACCAAGAATTCCACAAAGCGAATATTCATTGACAGGCTGCTATTTCGAAAACATTAGTGACGACAACCAACGCTAATAAATGTAAAAGAGCATAAACCCCGGACGGCTGATCAGTGGAAACACGTTGTGCGGTCCGACGAGTCAATGTTTACGTTATTTCCAACATAAGGCCACGTTTACATCTGGAGAAGCAAAAAGAAGCCTACAATCCTGACTGCTTGATTCCGACGGTACAGCGTGGAGGTGAGAGTGTGATGGTGTGGGCAACCATACCATGGTATCCTGCTGGTCTCATCATTACTCTCAGAGGCCGTGTAACAGCCAACGATTACGTGAACATTTTAGGTGATCAGGTACTCCCCATGATTGAAATATTGTTCCCCAACAACAATGCCATATTTCAGGACGATAAGGCACTCATTCACACAGCCAGGACTGAACAATCGTGGTCTGAGAAGCATGCAACTGAACTGTAGTATCTTCCCTCGCCAGCACAGTCCCCGGGCTTGAACTCTATCGAACCCTTGTGGGCGGTATTGGAGAGCAGACTCCGGAGCCGACGTCCGCCACCGTCGTCACTATAGGGGTTAGAAGAGGTTCTGATCGAAGACTGGCATAACATTCCACTGAAGAGTATACAATCATTATCTGCCAATATTCCAAGAAGAATCGCAGCCGTATTACGGGCCAATGGGGGTCCAACCCCTTATTAACAAACCATTCCGAAGTATGTACAGGAATTCACTTTATTTTGCCTATTCCCTGTATATACGCATTCCATGTACATATTGCTTTGAATTACAGGCAAACGTAGCAAAAAGTCCATATTTTTATAAGAAGACAAAGAACACTACTCTGGCTGCAGAATGTTTCTTAAAACCACGACTGGTTTCACGCCAGTTTAGACGCATCCTGAGCTGATATAAATTGTGTCTACAACATTATTTTGCGCTCTCCTGAAGCGTCTCCCCGTCCTTCAGGTCACAGACCGACACAACCATATCATGAGGTGGAGGCGATGAGGGCACGGCCGTAAGGAACACTGAACTACATCACTGTAGCTACATCACAGTAAACTAAGGTTTGAAAATTACACTCAGGCAAACTGTGCGAACTGATTCATTTCTTTCACAAAAGATTTTAATTGTGCTGAAATTAATACTCAGCTAATGGTACCTGGTACGATTTGTATGTGTAGCGTTTGGAAACATGAAAAAACACATTTTCCTTGGATGCTTTTGAAGTGCGTCACTTCTATACTTTAAACTTGTACGAATCTATTCATATTTTGCATGAAGGTAGATGACTGTATAAAGTGAAAGTATTATTTTTTTTATCCAATAATCTTCATCCGATGTCGAGATACGATGGTTTAAAGCCGAGCTAAATTTAGCACCTAAAAAATAAAACTTGTTTTTCTTGGAAGTTTTCGAAGCGCGCCACGTCTATGCTTTAAACTTGCACTGACGGATTCAAACTTTGCACGAAGGTAGGTGCATGGATGAAGAGTAAACGAATTTTTTTCAGCTATCATTATCTATCATAGAGACACGGTGGTTTAAATTCTAGCTATGTGTAGCACGTAGACTTCATTCTTACATGGATGGAATATGATGAAACGGCTTAAAGTGAATCAGACAAATAAAATTGCATTCGTATGACAAAATTGAAAACTTGCTTTAAAAAATGTAGCTTCATTCGCATTTTTCGTTCCAGACATTTGACAGATGGTTCAAATTTTGTAAGAAGGTAGAGAAATACAGGTAATTAATGATCGACTTGTTGTGTTCGTGAAAGCTTTATGTGTTAGCACCATATAATCAGCATGGCACGGTAGACAATTAAGAACCTGTACCAGACCAGTCATCGCCTGAGTATGAAAAATCTGTATCGGTTGCCAAGCTATGGCCCTGTAATGTCAAAATTTCGGTGGAGCAAAAGTTGGAAACCAGAATGAGACATACTCCTATCATAGTACGAAACATGACGAGTATGTCCTGGGCAGAGTTAGGTATGTAAAAGAAGGGAACTAGCTTTCGATTTACCTGACAGCTTCGAAGGCATTTAAATCAAAGTATCTTGACATCCTCGCGCTTTCTTACAAGTTAACCCTACTTCCCCAGCCCACTGAGCTCTCTTATCTGCAAGATGTTGGCACCCTGCACCTTATCCTGTACACAGAAACCAAAAGATTTGCCAGCCATAGTAAACAGTACTGTAGAGTTACGCTATCCCGAACTCTGCTCTTCCGAAAATCCGCATATTCCGAATACAGTTCAGAAAAATGCCGATTTTTTTAACTAAAAAATAGGAGAAATTAAAAAGACGTTCATTTATTGTTATAAAAGGAAGGTATATAGAGACATTCATAAAGCGTAAGCTTGATGAAATTTCCTGAAAACATACTGGAATGAAAGCTGGTTACTTACACTGTAGTGCATACTGTACATTTTGACTCCATTTATACAGTTATGTAAATTCATTTTTAATTACTGCTAAACACAAAAAATAAGCAATTTACACACTCTTAAGAAGTACCCATTTTTTCTGATGAAAAGCACTGACTCGACTTGCGGATGCAGTGTTCCCCCATCACCTCATGAACATAACATCATTTGGTGTTGATGAATCGCACTGTTTCTGGAAGCGTAAGGCGAGGTAAAGAGCATTGGCAGCATCTGTGTGTGATACGTGTTCAGTTTGAGCGTTTATCTCCTCCTCGCTTTCCTCAGAATCGATCTGAGCTGATGAGCCCTGCACCATTACTACAAATGTCTTCGTCTCCGTACCCTGGAGGCCGTAGTGCTTAACAGCAGTCCACTCCTCAATACAGCTTTCTTATGTGTATTCATAGGCAGTGATTTCCTTGACTAGTGGAAGAAGGTCATAGTCTTTCACTGGAATAAAAGTATTAAAAAAATTGCAATGTTTTTGGATGTCTATCCTTGTGCCAGAAAGCCGGGGGGACTACGGCCACTCACTATTGTAACAAAATGAAACACCTACAGTCGTCCTTATGTTCTCATTTCTTGTGTAGCCACCAGTTTTGGCGCTTCAGTGCTCCATATTCAGGTCAAGGCCTCAAAGATCGCTGAATGAGTGCTGAAATAAATAAACTACTTGACCGAAGGCTTCCTGGTTTTTTTCTGATTTCTACCGACTCACTAGTCTGTTCGAACTATATTCCTCATTTGACGAAATAATGCCTGGAATGGAAAATAGATCCCACATATATTAAAGTTTAGTGTTTGCATTGTACGAGCTGGTAGTAGTGCTCCTGCCGCTTCTGGGTTTGGAGACGTTTGATTCTCGTAATGTGATTACTTATCGCAACTACCATATTGGTGAGGTAGCTAATAAGGACAATAGGATCTCTTATTTATATTCTGGTGAGGCCCTGACCTTGTCACGACGAGAATTAACAGACTGATATTTGGAGCTAGACGCATGGACCACTTCATTTCGAAAATCGTTAGAAAAATCAATATTCCGAGACCCAAAGTGTCAAGAGTGTGCCGAGAACACCAGATTTCAGCCGAGACCTCACACACTGTAGTGCAGTGGCCGATTGCCTTCGCTTAGTGACCGAAAGCAACGGCGTTTGCGTCGAGTTGTCAGAGATAACAGACAAGCAACACTGCGTGAAACAACCACAGAAATCAATGTGGGACGCCAGTACACTGCGTCGTAATTTGTCGTTATTTGGGCTATGGCAGCAGTGCTTTGCTAGCAGTACGACATCGCCAACAGTGCCTCTCCCGGACTCGTAGCCATATCGGTTGAACGCTAGACGACTGAAAAACCGGGACCTGGTCACTCAAGTCCCGATTTCAATTGGTAAAAGCTGATGGTATAGTTCGAGTATGGCGCAGACCTCACCAAGCCGTGGACTCAAGTTGTTAACAAGCTACTGTGTACGTTGGTATTGATTCCATAATGGTGTAGACTGTTTTACACGGAATGGACTGGATCCTCTGGTTCAACTAATCTTACCGTTGACCGGAAATGGTCAGATTTAGCATTGTCAGCCATTATTTGTTCCCAGACAACGATAGAATTTTTATTGATGGCAATCCGCCATGTCACCAAGTCACAATTGTTCGCGAATAGTTTGAAGAACTTTCTGGATAATTCGAACGAATGATTCGACCAACTAGATCGCCCAACGTGATCCCCATTGATCATTTGTGGGACATAATCGAGAGGTGGATTCGTGCGCAAAATCCTGCGCCGTTAACACTTTGGCAATTATCGACAGCTGCAGAGGCAGCGTAGTTCAATATTTCCGCAGGGGACTTCCAACGAGTTGTTAAGTGCACGCCAAGTCGGGTTGCTACACTACGCCAGGCAGAAGTATGTCCGACACGATACTAGGAAGTATCGCATGACTCTTTTCATCTCATTGTAGTTCACTTAACTAATTTTTTCAATAATGCTTATTTACTAAATGTGTGGCGAAATAACTGCAGGAAGGCAGATCTATTGGGGTGGGGCGGGGACAGGTCTAGTATTTATGCCAGAGGTGCAGAATGACCTAGGTCCGGCTCTCATTGCTAGTGTGCATTCTGTTTCGATTTCACAACAAACGGCCCCGCTGTTCCCTCGCTTGGTCACTGGGAAAGGGGGGGGGGGGGGCGGTATGCTTTACGCAGGGAAACTTTCATTTCTGACTCCCTCTGGAAAAAATTATACTTTTGAAAACTATTGCTATCTTTTGTTAACGCAAAACTTGTTGCATTTCCTTTATTTCACTAATAATGAACATACTTGGAGCTCAAATGTTATGATGTAAGTCGAACAGGATTACCTCTTTTGGGCCAATGTCGAAAACAGCCGTCATGCGAAACCCAGTTCCATTTTTCTCACATGATGTCCTGGAAGTTACCTGGTGAAAGTAATCGGGTGTATTCTGAGTTTCTTGAAGACCGAAAAGCTTTTGGCTCTGTACCACTGCAATTACAATTACCTAAAATTCGATCATATGAGCGTCAAACGAAATTTGTGACTGGCAGTTATCAAACACTGTGATTGGCTTCATCATTTATTGGTAGGCAGGAGGCAGTGAGGCTGATTCCTCCTAACAGGAGTGTGTTTACGTTCGTGAGGATTACTCACACTGATGCCTATGGCGGACATGAGTTCCAAATGGGTTTAAAGTTGATGCTCGGCTGTGACGAACATCTCCACTATGTTCGATAGATGTACGGCTGTTGCTTAGCAGGGAAGCACTTCCCAATTCCCTCAGTGTAAGTAACACATCCAGGGGTTCGACAAAATTATGAAAACTCGGCGAGAAATCCATGTCTGAACACAAATGCCAAGTCTGTAGATCGAGCTGATGAATTTCACCACAAACGGCACGTGTACAATGTTCTCAATGTTCTCAGTACGTTGCAAGTGTCAGTCGTGGTCTGAATAGTGTTCCTCATAGTTGGGCGCATTATGTCGGAGAGAAGAAAATCATCCACCAATTAACGACGCGGACAAAAGTGTGTGCTGGGTGGCCGTGACAAACGTGACATTGAAGTGGGTTGTGATGAAAAACAAAAGAATCACAGCTGCAGTACTGCAAGCTGTACTCATGAATCCCGACAGCACCAAAATAACTGAAGGGAGTTCGTAAGAAAGGAACTGCAGGGAGAGCTGAAATTCCAAACAACTCGTCAGTGATTCAAATGCCATAAACAGTAAAAATCGCGGTGCGAAGCACTAAAACCTGGATTGTATAGCAACGGAAAGAACTCATTTACTCGGATGAGTCTTGTTGCACACCGTTGCGAAGTTCTGGAGGCGATTACGTCCAAAGATTGAAACATGGGGTGGGGAGGAGAGGCGGGGAAGGGTTCGGTGACGATTTTGGCAGCCATATCGCGGTATTCCATGCACCCTATAGTTATTCTCCAAGGTCGCATTACTGCCAAGGATTACATGACCGGCCGGCCGATGTGGCTGAGCGGTTCTAGGCACTTCAGTCTGGAACCTCGGAACCGCTAAGGTCGCAGGTTCGAATCCTGCCTCGGGCATGGATGAGTGTGATGTCCTTAGGTTAGTTAGGTTTACGTAGTTCCAAGATCTAGGGGATTGATGACCTCAGATGTTAAGTCCCATAGTGCTCAGAGCCATTTGAACCATTTTGACCATTTTAAGCTGATCGGATTCAACCCATGGTACAGTGTTTGTTCCGTAGTGGTCCCTTTTCACACAGCTCTCACTGTACACTACTCTCTGTGCACGTAGCCGGTGAAGAGTAGAGAGTACTGAAGGTGTTTTCTTTTGTTTATGCTTGCAGGTGGAGATGTTCAGCCGCCAAATAATTGTTAAAATTCATGGTCAGCTATCATTTATTTTGCACAATTCGCTGCTAGTTGCTCGGTAACCATTATCAAGCTTAGCTGACATAAAGTACAGGAAAGTTATACCATAATTTGAACAAAACTAATTTGCACTTTTCAACCCGACCTAGTACGCAAAATTTTTTGTCAATAATAACTTTATATGATAATTTTCCTCAAGAAGCAAGTCCACATCGACAGCTAGTAGCACACTCTTCTTGCTCGCCTCTTGACGAAAATGATCGTAAACCGTTATTAATGTGAGACATTTTTTAATTGCTATGACATTTTTAATTGCTATGGTTGGGCTTAAAGTAGCGAGTTACTTTTGTTCAAATTAAGATACAACTTTCCTGCCGTTTATGCCATTTAAGCTTGATAATGGACACTGACCGAAACTAGTAGAGAATTGTCCAAAATAAATGACAGCTAAAGGTTTCATTTGGTTTAGGCGTCAAGAACGTTGTGAAAATTTAACTGTATCTTGTGATCTTACTGTTTATTATGATCAGTAAAGGTGATCTTGCCTAAAAAAATACATTTAACTTGCCAAAAGCCGAGAGGTGATACTTCTTTGTATTTTAGCTCTCTGGGCTACCCTGGGACAGTGACAGTGATGTTAAGCAATCTCAGTACCTCCGTGCGACTCAGTTGTGCATGCGGAACACACAGCTGCAGGACGTCGAGCGATTCCCTAGAAGAATCACCAGCACGACTCAGACGTGGCAATAATTTTACAGGTCGTGAAGATGAAAGTGACTGCTCAACGCTTGCTGTTGGATATAAACTTTCGCGCTATACAGGGTGAAGCGAAATTCGCGCACTCGGGCTTCGCAGCGCGATTCCTCACATACGAGAGATAAAAAAAAGTATCTCACAAAATTTCTCCCGGCGGGTACATCCGCAGAAAAAGGACGTTAAAGAGTGAGTCAGGTAACACTGTAACGACATGTATGGTAACTATCTCTGTCAGTACACGTTAAGATCCTGTTTTGAGGTGTATGTTTTTTTTATTTTGTAAATGTAGTCCAGGTGGTATCTGGCATCTTAATCGTCAACAGTGATTGTAGCAGGTGCTCTAGAAAACATTTGCACTTACATACTACAATCGTAGAATGGTGAGCTTTCAAAGAAATCCCTTCCACGTCGTGGGCGTGAATTTATTGGCACCACCCCATCCACTAGATGCGTAACACGTTTTCTTTGTACTCTCCTCCAATGGTCCCATAGATTAGTACCAACTATTATTCTTGCCTCGTTCAGGTCCATAACGTTTAGTTAGCGCCTTATGTTACCATTAGGACTGGGAACGTGCTTTGTGAATCGTGTCCAAACTCGGTTACTATTTGTATGTATTATCACCATGGTCCCACTAGTTACGCCTTTCACCATTGAGTCTGGTAACCGCATTCTATTTAGTATGTATGTCAACGTATTATTATTATTATTACTCTATCGATGGAACTGTGGAAACATCACGTCTTGCGACGGATTTTTACGTACGTGCGTATGATGCACCAATTGCGACGGATTATACGTTGCTGGTGCAATGCAATTTCTTTTATAATTTTTGTTCACCTACCTCTTTACAGCGGTAGATCTTCGCATGTAAACCCCTGATTGCAGCTACTTACGAGATCACAGAAAAGCAGTGTTGAGGAAACTGTAACCTCATAGCCACATGCCGGAGGCCGCTATAAGTAAAATTTGCTGAAAATTGCCTATGTACTTTAAATAAATGATTCGGAAAGGGGATGTCACTCGTACTTTAAACATGAAGCTCAAATTTAAACCTTCAATAGATCTTTATTGCCGTTAAGCAAGATCATCAGCCCACGTTTACGAAAATTACTTAAGTTTCTGCTCACAGTTACCACCATATCTAAAACAGCCAGAACTTTTACCTTCCCAAATTCCGAAACCAATTACTTGTAACACAGTCAATGATCGGCCAATTACTTCTGCACACGATATTCAGTGGTTGTCTTCAGTAAAAGTTTATGCTCGCCATAAAATACTCAGTAAGAATACACTCAGTACCACCACGCTATATAATCCAAAATTCACTCACGATTTTCGTCGGAACGAATTATCGCAACACACTAATGTTTTCATAAACAGTTTCTGGTCACTACCAGATACCATTAACACTGGACCATAACGCGAAAGTCATCCCAAGAGTTCATGTTACGCGAAAAGTCACATCCAGCATAACCGCCTCCACTCAAAGCTAGCTCGCGACTCCCTTCTCACTCTCCCACACTCAAAACTATATCTCCTCGCTAGGCGACCAACCGTCTCGCTTCTCATTGGCTGTCAGCACTTACGACCAATGAGAACTCACTTCTAGGAGGCGGCTCGCGCCAAAATCTAGCAAGCACCAACCACTTCTCTAGGCACATTGACGTCATCAAATTACGTAACACAAAACTCTCTAATTAAATAAACAAAACAAAATGAAGTATAAGCTTTAGTCTACATCTGGAAATTTATTATGTAGTCGCGAATGTTCTGGCTGTCTTGTACGTAAGCATACATACTTGGACATCCGACATTCACTAGCAGGGGAACCACTAGCGGATTCGTTCACACGTTACAGAGTTAGAACACTTGCCAGTTCCTGTAGAGAATCACATGAATGATTTTTAATAATGCCGAACGTCCCACATACTCTCACGCACGCATTCTCATTCATACGCACCCTAACGCACAATACACATATTTACTTAGAATTCTTGAAATTATTATTATAGTAAAGTCACAGAGGTTTTCTGAAAGTAAAAACTTTCCAAATTTAAACATGAACACTGAAAGTGTTATCAGATCATCGTACATGATCACTGAAGGTGAACTATTACATCACTGTATTTATTTAAATTCTTGACTGTCGGAAAATTAGATTTCTTTTTGGAATTTTACTAACTTCCAAAATACAACTATTTTTGATGTCAGACTTTGGCATATTGTTTGTTTTCACACCAGAAGGACGTACATCAAATATCACGTTCCTCAGGTTATTCCGTTATTAGTTATTAATATTTTTAGTTTCGTATAATGTAAGTCGTCTGCCAGCGCTACTCCACTGCTTTCACATGGCAGCTGCAACAGATGGTCGTGACGTCAGTCTGCAGGACACAACTCGTCCGTTACTGACCGTATAATACTCTACCGGCTTACACTGCAG
This sequence comes from Schistocerca gregaria, assembly GCF_023897955.1. Taxonomy (NCBI): domain Eukaryota; kingdom Metazoa; phylum Arthropoda; class Insecta; order Orthoptera; family Acrididae; genus Schistocerca; species Schistocerca gregaria. Next base: position 541,612,834 of record NC_064924.1, read on the forward strand.
CCCACATACATTCTGAAGTAAAGCTTTTAATAGACAAATGGGCGATCAAGCACGAGTTCCGACGCCACAGTCTGTTACCGTTAGGGAAACAATGTAATTCGAAACCGCACATTTCACAATTAGCAATGTCGGGATGACTTTTTTTTTGGCATCAGTCTACTGACTGGTTTGATGCGGCCCGCCACGAATTCCTTTCCTGTGCTAACCTCTTCATCTCAGAGTAGCACTTGCAACCTACGTCCTCAATTATTTGCTTGACGTATTCCAATCTCTGTCTTCCTCTACAGTTTTTGCCCTCTACAGCTCCCTCTAGTACCATGGAAGTCATTCCCTCATGTCTTAGCAGGTGTCCTATCGTCCTGACCCTTCTCCTTATCAGTGTTTTCCACATATTCCTTTCCTCTCCGATTCTGCGTAGAACCTCCTCATTCCTTACCTTATCAGTCCACCTAATTTTCAACATTCGTCTATAGCACCACATCTCAAATGCTTCGATTCTCTTCTGTTCCGGTTTTCCCACAGTCCATGGTTCACTACCATACAATGCTGTACTCCAGACGTACATCCTCAGAAATTTCTTCCTCAAATTAAGGCCGGTATTTGATATTAGTAGACTTCTCTTGGGCAGAAATGCCTTTTTTGCCATAGCGAGTCTGCTTTTGATGTCCTCCTTGCTCCGTCCGTCATTGGTTATTTTACTACCTAGGTAACATAATTCCTTAACTTCATTGACTTCGTGACCATCAATCCTGATGTTAAGTTACTCGCTGTTCTCATTTCTACTACTTCTCATTACCTTCGTCTTTCTACAATTTACTTTCAAACCATACTGTGTACTCATTAGACCATTCCGTTCAGCAGATCATTTAATTTTTCTTCACTTTCACTCACGATAGCAACGTCATCAGCGAATCGTATCATTGATATCCTTTCACATTGTATTTTAATTCCACTCCTGAACCTTTCTTTTATTTCCATCATTGCTTTCTCGATGTACAGATTGAAGAGTAGGGGCGAAAGGCTACAGCCTTGTCTTACACCTTTCTTAATACGAGCACTTCGTTCTTGATCGTCCACTCTTATTATTCCCTCTTGGTTGTTGTACATATTGTATATGACCCGTCTCTCCCTATAGCTTACCCCCACTTTTTTCAGAATCTTGAACAGATTGCACCATTTTATATTGTCGAACGCTTTTTCCAGGTCGACAAATCCTATGAACGTGTCTTGATTTTTCTTTAGCCTTGCTTCCATTATTAGCCGTAACGTCAGAATTGCCTCTCTCGTGCCTTTACTTTTCCTAAAGCCAAACTGATCGTCACCTAGCGCATTCTCAATTTTCTTTTCCATTCTTTTGTATATTATTCTTGTAAGCAGCTTCGATGCATGAGCTGTTAAGCTGATTCTGCGATAATTCTCGCACTTGTCAGCTCTTGCCGTCTTCGGAATTGTGTGGATGATGCTTTTCCGAAAGTCAGATGGTATGTCGCCAGACTCATATATTCTACACAGCAACTTGAATAGTCGTTTTGTTGCCATTCCCCTAATGATTTTAGAAATTCTGATGGAATGTTATCCGTCCCTTCTGCCTTATTTGACCGTAGGTCCTCCAAAGCTCTTTTAAATTATGATTCTAATACTGGATCCCCTATCTCTTCTATATCGACTTCTGTTTCTTCTTCTATCACATCAGACAAATCTTCACCCTCATAGAGGCTTTCAATGTATTCTTTCCACCTATCTGCTCTCTCCTCTGCATTTAACAGTGGAATTCCCGTTGCACTGTTAATGTTACCACCGTTGCTTATAATGTCAGCAAATGTTGTTTTGACTTTCCTGTATGTTGAGTCTGTCCTTCCGACAATCATATCTTTTTCGATGTCTTCACATTTTTCCTGCAGCCATTTCGTCTTAGCTTCCCTGCACCTCCTATTTATTTCATTCCTCAGCGACTTGTATTTCTGTATTCCTGATTTTCCCGGAACATGTTTGTACTTCCTCCTTTCATTAATCCTTTTTCTGTTACCCATAGTTTCTTCGCAGCTACCTTCTTTGTACCTATGTTTTCCTTCCCAACTTCTGTGATGGCCCTTTTTAGAGACGTCCATTCCTCTTCAACTGTGTTGCCTACTGTGCTATTCCTTATTGCTGTATCTATAGCGTTAGAGAACTTCAAACGTGTCTCGTCATTTCTTAGAACTTCAGTATCCTACTTCTTAGCGTATTGATTCTTCCTGACTAATGTCTTGAACTTCAGCCTACTCTTCATAACTACTATATTGTGATCTGAGTCTATATCTGCTCCTGGGTACGCCTTACAATCCAGTATCTGATTTCGGAATCTCTGTCTGACCATGATGTAATCTAATTGAAATCTTCCCGTATCTCCCGGCCTTTTCCAAGTATACCTCCTCCTCTTGTGATTCTTCAACAGGGTATTCGCTATTACTAGCTGAAACTTGTTACAGAACTCACTTATTCTTTCTCATCTTTCATTCCTTGTCCGAAGCCCATATTCTCCTGTAACCTTTTCTTCTACTCCTTCCCCTACAACTGCATTCCATTCGCCCATGACTATTAGAATTTCGTCCCCCTTTACATACTACATTACCCTTTCAATATCCTCATACACTTTCTCTGTCTGTTCATCTTCAGCTTGCGACGTCGGCATGTATACCTGAACTATCGTTGTCGTTGTTGGTCTGCTGTCGATTCTGATTAGAACAACCCGGTCACTTAACTGTTCACAGTAACACACCCTCTGCCCTACCTTCCTATTCATAACGAATCCTACACCTGTTATACCATTTTCTGCTGCTGTTGATATTACCCGATACTCATCTGACCAGAAATCCTTGTCTTCCTTCCACTTCACTTCACTGACCCCTACTATATCTAGATTGAGCCTTTGCATTTCCCTTTTTAGATTTTCAGACGTTCAAGCTTGTGACATTCCTCGCCCCGACTCGTAGAACATTATCCATTCGTTGATTATTCAATCTTTTTCTCATGGTAACCGCCCCCTTGGCAGTCCCATCCCGGAGATCCTAATGGGGTACTATTCTTTTGCCAATGGAGAGATCATCATGACACTTCTTCAACTACAGGCCACATGTCCTGTGGATACACGTTACGTGTCTTTAATGCAGTGGTTTCCATTGCCTTCTGCATCCTCATGTCGTTGATCATTGCTGATTCTTCCGCCTTTAGGGGCAATTTCCCACCCCTAGGACAAGAGTGCCCTGAACCTCTATCCGCTCCTCCGCCCTCTTTGACAAGGCCATTGGCAGAATGAGGCTGACTTCTTATGCCGGAAGTCTTCGGCCGCCAGTGCTGATTATTTATCAAAATTTAGACAGTGGGGGGAATCGAACCCGGACCGAAGACGTTCTGATTATGAATCAAATGCGCTACCCCTAGACCACGGGTATATGGCAGATCAATATTTGTCAGAGGTGTAATGCGTGTTAAGTGGAACAGCGCGCAGCACAGACGGCGTGTTTATAGTGTATGCGCTGTCCGGCAGACAGGGTCTAGTTGCCAGCGGAGTAACGCGCCTGTGACAGACACCAATGTACGTGTATATACTTATAGAATTTTCTCATTGTAAACCTATCAACCAATGTGGCGGATGTATGGCATACGCATACGATGAATATGTGGATATGCTTCTGGTCCTTGGTGCATATGATAACCGGGCTGGTGTTGCTGCTCGTGAATATGCTGTTAGATATCCTCGTCAATGCTATCCAGATAAAAATGTGTTTCGTCGTATGGAGCTGCCCCTTCGGGAGTCAGGTTCTCTCCTTCCACCTTAGCGTGACAGAGGTCGTCCGCGGACTCGCCGTACTCCAGCTGTGGAAGCTATTCTGGACGGCATACAGCAAGAACCTCAGCGAAGTGCACGTAGAGCGGCAAGACAGGTGCGTGTCTCGCAACATACGGTCCAACGTGGTGCACGAGCATGGGCTGCACCCCTATCATTAAGCTTTCATGCAACTCCTCGCCATCAGCGGATACAATTCTGTAAATGGTTCCAACAACAACAGAAAGTCAACGGTGACTTTTTGAACACCATAATATGGTTGGATGAAGCAGCATTCACTCGTGAGGGTGTCATCAATCTGCACAATGCCCACCATTTGTATGAGGTTAACCCGCAAGTCACCTGTGATCATGGCTATCAAGTTCGCCTTGGTATCAGCGTCTGGGCTGGAATATTGGGTGACAGGTGTTTGGGCCTTTAAATGTTGCCTGACAGGTTGCCTGCACGCGAGTATCATGCATTCCGATCAAACTATCTTCCTGACTCAATGGAAGACCTCCCACTACATCTTCGGCAGAGAATATGGTTCCAGCATGATGGTGCACCTCCATACGCTGGAATTAATGTACGACAGTATTTGGACAGAACATTTCCAGGAAAATGGTTCGTACATGGAGGTCCAGTTGTATGGCCACCGCATTCACCTGACCTAAATGCCCTGGATTTCTTCCTGTCGGGACACATGCAGGAGCACGTGTACTTTACTCCACTGACGAATGTGGAAGAACTGGTGGCGCGTGTTCATGCTCCTCTTGTTGCAGTGGTCGCAGCTTTGCTGCGAAGGGTCCAGAGCTGTAAGATGCGTTGGGCTGCACATTGTTTGGGCGTGCACGGAGGTCGGTTTCAGCATCTGTTGTTCTGAGGACAACGTATTCTGTTGTGAAGGTCGTGCGATAATTGATATGGCCATTATTATTGTCACTGGTTGCTAACGTCCGGCACCTGAGTGCTCATATTATATGCAGTACAAATGAAAAGAAGATGTTGTGTTATTTTACTGTGGTATCATCCTTAGCATCACGAAATTAATATTGTTTTTGTAGTCATTCTGTCCTATGACAGGTCATTTGTTTCAACTGTCTATTTCTTATTTGTTTAAACACGTATTTGTTATGTTCAGCATTGCAAAATGTTGTAAATTTAGGATACATAATGATATTAGCAAATAAAAAAATGCGCCCCAACCCAGCATCGAACCCTCAATCTCAAGTGTGCTTACCCAAAACTTTACCCACTGCACCAAATGTACAGTATGGTAAAGAATTTATTGTAGAAGTACTTACTGTACATTTGGTTACAGTGTAGCTAGATTACCACTCTCTAACGTCATTTTTCTGCGGATGTAATCATCGGACGAAATTTTGTGAGAGACATTTTTTCATCGCTGGCACGTGAGGAGTGGCTCTGCAATGCCCGAGTGCGCGAGATTCTCTTCACCCTGTATAAGGGGCCCCCTTTGGGTAAGTGATTCGTACTCACCCGATGCTGAACACGCAGTCGACACGGCCGCCGCAGATCGGCATGATTCTATATCTGACTCTGGTGCGACCAGTGTTAAATACGCAGCTGCGTGAAGGCCGCAAATTAGCTCATCGCAACGCGCAAATGATCCAAAATCGTGCTCAGAAGACCGATCTTCGTCTTCCGAGGGAATATTCCTTTCGCCTACTGCACGAGGACACCGAAGCATCCCGCTCCTGAAGGATAGATCGCGCCATCCCGCTGCTGTTTTCAAGAGTATTTTTAATACAGAAAAATATAGTGGCACAGGCGTGGGTGCCGCAGACAAATAAGCTGAAAGGAGTTGCTTCTGGCTACATTCTTGATGGTACTTGTGTATTTGTTGGCTCTAATTTTAATTTTTGTATTGTTAATAATTATACCTACATTCAATGTAATGGTCGTTTTACTGTTACTATCAGAAGAAGTTGTAGGAGTCCTCCTGCTGCTGGTGGCGTGGAGAGTATTGATTCTCCTAATATGATTTGCCTGTCGCACCTATCAAACTGGTGAAGTAACTAATAAAGATTTTGGGATTGATGTCAAGAATTGTATAACCATTTTGTCTGATCAGGTCCATCCAGTGGCGCAATGTTTCTTCACCAGTGTTGATGCTGTGTTCCAAGATTACAAGATCCCTGTTCATATAGCTCGCATCACTCGAGATTCGTTTTGTGAGCGCGAGGATGAACTGTCTGAGATGTATTTTCACACTGCCACATCTCGTCACATGAAACACTGACTTGAGTAACGAAAGAGCCATTATTTGTCAATGTATTATATTTAACTACGCATTGTAATGATGTATTTTGACGATTTAGAAGGAGAAATGAATCCGGCGCCACTGACGAGTCTAAGAAACTATAGACCACTTGTACGTGCATGTAGAAACATCGAGATTAAAGACAGACTCTGAAGACTTTTGAATATTACAAAAAAACAAGCACGCAACCCATCGTCCACTGTCGAACTATATCACTCTCTTTTTATTTCCTGTATAATACGGACGCACCATTACAGAGGCGTCATTATAAGATTTGTAATTTGTTTAAATCTATTGATAAATATTGTTATTTTGTTGCGTGTGAGACCAGTATGTGTGAAAAACAGAGAATGGACATTTCAACGTGATTTCTAAACTTCTCAAACCACTGAAGTTCTGTCATTGTTATTGACGTTAGTGTTAACATGTTATGTGTACGTACAAGTTCGTAATTATAGTGTCAAATACTCTAAATTTGTGTTTGCTTCATCATTTACTTTCTATGTGCCAAGTGTTTTTACAGAGCCAACCGTGTCCGACGTGTCATTGTGCGGACAGAACAGTCGAGGCCGACGTTGACCTACTACTTATAATCCCCCCTTGTAATATTCGTCAAACTCAGTTTTAAACTGGACCTTAGGTACATTTTCAGTGCGAGTGCCGTCTGGGAATTTCTTAGCAAACTTCTCTAGTCGCACATCGTTCGCACAAAGCCTGACTGTTCCACAATGGTACGCGGCACTTTTTGAACGGGAGAGGGAACCACGCAAATATATGTTGCTTCCCTTTTTAATCTGATGCTTAAATAATAATAATGATATTTGGTGGCGAATAAATAAAAAAAATTAAATTTATTGATTTTTTGAAAAGAGGAAATATTATGGATATGGAACTGTAACATTAGAATTTTTGAAAGGCTTCTTTATGGACTGTATTTACCAGCTTGAAAGCGGACAAATTCAGTGCTGCGTGAAATTTTGCCTGTAATATAATTTACAATTCCGATTAATTTCATTTTTAAATTCTACGTCATTCTTATTTTATCAGAGTTCTCACCTTAGACGTAGAATTTGTCCTTCTGCCACAATATTAATTCATTGGTCGCCATCGATGTTCTTTTCTTTGTTGACCGTGTGTATCTTCCTAAGTCGACATCGGTTTCCTTCACGAAGACTGTGGAAACAAAGGAATACAATGTTACGTCACTTTAAATGATTCTCGTAAATCCTCGCTACTTCTCACTATTTTTTATTCACAAGACAATAAGACTTGCTCTGCTTGTCGCACAAAACATAAATACTAACAATATGGCTGCCTTTCCGCACACACCAAAAATTACATCCATCCTCTACAAGGTAACAATCGAAAGTGTCTCTTAACTCCTTCTTGGAGTATGAAACAAAAGAGAATCCAATATGCACATTACAGAGATTATATTCTAAATCCCTCTCAATTTAATCTTTGTCGCAGCCTTTAAGTTATTGTATGTCTCTGCGTCGGAATGTGTCATTACAGTTTCCATAGATAAGATGTCGCGTCTCAATTGGCCACCACAGTCGGCAGATCTCAGTATTCTTCAGACTTTGTGGTCCACTTTGGAGAGAAGTGAGTGAGTATTTCGCGGACAGTATGGTGTGCGATTCCCTTTAAAACCAGACTTTACCTGGATTTACCTATTCCGAGACGACCGGAAGCTTTCTAAAGTGCCAGCAGTTTGCATGCGCCTTATTAGGCATGGCAGTGTATTGTGTGTTTTGGTGTTCCGTATTTCTGTGGAACCACTGTGCATCGCGTACCTGCTCCCTTTGTAGTGTACGGAGCAAACCGCGTCAACCGCCTTGCAGCCAGCTTACGCACGCGCTCCCGCTCACCCCCACCCCTGCGCTTCCCAACCCCAGGGGCCAGAGGCGGCTCCCCTGCCTGCCGGACGAGACGCCCCCTGCGCCTGCTGGAGAAGGCGGCGGCAGGCGTGCTGTCCATTACACGCGCCGTCGCGCACGCCCCGTCATCGCCTCTCCCGCCGCTTGACACTCTGCTTCGCCGCAAACGCCCGCTTCTCGCGCCTCCGTCCCCTAAGCCACGTCTTCCACACGTGTCCCCAACGCAGGAAATACTTCCCCACAGTGGCGTACGCTGGTAATACTTTGCGTATCGACTTCAAACACGCCACTAGCCCAACAGAGAAAGGCGAAATACCCTCTAATACGTCAAAAAGAAACGACGAACAGCGAATGAGTTATGAAAATACTTCACAAATTAAATGTAAAGAAATCTTCAGACACGAATATATTTACGTATTAATGTTTTGCAACTATGTACACTACTCAGAATCAAAGTTAATAAACCTTCTCAACTGAAGAATTGTTATTAAGTTCTGTTAATGATTTTTTCGTTTCACAATTTAATCATGCCAGTCACTTTGAACAGCAGCGCATCTCCTGAAAATGTACATCACTTTAATAGTGTCAACACTCACATGCAAATAAAATAACGCACAACAGCGACGTTAATAATTAAATAGCGCTGCACTACTTCTTTAATGACACACTCTTTCGTTTACACTGCATTTGTGAGTCGCAACATACAAATGTTCCAAGCAAAGAGATCCCTGGCTCCATCTACAGATTCGGAACCGTATAAGTACTGTAATGCATACTTTCACTCCCTTCGCCTGTTTAAGCCACGCAATACGCACATTTATGCGATGGGGAATGCTCAGTAACAGCCAGGCTACATCTAAATTTGACAATTAAGCGTCAGCAAGGAGCATCAGTGATGAAATCATAGGAGGCAATGTTGTGCAACCTTAGTAGGGACAAGATCCGACAATTCGGGAGTTACAATCTGAGACAGTGTTCCGAGACAAACTTCCATCACTATATCTGCAAACGTGACGTCAGATCCGCCTAGCAACAACGATCAGAACGCCCATTGGCTGAAAGCTTGGATGAGAAGTGTCCTTATTGGCTGGGGGAGAAAGGAAGGTCTCTCATGTCATTCGGGAAGACAGGGCGAGTTAGTAGCGAGGCGCCATTGAAAAAGCACGCTCGAGTAACCGGGGGCGACTCCAAAAGAACGGTCGCGAGAAAGTATTCCAGCTGTGAAAAATGAGATAATGTAAAGGTTAGTTATCTGTCAATGCCACGTCTCGTGGGCAGTGTGTATCACGATTATGGAAAGTCAGAAAGGTGTTAACGTGTTGTAAAGGGTTGAATAACGACGTAGCCAAGAGCCGCCATATTGAAAATTCTGTGAAGTGTGTTTCAAAGTATTTTCTTTTTTAAAACAAGTATAGTAGAAATCGTTGTTAACATTTAACAACTGGCATCCCGAAACACTCCACCTTAGCAGGATCACCTACACTGAACCTGGCGTCTGAGCGATACGACTGTGCGACGAGGGACGGACTATCGAAGCATCAAGACGCCAAACCAGAGAAGTAAGGCAGAGTCGCTTCCTTCTCGCTACAATGCCACTGCCACTGAGCCGGCCGGGGTGGCCGAGCGGTTCTAGGCGCTACAGTCTGGAACCGCGCGACCGCTACGGTCGCAGGTTCGAATCCTGCCTCGGGCATGGATGTGTGTAATGTCCTTAGGTTAGTTAGGTTTAAGTAGTTCTAAGTCCTAGGGGACTGATGGCCTCAGAAGTTAAGTCCCATAGTGCTCAGAGCCATTTGAACCATTTTGAACCACTGCCAGTGAGGGCATTGTAGTGTAAGTAGGCTGTATAGTTTTTTTTATTGGTAACGCTTGTATGAAAATCACTAGCTGTGCTGGGTGCAGTCTGTGGCTGGTTTGCATTGTTGTTGGCTATTGTAGTATTGGGCAGTTGGCTGTTAACAGCTCGTAAGGTTGTGCGGTAGGAGGTGAGCCGCCAGCAGTGGTGGATGTGGGGAGAGAGATGGCGGAGTTTTGAAATTTGTAAGACTAGATGTCATGAACTGCTATATATATATATTATCACTTTTGAACACTATTGAGGTAAATACATTGTTTATTCTCTATCAAAATCTTTCATTTGCTAACTATGCCTATCATAGCTAGTGCCTTCAGTAGTTTGAATCTTTTATTTACAAAGCTGGAAATGGAAAAAAGAACACATTGACACCGGTGTGTCAGACCCACCATACTTGCTCCGGACACTGCGAGAGGGCTGTACAAGCAATGATCACACGCACGGCACAGCGGACACACCAGGAACCGCGGTGTTGGCCGTCGAATGGCGCTAGCTGCGCAGCATTTGTGCACCGCCACCGTCAGTGTCAGCCATTTTGCCGTGGCATACGGAGCTCCATCGCAGTCTTTAACACTGGTAGCATGCCGCGACAGCGTGGACGTGAACCGGATGTGCAGCTGACGGACTTTGAGCGAGGGCGTATAGTGGGCATGCGGGAGGCCGGGTGGACGTACCGCCGAATTGCTCAACACGTGGGGCGTGAGGTCTCCACAGTACATCGATGTTGTCGCCAGTGGTCGGCGGAAGGTGCAAGTGCCTGGGACCGGACCGCAGCGACGCACGGATGCACGCCAAGACCATAGGATCCTACGCAGTGCCGTAGGGGACCGCACCGCCACTTCCCAGCAAATTAGGGACACTGTTGCTCCTGGGGTATCGGCGAGGACCATTCGCAACCGTCTCCATGAAGCTGGGCTTCGGTCCCGCACACCGTTAGGCCGTCTTCCGCTCACGCCCCAACATCGTGCAGCCCGCCTCCAGTGGTGACGCGACAGGCGTGAATGGAGGGACGAATGGAGACGTGTCGTCTTCAGCGATGAGAGTCACTTCTGCCTTGGTGCCAATGATGGTCGTATGCGTGTTTGGTGCCGTGTAGGTGAGCGCCACAATCTGGACTGCATACGACCGAGGCACACAGGGCCAACACCCGGCATCATGGTGTGGGGAGCGATCTCCTACACTGGCCGTACACCTCTGGTGATCGTCGAGGGGACACTGAATAGTGCACGGTACATCCAAACCGTCATCGAACCCATCGTTCTACCATTCCTAGACCGGCAAGGGAACTTGCTGTTCCAACAGGACAATGCACGTCCGCATGTATCCCGTGCCACCCAACGTGCTCTAGAAGGTGTAAGTCAACTACCCTGGCCAGCAAGATCTCCGGATCTGTCCCCCATTGAGCATGTTTGGGACTGGATGAAGCGTCGTCTCACGCGGTCTGCACGTCCAGCACGAACGCTGGTCCAACGGAGGCGCCAGGTGGAAATGGCATGGCAAGCCGTTCCACAGGACTACATCCAGCATCTCTACGATCGTCTCCATGGGAGAATAGCAGCCTGCATTGCTGCGAAAGGTGGATATACACTGTACTAGTGCCGACATTGTGCATGCTCTGTTGCCTGTGTCTATGTGCCTGTGGTTCTGTCAGTGTGATCATGTGATGTATCTGACCCCAGGAATGTGTCAATAAAGTTTCCCCTTCCTGGGACAATGAATTCACGGTGTTCTTATTTCAATTTCCAGGAGTGTAGTTGGCAGTAGTAGCGCTCGCTGTATTGCAGTAGTTCGAGTAACAAAGATTTTTGTGAGGTAAGTGATTTGTGAAACGTATAGGTTAATTTAGTCAGGGCTATTCTCTTGTAGGGATTACTGAAAGTCAGATTGCGTGCGTTAAAAAAAATATTGTGTGTCAGTTTAAGCACAGTCTTGTATAATTTTTCTAAGAGGACGTTTCAATAGTAAACTGGATAACTGGTTTCGGCAGGGCTAAGCTGCCATCTTCAGATTCTCAGTACACAGGATATGAAATCATGCCGTACTATGAACCACGGTTTATCCCACAGCATGACTTCATGACCTCTACACCGAGAATCTGAAGGTGGCAGCTTAGCCCTGCCGAAAATAGTAATCCAATTTGTCCTTAAACGATCAAGGCAATAAAAGCTTCATATCTGAAGCTTTCTTTACATTTAATTAAAGATAGCTCTCCATATGACAAGGTCAGGTATTTATATTATTACATCACAAATATGTATTCATGTGGGTACTGACGGAAAATGATTCACTGTAAACTTTGGCGGCCGGTGGATGAATGTGTGATGCTGCTCTCCATTTCATCGCGCAACTATAAAGGAAAGTGAACAGGGGGCATGTCTATACCAGGGCCTAAAGTCTTTGCGTAATTCATTCAGTGTATTCAGTTGGACAGTAACTGTGCCTCTCAGACAGGCGTGTGAACAATGTACCCAGATGTCAGCATTTGAGAGAGGACGTGTATTTGGGCTCAAAGAAAAGAAGCCAGCTCGACATTTGAAAAGGACCGATGCTGCTATTGGACGATGTAAGCCACGCCCAATTACAGCGTCAAGAAGGAAGCGGTCAACCTAGAGAGACGACAGAACGTGACGAGCGAGCAATCGTCAGAGAGCCACTCAGAGCCCTGGATTCACCACTATCATCGATTCGACGTGCAACTCGTGCTTCAGTGACCATAAAGACCATTTATAGGCGGCTCGCAGAAAGAGGGCTGAGGTCGTGGCGCCCCTTGCGCCGACTACCGTTGATCTCTGCACGCCAGCAAGTCAGTTTGCAGTGGTATAGAGTACGGTTTGGAATCTGATTGACTTTAGTGGTGAGTGCGGCTTGGAACCGAGCCCTGATGGCCAGCGTAGACGTTTGTGGTGGATAGCGGTACGACTGTCGCCCTACGGGCTGACCCAGCTCCAGCAGTGATAGTTTAGGCTGCCACTCCATCTCAGAGCAGGACCCCTTTGGTTGTCATCGGTCGCACCCTTGCAGCATACCGGTACGTCGGCGATATTCTACGCCTCGTTTTGTTACCTTTCATTGCAAGCCATACTGAGCTTACATTTCAGTACGATAATGCCTGCTCGAACACGGGGAGGGTTCCTACTCCTTGTCTTCGTGCTTGCAAAACCCTACCTTGGCTAGGAAGGTAACCATTCTGGAAACATCCCCCAGGCTGTGGCTAAGCCATGTCTCCACAATATCCATTCTTTCAGGAGTGCTAGTTCTGCAAGTTTCGCAGGAGAGCTTCTGTAAAGTTTGGAAGGTAGGAGACGGATACTGGCAGAAGTAAAGCTGTGAGTACCGGGCGTGAGTCGTGCTTCGGTAGCTCAGTTGGTAGAGCACTCGCCCGCGAAAGGCAAAGGTCCCGAGTTCGAGTGTCGGTCGGGCACACAGTTTTAATTTGCCAGGAAGTTTCATATCAGCGCACACTCCGCTGCAGAGTGAAAGTCTCATTCTAGCTATAAGTATTTCGAAGTTCTAGGGGACTGATGAACTCAGAAATTAAGTCCCATAGTGCTCAGAGCCATTTGAACCAATCAACAACAGCCAAAATATTCATTCAGCCATATTACATTTCAAAAAAATCTATAAATTTATTTATTTATTTATTGTGAGAGATTATGGCAATCTGTCACCTTGGAATCTACGTTTACTGGACACAGTTTTCTTATCAGACGATACAACCCCCTCTCAAAATATGGAAAGCATAGAGCATGCAGTAGAAGAGATTTTCTTTATACTATCGTAGATGCAGAAGTGCTCACAGGGCAAGCATTTTAGAGCCGACGTTTACTGGACTCTTTTCGTTCCTCACATATCCCAGAATACTGATTATTTCTCCCGGGACACTCTGAATAAGATTTCTACTTAAAAAAACAGCCAAGAAATTCATTCAGCCATATTCCACTTCAAAAAAATCTATAAATTTATTTATTGTGAGACATTATGGAAATCTGTCAGCCCAGATAAAGCATTTAATGGTTCTTCCTCAGAACAGAACGTGTGTTCTCATTTTAATGTTAATGTGAGTGACTCAATTCTGTTTAGCCATTTTTGTTTTTCAAAGCACATCCTAGCTGTTGGCAAACACTGAATAAGTAACTCCTTCAGCAGCATGTTAGCATGTAACAGACTAGACGCTGCGGACAGCCCCAAGTAGCAAGGGAATGTGCATTCTAATGATCACAGCACAATTGCAAGGAGTCTCCGGAAAGCCGTAACACGAGCGAACCAATTACTCTCGGAGTGGACTCCATTAGCTAATAGCCACGAGACGTTGAATGAGAGACACGCGGCACAACTCGGGCGCCGTGTACAGCGGGGTTGCATAACTGCCGTCAAGCAGGCGTCCGCTTGATTACCCTGCGCAGCCGGGCATTATCGAACAGCGTGTTCTGCGTCGCTCACAAGAGAAGCACATACCCACATACGCAGCAGGTTACCGATGTCGTTTATATGTCTCTCGGTTATAATACGAACACAGATGTGACAGATGTTACACTAATATTATGCAATTCAAGTGTTTTCGAGAAATCTGAGTTCAATTTTACATGAGCCTGATGAATACCACACGAGATCGCCATTCGACGACTAGCAACCTCAGCGTAACCGGCTAAAGTGACGGACTACAAGTCACCATGGACTGCTATCGAGTCGTGCCGTTACCTATTTCTTTATTTTTTCCTTAAACCTGTACAGTACAAAGAATCACGTTTCTTTGAAATGCTCATTTATTTATTGATACATCCAAACAAGTATCACAGTGAAGACATACCAGGCTATTCTTGCTTTGAATAGCTTGTACTGCATTTACGATACACCTGTGAACGTACTGACTAATAAATGATTTCATAACGATTTCTTGTTATACTTCGCCACAGAAGGACCCCAATGATTTTCCTTGATGTTATTGTCCGTTTCCAAAGAAACATGATTCGTGGTAGCGATTCAAGTTATTAAGGGAAGATTGAACATTGGACATGACTTGAATGCAGTACCTGCAGTCCTCTAGTGTCTCGCCTCAGCTGATTGTTATAGCGACGCTATTCGACGACTGACACTTTCGTTTGGTGCTGAATATTCGAAAAACTTCCATGTCTCGAAAGCGATTGACAAAACGCTTTGTACAAGAGCAGCACTCATTGCAGCTAAGAATCCACTACAATCATGTGAAAGACGATCAAAATTGGTGACCCACTTCCGTGTCTCGAAAGCGATTGACAAACGCTTTGTACAAGAGCAGCACTCTTTGCAGCTAAGAATCTACTACAATCATGTGAAAGATGATCAAAATTGGTGACCCACTTTGCATATACTTCCCTTGTCAGAGGCGACACAGAGCATTCCGGAGATGCTTAATGGCAACAAAAAATATATTTCTTCCGTGAGATCTCGCCAGACTTTCAGAGCAATGGAAAATGCTAATATGACTGATTTAAACGCTGTAACTTACACTACGTCTGAATATTCTGGGCTATCCTACAATTCAGATAGAACATCCTCATGTGGGTTTCATAAAGTAATATTTAATGACGTTTCTCCGAGGACATTGTCACGGACGACTAGGACACATAATTTTGGCTCACAATAGCAGATCGACGATGCTACTGATTTCGATTACTGACTTACATCTCATCCACTTCTCTGTCTGAGTAACATCTCTATTTTACATATACTTTGTAACGTATACAGTACTTTGGTGCTTACTGTTTCATTAAGACGAAAACTTCGACCACCTTTTTAAAATGTTTTGATGGTTGATCGATTTCCCTCTTTGGTAGAGGTTGCAGTTTTGGATTTTTTGATGTATGTAAGTCACACAAATCTGAAGGCTGTAAAATCAACTAAATACTTAGGGATTACAATTACAAATAACCGAAATTGGAATGATCACATAGATAATGTTGTGGGTAGAGCAGTGTTGGCAGAACACTTAGAAGGGGCAACTGGTCTACGAAATAGACTGCTTACAACACGCTTGTCCACCCTATCCTGGAGTATTGCTGTGAGGTGTGGGATCCGCATCAGGTGGGGCTAACGGACGACACCGAAAAAGTTCAAAGAAGGGCAGCTAATTTTGTGCTATCGCGAAATAGGGGAGATAGTGCCACAGACATGATACGTGGAGTGGCAATCACTAAAACAAAGGTGTTTTCCGTTGCGACGGGATCTTCTCGTGAAATTTCAGTCATCAGTTTTCTCCTCCGATTGCGTAAACATTCTTTGGGTACTCACCTACATAGGGAGAAATGATCATCACGAAGAAATAAGAGAAATAAAGGCTCACACTGAAAAAATTAAGTGCTCGTTTTTCCCGCGCGCCCTTTGAGAGAGGAACTGTAGAGAGACAGTTTGATGGTGGTTAGTTGAACCCTCTGTCCAGATTCATTGTGAATAGCAGAGTAATCACGTAGATGTAGGTATAGATGTAGGTGTAGAAGTTCCGTTCCACGAAAATGGAGACACATGATGTCTAATTTTTACTATCATTATTCTTAAAGTGTTTAACAGATTGGTGGGTATACTCGAACGGAGCTTTTAGAATTACCCTATAAGTGTCTGCAGAACTCTTTTATATGTACGCATTATGAATTTGACACCCAAATCCAATATTTCCATAGTTACCTAGAGAGGGTGTTACAAAAAGGTACTGCCAAACTTTCAGAAAACATTCCTTACACACAAAGAAAGAAAATATGTTATGTGGGCATGTGTCTGGAAACGCTTGCTTTCCATGTTAGAGCTCATTTTATTACTTCTCCTCAGATTACATTAATCATGGAATGGAAACACACAGCAACAAAACGTACCACCGTAACTTCAAACACTTTGTTACAGGAAATGTTCAAAATGTCCTCCGTTAGCGAGGATACATGCATCCACCCTCCGTCGCATGGAATCCCTGATGCGCTGATGCAGCCCTGGAGAATGGAGTATAGTATCACAGCCGTCCACAATACGAGCACGAAGAGTCTCTACACTTGGTACCGGGGTTGCGTAGACAAGAGCTTTCAAATGCCCCCATAAATGAAAGTCAAGAGGGTTGAGTTCAGGAGAGCCTGGAGGCTACGGAATTGGTCCGCCTTTACCAGTCCATCGGTCACCGAATCTGTTGTTGAGAAGCGTACGAACACTTCGACTGAAATGTGCAGGAGCTCCATCGTGCATGAACCACATGTTGTGTCGTACTTGTAAAGGCACGTGTACTAGCAGCACAGGTGGAGTATCCCGTATGAAATCATGATAACGTGCTCCATTGAGCGTAGGTGGAACAACATGAGGCCCAATCAAGACATCACCAACAATGCCTGCCCAAACGTTCACAGAAAATCTGTGTTGATGACGTGATTGCACAATTGCGTGCGGATTCTCGTCAGCCCACACATGCTGATTGTGGAAATTTACAATTTGATCACGTTGTAATGAAGCCTCATCCGTAAAGAGAACATTTGCACTGAAATGAGGATTGACACATTGTTGGATGAACCATTCGCAGAAGTGTACCAGTGGGGGCCAATCAGCTGCTGATAGTGCCTGCACACGCTGTACATGGTACGGAAACAACTGGTTCTCCCGTAGCACTCTCCATACAGTAACGTGGTCAACGTTACCTTGCACAGCAGCAACTTCTCTGACGCTGACATTAGGGTTATGGGAAACTGCACGAAGCATTGCCTCGTCCATTGCAGGTGTCCTCGTCGTTCTAGGTCTTCCCCTGTCGCGAGACATAGGCTGGAATGTTCCATGCTCCCTAAGACGGCGATCAGTTCCTTCGAATGTCTTCCTGTCGGGACACCTTCGTTCTGGAAATCTGTCTCGATACTAACGTACCGCGCCACGGCTATTGCCCCGTGCTAATCCCTACATCAAATGGGCATCTGCCAACTCCGCATTTGTAAACATTGCACTGACTGCAAAACCACGTTCGTGCTGAACACTAACCTGTTGATGCTACGTACTGATGTGCTTGATGCTAGTAATGTAGAGCAATGAGTCACATGTCAAGCACCGAAGTCAACATTACCTTCCTTCAATTGGGCCAACTGGCGGTGAATCGAGGGAGTACAGTACATACTGACGAAATTAAAATGAGCTCTAACATGGAAATTAAGCATTTCCGGACACATGTCCACATAACATATTTTCTTTCTTTGTGGGTGACGAATGATTCCTGAATGTTTGGCCGTACCTTTTTGTAACACCCTGTATATAAATAGCATGCATGTTTCTCGCTGATGACGGAAGTCTAGGACATAAAGTTTTCGGTACTAAGTTTTTCTTGAGTTCATATCACTTGAACTGGCAGTAATATTCACCCGTGAAACCGTTTGTGTTCATTATGCAGTATAGGAACTCTTTATTTATTTATTACACGTAAATGACATCTTAGTTATTGCACTTCCTATGAAATTATTACTTCATTTAAGAGCAACACTTTTCCTCTTTAAGCTGAAATTTATCTTGTTTTTTTTTCTTAATGTTCATTGTAACTTTATTGCACATTATCCCATTCTAAACATCCCAGAAAATATTATTTTCCTTCTTACGAGGTGTTGTGGGGCGTTACCTATTATTACAATGTGGTCATCAATAAACATTTTTTCCGTGTTTAAAATTGTCAAAAAACCTTCGGTCACATTAGAAACAAGGGTGGTAACATTAAGAGCACAACAAGAAATCCACTATTAAATGCAGAGGAGAGAGCGGACAGGTGAATAGAATACATTGAAAGCCTCTATTATAGGTAAGATTCGTCTGATGTGTTAGAAAACAAACAGGAGTCGATTTAGAAGACATAGGGGATCCAGTATTAGAATCGGAATTTAAAAGCTTTTTGTAGGCAGAAGGGATAGGTAACATTCCATCAGAATTTCTAAAATCATTGGGGGAATTGGCAAGAAAATAACTAGTATGTTGGGGTGTAGAAATAGTGTGATACACCACCTCACTTTCGGGAAATTATCATCCACTCATTTTAGAAAACTGCAAGAGTAGACAAGTGCGAGAATTATTGCACAATCAGCTTAATTGTTTATGCTTCCAAGTTGCTAACAATAATAATATACAGAAGAATGGGAAAGAAAATTGAGGTCGTGATAGATGGCGAACAGTTTGGCTTTAGAAAAGGTAAAGGCAAGAGAGAGGCAATTCCCCCTTCAACAGTGGGAAGTAAGAAGGTGCTTAAAACATCAATGCAGGCCTGTTCTGTGATAGCGCCACACAAAACAAGAGGTACAAGCCCGCTCCATGAAAAACAATACTACACCATAACACCACCGCCTCCGAATTTTGCTGTTGGCACTACACGCACTGGCAGATGACGTTCACCGGCATTCGCCATACCCACATCCTGCCATCAGATCGTCACATTATGGCATTCCACACAACGTTCTTCCACTGTTCAGTCGTCCAATGTTTACACTCCTTACACGAAGCGAGGCGTCGTTTGGCCCGGCGTCGTATGTGGCTTTTGAGCAGCCGCTCGATCGTGAAATCCTAGTTTTCTCACCTCCTGCCTTACTGTCACAATACTTTCAGTGGATCCTGTGTGATGGTCTGGATAGACGTCTGCCTATTACACATTACGACCCTCTTCAACCGTCAGCGGTCTCCGTCAGTCAACATACGAGATCCGCCTGTGCGCTTTTGTGATGTACGTGTCCCTTCACCTTTCCACTTCACTATCACATCGGAAACAGTGGACCTAGGGAGTTTTTGAGTGTGGAAATCTCGCTTACAGATGTATGACACAAGTGGCACCCAATCACCTCACCATATTCAAAGTTCAGGAGTTCCGCGGAGCTCCCCATTCTGCTCTCTCATCTTGTCTAATAACGACTGAGGCCGCTGATAAGGCGTTCCTGGCAGAAGGCAGCAGTACAATGCACCTAATATAAAAAAACGTATGTTTTTGGGTGTATCCGGTTACTTTTGATTACGTAGTGTACAATACGTACAAGAGCCGAGAGATTGGACGACCAAGAACGAACTGTTCGGATTATAAGAGTGTAAGAAAGAAATTTAGTGTTTAGCCCCTATTGTTCAGTATGTACGTCGAAGAAGCGATGATGGAAATAGAGGTTCAGGAGTGGAATCAAAATTCAAGGTGAAAGAACATCATTGACACAATTCACTGATGACATTGCTATCCTCAGTGCAAGTAAGGAAGAATGATCAGCTTAGTGAATGAACAACCTAATGAGTACAGATTATGAATTGCGATTAAATCGAAGAAAGAAGAAAGCAATGAGAAGTAGCAAAAATGAGAACAGTGAGAAATTGAACGTCAGAATTGATGGTCACGACATACATAAAGTTAAGAAATTCTGCTACCTAGGCAGTAAAATAACCAATGGCGGAAGAGAAGTCTGTTGGTGTCAAACATATTCCTTAATTTTAGAAAGAAATTTCTGAGAATTTTCGTCTGGAGGGTAGCATTGTACGGTAGTGAAACATGGACAGGGCTAAAGCCGAAACAGGAGAAAATCGAAGCATTTGAGATTTGGTGCTACAGACGAATGTTGAAAATTAAGTGGACTGATAAGATGGGGAGGTTCTGCACAGAATTGGAGAGGAAAGGAATAACTGGAAAACATTGATAAAGAGAAGGGACAGGATGATAGGACACATGTTAAGACATCAGGGAATGACTTCCATGGTACTAGAGGGAACTGAAGAGAAAGACAGAGATTGGAATACATCCAGAAAGTAATTGAGGGCGTAGGTTGCAAGTGCTACCTCAGATGAAGAGGTTGGCACAAGAGAGGAATTCGTGGCGGACGTCATTAAACCAGTCAGAAGACTGATGACCAAAAAATAAACATTGTGAAAAAGTGTGGTGTGCATTAGAAACAATGTTGGTCCTGAAATTACACCCAAAAGAACGACACGCCAGTGGGTGTTTAGCTCGATTTATAAATAAAGCCAGTAATATGATCACTGCATATTTTGAGTACGGCATTTTTTATGACAAATACAATTACATCTTACACTGAAGCAAATTCTCCCTGCATTTCCCTTGCCCTAGACATGACGACAGTAGATCTGCAATGACAACTTGTGAAATGACAATAATTAAAACTCTTTTTGTCTCAAACAACAACGACAATTACACACCTTACAATAATGTCCTAGTTTATTTCCTACAGTTTTTAGCTTCCTCGCCAATCACTTCACATAAAATTCCTTACACTTCCCCAATGCTGTTGTCTTTCTCTGTAACGCTTAAATATGTTGTGCCATTAAAGTATGGAAGTTACTATGCCATATACTGGAATTTATAATCACAAGTCTTTCGGGTCACTGCTTCACTTCGTAGGACGTACGTTAAGTGATTACTATCATTCTTGAATATTATAATAACTTTGATGGCTGAAAAGACTGGTTAGGCTATATTGGTTTCAGATATTTCAACTTTCATGTTCATATGTTAACTGAATTCTACGTGTGAAATAACGTTAAGTCCAATTACATGTTCCAGACTATTAGTTAAAACTAATTAATTTCATCATACAGAATCAGTTATGACCTACGCTTGAGTCTGCTGACGATTCTGTCATGTTCGTGAATCATCATACATAATAAAATACAATTCTCTGCTTCAAATAACACTGGTAATGAATCATTTAACATCTCTAATGTACAACATGCATTAGTAATGAAGTTCATCTGCCGTTATTCTCCTTACAGTGTATTCACATGCATTATTACTTAACATTTTTTCACATGTTTGCGGTTGCTGCGACTGCGACACTGGATTCACCCAGTTGATTGATCTGTCACTGCAAGAGAACTCTTGAATTTTTACCTGCAACTGGAGACTGCACATGGACGTATAACGTTTTCTTTTGCTGTTGGAAATCAACTGCAACGATAGATTTTTCCGTACATGTGAACTGCAGGCATTGAAAATCTGTTGCTTCTACTGCACAATGGATATTTTAAGGAAATAGTCATATTGCACTAGCTACTAATTAATTATAGGTCTTAGAAGGTCACGATGTTCGTCATACAAAACACAGTTCGTCAGATCGAATCGGACGATGGGTGATTTATCGCTGCTTCTGGATATATAGACAACTTTGATGGCCTTTCTAGGTTCGAGTCCATTGTCATAAAACGACTCTCACATTCGTTTCCGAAGCACATTCTTCCGATACTTAGCTAATATTCAAATTTCTGAAGATTGTATTCATATACAGTCACGGAAAAAAATCATAACACCAAAAAATAATTAATTTAGAGTAATGAAATTTCTGCAATACATTTGTCTAGGTAACATATTTAAGTGATTAACATGGCAAGGTCACAGGTTAGTGTTAAGCGAGAGGTAAGCCATTGCAAATGTGAAATGATGGTACATTAATAACCGGTGTAACAGCTAGAATGTTGAAAACAACCATACAAATATGCATGCATTGTGTTGTACAGGTGGCGGGTGTTAGTTTGTGGGATGGAAATCCATGCCTATGCACTTGGGTAGTCGGTACGGAAACGGCTAACGTTGACTGTGGACGACGATGGTGCTGTCGTCCAATGACATCCTGAATGTGCTCCATCGGAGACACGTTTGATGATCGAGCAACGTGTTGGCACTCTGTAGAACATGTTGGGTTCCAGCAGTGGTGCGTGGATGAGCGCTACCTGCTGGAAAACGCCGGTCGGTGTGGCCGAGCGGTTCTAGGCACTTCAGTCTGGATGCGCGTGACCCCTACGGTCGCAGGCTCGAATCCTGCCTCGGGCATGGATGTCTGTGATGTCCGTAGGTTAGTTAGGTTTAAGTAACTCTAAGTTCTAGGGGACTGATGACCTCAGATGTTAAGTCCCATAGTGATGAGAGCCATTTGAAACATTTTTTTGCTGGAAAACATGAATGGAATCCACAACAGGTCAAACCACGAGACTGACGCACAAGTTTGAAGTCAGTGTGGGTGGGATAACCGCGAGAGTGCTCCTGCTGTAACACGGAACCGCTCCTAGACCGTAACTCCAGATGTAGGTCTTGTGTGCATAGCACTCTGACAGGCTGGTTACATGCTCTCAGCTGGCCTTCTAACCAACGCAGAGGCATCACGGGCACCGAATCAGAATTATTCTTGATCAGAAAACACGACAGACTTCCACTCTGGCCTCCAATGAGCTTGTACTTGACACAATTGACATCGCAATGGCGGTGGTCTGGGGTCGGTGGAATGCACGTTACAGGGGGTATGGCTCAGAGCTGTCCTTGAAGTAACCGATTTGTAACAGTTCGTTGTGTCACTGTGATGCCAACTGCTGTTAAATTGCTGTTGAATGTGCAATACAATTCGCCAGAGGCCTAAGCTAAACATTAAGGTCTCCCCTCTCGGTAGAATCTCGTAGCTGTCCAGTGCCCGGTCTTCTTGCGACCATACATTCCAGTGAACACCATTGTCAGCAATATGCACAGTCTTTCAGCAATATCGCGGAAGGAACATCTAACTTCTTGCCCAAACGCGTTCAAACTTGGTGAATAATCTTGGTCACCTTAAAGCCAGACCTGACTAACAGTGTGCTCCACGCACACTACAGCAGCCACCGGCAAAAGGTTTGTAACAACTACACTGCCTGCAGTCATGCGTTTGGCTTTCCATAATGTTTACAAGAATATATGACTGGGACTGGATGCTGTCTACTAATGGGACCTGCTTATTGTAGGACCTTCACTGTGAAAACATAATTCGTATCGTAACGGTCACCATATAACTACATGTAAATGTGACTTTTAAACATCATTTGTTTGCTCTGACAGGTTATTTGCAAACTAATAACGTGGGCTAGTTCAACAGTTACGAACACTTTACATTTACGACGTGTTTTTCGCCAGCATAGAGATCGAAGAACGGCTGAGCGGACGTGCTGTGTTTGTAAGCGTCTCTGTGTAAGTAAAATTGCCATAATAAATGACAAATGTTTTATTTCTTCCGATAGCAGACCTATAAATTATAAAGGGCAGAGATTTATAATTCGTTTGTTGCGCTCTTGGCAGTCAGACCAGTTTGCACTTGAGAGTACTGTTGAGATTCAAGTGAAAAGGAATTCATTAAATTCCCGAACATCAGCACCGTTAGAGTCGATAACAAGGAAAATCACAACATTTAGAATCATAAATGGGTCATATCATGAATGTAAAAACCATTTGACAGTTCGCGGATGAACTCTTTCGTCCAGTAAACAAGGGATGTTTAAATATTGCAGTCCGCAAACAGGTTGGCTACTCTGACAAAATAAATAGCCGATAATTGCGTGGAACGAACAAATCAGTTACACAGAATGTTTTTTTGGTGTCACTGCCAGACACCACACTTGCTAGGTGGTAGCCTTTAAATCGGCCGCGGTCCGTTAGTATACGTCGGACCCGCGTGTCGCCACTATCAATGATTGCAGACCGAGCGCCGCCACACGGCAGGTCTAGAGAGACTTCCTAGCACTCGCAACAGTTGTACAGCCGACTTTGCTAGCGATGGTTCACTGACTTCTAAGCTCTCATTTGCCGAGACGATAGTTAGCCTAGCCTTCAGCTACGTTATTTGCAACGACCTAGCAAGGCACCAGTATCCGTACTATTGATATTGTGAATCATGTACCATAAAGAGCGACGTTCTTCGTTAATGGATTAAAGTTAAGTATTCCGCCAGCTACGTCCGTTTTTCTCAATTCTAATTCCCTTGTCATGTTGCAGACCTCACGCCAGCCTGCGTACCTCCTTACAAAATAATTTATATGTACTATTTTTAAAAGTTATAGTTACTTGTTAGAGAAATGAATTAGTCCTCACTGTTTCGTTTCCTACCTCCACTATTTCGTCATTCACGAATGCATGTTAGCTATGTCCCTCTGAACATTTTCCCCTGTACCTTAATCCATTTAGTGGCTCCATTCAAAACTTAACTTTTTTTGTTCGTATACTTTTCACTTACATTACTTTATATCATCTGCAACAGATATAAAAAGTCTTAGGACATTTAATTTACTATTAATATACATAATTAATTTCCTTAAAAGTAACGATTCTTAACACTAAAGACTGTATAACTAAATTCCTTTTGATAAAATACATGAACATTAGAAAATTTCGGGTTTGTCACCATTGGTTGCATTATAGCAACGAACTGTTTGCTTTTAGAATGAGATTTTCACTCTGCAGCGGAGTGTGCGCTGATATGAAACTTCCTGGCAGATTAAAACTGTGTGCCGGACCGAGACTCGAACTCGGGACCTTTGCTCCTCGCAGGAGAGCTTCCGTAATGTTTGGAAGGTAGGAGACGAGGTACTGGCGGAAGTAAAGTTGTGAGGAGGGGGCATGCGTCGTGCTTGGGTAGTTCGAGCCCAAGAATACTGGGATCAGTACCAGTTAAGCAATCAGGATTTCGACATGCTATAAGCTCCACAGATCAGATACTCCATCTTTCAAGCCATATATAACTAGGCTATCAAAAAAAGCTAAAAACTTCGATTGATTTCGTTTACTTTAAGTGCAGCCTATGACATGACCTAGAAACACGAGCTTTTATCCAAACTAAGTCGGATAATTCCTTGCAGCCATAGCATCTGCCTCACTAATAACACTATTTGCAACTCACAGAGCTAGTGTTGCATTTGTGCAGGAGACTGGGAATGGAGAGTGGTTCAGTTTATGCCAGCAGTCGTCAGTGACCTAGCAGTTTCTATAGTGATACTTGTTTTCCAGCCCGAGTTTACAGAGCAATGAAGTATCTCAGTGCGTCAGATAGTGGCTGGGCATTATTGCGCTAAGTGAACAAATGCTGAAGCTCCGCTAGCAAGTCGTGACGTCGGAAACGCAAGTTGAGTGAGTCACGGCCGCGTGCTGTGCTGGTAGCAGCGTTGAGCTTGGTAGGCGTCGCCCGCCCAACGTTCTGCGGTACAGTACGGCTCACACATCAGCGACCTCGCAGACATCACGTACGATGTACAACATACGATGAATAAATAAAGTAATAAATTTAACAGGTTCGTCTGTCGCTGCTGGATGTTACTGGCGAATCTGCAAGATATGTGCACGGCAGATTCACTTCAACAGTGCCTGGATTTTCTTTCTGTATCATATTTAAACTCTTTTTTTGATTGCTTCTGCGTTGCTCTTCATACACCTCACTTTGCATGTGAAACTGTTCGTGATTAAATACATTACCTCTTTGGCTCTTTGGTATCCTGTTGTTATTGCTGCAATAAGTCTGCCTTTGTTGATGAAGCCGCTCATCCTTAGAAGCCCTAGTACGTCCCAGTACTGTTGCTGCTCTCCGTCTTTCGAACAAATATCTTCGTGAAATTTCCTGCTATACTTTCCCCTTCTAAGGCCAGGTCCTGTTCCTTCTAGCTCTATCTACTCTGCCAAATCTTGCGTCATATTCATTATTCCTGTTATTATTACAGTTATTGTGAGTGGGCCTGTTTTGTCATAACTATAAAGGCTCTCGTTGTCCCACATATCGAGTTTGCCTGTTCGTCTCAAAATGATGGTTCTGTCGCATTCTCCTAAATATTTCAAGGTAACTGTTTTTTGCAGCATGTGTGAAGACGTTCTTCTGTTGCAAGCTTTTTTACATGTTCAACTTTGCTCTACAATATTTCACAGTAAGATAACATTTTTTCTGTCTGGTGGGTGCTGAGAAGCCTTCAGAAATTCCTGATTTCTCTCGGTCTGTTTACTGTGTGGCCACAACTCGGCCTCAAGTCTACTCTAAATTTCTTCTAAAGTGGCGCAAATTTCTCTTGCGCGAACTGCCCTACTAATCACGTGTTCACTGAATTTAGTCTCTGTAATTAGCATGCGCCTCTTTTGAGCGAGTTCTGCAGGAATTAATTTCCTACACACGTCCACAAATGTCATCAGGTGGATTTTTCCTTTTGAGTCGAACTTCTCTAAATCAGCACTCATATGACTATAGCATGTCTCTTCTAATGTCAAAGTAGCAGCCGAACTTTTAATATTTTCTAAGACTTGAATACGCTCATTCATTTTTGATGTTCCGTGGATCAAACTTTCTTCACTGATGCAAACTTTCTTCCTCTTTGTTTTTATGTTTCACGATCCGTTGGTTTATATTACTATCGAAGCTTTCTGTATTAATTGTTATTATAGTTTCGGTCAGCTTGTTGTCCACGGTCATATGGGATTTTTGTAACATCCTTTCTGTGTTCATCTGTACTTGCACAATCTGTCCCTTCAAAATGATTACAGATTGCTACAATTCAGAATGAAACGCATTAGTTAGGGCTTCTTGTTTCCAATTTAGTATCTGAATTTTTCAGTCTAATTTCTCTTAAAGGTTATAGAAAACCGTTTCTTGACTTTTTGCATATGACACTAGTATGTTGTTAATTTCTGTAACATTACTGCCCATAAATTCATTCAAGGCATCTATTCTGATCTTTAATTCATCGTTCATGTTCAAGGAATATATTTTTTTATTAAATGCTCACTGATACGTTCGAAGAATCTATGCGATTATCAAGTTTGCTCTCTAATTTACTGTTAATTGATCTGGCCAAAGAATCTATTTTACTATTCATCATAGTGCGCATTGATTTGTCCAAAAAATCTATTATTTATTGATTTGTGCTTGTAGGAAAACGCCTACTTTTCGTTTCTCACGATTTTTTAGTTCCGTAATTAAATGTAGCTAGAAGTACAAAAAGGTTTCTGAAGTGGTAGTGACACTGATACATGTCTCTGTTTAAAGACAATGCGAGTTATTGAGTTACGTCATTGGCGCGGTCGCAAGCCTATGTAGTTCGGTGTATGTATTTCTCGCAGTGTCAGACACTGCGGTATGGAGAAAACAAGTTACTGGCGATGAATGCAGGGCTCCTGTCGGTCTCTGGTATTATTTTTTTGATTTATATCCAGAAAATTTCAAATACATCTGAATTTTTCCCTCGGCAGCAAACGATTACACAGGCTATGTTTTCACAACAGGCTACCCATACTTGAGGTTATAAAAGCCAAGCAGTTACTGTCAATCTAGGCAGCTTTTAAGAAATTGTTATGAAACCCAGGCTAAATGAAACTGATGTCCAATGGACTTTTTCCCTGGATCTCTGTCCTGATTTTGCCAAATGGGACAGCTGCCTCCATTGTCACATGAACCATCCTCAAAAGTACCATGGCTCAAAATACGATCGACATCCGTCTGCTCAGAGAACTGCGAATGGTGTCCTACATGCCTGTCTCCTGAGTTTTCATCGTGGGATTGTTGTTTGTCGGGTTTGTCTATCTATCTACTTGTCATTTTTGCAAGAGGGAGCCAGCACGTGGTTCCCTGTTTTGTTGTTTACTGCCGCCCCAAGAGCGGCTGGCTGCGTTGTACTTGGTCCTGGCAAGTCTTCACTTGGTGACGGCGGATCTAATAGCATTTACGAATATGTTATTCTTCCCGCTTCACGGAGACGGTTTTGAGGTTGCTGTCTGATACGCGGTCATCTGCTTTTTAGATACCGTATGTAGGCAAAACTGAAGGGCGTCAGCGGTTGCCAGTCTTATACCATTATGGTCTTGTAGCATTGAATCGGGAGAAAAGAAGGCTTGTTTCGTTAAATCCATTTTAACGTTCCTGACACCACTGTCAACATTAAATTGTCTGTATGCTTACCAAACGGTGATACTATTTGTCCAATACTGAATGAATCACTCAAAACTTGCACCCCAAATATTACGAAAATGGACAGTGCTACCTTCTATTCCGGGCGGGGCCAGAGATTTTCTCTGCCTCGTGATGGCTGGGTGTTGTGTGATGTCCTTAGGTTAGTTAGGTTTAAGTAGTCTAAGTTCTAGGGGACTGAAGACCATAGATGTGCTCAGAGCCATTTGAACCATTTTTTCACAGTGCTACTGTCGTGTGATTTTCACAGATTGGATTAGTGGTCGGAGGCTGGTAATTTTAGCCAATAAATAGATTTTAATAATGCTTAGAAAGTGTATTTTTATGCAAACATACACTTTTTTAAATCGAGCAATGCCTATTGGCAGTAACAAAATAAAAGTAGCGAAAATTACAATGTCAGTGGTGTTTGTTGCAGGATTCTAGTGCAAGTCGTTTACGAGATATCATATTTTAAGAAGTTCCCACGCCGATACATATACAATACCTCTGGTAGGACATAATGAAGAACAACACAAGAGCACACACTATTTATGTGGATTCTGACCACAAAAGGGACAACTGAACAGCACAAGTCGTGTTCAAAATGATCGACGTCAGCTGCTGTACACGCTTCCACTCTTGTATGGAAGGACTGCTGCACACTTGCGAGCATTTCAGCATGTCCGAGTACGCTGGAGCAATTCTTCGTTGCATATCATCGTGTGTACTTAGTACGTCATTCTAAACAGCGTCTTTTAGGTTTCCACAAGAAAAAAGTCTTCAGGCTTCACATCCGGGGAACGGCCGACCAAGGTACAGGTGCTCTGCGTACATTCGAAAGATTTGGAAACAGTTCGTGAAGACATGCTGTAGTACTTCGTGCTCTATGAGCTGAACAGCCATCATGTTGGTACAACTTCCTCCTAGTCTACAGGGGAACATCTTCTAGCAACCGTAGAGCATGCCTGTTAAGAGACTGCGAGACTTGCGCGTTCGGCGATCCATCTATGAAAAAAGGGTCTATGAGCTGATGGTTCACTCTTCCACGCCACACGTTTACACTCCATGCACGCTGACGTTCCACCTTACGAAGCCAACGGGGATTGTCAACAGAACAATAATGCATGTTTTGACCGTTTACCTGGCCGCAACTAGTGAATGTAGCTTCATCACTAAGCAAGATACATGATACATATTTAGAGAGGTTAACACGATTCTCAAAATCGTTTTCATGCGGTTCTTAATAGCCGGAGGTATGTTAGTGATGGACACTGGGTCGATAAAAATGCATAGGACACTTGCATGACACATGCCACTTCCTCATGCGATTGCGGTGAAACTAATTTTCTGTCGACTGCCGGCCGCGGTGGTTTGGTTCTTTTCGGGGAGGAGACCAGACAGCGAGGTCATCGGTCTCATCAGATGAGGGAAGGAAGGGGAAGGAAATCGACCGTGCCCTTTCACTGGAACCATCCCGGCATTTGCCTGGAGCGATTTAGGGAAATCACGGAAAACTTAAATGAGGATGGCCGGACGCGGGATTGAATTGTCGTCCTCCCGAATGCGGCCGCGGTGGCCGAGCGGTTCTAGGCGCTTCAGTCCGGACCGCGCTGCTGCTGCGGTCGCAGGTTCGAATTCTGCCTCGGACATGGTTGTGTGCTAGTTAGCAAAGCAAAGCAAAGCAAAGAAATTTAGATTTGTTAGGTTTAAGTAGTTCCAAGTGTATGGGACTGATGACCTCAGATGTTAAGTCCCATACTTCTTAGAGCCATTTGAACCATTCTGATAAACAATTGCCGAGATGGTAGACATCTGTTGGGATATTTTGCCGCACACACCGTACGAGACAGAACTGCATTCTTCCTACATTCTCCACAAACCACGAGCATGTCGTCTTTTTCTGCATTGGTAGAACCCACCGTCCACTCACACCGTACTGCTTGGACTGGAACTCAGTAACTGACTAGCAAGCCGTAATGCACTCAATAATCACACGACCACGATGTAAGCAAACACAACAACATCGTACATAGAAACCACGCAGGTTGAATGACAAAAACAAGTGCCGGTGTGTAAACCTTCCAAAACACGATATCTCGTAAATGATTCGCAGTAGAATATTGCAACAAATACCACTGACGTGCCGATTTATGATAATTTTGGTTTGCTAGTGTCAATAGACATTGTTCCATTTAAAAAACTGTATGTTTGCACAAAAAGTACACTTTATAAGCATGTTACAATCTGTTTATTTCCTAACAGTACGAGCGTCTGACGACGAATCCATTCTGTGAAAACCGCACACCAACAGCGCTTTCCGTTTCCGCAATATTTTGATGCAAATTTTAGTTGATTTGCCCTGAATACTGGAATTCCATTTCAAGTGGAAGATAAAACACTCCAGCTGACAGAAGAACTAACCCAGCAAAGCAGATTGCCGCATTAACAATTTAACCATTAGTACTCTGAAATTCTGAAGAACCGCCTGTCTGAGTCATTGTTAATTCGAATACAAGTTGAGTAGTCTATTACTTTCTATTACTTTTGCAAATTAAGCATTACCGAGAAAATCCTCAGTGTAACCATATTTCAAACAAAGGTCATTGCAATACCAATCGACAATGCTGAACAATTTTGGATGGTCATATCCACGGAAAGAAAACGTACGCTTCGTATACATAGCGTGAGTGTAAAAACAGTACTCTCAAGTTACATCTGTAAGCGAACGTGAACAACGCGTGGAGCGACCATGGCAGTGCGACTGTTCATCACCACGGCCTCAGGGTGTTGGCCACATAGTGTGCGAAATTTACTATTTGGAATAAAAGCTGAAGTGGTGTATTATCTGTAAGTAAGTGGTTATCATGCGGCAGGGATCCTATTTTTTGTGAATTTCTACTTCGTTCGTTTAATAATGTACATCATATTAAAAAGATAGTGTATATAGTGAACGAAAAATTGTTGTGTGTATCAGAGACCCAGGACAAATCAGACCTATGTTAACGCAATTCTGTGTAATGCTAAAGGAGAACCATGACTGAAGAACAGAGAGCACAGAAACAATATCCCCCAGGGGAAAAATAAGTAATAAAAAATTTCATGCATGCACTAAAACGTTCAACTTCAATGAGAAACAAGTACGTTAATAACAGGTGGAACCATTAAACTATATTCAAAACCGATCTGCGATACAAAATGTGGATGAGTAATGGATTGAAGACTTTAAGGTAAGGTCTTACGGATTGAACAGACTAAATATTTCTTAAATGCTAGGTTCTGATGATGTGGACACAATCATGTACAGAGCTGATCATCAAGTTACTCCGGTGAGGTACGAATTCATAAACAACGTGAAAAATCTTGCTAGAAAATATTCGTAAAGTTCAATGTTGTCGTATAAGGTTCAAATGGCTCTGAGCACTATGGGCCTAAACTGCTGTGGTCATCAGTCCCCTAGAACTTAGAACTACTTAAACCTAACTAACCTAAGGACATCACATACATACATGCCCGAGGCAGGATTCGAACCTGCGACCGTAGCAGTCGCACGGCTCCGGACTGAGCGCCTAGAACCGCGAGGACACCGCAGCCGGCTGTCGTATAAGGTGAATTAGAATAAAATTCTTAAAGACACATTCAAAAATATCTAAAGTCCACTTGTAAACAGTCAAAATATTACCACGACTGTAACATGAGATCCGGAGAAACGTCTTACGGGTTTGGGGTGTAAATCAACTCGTGGAAGCCTTAGAAGGATTCCCGAAAACCATCAAGCGAAGACATGATACAGAGTCATATAATACGGAGAACAGAGAGCGTTTTGACACTGTCAGTACATGATAAAATATATTTGTGAATTTAGGGCCTCATAGATAACAATCGCTATAAGAAAAAGGAAACACTTACTGTTCAAAGATTAAAAAACTTTGTAGTAATTTGCTTCGTCTTCATATTGGAACACATTACTCACGTTAATATCGTGTATGTTACTTTGCGTCACATATTTCTGTCCTTACTTGTGTTCTTTCCTGTCTTTAAGAAATGTAGCCATAGCTGCAAATTTTTGGACGTTGGTACTGTCTTCAAGCAGAGGATCAGAATTTACTTCACTTTCGCAGCTGTTCTTTTTATCGATATCTTCAAGTCTCTTCGTATCTATCTCTTGTTTTGCAGACCTAAGTATTACGACCACCGTCGCCAGTAATCCGCGCCACATGTTCTGCTCCCTGCTTCTGTGGCTCCGTCCATTAACGGATTAAGAAAAACCCTTCTCATGAGGCGTTCTTTGAGCTTATGCTTTTGCTTTTCCTAGCAAGAATTTGCAGACTTAGTCTCTTGCCTGTTATTCCGCGTCTGCTACGCATAAGACTTCTATACTTCTGTCACAGTTTTAACTTTTAATAATCTTACGACCACGTAAACTTTCAAACGATTACAACCGTCTCCTACCTTACTTCTCTCTTTCCGAATAGAGTCATCATCAAGCATACGTGTGAGCAAAAGATTATTTTCTAGTAGAAGAGCTACTTCCCATGAGTAGCTCAGCTTCTTTTTTTCTGTTATATTACTCAAGCACACTAAGAAAAATGGATTCAACTGTTACTTTTAGCAGCGTGCTGATTCTACAATAGAGTATTAGGGTACGACCTTGAGGTAGTCATTCGTCGTTGCTTCTCCCATAAATTTCAATGTTGTGTCTCATATTTTAACTGTGCACGATAATAATAGACATGCACCTCAAGTTGACAACAGCCTCTGATGTTATTTAGGAATTTTTCTGAAGAAGTGTTTTCAAGTTGTTCGTATAGTCAGAGAGCAGAAACTGAAGTCAGGTTTCTCGTGATGCTTCAGCATCGTGCAAGTCACAATGTAAGCTCCGTCCACAGGCCCTGCACGGAACTTCGAACCGACCGACCGCCTTGCCGTCCTCCGTCAATGGCGTCACTGGGTGCGGAATGGAAGGTCGTGTTGTCGGCACCCCACTCTTCTCAAAGTTGTCAGTTTTCGTGACCCGGAGCCGCTACACCAAAGCGATATGAAATGGCACGAGCACGTAAGGACCGTAGTAGCGAAGGCGAATGATCGATTTCTGTTTATTAGGAGATGCGGTTCACCTGAACATTAATGTGATTCATACTTGAGCACTGCCATGTCTGGGATCTCCACCAGGCCGGATTAAAGGAAGACATCGTACCAACTCAGAGACGGGCTGCTGCTAGATTTGTTACCGGCAGGTCCGATCAACACGCAAGATGCTTCAGTAACTCAAATGGGAATCCCTTGAGTCAAGAGCGACGTTTTCTTCTAGGAACAATACTGAGAAAATTTAGAAACTAGCATTTGAAGCTGACCGCGGAAATACTCTACTGCCGCCGACGTGCATTTCGCGCAAGGACTAGAAAGATAACACAAATTAGATCTCGTACGGAGGCACACAGACATTCTTTTTCCCTCACTCAATGTGCGAGTGGGACAGGAAAGAAAATGACAAGTAGTGACACAAGATACACTCTGCCACCCACCACACGGTGGCTTGCGAAGTATGTACGTAAACGTAAATGCTCAGGCACTGCTGAGTCAAATAGCTCCACAACTAGCATTACGCGGGTGAGAGCACGCTGTTCCAATCCGTCCACCGAGTAAAACTCTCTTACAATACCGGGAATCGAACCTGCGCAGTCAGACGCGCTCACCACTCTACGGAGGCAGACGCAGGTGACAATGAGTTTGTGGTTAATGTCACCATTGTTTTTTGAGAGCTAGTATACTACATTGCCAATGGCCTTGCCGCCGTAGTAACAAAGGTTCCAGTCAGATCACCGATGTTAAGCGCTGTTGGGCTGGGCTCGCACTTCGATGGGTGACGATCCGGAATGCCGAGCTATGTTGGCAAGCGAGGACACTCAGCACTTGTGAGGCAAACTGAGGAACTATTTCATTCAGAAGTAGTGGCTCTAGTCTCGTAAACTGACATACGGCGGGGAGAACGGTGTGCTGCCCAAAAGCCCCTCCGAAACCGCATCCAGTGACTCCTGAGGTCTGAGGACGACACGGTGGCCGGTGGGTACCGTTGGGTCTTCATGGCCTGTTCCGCTGGAGTTTAGTTTTAGTATACTGCATCAAGTGAACACTATTGCGGGCGAAATGGTACGATACTATACGCATTAAACTTTGATCCGCAACTACATTAGAAACAGAGTTTCCGTGTTGTCGAAACCTACGCTTGCGAGATACTTGAGAATCAGTATGTATAACTGGAACTTGACATAATCCAACCAAGCTGCTACTTGAGTACTTTAAACCAGGTGTAATCATAATATTTATTAACTATCATTGCTTGAAAAGGTGTAATTACAAATAAGTATAATAATAAGTATTAAGTATCATTAAGTAAGTAAATATTAAGTATTATTGTTAATATTAACGACGGAAACACAAGTGCCATGATCCTATTTCCCAGAATCTACGCTCAGTAGAAGACAGGTCAAAATACGCCAACACGAGTCTCAGACTACATGTAGACACTCGAACGCTTCTGAGAGAGCGACTGTCAAAATTTTCGAGGTACTTTATGTACCCTTTAGTAAGGACGTATTTCAACAGAAGCGGTGGTACAGTGGGTTGAGTCGCGGCTTCAAACTTTTGTGCCCCGTGTTCGAAACCGGAGTACTATTTTTATTTTTGTTTTCCATTTTCTGCCCTTATCCCTTAAAGATTACTACATGAATATTTTCCAAAGTATATTGAGGTAACATTGTCCTCACTACTCTAATAAATGTTTGTCTGGTGAACGAATTTAAAGAAAATAAACTTAAACATTATTCGAAATTGTTTTCCGTGAAATTCCTGTTGTCTATTTAATTCATAAGCAGTTACAGATGCCTGTCTTCTGTACAGGAATGCATTACGCATGGTGTGCCGCGATATTATTGCCAACGCGTGAAGTCTTCAGCAATGTTAACGACATTTCTTTCCCGAGCGAAGAAATTTCACTGTGGCAATCCGCCTTTGCGCAATGCTCGTAGTATTGGCATAAAATGTAATAAATAATATAAGAACTGATATGAGAATGAAAGATGAGAACATGAGAATAAAAAAGATTGTAACGGCTGAAAATACCATACAAACACAATTATAATAAATGTATTTTTTACTGCCGTAGCTCCCTTGTATCCCCTAACTTGATAGCAACCATTCGTGTGGGGTAGCCTTCTACGGATATGGGTAAATAAATGAAAGCAGAAAATAAAATAAACAATAATCGAGTTTAGAACACAGCGCATAGAAAGCAGAGGCTGCGATACTAGCCACTGTGCTACCACTTCGCTTGAGACTGTCGCCCGCTGAAAGGCATCTAAATTATGCCAAAAACTTTGACCTTAGTTTTCTCAGAAGCGGTCGAGTAACTACGGATAACCAAGCCATGTGTTCGCTTATTTTGACTCCTCTCCTACTGACCCAAGTACCTGGGAAATTGAGTTATGGTACATGCCGTGTACTGCTCCTAAGCGCAGATAATATTAATATTACGTAATTCAGACATGCTGTTCAAGCTGTGTCACCTGCTTTTGCAAGTTGTGGGGTATTACTTGTAGAGTATATCCCACGAACATTAATCTGCAGACTACACGGATATTAGCGACGAGCCGTCGCCTGTCAGTTAAGACTCACACATGTTAACCTAGTAAACTATAGGCTAAGAACTTGCAGAGACTTTTGCTCTTATTGTCCGCATTCCGCGGTCGGATCACAATCAAGAGCGTCACGTGCTCTCACTTCATGGAGCTCTGTTCAGACGTTTGGAGTTTAATCCAGGATATTGGCTCGAAGTCTGATGACAAACATTACGTCATCACCTCCCCTCCATTTCACCTAAACAGTGGCAGTGAAAATTTATTCCCCCAGCAGGACACTGACAAGGTACCGCCAAGTGCCATCGCACCGGCGTGCATGGATGATGTCGGCTACAGATGAGGGTAATCCCCATGAAACTATGACGGTATGCACAGGCCTTTCTCTAACCTCCTTTCCGAGGCACGAGCATACAACTAGTACAGATTAAAACTTATTACAACGTAACTGTATTCAATGAACTAACAGCTATATCACTGGACACAAAGAATGGGGTTCGGAGACTTCACATCAAATCGTACAGAGCTGTGCCACCAGGCAATTATTAAGGCCATTATTGTTTCTGATTTATGTGAACGATATAGGGGAACGGGTAAACATAGGAGAGTAAGTCAATTATTACACTCAAAGTAGCTATAAAACTTTATTGTAGTAAAATAGGAAACTTAAAAGAACATCGTTTTTCGACATAGTCTCCTTGTGTTTCAAAGCACTTGGTCCATCGTTGTACAAGCTTCCTGATGTCCTCATAAAAGAAGGTTCTCTGTTGAGCTACGAGCCAGGAATGCACCGCTTCTTTCAGTGCTTCGTCCGACGCAAATCGACGGCCCCTTTAATGCCTGTTTGAGTGGACCAAACAAGTGATAGTCAGAAGGGGTAAGATCTGGACTATATGGAGGATGATCCAGTACTTCGAATTTGACTTTCTGGAGCGTTTCAGCAGTGAGGGCAGCAGTATGCGGACGGGCAGTGTCGTGCAATAACACAACAACTTTTGACAGCAGTCCTCGGTGTTTGCTTCGAATTGCAGGCATTAGCCTGGCAGTAAGCTTCTCACTGTAACGTACACTGTTTATTGTTGAGCCCCTTCCCCATAATGTTCCAGTACTGGACCTTGTGCATTCCAAAAACCCGTAAGCATCAGTTTTCCTACAGACGTTTGGGTCTTGAACTTTCTCTTGCACGGCGAATTTGGATGTTTCCATTCCATACTCTGCCGTTTACTCTCCGGCTCGTAATGATGGATCTATATTTCGTCGCCAGTAATGATCCTGTCTGAGAAGTTGTCCCCATCGTTACCACAGTGATCCAAATGTTTTTTGCAGATGTCCAAACGCGTTTGTTTACGCAGCTGTGTGAGTTGTTTTTGGGACCCATCTTGCACAAACTATGTGAAACGTAACTCTGTTGTGGATGATTTCGTAGGCAGAACTGTGAATAATTTGCAGACGAGTGGCCACTTAGCCAATAATTAATCGTCTGTCTAAGAGAATCATTTTACGTTAACGCTCAATGGTTTCTTCATTTGTGGCGATAAAAGGTCGTCCGGCTCCTTAACCGTGCGAACGCTTGTGCAACCATTTCGGAATTTCTCCGTCCTTTCGTAGACCCTCTGTTGTGTCAAAGCACTGTTCCCATACTGTACCGAAAGTCTTCGATGAATTTCGACCCCTGATATGCCTTCCGACCACAAAAAACGGATCACTGAATGTCGCTATTCTTTGGTGCAAATAGACAGCGGAGCAGAAATGATTAACAGCGCAGCAGCGAAAACGAAACTAACCTAGTAGCTTCAAAGTTGCAAAGATACAACTAAAAATAAACAAAACATGCGTCGTCAACATAAAACGACAGTACTACCAAAATAAACAAAAATATAACTAAACTGAAGATAATAATTGACTTACCCTCGTAAACTGTTTGCTGATGACACAGCTGTTCACAAGTCATAATAATGCTTAGGAGGCTGAGCTTCTGCAGAACTTGAAGTCTCTAGGAACTGAATCCAGGGTGAAAGAATATTGGAGAATACAGAGGTCAACAAGTCAGCGTGCCAAAGCAGGACTGCTATACGAGTAGAAGATAGGACCTGCCAACATCACAGCCGGTCAACAACGCCGGTACCAATGTGAGACAGTGAGTGGCGAGAGGCAGAAAAACACAGCAAATAAGTCTTTGCACATGTTCTGAAGGATGCCTACAAAGGAGAAAGTCTAGAAATCACTTGTGAAACACAGTTACAGTATTCTTCACGGATACCTGTTAAAGCAGATAGGAGTCCAACGGAAGTCAGCCACGCGCATAGCAAGGAACTTCAGAGGAATAAGTAGTGTCACCGTAATGATTAAGAAACTGAAATGGGAAAATCTCACACGAAGAAAGTTAAGAGCAACAAACGGGAAAATTTACTGAGCTTATGTGGGTGATGATGCATGGAAAGACATAGGGCGTGATGGGAATGATGGAGTATATAAGGAAAGGAAAAATCATCCGTACAAGATGTCGAAGTGTCAAATCATGGAACAAATATTCTTATATTTGTAGAGGAGTGAAAGAGTGGAACAATTTACAGATAATTGCCTTAAGGCGTTCATAGAAATCGTCAGTACATTTAAATACCTGGTCCAACAATGTCAAAACACCCACCGAATATTATGGCGAACAGGAAAAGGTAAAATTAGTTTTATGCTAAACTAGCTGATAACCCCATTATAAATGAAAACAAAAAATGAACTAAATTTGTACTGAATATCGGAAAAATTCATTTCCATTTATTCGCGAAACTACGTTTGAAATATGAAACAGTCGTACAAAGAAATATGTATAATGTATAAATTGTATAATTACAGTATCCAGATCAAGGAACAGGATGCCGGACAGTTTCTGTACGCTGGGAGCAGCTGCTTACCTTTCTTTCCTACAACGCGATTTTGTAAACGTCTCTACGACAACGCTCTATAGACGGGTGTCGTTATCGCCTCTAGCCGTTTCCGCTTCCAGACGAAAGCTGTCAAAAGGGCTGTCAGATGTCAGAGATTTTCTTAAGCTGACTCGACTGTAGGAGTGTCTTGGTAGTACAGAATACATTTATTAAAACTTCATGCATGGTGCGGAATTCTTTCACGTATCTCGGTGTTTACGACATCATATCTCTTGAATTATGGGTCGTGCAGTGATATATTTGTGCAGGTACATTCAGCGGCGTATGTGGATACTGCCTGAAAAATGTTTTAGGGCAGGCCGCTGTGGCCAAGCGGTTCAAGGCGCTTCATTCCGGAACCGCTCTGCTGCCACGGTCGCGGGTTCGAATCCTGCCTCGGGCATGTATGTGTGTTATGTCCTTAGGCTAGATAGGTTTAAGTACTTCTAAGTCTAGAGGACTGATTACCTCAGATGTTAAGTCCCATAGTGCTTAGAGC
Source organism: Schistocerca gregaria (assembly GCF_023897955.1). Classification (NCBI taxonomy): domain Eukaryota; kingdom Metazoa; phylum Arthropoda; class Insecta; order Orthoptera; family Acrididae; genus Schistocerca; species Schistocerca gregaria. The sequence continues at coordinate 541,652,365 of NC_064924.1, forward strand.
CATTTTTGAATGTGTTAGGAAGAGAGGTAGTAAAAAAAAGTGGTTGAAATGGCTCTGAGCACTATGGGACTTAACTTCTAAGGTCATCAGTTCCCAAGAACTTAGTACTACTTAAACCTAACTAACCTAAGGACAACACACACATCCACGCCCGACGCAGGAAAGGAAACGAATTACTGACGTCAGTTGCATCGGAACATTACGCTTAATCAGCGGCGACGAGTGAAAGTGCGTCCTGGTTCAGGATCCGAACACTTGCTCGCCAGGTTGCTGCGTTAACCACTGCCGCATCCGGAACACAGTGTTATCGCAACTGCGCGGACCTCTCGGCACGCCTCACGGTCGATTCACATTCCTACCGAGCACCACCTTTCTTCAGTCCCTGCCCATCTCTTCCACGCTGGCTACTCTTGAGATTCCAGAAGGAGGTCGGACGTCCTTGTGCATCCGCACTGAAAAAGGTGGATCCATTGCCGATCTAGGCATTTCAGTTATATAAATGCGTAGTATCTGTTCTTTCGGACATGTCCGAAAGAACACTAAGCATTAAGCTGGCTGACGCGGTTCACATGGTCAAACGAAACCACCAGCAGTTATTTGTTATTTACTATGTGTCGTTCTTTGGCGATTCTTGAAATATCTGACTATTGTAATGTTTGTACATTGCGGAGTATTCTGCCGCCGGCAATGGCCGAGTGGTTCTAGGCGCTTCAGTCTGGAACCGCCCGACCGCTACGGTAGCAGATTCGAATCCTGCCTCGGGCATGAATGTGTGTGATGTCCTTAGGTTAGTTAGGTTTAAGTAGTTCTAAGTTCTAGGGCACTGATGACCTCAGATGTTAAGTCAAATAGTGCTCAGAGCCATTTGATTTTGCAAAGTATTCTATGTTTGTGTAACTACTACCATTCTATAATATTCTGTGTTTTCGTCCGGTAGGCCTGGTTGTACGCTGATGTCAGCAATAAACATTCTTTCAGTTCTGTACCACTTTACTGACGATCCGGGATTCGGATTTGGACTCCATTCTGGTTTTGACATGACTATAGTTGGTGGAGACGCTGGTTACTCCAAAATGTGTCGCCAAATACAATAGATGGAATGTCATGCTCTGATCGTCAATTGTGTACTTGTGAAATTTGGAATTTTCCTGGCGAATTAAATGTTCGAAAAGATTTCAGTATTGCAGACGGTCGTCCTAAACTTCACTCCACGATATTTCAACTAGACATCTGCCAGCCATCTTCAGGCGAGCCGTAGCACTAGTACGGCATAGCCCAGCAGTGGTTCGAATAACGAACTGAAGCTCTCTAGGGGGAAAATTCCCAGGCCAAAGCTAAGAAAACGTCTCGCTAAAATTGGCAGAAAGTCTGCATAACGAAAGACCAACTGATGATCAGTGCCCAGCGTCATAGAGAAACGACACAGTCATTCATACATAATTTTTTGGCCTTGTGCAACCTGCTAAATCCAGACATGACACCAACAAAATATAAAACTGGATGAAAAAATTTGCGGAAGTCGTGTATCAAGCTCTTCTCGTGAAGGGTGTCACAATGACTGAGGAATTTATTGGGTGACATCAACCTATCAACGAAATACTACAGAACACATGTTTTTCAGGTGATATTCAGTGGAAATCATGTACACTCTAAGACTCTAAATCTAATTCCAGACACGTCTTGACTGATCACCGAGGCTCAGTTCGAAGCGGAACTCATCAGTGAAAATAAGTCTACTCCAGTCTATGAAATTCCAGACCGACGGCGTGTCTAGCCCTAAGATGCATATACAGGGCCTCCGAGGCCCTTGTATGTTTTCATTTTTAAAATAATTCTGTAATTTTTGTTTGATTTCAAACTGCTTTCCAGTACTCTTTCACTAGCACTGTGACATTCCTCCTATAAAGTCTGAACGAAACGCCTTTTTAAGTTTTTTGTATAATTCAATACGTTTACCCATACACCGTGAATGCATAAGCAGGACTTCAGAAGCCTTTACTCATTTATAAATGTTCTTTAGCCTATATTGTCTTCAACATTTGTTTGGGAGCAGTTATTAATTCAACAATAACTGTAGTGGTATTTCCAGCAACAGGAGTGCCATCAGCAGCAGTAGCTGTAGTAGTAATAGTATAGCTAAAAACTAATACACACTACTTTCACATATTGGCGATGTCGGTGTATTATTGATATTTTTGTTATCAAATGTTTTATTATTGCATAGTATTGTTATCCTGTGCTGCTCTTGTCAGCCTCATTGTTACTGTAGTTTGTTTGTTGCTGCAAGGCACATATTGTCACAAGTATGACTAGTTTAGTGCTGCACAAGCTGCTGTTCGAGAGATACGCCTTTTGCTATAGCTTCGAAACGCAAAGCAAGAGTCAGTATGTGCAAATGCAGCTAATTTGGAAAGTGTTGTGGCCCAGTGGTTTGAAGAAGATGATTCTTGCGAGGAAGGAAATATTTTAGAAGATGCAAGTAGGCCCTAGTGAAGAATCAGCCAATCAACCTGCAGATGTGAATATTGAGGCAGATGACAGTCCTTCCGATAATATTACTTCGTCAGAGTCTGAAAATGAAGAACCACCACAAAAAGGTATAGAAGACCACACATACATTGGTCGGAATGGAACGATTCGGAAATTAGATTCTCCTGCAACTTTTCGTACGCCTGTCCATAATATCGTAAAGAAGTCGCCAAGCCCAGCCGGTGGTTTGAAAACCTGTAAACCTAAGGATGCCTGGGACTATTTCATCTCCAAGGAAATGCTAGAGGAAATCATCAACTGCACAAATATTGAAGGCAGAAGAGTAGCTGCTTTACGGTTTTCTTGGTCTTTTACTGCTTTCTGGTGTTCAAAAGAGTTGGGATGTCTCTATTAGAGAATTATTCATAGATAAAAAGGCAATTCCTACATATAAGGTCGCCATGTCAGTAAATAGATTCGAGGACATAAGGAGAATGATTAGATTTGATGACAGACGTACCCGTGAAGCTCGATCTGCAGATGACAAACTTGCAGCTATTCGATATGTATGGGAACTATTTCTTGACAGGTGTAGAAATAGAATGATTCCCAATGATTCGCACACAGTTGACGAACAGCTAGTCCTCTTTCGTGGAAGATGAAGCTTCACCTAGTATATGCCCTCTAAACCAGCCAAGCATGGCATAAAAATATTTTGGTTATGTGATGCTAAATCTACATATGCTTTAGACGGAATTGTTTCCACGGGATGGTAGCCTCATGAACCTATACAGAAAAATCTTGGATTGAATATGGTGAAAGATCTTGCTAAAAGTATTGAAGGATCATCAAAAAATATTACTGTTGCAACTTCTTTAGTAGTGTGCAGCTGGCAGAAGAGATGCTTCAGAAGCAAATTACAGTGATGGGAACAATCAAACAGAATAAACCAGAAATTCCTAATGAGATGAAACCATCTGCCTCAAGAGCGATTCATTCCTCTTTGTTTGCATTTAGAGATGACATTACAATGGTAGGTTATGTTCCCAAAAAGAAAGTCTGTAGTTCTCATTAGCACAATGCATCACGACAGAAACATTGGTGAAACTCATGCAAAAAAGAAACCAGATATAATAAAGTTCTATAACTCTACGAAGGTTGTAGTAGATCAAATGCAAAAGAATATTCGTTATAACACTTGCAAGAGACAAACAGGAAGATGGCCATTTGCATTATGGATGAATATGATGGACGTCGCAGCAATGAACAGTGAAATTTTATTTTCCGCCCAACATCTGACATACCACAGTGGAAGGAGTGATAAAGGGCGTTTGTTCCTAAGAGATTTAGCAGACGAAATGGTAAGACCACTAATGGAACTTCGTATTCAGATCCTTAACCTTCCAAAGAAAATCGTTGATGCCATGCAAAGATGTGGTGTTCAAAAAGATGTCATACTGCCGAACCAACTACCTGTTTCATGAAAAAGAAGATGCAATTTTGTCCATATCATAAACAGAGGAAAGTTCTATGGCATGCATAAAGTGTAAAACCATCATTTGTAAGGAAAATAGTGGCGTTCTTTGTGCTTCTTGTTTGTCACATGTTGAAAACAAAGAAAAATGCAATTTTATGTGCACAATGAATAATAAATTTTGTCTAAATATTGCCTATGTGTATAATATCGTGAATAATGAGTATGTTTTAATTCAGGAAATTGGTTGTAATAAATGTTATAAAATGTAAACTGCAACTTATAAGTGAATTAATAAAATTATTTGTATATGTTGTATGTACATGGATGTAACTAATAAAAATTCACTCCTGTTACTGTATCTTGGGAATCCTTCAATATGACAATAAATTTGACAGAAATAAATTTAACTCAAAAGAATGATTATCTGAAAAGAGGAAAATTTTAAATTAGGGCAGGTCCTTCGAGGCCCTGCATATGCATTCATGTGTGTTTTGGCACCATGCATCCTAGGGCTAGAGACTCCCCAGACAGCCATGGGATACCGACCTGTCTGTCACCCGCCATACTGCCCGTCAGCCAGGAGTTCACAGCAGGACAACTTTGATTGTCATTTGCGGCACCCTTACAGCACAACGGCACGTCGACGATATTCTACGTCCCATTGTGTTTCCCTACATGGCAAGCCATCCTGGGCTTACATTTCAGCAAGATAATGCCCGCCCATACACGACGATAGTTTCTACTACTTGGGCCAACAAGGTGGCCGGATTTCTTCCTAATTGGGAACGTTTGGAGCATTACGAGCAGAGTCCTGCATTCAGTTCGAGATTTTGACGATCCAATGCTCCAGTTTAACAGAATTTGACACGTTTGCCAATCAATGCCGAGCCGAGTGAGGGTTTGAGGTGGACCAGCACGTCACTGACTTGGAGCTCTTTCTCTAGAATAAATGATCTACACTCCTGGAAATTGAAATAAGAACACCGTGAATTCATTGTCCCAGGAAGGGGAAACTTTATTGACACATTCCTGGGGTCAGTTACATCACATGATCACACTGACAGAACCACAGGCACATAGACACAGGCAACAGAGCATGCACAATGTCGGCACTAGTACAGTGTATATCCACCTTTCGCAGCAATGCAGGCTGCTATTCTCCCATGGAGACGATCGTAGAGATGCTAGATGTAGTCCTGTGGAACGGCTTGCCATGCCACTTCCACCTGGTGCATCAGTTGGTCCAGCGTTCGTGCTGGACGTGCAGACCGCGTGAGACGACGCTTCATCCAGTCCCAAACATGCTCAATGGGGACAGATCCGGAGATATTGCTGGCCAGGATAGTTGACTTACACCTTCTAGAGCACGTTGGGTGGCACGGGATACATGCGGACGTGCATTGCCCTGTTGGAACAGCAAGTTCCCTTGCCGGTCTAGGAATGGTAGAACGATGGTTCGATGACGGTTTGGATGTACCGTGCACTATTCAGTGTCCCCTCGACGATCACCAGAGGTGTACGGCCAGTGTAGGAGATCGCTCCCCACACCACGATGCCGGGTGTTGGCCCTGTGTGCCTGGGTCGTATGCAGTCCTGATTGTGGCGCTCACCTGCACGGCGCCAAACACGCATACGACCATCATTGGCACCAAGGCAGAAGCGACTCTCATCGCTGAAGACGACACGTCTCCATTCGTCCCTCCATTCACGCCTGTCGCGACATTACTGGAGGCGGGCTGCACGATGTTGGGGCGTGAGCGGAAGACGGCCGAACGGTGTGCGGGACCGTAGCCCAGCTTCATGGAGACGGTTGCGAATGGTCCTCGCCGATACCCCAGGAGCAACAGTGTCCCTAATTTGCTAGGAAGTGGCGGTGCGGTCCCCTACGGCACTGCGTAGGATCCTACGGTCTTGGCGTGCATCCGTGCGTCGCTGCGGTCCGGTGCCAGGTCGACGGGCACGTGCACCTTCCGCCTACCACTGGCGACAACATCGATGTACTGTGGAGACCTCACGCCCCACGTGTTGAGCAATTCGGCGGTACGTCCACCCGGGCTCCCGCATGCCCACTATACACCCTCGCTCAAAGTCCATCAACTGCACATACGGTTCACGTCCACGCTGTCGCGGCATGCTACCAGTGTTAAAGACTGCGATGGAGCTCCGTATGCCACGGCAAACTGGCTGACACTGACGGCGGCGGTGTACAAATGCTGCACAGCTAGCGCCATTCGATGACCAACACCGCGGTTCCTGGTGTGTCCGCTGTGCCATGCGTGTGATCATTGCTTGTACAGCCCTCTCGCAGTGTCCGGAGCAAGTATGGTGGGTCTGGCACACCGGTGTCAATGTGTTCTTTTTTCCATTTCCAGGAGTGTATTTGTTTTTAAACTAAATTCATTTCTTTGTCTGTACATGAACATCACTACTGGCGACTTCCGTCTCATTCGGATAACTACTTCGTGGCGTTTTTCTTTTCATTTTCTTTCTTACAGTTTTAGAAAATTCATGACACAGAGCTGTACTAATCTTCCTTTATTACCACCGCTTGTTTCAATAATGTAGGATCCTCTCTGTGCCTGTATCAACCAAAAAAAAAAAAAACCAAACATGCACAAACATCGTTAGGTTAAAAAGTGATACAGAGTAGTGCTGAGTAAGAAAGACTGATATTATTTACATGCCATTACAGTTACTGTCATGTAAATCCGCGTTTTAACTATAAATTCTTCACAAAGTATATATTTAACAAGGTAGTAAATATTCTAAGACAGAATCCCAAGATCTCGACTTTTGTTATCATAGTTCCAAGTTAATTATAAATTCTATATAGCAAGCTAGTATTAACCAATCAAAGTACATGAACTACAAATCCAATTAAGCAAAAACCATGGACAAAAGGAGCTATAAAGTGACAATCACTACTGGGACAATTCCAATTCTTCTAAGGCTATTAATTAGAACACACTATTTTTTCTGCTTAGTGATTCAGAAATCATAAGTGAGGTGTAACACAACCCACACATTATGTCAGGTTAGCACAACAACATATGTCTTTGTATGAATGCATGGTTTCGCGGCGATATTAATTAATGTGGCGAGGAAGAGAGCACTAGTGTTGTCACGGCCAGCAGTGCGCCTGTATAACGACGCGGTCAAGGCGACACAGCAGTCATGCTTACCACTTGTCAATGACTGAGGAGAGCTCGGTCCAAAACTCGTGGCTGGAAGCCGGAGAAAAGTTTATTACCGTACGTCCTTGTGTATCATAATATTTGTTTCAAAATAAACTGACACAAATCTGAAGGCCTATGAAACATAAATATCAGATGTAAAATCAGTCAAAAACATCATTGTGGGTGCGTGAAAAAAATCTAAAAAGTAATAGAACCCTATTTTACAAGAAACTAACTTTGTGGACCGAAAAGGAAATTTTGTGTGAAACCACCCATACTAAGCAGCGTATGATTACAAAACAGGCAGTATGTCATGTCAATATACTTGTTTCTCAACAGCTAACGGAAATGTAGAGGAGGCAGGATTTCCGAAAACTAAATTTTCAGATGACAAACAGCCATTATGTGATTAAGTACATCGGGTCCTTGTAAGCCATCAACCTTATTGTATGCAGTCTCTGTCACTTTCGTGGTAGCAAGGTAGTCTTTGTCATGAAAATGATAATCTTATTCAGCATTTGGTGATGTTCGTTTATAAAACTTTACACGGCACCAGAGTACATATTGCATCTTTTATTTTTTGTTTATTAGCTTCAAAGTTGTATTGTTGGGACGATGAACAGTTTTTTCTTCTTCGGAAAATTATTAGCACAACATGTTTAAGTGTGCCACAAAATAGTTAGTTTCAGTTAGTTCAGTCATTACGTTCAATAAAAACTCGGTCAAATGACAATGACAGTTAGGCCTCCTACAACCACAAAATATTTTAGTCAAAAATTCATTATTTTGAGTTACAGAAATCACATTCAATTTTTAAAAATCGACATTGCTGACTTTTCGCCTGTGCTGATACACATATTTTCGTGAAAAGCTTGCTCTTAGCTATTCCGTGAGAAACAACGGGAGCATGCGTGACACGTGCTTCTTAGTTCGACCAAGACTGGGCGCAGATTGCGCACACTCACACGTTGAGTGATTACCGACTACTTAAAGATTGGCGTAAAAACAAATTATTACTTCGGAAACTCCACTATCGTTTGAAAAATTGCTAAGTTAAGTTTTGAGTACCTGCATTATGTTGAAAATTATTGTAAATTCTGCTGATATCTTAATCAAAGGATCAATCAGTTAATGAAATATGTCATCTAGTGCATAAAATTTAGGTTAACTAAAGTACAATGGAAAAATTCGGAATATGAGAAGACGTGCTGAAAAGTAATGGCTTCAAATTTTTTATGTGAAATCTCTTAAGGCTTTTTAAATAAAACAAACGTTATTACCTGTATATACATTATTCATGTCTATAAATTTATTTCTCAGCATATCCTCCTTAGCGACAAACACATTTCCCTAAACGATGGACCAGTTTGTTAATATCGTCACTTTGTTGACGGAGTCACGACCTAACCTCTATCTGCACCGTTTCATCACTATCAAAGTGAAGTCCACGAAGGTGTTTTTTAAGTTTTGGAAACACATGAAAATTGGATGGGGCAAAGTGTGGCCTGTATGAAGGATCAAGGTCGAATGTAAAACGGTGGGGGGGGGGGGGGGGGGAGAGGGTGTGAAGGGGACAAAGGGGCCATTTACTCTGGCAGAATTAAGGGCGCGGCAAATTGTGGGCGAAATATTATTTAAGTACAAAGTAATTGTTTCTGCTAACTCGTAGCAAAATAATTGTCGCATAATTGCATACATGTAAAACAAGTGCAACCAAAGATATAAGAATTTGGACTGGGTAATTTCTAAATACTATGCCTTTTTCCAACATACAAATTAGGACAGTGACGACAAATTACAAATAGCTATCCATAGATTAAACAATATAACCCTAAATTACAATTTGAACAACAAAAACAAAAACAAGAATAATAGTCATTAGGAAACTATTCCGTAAGAACTAGGATAGTTACCACTAACACAATAATATAGCAGGTGTCCCATTTAATTTAATTTGTGACAAAAAATTTGAAAAAGAGAAAGACATAAATAATAAAATCAACACCCATCACGATATAAACTCTAGAAAACACGACGAGCACGAAGAAATTATGCGAATAGACCGGAAGTCAGTAGGTGTGATGTACATATACAGAAAAAGAAAATGATTACTGCTTTAGAAAAATTTGATGCTTTATTCAAGAGAAAGAGCTTCGTAAGTTGAGCTAGTAAAACAACGCTTTGGTCCACCTCTGGCTCTTATGTAAATAATTATTCAGATTTGTACTGATTAATAAAGATTGTCGATGTCCTGAGGGATATCGTGCCAGATTTCTCCAATTGGCAGATTAGATCGGCTAGATCCCTAGCTGGTTGCAGCACCCTGTCTACACTTCTGAAAATTGAAATAAGAACACCGTGAATTCATTGTCCCAGGAAGGGGAATCTTTATTGACACATTCCTGGAGTCAGATACATCACATGATCACACTGACAGAGCCACAGGCCCATAGACACAGGCAACAGAGCATGCACAATGTCGGCACTACAGTGTATATCCACCTTTCGCAGCAATGCAGGCTGCTATTCTCCCATGGAGACGATCGTAGAGATGCTGGATGTAGTCCTGTGGAACGGCTTGCCATGCCATTTCCACCTGGCACCTCAGTTGGACCAGCGTTCTTGCTGGACGTGCAGACCGCGTGAGACGACGCTTCATCCAGTCCCAAACATGCTCAATGGGAGACAGATCCGGAGATCTTGCTGGACAGGGTAGTTGACTTACACCTTCTAGAGCACGTTGGGTGGCACGGGATACATGCGGACGTGCATTGTCCTGTTGGAACAGCAAGTTCCCTTGCCGGTCTAGGAATGGTAGAACGATGGGTTCGATATGACGGTTTGGATGTACCGTGCACTATTCAGTGTCCCCTCGACGATCACCAGAGGTGTACGGCCAGTGTACGAGATCGCTCCCCACACCATGATGCCGGGTGTTGGCCCTGTGTGCCTCGGTCGTATCCAGTCCTGATTGTGGCGCTCACCTGCACGGCGCCAAACACGCATACGACCATCATTGGCACCAAGGCAGAAGCGACTCTCATCGCTGAAGACGCCACGTCTCCATTCGTCCCTCCATTCACGCCTGTCGCGACACCACTGGATGCGGGCTGCACGATGTTGTGGCGTGAGCGGAAGACGGCCTAACGGTGTGCGGGACCGTAGCCCAGCTTCATGGAGACGGTTGCGAATGGTCCTCGCCGATACCCCAGGAGCAACAGTGTCCCTAATTTGCTGGGAAGTGGCGGTGCGGTCCCCTACGGCACTGCGTAGGATCCTACGGTCTTGGCGTGCATCCGTGCGTCGCTGCGGTCCGGTCCCAGGTCGACGGGCACGTGCACCTTCCGCCGACCACTGGCGACAACATCGATGTACTGTGGAGACCTCACGCCCCACGTGTTGAGCAATTCGGCGGTACGTCCACCCGGCCTCCCGCATGCCCACTATACGCCCTCGCTCAAAGTCCGTCAACTGCACATACGGTTCACGTCCACGCTGTCGCGGCATGCTACCAGTGTTAAAGACTGCGATGGAGCTCCGTATGCCACGGCAAACTGGCTGACACTCACGGCGGCGGTGCACAAATGCAGCGCAGCTAGCGCCATTCGACGGCCAACACCGCGGTTCCTGGTGTGTCCGCTGTGCCGTGCGTGTGATCATTGCTTGTACAGCCCTCTCGCAGTGTCCGGAGCAAGTATGGTGGGTCTGACACACCGGTGTCAATGTGTTCTTTTTTCCATTTCCAGGAGTGTATAATGTTTCAAGCGTGCTCAATCGAGGAGAGATCCGGCGACCTTTCTGGCCGAGGTAAGGTTTGACCAGCATGAAAACAAGCACCAGGAATTCCCGGCGTTTGTGTGCCGGTATTATCTTGATGAAATATAAGTTTACGGGGGCTTGCGATGAATGGCAACAAAACGGGACGTATGATGTCGTCGACGTAGCTTTGTGCTGAAAGAGTGCCGCGAATGACAACCAAAAGAAATGGCACTTCAAATCACAACTCCTGGATGTCGGGCCGTATGATGGGTGGCAGTCATGTTCGTATCACACCGCTGTCTGGGGCGTCCAGAGAACGTCTTCTCTGGTCATCAGGCCTCCGTTCGAAGCGGGACTCATCAATGAAGACGAATCAGTCAATGAGATTACAAGCCCAAGACGTGTCTGCAGACGCCGGTTGGATACCAATCTGATTGTCCAACGCCATACTGCCGGAAATAGTAGCCTAGGATTCCATTTCTTTTAATATTAGGACCGCTTACAGCACAACACACATCGACGGTATTCTACACCCCGTTTTGTTATCCTTCATGGCTTGCCATTCCGGACACACACGAAGAGTTTCTACTGATTGTCTACGTGCTTGCCAAACAGTACCTTGGCCAGTAATGCCTTCGGATCTCATTCCGACTGAGAACATTAGAAGCGTTATGGGCAGAGCCCTCCAACCATCTCAGGATTTTGATGATCTACCGTGCCTGTTGGACAGAATTATCCCTGAGGGCGACATCCAACAAGTCTGTCAATTAATGCCGAGCCCAGTTAACTGCTTGCATAAGGGGCAGGGGTGGAGCAATCGCGTTACTGACCTGCTCAATTTGTGAAGCTATTTCTCTTTATTAATGATTATTTGTTTCTGAAATTGTTGTCATTTGTTTATGTGGGCATCTACATCACATATACTGATTCATGTCCCGTCCGGGAAACTTCTTCTGGTACGTCAGTTTCTTGTCTAAGAGTATATGTTCCTTGATTAGAAGAACTTTAAGGGGAAGAACGAGAAGAGAAACTCAAATGAAATTTTATGCAGTCATATCACTCCCCACAGTACTATCACAGCACCATATAGTGCAGAAAGTTAGACATTAAAATAAAAAAATACACCGTAAGGCAGCTTGAAAAATGGGAAACGAAGTTCCTTGAATCAGTCAAAGGCTTCTCAAGGTAAAAAAAAATAATAAATAAGGAATGAACTTGGGATACAGCCATTAAGTGCAAAAGTAATCCAACGAAAGCAGAATTTGAATGAGTGTGTACTGCGTGTGTCATCTCAAAAAATTCCTGGACAAGCGCTGAAATACAATCCTATTTGAAGGAGTAGTGTGGGAAGGCGAAGTAAGAGATGTTGAGGCCAGAAGTGGCGATAAGGTCAAATCCTGGATTATCAGAAGATAACAATGACACTATTTATGCCAAACAGGAACAAACAGCCTGTAGAGTTCAGTGTGTCCAACTCCAGTAGTTAATCGCAAATATTTTATGTGGTGTATAGAGTATTCAAAAATAGTTTCATAAGTTGTAGTTCGGACGAAGCCGTAATTTAACTCTTCAGGCTTTCCCGGCGAGATCTTGACATTTGGAATAGTCGGGTCTACTGCCGGATGTTTGTGTCGCTCTGGCTCAATATTGCGGCCACGTAACTCGTTGCCTTCTTCAGGTGCTACCTGACACTGCTGTGTTGGAGGATCTTGTCCAGTATTTGTGCCCAGAGGGGGCTGGGTGCTCTCTTTGCCCTCCACGTTCGCCTGGCGCTGCTTGTAATGTGTTGTCTCTTCCCCGGTGCTCCCTCGGACGTCCGCGCCCGACTTGGTCTCCATCTGTGGCAGCTCTCTGAGGCCTGTCCTTCGTTGGGCGCTCCGTTCGCGATTCGCGCCCGCCTGGTGCTGCTCCTGCGGTGTTACTACTTCTTGAGAAGTTTCTTGGTTCCTTTCGTTGGGCCCTGACAAGCTACAGAGCCGGAGTCCACGCTGAGCTGAGCTGGTAACCCCTGTGTCGATTTATTAGGCTGTCTGTGACCTTGATCTCGATGGCCGAAATAATGTGCCAGAGCGACACAAACATCCGGCAGTAGACCCGATTATTCCACATGTCAAGTCGTAATTTGTTCATCTACTGTGTAGCAGAAGTGTAGCAGAAGTAGGTGAAAAAGTTTGCCAACAGGACGGATACACTACTATGTCAGCAGCTCTGGTGTTCATACTAGCTGGCTGCTCGACGTGGTGAAAACGCTGCATGCTTTTCGGGAGGATGGTAAATCAAATTTCCGTGATACCATCCACATACGGGTTGGGGTGATTTCCCTAAATTGCTTAAGGCGAATGCCTGGATGGTTCCTCTGAAAGGAGACAGAGCATTTCTTTCCTCATTCTTCGCCACTCTTTGCTTGTGCTCTGTGTCCAATGATCTGGTCGTCGGCGATCGTTAAACTTTAACCTTCCTTCCTTTCGTACTCCCTGCCTCCTTCTGCAGAACACCCCCAAGGACACTGTAATCTCCTTTTCAAAGGTACGTAAATGCGTAGAAATATTTTATAACTCCACTAAAAATAATTGTTTCATTATCCCTTAAGTAAGAATTGACAAGAGCCGCCTATATAGATAATTGGCGCTAATGTTACCTGTGGGGAAACATTTTTTCTTGTGAATACCAACTCTCCTGTGGTAGCCTCAAACTGCAAACACAGACAACGCGATATCAGCGAGCCCCCGTCTTTCAGAAAATCTGATTGGCACTGCCAGCTGCGCCCGTACAGCCCACCACTCACAAATGACAGATGAAAGGAACACACATAAGCGCAATCAGAAACCACACGACAAAAACGCGGCATTTTTTATGATCAGAAATGACCTTTATCGGTATGTAATTGGAGCAACGACACTGCAGCTGATCCAGGAGATATCATCGTCTCATCGTCCCCCCCCCCCCCCCCCCCACACACACACAGAGATAACTCAACATATAATACTATTGACGTTACCTTACACCCATGCACCAACTAACGCTGGTTGAAGCGCAAATCGGCCAGTAGTCTTACTTCCCGTCCAAACTGTCGTGGAGATTTTTTTCCTCACAGCGCCCATGCTAGGGCACTCTCTGCTGCCCTAATCTTCATGTCTGCTGTCTCTTAAATGGGACCGTGTTAAGGAGTATACACACACCCAAAGGTGTGGACATCACAGATCTGCATTTTGTGAACCTCGATAGAATACTAATTCTTTCACAAACTGCACAGTCGAATTTTTTGTGACGGGCACCACATAAGTACACACTTGGGTGCGAAGAGCTCTACATCTGTTTACAACAACAAAAAATTGCGGCTACCTTGTTTCGTAGTCTACAACGGTTCCGGAAACTTTAGGTTGGTACTTAATTTCGGAGCGTTCTTGATTTGAATGTTGGTATTCTGTTTGATATGGGTTTATTTATCGATTGTCATTTTTTATTTATAGTTCACTGTTACTATTTGAATTTACATATTGTCGTTTTGTCATTTGGAATAGTGACTGGAGCTGTGGAAGCTAGAAAATGGAGTACCAAGGGAGAAATTTCGACACAATCTTCTGTTTGAGTTCAATAGAGGAGTGACAGTTGTGGAGGCAAACAGAAATATTTGCACCGTATGTGTGCATAATGACATTGGACAGACTCTCTACGTTCAGGAAGACCTTCGGGATTTGATGAAGAGCGTTTACATGCTTAAATACAGAATGATCTACACCAGTGTATTTGCGACATTCACCTGCAGTGAGGAAGGTTCAAAAATCGGGCTATGGGTACCGAATGCTGTAAGCCAAAACCACAAAAGTCATTGGGCGGCCATCTCTGCTTGCTCGTCATCAGCTGCCTGAAGAACTACACCAAGCAGCAATATTGTATACCGTTTAAGGTGACGAGAAATGGTGTCTTTTTACTCGCATAAGGAAAAGAAAGGCATAGCTGACCCCAAAAAAGCAGCTGCTCACCATACAGAGACATGCGCTCATCCATAAAAGATAATGTTTTGCGTCTGATGGAACATTGATGGTATGGTGACTAGGAATTGCTTCCCTGAAGTGTAAGCATCACTGCTGACATTTACCGTCAACAACTGAGACAATCCAACGATGACTACCAGGAAGACTGCGTTAATTGATGCAACTCCACAATAACACGCGCTCTCCCGCATTCTGGTAGACTGACAAAAAACAGTATACAGGAGTTGGGTTGGGAAGTCATTCCGCACCCACCCTGTTCATCTGATCTTATGCCCTCAGATTTTCAGTTGTGGATCAACCTTCAAGGAAATTCCTTTCCTCAGGAACATGTGCTCCGAACACGGCTCGACCAGTTCTTCGCTTCAAACCCAAGTACTTCTACAATCGCGAAATCGAAAAGTTACACCAGCGTTGGCAGATTGTTTTAAAAAGTGAAGGAGAATATGTTATTGATGACTAAAGGCTCTGTTATGTGTATCTATAGTGTTTATTAAACTTACGGAAAAACGCTGAGAACTACCAAGTGCCAATATGACTCACTCTGCCCTGTATGATTCCTCATTGACTATCACGAAAGATGAGCAGACAGAACGAGACTTCTCCCGTCTACTTGTCACTGAATGAGAGATGTTGAGTGAGATAAACTGCCAGGTGTGCATTCTCTCTCTCTCTCTCTCTCTCTCTCTCTCTCTCTCTCTCTCTCTCCCTAACTTATTTGCGCGAGTAACCAAGGCGGAAACAAACAGCGAGATAGTGAGGTGGAGTTCTTGCTGGTGACAGCGGCGTGGAGCATCTGGCCCGTTCCGAAGGCCTCGTTCGGCAAATGAAGTGTGAAGCGGAGAAGAGCGTCGCCAAGTTGGCAGCCGCAAGAGGGGCTGTCGCCAAAGTGTCGGCTCGCCCTTGCAAGTAGTTTGGCGGGCGCCCGCACCGCGGCGCGAGTGAGACCGCGATAGGCGGCGCGCTCCAGCGGTGCAGTGTGCAGCCGACATACACTCTGCTGCGGCCGCACCGCGCAAGAACTCGCCGTCTCCCCACAGGGGTCGACCCGGCGTCGCAGTGCAGAGAAATGAGCATCAGACCTCCGGCACTCCGTGGTCTCTTGACACGAGCTTCACTCAGAATATGGACTTGCATGACGGGCCCGGATGGCGGAGACAGAAGACGACGACTTGCATAGAGAGCACGGAGACGTAAAATCTTGGCAGAAAAGAATGTGTTACGAAACTATGACGACAAATGGTTGCTCTTAATCAGCGATGTGTTTCTAATATCTCTTGTCTAAATTAAACTGAATCAGTTATGGATCATCAAACACTTCCTTTAATGTCGTAGAGGCGTAGACTTATTCGCTATATCGCCCGTTTACAAGTAATCGTTAATGCCTTGAAAGTTTAATAAGTCAACATGACTACTGTCGTTTATCGCATTTTTACTTCGGCAATGTACATTTCTAAGTTACAGCTTAATCATCAGGTGTTCAGTTCATACGCAGAGACGTTTAGGGCTACGTCATCACGAAAGACGTACACTATGTGATCAAAAGTATCGGGACACCTCAAAAAAATAAGTTTTTTTTTTTATATTAGGTGCACTGTGCTGCCACCTCCTGCCAGGTACTCCTTATCAGCGATGTCAGTAGTCATTAGGCATCGTGACAGAGCAGAATTGGGCGCTCCACGGCACTCAGGGACTTCGAACGTGGCCAGGCGATTGGGTGTTACTTGTGTCAAACGTTTGTACTCGAGATTTCCACACTCCTAAACGCCCCTAGGTCTAATGTTTCCGATGTGATAGTGAAATGGAAACGTGAAGGGACACGTACAGCGCAAAAGCGTTCAGGCCGACCTCGTCTGTTGACTGACAGAGACCGCCGACAGTTGAAAAAGGTCGTAATTTGTAATAGGCAGACGTCTATCCAGACCATCACACAGGAATTCCAAACTGCATCAGGATCGACTGCAAGTGCTATGACAGTTAGGTGGGAGGTGAGAAAACTTGAATTTCATGGTCGAGCAGCTGCTCATAAGCCACACATCACTCCGGTAAATGCCAAACAACGCCTCACTTGATGTAAGGAGCGTAAATATTGGACGATTGAACAGTGGTAAAGCGTTGTGACTAATCACGGTACACATTGTGGCGATCCGATGGTAGGGTGTAGGTATGTCCAATGCCCTGTGAACGTCATCTGCCAGCGAGTGTAGTGCCAGCAATGAAATTCAGAGCCGGTGGCGTTACGATGTGGTTGTGTTTTCATGGAGAGGGATTGTAACCCCTTGTTTTGCGTGGCATTATCACAGCACAGGCCTCCACTGATGTTTTAAGCCTGAATCCTATAGAACACCTCTGGCATGTTTTGGAAAGCCAACTTCGTGGTAGGTCTCACCGACCGACAGTGATACCTCGCTTCAGTCTGAAGAATGGGCTGCTATTCCTCAAGGAAGCTTCCAGCACCTGATTGGACGTATGCCAGCGAGAGTGGAAGCTGTCATCAAAGCTAAGGGTGGTCCAACACCATACAGAATTCCAGCATTACCGACGGAGGGCGCCACGAACTTGGAAGTCATTTTCAGCCAGCTGTGTGGATACTTTTGATCACATTAGTGTATGTATCATCGAAATCTGCTGACTGCTGATGTACACGAGGTCTGAGATGAAACTAATGAGACTGATTTCTTTTTTTTTTTTTTTCAAACAGCAATATTGTCCACGTCTATGG
Organism: Schistocerca gregaria; assembly: GCF_023897955.1. Taxonomy (NCBI): domain Eukaryota; kingdom Metazoa; phylum Arthropoda; class Insecta; order Orthoptera; family Acrididae; genus Schistocerca; species Schistocerca gregaria. The sequence goes on from NC_064924.1 coordinate 541,669,960, forward strand.
GGCTTCGCTACGCAGTGGCGCAGTCGCTGTTCCCGGTATTGGTAGTAGCGCTAAAACCAGTCGTCAACTAGTAGGGCAGTTAACGTATCAGTCATATTTTTGAATGTTCTCCAGAGTCCCATAATGAAGTCCTTTTCAGAATTTTTTCAATTTCGGAAAAAGAATACGTCTCAATGCCTCAGATCAGGCGAATAAGGGGGCTGTGGAACAACAGGAATGTCTTTAAATGATGACTAACTAAAACCCTCACCTGCCGACTGGTGTTGTTGATATACCTCGATGTGGACAGCTGAAAATGACGCTCTGACCGGGATTCGAACCCGAGATGTCCTGCTTACATGGCAGACGCTCTACCCATCTGAGCCACCGAGGACACAGATGAATAGCGCGAGTGCAGCGACTTATCCCTTACACGCTTTCGGTGAGATAGTCCGTCTGCCATGTAAGCAGGAGGCCCCGGGTTCGAGTCCCCACTTGTCTGCAATGTGCAAAACTTCGGTCAAAATTTGATGTACGATGAAAGTGTTTAACACGCCACCCGTCATCCTTATTGTTAAACGTCGATCTGATCTCTCAAAATCACGCACGCATTCGGCATTTCGCTGGGTTTTGGAGCTGAAGGTCCGTCAGAGCGAGGTTTGTCTTATAGGCGTTCTCGCCCTTCCAAAAATGATTTGTGGTAACGTAAAGCTTATGCTCTCGTTAAGGAAAGTTCCCCCACAGGCCTTTTCGAAGGCTACACTCGCTGATTCCTCAAGCTTAACACAAAATTTGATTGTATAACGTTGCTCCAAATTCCTCTGTTCCATTTTCTTAACACACAACAAAACACAGCGTCACTGATGGCACTCTCTAAAATCACGTGATGGCTGAACAGAGTTGAAACTCGGACTGAATATCTGGAAGGGATGAACGCAGAAGTGTACATGTACCCAAGTAGAACAACACAGCGCTGGAAGATCGCTCGCACCGTTATCAGTGTCACTACCGTCCTCACACACACCTCATATGACGTCACAACGATGTAGCTACAAAAGACACTACGCGTATTCTATTATTACACGCCCAGTTCTCTTCAACTGTCCTCATTCAAACAGCCACTACGACTACCAAGAAATCAATGTATCTTTAAGTTATCACATGAGAATAACAATTTGGTGGTACTCTGGTCATGGATTTTTGTTGTACTTTGTGCCAGATTACCAATTAGTTCATTAATAGGAGTAGACAAAATGAGGTGGTTGTTAGGTATGCCGGCGGCGGTGGTCTCGCGGTTCTAGGCGCGTAGTCCGGAACCGTGCGACTGCTACGGTCGCAGGTTCGAATCCTGCCTCGGGCATGGATGTGTGTGATGTGCTTAGGTTAGTTAGGTTTAAGTAGTTCTAAGTTCTAGGGGCTAATGGCCACAGCAGTTGAGTCCCATAGTGCTCAGAGCCATTTGAACCATTTTTTTTTTTTTTGTTAGGTATGGATTATTTCGAGGGTGGCGGTTTTACTGTGAAAAGGAGTCAATTAAACCCGTCTCGTAAATGTTCAGTGCAACTTATGCATTGACATACTGACAGCAGCTACTTCTCTTGTTTATGTTTTCGCTGTTACGTCAACACTTAAACTGTGCCGAAAGGAGAGTTAGGTCACCGGATCTCTCTCCATCTGAGAGCGTTTTGGGCATTAAGGCCAGGGCCCACCAACAAGCTCGGGATTCCGACGGTCTAACGCACCAGCTGGACAGAGTTTAGCACATCATCCCTCAGGAGGACATCCAGCATCTCTGTCAATCAATCTCAAGCCGAATAATTGCTTGCAAAAGGGCCAGAGCAGGACCAACGTGTTGTTGACTTAATCGTCCAGATTTTCAGAAGTTGCAAGTTTGTACGTGTACATTACATCTGCCGATTTCCGTCCCATTCCGGTAATTCCTTCGTGGTGCGCCTGTTGTTTTTTTTTTTTTTTGTTTTTTTTTTAATGTAAATCATTTTTCCATTTAATAATATGTTTAAATTCAAATTTGAGGCTTTAGCGAAATTATTGGGGTCTCTTTTTTAGTACTAGAGCGCTGCGCATCTTGCTGGCTGCTGGGCCTAAATGGTTCAAATGGCTCTGAGCACTATGGGACTTAACATCTATGGTCATCAGTCCCCTAGAACTTAGAACTACTTAAACCTAACTAACCTAAGGACATGGCACAACACCCAGCCATCACGAGGCAGAGAAAATCCCTGACCCCGCCGGGAATCGAACCCGGGAACCCGGGCGTGGGAAGTGAGAACGCTACCGCACGACCACGAGATGCGGGCTGCTGGGCCTAACTGCTATCTGCGTGTAGCCTACTACTCGCCTTGCCTTATAACACTCAGTACACAGCGTGTAACTAAATTCGCTTCACAAACGTTGCGGCTTTGTAGTGGGGACCAACAAGGTTCAGTTGAGCATAGGAATTTATTTCGGAAAACGTACCTTTTTCCCACTACACTCAAAATACCACAACACATTTTCAAACCCCTCGCATTTGCGACGCCACTGACTAGGATATTACGAAATATTGCTTGACCCGCTAGACTGCTGCATGTGGGGTCAAATAAAATCCGTGAGTTACGAGACGCATGTACCTACTGGTATTGATTATGGGTGCAGTGAATGCTGGAGGCCTGTAAAGGGTATTTAGTTAGACTCTGTATGCGTTGCTGAAGTGACAGCATGCCTTGATTTCGTGGGGCCTCGATCCCATTGAATACAATGTAAATTCTCGTAGTCTTTGCATGTCGTGGCATTTGATCACTCTTGACTGAACATTCTGTATTTTAACAGTCAGTACAAAGCAGAAGGAAGAACGTTTAACAAGCTGATCTTCCCTTCCCTTCCAATGTATCAGGAGCTCTCCATTGCAGTTCGTCGCGTAATTAGTGCCCTCACGTAAATCTACCAAGATAACTCTCTCAAGCTCTCTCACCTGCCTTCTCTAAATATCACATCATCACATGGCACCTCTCTCTCAAACATTTAGTTCTCTGTTGCAAATTTTGTGATACAACAGACTCTACTATGAACACACAATGTAGACAGTACCCCCATCCCTATTAGTTTCAGTTAGGTAGTTTGTTTCATGATTGCTGCGATTAGAATTTACAAGCACTTATTTGCATACTTTCGCTAGAGTCTAAATATAACCTACTTTTTCCACGAGTTGTATAATCCCAGCGGTTAACTGCACTTTGTAGAATTATAAAGTGTATGTAAAGGATCCAGTATCTCATGATGGGCCTGCATTGACTCGAAAGCTGTGAAATGGGCAGATAAAAGTTTTAGACTATTCTCAGTTTTCGCACACATCATCCGCTTATTCATTATTCAGGCCTGGCCGGTTTCCTCCAAGCTCTTGCTTGTTGCAAACATTTCTCTGGGCATCGGATCGGATGGCAGAAGAAAATAGTTACAAAAATACCGCCTTATCCGAACTCCTTTTAACTAACGAAAACTAGAGAGTCCGAAACAAAAGTCCTGAGATTCCAAATATGAATCTAGTACCCAACTTGTAGGTAGGTTGGCAGCACTGGCGCAGATCGTACAAGCTTGAATATTAAGCTGGTGAAGATAAGTAATTATTTATATAATAACTGTCAATTACGTTAATGTTACACCGTAACGAAGTTAATGAGAGGCTTTTTATATTATCTGTTGAAGGTTTCACTCGTTTCAAAGTATTTCCCGCAAAAAACAAAAACACAACACAAGGGCCGGTTTCCGCTTACTTTAGTCGTAGGTTTACATACAAATTTGAAACATTTCTTTAAGTATTAAGTGAATAATTTAGATTGTTTTCATTACAAATATATTTAGTAGTACGGTATCTACTCCGGGAATTAAAGTTTTTAAGTTCTATCTTTTATTTCCTTTCAAAACGCGTTAGGTACGTATCGCGCACACACAATCTTAGGTTAAATTTTTCGGGTATACAAGTTTTGACTTTTAACGTTAGTTTAACTGCATGACGTTACTTTATTAATAATATACACGTATATTAGTGTTTCACATACCTTTAGTGACTTTTGTGATCTTTAGTTAATAGAATATTACTGTTATTGCCTAGATAAATTTGGTAAAACGTATTGTAAACAACCACGAGCGAAAAGTGTTTGAGCTGCCTTAAGAAAGTCAGTTCTGCGGTTCTGTGCAGCTGTTGTGGCAGATGGTTACATTGGAGTTAATGTAGTGGCAGGAATCGGGGAAGTAAATAGGTCTCTACCATGGTATTGCAGATTATGTTTAAGGGATAGGAAAATAGCGGAACAGGAAGGAAAGACTAGACCCCTTCATCTACCTCTACATCTACATCTACATGACTACTCTGCAATTCACATTTAAGTGCTTGGCACAAGGTTCATCGAACCACAATCATACTATCTCTCTACTGTTCCACTCCCGAACAGCGAGCGGGAAAAACGAACACCTAAACCTTTCTGTTCGAGCTGTGATTTCTCTTATTTTATTTTGATGATCATTCCTACCTATGTAGGTTGGGCTCAACAAAATATTTTCGCATTCGGAAGAGAAAGTTGGTGACTGAAATTTCGTAAAAAGGTCTCGCCGTGACGAAAAACGTCTTTGCTGTAATGACTTCCATCCCAACTCGTGTATCATATCTGCCACACTCTCTCCCCTATAACGTGATAATACAAAACGAGCTGCCCTTTTTTGCACCCTTTCGATGTCCTCCGTCAATCCCGCCTGGTAAGGATCCCACACCGCGCAGCAATATTCTAACAGAGGACGAACGAGTGTAGTGTAAGTTGTCTCTTTAGTGGACTTGTTGCATCTTCTAAGTGTCCTGCCAATGAAACGCAACCTTTGGCTCGCCTTCCCGACAATATTATCTATGTGGTCCTTCCAACTGAAGTTGTTCGTAATTTTAACACCCAGGTACTTAGTTGAATTGACAGCCTTGAGAATTGTACTATTTATCGAGTAATTGAATTCCAACGGATTTCTTTTGGAACTCATGTGGATCATCTCACACTTTTCGTTATTTAGCGTCAACTACCACCTGACACACCATACAGAAATCTTTTCTAAATTGCTTTGCAACTGATACTGGTCTTCGGATGACCTTACTAGACGGTAAATTACAGCATCATCTGCGAACAATCTAAGAGAACTGCTCAGATTGTCACCCAGGTCATTTATATAGATCAGGAACCGCAGAGGTCCCAGGACGCTTCCCTGGGGAACACCTAATATCACTTCAGTTTTACTCGATGATTTGCCGTCTATTACTACGAACTGCGACCTTCCTGACAGGAAATCACGAATCCAGTCACACAGCTGAGACTATACCCCATAGCTCCGCAGCTTGATTAGAAGTCGCTTGTGAGGAACGGTGTCAAAAGCTTTCCGGAAATCTAGAAATAAGGAATCAACTTGAGATCCCCTGTCGATAGCGGCCATTACTTCGTGCGAATAAGGAGCTAGCTGCGTTGCACAAGAGCGATGTTTTCTGAAGCCATGCTGATTACATGTCAATAGATCGTTCCCTTCGAGGTGATTCATAATGTTTGAATACAGTATATGCTCCAAAACCCTACTGCAAACCGACGTCAATGATATTGGTCTGTAGTTAAATGGATTACTCCTACTACCCTTCTTGAACACTGGTGCGACCTGCGCTATTTTCCAATCTGTAGGTACAGATCTATCGGTGAGCGAGCGGTTGTATATGAGTGCTAAGTAGGGAGCTATAGTATCAGCGTAATCTGAAAGGAACCTAATCGGTATACAATCTGGACCTGAAGACTTGCCCGTATCAAGCGATTTGAGTTGCTTCGCAACCCCTAAGGTATCTACTTCTAAAAACTCATGATAGAAGATGTTCGTTTTTCAAATTCTGGAATATTCCATTCATCTTCCCTGGTGAAGGAATTTCGGAAAACTGCGTTCAATAACTCCGCTTTAGCGGCACAGTCGTCGGTAACAGTACCATCGGCACTGCGCAGCGAAGGTATTGACTGCATCTTGCCGCTTGTGTACTTTACATACGACCAGAATTTCTTCGGATTTTCTACCAAATTTCGAGACAATGTTTCGTTGTGGAACCTATTAAAGGCATCTCGCATCGAAGTACGTGCCAAATTTCGAGCGTCTGTAAATTTTAGACCATCTTCGGGATTTCGCGTTCTTCTGAACTTCGCATGCTTTTTCCGTTGCCTCTGTAACAGCGTTCGGACCTTTTCTGTGTACCACGGGGGACCCGTTCCATCTCTTACCAATTTATGAGGTATGAATATCTCAATTGCTGTTGCTACTATATCTTTGAATTTGAGCCACATCTCGTCTACATTCGCATAGTCAGTTCGGAAGGAATGGAAATTGTCTTTTAGGAAGGCTTCTAGTGACACTTTATCCGCTTTTTTAAATAAAATTATTTTGCGTTTGTTTCTGATGGATTTGGAAGAAATGGTATTGAGCCTAGCTACAACGACCTTGTGATCACTAATCCCTGTATCAGCCATGATGCTCTCTATCAGCTCTGGATTGTTTGTGGCTAAGAGGTCAAGTGTGTTTTCGCAACCATTTACAATTCGCGTGGGTTCGTGGACTAACTGCTCGAAATAATTTTCGGAGAAAGCATTTAGGACAATCTCGGAAGACGTTTTCTGCCTACCACCGGTTTTGAACAAGTATTTTTGCCAACATACCGAGGGTAGGTTGAAGTCCCCACCAACTATAACCATATGAGTGGGGTATTTATTTGTTACGAGACTCAAACTTTTTCTGAACTATTCCTCTACTGTATCATCGGAGTCTGGGGAGCCAATTATTAACTTAATTCGGCTGTTAAGTATAACCTCCACCCATACCAATTCGCACGGAGTATCTACTTCGACTTCACTACAAGATAAACCACTACTGACAGACACAAACACTCCATCACCAATTCTGCCTAATCTATCTTTCCTGAACACCGTCTGAGACTTCGTAAAAATTTCTGCAGAACTTATTTCAGGCTTTAGCCAGCTTTCTATACCTATAATGATATCTGCTTCTGTGCTTTCTATTAGCGCTTGAAGCTCAGGGACTTTTCCAGCGCAACTACAACAATTTACAACTATAATTCCGACTGTTCCTTGATCCAAGCATGTCCTGTAATTGCCATGCACCCTTTGACATTGCAGCCCACCCCGTACTTTCCCGAGGCCTTCTAACCTAAAAAACTGCCCAGTCCACGCCACACAGCCTCCGCTACCCGTGTAGCCGCCAGCTGAGTGTAGTGAACTCCTGACCTATTCAGCGGAACCCGAAATCCCACCACCCTATGGCGCAAGTCAAGGAATCTGCAGCCAACACGGTCGCAAAACCGTCTGAGCCTCTGATTCAGACCCTCCACCCGGCTCTGCACCAAAGGTCCGCAGTCGGTTCTGTCAACGATGCTGCAGATGGTGAGCTGTGCGTTCATCTCGTAAGCAAGACCGGCAGCCTTCACCAAATCAGATAGCCGCTGGAATCCAGAGAGAATTTCCTCAGATCCAAAGCGACACACGTCATTAGTGCCGACATGTGCCATCACATGCAGCTGGCTGCACCCTGTGCTCTTCATGGCATCCAGAATGACCCTTTCCACATCAGTAATGACTCCTCCCGGAATGCACACGGAGTGCACACTGGATTTCTTCCCCTCCTTAGCCGCCGTATCCCTAAGGGGCCCCATTACGCGCCTAACATTGGAGCTCCCAACTACCAGTAAGCCCACCCTCTGCGATTGCCCGGACCTTGAAGGCTGAGAATGATCCTCTGAAACAGGGCAGGCAGCTGCATCTGGCTCAGCCAGAGACAGTGCCTGAAACCGGTTTGTCAGACGCACCGGGGAGGCTTTCTGATCAGCCTCCGGGGACGCCTTTCGCTGCCTGCCACGCCTTGGAACGACCTCCCAATCAACCACAGGCGAGGGCTCAGCCCCACTGCGGGCAGCAACCGGGGCAACCACAGCGGCAGACCGATCTGGGGACAGACGGGACGAGGTTGACATCCCCGTGATACCCAAGTCCGGCTCCCCATTGGCAACAGCCTGAAGCTGCGCGACCGAAGTCAGCGCCGATTGCAGCTGTGAGCGAAGGGATACCAAGTCAGCCCTCATCCGAACACAGCAATCACAGTCCCTGTCCATTCTAATCGATGTTGAACAACAGTTACTGAAACACGAGTCCGTGCCTAGATAACGCAAGCGAAACACGCAAAGAATGTATCAACTAACCTGTACAAATGCCTAACGACTGCGCTACAATCTGCTGAATTTACGATTACAGTAACTAAAACTCGAAATTGCACCTCCTATACGAAACTCACACGCAATTTAAATAAGAATCTACCAAGTAAACACTAAAGCGTGATGCTACAACTGTCAAATACTATAATATAAGGCTGAACTGGATAGTGCTAGGTTAAGGTGGGAGGAGAGTGAAGTCAGGTGGGATGTGGTAGCAAGGAATGGGGGCCGCAGAAAGAGAACAGTATCAGACAGTTTCATCATTGGCACAAACAATAGATTTGCCTTGCTACCTCAGCCAGCTAAGGTACAGGCTCAAGTAGAGGTAAATGTTGTGAGCCCTCAACAGACTCACTAGGAAATCAACCGTTGCAAAAAAGTTAGAAAGTAGGAGGAAAGTTCTGTTGCTAGGTAGTAGCCATGGAAGAGGTGTGGGCCAGATTTTGTAGGAAAAATTAGGTGACATGTACCAGGTCACAAGTATTTTCAAGTACAGTGCATGTATTATCCAAGTGACAGAGGATGTAGGATCATTGTGCAAGGGTTTTACAAAGCAGGATCATGTTGTGGTAGTGGCTGGAGCGGGAAACAGTATTGATAGTGATCAGGGCTACAATATTGAGTGTAACCGATTAAAAATAGTATCTGCTTTCATGCGGTATGACCGGTCCCAATTGAACAGCTATGTCAGGAGGGTCAATATGGAGCTAGACCAGCTGCTTTGGGCGGCAACTTTGTCAGACATCCTGTTGATGGTATTGGTAGGTGGGACCTCATAAGATGTAGCCTGCATCTGAATAGCAAAGCAAAGGGTAAACTGGCTGGGATGATAGCAAAATCTTTAATGGGATTACTTTCTTATGATTCTGTGTTGTCATACAAAGGAAAGCAAATTATTGTTTGTGGGGATTTCAATGTAGATTTTCTGAAAGAGTCTGAAAGAAAGCTTGGACTTTAAGTGTGACTTGGTTCTTTCAATTTGAGATCAGCTGTAGATTTTCCCACTCGGTTGGTACAGGAAAGTAGCACACTGATTCAAATTAAGCTTAATGAAAAGTTCAAACAGGCAGGTACTAGAGATGTGAAAATATCACAAGATTCTCATAATTCTACAGTGAAAAATAATGTTAGTATGTCACAAGAATCACATAAAAGGACAGTGAAAAATAATGTTAATATATTGCATCAGAATATCAGAGGATTAAAAAACGAAGTATATGAGCCTCTTCTTGTTTAGTTGATTTAGAAACTGAGGATGGGATATATGTACTATGCCTGTCTGAACATCATATAGTCATAGTTATGGAAATGATGAATGTAGATGGCTATAAGAATGCAGTACACGTAAGTAGAGACACTGTGGAGAGAGGAGGAGTTGCCATATATGTTGAAATAAGTCATAGTGTGAAAAATTTGGAAACTAAAAATTTTGCATAGAGCAACATATAGAAGCATGTGCATGTGAGCTTAAACTAAATAATGGCACTTGTAGCTGTGTGTAGGTCCCCATTGGCAAATTTTCAAGTATTTTTAAAAAACTTGATTCTTTGTTGTGCTACCTGCCATACAAATTAAAGCAAATTATTGTTTATGGGGTGTTTGTGAAAGAGTCCGATAGAAAGCTTGACCTTCAAGTATTACTTGGTTCTTTCAGTTTGACATCAGTTACTGATTTTCCTACTTGTGTGGTACAGGAAACAGCACACTGATAGATACGTTTTCATAGACCAAGATAAATTTAATCAACTAAAAACTTTTCCTGTTAAGAATGGTATGCCTGATCATGATACACAACTTGTGACAGTATATAATATAGCTCCATAGAGTAATGCAAAACAGTCCTCCAAAATAGTGCTTTCCATTAACGATGTAACAATTCAAAATTTTAGGGAAAGCTTGGAACAGTTAGACTGGGATAAGGTGTACAGGGAACATGATGCTAATTTAAAATTTAACCTATTTCGTAATACTTTCGTGAGTATATTTGAAAACATTTTCCCTGTGAAAACAGTGAACTATAATTGTAAGAAACCATGCAAACAGCCATGACTTACTAAAGGAATAAAAATATCTTGTAAACAGAAAAGGGAAATGTATCTTATAGCTAGTAGGGGTAATGTTACCGAAACAGCGAAACATTATAAAAACCACTGCACTTTATTCAGAAAATTTATTAAAAAGTTCGGAAGTACGCGTGTTATATCTGAGATTAGCACATCTGATAACAAAATTAAAACAATTTGGAATACTGTGAAAAGCGAAACAGGGCAACTGAGAGCACAGGAAGACTGAATTTTTATCAAACACAATGAAATCTTTGTTAACAAAAAATCAGAAGTAGAAAACATCTTTAAGAATCACTTTTCAATTGTCGCCGAGAAAATAGGATCCATCTATTCATTAGAAAATGTAGGGCACTATATGGAAGAGGCAGTACCCATGCAATTTGATAAAACTGAAATTGAGGCCGAGCGGTTCTAGGCGCTTCAGTCCGGAACAGCCCTGCTGCTATGGTCGCAGGTTCGAATTCTTCGTCGGGCATGGATGTGTGTGATGTCCTTCGGTTAGTTACGTTTAAGTAGCTCTAAATCTAGGAGGCAGATGACCTCAGATGTTAAGTCCAATAGTGCTCAGAGCCATTTGAACCTTTTTTTTATTATTCAACCCAACTCTCCTATTGAAATTAGGAAACTAATCAATTCATTCAAAAGTAAAAGCTCACATGGAATTGATGGCATTTCCAACAGAGTACTAAAAGCTTGTTCCCAACAAATAAGTAGCATTCTCAGCCAAATATGTAGTAGCTCACTGAAACAGGGCATTTTTCCTGATAGACTGAAATACAACACTGTTAAAGCATTGCATAAAAAAGGGGATAGATCTGATGTTAACAACTATTGCCCAATCTCACTTCTGACAGCTTTATCCAAAATTCTTGAAAAAGTGATGTATTCAAGAGTAGCATCACATATCTGTAAAAATGAACTACTAACAAAATGTCAGTTTGGTTTTCAGAAAGGCTTTTCAACAGAAAATGATACACTGTATATGCTTTCACTGATCAAATATTTAATGCACTGAATAACTAAACCTCACCCATTGGCATATTTTGTGATCTCTCAAAGACTTTTGATTGTGTATATCATGAAATTCTTCTAGATAAGCTGGTATAAGTGGGACAGTGCACAAATGGTTTAAGTCATAATTAACTGGAAGAATGCAGAAGGTTGAAATTAACAGTACAGATAGTCTGCAAAAACCACCAAAGTCCTCTAACTGGGGAGGTATCAAGCATGGTGTCCTACATAGTTCAGTCTTGGATCCCTTATTGTTTTTAATATATACAAACGACTTTCCACTCTATATACATGAAGATGCAAAGCTTGTTCTTTTTGCTGATAATACAAGTATAGTAAAAACACCCAAGAAGCAAGAATCAGGAGAGGAAATTGCAAATAATGTCTTTCAGAAAATTATTAAGTGGTTCTGAGCAAAAAGACTCTCACTAAATGTTGAGAAAACACAGTTTATACAATTGTGTACCGTAAATGGCATAACACCATTGATAAATATAGACTGTGAAAGGAAGTCTGTTGCTAAGGTAGAATACTCAAAATTTCTGGGTGCATCCACTGATGAGAAATTGAATCGGAAGAAACACATTGATGATCTGCTGAAACACTTAGGATTATTTCAAATTTTTCAGATAAACATATCAGTAAATTAGCCTACTACGACTATTGTTATTTACTGCTTTCATATGGCATCATGTTTTGGAGCAATTAGTTATTAAGAGAGAAAGTATTCATTGCACAAAACCGTGTAATCAGAATAACAGCTGGAGCCCACCCATGATCACCTTGTAGTCATTTATTTAAGAAACTCGGGATATTCACAGTACCTTCGCAATACACATATTCACTTATGAAATATGACATTAATAATCCATCCCAATTCAAAAATAATAGCGACGTCCATAACTACAACACTAAAAGAAAGGATGATATTCACTATTCTCAATTAAATCTCACTTTGGCACAGAAAGGGTTGAATTATGCTGCCACAAAAATCTTTAGTCATTTTCCAAAGAGTATTAAAAGTCTGAGAGATAGCCAACCAACATTTAAAAGCAAATTAAAAGAATTTCTGAACGACAACTCCTTCTACTCAGTAGATGAGTTCTTAGATATGAAGTAGTAACTGTAGAAAAATTAATTAATTATTTAATTACTGTAAATAAAACTTATGTTAAAGTGACACGTTCCACATCATTGCGAAATACCATATTCATGATCTATGGAACAAGGGTTAATGTATTTACGTATGTATGTATACTTCTTGTTGTTAGTAAATTGTAAGTTTTAAGTGTAGCTGATTCTCTAGTTACTCAATAAGTATTGGCACTACAAATGGAACATTCCTGTAAGATCCAAACTAAAACTGAGAAAATGTATGACCCTATGATTCTTCTCCTATCTCGTGCTTGCAAAACTGTTTAGAGTCTATGTAAGCAACCAGTCTATATGAGCAATTACTGAAAAAGATACCTTGGAGAAAGTATTAGATACAACTAACTTTCTTACTTGCGATGTTGCTTGGGTTTACAGTTACATGACATCATCTTAAACTACATCTGCGTAGGCCGAATGCATCCTGAAAAAAAGGCGACAGGATATTACTTCACACAGTAGTCGAACGTCACATCTACCAATCTCGTTGGCACAGTGTTAATCAGCAATCATGACTGCGTGTCTGCAGTTTGTTGCTTTACCGTTCTTTTTAACGCTAATTATAACAGTAGAATATCTCTCATTCGAAATTTTATAAGATCTTGTTTTGAGGTTTCTCGTCACCAGGAGTTAAGTATCCCACCATAATATGATTCTCAAAGTTGGTACTATTGTAGCAATTACATCACTGTCTATTTCATTTATTCGGAAAATTCTGTAACAGTGATTGTGGAGTTGCTAAGCTCCATAAAAATACGTTTGCATTTAAAAAATTTAATGGATCCGATTCTGTACCTCATACTCCCAGTCGCATTCGTCAAACCTTCCAATACTCCAGCTAGTGGCCATGATTCTCCAGATATCTTATTGATCTCGAATACGGCTTCGCTAATCCATTAGTCATAGCGGTGAAGGGTACTGATTCTATAATCTCGCACAGAAAAACGAACAAAGCGATCTTCCCTGTCGACCAGAGAAACGGAAAGAGACCCAATGACGGAAAACAACATCGTTCCGTGCTTTAAATACTCAAATTCTCAGCATCGAACACAGATGCGAACAATGGGGCGTCAACTTTAACGCAATGGAGTGCTGAGTTATTGCGCGGTTAATCTTCATTTATCAAAGTACGAGCCGTGGTTCGTTGATTCACTGGCGTTCAGTCGATACGACGATAAAAATTGATGGGCGCATGCATATTAAAACGAAAGCTAGTGTTCGGCCACGTTATTAATCGTCCGCTACTCAAGCATTCTCTGTGAACATTCTCGACGAATGCAAAATTTCATCAAGCCTTATTTTAGATTCGGGCGTATTTGTGAACTTTATTTTGTTTCGCTTAACACGAAAAACCCACGCTTATTACAGTAAAAAACGATTTCTTACCTCATTACTACTAACTAGCCTACACCATTCTTCTAAAAGGTGGAAACAAACGCACTAAAATTCTCAAAATGCTTTCGGCGTTTATGTGAAACAAAATCTCTATTGTAATTTCGTTAAATTATACTCTGGATCGAACGGTATCTGTAGAAAGGAAATTGTGGTTTTTATGTTTTAATAATTACATTGAGTATGTTCAAGCCGTGCTGTTTTATTAGATATACAAAAAGTATGCCAATAAATGTGGCTTCTCCACCTGCAGGTTGATGAAATAACACCTTCACTCTGCGAATGGACAAGTTCCGTGCAAGTGCAGGGGGACTTAATCAGGATAGGCACAATCTGGCCATCGTTAAGAGCCATTGGAGCATAAAACTTCAGCTGTCATTAACAAAAGAGGAGACTTATTCCTGAGATTCTTCAGCATCTGCCAGTGTACTTTATGACGAAGTTGCTGTACCGGAAGAAGACACACACAGACTGATATCTACATGAGCACAGCTGCCACCACTCGGCACAAAGGAACCGGGTGCGCAAAACATTGGTACGTAAGACTCGCACCGTCTATGACAATGAAAGCCTGAGGACCTCATGGGGAAGCGGTCTTTTGCTTCACTCCTTTCTGTGACTCTTTGTCTGGAAAGGTAGAGCACATTCTCCGGAAACACCATGTGAACACAGTCTTCCGCCCAGCAGCTAGAGCACGTACTGCTTGGTAGTCTCAAAGACGACCTCCGACTAAAGAAATCCGGTGTCTGTCAGATACCCTGACAATGTGGAAAGACATACATAGGCCAGAGAGAGGGTATTGTTAAATATCGTTGCCGAGAGCACACCAGACTGCAGTAGCCTAACAAGTCACCAGCCACAGAATTACACGGAATGAATTACGACCATACAAAGATTCTGAAACAAGCCTCTAATTTCCTGGTTTGTGTCATTAAGGAATCTATCGAGATTCGAGTAAAAGAACCGCTGATCGATCATGATTGTGGGTACATCCTTAGCATGGCTTGGGAAATAGCAAAGTCGTGGCGGTACCAAGAAGATATGAATCTCGGTGTCAGGGTCCGAACCGAAGTAAAGTAGGGTGGAAATCACGTCACTGCTAGCTGAAAGTAGGGCCAAAGATAGCTTCCAGCCTGCAACCGACACTCCCGGCCGTGGTCAGCAGTTAACACATGGTTTCTCTCCCATGCTTTCTATTGGCTATCCAAAATGGGTGCAAAAGTGAGCATGTTGTCAGCAGATCACATTCCATAGGAACAATCGATCTTTGTTAAAGCGACGATGCTACTCTGCACGTAGGTCACAATGAACTGTACTTGAACATTACAAGAGAATATTAAACTGAAAAATTAAAAAATAGAATAATTTTTTGAAGATATCAGTCAGACTGGCTAGGTAACCTTCACACTTCATTAGGTTAAATTACAAAATGAGAGATCGTTAGTGACGACATATGACTAATTACTTGCAACTCCTGATAGTAAAGAAAACATTTTTATGAAATTCTCATTGTTATAAACTACATACCGTATGTTACTCGTGATCGTATAGAGTACATCTATGCGAATTGATTATGTTTAAAATTGAACCAAAACAATAGCTATTTTGACATCTAAAACGTATGTCATATAGCTAGTACACAAATAAATAAAATTTCAGACGACAAAAAGAAGAACAGAAAGAACTAAAACACTTCAAGTGTTCGTATAGAAATAAGATGTTAATTATTTCAACACAGTTCATAAAATAGCTTACCGGTACATTATTAATAGGTTATTTTACACTAGCAGCAGAGGAATCTAATGAGCATTATACCACGTAGTCTATAATATCTAGCCTGCAAAAAGATATTTATCCACTTCCACTTTCTTAGTAAAATACATGGCAATAACTTATATAAACAGATATCACAACTAGCATAACTAATAGACTAACTAGGAAAAAGTAAGCATCTTAGCAATATACGACAATCAAGCGAGGTGACAATGTGATAAGTACACTGGAGTCGAATTTTTGACGGACTACGGTTCAAATCTCCATCAGATCATTCAGATTTAGGTTTTCTCGGAGTTCCCTAAATCGCGGCAGGCAAATGCCGAGATGGTTCCTTTGGAAAGGGCACGCCGGATTTCTACTCTATTCATTTGTAATACGGGCATGTGATCCGTCTCTAATGACCTGTCGACGGAACGTTAAACTCTTATCTACATCTACATCTACATCCATACTCCGCAAGCCACCTGACGGTGTGTGGCGGAGGGTACCTTGAGTACCTCTATCGGTTCTCCCCTCTATTCTAGTCTCGTATTGTTCGTGGAAAGAAGG
Organism: Schistocerca gregaria; assembly: GCF_023897955.1. Lineage (NCBI taxonomy): Eukaryota > Metazoa > Arthropoda > Insecta > Orthoptera > Acrididae > Schistocerca > Schistocerca gregaria. The sequence goes on from NC_064924.1 coordinate 541,686,160, forward strand.
ATTGTCGGTATGCTTCTGTGTGAGCTCTAATCTCTCTGATTTTATTCTCATGGTCTCTTCGCGAGATATACGTAGGAGGGAGCAATATACTGCTTGACTCTTCGGTGAAGGTATGTTCTCGAAACTTTAAGAAAAGCCCGTACCGAGCTACTGAGCGTCTCTCCTGCAGAGTCTTCCACTGGAGTTTATCTATCATCTCCGTAACGCTTTCGCGATTACTAAATGATCCTGTAACGAACCGCGCTGCTCTCCGTTGGATCTTCTCTATGTCTTCTATCAACCCTATCTGGTACGGATCCCACACTGCTGAGCAGTATTTAAGCAGTGGGCGAACAAGCGTACTGTAACCTACTTCCTTTGTTTTCGGATTGTATTTCCTTAGGATTCTTCCAATGAATCTCAGTCTGGCATCTGCTTTACCGACGATCAACTTTATATGATCATTCCATTTTAAATCACTCCTAATGCATACTCACAGATAATTTATGGAATTAACTGCTTCCAGTTGCTGACCAGCTATTTTGTAGCTAAATGATAAGGGATCTATCTTTCTATGTATTCGCAGCACATTACACTTGTCTACATTCAGATTCAATTGCCATTCCCTGCACCATGCGTCAATTCGCTGCAGATCCTCTTGCATTTCAGTACAATTTTCTATTGTTACAACCTCTTTCTTCCTTCCTTCTTCAATATATGGCACTATCGTCTCCATACGAGGCCTCAATTAAAACTATAGCACTTACTCGCGAACACCAGTCCAGCAGAGCAGCGCTTTAGCTTTGATTATCTGTAAAGTTGTAACTGCAACTGACTCGACATAATCTCAAGCATCTTGAGTAATTCCTTTTACCGTTGCAATTCTAAAAAGCAAAAGACCTGTTGTACTGCATTCTATCGCTTTCAAGGGAAACGTGTGTGGAAGTAATATAAATGAGACTTAAAAAATTATATTACATTCACTTTAAGTTCGAGCACGGAAATTGAAAGCCGAGTAAGTTTTATATTTGTCTTTCATCAGTGCAGTATTTGCATTTCCGTCAACGAAAATACGTAGCCTTGTGCTTTCTGTTTGCTAAAACCTTTTACGTGTATGTGTATAGCCTCCGTGGTACTGAACGTTGCGTACCGGAAATGGAGAGAAAACGCGTTGCACTTAATAAAATCGTAACAGAAATAACATTAGGCCAGGCATATCACAGTTTTTTCCGTCATGCTACACATTATGACGCGAATGACGGTGATGGCTTCATGAGAATAGCGCATGATAATGTTCCGTACAGACACAAGTTCATGGGCAAATACCTCAAATATATTTGTATGCATTTCATACTGTTTCGCCTTATCCAGGAAAAAAATAACTTCGTGAGCAGGACAAGCTGACGTATGTCGTCCGTTTAAATCATTTTTATTTGACCTGTGTTAATGATGTGCTTATTTGTTGAAGGAGCTATTCAGTCAGTTTTATGTCCATTCAGCCTATTCCATGTATATGTAGCTGGGCTCCAAACTCTAGTTGACGAAAGGAAAAAGAACTGAACAAATTTCACTGTAATCAGCTGCGTTTTGATTGCTCTTGAGGAACTATCTACATATAAAACGTGGATGTATGAATGTGTTCCAGTATAGCTTCCTCGTACCTGAACAAATTTCAGTCTCATGGCCGACATAATTATCGTTGCTGAGGAATGGATTCATCCAAGGATTCATTTATCGTAGCAGCGTGGGAGGGGGAAGGGGGAGATGTTGGTATATAATCACATTTTCTGTGAAATAAATATTACAACGAGTTTTTAGAACATTTTACTTTATAAATTATATAGTGTGGTTGTACTTTTAAGAAATGTAAATAAACTGTTTGTTTTTACGCTGTAGACAAATTTTATTTCCCCTTTTCTCATGCATATTGGGGATAAATAAGTGATCAGTTGACCCGAGTATACAGCTAGTACTTAACTGAACGCCACTAAAACAACCGCACATCACTCACACTAGCAAATAATAATCGACGAACCTTAAATAACGAAAACCCTCTTTGAAAACTGTTACTACAATTAAATTTCATCTCTCTTCACATCAGATAGCAGAAAACTCGTTTGCCTTGACGACAAGATTGTACGATTTCTGTGCTGTTGATGGTGGCCGCTCTTATAGTTGTACTGACTGGAACTGACTGGGAACCATGCTCCTGACAAGTTGCAGGTTATGCCTTTGAAATGACTCATGGTTAAAAAAAGTCTCGAGATCGCAGGCACATTACTGTGAGGATACAGTGAAACAATCTAAAAGGGGGAAACAGGATGATTAGACCTCACTGGCTTCCTTGGGGCGATTGATTAATAGGTAGCTTCCTGGTGTTCTTTCCGAAGGCCGACCAATACGTCCTCTTCAGGTGCTGTAACTTCTGCAGATATGTGTACTCGCTGCCTGGGCGCCATCCAGACTGTGGAGTGAAAGGTCATGGCCGACTTCGAGTGCCAATTGCACACACTCATGGTAAACTTTTTGTTTGTATGTAATCTGAAAGTGAAGGATATTCTACCCCTCGATTACCCTAAGTTCCATCGATTGGTATTGCACATAAAACAAAGCTATATATTGGCACAACTAGACGGAAACAATAATAATTTAAACGGCTTGTCTGATGAAGGTTTTGACGTGTTAGAAATTGTGCTTGCTGATGAAGAAAGAATGCCACCAGAAAGCGAACAAGAGCAATCGGCGGACGTGAACGAGAAAGAGTTAGACCAAAAGGAAGAGGAGTGTAATGAAATCGATTGGTCAGAAGCGCTGATTACAGAGACACGCCGGAATTTAGAGTTGGAAGAAGAGGTACCAGCTGCTGAAGCAGATTGAGAAGAAGATGGCGATTTGGAAGAATTTTGGTCAAGCAACTCATGTCACTAGGAAATAAATTATTTAGACTGAAATACAGTAGATGAGGCTGGTGAGGCATTCGGCGTATTTCCTCACGAAAGAGAATTGATGGTTGGATGCACTGTTTAACATGCCTGAAGAGGCAGATGGCTCTTGCTGTGACGAATAAAAACATGCAAACGGGGAATGTGTGGTAAAACCCAGAGAAGACAAATGCCGCACGAACACAGGCAGTCCCATTGTTCTAATAGCTGTAACACAAAACAACGAACACTGAACAGGGACAATGAGGGCGACCTCTGGGGAACGGGCAAGAACAGTAGGTACGGGAAGTGTGTGTTTCTAAGCCATACATTTTTCTGTATCTACTGTAAACGGTGTCGGGTAGGAAAATTATCCGGGACAACGTCTTAGTGCCAGCCGCTGTGGTCGAGCGGTTCCCGGCGCTTCAGTCCGGATCCGAGCTGCTCCTAAAGTCGCAGGTTCGATTCCTGTCTCGTGCATCGATGTGTGTGATGTCCGTAGTTAGGTTTAAGTAGTTCTAAATTCTAGGGGACTGATGACCTCAGATGTTAAGCCTCATAGTGCTTATGGCCGTCTAAGGCGCTGCAGCCACGGACTGTGCGGCTGGTTCCGGCGGAGATTCGAGTCCTCCCTCGGGCATGGGTGTGTGTGTTTGTGTTTAGGATAATTTAGGTTAAGTAGTGTGTGAGCATAGGGACTGATGACCTTAGCAGTTAAGTCCCATAAGATTTCACACACCATTTCAGACTTTTTTCTGCTTAAGGCCATTTGAACCATTTTGAACCAATGTCTTAGATACCTAAACCCTGCAGTTCCGCAAATCGAGGATACAGCAACAAATTTCGCACCTAAATCGTTTATTGAATAGAGAGAGTCGGAGACCGGACAATTAAGTCTCGCATTCGTTGAAGGAGGTACGCCCAAAAGAGCAGGAAAATCAGTTTAACCAATGTCTAAACAGGAGTTGAGTCATTTTTGGAAAGTTTAAGTTTGGAATACTTCCCATCAGTGTTCAAGCCATTGTATCCATGTGGAAGGTGAAAAGAAAGCAATCAGCGGACGAGATATTAGAGAAGTTAGCCCAGTAAGAATGGTTTGCACGTCAGAGTGTTTTTAGGAGCCAGACACGGGGTCCACTGTGCCATGTTTTGCCGAAGCGATAATGCTCCGACCCTTTACTGATTTTCCGGTAGCGAAGTAGCAGTGTGCCGTAAAGGTTTTTTTTATTTTATCGTTATGCGCCAATACCAGCAAACCCTGAGCCGCTGAACGTGCGAGTTCGGATAATGACATGTCACTTTATGCACAGGTACGTAAGTCCGATGAACCGATGATGCGGAATATTTTTGTATTTACTGCACTGTTCACAGGGAGTACAGTTGTCGTCTGGAAGAATTCCATACGTATGAGATAACAGTAAATGAAGGTGGAAGGTAGTACCCATGGAGGAAATAAATAAACAACGAAGTTTTCAGAGTGGAAAGGGAATGTTGCGAGTTTGCAGGTACGAAGGTAGATTTATGAGCGCGGAATTACTGAAGTGATGAACGCTAAGAAGTTTTTGTGTTCTTTTATCTTGACCACGTTTTGTATACGTGCATTATGTGTTACAGAAAACAAACTTGTTGCTTATAGTGAACTCTTATGCAGGTTGATACTTACCATATTGTGAAAAGCACCACACACACACACACACACACACACACACACACACACACACACACACACCAAAAAGTATTTGCAAAGCACCACACACACACCAAAAAGTATTTTCAAAGCACCACACACACATCAGAAAGTATTTGCCACGTGTGAAGGCAACTTCACATGTGGCAAATACTTTCTGATGTGTGTGTGCGGTGCTTTGCACATTATGGTGATGTGCAAATCATATTAAGTGCTCCTTATATTTTGGAATATTTGAAAAATACAATCCTGCAACTTCGCAACAAAATCGCGAGAAATTTTCGATGGCACCAACACACAAAGAATATTTCGCCACAGTGGAAGAATAAAAACCGAAAACTGAAGATTAAGCAAAGTGTATCTTACAAATCTTGTGAACAGCCGTCTGATGATGAACTTGTCAGTTCGAAACCGGCGCTATTTACTTAAATAAATAGCAGCATTATTAGTGGCTGGTTGCTGACCTCTTCTTTGTAAGAGACAACCTACATTAATTGTACACAGCCTCGGTTTCACCATGTCAATTTTAGACAAAATAGCAAACTCTTATGCATTAGGAAATGTGAAAACAGCGATACAGTAAACGTACCCGCAATAACAAGGAAGAAAACAATTGACGCTTCATGCGCAGTAGCTAGCGTTACAGGACGCCAACAAGTATCATAATTGTGTATCAAGATAATAGTGAGGCCTTTGTTAAGTATCAACGGAAACCTCACGGATAAAACATTTGCAGGCAGTTGTCACTAATGGCATGATTACTAATATATATACACACCACATGTACCCGTCCCACTTCCAGGATAAGAGTACGATGTTAACTATTAAAGTGCACCTCTCTCTGTGTGGCTTCAAGTCACATTAGGATAAATGAAGAACAAATGCGAGATTATTAACTTCAGTTGGTCAGAGAACCAACATATTGTGTCCTTTTTCAAGTAGTGAAAGCACTACACAGTTTTTAATTCATGCTTGTAACCATTTCTTTTAGAGTAGCTACTGATGTTAAATTTTCATGGTTATTTTACGAAATTTATTTCTTGTATGTCTATCTACAACTTTGTAATTCTGTTTGTAGACAAACACACAACACTGGGATCAGAATGCGACTGGCACGAGTGCGCAGCTGTCCGCATAGCCAGCCATAGGGGGAGGCGATCTTGGCCGAACGACATGCAGGTACTTAAGCGTTAGAGCATTACCTGGAACAGATCTCCCTGGCAGCAGAGGACACTCACCTCCGGCGGCACGTATCAGATTGCAGCTCCCCATCCTAATACGCAGAATCTGTACTGCAGATCACAGATTAGTACTGTAGAGGTTGAATCTGACCTCGCTAACCATCGGTCAACTGCTTGCGTCCTCAACGTCGATGTAGCACGCTCTGCTACCGCCATAGGGACCATCTAAAGGTATGGCTGACAATAATGCCTAGAGGCAACGCTTTGGACGTTCACTGACTCACTGCCACAGCAGTAAAACCAGACAGGCTCTCAGTCGGTCTGGAATATCAGCTGTCTTGTGTGGGGTCTGCACTGGTCAATATGGACTTCATCATTGTACTGCCCACACGACGCCATATTAATAAACGACAAATATCTTGTGTGACAACCACCTTTAACTTTGTGATACACATAATACTATCTACAAGTAACAAAGCTGTGGTTGCATGCACTTAACAGACATAAAAAATTTTATTTCATTTGCTTGCTTAGAGAATGAACATTCCCAGGCAACTCCCTGAACATCAATTGATAGTGGAGACAAGAGTAATCTGTCAAAATTTGACGCAAACTATCAGTGTTCTCTGAAGTTTTATGTTTATATAACCTTGGAATATTTTTATTGCGTATTTGCTTTTTGTGATAATTGTTGCACTCTGTGTTGAATTATTAATTTTATGTATTGTGTAGCTTAAATATCATACTAACTACAATGTTTTACAAAGTTGTCCTTAAATGTTCTCGCACAGTGGCAAAAATTAATTTCGAGATACATTTTTCTTACATTTTGAGTGTCAACGTTGTATTTTATATTAATATGTATTCAAACAGTGCTGTGTCCTGATATTTAAGTGTGTTTATATTCAATAATTTATCATGTCTAATACTGAACTGTATAATATCGAAACTATGAATGATGCGCTATTGTAGTACAATAAGACCGAATGTCTAATAACTGGCTCTTCAGCTGACTTTGAATATGAGTGACATTTGATTAATAAGACATCCGCATGCGAATGAGGATTTAAAGGCAATGCCATTTTCCTTGACTATTATAAAAAGGTTAATAGTAAGTGTGAATGGGAAATTGTGAGCTAGTACTTTCTTACCAATAATTCAAACAAAAGCTGACTGTGGCGACAACAAGAGGGGCATTATATGGAGGGTTATGGTTAAGTGTTAGTGTGTTTTCAAAATTAAGTTGTACCCTTGGCAATAGAATAACCAATGAAGTCCCATAATCCATGCCACGAAACAAGCACATTAAGCCAATGACTACAAAAATAAAAAGGGAAAACTGAGCCAAAATCCCAAGCAAAATTTCTTTGATGTACTTGTGCTGGGCACAAATCTTGTCACAATTGTATTGGCATCAGTTTTAAAACCAGGACAGTTTTTGCACTATCTCTCTATGCAAATTAAACTACCAAATTAAATTCAAATTACTGTCAATGCATAATAAAATGAATATTAACGAAACGAACACTAGTGACTATAAAACTAACAAGTGCTTCTCGATTTGATTTCGATTCAGTGAAAAACTCATGTAAAGTGTCTCTTGCAGTTGGTGCTACTTCAGGAATGGAGGAAAATTAGAGGTGCAGGTGTCCAACGGCTAATGTGTCGCAATACCGTTGCTATTTGTAAGTACCAGGTACCAAGACAGGTATTCTGAACAGACGATCGCTGCCAGAGACAACGTTCCACGCGCAGATAAATGCCTGGCAGAGCCCTGAATGCTTTTGCCAGGCCATAAACTGCATTGTGAAAAGTCGAGGAAAAAATGTTTTTCGAAAAAGATGTGAATCTACAATGAGGTGAAAAACACGACACACTCAGATCGACAACAATCTGCTACACTCAAAGGAGGTCATCAGGCGTTGTTTGAATTTGTAAAGCTGCCCTGAATTGGACACATAAATTAATTTCACAGTGGAAAGGAACACTCCCGAGTACGTAGGTGCAGCGCTTGTCATTGACTATAATGTGAAAAAACTCTCATGCTGGGAAAGAAGTTCCACTTTCCACTCCCCTCTAAGAGGGGAATGAGCAGCACTGGTTGAGGCGTAGCGCCGTATACCGATCCTGCCTTGGAGGCGGTTAAGTGGGAGATGTGTCGCAGAGCTGGATAGTGACAAATGGTGATGTGAGACTGGATGCGCACGTAGTTTATGTATCAGCCGATAGAGGACAATATTGCATAGGGGGACTGTGATTTTAGTTTCGATTGTGCCCATTAGAGTGCACAAAAGTAATAGAATGTTTTCATAAACTGATCTAGTATTTTCATAAAGTGTTATTATGTCTTTTTGTGTATGTAAAATGTTATAAATGTGTTTTAGCAGTGTGAATTATGCGTGAGTGTGGTTTAAGGTTAATATGAAGATAATTGTTTAACTAGTTTTGTAGTGGGATTTAGTGTGGGAACATTTCGATGAAGTATGGATGTGGACAAATGGGATTTTTGTAGAATAGATTTGTAAAGTAAGTTTATGGTAAAGGGAAAGTTAATACAGGTATAAATAACAATGGTAAATAACTTTATGCATAAACAAATCTTCAGCATATTAGATAATTAAGTCGGCAAAAAGTACAGATGTGAGGTTTTTATTTTGCAATTGGTTATGGATGAAAAGCGCGGACTGACGCTGGAGAATGTTGTTTTGCTATTGGCTTTCGAGCAAACTGACCAATGGTAAAGCAATATTCTTCGCACGCCTTTCTCTGTTGTAGAGTGGGAGCCTAGCCATCAAACAGTTCAGACGTGTGTAGTAGTAGTTCCGATAGAAACGATAAGTTGCCGGATCTAGCAGTGTTTCACACATCAAAAGTGTGGTAACGTGACGGCATAATTATTGCAATGGGCGTGTAGAAATTTCGGAATTTTTAACTGAATTTTGTGACGAGAAAAGACATATATTGTGCGTGGCTTATTGGGCAGGTCGGTGGCAAGAAACTGTGACTGCAATAGGTACCGACAGACTTAATATTTGGCGCGCATTCTCAAACAAAAACAATACGTATTTTTGTAACTATTACGTTTTCGGGAAATGCAACACCATAAACTTGCTAACGTGAGTGAAAGGGATTGTGAGTGACTGTGTTAAGACTAGCACGGGCTTGGCAGTGATACTTGTTCACCTAAGTTTCAGAATATATTAATTGAGAACCAAATTTCCAACCTTTCATTTCGTGTGAAAACTTTCTCCCGAAACGTAGATTAGTGACTTCAATTGCAGCCTGGTTCACGTCGAAGTACAGTAGGTTTCGCTCGGCTTCCCTACTGATGATCTGCGGATCAGAGGTAGGTGCAGGTTCGTCGTAAAGGGACGGAAAGAACCGCGCCGCCGCACTGTTAATCACGCCAGATTCTTGAGAAGGGAAATTCTTGTTATTGTTATCAACCCTGATCATAGATGCAGGGCTGAACTAACTTTTTCAGCGATCACTGCACCCATCGTCTGCACCTGAGTCTTAGAGAGGTCGTAAGAATACGACGCATTTCAAGGAGTCACGATGAGCGTATTGTGAAATAATTTACTGCAGTTAGTATCACGGTTTTCTAAAATTATTTCACACTATCTGCTAGCTGCACTCTACTTTCATTTAGATTAGGGTGTTGGTGCTTAAATGTACTGTTCTGGGTTCTTTCGTTAGTCCGGTGACTAATTCCAAAATCATGTGGGATTTACACGAACTTAGCTAGTTGTATCATTTCATTTCCAGTTCAGTTCACTTGCAGCAAGGCCTTACTGTGTTCCTTTCGGAATTCAGTTCAATATTTCTACATTTTATTATTGAGTGTTGCATCTGATTAATGTTAATGACTGGAATCAAGTTAATACAGATTCATAACAAACAGGATGTCATAGTGATCTTTGTTTTCATTTCATAATTCGTCGAAACCCTAATGTCATTATACCTATGTGAGTTGTGGTACAAGTATTCAATTGTGCCGCACTTGTTTTCATCCAGTGTTTTAATTCACATGTTTATTAGTTTCTGCTGCATGACGCTTTCTTGTTATTTCACGTCATCTTATGAAGAGTGATCTGTTCGGTGTGTAGGTCACCAAGTTAAGATATTGTTAGCATCTGAGGAGTATGCAATATGCTCCACTCTATTCTTACAAAGGCAGTGGAAACTAATGCCAATACAGGAAGAGAAATAGAGGGGAGGAAGATAAATAAAATGAGCTTTTTTATGACATAAGTCTTGTGACTGGTTTTATGCGGCCTGACACGAATTCTTCTCCTGGGCCAACCTCTTCATCTCACAGCACCTCTTGCACCTCCATTATTTGTTGGACTTATTCCAGTCTCTGTCTTCCCCTACAACTTTCATCAGCTGCAGCATCCCCTACTATTATAGGGATTATTCGTTGATGTCTTAACACATGTCTTATCATCCTGTTCCGCTCTTGTCAGTTTTCCGTATGTTGCTTTCTTCGCCGATTCTGCGGGTAAACTCCTCATTCGTTATCTTACCAGTACACTTAATTATCAACATTCTTCTGTAGCACCACATCTCAAGCGCTTCAATTCTCTTCTGCTCCTGATTTCCCACTGTCCGTGATTCAATACCATACAAAGCTAAACTCTACCCACATTCTGAGAAATTTTTTCCTGAAATTAAAACATATGTTTCATACCAGTGACCTCACTTTACCAGAAACGCCCACTTTCCCTGCGCTAGTCTGCCTTTTGTGCGGATTATTTTGCTTCCAAGAGAGCAGAATTCCTTAAATTCGTCTATTTCTGATGACCAATTTGTCGCTCTTCTCATTTCTGCTACTTGTCACTGTCGCCTTTTTACGCTTAACGCTCAATTCATATTTTGTGTCATTACGCCGGCCGTGGTGGTAGAGCGGTTGTAGGCGCTACAGTCTGGAACCGCGCGACCGCAACGGTCGCAGGTTCGAATCCTGCCTCGGGCATGGATGTGTGTGATGTCCCTAGGTTAGTTAGGTTTAAGTAGTTCTAAGTTCTAGGGTACTTATGACCTCAGCAGTTAAGTCCCATAGTGCTCAGAGCCATTTGAACCATTTTTCTGTCATTACACTCTTCATTCCATTCAACAGATTCTGTAACTCATCTTAATATTCACTGAGAATGCCAGTGTCATCAGAAAATCTTATCACTGATATCCTTTCACCTTGAATTTGAAACTCACTCTGGAAACTTTCTTTTATTTCCGTCATTGTTTCTTCGATATATAGATTGAACAGTAGGAGCAAAAGACCGCGTCCTTGTTTTTCCCCCTTTTTTAATAGCACGTTGTTCTTTGTCTTCCAGTCTTATGTTTCCCTCTTGGTTCATGTACATATATTGCCCATCTTTCGCTATAGCTGATTCTATTTTTTCTCATAATTTCGAACATTTTGCATCATTTGACAATGTCGAATGCTTTTTCCAAGTCCACAAACCTTTTTAGTGTATCTTGATTTTCTGTTTACTCTTGCTACCATTACTAACCGCAACGTCAGCTCTGCCTTTTTGGTGTCTTTGCCTTTCCTGATCGACCTCCAACAGAGCATCAGTTTTCTTTTCCATTTTTCTGTATGTCATTATTTTGAGCAACTTCGATACGTGATCTATTAACCTGATTGTGCGGTGTCTACCGTTGTTATACTTGGAACTTATTGTGAGGATGAAGCTTTATCGAAAGCCTGGTGGTATGTAGCCCCAGAATAATTCACAAACTTGAAAACAGGCCCTTCGGTGCCACTTGCACCAGAGATTTTAGGAATTGCGGTTGGAATGTTATCTATCCCTTTTACCTTTTTCGACCTCAAGTCTTCCAATTATCTTTAATATCTGTCTTCCCACCGTCCCATATTTCTTCCATTTCAACACCAGTTTCTTCTTCTATCAAGTCTTAAAATAGTTCCTCCAGCTCAGTATCCACCTAACCACTCTCTCCTCTGCGTTTAACAGTGAGCTTCCCATTGCGCTCTTAATGTTTGCCACCAGTGTTTTTTTCTTTTTTTCTTCTGACATTTACACATGCTGAATCAGATCGTCCGACGATTTTCCTTTTACGATTTCTTTGTAATTTTTCTGTAGCAACTCTGCCTTGGCTGCCCCACACATCGTACTTATATCATTCCTAAGGGATTTATATTTCTGTATTCCTACCTTTCCCTGAACGATTTTTGTACTTCCTTTCTTCAGTCAGTTGGAGTATATCTCCTGTTACCAAGGCTGCTTCGCAGTTAGCTTCCTTGTACCTATTGAAACGTCCCCTCAGAAAAATTAATGAATTACTGTGCTGATAAGCCTCTTACATTATTTGATTTTCAAACTGCTGAGCAGAACTGAATCCGACAACAAACGAAGTAGGTTACAGTACGCTTGTTCGCCCACTGCTTGAATACTGCTCAGCAGTGTGGGATCCGCACCAGATAGGGTTGATAGAAGAGATAGAGAAGATCCAACGGAGAGCAGCGCGCTTCGTTACAGGATCATTTAGTAATCGCGAAAGCGTTACGGAGATGATAGATAAACTCCAGTGGAAGACTCTGCAGGAGAGACGCTCAGTAGCTCGGTACGGGCTTTTGTTAAAGCTCCGAGAACATACCTTCACCGAAGAGTCAAGCAGTATATTGCTCCCTCCTACGTATATCTCGCGAAGAGACCATGAGGATAAAATCAGAGAGATTAGAGCCCACACAGAAGCAGACCGACAATTCTTCTTTCCACGTACGAGACTGGAATAGAAGGGAGAACCGATAGAGGTACTCAGAGTACCCTCCGCACACACCGTCAGGTGGCTTGCGGAGTATGGATGTAGATGTAGATGTAGATGTAGATGTAGATGTAGATGTACTCAGACATTTCGCTTTTTACCTATTCTGATCAACACTAAACTGAGACACAATATTCTTAGCGCAAAGCAATCTGACTTTCAATAATCCCTACAAAAGAAAGGCCCTGACTAACATTAACCTATACCTTTCACAAATCACTTACCTCACAAAAATCTTCGTTACTCGAACTACTGCAATACAGCGAGCGCCACTACTGCCAGCTAAATAAAAGATTCTGACTACTGAAGTCACTAACTACTGATAGGCATAGTTATCAAATGAAAGATTTTGATAGAGAACAAACAATGTATTTACCTTAATAGTGTTCAAAAGTCATAATATATATAGCAGTTCATGACATGCAGTCTTACAAATTTACTGTCTCTGATGGACACACGTCCAGACCATCCGCTCTCAAAACTCCGCCATTTCTCTCCCCACACCCACCACTGCTGGCGGCTCACCTCCAACTGCGCAACGCTACGCGCTGTTCACATCCAGCTGTCCAACACTACAATGGCATACAACAATGCAAACCAGCCACAGGCTGCACACAGCACAGCCAGTGATTTCCATACAGAGCGCTACGTGGCGTTACCAATAAAAAAACCTAAACAGCCTACTTACACTATGTTTATCTTTCCAACATCTATCATTTTTTTCGTGATGTTCGCTCCTCTTCAACTGATTACCTACTGCGGCATTCCTTATCGCAGCATCCACAACTTTAGCGAACTTCACATGCATTTCACAGTTTCTCAATATTTCAAATATCCCACTTCCTTCCATACTGGTTCTTCAGTACAATTCTTTTAAACTTTAGTATACTATTCAGCATTTCTAAATAGTTTTATCTGTCTATATATTTCGAGAGTACTCCTTAAATTCCGATATTTGATTTCGGAATCTCTGGCTGACCATGAGATGACTGCAATCTTCCAGTGCCACGGGGCCTATCCCATGTGCGTATATCGCTTTCTCAGGTGATTTTTTGAATAGTGCAATCACAGCTACTAGTTGAAATTTATTGCACACCTCTATTAGCCTTTCTTCCCTCTCATTCCTATTACCAAGCTTTTCTTCTACCATAAGTTTTTCTTCTACTTCTTCTCTTAGAACAACTTTCCAGTCCCCATAACTACTATTAGATTATCACCTCCCTTGACGTACGAATTAATCGATAAATATCGTCATATACTTTCTCCTACCTCTTCATCTTCTGCTTGTGACGCCTACAAGGTTATGTGAACTGTCTTTGTCTCATTGGGATGCTTTTGAATTTGACGAGAACTAGCCTACCACTGAATTTTTCACAGTAGTGCCCTCTCTGCCGTAACTTACCATTCACAATGAACCATATTCCCTTTATACCATTTTTTGCTGTTTGTAATGTTACTCCTCTACATCTACATCCATACTCCACAAGCCACCTGACGTTGTGTGGCGGAGGTTACCGTGAGTACCTCCATCGGTTCTCCCTTCTATTTCAGTCTCGTATTGCTCATGGAAAGAAGGATTGTCGGTATGTAAGGTGTCAGGTAAATCCAACACCTTCCATGAAAACCCTGACGTAATAAGCAAATCTAATAGTATGTCACATAGCTCCGAATAAATCGTGTCATTAAATTAAGCAAAGTAATACAAGTAACGAGTGAGCAAATGGAATGCCACAGACTAACACAAGAATGCCTAAATGCATGTCGTACCTTCCCACCGTGAGGCAGACGCAGTTCCGAGGGGAGAAACAAGGACAGAAGCCGAGAGCAGAACTGTGTTAAGCTAGAAGGCCCTACGATAAGGGACGGACGGGCCAGCCTACCTGTAAGACTATCACCCGCACGTTTTAGCTTGAGACTTTTTCGTGTCTCAGGTATGTCAAGGACCACCCCCAGCCCACGTTAAAAGCTAGAGCCCTCCAGAAAAGCAGTACAGATCTTACGATAACACAAAAAGGGCCACTACCACCCGCAAGTTTTAGCGTGAGACTTTTTCGTGTATCAGGTACGTCAAGGACCACCCCCCAGCCCATGTTAAAAGATAGAGCCCTCCAGAAGAACAGTATAGATCTTACGATAACGCTAAAAGGACCACACCAGCTGCAGGTTTTAGCGTGAGACTTTTTAGCGTCTCTGTTACGTTGCAAACTTTAAAAACATTGCCCCACCACGAAAAGTATAACGTTTCTCATTGGATAGACAGAATTTTTGTAGGCGGAGCTTAAGGTTAACATTGAGACCCTGATTGGTCAGATGAAAACACAGCCAGATAGTTTTTTAAACCAACTTCGGTAAATTGTAGTAAGGAGAAGTGAGGAGAGAGTTGGTTCCGAGACGGCGAGCTGGATGGCTGCTGCGCCGGCCGCTGTCGCCCTGACGCTGCCTAAACACCGACAACGTAATGAACGCACGCGATGCCGCATTTTTGAGCGCATAAGGCTTCACTCAGAACTGCAGAAGACTCACCTGTTACACCCCTTTTTTGCGTAATACTAGTGTCGATCGTTAATTAAAACTCTTGGTGTTCACATTTGCCACTTGAAGAACAGATGTGAAACGCGATGATTTTTCTTTTATGTAGTTATTGAGAAGCCACATCAGCCACTGTAATTTACGACAAGTTAAATAAGTAATTAAAAATAATTGAGGGTCACTGTAGACTATTTTGATAGTTTTCTCTTTTGTGAAACTTAAATTAAACCTAGATTATAGATGTGATATGGCATAGGTCATCCTTCGATCGATTGTAGAACTTGGAAACACATTCAGGGAATATTCGTTTACATTTTTGTCGAACGCAGTTGGTTTTTACCATCCCGTATTAAAACATTTCCTTTTATCAATAGTGCAATTTATAAACGATGTTTTGTGAGTAGAATAAAATTTCCAATGGTAAACTTAACTGCTTTTTCGATGTTATTTTACCAGCTAACTAAAAATAGGAAAGCCTTGAACCCTTTCCACTAAATTTAGTTAGTATTAAGATTCTTTTACAGGGAGTGCAGTAGAGCTGACGCTGAGATCATTTAGTATTTGGTTATATCATCGCTAGTCTCACTGAACTCTTCTGAATTCTACATGTCATGTGTGGTCTGGCGTCTCCTTACCAGCAACAGGTCCCAGGTTCAAACTAGTTAATTCCCTAAAAAACACACTCAGCGCTTCGTTGCGCGAAAATGGTAGGGAGACATGATATAGAACAAACAGGCACCACCATGAATGTTTAGAGGTATGCTTCTGTGTGGGCCCTAATCTCTCTGATTTTATCCTCATGGTCTCTTCGCGAGATATCGTAGGAGGGAGCAATATACAGATTGACTCTTCGGTGAAGGTATGTTCTCGAAACTTTAACAAAAGCCCGTACCGAGCTCTACTGAACGTCTCTCCTGCAGAGTCTTCCACTGGAGTTTATCCATCATCTCCGTAACGCTTTCGCTATTACTAAATGATCCTGTAACGAAGCGCGTTTCTCTCCGTTGGATCTTCTCTATCTCTTCTATCAACCCTATCTGGTACGGATCTCACACTGTTGAGCAGTATTCAAGCAGTGGGCGAACAAGCGTACTGTAACCTACTTCCTTTGTTTTCGGATTGCATTTCCTTAGGATTCTTCACTTAAATCTCAGTCTGGCGTTTGCTTTACCGACGATCAACTTTATATGATCATTCCATTTTAAATCACTCCTAATGCGTACTCCCAGATAATTTATGGAATTAACTGCTTCCAGTTGCTGACCTGCTATTTTGTAGCTAAATGATAAGGGATCTATCTTTCTATGAATTCGCAGCACATTACACTTGTCTACATTGAGATTCAATTGCCATTCCGTGCACCATGCGTCAATTCGCTGCAGATCCTCCTGCATTTCAGTACAATTTTTCATTGTTGCAACCTCTCGATACACCACAGCATCATCTGCAAAAAGCCTCAGTGAACTTCCGATGTCATCCACCAGGTCATTTATGTATATTGTGAATAGCAACGGTCCTATGACACTCCCCTGCGGCACACCTAAAATCACTCTTACTTCGGGAAGCTTCTCTCCATTGAGAATGACATGCTGCGTTCTGTTATCTAGGAACTCCTCAATCCAATCACACAATCTGTCTGATAGTCCGTATGCTCTTACTTTGTTCATTAAACGACTGTGAGGAACTGTGTCAAACGCCTTCCGGAACTCAAGAAACATGGCATCTACCTGTGAACCCGTGTCTATGGCCCTCTGAGTCTCGTGGACGAATAGCGCTAGCTGGGTTTCACACGACCGTCCTTTTCGAAACCCATGCTGATTCCTACAGAGTAGATTTCTACTCTCCAGAAAAGTCATTATACTCGGACATAATACGTGTTCCAAAATTCTACAACTGATCGTCGTTAGAGATATAGGTCTATAGTTCTGCACATGTGTTCGACGTCCCTTCTTGAAAACGGGGATGACCTGTGCCCTTTTCCAATCCTTTGGAACGCTTTGCTCTTCTGGAGACCTACGGTACACCGCTGCAAGTAGGGGGGCAAGTTCCTTCGCGTACTCTGTGAAAAATCGAACTGGTATCCCATCAGGTCCAGCAGCCTTTCCTCTTTTCAGCGATTTTAATTGTTTCTGTATCCCTCTGTCGTCTATTTCGATATCTACCATTTTGTCATCTGTGCGACAATCTAGAGAAGGAACTACAGTGCAGTCTTATTCTGTGGAACAGACATTTAGTATTTCGGCCTTTAGTCTATTATACTCTGTTTCAGTACCATTTTGGTCACAGAGTGTCTGGACATTTTGTTTTGATCCACCTACCGCTTTGACATAGGACCAAAATTTCTTAGGATTTTCTGCCAAGTCAGTACACAGAACTTTACTTTCGAATTCATTGAACGACTCAGGCATGGCCCTCCTCACACTACATTTCGCTTCGCTTCCATCACCCGCCTAACGTTGGAGCTCCCAATAACTAATAAACCCCTCCCCCCGTGTGCCTGCTCGGACCTTGCTGAAGGAGCAGCCACATGTCCACTCACAGGCAGAGTGGGCGATGCCACGCGGCGAGCCTCGACATTGACTCTCCACCTCGTTCTCTGCAAACGCCGCTGAACCCGCCACTCCCCTCGACAGCAGGGACAGTGGGTGAAGCATGTAACACCTGGGGTGTACCTTGCGACGCACCAGACTCCCCACTGCCGCTACGCTCTGAGGCAGCAGCCTGAAAACGGCTGACCGCGGCCATCAACACGCTCAGCTGTTCGCAAGAGTCGCCAGCTCCTCCGGCGTCCGTACACAGCAGTCACACATCCTATCCATCCTAAGGAATCAATTTACTGAAGAGAGTTAATCAACTTTTAACTAGACTGCTAATACACTAAAGGCGGTTGATTATTGACTAAACTGTGATTGCTAACCACTTCTTGTAGAAAACAATGAAAATAGCACTACCTCTTGACTGTATTCAAAACAAACACTAGCACTACTGGCTCTATGGCTGACTAAAGTGACTCTCTCTGACTGTATTCAAAACAAACACGAAATCTATGGAACACTATTAATAGCACTCGACAGTTAAAGCTTCCTAAAAGCAAAAAAACACGGAAGAACAAGTGACAAGTAAGAAAAATACAGTTAATACTTAAATTAAGTTAGCTCGCTGCACAGCAGACTTGAAGCAGACGGCGGTTAGGACGACACTGACATATACATCTGACCAAAAATCCTTATTTTCACTTCACTGATCACTGTTATATCTAGACTGAGCGTTTCAAATTCCCATTTCGGATTTTCTAGCTTCCCTGTCACGTTCAAACGTCTGGCATTCCATGCTCCCAGTCGTACGGTGTTCCTTTAGTTGGTTATTCTATGTTTTTTCTCAGGGTAACCCCCCCCCCCTCAACAGTCACGTTCCAAATATCCGAATATGGGTCTAATCCGGAATATTTTGCCAATAGACTATGGATGTGAACTCGTGGTCTAAGGGGCAGTCCGCTGTTAGCAGCGGTGGGGCGAGGTCGTCGTGCCTGCGTCCCCCTGTTAGCGCACCGCGCGCGCCAGTGTTAACTGTTTACCTCCCGCTGCGGCGAGTGTCACGCGTCCGTGTCTCGGTAGTGCCATGGCGCACTCGTATCGCAAGTCCACAATTAAGATCATATTTCAAGCGGACTACGCAAGACCTCGAGCACTTGACGTTGAACGTTTCATCCGAGAAGAACTGCATATTGCACCTCAAGACATCATTGGGATCCACTTTTCTATAACACAAAGTGTCGTCTACATAAAAATGATCAATGAAAAGGCGTGCACTGATGTTGTGTGCCGACACGCTCATGGACTTAAATTTAAGCATTCTGATGGTCACATAGGAACTGTCACGATCGACCACGCTGGATTAGGCCTTCGCACTCTGAGGGTCTTCGAACTGCCATTCGAAGTCCCGCCAGATGTTGTGATGACAGCTTTCAAACCGTACGGCAACGTGCTAAGCCACTTGGCTGAAAAATGGCAAACGTTTGAGACGTACCCCGTCTTAAATGGAGTGAGACAAATTAAGATTGAACTGACGAAGCATGTGCCATCCTATCTTGTAATTGGCGGCTGCAGAGCCATTGTCATGTACGACGGACAACCCCGTACTTGCGCCGGCTGTGGCCAGGAATGACATGTCCGATCGGCATGCATTCAACGCCGACTGACTCAGACACCGGTCGGTGAAGTTCCATCCCCGGCGACGCCTACTTCACTCCCCATTACGTATGCAGCGGCTGCAACCGCAACAGCTGTTCCTGCCCAGGATCGTAGCACCATATTGCAGTCAGTGGTCGATGACCGTGTGGCGGACAGAATATCCCCCTCTACGACGCCTTCGGCAGACTTGCCTCAAGACGGTGATCAACTGTGCCACCAAGACGAGCCTAAAGAGAAGATGGAAGTAGAAACTAAAATTGTCCCGACCTCTGCCTTCCTACCAATGGAGACCGCATCAGATGATTGTCGCCCGCACTCTGACACAGAACAACATGTCCGGAAACAACGGTCCCCTCGAAAACGCAAGAAACGGCGCCATACGCCGTCCGATGATTGCCTGCTTCGGATGTGCGACCCAGACGAATATCCGGCGTCGGACGACGCTCAGGACTCTACCACCGCAACTCAACCTTCCCATCACGATGCTACGGCGGATACAATTTCTGAGCCTCGGTCTGACAACATCACTTCTGCTACTGAACATACGCGCAAGCACTCTACTGACAGCACTAATCAACAGTTACCAATTGCTGCATCTGATTCTTGGGCGGATGATGTCGAGGATGAGCCACAGCACCAGGAGGATGCCGAAGGCAGAGATGCTCCCTCGGCTGCACCCAGCACCAGCCAACAACAGTGACTACGGCTGTATCGTCAGCCTCTGTGGGGCCGCCCCTGCCGCCCACACCTGGCCTCCTACACAACCCAGTTACCAACCTGGCTGACCAAACATACCGTCTAGCGACGATTAACATCAACAACATACGTTCCCGACATAAACTAGCGATGCTACAGGATCTACTCAACGCAGCAGACATCGACATTGCGCTCCTTCAAGAGGTGTATGTCGCCGACTTCAAGGGACCCTATGGCTACCAGACTTGGGTCTCACATGCGTCTGCCAATGGCAGTGGTGTGGCGATCCTCCTCCGCGACGGTATGTCCGCAGAAGACGTCAAGTATCTCCCTGACGCCAGAGGCATGGCTCTTACTATCCAAGGAGTCAAACTTATTAACATCTATGCACCGTCAGGATCTGGTCGGCGTCGCGAACGATCCACCTTTTTTCGCTCATACAATCACGCCCCTCTTTATGGGCCGTCAGGACGCCTTGATAATGGGAGGGGACTTCAACTGTAGCCAAGCACCTAAGGATCAGTTACCACATCATTCTCCATGCGCAGAACTTACGACAATTATAAATAATCTTCAATTGGTGGACTCGTGGGAACATGTTTGTGGCGATCGGCCCGGATTTACTCACTACACCAGCCATTCCTCCAGCCGCATCGACCGGATTTACATCTCGCGCTCCATAGCTGTGGTGACAAGAGCTGCCGAAGTTTGGCCAACAGCTTTTTCTGACCACGACGCCTACATCTGCGCTATTACCCTCGGCCGCCAGAAGATATGGCACAGCCGTGGTCCTTGGAAGTTGAACGTCGCTCACCTAGCTTCTCAGGAATGCCGCCGCCTTATAGAGAACACGTGGGACTCTTGTAGCCGCCGGCGTGGCACCTACCTGTCTACACTGTCGTGGTGGTTACTCTGCGCCAAACCAGCCCTCAGGAAGACCTTGATAGGCTACGGCCGAGATGTTGCAGCATGGAAGAGACATACCATGGACTTTTACTACAGCATCTTAAGGGATTGTGCAACACTGCCGTACTCACCTGCACGGCAGGTGACGGTGAACCGTGCCAAGGCACAGATCATCAGATTAACACGTTGCCACCTTGAGGGTGCGATCGTCAGAGCGCGCACTCAAGACAGAGTGGCACAGGAGGAACCGTCTATGTACCACGTCATTGCAGAACGACGGCGCCGACGCAGGACACTGATCCAAGCTATCACGACGGAAGACGGACGACGCCTTGATACCCAGCGCGACATAGGAAACGCCCTTCATGCTCACTACACTATGCTGTACTCGGAACATCCACATCCCCCAGAGGTGATCGCCGAAGTCTCTCAACTCACTTATGGCTCCATCTCTCCGACAGCGGCGGCGGAATTGACTGCTGATGTAACGGAAGAGGAAATCATTGAAGCAATACAGGCTGGGGCTGCTCATAAGTCCCCGGGACCTGATGGCCTTCCTCTGGAATTTTACCGGACGTACCAACAATTGCTGGCACTAGCGTGGACTGATATTTGCCGCGATCTTATGTCTCCCACGACGCAGATACCTGGGGCTTTCCTCGAAGGACTGATAGTGCCCATACACAAACCACGAGGCGGATCCAGGATCAGTGACTATCGGCCCTTGACCTTTCTCAACAGTGACTTGAAGATTTTCACCCGGCTTCTGGAGGCACGCCTAAAGCGATCAGTACGATGTGTTGTGTCGCAGGACCAGGCATCGTTAGGTAGTGACCATAATATTCGCACTGCATTGTGCCGATATAGAGATATGATCGCGCTAGCCAAAGCTCGCCAACTGCCAGGAGTTTTGGCCTCACTCGACTTTAGCCAGGCCTTTGACAGAGTCGACCACACATTTTTGATGGAGGTACTGCGACACATGGGGTATCCGGACGTCATAGTTAATGTACTGATGCGTCTCCTACGCGGCGCGACGTCCAAGGTGTTATATAATGGCCGTCTTACGCCGCCGATACAGATCCAGCGATCGGTGCGACAAGGCTGCCCTCTTTCGGCGATATTGTATGCCCTCGTCTTGGAACCACTCCTCTGCGGCCTCCGACAACGCCTGACCGGGATGTCCCTTGGTGGACACACTTTCTGCTGCACTGCCTATGCAGATGATCTGGTACTCCTTCTACGCAATAATGACAATGTTCGTGCAGCACTGGCGTGGGTGGCGACCTACGGCGCGGCATCGGGGAGCCATCTCAATCTCCACAAATCACACGTTCTGTCTATAGGCAGAGGCCTACCCGGCGAGAACGTCGCACCGCTACGACTCAGTGACACAATCCGCTGTCTTGGCATTGATTTCACATCTGACATGAAACGTTCAACAGCCCTTAACTACAGGCGTTTATTGAATCAGATGAGAGCAGGAATAAGTGACCACCGTTTGAGACATCTAGACCTCCTGCAACGAACACGATATGCTAACGTCTATTTGGCGTCACATATCCCCCATTTTGCACAGATACTCCCCATACCACCTACCCTGGCTCACCGCATGTTGGCGGTTTTGGGATCCTTTGTTAATACGGGCATGTTATTTAAGATTCGTTACGAGTCCCTAACCCTCCCGAGGAGCAGAGGGGGTTTAGGCCTTTGTCACGTTCAGAACAGAGCAAAGGCCCTGTTCGTCAGCTGTCACCTGCAGCTGTGGCGACGAAGTCCGACGTGCCTCACAAGTCTCTTACTGGAAGCCTTACGACCAATCTCACTCGCACCCCCTGTGATGATATCGGACATCCCAGCACCTTTCTTCTACATTAGCCAATTCTTCCTTGAATTAAGCTACATCCACACTGCACTACTACCCACACGCTTGATGATGACGAGGGCGATATATGCTGCTATGCAAATGAACATGACGCCGAATGTGGTTGAAAGCAAACACCCCAATACAAAGTGGCGCACTGTGTGGCGGGCAGTGAATGCCACCACCCTTGATACTGAGGTGCAATCTGCATGGTACGTAACTGTTAATGGGAAACAGTTGTGCCAGTCCCGCCTACATCGCATCCACCTCGCTGTTTCCCCCTTGTGTGCCACATACCAAGTGATTGACACAGATGAACATCGTTTCGACTGCGGGTCGGCAAAGGACGTATGGTATTTGGTGCGTCAGATATTGGCTTTTGTCACACGCACGACTCCTGACAGGATAACTACCCGATCACTTCTTTTCCCCGATAACATTTATTTCCCAAGAGCAAAAACGAACTCTGTGATGTGAATCAGCGGCCACGCTGTTCACTACCTCTTCGGTAATGGCGAAAAGACAGTACCCGATTTTTGGTATTACCTCAACGAACGACATTGTGCGATCGTCAAGAACCCTAAATATAGGCAATATTTTTCTAATTTCCTTTGGAGCGCATTCCATAATCCGCCTCGCAGCTGGATTATCGATGACATGAGATGATAACCATAGCACCTCTTCCCAGTTCCATTTTTTTATGAGATTTGAACAAACAGCGGAAACAACACAGCAACGAGAAGACAGTCATCGAAAAATTCGCAGCGGGCTATAGTATGGAGCATCCTTTGTCGTAACGGGACGACTTCTTATTATTCTGTTTATGTAGGCGAAGAGGAACGGCCTTCCTTTTATACATTTGAAGAAAAAAAAAAAAGGTAGCGTCTTTGATTCATAATCAAAATTTTTTCGGTCCCGGTTCGATCCCCGCCACTGCCTAAATTTTGATAAATAATCAGCATTGGCGGCCGAAGACTTCCGGCATAAGAAGTCAGCCTCATTCTGCCAACGGCCTTGTCAAAGAGGGCGGAGGAGCGGATAGAGGGTCAGGGCACTCTCTTGTCCTAGGGGTGGGAAATTGCCCCTAAAGGCGGAAGAATCAGCAATGATCAACGACATGAGGATGCAGAAGGCAATGTAAACCACTGCATTAAAGACACGTAAAGTGTATCCACAGGACATGTGGCCTGTAGTTGAAGAAGTGTCATGATGATCTCTCCATTGGCAAAAGATTCCGGAATAGTCCCCCATTCGGATCTCCGGGAGGGGACTGCCAAGGGGGAGGTTACCATGAGGAAAAGATTGAATAATCAACGAAAGGATAATGTTCTACGAGTCGGGGCGTGGAATGTCAGAAGCTTGAACGTGGTAGGGAAACTAGAAAACCTGAAAAGGGAAATGCTAAGGCTCAATCTAGATATAGTAGGGGTCAGTGAAGTGAACTGGAAGCAAGACAAGGATTTCTGGTCAGATGAGTATTGGGTAATATCAACAGCAGCAGAAAATGGTATAACAGGTGTAGGATTCGTTATGAATAGGAAGGTAGGGCAGAGGGTGTGTTACTGTGAACAGTTCAGTGACCGGGTTGCTCTAATCAGAATCGACAGCAGACCAACACCGACAACGATAGTACAGGTATACAGGGCGACGTCGCAAGCTAAAGATGAACAGATAGAGAAAGTGTATGAGGATATTGAAAGGGTAATGCAATATGTAAAGGGGGACGAAAATCTAATAGTCATGGGCGACTGGAATGCAGTTGTAGGAGAAGGAGTAAAAGAAAAGGTTACAGGAGAATATGGGCTTGGGACAAGAAATGAAAGGGGAGAAAGACTAATTGAGTTCTGTAACAAGTTTCAGCTAGTAATAGCGAATACCCTGTTCAAGCATCACAAGACGAGGAGGTGTACTTAGAAAAGGCCGGGAGATACGGGAAGATTTCAATTAGATTACATCATGGTCAGACAGAGATTCCGAAATCAGATACTGGATTGTAAGGCGTACCCAGGAGCAGATATAGACTCAGATCACAATATAGTATTGATGAAGAGTAGGCTGAAGTTCAAGACATTAGTCAGGAAGAATCAATACGCTAAGAAGTGGGATACGGAAGTTCTAAGGAATGACGAGATACGTTTGAAGTTCTCTAACGCTATAGATACAGCAATAAGGAATAGCCCAGTAGGCAGCACAGTTGAAGAGGAATGGACATCTCTAAAAAGGGCCATAATAGAAGTTGGGAAGGAAAACATAGGTACAAAGAAGGTAGCTGCGAAGAAACCATGGGTAACAGAAGAAATACTTCAGTTCATTGATGAAAGGAGGAAGTACAAACATGTTCCGGGAAAATCAGGAATACAGAAATACAAGTCGCTGAGGAATGAAATAAATAGGAAGTGCAGGGACGCTAAGACGAAATGGCTGCAGGAAAAATGTGAAGACATCAAAAACGATATGATTGTCGGAAGGACAGACTCATCATACAGGAAAGTAAAATCAACCTTTGGTGACATTAAAAGCAACGGTGGTAACATTAAGAGTGCAACAGGAAGTCCACTGTTAAATGCAGATAAGAGAGCAGATAGGTGGAAAGAACACATTGAAAGCCTCTATGAGGGTGAAGATTTGTCTGATGTGATAGAAGAAGAAACAGGAGTCGATTTAGAAGAGATAGGGGATCCAGTATTAGAATCGGAATTTAAAAGAGCTTTGGAGGACTTACGGTCAAATAAGGCAGAAGGGATAGATAACATTCCATCAGAATTTCTAAAATCATTAGGGGAAGTGGCAACAAAACGACTATTCACGTTGGTGTGTAGAATATATGAGTCTGGCGACATACCATCTGACTTTCGGAAAAGCATCATACACACAATTCCGAAGACGGCAAGAGCTGACAAGTGCGAGAATTATCGCACAATCAGCAAAACAGCTTATGCATCGAAGCTGCTTACAAGAATAATATACAGAAGAATGAAAAAGAAAATTGATAATGCGCTAGGTGACGATCAGTTTGGCTTTAGGAAAAGTAAAGGCACGAGGGAGGCAATTCTGACGTTACGGCTAATAATGTAAGCAAGGCTAAAGAAAAATCAAGCCACGTTCATAGGATTTGTCGACCTGGAAAAAGCGTTAGACAGTATAAAATGGTGCAAGCTGCTCAAGATTCTGAAAAAAGTAGGGTTAAGCTATAGGGAGAGACGGGTCATATACAATATGTACAACAACCAAGAGGGGATAATAAGAGTGAACGATCAAGAACGAAGTGCTCGTATTAAGTCGGGTGTAAGACAAGGCTGTAGCCTTTCGCCCCTACTCTTCAATCTGTACATCGAGGAAGCAATCATGGAAATAAAAGAAAGGTTCAGGAGTGGAATTAAAATACAAGGTGAAAGGATATCAATGATACGATTCGCTGATGACATTGCTATCCTGAGTGAAAGTGAAGAAGAATTAAATGATCTGCTGAACAGAATGAACAGTCTAATGAGTACACAGTATGGTTTGAGAGTAAATCGGAGAAATACGAAGGCAATGAGAAGTAGTAGAAATGAGAACAGCCAGAAACTTAACATCAGGATTGATGGTCACGAAGTCAATGAAGTTAAGGAATTCTGCTACCTAGGCAGCAAGGAGGACTTCAAAAGCAGACTCGCTATGGCAAAAAAGGCATTTCTGATCAAGAGAAGTCTACTAATATCAAATACCGGCCTTAATTTGAGGAAGAAATTTCTGAGGATGTACGTCTGGAGTACAGCATTGTATGGTAGTGAAACATGGACTGTGGGAAAACCGGAACAGAAGAGAATCGAAGCATTTGAGATGTGGTGCTATAGACAAATGTTGAAAATTAGGTGGACTGGGAAAGTAAGGAATGAGGAGGTTCTACGCAGAATCGGAGAGGAAAGGAATATGTGGAAAACACTGATAAGGAGAAGGGACAGGATGATAGGACATCTGCTAAGACATGAGGGAATGACTTCGATGGTACTAGAGGGAGCTGTAGAGGGCAAAAATTGTAGAGGAAGACAGAGATTGGAATACGTCAAGCAAATAATTGAGGACGTAGGTTGCAAGTGCTACTCTGAGATGAAGAGGTTAGCACAGGAAAGGAATTCGTGGTGGGCCGCATCAAACCAGTCAGTAGACCGATGACCAAAAAAAAAGAGAGATCATCTTGACCCTTTTGCCAGTTACAGAGCACATATCCTGTGGATACAGCTTACATTTCTTTAATGCAGTGGTTTCATAGCTGATTGTTGCCCCGTTAGGGACAGTTTCCCGCCCTAGGGGCAAGAGTTTGCCCTCTGCATCTGTTCGCTCCTCCGTCCTCTTTGACAAGGCCGTTGGCAGAACGAGAGTGACATCTTATGCCGGAAGTATCCGGACGCCATTACTAACGATTTTTATTCAAAATTTAAGTAGTCGCTATGTTCGACCCCAGAATTTTTTGATTAATAGTCAAAGACACTGTCTGTAGACAGTCTAGACCATGTGTTGTAAAGTGCGTACTGAGTGATTTTGGTATCTAGTGGGAACAACAACTTACGGTACAACATCTGTAAATGGTTCAGGAGTTTTCTGTAGTCTGGCTCTAGTAGTAACGGAATATACATCCTTTCATTTCTATTGTTCTACAAGAATTTTCTTAAGTGAAAAAGACTATGTCGTTAGAAGTTGTGTGGACGCCTATGATGATAATGATGATGTACTCAAAAATTGTCATTTTCACCCAACAAATTTTTAATTTATTTTAGGAAATGTAAACAGACCACATCATTGACGTTTTTTCCAACTTTTTTCGTATCCTCTGTTGTTGTCTCTGGGGTACACGGATTAAGCTGTAACACAGTACCTTGTTGACGGTATCGTTGTAGTCTACACACCATTTGTAATATACGTATGAAAGGCTTATTTCAATAGTGGTACAAGTGCAATTTTGTTCATTGTGAGATACAGAGTCCTAAAGTTAAATGAGCGCCGAAAAATTTGCAGGTGAGATACCAGAAATATCCAAGCATATGGCTTCTTTCTAGAGATCAACCTTTTGTTTCAGGAATTATTTTGTTTGAAAGCAACTGTGGTGAAATTTGTAGTTGTATTTTAGATCTGTGTAGCCTCTTGTATTAGCCAAGGGGGATCTTAAAACGGCCAGCAGTCTTTTTTCAGTACTAACTGTTTCCCTCTGGTGTTCTGTAGCAAACTATGTACTGCATACTGACATCGATGTAATGAATCTGTTGTGGTCCAGTCTCAGATAGTTGGAAAATCATCACTATCCAGTTTCTTTTTTTTTTCTTTTTGTTTCAGAAATGCCATATAACGAAACTGTCTTGCATTTTATAAACAGTTTTCAGTCTACATCTTTATTTTTATAACATATATGATTCTGGTGGTGCTATGAACGCAATGTCGATTCTCTGATATTTCGACATAACAGGCGGCGTGGGCCGCGCATGTGTGCCTTCTCCACAGAAAACAAAAGCTAAATATCAGGCAGGGCTGGAACCAGCTCCATAGAAGTCTGTGAGGGAGCGGCGGCCGTAGCGACCGACGGAAGGGAATTCCAGGGCAATGAGACGAATAAGGCTACCCCAGGACCATGGAGGACGCTTCCCTGCTGGCGGTGTATCCTACAACCCAGCGAGGAATGGGGCAATTCGGCGGCCAACGTGTGTGGAGGACAACGCAGCGAACGGAGGACCAACTGGAAGCGAGAGTGCACCCAAGGCACTTCTCGGTAATTTGTTTTCCTGATGCCTGCAAAAGTCTCATGATGCTGTAGTGATCAGGTAGTGTCTACGCCGTTGTACTGCGCTGGGCAGCCCTTAAAGGTCGACCAAGTGTTTATTCCTGGCGATACGCCTTTTAAGTTAAAAGCAGTGTGGTCTAGCGATGACTTCAATACTGTGTCCGAACAGGTCTCAGAAGGCGCAACAATACCGACCAACGGCTGTGCCATCCTCAGCCGACAGACAACAGTGGATGCAGATATGGAGGGGCACGTGGTCAGCATACCGCTCTCCCGTCCGTCGTCAGGTTTCGTGACCGGAGCTGCTACTTTTCAGTCAAGTAGATCCTCAACAGGCCTCACAAGGGCTGAGTGCAGCACGCTCGCAAACAGTGTTCTGTAGACCCGTAAGGTCCAAGTGCTAGCCAAGCCGCACAGCGCTTATCTTCAGCGATCTGACGAGAGCCGGTGTTACCACTGCTGCAAGGCCGTTGGCGGTCTAGTGAAGGGCGGATATAACTAACGGAACACGTGATTTTTATATTAAACGGTTTTGCATGTTTATATTTCTCTTTTGCAGTGTTGAGGTACCATATTCACGGCCAAAAACGGCGCTATCGGCGCTATTGCGCATCACCATTCATTTTCAGAGCCTCAAGACTATGTGACAAGGGTGCCACTATTTTGCCTACGATTCCTAAATTGGCGGCACTGCCTGTGGTTTGCCGCTGACTAGCGTAACGTGACTTCTTGGTGTAAGTGCTGGTATGCCAGCGCAGAGGTCCGAGGGAGAGAAGTTTGAGCAAAGCACGAGTGCTGACTGTAGCTGGTCTTCCGGTGGTCGATGTTTGGCAGTGAGTCGTGAGCGGGCATCTTTGTGTGGGGCTGCCGGCATGCACGGCAGTTGTTGCGGGCCTGCTGAGCTCAGCAGTCTTACGCTCTATAACCTGTGCATTACGGACATTGACTGTAGTGTATCCGTGTTTCTTGAACGTCAGATAAACGGAGTTATAAACTCACCAGACAAAAAATTAGTGACTTCGTTCCCAAGTTTTGGCAACGGCTACACCGGTTCCTATCAGATCACCGAAGTAAAGCACTGTCGTGCGTGGCCGACACTTGGATGGGTGACCATCCGGGCCGCCATGCGCTGTTGCCATTTTTCGGGGTGCACTGAGCCTCGTGATTCCAATTGAGGAGCTACTCGCCCGAATAATAGCTGCTCCGATCAAGGAAAACCATCATAACGACCGAGCTAACAGTGTGCTGGCCACACGCCACACCTATCCACATTATACGGCGGTCGGATGGTCCCGATGGGCCACTTGTGGCCTGAAGACGGAGAACTTTTCCATGTTTTAATCTATGTGTCTTTTGAAGAATATTAACTGTTTCGTGACCTCATACCTGCGACTAGAGCATTGATTATCTAAATTTTGCGCCATTTACTCCAGATCAGACCACCATTCGGTTCTCCGGGAGTTGGATTGCTAAGGGAAAGGACACCATGAGAATAAGACTGGTTAAAAATTGCTATTGTCATTTCTACTTAACTATTTCCCTAGTTACTTCATTAAAAAGAGTAAAAGTAACATTATTACCAGCCCGATATAGTTCACCTATATCATACGTATTAGTTTGCTTAAAGTTCAGTTTTGTGTTAATTAGTTTCGAATAAAATTATATGAAGAGTTATAAAAGTTCACCAGGACAACTGTCATCCCTTCCGCTCCACTGTTTCAACGTTGCTGCGACACTATTCTTGCTCACAGAGCTTTGTTCCGAAATTGTGGAAAGTGGATGTAGGTGACAGAGCTAGGTATACATTATGAGATTTGAGCCTTTTCCGGTGCTCTTAGCGACATCGCTGTCAGAGAATGAATGTCCTATGAAGTTGTCATTCGTGGATAATATATTCCCATAGCTACTGTACGTACGCTGACCCAATCACTCCACCAGGTATTTGTAGAACCCGTTCGGATATCGTCTGGAAAACAACATGGTGTAAATACTGCCATCGCAGTGGTTCAATTAGCTAAGACCGAAATTCATTCATTTATTGAATTTCTGGGAGGACGAATTCCTTCGCAGTCCCAGCTTAGGATACTGAAGACCAGGTTACCGTATATGTAGATCGTTTGACTTGAATTCCGCTGTGCAAGGAATGCGAACACAGTGAAGTGGTGAACTGTCTCTAGGTACCAAGTACGAGCTCGACAG
The DNA here is from genome assembly GCF_023897955.1 of Schistocerca gregaria. NCBI lineage: Eukaryota > Metazoa > Arthropoda > Insecta > Orthoptera > Acrididae > Schistocerca > Schistocerca gregaria. The sequence continues at coordinate 541,716,853 of NC_064924.1, forward strand.
ATAGACACACCTGTTGTTGGTAGCTTCCGTACAAGAGGATAGGTCCACTGGAGGAATTTACCCGTCGTCCAAGGGCAGAGTCTTTGACTCTAGTCCTCAAAACGTCCTGGGTCCCAGAGACGAATCCAGCCAATGCTTAAATTTTGAAAAGAAATTATTACCAATGAGGACCGGAGAGTTACGGCTTAAAAAGACACTCTCGATGTGCCAATGGCCTTGTCAAAGAGGGAGGAGGAGCGGACAGAGTTTCAGGACACTCTCTTTTACTTGGGATGGGAAACTGCCCTAAGCAGAATTAGATCAACAATGATCAGCGGAAAGAGGAAGCAGAAGGCAACTGAAACCATTGCACTAAAGACACGTTAAGATCATCCACAGGACATGTGGTCTGTAATGGGAAAGTGTTGTGATACTCAGATGGCCGATGTGGCCGAGTGGTTCTAGGCGCTGCAGTCTGGAACCGCGTGAACGCTACGGTCGCAGGTTCGAATCCTGCCTCGGGCTTGGATGCGTGTGATGTCCTTAGGTTAGTTAGGTTTAAGTACTTCTAAGTTCTAGGGGACTGATGACGTCAGATGTTAAGTCCCATAGTGTTCATAGTCATTTTGAACCTTTTGTTGTGATGATCTCACCACTCGCAAAAGACTCCGGATCAGACCACCATTCCGTTCTCCGGGAGTCGACTGCTAAGGGGACGGACACCATGAGAATAAGACTGAAAAACAAACGGGAGGATAACGTTCTACGTGTCGGGGTGTGGAATACAAGATGTTTGAACGTGGTAGGGAAACTCGAAAATCCGAAAAGAGAAATGCAAAGGCCCAATCTACGTATAGTAGAGGTCATCCAGGTGATATCAAAAGAAGGTAAGGATTTATCGTCAGAAGAATATAGGGTAATACCAAAATCAACAGAAAATGATATATCGGGAATAGGGTAGAGATTGTATTACTGTGGTAAATTCAGTGATAGGCTAGTTCTCATCAACAGACAGGCTTGTAGGTGCGGGGGTGCGGCAAACACAGCTATGAGTAGTCATTCTGAGCATTAATAACTGCTCCAGCTGTAGTTAGTCCTTTATTATACGCTCACTACCAGTTTCATGGCAGTAAAAGCCATCTGAAGTTGTGGCCGAAGATAGATATCATCAGATTCAAAAGCAGACCAATGCCGACAGCGTCAGTAAGTGTCGACGTCTCAAGCAGGAGATGAAGACATGGAGAAAGTGTATGAGGATACTGAAGGAGAAATTCAGTACGTCAATGGAAGTGATAATCTAATAGTCATGGGAACTGGAAGGCGGTTGTAAGAAAAGGAGTAGAAGAAATGATTTCCTGAACTAATTCTTGTTATTTTGGTGTGGTTACTGTACTTTTACCATCGGAAATAGAATTAGCTTCGCATCTTCGTGAATCCAAAGTGACAAGTCATTAATATATATTTATAACAACAAAGGATCAAGATTGCACATTGTGGGGCCGCGTTCTTTACATCGCCCCAGTTTGAGAAATCAGTTTATTTTTGGGCATTATGTGAACTGTTCATTTCAGCCTTCTGTACCCTTCCAGTTAAATATGAGTTAAACATTTTTGTGCACTGTCCCACTAAAACCACAATCCTTAAGCTTACCTGGAAGAATTCCTTGGTTTGTACAATCAAAAGCCTTTGAGAGATCACAGAAAATTCTAACCGGTTATCTTCAGTTACTCAGAGCATTTAATATTTGATCAGTGAAAGCATTTTATGTTTGAAAAGCCTATCTCAAAACCATATTGTCATATTGTTTGTTCTTCAACTGACCGCTGTAAAAAGGAAATACAACAATGTCTAGGGAAAGACAGGAATACAGCAATACAAATCACTTAGTACTGAAGTAAATAGGAAAAGTAAAGCAGCCAAGGCATAGTGGCTGTCGGAAAATTGTGAAGAAGTGAGAAAAGAAATAACGGTCGGGGGGAGTAATGTAGCGTATAGAAAAGTCGAAACAACGTTCGGTGAAATTAAAAACAAGGGTGATAACATTAGGAGTGCAATGTGAATTCCATTTTGGAACGCAGAGGAGGGAGCCGATAGGTCGAAGGAGTATATTGAAAGTCTATTACAGGGTGAAGAATTGACCGATGACGTGATAGAAGAGAAAAATTGGAGTCGACATGGAAAAGAAAGCGGATCCAGTATTTGAGTCACATTTTAAAACAGTTTTGAAAGCTTGAGATCAAATAGAGCGGAAGGGATAGGTAACATTCCTTCGAAAATTCTAAATTCATGGGGGGCGGGGAGTGGCAACAGAAAGATGACTATTCAAGTTCGTGTGTAGAGTCTATGAGACTGGCGATGTACCATCAGATTTTCGGAGAAGATATCATAGACACAGTTTCGAAAAAGACAAGGGTAAGTAAGTGTGAGATCTATCGCACAATCAGCTTTACAGCTTATGCAGCCGAGCTGTTGACAAAAATAGTGTACAGGAGAACGGAAAAGAAAATTGAGGATATGTTAGGTCACGAACAGTTTGGCTTCGCAAAAGGTAAAGGCACGAGAGAAACAGTCCTGATGTTGCACTTCTGGGAAAAGTATTCAGGAATTCCGGAAAACCGTATTTGGTAACTGCTTTACTGTCACCGTCGTCAGTAACATTAATTGCTATCGCATAATAAAGGTATTGATTGAGTGCCAGATTCTGAGACTGAGTTGCGTTGTGGAAGCTATTAGAAGTATTTCCCATTGAAACCAGGAGCTTCTGCAAATCTACGCCAATCTTGGGGATTTTACGTTCTTTAAAATGTGACATGTTTTTTTCATCACATCTGCACGGTGTTCTGACCTGGTGTGTGTACCATGCAAGATAAGTTCCGTCTCTTATTAATTCATTTGGAATAAATCTCACAATTGCTGTCGATAATAACTCTTTCAATTTAAGCCATATATGGTCTACGCTTATACAGTTCAGAAGGAATCGGAACTGTGTCGTAGGAAGGGATCAAGACAATTTTTGTCTGAATTTTTTCAATAGACACATTCTGCATTTATTTTTAGTGGGTCTGGGTGGTACGATATTTAGTCTCCCTAAACGGCTTTGTGGTCACTAATCCTTGTATACGTTACGATGTTCTCTATTTGCTCGGGATTATCCCCATGAACCACGGACCTTGCCATTGGTGGGGAGGCTTGCGTGCTTCAGCGATACAGATAGCCGTACCGTAGGTGCAACCACAACGGAGGGGTATCTGTTGAGAGGCCAGACAAACGTGTGGTTGCTGAAGATGGGCAGCAGCCTTTCCAGTAGTTGCAGGGACAACAGTCTGGATGATTGACAGACCTGGCCTTGTAACGCTAACAAAAACGGCCTTGCTGTGCTAGTACTGCCAACGGTTGAAAGCAAGGGGAAACTACAGCCGTAATTTTTCCCGAGGGCATGCAGCTTTACTGTATGGTTAAATGATGATGGCGTCCTCTTGGGTAAAATATTCCGGAGGTAAAATAGTCCCCCATTCGGATTTCTGAGCGGGGACTACTCAGGAGGGCGTCGTTATCAGAAGAAAGAAAACTGGTGTTCTACGGATAGGAGCGTGGAATGTGAGATCCCTTAATCAGGCCGGTAAGTTAGAAAATTTAAAAATGGAAATGGATAAGTTACAGTTAGATATAGTGGGAATTAGTGAAGTTCGGTGGCAGGAGGAAGAAGACTTCTGGGCAGGTGAATACAGGGTTACAAATACAAAATCAATTAGGCGTAATGCAGGAGTAGGTTTAATAATGAATAAAAAAATAGAAGTGCGGGTAAGCAACTAAACACAGCATAGTGAACGCATCATTATGGACAAGATAGATACGAAGCCCTTGCCGACCTCAGTAGTACAACTTTATATGCCGACCAGCTACGCAGATGACGAAGAGATTGATGAAATGTATGATGAGATAAAAGAAATTATTCACATACTGAAGTGAAACGAAAATTTAATAGTCATGGGTGACTGGAATTCGATAGCAGGAAAAGGAAGAGAAGAAAACGTAGTAGGTGAATATGGGATGGGGGTAAGGAATGAAAGAGGAAGCCGCGTAGTAGAATTTTGCACAGAGCATAACTTACTCATAGCTAACACTTGGTTCAAGAACCTACAGCCGTAATTTTTCCCGGGGCATGCAGCTTTACTGTATGGTTAATGATGATGGCGTCCTCTTGGGTAAAATATTCCGGAGGTAAAATAGTCCCCCATTCGGATCTCCGGCCGGGGACTACTCAAGAGGACGTCGTTATCAGGAGAAAGAAAACTGGCGTTCTACTGATCGGAGCGTTGAATGTCAGATCTCTTAATCGGACGGGTAGGTTAGAAAATTTTTTAAAAGGGAAATGGATAGGTTAAAGTTAGAGGAGGCAGGAGGAACTCGACTTTTGGTCAGGAGGATACAGGGTTATAAATACAAAGTCAATAGGGGTAATGCAGGAGTAGGTTTAATAATTAATAAAAAATAGGAGTGCGGGTAAGCTACTACAAACAGCATAGTGAGCGCATTATTGTAGCCAAGATAGACACAAAGCCCACGCCTACAAATTTATATGCCAACTAGCTCTGCAGATGGAGAAGGAATTAAAGACATGTATGATAAAAGAAAAGAAATTATTCAGATGGTGAAGGAAGACAAAAATTTAACAGTAATGGGTGACTGGAATTCGGTAGTAGGAAAAGGAAGAGAACGCAGTAGATGAATATGGATTGGGGGTAAGAAATGAAACAGGAAGCCATCTGGTAGAATTTTGCACAGAGCACAACTTAATCGTAGCTAACACTTGGTTCAAGAATCATAAAAGAAGGTTGTATACATGGAAGAAGCGTGGAGACACTGACAGATTTCAGATAGATGATATAATGGTAAGACAGAGATTTAGGAACCAGGTTTTAAATTGTAAGACATTTCCAGGGGCAGATGTGGACTCTGACCACAGTCTATTGGTTATGAACTGTAGAGTAAAACTGAAGAAACTGCCAAAAGGTGGAAATTTAAGGAGATGGGACCTGGATAAATTGACTAAACCAGAGGTGGTACAGAGTTTCAGGGAGAGCATAATGGAACAATTGACAGGAATGGGGGAAAGAAATACAGTAGAAGAAAAATGGGTAGCTCTGAGGGATGAAGTAGTGAAGGCAGCTGAGGATCAAGTAGGCCCCGGGAGTAGAAAACATTCCATTAGAACTATTGACGGCCTTGGGAGAGCCAGTCCTAACAAAACTCTACCATCTAGTGAGCAAGATGTATCAGGCAGGCGAAATACCCTCCGACTTCAAGAAGAATATAATAATCCCGATCCCAAAGAAAGCAGGTGCTGACAGATGCGAAAATTACCGAACAATCAGTTTAATAAGTCACGGATGCAAAATACTAACGCCTATTGTCTACAGACGAATGGAAAAACTGGTAGAAGCTGACCTCGGGGAAGATCAGTTTGGATTCCGTAGAAATTTTGGAACACGTGAGGCAATACTGACACTACGACTTATCTTAGAAGCTAGGTTAAGGAAAAGCAAACCAACGTTTCTAGCATTTGTAGACTTAGAGAAAGCTTTTGACAATGTTGACTGGAATAGTCTCTTTCAAATTCTAAAGGTGGCAGGGGTAAAACACAGTGAGCGATAGGCTATTTACAATTAGTACAGAAACCAGAAGGCAGTTATAAGAATAGAGGGGTATGAAAGGGAAGCAGTGGTTGAGAAGGGAGTGAGACAGGGTTGTAGCCTCTCCCCGACGTTATTCAATCTGTATATTGAGCAAGCAGTGAAGGAAACAAAAGAAAAATTCGGAGTAGTTATTAAAATTCATGGAGAAGAAATAAAAACTTTGATGTTCGCCAATGACATTGTAATTCTGTCAGAGACAGCAAAGGACTTGGAAGAGTTGAACGGAATGGGCAGTGTCTTGAAGGGAGGATACAAAATGAACATCAACAAAAGCAAAACGAGGATAATGGAGTGTAGTCTAATTAAGTCGGTTGATGCTGAGGGAATTAGATTAGGAAATGAGACAGTTAAAGTAGTAAAGGAGTTTTGCTATTTGGGGAGCAAAATAACTGATGATGGTCGAAGTAGAGAGGATGTAAAATGTAGACTGGCAATGGTAAGGAAAGCGTTTCTGAAGAAGAGAAATTTCTTAACATGGAGTATAGATTTAAGTGTCAGGAAGTCGTTTCTGAAAGTATTTGTATGGAGTGTAGCCATGTATGGAAGTGAAACATGGACGATAAATAGTTTAGACAAGAAGAGAATAGAAGCTTTCGCAATGTGGTGCTACAGAAGAATGCTGAAGATTAGGTGGGTAGATCACATAACTAATGAGGAGGTGTTGAATAGGATTGGGGAGAAGAGAAGTTTGTGGCACAACTTGACTAGAAGAAGGGATCAGTTGGTAGGACATGTTCTGAGCCATCAAGGGATCACGAATTGAATATTGGAGGGCTGCGTGGAGGGTAAAAATCGTAGAGGGAGACCAAGAGATGAATACACCAAGCAGATGCAGAAGGTCGTAGGTTGCAGTAGGTACAGGGAGATGAAGAAGCTTGCACAGGATAGAATAGCATAGAGAGCTGCGTCAAACCAGTCTCAGGACTGAAGACCACAACAACAGGAGGTCAAGTATGTTTTCGCAAACATTTAAGCTATGTCTGAACTAACTGCCGAAAAAATTTACTGAGAACTCATTCAGAACAATTTTGGACGATGTTTTACTCCTACCACTGGCTTGAACACGTATTTTCGCCAACATATCGAGGGTAGAATGAAGTCAAGACCAAATATAACTGTATGAATGAGGTAGCTAGTTGAGTAATATTCAAGTAGTTTTAGGAGTTTTCAGCAGCTATGCTTTGATGACACAGTTTGATCCTTTGTAAAACTTTAAACAGAACATATCTCCGGTGTGATCAAAGCCTGAAAATAGCGAACCCATTAGAAAAGAAATGAAGTAGCGAGACAAAGAAAGCGTAGAATTGTATTTGAATAGTCTCACGTAAAGAGAACATAATCCCAAATAAATAATTAACAATGTATTAACAATAGTATAGACAGAGAAATTCCTTATTAACTACAAGGGTTGCAGTTAAACTAACCACACTGGTAGCTGTCTTTAGCAGTCTTATACACTATATGATCAGAAGTACTCTGACCCCTGGCCAAAAATGACTTACAAGTTAATGGCACCCTCCATCAGTAATACTGGAATTCAATATAGTGTTGGCCAACCTGTAGCCTTGATGACACCTTCCGCTCTGCCAGTCATACGTTCAATCAGGTGCTGGATGGTTTCTTGGGGACTCGCAGCTCATTCTTCACGGAGTGCTGCGCTGAGGAGAGGTATCAATGTCGGTCGATGAGGCCTGGCACCAATTCGGCGTTCCAAAATATCCCGAAGGTGTTTAATACGAGACAGGTCAGGACTCTGTCCATTACAGGGATGTTATTGTTGTGTAAGCACTCCACCACAGGCCATGCATTATGAACAATTTCTCGATCCCGTTGAACGATGCCATCCCAGAATTGCTCTTCAACAGTGGGAACCAAGAAGGTGCTTAAGACATCAATGTAGGCCTGTGTTGTGATAGTGCCACGTAAAACAACAAGGGGTGCAAGACCCCACCATGAAAAACACGACCACACCATAACACCACCACCTCCGAATTTTACTGTTGGCACTACACAAGCTGCTTGATGAGGTGCTCAGGGCATTCGCCCTACCAACACCCCCATCGGATCGCCACATTATGTACCGTGATTCTTCACTCCACGCAACGTTTGTCCACTGTTCAAATCGTCCAGTGTTTACGCTCCTTACACCAAGCGAGGTATCGTCTGGCATTTACCAGCGTGAAATGTGCCTCATGAACAGCGGCTCGAGCATGCAATTAAAATTTTCTCACCTTCCTCCTGTCATAGTACTTGCTGTGGATCCTGATGCAGTTTGGAATTCCTGTATGATGATGTGGATAGATGTCTGCCTATTACACATTACGACCCTCTTCAACAGTCGGTGGTCTCTGTCAGTCTAGAGACGAGGTCAGCACGTACGCTTTGGTGCTGCACGTGTCCCTTCACGTTTCCACTTCACTATCACATCGGAAACACTGGATCTTGGGTTGTTTAGCAGTGTGAAAATCTCACCTACAGACGTATGACACAAGTGACCCAATCACCTGATTACGTTCGAAGTCCGTCAGTTCTGCGGAGTACCCCACTCTGCTCTATCAGGGTGCCTAATGAGTATTGAGGGCACTGATATGGAGTACCTGGCAGTAAGTGGCAGCACAATGCACCTAATATGAAAAACGTATGGTTTTGGGGGTGTCCGGATACTTTTGAGCACATAGTATAGCTGTCTTATAGCAGTGAGCAGTCTCAATCGTAGTTTGCTATAAAAGACTCTCATTCCAAGTCTAAGAGAATACATTTCTGTGCTTCGATGGATCACACTTTGGACAACTGCCTAAAATCCAGAATCACAGAAAATAAGCCCGCTAGACAGCACCTATGGGCTACCACGACCTGATGGAGGTCAACGTCGCATAGCGTTGCTCGAAGTGGACGGTTGGCTGTTCTTAGAGGGCCCTGAAGATGCCGCTGTGTAGGAGAAGCTCTGGCTTCAACTGGGTTCTGCGTTAGAACTGCTGTCTGTGTGAACGCTTTGGGGAGATGATCCTTGGTTAGCTCAGCAAAATGAGCTGCTCCTGCAACGGCAAGGGGCACTCTAAATACCTACCTCGTAGGAAGACATTGTCTCCTTGCTCAGAGAACACGTTACTAGCGGAGTGCTCTCGACTGCAGCACTGTTGACGACGATACTCTCACGAGTAGTAGCGAGGCCGGTACCTATCGTCGTGGGTTAATAGTTACACATTTCCGTGGTGGCCTGTGATAACAAATCAGCCTGTTCGTGCTGTTGTCCGGTATGTTTCCATACATGTGGTGCGCGTGTAGGCCAGTTTTTGGATTGCCGGAAAAAGTGCCTGTTCAGACAACAGACGTCTGAAGTACTGAATCGCAGCCATCCGCTACGTCTGAGTGTGCGTAGGGTAGCTTTTGTGGCAGGTGAATATCTGGTATGTACGAGTAGCAAGAATTTTATTGTAATGTGATGATGTGCTGCAGATTACAGCAACAGTTACTGCCCCAGAAATGTCAATTTCCTTACGAAAATCACTGGAGACCAGATTAAATTCCTACATCTTTGTTACGTAAAGGTAAAATTGTTGTCAAACACAAATGTTAGTTTGAATGCCATAGCGTTTTAATAAGCCGCTTCTCCTGGGCTTTAAGTTGAGGCTCAGTCGCGCGTGCCGTCGGTGACCATTTCATTTTCATTTTTATGGCTTCATAGAAATACTACAACCTCGTGTCCTGACTTCCTAGATGTAAAGGCTGAATGGGTAACTTTTCTCTTTATTTCCACATGAGAAGGATATTGGACACTAGGTCCTTTGACCCTCCTAAGGTGCTGGTTACTTTGTTACATTTGGTTCGAAGTTATACACTGTTCCAGTTGAACTTAACGTTTCTGTCACATAACGTTACGTTTCTTTCCCTCCTTTTTTTGTTTATGAACATATATTACTTCCTTATATCAATTGGAGTGTCTCGATGATACCGCACAGAACTCTCATGTGATGATGCCATCTCTCAGGAGGGACACATCCCACATAATCGAGATATGTCGTAGTGCTTGGCTACAGGGACCAGACTACAAAGGCCATTGGTCTCTATCTCGTAGTGGGGACGGGTCTTTGTGCTCCAATGGTAGCGAACTGTTTTTGTGGGGACGATACGATTATTTCCCTATGGACTCTATTTGCACTTCCTGATGGAGGACCGTGATCCTTGTCCATACCTACACATCAAAAAAAGGTTTGGAGAACATAGTTCAAATGCCTCTAAGCACTATGGGACTTAACATCTGAGTTCATCAGTCCCCTATACTTAAAACTACTTATACCTAACTAACCTAAGAACATCACACACATCCATGCCCGAGGCAGGATTCGAATCTGCGACCGGAGTAGTGGCGCGGTTCCAGACTATAGCGCCTAGAACCGCTCGGACACAGCGGTCGGCACTGCTGACGATAGACTTTGACTGTCGATATTGTATCACAGACAAAGTCCCTTTGACTGTTCAGAGATGCCACTAAACCGTCCAAAAGATGTAAACGACCGTGCTTGAGCAGCGCCCATTAGACGGATGGGGTCCGACAGCCGATCAATTCCAGTCATTCCACCAGGAAGGAGGCACATGGCTCCTATTTGTAGTTCAAGCATGTCTAGACGGTCAACACCGCTGTTCGATCGTGTCCACATTATTACTTTGTGCCAGGAATGGCTTTCAACAAGGGAAGTGTCCAGGCCGTTTCGGAGGGCGAGGCGATGTTGTTAGGACATGGAGGAAATAAAGAAACTGTAGATGACATGCCTCGCTAAAGTCGCCCAAGGACTGCTACTACAATGGATGACTGCTAGCTACATATTATTGCTCGGAGGAACCCTGATAGCAACAGCATCATGTTTAATAATAGCTTTCGTGCTGCCACAGGACGCAGTTTTATGACTCAAACTGTGCGCAATAGGCTGCATGATATCCAACTTCACTCCCGACGTCCATGGCAAGGTCCATATTTGATGCCACGACACCATGCAGCGCAGTTCAGATGGGCCCAACATCATGCCGAATGGATTGCTCGGGATTATCATCATGTTGTCTTCACCAATGAGTGTCGCATATGCCTTCAACCAGACAATCGTCAGAGACGTCTTTGGAGGCAACCTGATCAGGTTGAACGCCTTAGTCATCCTGTCCAGCGAGTGCAGCAAGGTGGAGATTCCCTGCTGTTTTGGGTTGGCATTATGTGGAGCTGACGTACGCCGCTGGTGGTCATGGACGGTCCCATAACGGTTGTACGATACGTGAATGCCATCCTCCGACTGGCAGTGCAACCATATCGGCAGCATATTGGCGAGGCATTCGTCTTCATGGGCGCCTCCATAGTGCACATCTTGAAAATTACATCGCTCGACTAGAGTGGCCATCACGTACTCCAAATATGAACCCTATCGAACATACCTGGGATAGATTGAAAAGGGTTGTTTATGGACGACGTGACCTACCAAACTCTCTGAGGGTTCTACGATGAATCACCTTTGAGGAGTGGGACATTCTGCATCAACAGTACCTTGATCAACTTGTGGGTAGTACGCCACTATGAATACAGGCATGCGTCAATGCAAGAGGACGTGCTACTGGGTATTAGAGGTACCAAACTGTACAGCAATCTGGACCACCTCCTCTGAAGGACTCGCTGTGTGGTGATACAACATGCAGTATGTGGTTTTCATAAGAAATAAAAAGGGAGGAAATTATTTTTATATTGATCTATATTCCAATTTTCTGTACAGGTTCCGGAACTCTCGGAACCGAGGAAATGCAAAACTCTTTTTGATGTGTAGGTCCACCAAGGATTAACAATGGGTATCAGTTTTCTAAGGTTTGTAGTGGTCCAGGGAAAGCATCCATATAAGACCGAAGGCGGGATTGTTGTTCAGTAATGGTACAGTTTGGTCCTTACGTTGAGATGTCGACAACATAGGGTATTATTGGTGAAACAGGTGCATGGTGCTGTTGCGTTTATCTTGAATGTGGTCCTTGACGAGCAGTTTCCGGTCCAGTATCACTCTTAGGTATTTCACCTGATTTTTCCAAGGAGTTGTTGCGCAGTGTGAGACGGTCTCTGAGTTCGGGCCTTCGCCGAGTAAGCATAACGGATTCAGGCTAACGCGGTTTGCTGTTGTCCATAATTGAGTAAGTGTAAGTTTACGTTGAAGGCACCGTATCAGTGCATCGACTCTGTGGCTGCTGGTAAGGATCGGTGTAGTGTTCGCGAACTGCACAAGGACGATTTGTGGAAATGTAACAGCAAATCATTCACTATCAAGACGAATAGAGTCTGAAACAGAACAGAGCTCTCTGGGACATCATCTGGCAGTTGTTGAATATTGGACCGTTGACCATCAATTCGGACAAAGGGGCGGCTATCTTGAAGACAGCTGTCAATAAAATTCGTCCAGTATTCCGGAATGGTGGGGACTTCACGCTGTACGAGGGGCGTTTGAAAAGTCCGTGCAAAAATAAAACTACTTACGTGTTTGGGATAAACTTGTTTTATTTTTCAGCATGGTCTCCTTTTAGACTTATACACTTCGTCCAACGCTGTTCTAATTTGTTGATCCCTTCCAAATAATAGGAAATATTCAAGTCTGCAAAATAGCTATTAGTTGCTGCAGTCAGCTCCTCGTTTGAATAAAATCTTTGTCCCGCCAGCCATTTCTTCAAATTGGGGAACAAATAGTAGTCCGAGGGAGCCAATCCTGGAGGATAGGGAGGATATAAAACGAGTTGGAATCCCATTTCCATTAATTTTGCGGCCACAACTGGTGAGGCGTGTGCTGGTGGATTGTCGTGATGGAAAAGGACTTTTTTGCGGTGCAATCGCCGGGGTTATTCTTGCAGCCCGGTTTTCAAACTGTCCAATAGCGATGAATAATATTCACTGTAACAGTTTTACCCTTTTCTATATAGTCGATGAGGATTCTCCCTTGCGAATCCCTTCCGGCCGAAGGAACGGCCTTCGGCGTTTTTGGTGCAGGAGTATAGTAATGCATCCATGTTTCATCTACAGTGACGAAACGACTCTTAAAGCCCTGCGGATTCTTCTCGACCAGCTGTAAGCCATCCTTGCGACACTTCAGACGATTCTGTTTTTGGTCAAGTGTGAGCAATCGCGGAAGCCTTCTTGCGGATAGTTGTCTCATGTCCAAATGTTTATGCAAAATATTCATTCGAGATGTCCACAACACTAGCCATCTCTCGCACCTTAACTCTTCTGTCATCTATCACCATATCATGGATTTTATCGATGATTTTCTGGAGTCGTATCCTCCACAGGGCGTCCAGAAAGTTCAGCATCACTTGTGCCCATATGGCCACTCCAAAAATGTTGAAACCACTCATAACCTGTTCTCATCGAAGGTGCAGGGTCACCATAATGTTTATCAAGCTTCTCTTTAGTTTCCTGAGGCGTTTTGCCTTTCATCAAGTAATGTTTGATCACCATACGAAATTCTTTTTCGCCCATTTTTGACAATTGCTCGACTTCCTTGATTCACACAAATGCCAAACACAAAGAAATGGACCAATACGGCTGAAACTTGATGTGCGTCCTTTCCAAAGATGCTACTAACTAAACATGACCTCGATACGCGCCGGTGGTGCCATCTCTCGGACTTTGCACGGGCTTTTCAAACGCTCCTCTTATTTGAACACATCAGTTAACAATCAAATATTTGTGCCGCCCGAACGACAACTTTTCCAAACATTTGACTCAATGACTGCCAGGAAACAATTATGAAGTAATACTGTTGTTTGGGTTGATTCTGTCGATGAGATTGGTGCAATTTGAGTTTATACTGGCTCAGGATTCACGATTTATTCAAACATTCCCACGAATTGCAAAAATGCATAGTTTCGAAAATTTGCTGAGACATGCATTTCGAACAAAGCAAAAGCTGATGTTTTAGATCGTCTCATACCTGGTGTGTGAGATGAGAACAGCCATCGTATCATCTCACTTTTCTTGGCGGAATTCCATCGTTCTGTAACGCAGCTCCCAAGAAAGGCGCTAAAGTTCCCGGCGGTCCTTGGGCCTATTGTACCGCTTCCTGCGTTTTCGCGCCCTGTTTTAAGGTTCTTCAAGTTCTGGAGCAGTGGCGAAATCTCTTAATTGTAGAATGGGCGCAGCTCAGTTGTGACCATAGCGTGACGGTAGGCCCTTCGGATCTTTCCCCTCAGTGCAGATGGCCTCTGGGTGGACTGTTGTCAGAACGTCTGCTGTCTGACGAACATTGCTGCTAAGGAACGCCTGGTACTGGTGGTAGTATGTGGTCTGTTTTACTTGAAGGCGTAGATGTTCCAGTCCCTTTATGATTATGCCGCCCGCTAGACTGTGGTCGGACATTAGGTCGTTAATGGTTTGAAGGGGCAGATCGAGTCTTACTTTTTCACGTCAGCTATGTCCAAGACGTCGTGTATGTGGACTGGATTGTGTGGGCTCAAATGGTATGGTTTGCAGTCGTACCTCAAGCCATGAGGCTGGGTCCCTCGTGGGTTGGTACGGAGCGAATTCTGTGCAAATTGCTTGGTGTTGACATGCCCGCCAGCAGAATTCTCTTGTGTTGAGAGAATAGCAGCAGGTCATCCTCGACGAACGGTCTCTGAGGGCTTAGTTCAGCCAATAGATGCCAATCGATTAGAGATGTTAACTGCTGTTGCTTCCAGAGATACAAATTGTGGAAGTCCGAGAGAAACGTGTGTGATTGATCACTTGATATATTCATGGCCGTGCCGCCCCTTCGGCCATTTGCTCTACCAGTCCGGTAGTGCACCACGTTGTGTAAGTTGAAGGGTTGGTTGGGACGGAAGTGCGTTTCCGTCTGGAAACGAGTGAGGAAATCCTTGAGTTCTACCTTCTTACTGCAGATGCCGTTCGCTTTAAATATATAGAGTGAAAGGTTTCCCCACCTTTGTTCGCCTACGGACCAATACTGGGGAGAATATCTTCATGGGTCCATCTACTAAGTTTAGTAGTTTGGATTGGATGTCTCGTCATTCATTAAATTTTCATAAGGTGTTTTCAATGAGGGTAAAAATGTTCTTCTGTCATGATTTCCGACGATTCGAACTGTGAATGTGCGTCCGTTGTAGTCGCGGTAAGTTGTTAACCACTGGCGCCAGCTGAAGTGTGCCAGGCGACTGTGGACTTTGTCGTTCTTCAACGTAAAGACGGAAATTTCTTTTCATTGGCAACATTCAGTATAGTGGGGATAACAAGCGGTTGTTGTTTGATCTGTGCTGCTTGTCCCTGTGCAGTGTAAATCTGGAAGAGTGATGGTCCATGTACTGCACACACCGTGGTGGCAGGTGGAAATAATTGGCTGTATGGAAGAAACATTGACATCTTCTGCATTGTGGAGGTCCTTCTTTTCATCGATGTGTTTCGGTTACAACTTTTGAGTTGAGAAGACGTTTGATGTCATATACTGACTCGCTGACTGGGCCTGCAGGTAGGGCCACACAGTACACTGATTGTGGTACTATCTTGCTGGTTTTCTTGTCTTGCTATGTAAATCGATAGACCGAGACTCGGAAAACAACGTTGCACATAGGTTGTACTAGCTCCGCTTTTGTGATTTCCATGGAAACGCACTTGATGACTTTAAGAGACTTGTCGGTTGGCGATTGGTATGTAAAAAACGGAATTTTTGGATCCTTGAAAAGCCGCAGGTTAACCCTAGTCAGTGATGAGAAGTGATATTTTATTGCATCACCCTTAAATTGTCCTTATGGGCCCCTCGACACGTTTCTTCAGTTCACTGTTCAGGAGGAGGTATTGGCCTGGGTATTGGATAACAAACGGTGGTAGCCTCACTGGTGGTATTAGAGGGTTTTGCGTCGGTGCAGGATTTGAGTTGTTGCTCCTTCCTGCTCTGCTCTGTTCTGTTGACACCTCCATGTGGGATTATCGTCGTTGTCCAACTTTTTTGGTCACTCAAATCTGACGAATTTGATTGTCCACTCCGCTCCATTAGGTTCGATGTCCTCGCCGTTACCAACGGTAGGTGTCATTATTTCACATCTGGCTGTGAGTCCTTTGGCGCTTTCATCTCGGAGTTTCTATCCTGGGTGGTGGGTCGGCGGTCTGGTGCCGTCGTCAGGTACTGAATTGTCTGGAAAGGAGTGTGTTGTGTAGTGTAACTATCCTGCTTCATTCCGCCTGCCGGGTTCCCGACCGCGAACCGTGTCTGAGACGGCACTTGCTGACTTCTGTTGTCCTTTGCACGAGCGTTGACGAGTGAAAAACCGCTTGGCATCTGTCGCCGAGATGGTCAGGTAACCAGACTGTTAGTACACTTGACGGTACGTGGTTTGATACCCGAAGCAACGAGCATCGCACTCGGGCCCGTGGTGTGAAGGTGAACAATGAAAATGTGCATAAACGGCATGGTGTGATAAGAAGTCTATTAGGGACCAAATGGTTCAAATGGCTCTGAGCACTATGCGACTTAACTTCTGAGGTCATCAGCCGCCTAGAACGTGGAGCTAATTAAACCTAACTAACCTAAGGACATCATACACATCCATGCCCGAGGCAGGATTCGAACCTGCGACCGTAGCGGTAGCTTGGTTCCAGACTGTAGCGGCTAGAACCGCACGGCCACTCCGGCCGGCTATTAGGGACTACCAGTTAGAGAAAGACAAAGTTGTGTAAGGAGGGACTAGTTCCGTAGCAATTACTCTGAAAAAGCTTCGTTGGCCATAGTAGCATAAATGAAGTAAGGAGAATGCGATTTTCGTACCACATAAACGTCGTCGTCTAATGCAGCTATCATCATCCGAAAATGAGATTTCGTCTGATGATTCAGTAAGTGCTCCGGGTATGTGTTTCGACGCTCGAGGCAACGAGCGTAGATCTAGTGGCCATGGTGTGAAGGAGAGTGATGAAAACGTGCACAAGTCTGACAAAGTCGAAGGTTATTATGGTCTTATTGTCACAGATGAAATACACTGATGAAAAAAAACAAACTCGCAACACCAAGGAGGAGTTAAATGACGTAAGCAAAAGTCTATTCGAGTACAGCTCCAGTTGCGTAAGAATGGCGCTACTAGAGTGACTACGAAGGTGCAAAACAAGTTCGCTTCAAGTGCGCTGTAACGGTCGAGAGCATTACTTTCCTCTGAGATTTAACGTGGTGAGCTGACGTTAGTCAAGAATGCCATTAAGGCGACATATACGCCATTATCGACACGTAGCTACGAGAAGCCGGATGTTCCTTCTGTGATACGGGTAGATAGACGGCAGTAACGCAACCACTGTACTTGGTTTCTGGTAGTGGTGGTCAAGGGAATGTACAGCCACAAGAAGACCCGTCTCTGAACGGTCGTAAGGTACTACCCAGATGTATGAGTCTGGCACATCGCACTGCAACTGCAGAAGCAATCTGAGAAGCAGTTGTCATCACAATGATGTAACCAATTGTTACGAATCGGTTACTTCAACGACAGTTCCGAGCCAGGCTCCCTGTGGCGTGCACTGACCCCAAATCCCCGCCAGTTGTGACTTCAATGGCGTCAAGCGAGTGATTATTGGAGGGTAGGCTCGTAGCCTCTTATGTTTTCTGATGAATGCCAGTTCTGCCTCGGTCCCAGTGACGGGTATGTGTTGGTTAGAAGGAAGCCAAACGAGGGCCCACAAGTAACTCGTCTGCGTGCTATACACACTGGACCTATACCTGGAATCATGGCGTGACTTATGTAACACATACAGCGCCTCTCGGTGTTGAAAAGACAAAAATAGCTCCCGAATTAACTCCCATGTCCTTAAAATATCAATTCACAAAATAAGCCAAGTCCCTCCACAAGTAGTAATTACGAAAAATAAATAAAAAAGAAATATAGGGGAAATATCTAGTATAGATGCAAAAGGAAAGAAAAGGAAAATTAAATTATAAATTTTAGAAAAATAGGAAGGGGGAAAAACAGAAGAAAATGTAAAAATATTGGTTATTCCAATACGTAAGAAAATTAATATTTTAGTCATAGAACGTAGTTCTGAGACACCAAAGATGGTGTTTATTAAAGTATAAATAGCCATACGAACTAATTACGATACTCCAGTCTGTAGTCTGTTGTAGTTCGGAAGTTATTTAAGACGTACAGCTTTAGATAACAACAACTGGGACTTTATTAAACGGGGATCAAGAATAGATGGTGACGAGATTGTTTTTGAGGATTGTCAAGTCAAGACTTTAATTTGGACATTTATCAGATTAGATAAACGCGAAGGTCACTAGTAATCTCTTTGACTTTAATGTCAGTTCGTGAGAATATGTAAACGCTTTATTGAACTGAGAATTTTATCCCGATTCGGACTTGGAATTGTGATAGTGGGAAACGTAACTTCACGCGACTAGTGATCACAGTTAATGACAGTTTGCGGATATTAAATAGAAATAACTTATTTACCGAAAGTGACAGGATATTATCTAACATCTCTGATGCTAGCGAGAATCCTAGTTAGATATCTAATTACAGAACTTCTTTGCATGAGATCGTATGAGTGAACCTATTTATTAATAATTCTTGTCAATAAACTGACGTTGTTAATTTGAACATAATACAGGTCTTAAACATTAATTTAACTTAGATTAATAAACGTTAAGGTTACGTGATTTATGCCAAGAACAAACTAGCGATTCGTAACTAATACAGTTAAACGAAAGGTTAAAGTATCATCGTCTGTAAACATTGGTAGTAAAGCTACTAAAGATTTTTTCTCTCAGAGTTGGGAAGACTATACGTGTAGTGACCCACGTTTAACATTGGGTTTTAAAAGTAATCAAACTGATACTTAGCCAGGACTATATTAAATAAAAGTAAAACCTTTCAATGGCAGTCAATGCGTAAAAAATAAAATCAAACTTTCACCTATTAGACGAAAAAGCGAAAACGGAAAAAGGGCTGCTACACGTCCGATTTCCTACGACAGAATGCACACTCTCGTGGTTATCTCACGCAACTTGGCTGCAAAATTTGTAGGTCAGTCTGGTCATTCGGTCTGTTGTGCTATTATCCACGAACACCATTCCAGGGGCTGTTTTCCAGCAGGATAACTCTCTTCCACTACCGCTGTTGTAACCACACACACTCTACAGAGTCTCAACATGCTCTCTTGGCCTGCTTGATCACCAAATCTGTCTCTAATCGAGACATCATCGGACGACAATTCCAGCGTCATCCGCAAACAGCGTTATTCATACCTGTATTGACCGACCAAGTTCAACAGGAATGGAACTCCACCCCTCAAACTGACATCCTGCACCTATACAGCACAATTCCGGCCCGTTTGTGTGCTTGCGTTCAACATTCTGGCAGTTACACCTGTGATCGATGTACCAGCGTTGCCATTTGCAGCGGCTTATCTCCCGCTTCCATTAACCTATGATTTTGCAATTTTAGTCACTTAAATATGTTAGCTAGGCAAATATATCCCCGAAATTTCATTAGTCTATACTGACTGCTTTTTGGCGTTGCGGTTTTTTCCGTAAATGTATTTGAAAACATTTGTGGACAATTATACACTTATCCTACACAAACGACAACGTTTTCAAAACGTTTGAATTAATGGGTCCCAAGAAATAAGGATGAAATTAAACGGTAGTGTGTGTTGATTTTGTTGATGAGATTGGTGAAATTTCCATCCATAGCTTTTCATTGTCCGCAACTCGTGGTCCCGCGGTAGCGTTCTCGCTCCACGAGCACGGGATTCCGGGTTCGATTCCCGGCGGGGTCAGGGATTTTCACCTTCCTCGAGATGACCGGATGTTATCATCATCATTCATCCAAATTACTATCCGAGGAAGGCAATAACAAACCACCTCCACTAGGACCTTGCCAAGTACAGCGATGCGGGTCTCCCGCATCGACCCCTACGCTCTTTTAAGGAGTATGGGACTTCATTATCAGCTTTACATTGGTCTTAGGATCCACGGTTGATTGAAACATTCCCACGAAAAGGAATGAATACATCGTCTCGAAATACTGTTGACAGTGATACATTTCGAAGACAATATAAAAGCTGTTGTTTTAGATCGTCTCTCAGAAAAAGTCACTACTGACGAATTGAACAAAAATGCTGAAATACCTTGTATCCGCGAGTCTCTGATACCATTCCAAGGACTAATTATAGTCAGGCAATGTTTGAAACAAAAGAGACACAAGTATAACATCAAAATATTTAATAAATAAAGGATCATATTCAGCTGGAAGTGGCCTCCGTGTCAAATACGTTTCAACGGTACTGCGAGAATAGCTACTGCTACACTTTTCGAATTTATAGTCGCAAAGTAATTCATAAATAAAATACCACACCAACAAATGTTGTTATGAATTTGTGACAAGATGTATTCAACAAAAGCCGTACACTATGTACCGATAATTCATAGACCAGTGAAGACTTGGCAAGCAAGAACACACATTTGGTTGGTACCCATCGACTAAATATCGAAGTAATTCCGAAAGAAATTGTAGTGTCCAAATTGAAACGGGGAGAAGTGATTTAAAAAGAGAACAGTCAAGGAATTACGATCCTGAAAGGGACATACAAAAAAGATCTTTCGATTCTTTTCACCAAACATTCGAGTGAAATGGAAAACGTGACAAGCTAAATATTGGTTTATCGCCGATTGTTACTGAATATAATATGGTAAAAACTGCTATTAACCATTCTGATCGGATGCCTGCATGTGACAGACCGTGGAGAATGACAGTAAAATGATATTTAAAGTTATCTTCCAATAGATTTTTGAACCACGTTGTTGTGAATGTGTTATTTGCATTCCAAGATGTGTCAGCACGGAAAATTTCAAACCCAATATTTCGGAAACAGTTGGCAGAGGCACTCACACGCCATTCACATGAAGGAACGCCAGTCAGTGTCAATACAAGAAATTGGAAACAAGGAAAGGAAATAGCAGAAAGTGCTTAGATATTGTTTGAATGTTACAAGACAAACACAAAAACATTCAGGTTCAATGCAGCTAGAAAATTAAGAAACAGTTGGTTTTACCTTTTGTATTATGCACCAATATAAGGCACATGTTTGGATTCATTGTTTTAGTATAGTTCATTAAAATTAGAACTTTTTTTAAACACTGATGTCGGCCAAATGAAAAGTACACAGTCATTCCCCACAGGCCGTCTTCTTCCAAAGGAAAAGTGCACTGTCAGTCCCCATAGACTGCATTCGACTACATGGAAAGTACACTGTCGATCCTCACAGACTGATGATATTTTTCACATCAACAAATGATTGCCTCAGATGAAAGAAGCAAGGGCATCTATTATCAACTGTACAGAAAGTAAAGACTGTGACTGCAACAAAGAATGTGACGGGAAATCTCCACAGCCTTTTCGAACGAACTGTGCCGACATTGGCCTCAAATGGTTTCAGGGAAAATGAGAACTAAATTTGTGATCCCTTGATGCCTCAAAACATGTCCTACCAACCGGTCCCTTCTTTTTGTCAAGTTGTGCCACAAACTCCTCTTCTCTCCAATTCTATTCAATACCTCCTCATTAGTTATGTGATCTACCCATCTAATCTTCAGCATTCTTCTGTAGCACCACATTTCGAAAGCTTCTATTCTCTTCTTGTCCAAACTAGTTATCGTCCATGTTTCACTTCCATACATGGCTACACTCCATACAAGTACTTTCAGAAACGACTTCCTGACATTTAAAACTATACTCGATGTTAACAAATTTCTCTTCTTCAGAAACGCTTTCCTTGCCATTGCCAGTCTACATTTTATATCTTCTCTACTTCGACCATCATCAGTTATTTTGCTCCCCAAATAGCAAAACTCCTAACCGAATATGTTTCTTATTATTTCAATGTGATAGTTGACAATGTTGTAGTTGAGCGCCTGGAACTTCAGAAATAAATCATTTAGGTGACCTTCGACTTCACTGGTGTGCTACCATGATGCAGATGCACTCTTTCAATATGTTTCAGTTATTCTCACGATGGACTGAATAGCTGATACTACAAAGGAATGTGAAGAACTACTGAAAATACACGGCCGACGGGTATTTAATAAGATGTGTGTTTACGTTAGCGACGACAGAAATGAGTTCATCCGCAGCAGCTGTAATGAAAGCGGAGGACAGAGAATTCCACATAAACAACGTCCAGCAAAAATAACAAGGTACCGTTTGTATTCAAACGTCTGGAATAATGATGTGGAATAATACCGTTTCGCACTTCGTAGGCAAATAGAAATGGAGGAAGCTTTGTACGCAGCTCAGGTAAGCCATCTTTCCGAATGACACCGAGAGAGACACCGAGAGAGTCACAGAAGTCAAATTTGTATCTCTTTATCACAATTATGAGCTTTAAGTAGAAACTACGGGCATGGATGTGTGTGATGTTCTTAGATTAGTTAGGTTTAAGTAGTTCTAAGTTCTAGGTGACTGATGACCTCAGATGTTAAGTCCATAGTGCTTAGAGCCATTTGAACCATTTTAGAAACTTCTGGGGAAACACTGTATTTCTAAAAAATGGTATAACAGTTTATGGACGCGCACATCAGTAAATTAACTCACAGTGGAACAAGAAGCAAATGGTAATTGAAATATATTGTTAAAACAATCCATTCGCCACGCAAGCATTTAAACAATAACCAGAACCACGAGTAAACAGCCTCATAATGCGGTGAGTAGATATTGCCAGTTTTTTTTTTCTTTCCTTTTTCCGTGTGGTATCAAATTCTGCTGCGTATACACATGGTTCCCCAATTTCTGTACTGTTCTAAAGCCTCGATGAACTAAGCTTTCCTGCACCATACTTTTAATGAAAAAAAGGAATCTTCATAAACTATTCTACCACTTTAATACTGGGTTCAAATGGTTCAAATAGCTCTAAGCACTATAGGACTTGACATCTGAGGTCATCAACCCCTAGACTGGGAAGTACTTAAACCTACCTAACCTAAGGACATCACACGCATCCATGCCCGGGGCAGGATTCAAACCTGTGACCGCAGCAGCAGCTCGGTTCCGGATTGAAGCACCTAGAACCGCTCCGCCACTGCGGCCGGATTTAATAATGGGGAAAATTGTAATATATCAACGCATCATCTTGCAGTAATGTAACGAAATATGTGGGATCATGGAATTCCGCAATCTTTTATATCTTCGAAAAAACTTATACATCTACATATACATCGACACTGTGCAAGCAGCGTCGCAGTGAGTACCCTGTACGACTACCCGTGATTTCCCCTCGTGTTTCACAGCTAGGGTAAAACGACTGTCTGTGCTCCTCCGTACGAGCCCTAATTTCTCTTATATTATCTTCGTGATCCTTCCGCGCGATGTATGTTGGCTTCAGCAGAATCATTCGGCAGTCAGCTTAACATGCCGGTTCTCTAAATTTTCTCAACACTGTTTCTGGAAAAGAACGTCACCTTCCCTCAAGGGAATCCCATTTGAGTTCCCGAAGCATCTCCATAACACTTACGTATTGTTCGAAGCTGTGGTCTCGCGGTTCTAGGCGCGCAGTCCGGAACCGTGCGACTGCTACGGTCGCAGGTTCGAATCCTGCCTCGGGCATGGATGTGTGTGATGTCCTTAGGTTAGTGAGGTTTAAGTAGTTCTAAGTTCTAGGGGACTTATGACCACAGCAGTTGAGTCCCATAGTGCTCAGAGCCATTTGAACCATTTGTTCGAAGCTATCGGTAACAAATCTAGCAGCTCGCCTCTGAATTGCTACGATGGCTTCCTCCAGTCCTATCTGGTACAGATCACAACCACCTTAGCAGTACTCAAGATTAGTGAGTCACACAAGCGTCCAGCATGCGGTCTCCTTTACAGGTGAATCACTTGTAAGTAGGCTGTTCAGGTTTTCTTATTGGTAATGCCACATAGCGCTCTGTATGAAAATCACTGTGGCTAGTATGCATTGTTGTCTGCCATTGTAGTGTTGGGCAGCTGGATGTTAACAGCGCATAGCGTTGGGCAGTTGGCGGTGAGCCGCCAGCAGTGGTGGATGCGGAGAGAGAGATGGCGGAGTTTTGAAATTTGTAAGACTGGATGTCATGAGCTGCTATATAGATTATGACTTTTGAACACTATTGAGGTAAATACATTGTTTGTTCTCTATCAAAATCTTTCATTTGCTAACTATGCCTATCAGTAGTTAGTGCCTTCAGTAGTTTGAATCTTTTATTTAGCTGGCAGTAGTGGCGCTCGCTGTATTGCAGTAGTTCGAGTATTTTTAGTGAGCTAAGTGATTTGGGAAAGATATAGGTTAATGTTTGTCAGGGTCATTCTTTTGTAGGGATTATTGAAAGTTAGACTGCGTTGCGCTAAAACATATTGTGTATCAGTTCAAGCACAGTTATGAACAATTTTTCTATGGGGACGATTCATATGTCGACCCTTAGCCGAGGTTACCTCAATGGAATCATCTGATTTTTTCTTGTAGTTTGTGTAATTAGTGAAGATTTTGTTTATTGCTAGCGCGTAATTGTAGAGAGAATCTCCTTTGTTGTTGCAGACTTTCATTGTTGTACAGTAAAACAGGCGTGATACCCATGTAAATTTGCACCAAGTATTTCGCAGCTGCGCTTGCAATTAACTAGATATTATTTTCAGTGCTATGTTAATGTGTTCTCTTATTTTTGCTCTTCAAATTGTGTTTTTCTGTGTTGTCGTGTGAAATATTGTGACAATAATGGCGTGTGAAAAACGTAATACTAGGCTCCAAAGTAAACTGAGAAATGACAGTGAAGACGAAAGCAGTGTGTTAGCACCACCATGTAAAGAATTAACTAATGTTCAAAGTAGTAATTTGGTAATCGTGCATAGGGAAATGGAGCGGGCTGCAAATAATGGTGTAGGCAGTGAAACAATTAGTGAACAGGGAAGCATTATCGATCGATCGCTCGGCAACAGCTCGCCTGACGATTCCGAAATGACAGGACACAATCTTGCAAATACTGTAGATTCAGATTTTGGGTCCTCACCATTTTCTCAAATAAGTCATTTTCTGCTGGTCAAAATGTGAATGTTGGCGGTGCAAATGCACTGCCGAAAAGCATAGAGGAACAGATTCCAGATACAAATACATTATTATTGGAATTAATGCAACAAATGAAACAAAATCACAGACAAACATAGCAACAGTTAGACACAATGGAACAAAATCTTCAAAAGTAGACACACTGGAAACAAATCTTGAAGTTAGACACCACACTTGAACAAACACGTGAAGATTTAACTACTGAGTTACATAACATTGAAGGGAAATGTCAAAAAGTCTGTAATGACGTAAAAACACAAATTTGTGAGCATTTTCAACCTATTTTTTCGCGGCCTGAAAATGCATTACAAAATCACGAAGCAACCATAAAAGAACTGCAAACTATTTTTCATGAAAATCACGACACCTTGCAAGCTAAAATTGACTCAGTTGCATCTACCGATTCGGTTACGCAACTTGCAAAAACTCAGGAAAACTTAAAGGACACAGTAGATTCGATTTCAACAGAAATGGGCACTCTGAAACTTGGTTCAGTAAAACACACTGAGGAAATGTGTTCACCATCGGAGAAAGTAGCCGAACTTTCGGATCAGTTCACTAACTTATCTACAAAGATAGATGATGATCTGAATGACATTTTTGTATTGTGTATTGATTTGATTTTGATTTTGTTTGAATTTTATAATGTCTTCATACTCTTCTGTTTCAGTGAAGGCTACGGGTCTTGTGAAATCCGGGAAGTACAAGATCAGTTGGCACAAGTAATAAGAATTACATATTTCAGAGGACACTCGCGCTCCAATACGGGAAGACGGACATAGAAATACGGAACAGCCACAAAATAATAACACGGGATACTACGGAAATTATGAAAGAAATTGGCAAGGTACAGCGAATTTTGAGATGGAACCGCCGAAACGAAGTAACAATGAGCGATGTGCGACTCGCCGACACAATAATTTTGACTATAAGCTCTTCATTACTACACGTAAATTCAAAACATTTAAGAATTCTGACAACGACATTCATCCACAAGCATGGCTTCATCAATTCTCTCATTGTTTTCCTCCCAACTGGTCATTGGAGCGCAGGTTAGAATTTATGTGTGGCTTTTTAGGGAATGAACCAGCTGTAAAAATGCGATCGGTGATTCACGATTGTCACAGTGAAGGAGAATTTTATCATGCCTTCCTCTCAGCATATTGGTCTCAAGCTACACAAGACCGAGTAAAACATAGCATCATAATGATGAAACATTTCAAACAATCTGAATTCTCCAGTCTTGTGAAATATTTTGAAGACATGTTGCACAAGAATCAGTACCTGTTAAACCCATACAGCCCCTCAGAACTCATCCGCATTTGCTTAATCAAATTACCTGAACATTTACGACATATTATTTTGGCAGGACGTTGCAAAGACGACATTGAAGCTTTTCAGGGACTCTTACAAGAATTAGAAATTGACACTGATAATTGTGGAACGCGAAAACAGGAACACAACAATTACATGTCACATCCGTCGCAATTCCTCGATGAAAGAAATGATAACTGGACACGACAAGGCTATTCTCACAACACAAATCGTGACCAAAACAGACATCACCTGTATGACAACCGTTGGCAGAGTAGTAATAATTACAGGGAAAGACCACCTCTCTGCGGTAGTGACTATCACAGAGACAATCAGAGAAACAGACAATATGGGAACCAAAATAATTATTATCAAGGGAGACAGAATAACTTTAGACGCAACGGTCCACCATGTAGTTACGATTCAGGGAGAAATTCTCCACCACATGACCGACAAACAAGAAACTATGTAAACTACCGACAAAACGACAGACCTGAATTCCATCAGAGCTGGCGAGCTTCAAACAGGGCCTTCTCGCCAAGGTGAATATGTAGAAGTTAGGTCTCCAAATCCCAACAATGACGCGCGTCAACAAAGAGACAGACAATGACTCGCACCGCAGGCAGCCGCGTGCGCCGGCTGGCTCAGAAAAAAATAACATAGACGCTAACCTTGAGGAAAATTTTAGCATTCCTTACCGATGTATACAACATGATAATTGCTTTGAAGTTAACTCTGAGCACTAGGAACAGTAAAGGCTTGCACCACGTTTCCCATGTAAAACCGTTTATTGAAATATAATCTGCTTTTTAACTTAGACTTTGCTATAAACTTTTTCACTTCACATTACTAGTACTCTTTGTCAGACTTAGAAACTGTTAACATGGAACAATGTTTTGAAGTTCACTATCCAGTCTAGAACCTAGTGAATAAAATTAGGCAGTATTTGTGAGTTCATTGTTATAGTGAACAGACGACACAGTGTTATTGTGTGTGTACATTCTTAATTGTTAGTTGCACGATTGCGTAACGACTATAAGGCTGACATACTTAGAACATGTACCAGTACTGCTAATGAGATTTTAATGTAACATTTTGGTTTACTTGAAAATACATTCTGGATATAAAGTACTTTCTGAGAGATACCAGATGACACAGTGGTTAGTTTATTTGACATCTACACGATTATATCACGACGCTACTAAGGAGTGACACAATTTATATTATTGCTTTTGCGCTGCATCTGTTTTATATCAGCACAGTTTTTCTGAATTATTCTGGAAAGTAAAACATGTTTTAGTAGGAACTTTTGTGGTATAGCTACAATGAGACAGCCTTTTTCGTAGCACAACAATACGTTACATTATAGTACGTTCTTGATCACGGTAAGGTACGTAATAACTACGATATCTATACGCAAAGCATTTCACTTTCGTTTATGATGAGGTAAGTACATTGACTTCAGCAGAACTTTGCTTACAGAGGACGATAACTATGACAGTTCCACAGAATTATCTTACAGCAAAACGCACATTTAGAGCTACAGGACACGTATTTGAGTGATTAATTTCGTATTTAAACCATTTATTTTTCAAGATTTTTGAATTACAAAGAAAGTTTTCCGTGATCATTTCATTCCATTGCTGTAATCTGTAACACCTGAGGTTATAATTACATTAATCCTCAGGGGGGTACACGCTTACATTGTGTACCATGTGTGTAGCAAGCACAAGGAGCCCTAGCTAATATGGTATTTGCTTATACAACTTTACACATCGGTACTATATTTCTCCAACACAGAATTACACAGCTACCTGATTATTTAACAGAGAAACAAACTTTTTTTTTTACTACATCATTGACAGATGTTTAAGCAATTGCACAGTTGGATAATTTCATTGTATTTTGTCTGTACTTTGTGAACTGTTCATATTTTTTCGGAACCATTGTGGTGCTATGAGAGCTTTGAATGATGTATTTGGTATGGGATCATGATTTTTAAAGTACGTTTGAGGTAGATGACACTATTGAAATGAGCACAGAATTTTTTTACGTTTTTAAATTATTGCAGAAAGCTACGACGTTTTTGAGATTTGACTGAGGTGTTATGATGTTATTTTTACGACAACGATGTGTATTATGCTGTTGCGGTATGTTTATGATCAATAAGCTGATGCTATATGAGGAATTTGATTATGCTACGTATTTGTTATGATGAAACATTGAAGAAGTGTCGACGAATATGTATATGTGTAATAAGGTAAGGAATAGTGAGTAGTGGTTAGGGACTCTGGTTTGTGAAAAAGGATGTTGGAAACCGAGAATCGTACTTTAAGAGTTATGAAATGTGTGTATATGCGTGAATGTATCACTATGCTGGCGAAACTTTTTTGGACACTGTTAAATTACAGGATTTTGATTCTACAGATTTGAAACGCAAATTCTCGACCTGAGAAATATTTTATATGAGACTGTCACCGTAGTGCAAACTGCTGTTGTAAATATTTCGGTAAGAATGTTAAGTGACCACCTGCACGTAATGCGTCGTGGGTACCCAGCTAGGCGACAAACGCCTGGAAAAAAGCCATTAGTGTGTGTGCCTTTCAGAGGCACAGGTGAAGAAAAAAGGAGGCCATTATCCTCGCTATTGACATTTCTTTGTCGGAAGCATCGCAAAAAGACACGCTCAAACTTGAAAACATTTGATTATACTGTGGAGCTCTTAATTTCTGAAATTTACTAAAGGGCCTAATGAAATGATGAGAAACATTTTACATCTGTTGTTTTTCTAGTTGAGAGATTGCTCATTTTGTTTAATATCTAGTTTCTAGCTGCACTGCAGCACTGGTTAAAATAAAATTTTATATGTGTACTAAATAAATATTTTATGCCTACAGATCCAGTAAACAGTAATTTTATTATCTACTTCCAAAAAAACGAGGGAGCACAAAAAGATATTTCCCTTCACAGGAATTGCATACATAATTTTTGTCAATGACTGGTAACTTTTTAGTGATGCATCACTCTTGTGTTAAAATGTAACATAGGTATTAAACATGGACATTTGTACTGTAATATTTTTTCTGTTTGAGCTTTGTCATGTTTAGATATAAGTTATAGCAATTGCTGCTGTTGTTTGACAGTCATAGTGCTACTAAATTTCACTTTGTATTACTCTGTTAAGCCAGTTTTACCACTGCTTTATTTTTCTTTTTGCTGCACATTGGCTCATATTAGTGATAATGTTGCATTTGCCATGCTAACTTATATATATATATATATATATATTGCTGCTTGCTTTGCCAATTTGCATTTTTTGTCATTGCTGTTTGTGTTAATTGTTTTGTGCTGCTGTATTGTCTCGTCCCTTAGTTTAGCATCTGAGCTCAGTACATTTAAGTTAGCTTAAGATGGGGTAGGCTATATAAGAGAACGAGTTGTGATGAATTGGAAGAAATACATTGAGAAGCTATAAGAAAATGGTTTCGCCAAAAAAGTATTTTGAAAGAGGATATGAACAAAAAAGTAGGGTTCAGGGACAACAGGTTTAGGTAGGATTTTCTTGGAAATAAATGATAAGGTAAGATAATGGAAAATAAATAATGAGGTAAGAAATGTGTGAACATATAAATACAGAAAGCATGCTTACACAGGATTGTTTTGGTGGTAACAAGTGTTGAAATAAGAGGAAATATCTACAGAACGAAGTTTTGGGTTGGACTGCAGTACCAAATGTTACACTGAAAACAAACTCTGAGTTTTCCTCTTCTGTTATTCTGCTATGTGTTTGCGTACTCTTGTATATTTATGTTGTTCCTGTCTATGTGTTTAGTTCATATGAGTTATGTTGTGGAATTTTTCTAATAATATGTTATTTTCTTTGTAAAGATGCTTAGACATTATTTATTCTGTTTTGTTTTAATGCTCATGTCTGAAGTTGATGTTTTAAAAGTTATTCTGATCCTTTATGTATTTACTTATGACATAATTCCTGTAACAATGATGTATATGTTTATTTCTATTGTTTTGTAAAGCCTGTATTACTACAAATGTTATCTGTGTTGTTATGTTCATTAATGATGTATTTTGCACCTTTTTTATTGTATTCTTATGTTATAAAATTATAATTGACACCAGTTCATCAAATTAAGTAACTTGTAAGTTACATTTCACTGCACACGTTTCTGTGGGTCATAGTATATGGACAATATGTGAGAAGTAGGGACTTATAGTGTTTGCACATGTGTTGATAATTCAGCATTGTACTGGTTAACAACATTGCTCGTTCTAAGGATATTCCAAAAAGTTTTGTGAGTCCACAAGTGGTGGTTTATGGACTTGCTATATTCTCTGCAAAACTCTTCGATGGTGATTGTGCACCTGCACAGTCACAGCAGATGGCTGCTGGCCATCGCTACAAGGACTACAGTGGGTCTACATCTTTGATGACTCACCAATACCATTATTTCTACAAGGACCGCAGTGGGTCTGCTCTGTGATGACCTTCCTACCAATATTCTTCAAAACTTTGACTGACTCTGCAGTGGGTTTGCTCTGCTGTGGCCCATTACCTGACCGCATGTCGAGAGTCAGCACTGTCATTCCATTGGAAGGACAACACAACTTCTTCAAGACTGCATGGAAATCCACTACTTCCTTGTGCATTTTCTTTTACTGCTCAGACTTTGAAAAAAAAAAAACAATTTTACTGTGAGGAATGATCAGGACTGTCTTTATGGACTGTGAGAATATTTTAGCTTTTGACCAACATGGTATCAATAAGTGTGTGCATTTGATTTCTTTGTTATTGTAATTATGAAATTTTTTTAAAATCTGTGTTGGCCATGGCCCAAAACAATTTGTAAAATTTTTTTGTGGGGAGCATGGGGGCTATGTAAGTAGTCTGTTTAGGTTTTCTTATTGGTAACGCCACATAGCACTCTGTATGAAAATCAATGTGGCTAGTTTGCATTGTTGTCTGCCATTGTAGTGTTGGGCAGCTGGATGTTAACAGCGCATAGCGTTGGGCAGTTGGAGGTGAGCCGCCAGCAGTGGTGGATGTGGAGAGAGAGATGACGGAGTTTTGAAATTTGTAAGACTGGATGTCATGAGCTGCTATATAGATTATGACTTTTGAACACTATTGAGGTAAATACATTGTTTGTTCTCTATCAAAATCTTACATTTGCTAACTATGCCTATCAGTAGTTAGTGCCTTCAGTAGTTTGAATCTTATATTTAGCTGGCAGTAGTGGGGCTCGCTGTATTGCAGTAGTTCGATTAACAAAGATTTTTGGTGACGTAAGTGATTTGGGAAAGGTATAGGTTAATGTTTGTCAGGACCATTCTTTTGTAGGGATTATTGAAAGTCAGACTGAGTTGCGCTAAAAAACATTGTGCGTCAGTTTCAGCACAGCCATGTGCAACTTTTCTAAGGGGACGTTTCACACTCTTTCATAAAAATTCTCCCAGTAAACCCACGTCGACAATTTCCCTCCGCTGCGCCAGTTTTCACAGGCTGTTTTCACCTCTCATGGTTTGCAACGTTACGCCTTGTTATTTAAATGACTTTTATTGTGTCAAGCACTACACTACTAATACTGTATCCGAACATTACAGGCTTGTTCTTCTTATTCATCTGCATTATCTTATATTTTTCCACATTTAGGGCTAGCTGTCATTCATCACACGAACTGTTTATTTTTTCTGTCTTGTATTTTCCTGCAGTCATTCAAATTCGACACCTTACCGTACACCACGGCATCGTCAGCAAACAATCACAGATTGCTCCCTCACTTACGTGTATAGAGAATAACAGTGGTCCTGTCACACTTCCCTGAGGCACTCCTGACGATACCCTTGTCTCTGATGAACACTCGCCGTCCAGGACAACATACTGGGGGTTCGAATCCTGCCTCGGGCATGTATGTGTGTGGTGTCCTTAGGTTAGTTTGGCTTCAGTAGTTCTAAGTACTAGGAGACTGATGACCATAGATGTTAAGTCTCATAGTGCTCAGACCCATTTGAACCATTTTTTGAACAACATACTGCATTCTATTACTTACAACGTCTTCGAGACACTCACATATCTATGAACGTACTCCATATGTTCGTACCTTCCTTAGCAGGCCTCAATGGGGCACAGTGTCAAATGCTTTCCGGAAATCTAGAAATATGGAATCTGCCTGTTACCCTTGATTCGCAGTTCGCAATTTGTCATGTCAGAAATGGGAAGCTGAGTTTCGCACGAGTTATACTTTCTAAAACCGTGCTGATTCGTGGACATAAGCTTCTTAGCCTCAAGAAAGTTTATTACATTCAAACTGAGAATATGTTCAAGGAATCAGCAGCAAACAGAAGTTAGGAATATTGGCTGTAATTTTGCGGGTCCACTTGCGCTTTTCTCCAGTCCCTTGGGACTTTGTGCGAGGAGAGATTCACGATAAATGCAAGGTAGGTAAGGGGACAAGGCCGCAGAGTACACTTTGTATGATCGAACTGGTGATTTATTTGTTTTCAGATCTCTAAGTTGCTTCTCTATGGCAGGTAAGTTACTTCTATGTCGACCATACGAGAGCCTGTCCGACGTTAAAACGACAGTATGTTTTGTATAATTCTCCTTTAATATTCGGCTTCAACTGTCACACCAGGCTGGTCAACAAGGGACTGAACGGAAGCCTTAAACCCGCTTACCTATTTTACATACGACCAGAATTTTCTCGAGTTCTCTGCCAGATCTTTTTAGTTGTAAGCTTCGCACGTAGATCTTTTCACAGACGCAAGAATCTCTATTAAGCTTCGCTTGTCGTCACTTCTGCCGCCCCTTTTGAACCTAGAGTGCAACAGCCTCTCCGTCCTAAGCATCCGCCGACTTTCTTTATTAAACCGTTGGTGGTTCTTTACCATCCTTTATCCACTTTCTAGGTACATAACACTCCAGACCACGATTTAAAATCTGCTTAAACTTTGTCCATCATTTCTCTAGATCAATCTTACTGGTACTAAGTGATGCCAGTTCACTGTCTAAGTGAGATATTAGTAACTACTTATCTCCTCTATCTAGCATAAACACTCGTCTGGCCTTCTTGACTGATTTATTAACTTTCGTAATCATCATTGCTACAATGACATCATGGTCGCTAATTCCTGTTTTTATACGGACATTATCGATAAAGTGTGGCCTATTTCTAGCTACAAGGTCTAAGATACTCCCACTGCGTGTGGGCTGCCAAGCTAGATGGTCAAGACAATTTTCAGAAAACGTATTCAAAAGTGACGAAAAAAAATACATTAAAAAATCAGTGGTAGCGGGATTCAGAACCGTCGTCCCGTCCACGACCCGCTTGCGTAGCACGAACGTTAATCGCTTCACCACCAGATTTCATGTGACCAGTTCCTTGGCACTTATACAGTTGTTTATAATTAAAGTTATACTTTTAAACCTCTGTATAAATAACGCCACTGGTCAGAATGACGTCAAATTGCAACGGAATATTATCGGAGAAGGGGGAAAACGTATGACAGAAGAAAAATAAATATTTAAAAATGTAGAAATAGATGGCGCTGTAAGCATCATAATTTAATAGTGGCCGACTACAAATGACAAATGACAAATCGGTTTTAATTGTCCTGAGACCAAAAACTGCATAGAAAGCGTCAATCAAATCGGTTTTTAACTGACCTGAGGCCAAAAACTGCATCAAAAGCATCCATTACATCGGTTTTTGATTGTCCTGAGGCCAAAAACCAAACAAAAAGCATCAATCAAAATCAAATGAGATTATTAATCTCCGTGTGACTGGCACAAAACATGTTTAGTATGCTGACCACCATTTTCTGCAACGAGTTGAAATCGAGAAACAGCATGTTCCACAACTGATTGAAGTGTTTCCGGGGTCACGTTCAGAATGTGTTGCGCAATGCATGCCTTCAATGCAGCTAAAGCTGCAGCCGGTACATAAAACGCAACGTCTTTCAGATAGCCCCACAGCCACAAGTCACACGAATTCACATCAGGTGACCGGCACGGTCAGGCGGCAGGGAAATGACGGCTAATAATCCTAGCATTTCCGAAATGCCGCTTCAGCAGCTGCGTAACTGCATTTACAATGTGCGGGGATGCGCCATCTTGCATAAAAATGGTCCCATCCGCTCATCTACGTTGTTGGACAGCTGGATAGACGTGGTTGCACAAAAGGCACTCATAGAGCTTAGCAGTAAATGTACAGGTAACAGGAGCGAAATCACCAGTCTCTTCAAATAAATATGGCCCTATGATAAATGATGCCGTAAACCCACACCGGGATGAAGTGGTAAAGCTCGATTTACGTTGCCCATATTCGACAATTCTGTGTACTGACATACACTCTCAGATGGAAGTGGCCTTTGTCTGTCCACAATATCTTCCATTGCCAATCTTTGTTCACCTCCATGCGAGTAAGAAATTATAAAGCAAAGGTCTCTCTTGCTGGTAGGTCAACAAGAAGCAACTCGTGCACATGGGTAATTTTAAATGGATAGCAAAGAATTCTTTACAGACGAGTGGAAAAATTGGTAGAAGCCGACCTCGGGGAACATCAGTTTGGATTCCGTAGAAATGTTGGGACACGTGAGGAAGTACTGCCCTTACGACTTATCTTAGAAGAAAGATTGAGGAAGGCAAACCTACGTTTCTGTCATTTGTAGACGTAGAGAAAGCTTTTGACAATATTGACTGGAATACACTGTTTGAAATGCTGAAGGTAGCAGGGGTAAAATACAGGGAGCGAAAGGCTATTTACAATTCGTACAGAAACCAGATGGCGGTTATAAGAGTCGAGGGGCATGAAAGGGAAGTAGTGGTTGGGAAGGGAGTGAGACAGAGTTGTAGCCTCTCCACGACGTTGTTCAATATGTATATTGAGCAAGCAGTAAAGGAAACAAAAGAAAAATTCGGAGTAGGAATTAAAATCCATTGAGAAGAAATAAAAACTTTAAGGTTCGCCGAGGACATTGTAATTCTGTCCGAGACAGCAAAGGACCTGGAACAGCAGTTGAGCGGAATGGGCAGTGTCTTGAAAGGAGGATATAAGATGAACATGAACAAAAGCAGAACGAGGATAATGGAATGTAGTCGAATTAAATCGGATGATGCTGAGGGAATTATAGTAGGAAATGAGACAGTTAAAGAAGTAAAGGAGTTTTGCTATTTGGGGAGCAAAATAACTGATGATGGTCGAAGTAGAGAGGATAAAAAACGTAGACTGGCAATGGCAAGGAAAGCGTTTCTGAAGAAGAGAAATTTGTTTACATCGAGTATAGATTGAAGTGTCAGGGAGTCTTTTCTGAAAGTATTTGTATGGAGTGTAGCCTTGTAGGGAAGTGAAACGTGGACGATAAATAGCTTAGACAAAAAGAGAATAGAAGCTTTCGAAATATGGTGCTACATAAGGATGCTGAAGATTAGATGCGTAGATCACATAACTAATGAGGAGTTGCTGAATAGAATTGGGGAGAAGAGAAATTTGTGGCACAACTTGATTAGAAGAAGGGGTCGATTGGTACGACATATTCTGAGGCATCAAGGGATCACCAAACTTAGTATTGTAGCGCAGCGCGGAGGGTAAAAATTATAGAGGGAGACCAAGAGATATTCATTTCTAAACAGATTCCGAAGGATGTAGGTTGCAGTAGGTATTGGGAAGTGAAGAAGCTTGCACAGGATAGAGTAACATGGAGAGCTGCATCAAACGGGTCTCTGGACTGAAGACCACAACAGTAAAGAAGAAGAATGTTTCGTAGGATTTTCGCACCATTCTCTGGGATATGACCAGTGTTCGGGCAATTCTCCGAGAACTACACGTTTTGACACAACCACTCGTCTCTTCCTGCGTTGTGGCCACTGCTTCCACTGCCGTTGAATCAATTGGTTTCCACCCTGTGCCAGGTTGCACACCAAATCATTTTCTCCAGACCCATCGCAGTCATAGGACCAACGCCTTTTTTCAAACCCTTCAGTTTCCGGAACTTCTGCAGAGTGACGTGCGCATAGTCATCATTGTTGTAACACAACTTTACAACCAGACCGCAATCCTGCATTGAGACAGTCACGGCCAACGCAGAAGTGCGAGGAGGAAAAGCCGTGTAATCGGCGTGTTTATATTAACTTCAATGGATTGTGCATGTGACAGGTGTTTTCGTTTAAGTATTCTGGCACATAAGTGCCATCTATTGATCAGTTTTCACACTATTTTTGTTCTTCTGACATATATTTTTCCCCTTCTCAGATAATATTACGTTGCAATTTGACGTCATTCTGACCAGTGGTGTTATTTCTACAGCATTTTGAAAGTTTACCTTTAATTGTAATCACCCATCATTTACATAATAGAGGCGTAAAACTTCTGTTGCGATTTTATCGGTATTTCCAAAATAGCGCACCTTACCACATGCACATATGTCGATTTTTACCAAAAGATTTCGCCAAACAGCCATGCAAATTGAGAAGTTATTTTA
This sequence comes from Schistocerca gregaria, assembly GCF_023897955.1. Classification (NCBI taxonomy): domain Eukaryota; kingdom Metazoa; phylum Arthropoda; class Insecta; order Orthoptera; family Acrididae; genus Schistocerca; species Schistocerca gregaria. The sequence continues at coordinate 541,753,384 of NC_064924.1, forward strand.
TTTTATCTTCGCGACTAGTTTCGGTAATTCAACACGTCATCTTCGGGCCCCATATGCACCTCTCAAAAATTATCGATATTGGCAATGACTTGAACCGTGGAGTCATAGTCACCTCTTCGACGGAAGCAGTTGAGAGTTCACGGCGTCCACAAACAGATGGCCCGAGTATCCCAATATCGATAATTTTTTAGAGGTGGATGAGGAACCTGAAGATGGCATATTGAATTGCCGAAACTGGTAGCGAAAATAAAATGAAACACTTTCTCAATCCGCACGTCTGTTTGTCGACTTTTTTTGTTAAATATTTCTCGATTCCCTGTCCCAAGTCCACAAAGGATCAATGGAAATTAGTGATTGTTTTAAGTCTTCAGTTATCTGAATAAAGAAACCATCAAAACTGCAATACAGTTGAAAAATATCGGTATGAACAGGTAGCAAATGTGAAGTGTAGTCGTAAGTACATTGTCGCCATAGGAAACAAAACATTGAAACTTAAAACCAATTTTTAAAGTAAGGATGTCGCTGCTAGAAGTTCAACCCATCAAGTGATATACTATGTCGGACCTATTATGAACTACTATTCCAAGAGCAACAATAATGAAACTGTAATTAATATACACGTATTTAAGGCACTGATCCACTTATTTCTTTTCCCTGCGTGAATTAGCATCTACACTACTCCGTCTTCACAAAATGCTTTTCAATCTCTTTGTACGTGTTTCGAACTTCTGATTCATACACTAGCAGTGGTTTCTGATGGTCTATGTGTAGCACGGTCTGCTGCCACACATCCTAGTACTATTTCGTTTCCTTCGGTGACTCACTGTATAATACCTTCTGAAGTTGTCGTAAACATTTCTTAGCAATTTTTAATGAGGACATTCACTTACACCACAAAATCGTGTATCATCTTTACGATCAGTTTCAATTCTGAATCGCAATTTACTGACCAGCCTTCGTGACAATACTTGGTAATATAATAGATCTAACTATTTTTCATTTTTATGATGATGTATTGGATACAATGCTTTAACTGTACAAGGCGATTCAATTTTAGTCGAAAAATTAGTCTTAAGTAACGGCTCGAGCTACTTTTATTTCGTCTGTTCTTGTTTGTGTATATGTTAGCGATTGCGTCGCATAGATATAAAAATCCAGCCACTTTTATATGTAGATTTTTATTAGTTTCTAGTTCGGTATTTTTGTCCCAAAATCATTTTGCCCATGGAGTTCTTAATTTCGGGTAAAAAGGTTCCTGAATTCAAATTTTATTCAAAGAAATAAACACATTTTAAGTTATTTCCAAAGGTTTTAGAAGTAAAGCAAAATCAGTCTGATTATTTTAAGTCCGCAGCTCGTGGTCGTGCGGTAGCGTTCTCGTTTCCCGCGCCCGGGTTCCCGGGTTCGATTCCCGGCGGAGTCCGCGATTTTCTCTGCCTCGTGATGACTGGGTGTTGTGTGACGTCCTTACGTTAGTTAGGTTTAAGTAGTTCTAAGTTCTAGGGGACTGATGACCATAAATGTTAAGTCCCATGGTGCTCAGAGCCATTTTTTATCCTTTTAAAACTGAAAATAATTTCTTAAGTACAAATAATTGTTCTTCACATTATACCAATGTTCTCATTTTACAGGTATATCAACCATGCACTTGATATTTATAGACATTTTGGCACACAAATCACACACAAATCCTTTCCCACCATCATTTTTAGTCGCTAAACACAATCCCTGTAACCAGCCGTTAGATGTGTCTGTTGGTCGTGGCTGACTGTAGTAAATACATTCCTTATCTTTATTTTCTGATGATGAAGCTTTCAAAACAAATTCTTCAAGGCTATTATCAGAATCTCCCTCACCCTTCAATTTTCTAGGCCTTTTCTTATGTTACCTTTTTCTTTGTGTTCCAAATATCTTCTTTCCGGCAGCCATACTTCTTGACGATGTTGGAAATTTACTAGGTGAAATAGCATCAGTGTGAGACAAGTCTGTTTTTGTTTCTGCTAACATATTTATTGTTTTTGGTTTAGCAAGTTGTCTCTACAATGTTTTTTTTCCGAATTGGGATCATGTTACCACAGCTTCCTTACGCCTTCGTGCGACTGTTTTCGAAGGTAGCACCAGTTGTGTTGAACTTACAGCAAAAGAAGGAACTGTTTTAAGGTCACTGCTTTTTCACCTGCTAGACGGCTTCGTTTGAAGATGTTGACTCATCAATCGATTTAACAGTCGTTTCTTGAGGAGCGAAGTCAAATGATGCAAAAAGTAATAGATAAAATGGATGATGTATGAAGGGGTAGCATACCGGAGTAGCTACCTCCTCCTGAGCGCGATAAAATACGTCGATGTTGCGTGTATAACACTAGTGATCACAAAAAATATGCAAAGCTGGATCTTCAAAATTAGGTATCCAATTATTGACGAAATTTTTAAACCACTGAGTGAAAATTGGCCACTCGGCAGGTAGGGCACCGGGCGACCCGTTAACTTAACCATGCCAAATCCGTACTTCACCCTGCCTGCCCTGCGCACAATGCAGGATAAAGGCAGTAGCGAAAGAAGGAGAAGAAGAAGAAGAAGAAGTGAAAATTGGCCACTGCATCCAACCTGACGGATCACATGCGATAGCATAACCTGTTACAGTTTCCGTTCTTGAGACATTGGCCTCTGTTCTTTCTAGGAAATAATACGGTCGGTGGAACAAAGTGGCAAGTTGGACTCAATACGTGTTTCTGAAAGAAAGCCCTGTATTCCGTGCTTTCTGCAACCTGAAATCACTATCTCCATCTGCATCTACACCTGCATGGTTACTCTGCAATTCACACTTAAGTTCCTGGCAGAGGTTTCATCGAATGGCGCGTGGGGAAAAGGAACTCCTAAATCTTTCTGTTGGAGCTCTGATCTTCTTATTTTATTATGAGGAACATTTCTGCCTACGTAGGTTGGTGTCAACAAAATATTTTCCCATTCGGAAGAGAAAATTGTTGACTGAAATTTCGCAAATACACTCCTGCAAATTGAAATAAGAACACCGTTAATTCATTGTCCCAGGAAGGGGAAACTTTATTGACACATTCCTGGGCTCAGATACATCACATAATCACACTGACAGAACCACAGGCACATAGACACAGGCAACAGAGCATGCACAATGTCGGCACTAGTACAGTGTATATCCACCTTTCGCAGCAATGCAGGCTGCTATTCTCCCATGGAGACGATCGTAGAGATGCTGGATGTAGTCCTGTGGAACGGCTTGCCATGCCATTTCCACCTGGCGCCTCAGTTGGACCAGCGTTCGTGCTGGACGTGCAGACCGCGTGAGACGACGCTTCATCCAGTCCCAAACATGCTCAATGGGGGACAGATCCGGAGATCTTGCTGGCCAGGGTAGTTGACTTACACCTTCTAGAGCACGTTGGGTGGCACGGGATACATGCGGACGTGCATTGTCCTGTTGGAACAGCACGTTCCCTTGCCGGTCTAGGAATGGTAGAACGATGGGTCCGATGACGGTTGGGATGTACCGTGCACTATTCAGTGTCCCCTCGACGATCACCAGAGGTGTACGGCCAGTGTAGGAGATCGCTCCCCACACCATGATGCCGGGTGTTGGCCCTGTGTGCCTCAGTCGTATGCAGTCCTGATTGTGGCGCTCACCTGCACGGCGCCAAACACGTATACGACCATCATTGGCACCAAGGCAGAAGCGACTCTCATCGCTGAAGACGACACGTCTCCATTCACGCCTGTCGCGACACCACTGGAGGCGGGCTGCACGATGTTGGGGCGTGAGCGGAAGACGGCCTAACGGTGTGCGGGACCATAGCCGAGCTTCATGGAGACGGTTGCGAATGGTCCTCGCCGATACCCCAGGAGCAACAGTGTCCCTAATTTGCTGGGAAGTGGCGGTGCGGTCCCCTACGACACTGTGTAGGATCCTACGGTCTTGGCGTGCGTCCGTGCGTCGCTGCGGTCCGGTCCCAGGTCGACGGGCACGTGCACCTTCCGTCGAACACTGGCGACAACATCGATGTACTGTGGAGACCTCACGCCCCACGTGTTGAGCAATTCGGCGGTACGTCCACCTGGCCTCCCGCATGCCCACTATACGCCCTCGCTCAAAGTCCGTCAACTGCACATACGGTTCACGTCCACGCTGTCGCGGCATGCTACCAGTGTTAAAGACTGCGATGGAGCTCCGTATGCCACGGCAAACTGGCTGACACTGATGGTGGCAGTGCACAAATGCTGCGCAGCTAGCGCCATTTGACGGCCAACACCGCGGTTCCTGGTGTGTCTGCTGTGCCGTGCGTGTGATCATTGCTTGTACAGCCCTCTCTCAGTGTCCGGAGCAAGTATGGTGGGTCTGACACACCGGTGTCAATGTGTTCTTTTTTCCATTTCCAGGAGTGTAGAAAACCGTCTTTGTTTCAATGACCGCCGCCCGAACTCACATATCATATCAGTGACACTCTTAACCCTGTTACGTGATAACATGAAACGGGCTGCCCTTCTTTGCACTTTTTCGATGTCCTCCGTCAATCCTACCTGGTAAGGATCCCCCACCGTGGAGCAATATTCCGGAAGAGGAAGGAGAAGTGTCATATAGGCTGTCCCTTTAGTGGGTTTCTCGCATCTTCTAAGCGTTCAGCCAACAAAGCGCAATCTGTGTTTCGCCTTCCCCACAATATTATCTATGTGGTCTTTCCACTTTAAGTTGCTCGTAATTGTAATTGACAGGCCTTGGATTTGTGCCGATTTATCGTATACCCAAAATTTATGGGATTTCTTATAGTACCCTTGTGGATGACCTAGCACTTTTCTTTGTTTAGTGCCAACTGCCACTTTTCGCACCATACAGAAATTCTCTCTAGATCATTTTGTAACTGGAATTGATCGTCTGATAATTTTACTAGACGGTAAATTACAGCATCATCTGCAAACAATCTAACGGGGCTGCTAAGATTATCACCTAGATCATTTATGTAAATCAGGAACAGCAGAGGGCCTGTGACACTACCTTGTCGAACGCCAGATATCACTTCTGTTCTACTCGATGATTTACCGTCTGTCACTACGAACTGTGACCTCTCTGAGAGGAAATCACGAATCCAAGCACACAACTGAGACGATACTCCATATGCACGCAATTTGATTAATAGTCGATTGTGAGGAACGGTATCAAAAGCCTTCTGTAAATCTAGGAATATGGAATCTATCTGAAATCCCTTGTCGACAGCACTCATTACTTCATGGGAATAAAGAACGATATTTTCTGAATCCCTGTTGGTTATGCATCACTAAGTCATTTTCGTCAAAGTGATTCATAATGTTCGAGAGACAGCTTACATTACACTCGTTCGTCCTCTGTTAGAATATTGCTGCGCGGTGTGGGATCCTTACCAGGTGGGATTGACGGAGGACATCAAAAGGGTGCAAAAAAGGGCAGCTCGTTTTGTATTATCACGTAATAGGGGAGAGAGTATGATACGCCAGTTGGAATGGAAGTCATTAAAGCGAAGACGTTTTTCGTCGCGGCAAGATCTAATTACGAAATTTCAGTCACCAACTTTCTCTTCCGAATGCGAAAATATTTTGTTGAGCCCAACCTACAAAGGTAGGAATAATCATCAAAATAAAATAAGAGAAATCAGAGCTCCAACATAAAGGTTTAGGTGTTCGTTTTTCCCGCGTACTGTTTGGGAGTAGAATGGTAGACAGATAGTATGATTGTGGTTCGATGAACCCTCTGCCAAGCACTTAAATGTGAATTGCAGAGTAATCATGTAGATGTAGATGAGTACAGTATATGCTCGAAAATCCTACTGCAAATTGAGGTCAGTGATATGGGTCGGTAATTCAATGGGTTACTCCTACTTCCTTTCTTGAAAATTGGTGTGACCTGTGCTACTTTCCAGTCTTTAGGAACAGACCTTTCGTCAAATGAGCGATTGTATAAAATTGCTAAGAAAGGCGGTATTGTGCCTGCATACTCTGAAACTAATCTGACTGGTATACCATCTGGACCGGAAGACTTGCCAGGGTTGACCTCTGTTAATTAAATCATTCGCTAAACGAATTCCTAGTGTTTCGTCGCTACCCAGTCTCAGAAAGGTGAAGTCGCCGACAGAATATCGACATAGGTATACATGAGTGTCCACAGAAATTCATCCAAGGGAGGGTCATATTTCAAACGTGGTACTTTTGGTATTGTTAAATAGCAGTTTCAGAACAAAGTTGTGCCTCAAGAACTAAATTTGCCAGGAAACTTTCGCTTAATGTATCTTAAGCCCTTGAAAGTTACGCACTCCCTTTTTATTTTTATTTTTTTGGTAGTGGGGGAATTACTGTTACACTTTAAAGGTAACATATTCCACTAGTAGCTGTACTCATAATTCTATGACTATATGAGGGTTCAAACGCCAACGTACTTTTGAGATTTGAGTATGGACCAGGCGAGGGGCTTGCTCTTGTGGGAACTGGGTAGGGATGTCGGACAGCCATGTTACTACGGTGTTGCGTGTTGTAACTGTCGGTGATATTATGTAAATTTTCACGTCGTCCAAGATTACAAAACAATACCGAAGCTTTAACCACGTCGAGAAGACTGGGTAATTTCCACTAAATAATTTAGTGTTTATTGAAGTAACCATTACTATAAATAGGCCACAATTCTGAAATTCGCCTCCCAACTTTTAGACACCTATGAAGCCACACAGTATGTCAATGCAGTGCTCGGCCACAGAAAGTTTATTGGGCTGTAAGTGCTTTCAGCGTTCGAGGCTTCTTTCATGGACTGTATCCGCTCTATTTTTGACTGCGTCCCACATATTGCAGGACAGCCACGAATTGAAATATCTCTATTTCATCTTCTTCTTTCCGCATTTCGACCTTATATTTCATCCGTATCTAGAGAGATATACTTGTTTCAAAAACTCCTTTTACCCGTAAAAGCTCACTTATAAACTGCACTCGTCAGCATTGCAAGCACTCAATGGACCAAAGTTCTGAAAAAATCCACTGTCTGGGTAGCGTGGTGGCTGCTGTTTGTAAACAGTTGCAAGACCGCATAAGTCTAACCTTTTTGTATGTACAGTCGTGGACAAAACGAGCGACATCCCTCGCCTTTTCGTTATGCTGATGCGCACAACTTTAAATTCTACTACACAGCGTAACAGGCAAGGCGACGAAGTGTACCAACATACTATGTGCAAGCGTGAAATTGACAAACCATCCGAATTTTCTCAGACTGTTTTCAATCATGTGTATGACCGCTGATTAGTGTATTAAACACAACACGTAAATATAAGATATAAATGAAAGAAATGACGCTATTTAGTATGAACTGTACGGATAAAAATAAATTTCAGCTTATCGAGATAACATAACTGTTTTAGTAAGACAAAGTACGCCAGATCGTCACGAATTAGCAAAACGGGTTTGGAGGGCTGGGTAGACAGACAGGCGGTCAAGAAAGTGAGACTAGTAGGGTTCCATTTTTACCGATTTAGGTGACGAAATCCTAACAACGAAAATAGCTAAGACAGTTACTGAAGATGAGGGCAGCATAAATAACCCCCCTACTCTTTATTGGAAATGTTCTACATGCAGTCGATACGTAAGCATATCACTCGTAGCCATGCTTTCGATCCAAATCACGTTGACAGGAATGCAAATAAAATCCATTTGCCTATACACGTGGTAATTCAGATCCCAGTATTAACGCCACCGCGTTTTAGAAGTGCGAGCATCCCCACTGCACAGGTAGCTTAAGAAACGTTTACTAGCTGTGGTGAGTCTAATTAATGGAGAATTGGAAACATTGTAGAATACGTTTGGCAGCTATGTAGCCGTTTATTTCCTGGGGTGGTGCAGAATTATCCTACTAAATTTACTAGCTAATTACAGTGTTTTGTTATTTCTATAAACATCCCGAATGATTCTCACATCAGCGGTGACATAAAGATAGAAAATTCTTGTTTTTGAGTCCAGAAAGCTCTGTGCAACGGAAACTGCAGATCATTTTGCCGTTTTCATTGAGAAATTGTCGGTTTATTCAAGTCTGGGGCAATAATAGAGGGCTGTTTGCCTGGGTTATCTGCCGGCGTAGCGAAAGGTGTTTGCAACTGCAAGGGAGGCCTGGTTTGTTTTCGGTTCTAATCTCGATGGAGGCAGATAGATTGGCAGTAAAGCAATTTTAAGAAATTCTCGCGTCCCCAATACGTTTTATTGCTACCTTTATTCTGTACTGGCGTCCTGTGGATGTAAATATGAAGATCTTGTAGAATTTCATACTTCTTACTGATTACTTTTTCCGCTTCTGTCAATAACTGAATGATTTTCCACTTAATTTCGTTATGAATATTCATGCATTGCTAAATTTGCATATTTATATGGCAGCTCAGCAACGGTAATCCACTATGACTGGTCTGAATGACTGGTCTGAATGTTGACACAGATCGTTTCGCAGCAACTAGACGGAAAGCAGAACCAGGCAACTAGACGGAAAGCAGAACCAGATACTTCGATCCATACATCGGTGGCATTTCCCAGACAAATCCGTTATGTCACCTTATCCATTCCGGCAAGCTAAATTAATAGTGTTGTATGAGATCTTCTGGGAAAAGTGTTTCACGTAAGCGATAACACCAATGTAACGGCCAAAAAGTGTGTTTTCTTGACAATTTGTTGGGCGGAAGGAAAGGTGATGGAGAAATAATACTTGGGGTAGTTACTAAGCGTGTATTTAAGCATTTGGTCGTAAAATATTGCGCAATCGTGATATTGCAGCAATTATCTAGAGGCATGTTGGATTCTAGGCGGTCTGCGGCAGGCATTATCTAACTGATGCGAATCTGAACCTGGAGAAAAGAGAAAAGTCTTTGTAATTTACATCAGTGTGGCTAGTGAATCACGTAGGGGATTTTTGTGTGATTGGCGAGTCGCAGAATTTTCACCAAAAAACGACAGTCATTTGTTAATTAATACTGTTTAAATTAATTATTCAAAATCCCACGTGCTTCAGTTTGAAATGTTAGTGCGAAATTTTGGTAAAATTCTCAAGGGAAAAGATTGAAAATAGTTGGAGTTATGCTGCGTACCGTTCTGAAAAGTCATATTGCGAGAAAACAAGTTTGATGTTTTGAAATATGTTATAGACACGAACAAATGAAAAAAAATTTTTTTTGGATAACTCTTTCCATTAATCTGCTATCCTAAGACCGGCCTGTCATCCTGTTGTCATTGTGGTCTGAATTATATCAACTACTGATCACAGAACTGTTGAAATATCGGTCATGGCAGTTCCCTGTATAGTTCCGTTTCGACATTACTGCAAGCAAGGGCATTGCTAGGATGATTGGACGATTGATTTCTTATGCATTCCATATAAACTTAATACGTCTGATCAGTTTGGACAAGCAACAATCATTGTGAAGCCTAACCCTATAGAACTTCGATGCTACATTATGTCTGTCTTGCACGTTTTACATTTCACAAATTGAGAAATAACAGAGAAAACGGTAGAAAATTTATAATGCTGTAGCTCAGTCCGTAATTCACATCAAAATCCTGGTCACTATCTTTCACTTTCTTAGCGGAATCACTGACCCCTTCCGAAATACTCTCAGCCTCATATCTGTTCATTGGACGCTTTGATAATATACTGTATGGACACCACTTTGGATGCGATGGTTTTTGGGACACATACTGAGGCTCCCTCACGCCAAGCTAACCTTTCTTTTCCGCCCTCAATTATTTCTTGGATATGTTCCAACATCTGCTTTCCTCTACAGTTTTTGGCCTCTACAGCTCCCTCTAATACCATAAAAGTTATTCCTTGATGTCTTAACAGATGTCCTACCATACAGTTCCTTCTTGTCAGTGATTTGCATATACTCCTGTCCTCGATGACTCTTCGGAGGACATCCTCATTCCCTATCAGTCCACCTAATTTTCAACATTCTTCTGTAACACCACAAATCAAATGCTTCGATTCTCATCTTTCCTGTTTCCCCGAAGACAACGTTTCCCTACAATATAATACGGTGCTTCAAACGTACATTCCCCAAACTTTCTTCCAAAAATTAAGACATGTTTGTTAGTACACTGAAGAGCCAAAGAAACTGGTACAGTAGGGCACGCAGGAGTGCCGCAACATGACGTGCCTTAGACTCGACTAATGTCTGAAGTAGTGCTGGAGGGAACTGACACAATGATTCCTGCAGGGCTGTCCATAACCACGTAAGAGTGCGACGGGGTTGAGATCTCTTCTGAACAGCACGTTGCAAGGAATCCCAGATATGCTCAATAATGTTCATGTATGAGGAGTTTGGCGGCCGTCGGAAGTGTTTAAACTCAGAAGAATGTTCCTGGAGTCACTAAGTGCCAATTCTTGACGTATGGGATGCGGCATTGTCCTGCTGGAATCGCCCAAGTCCGTCGGAATGCACAAAGGTGATGAATGGAAGCAGGTGATCAGACAGGACGCTTCCTTACCTGTCACCGTCAGAGTGGTATCTAGACGTATCAGGGATCCCATGTCACTCCACCTGCACACGCCCCACACATTACAGAGCCTCCACCAGCTTGAACAGTCCACTGCTGACATGCAGGGTCCATGGATTCATGTGGTTCTCTCCATACCTGTACACGTCCACCCGCTCGATACAGTTTGAAACGACACTCGTCCGACCAATCAACATGTTTCCAGTCATCAACATCCAATGTCGGTGTTGACGGGCCCAGGCGAGGCGTAAAGCTTCGTGTCATCAAGGGCGCACGAGAGGGCTTTCGGCTCCGAAAGCCCATATCGATGATGTTTCGTTGAATGGTTCGCACGGTGACACTTGTTAATGGTCAAGCATTGAAATCTGAGGCAATTTGCGGAAGGATTGCACTTCTGTCACGTTGAACGATTCTCTTCACTCGTCGTTGGTCCCGTCCTTGAAGGATTTTTTTCCGGCCGCAGCGATGTCGGAGATTTGACGTTTTACCGGATTTCTGATATTCACGGTACACTCCCTAAATGATAGTATGGGAAAATCCCCTACCTCGGAGATGCTGTGTCCCATCGGTCGTGCGCCGACTATAATACCACGTTCAAACTGACTTAAATCTTGATAACCTGTCATTGTAGCAGCAGTAATCGATCTAACCACTGCGCCGTGCCCTTATTGTCTAATATAGGTGCTGCCGACCGCAGCACCGTCTTCTGCCTGTTTACAATCTCTGTATCTGAATACAGTATATATACCAGTTTCTTTAGCGCTTCAGTGTAATAGACCTCTCTTGGCCAGGAATGCCCTTTTTGTTAGTGCTAGTTTGCTTTTTTTATCCTCTTTGCTCCGTGCATCAGCACTATTTTGCAGCCTAGGTAGCAGAATTCTTTAACTCCATTTACTTTGTGGTGACCAATCATAACGTTAAGATTCCCGCTGTTCTCATTTCTGCTACTTCTCATTACTTTCGTTGTTCTTCTATTTAATCTCAATTCATACTCTGTACTCATCATACTGTTCATTCCATTCGGCAGATTATGTAATTCTTCTACACTTTCACTGAGAAGAGCAATGTAATCAGCGAATCTTATCATTGATGTCCTGTAATCTTGAATTTTAATTCCAATCTTGAATATTTCTTTTATTTTCGCTATTACATTTTCGAATTATAGATTTACATTAGAGGTGAAACAAAACATCCTTACATCCTTTTTAATCTGAGCACTTCGTTCCACTCTCATAATTCCCACTTGGCTCTTGTACATGTTGTATAATATATATATATATATATATATATATATATATATATATATATATATATATATATATATATATATAGGGTGTTTCAAAAATGAACCGGTATATTTGAAACGGCAATACAAACTAAACGAGCAGCGATAGAAATACACCGTTTGTTGCAATATGCTTGGGACAACAGTACATTTTCAAGCAGACAAACTTTCGAAATTACAGTAGTTACAATTGTCAACAACAGATGGCGCTGCGGTCTGGGAAACTCTATAGTACGATATTTTCCACATATCCACTATGCGTAGCAATAATATGGCGTAGTCTCTGAATGAAATTACCCGAAACCTTTGACAATGTGTCTGGCGGAATGGCTTCACGTGCAGATGAGATGTACTGCTTCAGCTGTTCAATTGTTTCTGGATTCTGGCGGTACACCTGGTCTTTCAAGTGTCCCCACAGAAAGAAGTCACAGGGGTTCATGTCTGGCGAATAGGGAGGCCAATCCACGCCGCCTCCTGTATGTTTCGGATAGCCCAAAGCAATCACACGATCATCGAAATATTCATTCAGGAAATTAAAGACGTCGGTCGTGCGATGTGGCCGGGCACCATCTTGCATAAACCACGAGGTGTTCGCAGTGTCGTCTAAGGCATTTTGTACCGCCACAAATTCACGAAGAATGTCCAGATGCAGTAATCGTTTCGGATCTGAAAAATGGGCCAATGATTCCTTTGGAAGAAATGGCGGCCCAGACCAGTACTTTTTGAGGATGCAGGGACGATGGGACTGCAACATGGGGCTTTTCGGTTCCCCATATGCGCCAGTTCTGTTTATTGACGAAGCCGTCCAGGTAAAAATAAGCTTCGTCAGTAAACCAAATGCTGCCCACATGCATATCGCCGTCATCAATCCTGTGCACTATATCGTTAGCGAATGTCTCTCGTGCAGCAATGGTAGTGGCGCTGAGGGGTTGCCACGTTTGAATTTTGTATGGATAGAGGTGTAAACTCTGGCGCATGAGACGATACGTGGACGTTGGCGTCATTTGGACCGCAGCTGCAACACAGCGAACGGAAACCCGAGGCCGCTGTTGGATCACCTGCTGCACTAGCTGCGCATTGCCCTCTGTGGTTGCCGTACACGGTCGCCCTACCTTTCCAGCATATTCATCCGTCACGTTCCCAGTCCGTTGAAACTTTTCAAACAGATCCTTTATTGTATCGCTTTTCGGTCCTTTGGTTACATTAAACCTCCGTTGAAAACTTCATCTTGTTGCAACAACACTGTGTTCTAGGCAGTGGAATTCCAACACAAGAAAAATCCTCTGTTCTAAGGAATAAACGATGTTGTCCACAGCACACTTTCACGTTCTGAACAGCACACGCTTACAGCAGAAAGACGACGTACAGAATGGCGCAGCCACAGACAGTGTTGTCTTCTATATCTTTCACATCACTTGCAGCGCCATCTGTTGTTGAAAATTGTAAGTACTGTAATTTCGAAAGTTTGTCCACCTGGAAATGTACTGTTGTCCCAAGCATATTGAAACAAACGGTGTATTTCTATCGCTGCTCGTTCAGTTTTTATTGCCGTTTCAAATATACCGGTCATTTTTGAAACACCCTGTATATATATATACCTTACTCTTCTTTTTCTCAGAATTTCGAACATCTTGTGCCATTTGACATTATCTGACTATTTTTCCAGATCGACAAATCCTGCAAATATGTCTTTATTTTTCTTTAGTCTTTCTTCCATTATCAACCACAATTTCAGAATTTCCTCTCTGGTGCGTTTACCTTTCCCAAAGCCAAACTGATCGCCATCCCACACATCCTCAGTTTTCTTTTCTAATCTTCTGTATATTATTCCTGTCAGTAACTTGGATGCATGAGCTGTTATACTGATTGTGCCATAGCTCTCGCACTTGTCGGCTCTTGCAGTCTTCGGAATTGTGTGGATTATGTTTTGCCAAAAGTATACCGCGAGACTCATACATTCTACTCACCAATGTCGTTTCGTTGGAACTTTCCCCAATGATCTGGAATATTCTATTCCTTCACCCTTATTCGATCTTGAGTCTTTCATAGCTCTTTTAAATTGTGGTTCTAATACTGGATCCGCTGTCTCTTCCCTGTGGCTGTCTGTTTCTTCCTCCATCATATCATCAGACAAGCCCTCCTCCACACAGAGGTCTTCAGTGTACTCTTTCCTACCCGCATCCTCCTCTGCATTTAACAGTGGAATCCCGGTTGCCCTCATACCGATACAGCACTTACTTTTAATTTAACCAAGGGTTATTTTGACTGCGATGCCCTGCTCTTCCTATTTATTGCATTCCTAAGAAACTTGTGTTTCTGTGTTCCTGAACTTCGTTGAACATATTTTTGCTTCCTTTTTCGCCAATCGATTGGAATATTTCTTGTGTTACACATGGTTTCTCCGCAGTTACCTTCCTTATACCTGTATTGTCTTTTGAGTTTCTATGTTTGAAGTTTTTAGGGATCCATTCCCTTCATCTGAACTGACTACTGAGATATTCATTATCGCAGTTTTCTATAGCCTCAGACAACTGAAAGCGTATCTGTTCATTCCTTAGCAGTTCCATATGCCACTTCCTTTGGTATTGATTTTCCTGACTAATCTCTTAGCTTCTGCCTACTCTTTATCACTACGGGTTGGTTGGGTTGTTTGGAGCAGAAGACCAGACAGCAAGGTCATCGGTCTCATCGGATTAGGGAATGTTGGGGAAGGAAGTCAGCCGTGCCCTTTCAAAGGAACCATCCCGGCATTTTCCTGGAGCGATTTAGGGAAATCACGGAAAACCAAATCTGGTATCGCGCGATGCGGATTTTGAAACCACGCCAGACGGCATGGACGTCGAAGACCCTTAGAGGCCTCTGCATCATCACGAGGTAAGCCGTAGCGGCGCGCACCTCCTAGCCCACGTTTAAGCGAGGGCACCACGGTGGAACACGTGGTTCCCGTCCCCGATCATACACTCCTGGAAATGGAAAAAAGAACACATTGACACCGGTGTGTCAGACCCACCATACTTGCTCCGGACACTGCGAGAGGGCTGTACAAGCAATGATCACACGCACGGCACAGCGGACACACCAGGAACCGCGGTGTTGGCCGTCGAATGGCGTTAGCTGCGCAGCATTTGTGCACCGCCGCTGTCAGTGTCAGCCAGTTTGCCGTGGCATACGGAGCTCCATCGCAGTCTTTAACACTGGTAGCATGCCGCGACAGCGTGGACGTGAACCGTATGTGCAGTTGACGGACTTGGAGCGAGGGCGTATAGTGGGCATGCGGGAGGCCGCGTGGACGTACCACCAAATTGCTCAACACGTGGGGCGTGAGGTCTCCACAGTACATCGATGTTGTCGCCAGTGGTCGGCGGAAGGTGCACGTACCCGTCGACCTGGGACCGGACCGCAGCGACGCACGGATGCACGCCAAGACCGTAGGATCCTACACAGTGCCGTAGGGGACCGCACCGCCACTTCCCAGCAAATTAGGGACACTGTTGCTCCTGGGGTATCGGCGAGGACCATTCGCAACCGTCTCCATGAAGCTGGTCTACGGTCCCGCACACCGTTAGGCCGTCTTCCGCTCACGCCCCAACATCGTGCAGCCCGCCTCTAGTGGTGTCGCGACGAGCGTGAATGGAGGGACGAATGGAGAAGTGTCGTCTTCAGCGATGAGAGTAGCTTCTGCCTTGGTGCCAATGATGGTCGTATGCGTGTTTGGCGCCGTGCAGGTGAGCTCCACAATCAGGACTGCATACGACTGAGGCACACAGGACCAACACCCGGCATCATGGTGTGGGGAGCGATCTCCTACACTGGCCGTACACCTCTGGTGATCGTCGAGGGGACACTGAATAGTGCACGGTACATCCAAACCGTCATCGAACCCATCGTTCTACCATTCCTAGACCGGTAAGGGAACTTGCTGTTCCAACAGGACAATGCACGTCCGCATGTATCCTGTGCCACCCAACGTGCTCTAGAAGGTGTAAGTCAACTACCCTGGCCAGCAAGATCTCCGCATCTGTCCCCCATTGAGCATGTTTGGGACTGGATGAAGCGTCGTCTCACGCGGTCTGCACGTCCAGCACGAACGCTGGTCCAACTGAGGCGCCAGGTGGAAGTGGTATGGCAAGCCGTTCCACAGGACTACATCCAGCATCTCTACGATCGTCACCATGGGAGAATAGCAGCCTGCATTGCTGCGAAAGGTGGATATACACTGTACTAGTGCTGACATTGTGCATGCTCTGTTGCCTGTGTCTATGTGACTGTGGTTTTGTCAGTGTGATCATGTGATGTATCTGACCCCGGGAATGTGTCAATAAAGTTTCCCCTTCCTGGGACAATGAATTAACAGTGTTCTTATTTCAATTTCCAGGAGTGTATATTTAAGTACCAGCCTCTCACTCCGCCAGTCAGTGTAGTCTTCGCGTGCGTCTATCGTCGGTAAATAGTTTGGACGAGAAGGGAATAGAAGCTTTCGATATGTGGTGCTACAGAAGAATGCTGAAGATTAGATGGGTAGATCACATAACTAATGACGAGGTATTGAATGGAATTGGGGAGGAGTTTGTGGCACAACTTGACTACAAGAAGGGACCGGTTTGTAGGACATGTTCTGAGATATCAAGGGATCATCAATTATTGGAGGGCAGCGAGGAGGGTAAAAATCGTTGAGGGAGACCTAGAGATGAATACACTGAGCAGATTCAGAAGGATGTAGGCTGCCGTAGGTACTGGGAGATGAAGCAGCTTGCACAGTATAGAGTAACATGGAGAGCTGCATCAAACCAGTCCCAGGACTGAAGACCACAACAGCAACATCGACATCTCGCCTCAGGCAGGGTATTTACGTTACTTTGTTCCGCGTACTTGTGGACGTGGTTGATTCGTGAGGTTTTCTTGTGACTCCGTTGTTTCTTACTTGTTGTGCTTCGTAAGGTCTCGCTCGGTTATCTTTCGTCGTTTGTGTCCGTCCTCTCCAGTTTGTGTTGTTGTTTGCAGGCCGCTCCGTGTGTCCCGCCGCCCTTTTCCTTCAGGCAACACCGCGACCGTTCCGGTCGCCGTTACAACACCTAAATCAGTATGGCCGGACGCGAGATTGAACCGCCGTCCTCCCGAATGTGAGTCCAGTGTGGACATTGTTATCACTACGAAATTGTGATCTGTATCTATACCTGTTCCTGGGTACACCTTACAATGTTATATCTGCTTTCGGAATCGCTGCCTGGCCATGATGTAATCTAATTGAAATCTTCCCGCATCTCCCGGTCTTTTCCCAATTTATCTCCTCCCCTTATCTTATTACTCTTCGCTATTACCAGCTGAAATGTATTGCAGAACTCAACTAGTCTTTCTCCTTTGTCATTCCTCAGCCAATGTTCTCCCGTAAACCATTCTTCTATCCTTCCCCTACATCAGCATTCCAGTCCTCCATGACTATAAGATATTCATCTCTCGTTACGTACTGAATTACCTGTTCTGTATCCCCAGATGATTTATCTATCATCTTGCGACGTCAGCACTATCGTGGTCAGTGTTAGTTTGCTATCGACCCCGATGAGGACAACTCGATCTCTGACCTGTTCACAGGAGTTCACTTTCTGTCCTACTTTCCGATTCATAAGTAATCGTACTCTTGTTACACTATTTTCTGCTTCTGTTGATATTACCCTATACTCGGCTGACCAAAAATCCTTCATTCTTTCAATTTCACTTTACTGAATCCAACGATGTCTAGAATGAGCCTTTTCAGATTTGCTAGTTTCACTGTCCTGTTCCAACTTCTGGCATTCCATGCCCCGAACCGTACAACGTTACCCTTTCGCTGATTACTCAGTCTTTTCCTCTTGATCATCTCCCCCTTGGTACTGTAGTTCCCTCCCAAAGATCCGAATGGGGACCTAGCCCGAAGAGATCCGATGGAGAGATCACCATGTCATTCTTTTCAGTTACAGGATACGTGTCCTGTTGATAGAGACTGTTTTTAAGGCAGTGCTTTCCATTGCCTTCTGCATCCTCATGCCGTTGATCATTGCTGATTATTCCGCCTTTCAGGGGCTGTTTCCCACTCCAGGTACAAGAGAGTGGCCTGAACCTCTGTCGACTCCTCCGTCCTCACTGACAAGGCTGTAGGCAGAACGGGATGGCTTCTTAAGCCGGAAGTTTTTGACCGAAATTGCTGATCAATTTTATTCAAAATTGAAGCAGTCGAAAAGTGGCAGTCCTAGGCCCAGGATTCTTTTATGACTAGGCAAATATGCCATCCCTAGACCACGGATTTGACGGATTTGTTGAAAGACGCAGATGTAACCCATATCATGCTGATGCGATGGAGTGTTCGTATGAAATTCGGTTCATAGAAATTGACGAAATAATTAAAAAAATTACTTAGAGGAGTGACAGTTAACTATTTTTCTTTTATATTCTTACAAATTCCACACGAGATCTGACATGCTTATTAAGTCACAGAGTGACTCAGTCACCACCATGTGCAGAAAATAGAAGTTTTTGTGAGAAACTACATAAAAAACTAAGAAAGATGCCACACAGTATTTCCTGACACGTTCCACATCATTACGAAGTGTCGTATTCATGATCTATGGAACAAGTATTAATGTAATCTAATCTAATCTAATCTAATCTAAAGACAGATCCAATGAAGAAAAGCGATTTTCGTTTCCAGATCAAGATATTAAAGACACAATCATGGCGAATCCACCAGCATCTGTTTTAAGAGCAAATTAGATAATGCATAAAGAATGGGCTGCCATTAGACTGTAGAAATTTCTGGAAGGACGCAGCGTTCCACGCAAACAAATACGACATCCTTAAGAAGGCATACGTCTTTGTATACAGCAGATAAATCTAAAACAACGGAGTATTCAATCAGGCAGTAAAATACTCGCAAGTAACCAATGAAGTTAGACTAACAGTTTTTTTCTATGTTCTACATCTGTATGCCAGTGTTTCAGTAAAGACAACATTACACATTGTAAGTAGGCTGTTTAGGTTTTTCTATTGGTAACGCCACGTAGCGCTCTGTATGAAAATCACTGGCTGTGCTGTGTCCGGTCTGTGGCTAGGTGGCGTTGTTGGAATTTGCTATTGTAGTGTTGGGCACTTGGCTCTCACAGCGCGAGCGCGTAGCGTTGCGCAGTTGGAGGTGAGCCGCCAGCAATGGTGGATGTAGTGGGGAGAGAGATGGCGGAGTTGTGAGAGCGGATGATCTGGACGTGTGTCCATCAGAGACAGTAAATTTGTAAGGCAGGATGTTATGTACTTATATATATATATATATATATATATATATATATATATATATATATATATAATGACTTTTGAACATTATTAAGGTAAATACGTTGTTTGTTCTCTATCAAAATCTTTCATTTGCTAACTATGCCTATCAGTAGTTAGTGACTTCAGTAGTTAGAATCTTTTATTTAGCTGGCAGTATTGGCGCTCGCTGTATTGCAGTACTTCGAGTAACGACGATTTTTGTGAAGTAAGTGATTTATGGAAAGTATAGGATACTGTTAGTCAGGGACATTCTTTTGTAGGGATTTTTCAAAGTCAGATTGCGTTGCTCTAAAAATGTTGTGTGTCACTTTAGTGAATGTCTGAGTACGTTCAGTTTTGCTCAGCTGTTTGAAAATCAAATAACGTAGGGGTTTATCAGCACAGTAATTCATTAATTTTTCGAAGGGGAAGTTTCAACATTACTTTCAAAAATATAAATTTATTCAAGCTAACTTAAGCAACAGAAATTAAGGAGCTTTGCAGTTTAATAACAAATATTTTAAACAACCATATGGGGCAACTATGACAAGTACCACTGGTTGATTTCGTGATATTTGCAGTGATCATTTTGAAAACCAGATTCTTTGTTCAAATCGTGCATTAGATAGTATTATAATTTACTTTCAGAGATATGAAAATTCTGAATGAACTATCTTTACTTCAGAAATACCAAAATATGGCACATAAATTTGGAACTCTCGTAGCTACCATTCTTAATTAAATGGCATACTTGGTAATAGTTTACTTCAGCTGCAGTATCATTCAGGCTTCCACTTCAGGTAAAGTGGATCCATAGAACATTTCAGTCCTATCATGAATACATAAATCATGGAAATAATTCCCAACGAAGTTTTATACTTTCTCAATCACAACTCTCCAATACACTTTATTGCATATCAGTTGTATACTATTACATGTTAAAATTGATACACATCATGGCTATATTCATGTCACAGTACAGATATTAACTGACTGAAAAAGTTTTCTAGTGAAATTAAAAGAACACCAATTTGTATTAGTATAATAGCCGCTGGAGACTGCCACAGTGCCGACAGCTCCTTCTTCCGGTGCTTGGCACTCGCTTGTGCGGCCAATGATAACCAGCTACTCCGCTTGCGCACCTGCACTGGGACATCCATCGCCTTGTGTGACTCTACTGGCCATTAATATTGCTACACCAAGAAGAAATGCAGATGATAAACGGGTATTCACTGGACAAACATATTATACTGGAACTGACATGTGATTACATTTGCACCCTATTTGGGTGCATAGATCCTGAGAAATCAGTACTCAGAACAACCACCTCTGGCCGTAATAACGGCCTTGATACGCCTGGGCATTGAGTCAAACAGGGCTTGGATGGTGTGTACAGGTACAGTTGCAATGCAGCTTCAACACGATACCACAGTTCATCAAGAGTAGTGACTGGCGTATTGTGACGAGACAGTTGCGCTGCCACAATTGACCAGACGTTTGCAATTGGTGAAAGATCCGGAGGATGTGCTGGCCAGGGCAGCAGTTGAACACTTTCTGTATCCAGAGAGGCCAGTACAGGATCTGCAACATGCGGTCGTGCATTATCCTGCTGAAATGTTGGGTATCGAGGGGATCGAATGAAGGGTAGAGCCACGGGTCGTAACACATCTGAAATGTAACGTCCATTGTTCAAAGTGCCGTCAGTGCGAACAAGAGGTGACTGAGACTTGTAATCAATTGCACCCCGACCCATCACGCCGGGTGATACGCCAGTATGGCAATGACGAATACACGCTTCCAATGTGCGTTTACCGCGATGTCGCAGAACACGGATGTGACCATCATGATGCTGTAAACCGAACCTGGATTCATCCGAAAAAATGACTTTCTGCCATTCTTGTACCCAGGTCGTCGGTGAGTACACCATCGCAGGAGCTCCTGCCTGTATACAGCGTCAAGGGTAACCGCAGCCATGGTCTCCGAGCTGATAGTCCATGCTCTTGCAAACGTCGTCGAACTGTTTGTGCAGATGGTTGTTGTCTTGCAAACGTCACCAACTGTTGACTCAGGGATTGAGACGTGGCTGCACGTTCCGTTCCAGCCATGCGGATAAGATGCCTTCATCTCGACTGCTAGTGATACGATGCCGTAGGGATCCAGCACAGCGTTCCGTATTACCCTCCTGAACCCATCGATTCCACATTCTTCTTACAGTCATTGGATTTCGACCAAAGCGAGCAGCAATGTTGTGATACGATAAACCGCAATCGCGATAGGCTACAATCCGACCTTTATCGAAGTCGGAAACGTAATGGTACGCATTTCTCCTCCTTACACGAGGGATCACAACAACGTTTCACCAGTCAACGACGGTCAACTGATGTTTGTGTATGAGAAATCGGTTGGAAACTTTCCTCATGTTAGCACGTTGTAGGCGTCGCCACCGGCGCCAACCTTGTGTGAATGCTCTGAAAAGCTAGTCATTTGCATATGACAGCATCTTCTTCCTGTCGGGTTAATTTCACGTCTGTAGCACGTCATCATCGTGGTGTAGCAATTTTATTGGGCAGTAGTATATGCTCATGTTCAGAAAAATACAACACATTGACGAACAGAGATAGGGCGTCCATACTCATTCACAGTGCTTGAACATTAGTATGTATTGCAGAAACGATCAGCAATTCGGTCACCTCGGTTCAGATGTGTCCTGGTGTAGCCATTCATACTGCATTCATCTGGTTCCAAAGTTCATCTTTGGTGGTTGGCATTGGGTCAAAGAGCTGCACCTGCTATTTCAACATATTGTTGTTGTTGTTGTGGGCTTCAGCCCAGTAACGGGTTTGATGCAGCTCTCAATGCTGCTCTATCCTGTGCAAGCTTCTTCATCTCCCAGTACCTACTGCAACCTACATCCTTCTAAATCTGCTTAGTGTATTCATCTCTTGGTCTCCCTCTACAACTTTTAGCATCCTCGCTGCCCTCCAACACTAAACTTGTGAACCCCTGATGCCTCAGAACATGTCTTACCAACCGGTCCCTTCTTCTAGTCAAGTTGTGCTACACATTTCGCTTCTCCCTAATCGTATTCCGTACGTCCTCATTAGTTATGTAATCTACCCATGTAATATTCAGCATTCTTCTGCAGCACCACATTTCGAAAGCTTCTACTCTCTTCTTACCCAAACTATTTATCGTCCACGTTTCACTTCCAAACAAGACTACACTCCATACAAATACTTTCAGAAAAGACTTCCTGACACTCAAATCTATAACCGATGTTAACAAATTTCTCTTCTTCAGAAGCGCTTTCGTTACCATTGCCAGTTTACATTTTATACCCTCTCTACTTCAACCATCATCATTTATTTTGCTTCCCAAATAGCTAAACTCCTTTACTACTTTAAGTGTCTCATTTCCTACTCTAATTCCCTCAGCATCACCCGATTTAATTCGACTACATTCCATTATCCTCGTTTTGCTTTTGTTGATGTTCATCTTATACCCTACTTTCAAGACACTGTCCATTCTGTTCAACTGCTCTTCCAGGGCCTTTGCTGACATAATTACAATGTCATCGGCGAACATCATAGTTTTTATTTCTTCTCCAAGGGTCCTAATTCCTACTCCGAAATTTTCTCTTGTCTCATTTACTTAATCTTCAATATACAGATTGACTAACGCAGGGGAGAGGCTATAAACCTGTCTCACGCCCTTCTCAACCACTGCTTCCCTTTCCCGCCCCTCGACTCGTATAACTGCCATCTGGTTTCTGTACAAATTGTAAAAAGCCTTTCGCTCACTGTATTTTACCCCTGCCACCTTTAGAATTTGAAAGAGAGTATTCCAGTCAACATTGTCAAAAGCTTTATCTAAGTCTACAATTGCTAGAAACGTAGGTTTGCCTTTCTTTAGTCTATTTTCTAAGATAACTCGTAGGGTCAGTATTGCTTCACGTGTTCCAACATTTCTGCAGAACCCAAAATGATCTTCCCGAGGTCGGCTTCTACCAATTTTTCCTTTCGTCTGTAACGAATTCATGTTAGTATTTTGCAGCTGTGACGTATTAAACTGATAGTTCGGTAATTTTCACATCTTCCAACACCCGCTTTTTTTTTTTTTTGGTGGAATTATTGTATTCTTCTTGATGTCTGAGGGTATTTCACCTGTCTCATACATCCCGCACACCAGATGATAGAGTTTTGTCAGGGCTGGCTTATCCAAGGCTGTCAGTAGTTCAAATGGAATGTTGTCTACTCCCGAGTCCTTCTTTCCACTTAGGTCTCTTAGAGCTCTGTCACACTCTTCACGCAGTACCATATCTCCCATTTCATGTTCCTCTACATCCTCTTCCATTTCCATAATATTGTCTTCAAGTAGGTATTAAAATCCATGGAGAAGAAATAAAAACTTTGAGGTTCGCCGATGACATTGTAATTCTGTCAGAGACAGCAAAGAACGTGGAAGAACAGTTGAACGGGATGGACAGTGTCTTGAAAGAAGGATATAAGATGAACATCAACAAAAGCAAAACGAGAATAATGGAATGTAGTCCAATAAAATAGGATGATGAGGAGGGAATCAGATTACATCAGCGGTGACATAAAGATAGAAAATTCTTGTTTTTGAGTCCAGAAAGCTCTGTGCAACGGAAACTGCAGATCATTTTGCCGTTTTCATTGAGAAATTGTCGGTTTATTCAAGTCTGGGGCAATAATAGAGGGCTGTTTGCCTGGGTTATCTGCCGGCGTAGCGAAAGGTGTTTGCAACTGCAAGGGAGGCCTGGTTTGTTTTCGGTTCTAATCTCGATGGAGGCAGATAGATTGGCAGTAAAGCAATTTTAAGAAATTCTCGCGTCCCCAATACGTTTTATTGCTACCTTTATTCTGTACTGGCGTCCTGTGGATGTAAATATGAAGATCTTGTAGAATTTCATACTTCTTACTGATTACTTTTTCCGCTTCTGTCAATAACTGAATGATTTTCCACTTAATTTCGTTATGAATATTCATGCATTGCTAAATTTGCATATTTATATGGCAGCTCAGCAACGGTAATCCACTATGACTGGTCTGAATGACTGGTCTGAATGTTGACACAGATCGTTTCGCAGCAACTAGACGGAAAGCAGAACCAGGCAACTAGACGGAAAGCAGAACCAGATACTTCGATCCATACATCGGTGGCATTTCCCAGACAAATCCGTTATGTCACCTTATCCATTCCGGCAAGCTAAATTAATAGTGTTGTATGAGATCTTCTGGGAAAAGTGTTTCACGTAAGCGATAACACCAATGTAACGGCCAAAAAGTGTGTTTTCTTGACAATTTGTTGGGCGGAAGGAAAGGTGATGGAGAAATAATACTTGGGGTAGTTACTAAGCGTGTATTTAAGCATTTGGTCGTAAAATATTGCGCAATCGTGATATTGCAGCAATTATCTAGAGGCATGTTGGATTCTAGGCGGTCTGCGGCAGGCATTATCTAACTGATGCGAATCTGAACCTGGAGAAAAGAGAAAAGTCTTTGTAATTTACATCAGTGTGGCTAGTGAATCACGTAGGGGATTTTTGTGTGATTGGCGAGTCGCAGAATTTTCACCAAAAAACGACAGTCATTTGTTAATTAATACTGTTTAAATTAATTATTCAAAATCCCACGTGCTTCAGTTTGAAATGTTAGTGCGAAATTTTGGTAAAATTCTCAAGGGAAAAGATTGAAAATAGTTGGAGTTATGCTGCGTACCGTTCTGAAAAGTCATATTGCGAGAAAACAAGTTTGATGTTTTGAAATATGTTATAGACACGAACAAATGAAAAAAAATTTTTTTTGGATAACTCTTTCCATTAATCTGCTATCCTAAGACCGGCCTGTCATCCTGTTGTCATTGTGGTCTGAATTATATCAACTACTGATCACAGAACTGTTGAAATATCGGTCATGGCAGTTCCCTGTATAGTTCCGTTTCGACATTACTGCAAGCAAGGGCATTGCTAGGATGATTGGACGATTGATTTCTTATGCATTCCATATAAACTTAATACGTCTGATCAGTTTGGACAAGCAACAATCATTGTGAAGCCTAACCCTATAGAACTTCGATGCTACATTATGTCTGTCTTGCACGTTTTACATTTCACAAATTGAGAAATAACAGAGAAAACGGTAGAAAATTTATAATGCTGTAGCTCAGTCCGTAATTCACATCAAAATCCTGGTCACTATCTTTCACTTTCTTAGCGGAATCACTGACCCCTTCCGAAATACTCTCAGCCTCATATCTGTTCATTGGACGCTTTGATAATATACTGTATGGACACCACTTTGGATGCGATGGTTTTTGGGACACATACTGAGGCTCCCTCACGCCAAGCTAACCTTTCTTTTCCGCCCTCAATTATTTCTTGGATATGTTCCAACATCTGCTTTCCTCTACAGTTTTTGGCCTCTACAGCTCCCTCTAATACCATAAAAGTTATTCCTTGATGTCTTAACAGATGTCCTACCATACAGTTCCTTCTTGTCAGTGATTTGCATATACTCCTGTCCTCGATGACTCTTCGGAGGACATCCTCATTCCCTATCAGTCCACCTAATTTTCAACATTCTTCTGTAACACCACAAATCAAATGCTTCGATTCTCATCTTTCCTGTTTCCCCGAAGACAACGTTTCCCTACAATATAATACGGTGCTTCAAACGTACATTCCCCAAACTTTCTTCCAAAAATTAAGACATGTTTGTTAGTACACTGAAGAGCCAAAGAAACTGGTACAGTAGGGCACGCAGGAGTGCCGCAACATGACGTGCCTTAGACTCGACTAATGTCTGAAGTAGTGCTGGAGGGAACTGACACAATGATTCCTGCAGGGCTGTCCATAACCACGTAAGAGTGCGACGGGGTTGAGATCTCTTCTGAACAGCACGTTGCAAGGAATCCCAGATATGCTCAATAATGTTCATGTATGAGGAGTTTGGCGGCCGTCGGAAGTGTTTAAACTCAGAAGAATGTTCCTGGAGTCACTAAGTGCCAATTCTTGACGTATGGGATGCGGCATTGTCCTGCTGGAATCGCCCAAGTCCGTCGGAATGCACAAAGGTGATGAATGGAAGCAGGTGATCAGACAGGACGCTTCCTTACCTGTCACCGTCAGAGTGGTATCTAGACGTATCAGGGATCCCATGTCACTCCACCTGCACACGCCCCACACATTACAGAGCCTCCACCAGCTTGAACAGTCCACTGCTGACATGCAGGGTCCATGGATTCATGTGGTTCTCTCCATACCTGTACACGTCCACCCGCTCGATACAGTTTGAAACGACACTCGTCCGACCAATCAACATGTTTCCAGTCATCAACATCCAATGTCGGTGTTGACGGGCCCAGGCGAGGCGTAAAGCTTCGTGTCATCAAGGGCGCACGAGAGGGCTTTCGGCTCCGAAAGCCCATATCGATGATGTTTCGTTGAATGGTTCGCACGGTGACACTTGTTAATGGTCAAGCATTGAAATCTGAGGCAATTTGCGGAAGGATTGCACTTCTGTCACGTTGAACGATTCTCTTCACTCGTCGTTGGTCCCGTCCTTGAAGGATTTTTTTCCGGCCGCAGCGATGTCGGAGATTTGACGTTTTACCGGATTTCTGATATTCACGGTACACTCCCTAAATGATAGTATGGGAAAATCCCCTACCTCGGAGATGCTGTGTCCCATCGGTCGTGCGCCGACTATAATACCACGTTCAAACTGACTTAAATCTTGATAACCTGTCATTGTAGCAGCAGTAATCGATCTAACCACTGCGCCGTGCCCTTATTGTCTAATATAGGTGCTGCCGACCGCAGCACCGTCTTCTGCCTGTTTACAATCTCTGTATCTGAATACAGTATATATACCAGTTTCTTTAGCGCTTCAGTGTAATAGACCTCTCTTGGCCAGGAATGCCCTTTTTGTTAGTGCTAGTTTGCTTTTTTTATCCTCTTTGCTCCGTGCATCAGCACTATTTTGCAGCCTAGGTAGCAGAATTCTTTAACTCCATTTACTTTGTGGTGACCAATCATAACGTTAAGATTCCCGCTGTTCTCATTTCTGCTACTTCTCATTACTTTCGTTGTTCTTCTATTTAATCTCAATTCATACTCTGTACTCATCATACTGTTCATTCCATTCGGCAGATTATGTAATTCTTCTACACTTTCACTGAGAAGAGCAATGTAATCAGCGAATCTTATCATTGATGTCCTGTAATCTTGAATTTTAATTCCAATCTTGAATATTTCTTTTATTTTCGCTATTACATTTTCGAATTATAGATTTACATTAGAGGTGAAACAAAACATCCTTACATCCTTTTTAATCTGAGCACTTCGTTCCACTCTCATAATTCCCACTTGGCTCTTGTACATGTTGTATAATATATATATATATATATATATATATATATATATATATATATATATATATATATATATATATATAGGGTGTTTCAAAAATGAACCGGTATATTTGAAACGGCAATACAAACTAAACGAGCAGCGATAGAAATACACCGTTTGTTGCAATATGCTTGGGACAACAGTACATTTTCAAGCAGACAAACTTTCGAAATTACAGTAGTTACAATTGTCAACAACAGATGGCGCTGCGGTCTGGGAAACTCTATAGTACGATATTTTCCACATATCCACTATGCGTAGCAATAATATGGCGTAGTCTCTGAATGAAATTACCCGAAACCTTTGACAATGTGTCTGGCGGAATGGCTTCACGTGCAGATGAGATGTACTGCTTCAGCTGTTCAATTGTTTCTGGATTCTGGCGGTACACCTGGTCTTTCAAGTGTCCCCACAGAAAGAAGTCACAGGGGTTCATGTCTGGCGAATAGGGAGGCCAATCCACGCCGCCTCCTGTATGTTTCGGATAGCCCAAAGCAATCACACGATCATCGAAATATTCATTCAGGAAATTAAAGACGTCGGTCGTGCGATGTGGCCGGGCACCATCTTGCATAAACCACGAGGTGTTCGCAGTGTCGTCTAAGGCATTTTGTACCGCCACAAATTCACGAAGAATGTCCAGATGCAGTAATCGTTTCGGATCTGAAAAATGGGCCAATGATTCCTTTGGAAGAAATGGCGGCCCAGACCAGTACTTTTTGAGGATGCAGGGACGATGGGACTGCAACATGGGGCTTTTCGGTTCCCCATATGCGCCAGTTCTGTTTATTGACGAAGCCGTCCAGGTAAAAATAAGCTTCGTCAGTAAACCAAATGCTGCCCACATGCATATCGCCGTCATCAATCCTGTGCACTATATCGTTAGCGAATGTCTCTCGTGCAGCAATGGTAGTGGCGCTGAGGGGTTGCCACGTTTGAATTTTGTATGGATAGAGGTGTAAACTCTGGCGCATGAGACGATACGTGGACGTTGGCGTCATTTGGACCGCAGCTGCAACACAGCGAACGGAAACCCGAGGCCGCTGTTGGATCACCTGCTGCACTAGCTGCGCATTGCCCTCTGTGGTTGCCGTACACGGTCGCCCTACCTTTCCAGCATATTCATCCGTCACGTTCCCAGTCCGTTGAAACTTTTCAAACAGATCCTTTATTGTATCGCTTTTCGGTCCTTTGGTTACATTAAACCTCCGTTGAAAACTTCATCTTGTTGCAACAACACTGTGTTCTAGGCAGTGGAATTCCAACACAAGAAAAATCCTCTGTTCTAAGGAATAAACGATGTTGTCCACAGCACACTTTCACGTTCTGAACAGCACACGCTTACAGCAGAAAGACGACGTACAGAATGGCGCAGCCACAGACAGTGTTGTCTTCTATATCTTTCACATCACTTGCAGCGCCATCTGTTGTTGAAAATTGTAAGTACTGTAATTTCGAAAGTTTGTCCACCTGGAAATGTACTGTTGTCCCAAGCATATTGAAACAAACGGTGTATTTCTATCGCTGCTCGTTCAGTTTTTATTGCCGTTTCAAATATACCGGTCATTTTTGAAACACCCTGTATATATATATACCTTACTCTTCTTTTTCTCAGAATTTCGAACATCTTGTGCCATTTGACATTATCTGACTATTTTTCCAGATCGACAAATCCTGCAAATATGTCTTTATTTTTCTTTAGTCTTTCTTCCATTATCAACCACAATTTCAGAATTTCCTCTCTGGTGCGTTTACCTTTCCCAAAGCCAAACTGATCGCCATCCCACACATCCTCAGTTTTCTTTTCTAATCTTCTGTATATTATTCCTGTCAGTAACTTGGATGCATGAGCTGTTATACTGATTGTGCCATAGCTCTCGCACTTGTCGGCTCTTGCAGTCTTCGGAATTGTGTGGATTATGTTTTGCCAAAAGTATACCGCGAGACTCATACATTCTACTCACCAATGTCGTTTCGTTGGAACTTTCCCCAATGATCTGGAATATTCTATTCCTTCACCCTTATTCGATCTTGAGTCTTTCATAGCTCTTTTAAATTGTGGTTCTAATACTGGATCCGCTGTCTCTTCCCTGTGGCTGTCTGTTTCTTCCTCCATCATATCATCAGACAAGCCCTCCTCCACACAGAGGTCTTCAGTGTACTCTTTCCTACCCGCATCCTCCTCTGCATTTAACAGTGGAATCCCGGTTGCCCTCATACCGATACAGCACTTACTTTTAATTTAACCAAGGGTTATTTTGACTGCGATGCCCTGCTCTTCCTATTTATTGCATTCCTAAGAAACTTGTGTTTCTGTGTTCCTGAACTTCGTTGAACATATTTTTGCTTCCTTTTTCGCCAATCGATTGGAATATTTCTTGTGTTACACATGGTTTCTCCGCAGTTACCTTCCTTATACCTGTATTGTCTTTTGAGTTTCTATGTTTGAAGTTTTTAGGGATCCATTCCCTTCATCTGAACTGACTACTGAGATATTCATTATCGCAGTTTTCTATAGCCTCAGACAACTGAAAGCGTATCTGTTCATTCCTTAGCAGTTCCATATGCCACTTCCTTTGGTATTGATTTTCCTGACTAATCTCTTAGCTTCTGCCTACTCTTTATCACTACGGGTTGGTTGGGTTGTTTGGAGCAGAAGACCAGACAGCAAGGTCATCGGTCTCATCGGATTAGGGAATGTTGGGGAAGGAAGTCAGCCGTGCCCTTTCAAAGGAACCATCCCGGCATTTTCCTGGAGCGATTTAGGGAAATCACGGAAAACCAAATCTGGTATCGCGCGATGCGGATTTTGAAACCACGCCAGACGGCATGGACGTCGAAGACCCTTAGAGGCCTCTGCATCATCACGAGGTAAGCCGTAGCGGCGCGCACCTCCTAGCCCACGTTTAAGCGAGGGCACCACGGTGGAACACGTGGTTCCCGTCCCCGATCATACACTCCTGGAAATGGAAAAAAGAACACATTGACACCGGTGTGTCAGACCCACCATACTTGCTCCGGACACTGCGAGAGGGCTGTACAAGCAATGATCACACGCACGGCACAGCGGACACACCAGGAACCGCGGTGTTGGCCGTCGAATGGCGTTAGCTGCGCAGCATTTGTGCACCGCCGCTGTCAGTGTCAGCCAGTTTGCCGTGGCATACGGAGCTCCATCGCAGTCTTTAACACTGGTAGCATGCCGCGACAGCGTGGACGTGAACCGTATGTGCAGTTGACGGACTTGGAGCGAGGGCGTATAGTGGGCATGCGGGAGGCCGCGTGGACGTACCACCAAATTGCTCAACACGTGGGGCGTGAGGTCTCCACAGTACATCGATGTTGTCGCCAGTGGTCGGCGGAAGGTGCACGTACCCGTCGACCTGGGACCGGACCGCAGCGACGCACGGATGCACGCCAAGACCGTAGGATCCTACACAGTGCCGTAGGGGACCGCACCGCCACTTCCCAGCAAATTAGGGACACTGTTGCTCCTGGGGTATCGGCGAGGACCATTCGCAACCGTCTCCATGAAGCTGGTCTACGGTCCCGCACACCGTTAGGCCGTCTTCCGCTCACGCCCCAACATCGTGCAGCCCGCCTCTAGTGGTGTCGCGACGAGCGTGAATGGAGGGACGAATGGAGAAGTGTCGTCTTCAGCGATGAGAGTAGCTTCTGCCTTGGTGCCAATGATGGTCGTATGCGTGTTTGGCGCCGTGCAGGTGAGCTCCACAATCAGGACTGCATACGACTGAGGCACACAGGACCAACACCCGGCATCATGGTGTGGGGAGCGATCTCCTACACTGGCCGTACACCTCTGGTGATCGTCGAGGGGACACTGAATAGTGCACGGTACATCCAAACCGTCATCGAACCCATCGTTCTACCATTCCTAGACCGGTAAGGGAACTTGCTGTTCCAACAGGACAATGCACGTCCGCATGTATCCTGTGCCACCCAACGTGCTCTAGAAGGTGTAAGTCAACTACCCTGGCCAGCAAGATCTCCGCATCTGTCCCCCATTGAGCATGTTTGGGACTGGATGAAGCGTCGTCTCACGCGGTCTGCACGTCCAGCACGAACGCTGGTCCAACTGAGGCGCCAGGTGGAAGTGGTATGGCAAGCCGTTCCACAGGACTACATCCAGCATCTCTACGATCGTCACCATGGGAGAATAGCAGCCTGCATTGCTGCGAAAGGTGGATATACACTGTACTAGTGCTGACATTGTGCATGCTCTGTTGCCTGTGTCTATGTGACTGTGGTTTTGTCAGTGTGATCATGTGATGTATCTGACCCCGGGAATGTGTCAATAAAGTTTCCCCTTCCTGGGACAATGAATTAACAGTGTTCTTATTTCAATTTCCAGGAGTGTATATTTAAGTACCAGCCTCTCACTCCGCCAGTCAGTGTAGTCTTCGCGTGCGTCTATCGTCGGTAAATAGTTTGGACGAGAAGGGAATAGAAGCTTTCGATATGTGGTGCTACAGAAGAATGCTGAAGATTAGATGGGTAGATCACATAACTAATGACGAGGTATTGAATGGAATTGGGGAGGAGTTTGTGGCACAACTTGACTACAAGAAGGGACCGGTTTGTAGGACATGTTCTGAGATATCAAGGGATCATCAATTATTGGAGGGCAGCGAGGAGGGTAAAAATCGTTGAGGGAGACCTAGAGATGAATACACTGAGCAGATTCAGAAGGATGTAGGCTGCCGTAGGTACTGGGAGATGAAGCAGCTTGCACAGTATAGAGTAACATGGAGAGCTGCATCAAACCAGTCCCAGGACTGAAGACCACAACAGCAACATCGACATCTCGCCTCAGGCAGGGTATTTACGTTACTTTGTTCCGCGTACTTGTGGACGTGGTTGATTCGTGAGGTTTTCTTGTGACTCCGTTGTTTCTTACTTGTTGTGCTTCGTAAGGTCTCGCTCGGTTATCTTTCGTCGTTTGTGTCCGTCCTCTCCAGTTTGTGTTGTTGTTTGCAGGCCGCTCCGTGTGTCCCGCCGCCCTTTTCCTTCAGGCAACACCGCGACCGTTCCGGTCGCCGTTACAACACCTAAATCAGTATGGCCGGACGCGAGATTGAACCGCCGTCCTCCCGAATGTGAGTCCAGTGTGGACATTGTTATCACTACGAAATTGTGATCTGTATCTATACCTGTTCCTGGGTACACCTTACAATGTTATATCTGCTTTCGGAATCGCTGCCTGGCCATGATGTAATCTAATTGAAATCTTCCCGCATCTCCCGGTCTTTTCCCAATTTATCTCCTCCCCTTATCTTATTACTCTTCGCTATTACCAGCTGAAATGTATTGCAGAACTCAACTAGTCTTTCTCCTTTGTCATTCCTCAGCCAATGTTCTCCCGTAAACCATTCTTCTATCCTTCCCCTACATCAGCATTCCAGTCCTCCATGACTATAAGATATTCATCTCTCGTTACGTACTGAATTACCTGTTCTGTATCCCCAGATGATTTATCTATCATCTTGCGACGTCAGCACTATCGTGGTCAGTGTTAGTTTGCTATCGACCCCGATGAGGACAACTCGATCTCTGACCTGTTCACAGGAGTTCACTTTCTGTCCTACTTTCCGATTCATAAGTAATCGTACTCTTGTTACACTATTTTCTGCTTCTGTTGATATTACCCTATACTCGGCTGACCAAAAATCCTTCATTCTTTCAATTTCACTTTACTGAATCCAACGATGTCTAGAATGAGCCTTTTCAGATTTGCTAGTTTCACTGTCCTGTTCCAACTTCTGGCATTCCATGCCCCGAACCGTACAACGTTACCCTTTCGCTGATTACTCAGTCTTTTCCTCTTGATCATCTCCCCCTTGGTACTGTAGTTCCCTCCCAAAGATCCGAATGGGGACCTAGCCCGAAGAGATCCGATGGAGAGATCACCATGTCATTCTTTTCAGTTACAGGATACGTGTCCTGTTGATAGAGACTGTTTTTAAGGCAGTGCTTTCCATTGCCTTCTGCATCCTCATGCCGTTGATCATTGCTGATTATTCCGCCTTTCAGGGGCTGTTTCCCACTCCAGGTACAAGAGAGTGGCCTGAACCTCTGTCGACTCCTCCGTCCTCACTGACAAGGCTGTAGGCAGAACGGGATGGCTTCTTAAGCCGGAAGTTTTTGACCGAAATTGCTGATCAATTTTATTCAAAATTGAAGCAGTCGAAAAGTGGCAGTCCTAGGCCCAGGATTCTTTTATGACTAGGCAAATATGCCATCCCTAGACCACGGATTTGACGGATTTGTTGAAAGACGCAGATGTAACCCATATCATGCTGATGCGATGGAGTGTTCGTATGAAATTCGGTTCATAGAAATTGACGAAATAATTAAAAAAATTACTTAGAGGAGTGACAGTTAACTATTTTTCTTTTATATTCTTACAAATTCCACACGAGATCTGACATGCTTATTAAGTCACAGAGTGACTCAGTCACCACCATGTGCAGAAAATAGAAGTTTTTGTGAGAAACTACATAAAAAACTAAGAAAGATGCCACACAGTATTTCCTGACACGTTCCACATCATTACGAAGTGTCGTATTCATGATCTATGGAACAAGTATTAATGTAATCTAATCTAATCTAATCTAATCTAAAGACAGATCCAATGAAGAAAAGCGATTTTCGTTTCCAGATCAAGATATTAAAGACACAATCATGGCGAATCCACCAGCATCTGTTTTAAGAGCAAATTAGATAATGCATAAAGAATGGGCTGCCATTAGACTGTAGAAATTTCTGGAAGGACGCAGCGTTCCACGCAAACAAA
Source organism: Schistocerca gregaria (assembly GCF_023897955.1). Taxonomy (NCBI): domain Eukaryota; kingdom Metazoa; phylum Arthropoda; class Insecta; order Orthoptera; family Acrididae; genus Schistocerca; species Schistocerca gregaria. The sequence continues at coordinate 541,787,701 of NC_064924.1, forward strand.
TACGACATCCTTAAGAAGGCATACGTCTTTGTATACAGCAGATAAATCTAAAACAACGGAGTATTCAATCAGGCAGTAAAATACTCGCAAGTAACCAATGAAGTTAGACTAACAGTTTTTTTCTATGTTCTACATCTGTATGCCAGTGTTTCAGTAAAGACAACATTACACATTGTAAGTAGGCTGTTTAGGTTTTTCTATTGGTAACGCCACGTAGCGCTCTGTATGAAAATCACTGGCTGTGCTGTGTCCGGTCTGTGGCTAGGTGGCGTTGTTGGAATTTGCTATTGTAGTGTTGGGCACTTGGCTCTCACAGCGCGAGCGCGTAGCGTTGCGCAGTTGGAGGTGAGCCGCCAGCAATGGTGGATGTAGTGGGGAGAGAGATGGCGGAGTTGTGAGAGCGGATGATCTGGACGTGTGTCCATCAGAGACAGTAAATTTGTAAGGCAGGATGTTATGTACTTATATATATATATATATATATATATATATATATATATATATATATATATAATGACTTTTGAACATTATTAAGGTAAATACGTTGTTTGTTCTCTATCAAAATCTTTCATTTGCTAACTATGCCTATCAGTAGTTAGTGACTTCAGTAGTTAGAATCTTTTATTTAGCTGGCAGTATTGGCGCTCGCTGTATTGCAGTACTTCGAGTAACGACGATTTTTGTGAAGTAAGTGATTTATGGAAAGTATAGGATACTGTTAGTCAGGGACATTCTTTTGTAGGGATTTTTCAAAGTCAGATTGCGTTGCTCTAAAAATGTTGTGTGTCACTTTAGTGAATGTCTGAGTACGTTCAGTTTTGCTCAGCTGTTTGAAAATCAAATAACGTAGGGGTTTATCAGCACAGTAATTCATTAATTTTTCGAAGGGGAAGTTTCAACATTACTTTCAAAAATATAAATTTATTCAAGCTAACTTAAGCAACAGAAATTAAGGAGCTTTGCAGTTTAATAACAAATATTTTAAACAACCATATGGGGCAACTATGACAAGTACCACTGGTTGATTTCGTGATATTTGCAGTGATCATTTTGAAAACCAGATTCTTTGTTCAAATCGTGCATTAGATAGTATTATAATTTACTTTCAGAGATATGAAAATTCTGAATGAACTATCTTTACTTCAGAAATACCAAAATATGGCACATAAATTTGGAACTCTCGTAGCTACCATTCTTAATTAAATGGCATACTTGGTAATAGTTTACTTCAGCTGCAGTATCATTCAGGCTTCCACTTCAGGTAAAGTGGATCCATAGAACATTTCAGTCCTATCATGAATACATAAATCATGGAAATAATTCCCAACGAAGTTTTATACTTTCTCAATCACAACTCTCCAATACACTTTATTGCATATCAGTTGTATACTATTACATGTTAAAATTGATACACATCATGGCTATATTCATGTCACAGTACAGATATTAACTGACTGAAAAAGTTTTCTAGTGAAATTAAAAGAACACCAATTTGTATTAGTATAATAGCCGCTGGAGACTGCCACAGTGCCGACAGCTCCTTCTTCCGGTGCTTGGCACTCGCTTGTGCGGCCAATGATAACCAGCTACTCCGCTTGCGCACCTGCACTGGGACATCCATCGCCTTGTGTGACTCTACTGGCCATTAATATTGCTACACCAAGAAGAAATGCAGATGATAAACGGGTATTCACTGGACAAACATATTATACTGGAACTGACATGTGATTACATTTGCACCCTATTTGGGTGCATAGATCCTGAGAAATCAGTACTCAGAACAACCACCTCTGGCCGTAATAACGGCCTTGATACGCCTGGGCATTGAGTCAAACAGGGCTTGGATGGTGTGTACAGGTACAGTTGCAATGCAGCTTCAACACGATACCACAGTTCATCAAGAGTAGTGACTGGCGTATTGTGACGAGACAGTTGCGCTGCCACAATTGACCAGACGTTTGCAATTGGTGAAAGATCCGGAGGATGTGCTGGCCAGGGCAGCAGTTGAACACTTTCTGTATCCAGAGAGGCCAGTACAGGATCTGCAACATGCGGTCGTGCATTATCCTGCTGAAATGTTGGGTATCGAGGGGATCGAATGAAGGGTAGAGCCACGGGTCGTAACACATCTGAAATGTAACGTCCATTGTTCAAAGTGCCGTCAGTGCGAACAAGAGGTGACTGAGACTTGTAATCAATTGCACCCCGACCCATCACGCCGGGTGATACGCCAGTATGGCAATGACGAATACACGCTTCCAATGTGCGTTTACCGCGATGTCGCAGAACACGGATGTGACCATCATGATGCTGTAAACCGAACCTGGATTCATCCGAAAAAATGACTTTCTGCCATTCTTGTACCCAGGTCGTCGGTGAGTACACCATCGCAGGAGCTCCTGCCTGTATACAGCGTCAAGGGTAACCGCAGCCATGGTCTCCGAGCTGATAGTCCATGCTCTTGCAAACGTCGTCGAACTGTTTGTGCAGATGGTTGTTGTCTTGCAAACGTCACCAACTGTTGACTCAGGGATTGAGACGTGGCTGCACGTTCCGTTCCAGCCATGCGGATAAGATGCCTTCATCTCGACTGCTAGTGATACGATGCCGTAGGGATCCAGCACAGCGTTCCGTATTACCCTCCTGAACCCATCGATTCCACATTCTTCTTACAGTCATTGGATTTCGACCAAAGCGAGCAGCAATGTTGTGATACGATAAACCGCAATCGCGATAGGCTACAATCCGACCTTTATCGAAGTCGGAAACGTAATGGTACGCATTTCTCCTCCTTACACGAGGGATCACAACAACGTTTCACCAGTCAACGACGGTCAACTGATGTTTGTGTATGAGAAATCGGTTGGAAACTTTCCTCATGTTAGCACGTTGTAGGCGTCGCCACCGGCGCCAACCTTGTGTGAATGCTCTGAAAAGCTAGTCATTTGCATATGACAGCATCTTCTTCCTGTCGGGTTAATTTCACGTCTGTAGCACGTCATCATCGTGGTGTAGCAATTTTATTGGGCAGTAGTATATGCTCATGTTCAGAAAAATACAACACATTGACGAACAGAGATAGGGCGTCCATACTCATTCACAGTGCTTGAACATTAGTATGTATTGCAGAAACGATCAGCAATTCGGTCACCTCGGTTCAGATGTGTCCTGGTGTAGCCATTCATACTGCATTCATCTGGTTCCAAAGTTCATCTTTGGTGGTTGGCATTGGGTCAAAGAGCTGCACCTGCTATTTCAACATATTGTTGTTGTTGTTGTGGGCTTCAGCCCAGTAACGGGTTTGATGCAGCTCTCAATGCTGCTCTATCCTGTGCAAGCTTCTTCATCTCCCAGTACCTACTGCAACCTACATCCTTCTAAATCTGCTTAGTGTATTCATCTCTTGGTCTCCCTCTACAACTTTTAGCATCCTCGCTGCCCTCCAACACTAAACTTGTGAACCCCTGATGCCTCAGAACATGTCTTACCAACCGGTCCCTTCTTCTAGTCAAGTTGTGCTACACATTTCGCTTCTCCCTAATCGTATTCCGTACGTCCTCATTAGTTATGTAATCTACCCATGTAATATTCAGCATTCTTCTGCAGCACCACATTTCGAAAGCTTCTACTCTCTTCTTACCCAAACTATTTATCGTCCACGTTTCACTTCCAAACAAGACTACACTCCATACAAATACTTTCAGAAAAGACTTCCTGACACTCAAATCTATAACCGATGTTAACAAATTTCTCTTCTTCAGAAGCGCTTTCGTTACCATTGCCAGTTTACATTTTATACCCTCTCTACTTCAACCATCATCATTTATTTTGCTTCCCAAATAGCTAAACTCCTTTACTACTTTAAGTGTCTCATTTCCTACTCTAATTCCCTCAGCATCACCCGATTTAATTCGACTACATTCCATTATCCTCGTTTTGCTTTTGTTGATGTTCATCTTATACCCTACTTTCAAGACACTGTCCATTCTGTTCAACTGCTCTTCCAGGGCCTTTGCTGACATAATTACAATGTCATCGGCGAACATCATAGTTTTTATTTCTTCTCCAAGGGTCCTAATTCCTACTCCGAAATTTTCTCTTGTCTCATTTACTTAATCTTCAATATACAGATTGACTAACGCAGGGGAGAGGCTATAAACCTGTCTCACGCCCTTCTCAACCACTGCTTCCCTTTCCCGCCCCTCGACTCGTATAACTGCCATCTGGTTTCTGTACAAATTGTAAAAAGCCTTTCGCTCACTGTATTTTACCCCTGCCACCTTTAGAATTTGAAAGAGAGTATTCCAGTCAACATTGTCAAAAGCTTTATCTAAGTCTACAATTGCTAGAAACGTAGGTTTGCCTTTCTTTAGTCTATTTTCTAAGATAACTCGTAGGGTCAGTATTGCTTCACGTGTTCCAACATTTCTGCAGAACCCAAAATGATCTTCCCGAGGTCGGCTTCTACCAATTTTTCCTTTCGTCTGTAACGAATTCATGTTAGTATTTTGCAGCTGTGACGTATTAAACTGATAGTTCGGTAATTTTCACATCTTCCAACACCCGCTTTTTTTTTTTTTTGGTGGAATTATTGTATTCTTCTTGATGTCTGAGGGTATTTCACCTGTCTCATACATCCCGCACACCAGATGATAGAGTTTTGTCAGGGCTGGCTTATCCAAGGCTGTCAGTAGTTCAAATGGAATGTTGTCTACTCCCGAGTCCTTCTTTCCACTTAGGTCTCTTAGAGCTCTGTCACACTCTTCACGCAGTACCATATCTCCCATTTCATGTTCCTCTACATCCTCTTCCATTTCCATAATATTGTCTTCAAGTAGGTATTAAAATCCATGGAGAAGAAATAAAAACTTTGAGGTTCGCCGATGACATTGTAATTCTGTCAGAGACAGCAAAGAACGTGGAAGAACAGTTGAACGGGATGGACAGTGTCTTGAAAGAAGGATATAAGATGAACATCAACAAAAGCAAAACGAGAATAATGGAATGTAGTCCAATAAAATAGGATGATGAGGAGGGAATCAGATTAGGAAATGAAACACTTAAAGTAGTAAAAGAGTTTTACTATTTGGGGAGCCAAATAACTGACGATGGTCGAAGTAGAGAGGATATAAAATGTATACTGGCAATGTCAAGAAAAGAGTTTCTGAAGAAGACAAATTTGTTAACATCAAGTATAGATTTAAGAGTCAGGAAGTCATTTCTGAAAGTATTTTTATGGAGTGTAGCGATGTATGGAAGTGGAACATGGACGAAAAATTGTTTGGACAAGAAGAGAATAGAAGCTTTCGAAATGTGGTGCTACAGAAGAATGCTGAAAATTAGATGGGTAGATCACATAACTAATGAGGAGGTATTGAATAGCATTGGGGAGAAGAGTAATTTGTGGCAAAACGTGACAAGAAGAAGACACCGGTTGGTAGGACATGTTCTGAGGCATCAAGGAATCACAAATTTAGCATTGGAGGGCAGCGTGGAGGGTAAAATTCGTACAGGGAGACCAAGAGACGAATACACTAAGCAGATTCAGAAGGATGTAGGTTGCAGTAAGTACTGGGAGATGAAGAAGCTTGCACAGGATAGAGTAGCATGGAGAGCTGCATCAAACTAGTTTCAGGACTGAAGACCACAATAACAACAACAACATCGCCATTGTATAGACCTTATATATACTCCTTGCACCTTTCTGCTTTCCCTTCTTTGCTTAGAAGTGGTTCTCCATCTGAGCTCTTGATATTCATACAAGTGGTTCTCTTTTCTCCAAAGATCTCTTTAATTTTCCTATAAGCAGATTCTATCCTACCCTAGTGAGATATGCCTCTACATTCTTACATTTTTGCTCTAGCCTCCCTGGTTAACCATTTTGTTCCTCCTGTCGATCTCATTTCTGAGACATTTGTATTCCGTTTTGCCTGCTTAATTTACTGTTTTTTTATATTTTCTTCTTTCATCAGCTAAATTCAATATATCTTCTGTTATCCAAGGATTTCTATTAGCCCTCGTATTTTTAGCTGATTGATCCTCTGCTGCCTTCAGTATTTTGTCTCTAAAAGCTACCAATTCTTCTTCTACTGTATTCTTGTCAAACGTCCCCTAATTCTCTTTCTGAAACTCTCTACAACCTCTAGTCCTGCCAGTTTATCCAGGTCCCATCTCCTGAAATTCCCGCCTTTTTGCAATTTCTTCAGTTTTAATCTACAGTTCATAACCAATAGACTGTGTTCAGTGTCCACATGTGACCCTGGAAATGTCTTTGAGTTTAAAACCTGGTTCCTAAATCTCTGTCTTACCATTATATAATTACCTGAAACCTTCCAGTACCTCCAGGCTTCTTCCATGTATACAACTTTCTTTCATGATTCTTGAACCAGGTGTTAGCTATGATTAAGTTATGCTCTGTGCAATATTCTACTTCCTCTTTCATTTCTTAGCCCCATCCCATATTCACCTATTACGTTTTCTTCTCTGCCTTTTCCTACTATCGAATTCCAGTCACCCATGACTAGTAAATTTTCGTCTCCCCTCACTATCTAAATAATTTCTTTTATCTCATCATACATTTCATCAATCTCTTCGTCATCTGCGTAGCTGGTAGGCATATAAAGTTGTTTAACTGAGGTAGGCGAGGGCTTCATATCTATCTTGGGCATAATATTGCGTTCACTACGCTGTTTGTAGTAGCTTACCCGCACTCTTATTTTTTTATTCATTATATAACCTACTCCTGCATTACCCCTATTTGATTTTGTATTTGTAACCCTGTATTGACCTGCCCAGAAGTCTTGTTCCTCCTGCCACCGAACTTCACTAATTCCCACTACATATATCTTTAACCTATCCACTTCCATTTTTAAATTTTCTAACCTACCTGCCCGATTAAGGGATCTGACATTCCACGCTCCTATCCGTAGAACACCAGTTTTCTTTCTTCTGATAGCGACGCCCTCCTGAGTAGTACCCGCCCGGAGGTCCGAACGGCGGACTATTTTAAATCCGGAATATTTTACCCAAGAGGACGTCATCATCATTTAACCATACAGTAAAGCTGCATGCCCTCGGTAAAAATTACGGCTGTAGTTTCCCCTTGCTTTCAGCAGTTCGCAGTACCAACACATCAAGGCCGTTTTGGTTAGCGTTAAAAGGCCAGATCAGTCAATCATCCAACTACTGAGAAGGCTGCTGCCCCTCTTCAGGAACCACACGTTTGTCTGGCCTCTCAACAGATACCCGTGCGTTGTGGTTGCACCTACGGTACAGCTGTCTGTATCGCTGAGGCACGCAACGGCAAGGTCCATTGTTCATGGGGGGGGGGGGGGGGGGCGATGTTTCACCACATCCCACACATCTTCGATTGGCGATAAGTCCGGTGATCAGGCTGGCCAGGGCAAGAGGCTACATCTTGTGACACCAAGAAGGCTCGTGTTCGCGCAGCAACATGTGATCCTGCATTGTCTTGCTGTGGTGTTCTGCAGAGGGTATGGCTACACGTCACAGGATGTCATTCACATTGGTCACACTGGTCACTCACCGCCTGTGATTTGTGCTTGTACACAACAGCATCCCTCACCGTAAGGCCTTGAATTGACGCTGTATGTATTGGGCGAATCTAGTCACTGTGATGCCGCTCCCCTGCCTGCGGCGAACAGGAATGAGGCAATTATTTTCAAACAAAAAGAACCTAGGTTCGTCCTAAAACACTACGTGATGCCGTTCCTGTCCCCGGTGATGTCTTTGCATATACCATTTCCGTCTAGCATGTTTCTTGCCATTCGATGAATGTGGACGACGCACACGTAACACGTGCCTATAGTGTTACACTGTTCTATTTTTGTGTCAGAGTCGAGGATGACGCAGATCTGTCCTGTAATGCCATTCGGATGAAATTTCGATCTTATAGGGAACGGGGGCGGGGGAATGTCTGGGGAGGGGGATGTCTTCTTGGTGCTACCGCCCCCCCCCCCCCTCCCACTTCTTCGTCTTCTAGGGCCTTCCGTGAACAACTCCACACCCTCTTTGCGCTGCTCCGAAACACTTAGTCCCACACAAGCAGCAATTTCCCGGATGGTTGTGTCACATTCTCTCATGTCAATAATTCGCTCTCTTTCAAACTCACTGATTTGACGGTGCCGTTCGCACATACGTCTGCGAGGCATCCTGCACGTCTGCTCAAGTCACACAGATCCATTACCTCCGGTTTGTAGCGACAACGAGAGCTGCAGGCACATTTTAGAAGTAGGTGGTGTTGCGCCACGATGTCAATGTTGACCTCGAACCCGCTGCCCTACGTACCCTGATCATATTTGTTCTATACAAGTACCGCATGTCATGAATCTTGCGTTCCGTTTCGGAAGTTTGAGTCTTGAATTCCTTTGTTATATATAGCGTTAAAAATGACCGTTGACATGCGATTCATCATCCCAATTCGTGACAAAGTTGTATCTACTAAGATAGAACAGGTCGCATTACGTCAATGAGTCAAAGCAATGTGGTGGGGAAACGGTAGGCAAATTCGCCGATATTCGAGTCGGATTCGCGCCAAACTTCTTTATTTTCAGTTAGAGCATCGAAATGTATCCAATTTACCCCTGCACAATGCGCTATCTTGAATATTTCTTTTTGTTACTGTTAATTTTATTTAGATATTATGAACTTGTTACAGATGTAAACGACCACTGTGTTTCGTCCACAACACTAATATAGCCAATAGGAAATAGTAGTGGATATAGTAATATCGTCTGTATCCAATGAGTCAAAAAAGACACGACAGGTAGGCTACACTAGATTGCACATTGTGCTACGCGCAATAATTCCTTTCTGTATGTGTAACGTCTAGGTTTACCTTCATAGAGCCGGTACATGCTCGTGCGTGTAACATTCACTTTAGAGAAGTAGTTCAAAGCGACTACCTTACATTTGCAAACACTTCGTCACTGTCTGTATCATACCATGCTGGATCTTACAAAGTACACCTGCATCCACATTTTCCGACACGGTGTAATGTATCATTGTATATACGAAAAAGGAAAACGACTGTATGAACAAATTTTTACGACTCAGAAGTCATTAGAAAGGGTCAATGAACTTGAACTTTGAACTATTCAGCTGTAATAAATGCATAGGTAAATAATTAAGTAAATAAATAAAAAGAATCATCCTATTGTTGATTTTCTGGCTCTTTAAATGAGATTACAAACTTGTATACGGAGATATATTATAGCGGCATGCACGCAAGCTATTAGATTATTTACATTCATTCATGGGTGGAGTACTATCCTTTAAGTGACCCCACAAATCAGTATCTAGTGGATTAAAATCCGGGAAACGTAGTGGTCAGAATACTGGACCTCCACGAACAATCCATTTCCCTGGAAACCCTCCATTCCAAAGTACACCATCACTTGAAACCATAGCTGCCTCCGAACACCAAGTGGAACGTCTCTAATGCGTCGGGCAAAGTGTTGTAAAAAAACGTAAAACACAGGGTCACATTCAACTTGTCTGGCTATAATCAAGGACTCAAAAGCACTCCTCCCACGATTCCAGCCAACAGGTTTATGACAAAGCGTGCCTGAAAGATTGCAACACTTCAACAATCACTCTTTGGGATATCTGGGCCTGCCTTGCAATATCACTGATACTTCACCGAGGTAACTGGTGAACGGTTTCAGGAACAGCGCCCTCTGTTTGTGGAAAACGTCTAGTACTTGGGCGATCTGTATCAATGATTTGTGGACGCAGATTATCAGTTTCTCGAAGGCATTGCCCCAGGTGACGAAAAACATTCTCATCAGGATGGCGCTTTTGAGAGTACCATGCAGCAGACTCACGAGCAGCAGCAGCAGCAGCTTGGTAATCGAATGAAGAAAACACCAAAAGCCCGGCGATAACTTGACAAGACCAGTTATGGCTATACACTGCGCATTTATTAGGGAAATTCCCTAATGCATCCTCCTCAGGTTTAGCGGTAAGATGGCTCGCCAAAAACTGAACACAGATCAAGCATGAAAGTAGGAAGAAGGTACACTAACCCGTGAGAAAAGTGGCAAAATAGGAACAGTGAACGTCCAAGCTCAAGACGTGAAGAGTCAAGTGATCTTCAATAACCGCGGCGTTGTCGCTATGTGGTCACAGTGTTGGATTGAGAAGGGGAAGATCCGTCTTTAAATCGCCCTCGTGCCCCATTTCTTTTTCACAAAATTATAAACTGTCCGTCTGATCGTTGACGTGTCAGTTCACTGTATACAAATTTATGTCTGTATCGTGGAATAATGTTCGTTTGTAACAGCGAGGTATAAGGAATGGACCTCCAGACGTACGTAACTCCTATTTGTTCTACACTCCTCGAAATGGAAAAAAGAACACATTGACACCGGTGTGTCAGACCCACCATACTAGCTCCGGACACTGCGAGAGGGCTGTACAAGCAATGATCACACGCACGGCACAGCGGACACACCAGGAACCGCGGTGTTGGCCGTCGAATGGCGCTAGCTGCGCAGCATTTCTGCACCGCCGCCGTCAGTGTCAGCCAGTTTGGCGTGGCATACGGAGCTCCATCGCAGTCTTTAACACTGGTAGCATGCCGCGACAGCGTGGACGTGAACCGTATGTGCAGCTGACGGACTTTGAGCGAGGGCGTATAGTGGGCATGCGGGAGGCCGGGTGGACGTACCGCCGAATTGCTCAATACGTGGGGCGTGAGGTCTCCACAGTACATCGATGTTGTCGCCAGTGGTCGGCGGAAGGTGCACGTGCCCGTCGACCTGGGACCGGACCGCAGCGACGCACGGATGTACGCCAAGGCCGTAGGATCCTACGCAGTGCCGTAGGGGACCGCACCGCCACTTCCCAGCAAATTAGGGACACTGTTGCTCCTGGGGTATCGGCGAGGACCATTCGCAAACCGTCTCCATGAAGCTGGGCTACGGTCCCGCACACCGTTAGGCCGTCTTCCGCTCACGCCCCAACATCGTGCAGCCCGCGTCTAGTGGTGTCGCGACGAGCGTGAATGGAGGGACGAATGGAGACGTGTCTTCTTCACCGATGAGAGTCGCTTCTGCCTTGGTGCCAATGATGGTCGTATGCGTGTTTGGCGCCGTGCAGGTGAGCGCCACAATAAGGACTGCATACGACCGAGGCACACAGGGCCAACACCCGGCATCATGGTGTGGGGAGAGATCTCCTACACTGGCCGTACACCTCTGGTGATCGTCGAGGGGACACTGAATAGTGCACGGTACATCCAAACCGTCATCGAACCCATCGTTCTACCATTCCTAGACCGGCAAGGGAACTTGCTGTTCCAACAGGACATTGCACGTCCGCATGTATCCCGTGCCACCCAACGTGCTCTAGAAGGTGTAAGTCAACTACCCTGGCCAGCAAGATCTCCGGATCTGTCCCCCATTGAGCATGTTTGGGACTGGATAAAGTGTCGTCTCACGCGGTCTGCACGTCCAGCACGAACGCTGGTCCAACTGAGGCGCCAGGTGGAAATGGCATGGCAAGCCGTTCCACAGGACTACATCCAGCATCTCTACGAACGTCTCCATGGGAGAATAGCAGCCTGCAGTGCTGCTAAAGGTGGATATACACTGTACTATTGCCGACATTGTGCATGCTCTGTTGCCTGTGTCTATGTGCCTGTGGTTCTGTCAGTGTGATCATGTGATGTATCTGACCCCAGGAATGTGTCAATAAAGTGTCCCCTTCCTGGGACAATGAATTAACGGTGTTCTTATGTCAATTTCCAGGAGTGTATATAAATACCGTATGTTATAATGATTGCGTTCGGTTTTGGAAACTTTAACTCTTGAATTCCTTTGTTGTACCATAGTTCACACCTGGTTATGGGTTGTTTTCATTTCTGTGAGAAGTCGATGCAGTATCTCGCCTACTCTCAGTATTCACCACATTTAATTGCGAAGTTAACAGATATATTATTTCTACATGATTCTTATTCTATAATCAACATATAGTGTCACAATTACTAAGACTACAGAAGAGGAATAGATACGTCAACGTCGGAACGGAAAGTTCATGAATTTGCGAAAGAAAAATATGGGGCACGAGAATGATTTGAATATCGATCTCTCGGTTTGCTTTCCAACACATTGACCACACAAGCACGACGCCGTGGTTCTTGCAATTCACTCTATGTTGCACGTCGTGAGCTTGGAACGTTCACTCTTTCTACACCCATCAAAGTAAGTTTTTCATTAACCCAGATCCCAGAACTCCTGAAGATAGACCTTGACTTTGGGTATCGAATCACAGACACAGTCCCTTTGACTGTTCAGAGATGTCACTAAACCCGCCAAAAGATGTAAACACCCATGCACGAGGAGCGCCAACTAGACGGAGGAGGTCCGACAGCCGATCAGTTCCTGTCTTTCCACCCGAAAGGAAGTACATGGCTCGTGTTAGCTGTAGTTCAGCCATGCCTAGACCGTCAATATGCCAGGAAGGGCTCTCAATAAGGGAAGTGTCCGAGTGTCTCGGAGTGAACCAAAGCGATGTTGTTTGACATGGAAGAGATACAGAGAGACAGAAGCTGTAGATGATATGCTTCGCTCAGGCCGCCCAAGGGCTACTACTGCAGTGGATGACCACTACCTATGGATTATGGCTTGGAGGAACACCGACAGCAACGACACCATGATGAATAATGCTTTCGTGCACCAACAGGACTTCGTGTTACGACTCAAACTGAGTGCAATAGGCTGAATGATGCACAACTTCACTCCTGGCATCTAAGGCGAGGTCCATCTTTGCAACCACGACACCATACAGCGCGGTACAGATAGGCCCAACAACATGCCGAATAGACCGCTCTTCACCAATGAATGTCGCATATGCCATCAACCAGATAATCGTCGGAGACGTGTTTGGAGGCAAACCGGTCAGGCTGATCGACTGAGATACACTGTCCAACGAATGCAGCAAGGTGGAGGTTTCCTGCTGTTTTGGGGTGGCATTATGTGAGGCCGACGTACGCTACTGTCATTGGAAGGCGCCGTAACGGCAGTACGATACATGCCATCCTCCGACGGATAGTGCAACCATATGGGCATCATATTGGCGAGGCATTCGTTTTCATGGACGACAATTCGCGCCCACATCGAGCACAGTTGTGAATGACTTCCTTCACGATAAGGACATCGCTCGACTAGAGTGGCCAGCATGTTCTCCAGACATGAACCCTATCGAACATGCCTGCGATAGATTGAAAAGGACTGTTCGTGGACGAAGTGACCCACTAACCACTCTGAGGGATATACGCCGAATCGCCGTTGAGGAGTGGGACAATCTGGACCAACGGTGCCCTGATGAACTTGTGGATAGTATGCCACGACGAATACAGGCATGCATCAATGCAATAGAACGGGTATTAGAGGTACCGGTGTGTACGGCAATCTGGACCACCAACTCTGAATGTCTCGCTGGATGGTGATCGGACATGCAATGTGTGGTTTTCATGAGGAATAAAAAGGGCGGAAATGATGTTTACGTTGATGTATATTCCAATTTTCTGTACAGGTTCCGAAACTCTAGGAAACGAGGTTATGCGAAACTTTTTTTGATGTGTGTATTTTGCTCCTTTTTCAACAGTTCACTATACCTTCTTCCTGTTTTCATGCTTGATCTGTGTTTATGACTAGGCTATTTTTACCACTAAATCGGGGGAGGGGAGAGGGGGGGATGCAAGTGGGAGTTTCCCTTGTTAGTAGACACAGATATGCAGTATGGATCCCACTGCCATGTGACAGGCTATTGTCGTGTCACAAAACGATGTGCTGCTTATAAACGACGAGAACTATGTTTTGTGAAGGCCTTGTCGCTACTGCTGTGGAAGCCGAGTTGGCACTGGTACGGTAGGACGAGTTTGTGAGTGGTGGAACGGCTTTTGGTGCAGTATACCGCTAAGCCAATTTCTCTTTGCCGCTAGTATGCAGCTATGCCCTAGCGTTAGGTAACAGGATGGGAGAACGAAGGTTCTACAACACTCCAACAAATTAGTAACAAAGTCACACAAATGAGTTAGAAAGGTTTTCTTATCTTTGTGACTAGTTGACTGACGGCTAAGTGCAAATAATCGTAGGTAAACTTGACAGTATATAAGAAATGAAATTTACAACTGGCTGTTAACTTCTAAGAGTTCACTATACGACGTTCCCTGTCTAAGTCAGCCCTGCACGATGATCTATAACCAAGTGGGTGAGAGCTGCTCTTCTATCTTACGAGTAGGTTTCTGTTCGTTGTCGTCCAGTCATTGGCGGATTGTACTATGCCGGCAATTGGCCGAGGCGAAGTCGATATCTTCATCCTCAGCGGCACCCGTGGCGCTGTTAGAACTCGAGCAAGTGGCGAGTCTGTGGCACTACCGCCAGCTCTTGTCTTGGCGCCTGTGATGCTTTTACCCGGGCTGTGTCTTGTTCGGACGACGCAGCACTAGGGAACGGTGACTTCAATTCGACAACATACGTAGATATGACTGTTACTACTTTATACATGCGACCAATTTTTAATCAAACTTTGTATGATAAAATCGACAGAGTTACCGAGAAAAATAGTTTCACTTTCGATTAGAAATTTGATTTCCGACCTGCCAGACATCTAAGTCTACATTTGTATTCAGCATGCCGTCCTACGATGTGTAGAGGAGTGTACTTCGGACATCATTAGCTTCCCCCCACCCCCACCCCATTTCTTTTTCCACTTGTAAATGGTGCGGGGGAAAACAAGTCGATAAGCTGCTGTAAGAGGTGTATTTCCGCCGAGTTTCCCGGTATGATAAATCGTGAGATACAGAGGGAGAAAATAATAAGCTACCAGATATTTCTTTGAATAATCGCTCTGGGAACTTCAGCAGTTAACACCTCGGTGATGGACAATGCCTCTCTTTTAAAGTCTGCTGTGACGCACGTGCTAATTGCTACGCGAACCCGTCACGCTCTTCCGTGAATCTTCTCTTTCTCCTCTATTAATGCTACCAGACAAGAACCAAAGCCAGATAATGCTCTTAGCATCGGTCGAACGAGGGATCTGTGAGGTACTGCTTTCCTGGAAGAGGTATATTCCTTTATTATTGTCCATGAATATCTCAGCCTGGCATCTTCCTTCGATAGTACTGAAGTCCGGAAAAGCATCGGTGGTGGGTGAAAAGTTCATTCCGGGCGGAGAGAGACAGAGGGAGAAAGGGAGAGAGAGAGAAAGAAAGAGAGGGAGGGAGAGAGAGAGAGAGAATACGATACGACGTCAACAGTTTTCTTCTTTTAGTCAACGCAATCTGACGGGCAAGCCAGTATCCATAACATTCCACGGTGAACTGTATTCTCCGTAACACTAACATGTAGATACACACAAACAATGTTCTCAGATGAAGTACTTACTTTCTTTAAATACCGACACTTTTTGTCTTTTGAACATTAAAGATCCGTTTTGTTAATCAAACCAAATTTTTAATTGTTGACGCTAGGAACCCACAGGGGCCCGAATATATTTACACCAGGATCTCACTTGGACCAAAGTAAGTATCAGTGCTCGAGACTTGAAAATGTTTCACACTTTCGGTAAAAAGATTTCCATTAAGTTCCGCTTACGTCAAATTATGTTCAATTGAAAATATTCAGTTTCACACTCTCACCCGAATAAGCTACTCTCTCATTGGCCAATGCCATTCTTGACACCGACGCCCGTGCAATACGTGACAGCCCAGAGCTCCGATCTTATAACCGGCCAGTCCGTCAGACTCACTGGTCTGCTATCTTACCGCTACTTAGTTGCAGATTAGAAACTGCTGATTAAGAGACGTACAATGACATTAATTTATGGAAATATAACGAAATTCTGCGTTATTTCTGTACAATTGTGGTAAAGAACCTTTATCACAGCACTTCTGCTCACAAAAAGGCGGTAGAAGCAAGAAACCGTAACTTCACAGCTTTTTTTTCTCAGCTGTTGTGCCCGAGCGGTTCTAGGTGATTCAGTCTGGAACCGCGCGACCGCTACGATCGCAAGTTCGAATCCTGCCTCGGGCATGGATGTGTGTGATGTCCTTAGGTTAGTTAGGTGTAAGTAGTTCTACGTTCTACGGGACTGATGTCCTCAGATGTTAAGTACCGTAGTGCTCAGAGCCATTTGAACCATTTTTGCAGCTGGGGATATTCAGCCGCCAAATAACACAGGCCAACGAAACAAAAAAAATTTAAACTTTTTTTTTACTTTGATAGCTGATCTTTATAGATTTTTATGAGCTGAATCCAAACCTAGCCTTAGTTTTCGAGCAATATGCTTTTTACTATATAGTATAAAAATCCTATGCTATACGGTAAACCGGTAAAATTAATGAAACGCTTTGATACAACATATGCATGGTTTGTATTTACTATAAGCTACTTAAAACAATGATATGCTTTAATGGAGATATCACTTGTCAGCTGGAATTGGTTTGTATTTTCTTTCTCTTTTTCTTTGAAGCATTTTATGTAGCTTTTTCTACGATGAGTCGCTTGCTGGGCTTCTCGATGAAGTGACCAACAGTAGTCCCCCATCATGTAGGTGTTCCAACGGCCTTGGTAGCGTTTTTCCATCATTTTAATGTCGTGGTGATAACGCTGTCCTTGCTCGTCACTAACATTTCCCACATTGCCCTGGAAGTAACCAAGGAGACTGTTCGAAAAGTTAACTTTCAGATTCATTAAACACCCTAAAGTTCTAAACTTCTTTAACATTGTAGCTATAATTGAAACACATTCTGGGTATTTTTCATGTCCTAAGAAGTTCGTAACGACTTGCTTGAATGGTACCATTGCTTCTTTCTCATTTAAAATCATTGTGGATTCAAAGTTAACATCAAACATCAGATTTATAATGTCAGGTCCGACAAAGGCGCCTGCTTTTGATTTAGCCTCTGAAACGTCTGGAAACTTTTCGCGGAGATACTTAAAACCTTGTCCATCTTTAGGCAAAGTCTTTACAAACTGTTTCATTAAGCCTAACTTTGTATGTAGAGGTGGTAGGAGTACGTTTTTTTGGATCTACAAGGTTTTTTCGAAGAAGGTTCTTCTCACCAGGTTTTAAAGACTCTCTCACAGGCTAGTTCTTTCTGCAGCAGTGTTGATCCCTAGCCCTACTGTCTCATTCACACAAGAAGCATGGAATTTTGGTAAAGCCACCTTCCTGACCAAAAAGCATGCATGTTACTTTTAGATTGCCACATATCATCCAACCATGAGCAGAATAGCCTATTTTATTTAGCACTATTTCTAGGTTTTGATAGCTTTCTTTCATATGTACAAAATGTCCAACAGGTATAGACGCATTCATGTTACCATTGTGTAACAAAACATCCTTTAAACTAGTTTTGGATGAACCAATAAACAGCCTCCAGTCTTCCTTTTTGTATTCAATACCAAACTCATTCATCAGACTGGGAATGTCTGAGCAGTACACTAAATCACCTTTTTGTTGAAAAAATTTGGAAAATTGCTGCTCCCTCTCTTTCTATACATATATATGATTGTTCCGACAGTCAGTCAGTTCTTTTGATCTAGAACTAAGTAATTCAGCTTTTTCTTTCGTTAAGCCCAGATCCCTAACCAAATCGTTAAGCTCGGTCTGAGTAAACAATTTGGGCTTTAGACTTCCTGTATTGCAATCGAACTCATCGTCATCTGGTTCATCTAAATCACATTGTACATCAGAAAATACTTCAGTTGGAATAGAACTTAAATCATCTGGTGGTTCAGGAACTGGCAAATCTACACCATGCCCTATTGGTCCGATAGCTTATTACCTTCTTGTCTTTCGAATTATGACCAGTAATATCAAAACTGCAAAAGTAGCAATCATCGGAATGATTTCTTGGCTCCCTCCACATCGTAGGAACAGCAAATATAAAGGCATTTTCTCCTTTTTGGACCATGTTTTCAGATCTTCAACACTCACATAACATACCTTATGTGGCGCCCAAGATTTATCTTGATCGCCAAGTTTAGATCCAAAGTATGATAGATAAACCTTTTTCACAAATCTGTAATGATTCTTTGGTGTTTTTTAACCACAAATTTACCACAGATACACCAAAAACTATCAGCAGAGATTTTACAACCACGATTAGACACTGTAGTGAGCACATGTACAGGAAACGGGAAAGTGAGGTTAGCACACGGAGTGCGTCACACCGGCTCTCCTCCAAAGAAAGAGTCATGGTGCCGGTTTTCTGGGACTCTGAAGAGGTTATTCTGTTTGCAGTTCTCCTTCATAGTGTAACGATCGAATATTAATTGTATTGTCCTACCCTCTGGAAATTGAAGAAACGACTTCGCCGCCACAGAAATCAAATGAACTTCTCCTTCTGAATTAAAATGCAAGGCTTCACATATGTCTACGCACCCGAGAAGAGCTCACAGAACCTCATTGAACTGTTCTTCCTCATCCAACCCGGATTTCGCACCTTCCGACTCCTACCTGTTTGGCCCAATGAGGGATGAACCCTGCGCAAAACAGTACGTGGATGATGGGGGGATTATTGACGCAGAAAGAAGCTGCGACCTTGATCAATAGAATGGTGACTTGCGGACATACGGGTCTTCCCAATAAGGTGGCAAAAGGCGGTAGCACTGAACGTGGATTACGTTGAAAAATAGGGCTTCGTATAAATAAAACTGAGGCATAATATGGTGTACTGTAATCGTAAATAAAACCAATCTACTTCCAGAAAAGAAGTGTTTCATTACTTCCTGAGTGGGCGTCCTATTGTGCAACCTGTTTACGATATCTGCAGCATTACGATTTATGTACTTGCGTTATGTATTTAGATGGAACGGACTGCTCTTTGACAAGTAAAACTCATTGTTCTGCTGTGGCACATTCCCCGTCAGTGTACATGCTATGACCCGAGATCAATACTTTATTTTCCATGCTAGCTTGAAAACAGCTGAGCCACAAGCCTGAACAGATGTAATATCTTCGTTGGATATTGTTTGCATGAGCTTCTGCCGTCTGTTCCACGGCGCGATGCGAATCGCACCATCGCAAATTAGGCAAAACACTGTCTTCAAAGTACTGATACTCGCAGAAGTCCGTTCACCTTACTTAGCCGCGCAGCATTTGGCGTCATTGCTTCCTGTAATTTATAATGACCACTAAGTGAACACTTCCCATTGATTGAAATCAACTTCTATTACTAAGAATGCAGCACTATCAGCATAGAATGAGAACTAGCACGTGACTGGCTACGAATCACGTAGTACTGCATGTCTGATCTTTACCGGGCTTCGTTCATACTCCACACAAGATCTTGACCCGCTTTGATTCATGCTCCAAAATATCTTGACTGGCTTTTTTATCATGCTCCGAACGCTGCTTTCCTGTGGCCGTTGTCGATTATACATTGTTCCATATGGATACAGCTAGATATTTCATAGCTTTTATTGATTACAAAAAAAATGGTTCAAATGGCTCTGAGCACTATGGGACTTAACATCTGAGGTCATCAGTCCCCTAGAACTAAGAACTACTTAAATCTAACTAACCTAAGGGCATCACACACATCCATGCCCGAGGCAGGATTCGAACCTGCGACAGTAGGGGTAGTGCGGTTCCAGACTGAAGCACCTAGAACCGCTCGACCACATCGGCCGGTTATTGATTACAATGATCAGAAGTGTTGTCGAACAGTAACGGATCTTACCGTCTATTTACGTAAGGAACATTAAATTTATTTACGCGGAAGCTCAATGTCCCTACATTATTTGGTAAGTATCCATCCTCTGCAGATCTTCTCGCTGCTTTTCGCTACATTTTTCCGTCGTTGTAAGTTTGCTACTTACATTTACATCATGCAGTTTCAACCCGTCAGAACGACGTGTTGAGTTTCACTAGTAAGTGTGAATTCAGTCACAAAAGTGGTCTGATAATATATAAGCTCACACGTATCTCACTGGTAAATGTAAAAAGATTTTATGGTTGTAAGACGTGTATATCTCTATTGTCTAATGTCAAACCTTCCCTCGGACTTCAAGAAGACTATAATAATTCCAATCCCAAAGACAGCAGGTGTTGACAGATGTCAAAATTACCGAACTACCAGTTTAATAAGTCACAGCTGCAAGATACTAACGCGAATTCTTTACAAGCGAATGGAAAGACTGGTAGAAGCCGACCTCGGCGAAGATCAGTTTGGATTCCGCAGAAATGTTGGAACACGTGAGGCAATACTGACACTACGACTTATCTTAGAAAATAGATTGAGGAAAGACAAACCTACATTTCTAGCATTTGTATACTTAGAGAACGCTTTTGACAATGTTGACTGGAATACTCTCTTTCAAATTCTAAAGGTGGCAGGGGTTAAAAAAAGGTAACGAAAGGCTATTTACAATTTGTACAGAAACCAGATGGCAGTTATAAAAGTCGAGGGGCATGAAAGGGAAGCAGCGGTTGGGAAGGGAGTGAGACAGGGTTGTAGCCTCTTCCCGATGTTATTCAATCTGTATATTGAGCAAGCAGTAAAGGAAACAAAAGAAAAATTCGGAGTAGGTATTAAAGTCCATGGAGAAGAAATAAAAACGTTGAGGTTCGCCGATGATATTGTAATTCTGTCAGAGACAGCAAAGGACTTGAAAGAGTAGTTGAACGGAATGGACAGTGTCTTGAAAGGAGGATATAAGATGAACATGAACAAAAACAAAACGAGGATAATGGAATGTAGTCGAATTAAGTAGGGTGATGCTGAGGGAATTAGATTAGGAAATGAGACACTTAAAGTAGTAAAGGAGTTTTGCTATTTGGGGAGCAAAATAACGGATGATGGTCGAAGTAGAGAGGATATAAAATGTAAACTGGCCACGGCAAGTAAATCGTTTCTGAAGAAGAGCAATTTGTTAACATTGAGTATAGATTTTAGTGTCAGGAAGTCGTTTCTGAAAGTATTTGTATGGAGTGTAGCCATGTATGGAAGTGAAACATGGACGATAAATAGTTTGGACAAAAAGAGAATAGCTTTCTAAATGTGGTGCTACAGAAGTATGCTGAAGATTGGATGGGTAGATCACATAACTAATGAGGAGGTATTGAATAGAATTGGGGAGAAGAGGAGTTTCTGGCACAACTTAACAAGAAGAAGGGACCGGTTGGTAGGACGTGTTCTGAGGCATCAAGGGATCACCAATTTAGTACTGCTAATAGTGTTTAGTAAAACAGGCTAAGTATATTCACATTGCAGTTCGATGTAGCACTCAGATGGCGATCCAGTAACAGTAAAAAAAGGTAAGGAGCAGTTTTGGGTTATTGCAGGTAACGACTGATGGCCATGACGACGACACATTCTATGTTTCGCCGAAATAATCAGAAAATCACTTTTAATAAGCGGCATTTAAATTTGTATGCGAAGATTGCACTTATTATTATTGAGATAGAGAATTAATTTCAAAGGTAAGATTTCATTTGTTATTATTAAGCAAGAGATAGAAATCCTAAGGGAAGGTTCCATAGGTTATTGTAGAAGGGAAGGTTGCGTAACAAAAGAGATATAGAGGAGACGGGAAGGTTTCATGGTTCAATTGGTTCAAATGGCTCTGAGCACTATGGGACTCAATTTCTGAGGTCATTAGGCCCCTAGAACTTAGAACTAGTTAACCCTAACTAACCTAAGGACATCACACACATCCACGCCCGAGGCAGGATTCGAACCTGCGACCGTAGCGGTCTCGGGGTTCCAGACTGCAGCGCCTATAACCGCGCGGCCACCGCGGCCGGCGCAGGTTTCATGGTTGGATATTGAATCCATTCCAATGTCACATATAGCTATAACAACAAATTCATTTTTCTTCTACTTTTGCAGGCACTAAAATTACTTTCATGGAAAAATTGACTAGCGCAATTACATGCCTACGCATATGATGCAGGTGGTTTCGCTTAAATATCTTACTGGGACATTGTCATGCTTCAAAAGGGGCCATGTCGATTTATTGCACTCACGCTTTTCCATGTGACCTAATGCTTCTGCTGTAAAAACTGTCGTGCTATGAGCCATCTATGAAATGAAATGAAGTGGCACCCCAGGCCATCACTCCTTGTCGTCAAGCCGTATGGCGGGCTACAGTCAGACTGGTATCCCACCACTATCCAGGGCGTCGCCAGACACGTCATCGCTGGTCATCGGAACTCATCACTGAAGACAATTCTACTTCAGTCAGTGAGACACTGGCCTTGAACAACAAGGCCGGTGGATCTATTCCCAGTTGAGAACGTTTGGAGCATTATGGGCAGCACCTTCCTGCTAGTTGAGATTTTGACGATCTAACGTGCCAGTTGAACATAATTTGGCACGATATTCCTCAAGAGCACACCCAACAACTCAGTCAATCAATGCCAAGCCAAATAACTGATTGCACAAGGGTCAGAGGTAAACCAACGCGTCATTGACTTGTTCAATTTGTGACGCCCTGTCTTCTGTCATAGTCTGTACAAATAGGCTTGCCTTGGGTGTAAGAAATTCCTGGGCATCCCGATTGATAATAAACTGGAGTGACGCCAGCATGTTGGTAAGTTAACCATCAAGTTCCTGCTTTGCACTTAGAATCACTCTCTCATTGTGTTGATACGTAGACAGGTTTCAGAGCATGCTGCTCTTTGGCATAACCTTCTGGAGCAATGTAGCTAAATGAATAATTTATTTACTCTACAAAGTGTACCTTAAGAATATCTTGTGAAGTTGATACTCAAACGTCCTGTGCAAGTATCTTCACAGACTTAAGGATTTAAAACTTCCAGGTATGTTAAAACTGTGTGCCGATCCGGTACTCGAACATGGGGCCCTTTATCTTTCACTAGCAAATATTTTACCTACTGAGCTATCCCACGACTTGCACTCACAGTTTTACATCCGCCAGTACTTCCTGTCCCGCGGAGTGAAAATTCATTCTGAATACAATACCTCAGGTTTTGGCTAAGCTAAGTCTCATCAATATCGTTTGCTCAAGGCGTACTACTCCCGCAAGGAATGTAGGAGAACTTCTGTGAAATTTGGAAGGTGGGAGATGAGGTACTGGCGGATAGTGAGTCGTGCTGTGCCCGTGGAGCACTTACCCGCGAAGAACAGAGTTCCCAGTTTCGAGTCCCGGCTCAATACAAAAAGAAATACACTCCCCGAAAAGGCCTTGAAGGCCCAACGGTATCGACCAACCGCCGTGTTATCCTAATCCTATAGGCGTCACCGGATGCGGACACCTACGGGCATGTGGTCATCACACTCCTCTCCCAGTCATTGTCAGTTTTCGCGACCGGTGCCGCTACATCTCGATCAGCCTCACAAAGGCTGAGGGTGCTCGGCTTACCAACAGCACTCGGCAGACCCAGACGGTAACATGAGTTCCGGTTCGGCTCACAATTTCAATCTGCCAAAAGTCTCAAATCAGCGCACACTTCTCTACAAAGTGAAAATTCGTTCACGAGACCTAGGGATTGTTATCCTTGTATGTTAATATGTGTATTTCGTAGTGATATTAGTGGTTAATAACAAAAAAAGATGAACTCTGCAATTCACAACTACAGTATTAGAAGTAAAAGTTATTTCCATAGAGGCTGTTATTTCTTCTCTAGACTTCACAGCGGAGTTTTATTATTTTGGTGCAAAAGTCTATAACACGTTGTACGTTTTCTAGTGTCTTCACTTTTCTGTCTGTGACTGTCTGCGTGGTAACTTTAAGTACTGTTTGAAAGACAGAAGGTTCAAAAATGGTTCAAATGGCTCTGAGCACTATGGGACTTAACTGCTGAGGTCATCAGTCCCTTAGAACTTAGAACTACTAAAATCTATCTAACCTAAGGACATCACACACATCCATGCCCGAGGGAGGATTCGAACCTGCGACCGTAGCGGTCACGCGGTTCCAGACCGAAGCGCCTAGTAACGCTCGGCCACCAACAGCCGCCGATGAAACTAATTCACTCAGAAATTAGAGAACAGAGAATACATTAAACTTTCTCTTTACTTTAGAGTTCAAGTACTTTAAATGACGGCAGGTAAGAAACAGTAATCTTTACCCTGAACACTTGACTGTTGGTTTTGGAATGATTACCGAAGAGTGTTGATCATAATTTCGTCCTTACGCTATCCATGAGTTTGCAGAATGAATACTGGTATTTAAGCAGCTGGATCTCGCAGCAAATAAGAACTTTGCCCATATTACCGCGTTCCAAACCTGCAGGCGCCCCAGAAAACATCTCAAAACCATTCTCTATGTATCACGTGTGCCGTCCGCACTGCTCCCTCGCCGACAACCGTGGCAGAAAGAGAGTGGCGTCGTCAGCTCCTCACACAATCTCTGGGGTCCAAAGAGATATATATCACGCATGTGTTCGTATATCCAAAGACGCTCTCTGTGGCAAATTTATCAGTTAAAATTACCACTTCTCATAATGTAAAAACCTTACGAGGTTGTCAGTGGATTTCAGACAGGAAATTGAAATTCCTTAAATATTAAAAAATGAACGAGGATTCCAGGTAACTCTAATATTTTATGAAATAATGGAAAATCCAGGCTGGAATAATGATAATATTATGAAAAGGGTAGATTGCTACTCACCACATAGTGGACATGTTGAGCCACACAGGCACAACAAGACGTCTACAAAACACCTAAGCTTTCGGCCAGAAGTCCTTCCTCTGAAATAGACTACATATACACACACATTCTCACAAACGCAGCTCACGCACTGATGACCACTGTCTCTTGCTCCGGCATCCAGAGACAGTAGTCATACGTGTGTGAGCTGAGCCTGTCGGGGACTCAACATCTCCGCAGTAGCAACCTATCCTTTTCATCGTATTATTATTCATATTTTCATTAGACAGATCTCTAGTCTGCCATTACACACACAACTGACAGTATCCAAATTACAGTAAAACAAATGCTTTTTTTTAAGTATACGAAAGAACGATAGCTGAGCAGTGCAGGAAAGAAGGTTGTGTGGCATGTGTCAGTTGTTTTTGTCCTAATATAGAATAAACTAGAAATAATTACGATAATCATCAGAAGAAATACGAGAAATTATTAATTATCACTTGTTGTTGTGTACGTTACAGAAGTACTCATCGGTGCTTGCTTCTGCCTGTTAATATAAAGCCTAGACTGTCTCACTGCAAGTACCTATAGACTCTCCTTCATGATCGGATTTGCGGAACACGACATGTGAATAAACTGGTGTCGTCGTGAGCAGAGCGTCCGGTAGGTACTTGCACCGGCGCGTCTCTGAGAGGCAGTCGGCAGACAGCTCGCTCCTGATGGCTAACCCGCCTCTCCCTGTAACGTCGGGCCAGGCTAGTTTATGTCTCGTCCCAAGTTACCAAATTACACCTGCCTCCCTGGTCCCCGGCGCAGAGGGGAGAGAAGTTTGGCAGCGCCAGGGCGGCAGCGGATCGCCAGTAAGCCCGCACGTCGGGTTCTCTTCTTAGGACGCAGATTGAGTTCTGCTTCGCTGTATCGCTCAGTTACCTGAGATATGGGGATGAACCGTGCTGCACAACTGCCCAGATATACGGATACTTACTGCACAGGGAAACAGTATCGCCCAGCAATTTTTAATGACTTTGCAAACTCATATTTTTAAGACGCCGATTGTTTCTAGTTTATTTCCGTGGGAACATTCCAGTTTACCAAGATTTTGCTACACTATTTGTAGTACTTCCTCGGTTTTGAGAGTCCTAGTTTTAAAGGAGTAAGTGTGCGTCGATGTTTACTTGGGAAATTATCATTCTCCCGTTATTTGTTGCAAAGTTTGTACAATCTTCGAATGATATCGCTATCGTTCACCAGCTCCTTCAAAAGCATCTATAAGGAAAAAAGTCCTATTTCAGAACGCCAAGTGCTACTTAGTGAATCAAGCTTTATTACTTACTAGACCGAGTGAATTGGCGCAGTTGTTAGAGCACTGGACTCGCATTCGGGAGGACGACACTTCAAACCCTCGTCCGCCCATCCTGCTTTAGGTTTTCCGTCATTTCCCTAAATCACTTCAGGCAAATGCCGGGATGGTTCCTTTGAAAGGACACAGCCGACTTCCTTCCCAGTCCTTCCCTAACCCGACTGGGGTGATTACCTCTGTTTGGTCCCCTCCTCTGCATTAACCAACGAACTTAGTAGATTAGATCATGTTATTACTTGAATGTATTATAATATTACGAGAGGCATTCAATAATCGAACAGATTTTTCGTCTCGGACAACTTCGGCTAAAAATAGGAGGAGCCTGTTGTAGAACACACTAGGATATTCCCGCTTCAGCCTCTATAGTTTCAGTAAGTTCCGAAAGGTTGCGGCACTATACATATCTTCAAAATTGTATCTGTAGCGAAGGTGCGTTCTAAGCAGAAAGCTGTCATTGAGTTTCTTTCGGCACTTAAATGTCGACGGAGAACTGGCAGTCAACAAAAGCACGGTGATTCATTAGGCAAGGCGTCTGTCATCGTCGCAACAACGTCGCGCGAACCTGTCGTATTTCTCGAGTGCTGGCCGGCCGCTCACAGCTGTGAGTCCTGCAATGTTGGAACGTGCGGACACTCTCATTAGAGGTGATCGATGGGTCACTGTCAAACATCTCGCTGCCAGATTGGCTGTCTCTGGGCGTATTATTGACGGAGCTGTCCATCAGTTGGAGTACTCAAAGTTGTCTGCTCGCTGGGTTCCTCGCCGCGTAACAGAAGACCAGATAGAGCAACGAAAGAGGACCATCTGTGCAAAGTTGCTTGCATATTACGAGGTTGATCGTGACAATTTTTTGTCGAACATCGTCGCAGTCGGTGAGACATTATTTCACTACTTCGAACCGGGCACAAATGGTAGTCCGTGGAGTGACGCTACGCCACTTCTTCCTACAAATAAAATGTTAAAAGCCGTACTCTCAAACTGTAGAGTCACAGCGCCTGTCTTCTGAGACTCTAAGGGGGTTATTCTGTTTGATGTCCTCCATCATGGTGCAACGATCAACGCTGAAGTGTATTGGGCTACGCTCACGAAACTAAACAGGGTTCAGCCGGTTCATCGCAACAAAAACAGAAACAAACTTCTCCTTCTCCATGACAACGCAAGGTCCCACACAAATCTGCTCACTCGACAGGAACTCAAAACATTTCGTTCTACTGTTCTCTCCATCCAACCTACAGCGCGGATCTTACACCTTCCATCTACCATCTGTTTGTCCCAATGAAGGATGTACGTGAATTATGGTTCCAGATGCAGCAAGATGTTGGCTCCTATGTTGACCAGTAAAGTGTGTGAGTGTGAGTGTGTTTTGTTTGTCTGTGCATTGACGCAGCGACCTAGAAACGTCGGAGAGGCTTCGTCCTGCCGTAGCTCTCAGTGGTTCACAACCCCACAACAGGCCACAGCAGCCCACCCACCCCACCACCGCCCCACACTGAATCCAGGGTTATTGTGCGGTTGGGCCCCCAGTGGACCACCCCGGGAAAGTCTCATACCAAACAAGTGCAAGCCCAAATGTTTGACTGGTGGAGTAATTAGGGTGTATGCGTATGTGGAGACAGTGTCTGTGCAGCAATCACCGACATAGTGTAACTGAGGCGGAATAAGGAGAACCAGCCCGTATTCGCCGAGGCGGATGGGAAAACCGCAATGAAATCCATCCACAGGCTGGTCGCCACACCAGACCTCTACACTAATCCACCGGGCGGATTCGTGCCGGGGACCGGCACGCCTTACGGCTTGGGAAGCAGTGCTTTAGACCGCGTGGTTAGCCAGGCAGGCCGACCTCTAGAGCAATACCATGCGGGGACAAGAGCCCTCCCAGTAAGGAGGTATGAGGTCGTTGCACTGAAGGGTTTTTAGCCAGAATAATGGGGAATTTGCGCAGTGTCGGCACTGTTACAATTGGATATGGCATGGTTAATTCAAAGAGATGGTCTTCCTGTCACCACCCCAAACCCCCTGGGACGGATCAGTGTACCCCAGCTGTCTGTGTCAGGTGTAAATCATAAAATAGGGCAAACATGTTTGAAATGTCTGTGAGTCTTGTAACTAAGGCGGGACGTGGGTCCAGCACGGTATTCCCCTAGTGGGATGTGGAAAACCGCCTAAAAATCACATCCATGCTGGTCTGAACACCGGCTCTTGTCGTTAATCCGATGGGCGGATTCGATCTGGGGCCGGCGTGCGTACCCGAGTCCAGGAACCAGCGCTTTTTTTTTTTTTTTTCACCGCTCTCCTTCGTTGGGTTTGAGTGACCGGAGCCGGTGCTATTTTTTAGTTTTTTTTTTACCTATCTAGCCTAAGAACAAAAACAAAGCTAGTGCCACACCCACTTTTATCCTAAAGCTAACTAGGACGGCCGTTCGCCACCACTTCAGGTTTCGCCAACGAAACAAAAATTAAATATGCCTCTGAACTTTTAAGAAAAAAATAATAAAAGGAGAATGGAAAGGGTATAATACTTTATTATATTTTATTTGTTGTTCATTTTGTTCTCAGTTTGTTCTTGTGTATGTATTTGGATTCGAAACGCAGGTCTCCTGCCCACTTCTTTTTATCTTTTTTTAACAGTCGTAGTTAATCAAGCCTGGAAAACTAAAGCAGAATGAAGACACCATCGAAGATATTAAACGTAAATAACATGAAAAGAAAGCTTCCACGTCGTAGTTAGGCTTCCCAGCGGGCCGGCGCGCGTACCCCAGTCCAGGTATCAGCGCATTAGCACTCTCGGCTAACCTGGCGGGTTAATAATATGGCGTATTGGAATCCTGAATAAAACCAACCTGTTTTCAGATGAAAATGTGTTTAATTACTTGTTGAACGCCTTTCGTATTTAGAGCACCCTGTATGGTAATGTTCCTACTGTGTCGCCAGATACAAAACTTAACTGTGTCACTGTCATCAACAGTAACATCCAGTATAAAGACAATAGGAAAATGCAATCATGTTTCCTGTTTGTGCGTATTGCATTTTACTAATCATGACAGTGACGCAGGTTGGTTTTTATTTGGTGTGTTAATGAAAATATTACCATATAGTTCGCTGAAAGGAATTTTATGATTCTTGAAGATAATCAGATGATGGAAGCCAGAAGTTGATAAGATTTTATTGCATCAACACCCATTGGCGGTTCTGAAATACGACCTTTTTCTCCAAATATTTACGAAGTGTCAAGCACTACCTGCACAAAATATTTATCATGTCGAATAATACTGCAGAGGTTCCGCATTTGGTGGCTAAAAAATTTACTTATTGTTATTGCTTTTCCGACACGCAGTCATATTCAAGCATTCTGAGAGCAAAGCATGCTGAAACACTGTTCCCAGTAGCCTGAAACCAGATACTCAGTGAGGCATGAATCTACCATCCCATGATCACAAGCCATGTAGCTAATACAATAACAGCGAACGGCTAACACGAAAGTAGAAACAACAGCCACCATATGCCCCGAAATATAACGTTCCTGTAGCCAACGTGATGGACGGATACAGTGGGAGTAAAATGCCAAGGTTTAAATATACAAAAAGTGCGAGCCTGAGAGGACACGGTATCACATGGTTTGTAGAATTTAACGAATGTAAGGACCGCAGTGTCACAAGTCGCTGTAAAACAATACCGTATGGCAAACAATAATCTGAGCAACCGGCTCACGAGAGTTATAAATGAAGCTTTATTCGGCAAAGCGCTACGCATTTCTATGAAACAGAACTTTTTAACACGTGAAGAGTCCCATTTCCCAAAATACAAGCTGCTTTGTTGTCATGCGCTGTTCCCTTGTTTGTCATCGAAGTGATTAAAGCGGAATGTACACTGTGCAACCTGACAAGGGCAACACAATGTGACACTACTCTCGTTGTAATCGCACTTTTGCAGTGCAATAACAAAAGTCACAGTGATCCTATTATCCAGAGCTCTGCCACCAACTATTCCATTCCGCTGTGGGTACGGTGCCTCCATTGCGAGAGAAGCTATAGAAATTAACCGCTCTATGTAGGGCGTGTATCACAATATAGCAAAATCTGATACGCGCGAAACTGTACTATAATAGAGGAAAAACCGTTCCAGCAAACATAGCGACACTGCACTGACACGTGACACGTCACAACCTAACGTACACTCCTTCCTCTTAGAGAATGCGTCCATCGTGCCGTCCTCACATTAGGATGCAGTACTGCACTACTCTTCGCTGTGAGCTACTAATATTAGTCCGCCACAATGTTATTATACGTGGGGGTGTGTGCGCCTCGTTCGTTTTGTGTTGAGTTGTGGACGGAAGGAAGGACACTAAAACTACAGTTATTCAATGGAAACTGCCACTATTCCTGTTGATTAGAATTATGACGAGGGTGGTCTACAACACGAGGGGTAGACGCTGAGTTCTTTATTTGCGGTAACTGTTTCACTGGAATCCGTTCTAGTTTCATTCACCGTGTCAGTTTCCACGTCACTGTCGGCGTCATATGCTGCATACTCTTCTTCACTCTCCACACCAACATCGATTATTATGTCCTCCATTGCTTCTTCTTCGCCGCCAATTTCAGTTCCAACTCCTTTTATGTATTCACAAGCTTTTAACCAATCACGTTGGGTAATTCCATATAAAGACTCTTCGGTTATTTGTTTTAGGGTAGTGAAATGAATGAAAGAAACGTTTTTTTCTGTATTTTTTGTTTCATTGTATTTCTGATGAACTCAATAGCGCCCAAATGACAGTGATATGGGAGAGCCTCAGAACAGAACATTTCTTACGCTTTTAAAAAGGCATCTCTTTTAAAACTTTACTTCTCTTTAAGTTCCATGCAAAACTGTTTTTGTTCTAAATGAGCTATTTAGTTATGTCTACAAGTTGCAACAGTGGAGGGTTTATGTGTCGAACAGTACCATACGCTGCGTTATCAAGAACAACAGTGGTACCAGCTGCTTCTAAGCATTTCTGATAATTATCCTCATCATATCATCGTGATAATCTAGGGATTTAAATTTCTTCGGACACAAAAGCGACAAGAAGCGTCATCGTTGGATCAGGCACGTAGCCATCGCCAGCTAGTGAGCTGACGCCATTCTGCACGGGTGTGCATACATCTTGCGTCAGTAATGGCCGCTGATCACACGACTCGCTACAGTACGGTCAGTAATCAGATTCTGTGAGCTAATCGGTAGTAATTCCGGAGCGAAGCAATAGCACGTGTACCAAACTGCAGCCGTGGGAGCGTACCATGTTTCCGGGATAGCAAACTAAAGCGCCCCTGGAGTTCTCAATTCTCGTGACTATTAGTATTTCAAGTATCTCCTGGAGCACTCTCTCTTAATTCAGGTGTTAGATCGTTCATCAAAGTTTCTATAATACGTTTCTGGTTCAATTTTTCTTGTGCCTTGTCCTGCAACACAACTAGATCTCGAAAGTTTCGTAGTGTAAATTGTGTGCAATGACCATTATTCACTTGTAACAGGCTGCCTGAGATAATATATGTAACATCTTACCAGATTGTTTTCAATAGGTATGTGGCTTCTCTCTACTGTCTCTTTTATCAACTCAAATACTGAAACCACAACTAGACGTGGTGGAATCTGATACCAGCCGTGGTTGCCACAATAGCAGGACTGCAGGTGAGATTTAACATCGCCAGATCGCTAGAACAAAGCAGAGCGACAGCCAGTTTAACCATTGCTGTCAGAGTCTCAATTAAGCTGATCATATCAGGCTATCTCAAGAAGTAACAGCCACGAGTCTAGAGGCGGAGGTAAAGTTTCTACTCAACCCGTCCGTACTGGAGGGTTACGTGTCGCCTTACATCAGCAGCAAAAGTACCAATATCCCATCACGCATCCACCACATTCCTCAACAATAAGGTACGGGTGAATTTTGATACAAATTAGATCAGGAATTAATCGCAATGTCTCCGTTTGAAACAGATTTATAAAGGATGTGTTAGAGTTACCTCACACTTTTGCCTCTGGTAGTAGCGGGCGAGTCAGCGTAGTGGAGGGGTGTGCTTGAGCTTAATGTTTTCCACCACAGCAGCAGTTTAGTTATAATAGAGAAGATAAGCGAGCAACACCACGCATTCGTAGTAGAGACGTTCCTTAAAAGTACAGAATCTGTGGCCACCACTCAAAGGAAATCCCGTCTCCAATTCAAAATGGTTCAAATGGCTCTGAGCACTATGAGACAACTTCGAGGTCATCAGTCCCATAGAACATAGAACTACTTAAACCTAACTAACCTAAGGACATCACACACATCCATGCCGGAGGTCGCGCGGTTCCTGACTGTAGCGCCTAGAACCGCTCGTCCACACCGGCCGGCGTTTCCAATTCAACATTGCGCGTAATGGTGTAATTACAACCCACAATACCATTATGCTGCGGGTTAAGAACTTTCGGGAGATACGTTCTGCATTGTAGAAAAAATCGGGAGGCAGTGCAAAGACATCCACATCACCTGAAAACTTTGAAGTTGACCGTAACGCAGTTCAACAGAGCCCCAAATGACCTGCCAGGCGACGCTCCTAGCCTCTTTGGTTATCAAATACGTCGGCACGACGCACGCCTTAAACTGGTACTGTTCCGAAGTTGAAGCCCCAAGATTTTGTGAGAAAGAAATATTTTGCTGAAGTAATGAAAGAGCTATTGCAGGAAGAACCTGAAATTGTATTTTAATGTCAGATGAGGCCTATTTTATTCCTAAACGGCAATGTCAATAAACAAAACTGCCGTTACTGGTCCCCAAACAACCCTCAGCAACTGTATCAGCGCCCACTGCATTATGAAAGGGTTACAGTTTGGGGTGGATTTTAAAAATGTTATGTCATAGGGCCTTATTTCTTTTAAGAAAATGGTAAGACCAGCCACTGCCAACAAAGACAGTTATTTGACCATATTACGCGAATTTCTCGTCCTGAAAGGTCGCCGCCATTATATAAATCGTAGAAATGTTTGGTTTCAACAAGACAACGCAACAGTTCGCCATTGCAGTGTGTGTACACATGAAATAAGCAAGTTGTTTCCGGGGAAAGTGATATCCAACAGAGGAGATGTTGACCAGCTGCCCTGCTCTCTAGACATTAATCCATGTGGCTTCCTCAAGAACAAAGTGTACTTCAGAGATTAGAGCTACACCCCGTAAGACGTTGGAGAGAGTGGTGATAAACTTTGAGCAGAAGGTCGAAAATTATTTCTAAAATGGCTGTTATCTTTCACAAACAATTTATGTCAAAATTAACATGTAAGACGTCAACTGTTTTTCATTGTGTATCTTTTGGATTTAAAATACACTCATTGGCCAAAATGTTACGACCACTGTCCACCGTAATGTTGGATGACGCCTGGAGGCATTGCAGGCATGTGACGTGGTAACAAAAATATGTACGCGGGGCAGACCCGGGCAGGGAATCACATTTTCGCTTCAATAGGTCGATGGTTGTCTCCACAACCGCCGTCATCGAGGTGAACGGCGGCTCTAAACGTGCAGCACATCACAGAGGCAGGCGCATGGGAACAGAATATGGGAGACATCCCCCTGTGCTTGCATAGGACCTGTGGTAGTAATCGAAGACACGCTGACAGCTGCGAACCATCTGCATCCGCTCATGCTTGATGCCTTCACCGATGGCGGCGCCATCTTTCAGAAGAATAACACTAGTCAGCCATTTTGCATCTGGACTATGATACACCTACTAGTATGCATTTTGATGTGTAGAATCCGAATGTACTAGCACGTACTGTTTTTCGGTTTTTAAAGGATTTTTATTTTTCGTATTCAGTATTTCGCTTTTTGCTGTTCTTCTGTTTTGATGTTTAATTGTTTGTTTTTGATTTGTAGATGAGAGATAGAAGATCTACAAATCGTCATTAAACGGTTGGTGTGGTAATGCAGTGGCGTGAAAGAGATCCTCAGTGAGTGTTTCCTGTGAAACATAGTGCAAACCTTTCGTGTTTAAAACTTACACTAAGAAAAATGGCAACTAGTAAATCTTGTTGCTGTCTATACCATACCGACAACTTCTGTTATGTATGTGGGAAATTCACTCCAAATGCGGAAAGAAAACCAATCGCTGATTTTGTTAAGAAGGCATATAAATTGTATTTTGATTGTCCTGCTGGTGGACAAAATAATAATAATTTTGCACCTCTTATTGCCTGCATAACCTGTATTACAACCTTATCCGAGTGGTTGAAAGGAAAACGCCGAGCCGTGCCATTCGCTGTTCCGATGGTGTGGTGTGAGCCTAACGACCATTGTTCAGACTGCTACTTCTGTCTTTAAAATATTTCGGGAGATTCATGCAAAACTAGACACAAAATAAAGTATCCAAGTGTATCTTCAATACATTTGCCTGTGCCCCATGTTGAGGGGTTGCCTGTTCCTGTCTGTAATTTGAAAGCCACGGAACCAAACGCGATGTCCAGTGAATCAGAAACTATTGAGCACATTGAACAATACTGCCCTCAGTATCATGACATTTCGCCTCAGCTCTTTAATCAGAAGGAATTGAACAATTTGGTTCGTGATCTAAAACTTTCGAAACAGCAAGCTGAACTCTTGTCGTCGAGACTTCAACAACGGAACCTTCTAGCTCCAGTGATAAAAATTCCCTGCTTCAAGTCAAGAGGTGCTTCCTTCGCTCAATATTTCAATATGCAGAATTCAATGTGTGTACGTAGAGATGTCAATGGTCTTAGGGTGCAGCCAGGTGTACAACATAAAGCACAGGAGTGGCGACTATTTATTGACTCCATTAAAACCAGCTTGAAAGCAGTACTACAGCATAATGGCAATGCATTTCCATCGATACCTTTGTCTTAAGCATTTATGAAACCATTTTCTTTGCTGCTAGAGGCAATGAAACATAAGGATCATGAATGGCAGCTTTGCTGTGATTTAAAAGTGGTTGCACTTCTTACAGGTTTACAGGCTGGATTCACGAAGTACTGCTGCTTATTGTGCCTTTGGGACAGCCGTGACACTAAGAACCACTATACAGTCAAGGAATGGCCTATAAGGAAGTCATATGTTCCTGGAAACGTAAATGTGAACATTACCCCATTGGTTGAGCCCTATAAAATCATTCTGCCTCCCCTTCGTATCAAGTTGGGCCTTATCAAGAACTTTCTAAAAGCTCTGGATAAAGAAGGTGAGGCCTTCAGTCACTTACAAGAAAAGCTTCCCAAATTAAGTGAGGCAAAGCTGAAAGAGAGCATATTTCTAGAACCACAAACAAGAAAATTGCTGAAGGTACCAAACTGATAGATATCCAAATAGCTGCTTGGTCTCCTTTTAAAGCGACTGTGAATGGCTTTTTGAGTAACAGAAAAGACAGAAACTATGTTACCATTGTGAATGATCTGTGGGACAACTGTAAAAACATGGGGTGTAGAACGTCGCTTCAAATTCAGTTTTTACATTCTCACCTTGATTTCTTCCCGAAAAATTTGGGAGCTGTAATCGATGAGAATGGTGGACGTTTTCACCAAGACATTCTTACCATGGAACACCGTTACCAGGGCCACTGGACCCTTCGATGATGGGTGACTACTGCTGGGGCTTGTTAAGGAGAGTGATGAAACGGCAAACAAAAAAAGAGCTCCGTCGTCGCATTTTTTTTTTTAAACCAAGGACGATTAAAGGTGAAAATATCTTCTGAACTAATATGAACCTTTTATTGGTATGATGCCCATACATATATACATACAAAATGGTTTTGTTTTCAAACGTTGTAAATGTGTGTTTTTGTTTGAATTAATTGTCTCAATTTTCGCTATGATTAGCTTTTAGTCTGCTTGTATTAAGGAAATGTGACATCATAGAGAAAAACTGATTTTCCTAGTGTATTCAGCACCCCAAAATTAGGTATCCACCCATTTACAAACCAGATACAGAAAAAAATTTTAACTTGTTAACTAGTGTAATTGTCCGTGTCTTGGAGCCAGAACCATGCTACATTGGTTTTATGAACATTATAGTGTACTCACGTTCATGTCTCAGTGACCAGATTGGCCTGATGTCAATCCTATTTAACACAACTGGGTCGCTATAGGGCGCTATCACCCGTTATTTACGCGAATTACACTACTGGCCATTAAAATTGCTACACCGAGAAGAAATGCAGATGATAAACGGGTATTCACTGGACAAAGATATTATACTAGAACTGACATCTGATTACGTTTTCACGCTATTTGGGCGCATAGATCCTGACAAATCAGTACCCAGAACAACCATCTCTGGCCTGGGTATTGAGTCAAACAGAGCTTGGACGCCGTGTAGAGGTACAGCTGCCATGCAGCTTCAACACGATACCACAGTTCATCAATAGTAGTGACGGGCGTATTGTGACGAGCCAGTTGCTTGGCCACCGTTGACTAGACGTTTTCAATTGGTGACAGATCTGGAGAATGTGCTAGCCAGCGCAACAGTCGAACATTTTCTACATCCAGAAAGATCCGTACAGGACGTGCAACATACGGTCGTGCATTACCCTGCTGAAATGCACGGTTTCGCAGGGATCGAATGAAGGGTAGAGCCATGGGTCGTAACACATCTGAAATATAACGTCCACTGTTCAAAGTGCCGTCAATGTGAACAAGAGGTGACCGAGATGTGTAACCAATGGCACCCCATACCATCACGGAAGGTGATACGCCAGTATGGCGATGACGAACACACGCTTCCAATGTGCGTTCACCGCGATGTCGCCAAACAAGGATGCGACCATCATGACGCTGTAAACAGAACATGGGTTCATCCGAAAAAATGACGTTTTCCCATTCGTTCATCCAGTTTCGTCATTGAGTACACCATCCCAGGGTTCCTGTCTGTGATGCAGCGTCAAGGGTAACCGCAGCCATGGTCTCCGAGCTGATAGTTCATGCTGCTGCAAACGTCGTCGACAGCCATGCGGATAAGATGCCTGTCATCTCGACTGCTAGTGATACGAGGCCGTTGGAATCCATCACGGCGTTCCGTATTACCCTCCAGAACCCACCGATTCCGTATTATGGTAACAGTCATTGGATCTCGACCAACGCGAGCAGTAATGTCGCGATATGATAAACCGCAATCGCGATAGGCTACAATCCGACCTTTATCAAAGTCGGAAACGTGATGGTACGCATTTCTCCTCCGTTCACGAGGCATGACAACAACGTTTCACCAGGCAACGCCGGTCAACTGTGTATGAGAAATCGGTTGGAAACTTTCCTCATATCAGCACGTTGTAGGTGTCGCCACCGGTGCCAACCTTGCGTGAATGCTTTGAAAAGCTAATCATTTGCATATCACAGCATCTTCTTCCTGTCGGTTAAATTTCGCGTCTGTAGCACGTCATCTTCGTGGTGTAGCACTTTTAATGGCCAATAGTGTACATGACCTCTGAATAGACATCTGATGCCACATACCTCCACAAACCTGCCAAGAAACTGTCAGGTCCCTGATAGGCAGAGTCAGTTATGCATTTCGTTCCAAAGAAGCACAAAAATGTTATTAAACATGTAGTCATAATGTTTTGGCTCATCACTGTAAGTTGCTATATCTTAAAAAGTTACCTTGTACTAAAAATTCGAAGACCCATCAGACAACGCTAACTCGCCCAGTATTACCTACGATAATGCTTCAGACTGAAGTCAGTGGCGGCTTGTAGCCAAACACTAGCTATTATCTAGCATTCGGCTCGCTTGCGGACGTATGTCACCTGGCATTTGTTTGCTTCTCTTATCGTACATTTTCACCCGCGTCAGTTTTCTCTGTTAAGGGAAGGTTTACTATCTCTTGGTTCAAAAAATCGATTATAAAAAAATTGCATTTGTTGATCCATAAAAGTGTTTGGAACCCACCCCTGAAACGGTTTTTTCCGGATACTGAACGGAAATGTTTGCTTTTCGCGGTCGAACAAAAAAAAATGTCCCTTCCTGATATCGTTCTTTTTCTCGCACCAGTTTTTTTTTTCTTTCAGAGTACGAGTTATTGTACCGGTGCTCCGGAGGAAACTCACAAAAAGCAAATGAAAGTTTGAACACTTTTGTTTGGAAGTTAGCCCCCAAGCTTTTGCATTCTGGTGCGAAGACTGTGTAGATTGCGACTTTCCTGGCAGTGAGCAGCTTCAACGAAAGGTATTCAGCAATTCTGAAGGCCATGACAACGATGAACGTCACCCCGGGACTCTATTCGACGCAGTTCGCCAAGCATCCGGACGACCGCTGGGTTCGAGCGGCCGAACACAGCCGAAAACCGGCCGTACGTGCTGCTCTGGAGCAGCGCAGGATGACCCAGATCGAACAGAACGCCCTCTAGCAGGAAGAGGAAGGACTAGTTTATGCACCCGGAATATCAGATTGAAAGGAAGTTGCGTAATATTGTATTTATATGTAGTCAAACATTCAAACGCGTTTTTCTCAAAATCACTTTTTTTATCGCGCGATATGCTAACTTCAAATCTACTGAACCGATTGGCATGATTCTTTGTTTCCTCTGAAGCTAACTAAATTGCGTAAGAGTTGTACCAATTTTATTCCGATCTATCAACGATAAATATTTTTACTTGGCCGACGAAGTCGAAAAATCGATGAAAAAACCCTATCTTTTACAAATGGGCGCCAATGCGTTTCCTATGCTCCAAATAACTTAAGCCAGGTACAACTCCTAAAGAATCTTATATACTTCGCTAACGTCAGCTCAACTTTGATTTCAGAAGAGCCGGCTGACCTGTGACATACCTCGCGCTGACATACCTCGCGTGGAAATTTTGTTTCGTCCCGCCAGCACTTCTGCCTTTGCCCTTCGACATTTCCGGTCAAAAAAAAATCCAGTTTGTAGAGGAAATATCAGTGCACATTTTTACCAAATTTGACATTGATATCTATAACACATACTGAGAAAACAAATCTCAAAAAACATGCTTTTTTCGGGCCAAAGATAGTAAACCTCCCCTTAATTATGACAATTATGTGTGGAATGTGCACATGAGGAAGTGTGGCATTTATCCTGCCACATTTCCGCAGGTCTGCACGCGATTCGTCAATGGCAGCAGCTACCTCCCAGGCAGCCGGACACCCGCGTGAAGTCCGATGCTGCCACATCCAATAGCGGCGACAGCTGCTCGCCTCGGCCCCAGGTCAAACCGGCGGCGGGCCGCGTGGCCGGACCGCAAATACTTGTGAGACAAAGTCAGCGGGCGCCGCATTAATCGCAGTGTCTGGCGGCCTACAGAGGAACGGGGCGGGTCGGTCCCAAGGTGTAGAGAGAGACAGAGAGTGTGTGGCCGCCCTTTGTCGGACACATATTGAAATTCTGCGGAGCGTGCGAGCCGGCAGACGCGGCCAGGCGATATTGGCCGCCGGTACGTGCCACGTGCTGGCTCTCGCTGGCCGGGCTGCCCGGCTGTCGGCTCCACACGCAGACCGCCACGAGGCCGCGTCCTCTCGGACTATGCCCAAAGAGACAGGTGGGACACTACTCCAAAGAACTGGACGTTAAGAAAACTGTTGGTTACTGTTTCAGAGCAAATGAGAAATAACTGACTGCCATCGTCTTCCACGCTGTTACAGCTTACGAAGATTTAAGCCCAGCACCGGTCAGTTAAAATGCGTCTAAAGACAAGGTCACATTTCACACAGGTGCAACATTAGTCTAAAGAAGTGGGTGATATTAAAAACGTAGTTACCGTTTCAGAGTAATGGTTCAAATGGCTCCAAGCAGTATGGGACTTAACATC
Organism: Schistocerca gregaria; assembly: GCF_023897955.1. Classification (NCBI taxonomy): domain Eukaryota; kingdom Metazoa; phylum Arthropoda; class Insecta; order Orthoptera; family Acrididae; genus Schistocerca; species Schistocerca gregaria. The sequence goes on from NC_064924.1 coordinate 541,827,417, forward strand.
TGAAGTCATCAGTCCCGTAGACTTAAACCTAACTAACCTTAAAGACATCGCACATATCCATTCCCGAGGCAGGATTCGAACCTGCGACCGTAGCAGCAGCGCGGTCCCGCACTGAAGGGCCTAGAACCGCTTGGCCACAGCGGCCGGCGTTTCAGAGTAAATGAGCAGTCGTCTTGGGTATTAGTAAATCGCTTCAGCTGTATTTAGTGGACCACTATCGGTTTCGTGGCACAAAAGGCCACATGTACAGGTGAACGTAGAGCGGAAAGGCTCGGAACCTTTTCAGCCAACGTTAGTTGGCCGTCAGAACAAAACACTGCCAAAAATGCAGTATGTCATAAAATAAAACAGCCGAATTCCAATATTGTGGACGAGTCCATAAGGAATCGCGAACAGGAGACGCCGCCGCTTGCTGTGTCAGGTTGGTTTTATTCCGGATTCTAATGCATCATATTATTTGCCACTCTTTTGGCTACAAAGCCCTAGTTTCAACCAATCTCTGTTCAACACGACAGCCTTACGGAACCTTGCTGGAAGGGTCTATGTGCCCACAACGTACCACTCTACTGGTCAATGTTAGGACTAATGTCCTGCTGCATCAGTAATCTCCCCATCATCGACGTACTGCTTGCTACAGAGTACATCCTTTATTCGGTCAAACAGCTGAAAGTGGGAAGATGCGAGATTCGACCTACAGCGTGGATGAGGAAGAACAATCCGGTGAAGTTTTTTGAGCTCTTCTCAGGTGCATAGACATGTGTGAGGCCCTGCGTTCTCATGGACAAGGAAAAGTTCGTTGTCATTTTTGTGGCTACGAAAACACTGAAGAGAAAATGGTTCAAATGACTCTAAGCATTATGGAACTTGAGATCTGAGGTCATCGGTCCTCTAGAACTTAGAACTACTTAACCCTAACTAACCTAAGGACATCACACACATCGGTGCCCGAGGCAGGATTAGAACCTGTGACCGTAGCAGCCGCGAGATTCCAGACTGAAGCGCCTAGAACCGCTCGGCCACAACCGCCGGCTCTGTCACTGAAGTCCGAACCGTATGATTGAACGTAACAAACCGTACCTTCATTTTTACGCCTGTCATTTCTCTTATTTCGCAAAAATTTACATGTATCACGCGATAAGCACAGGTAGCGAATCCAAAATACGCACTTACCATTCTTGTAGCTCGTTATCATCTCATGTATTGTAAACTGAAATGATAAAAGTCGTGGGATACGTCCTAATGTCATATCTCACCTCTTTTTTCCCTCCTTAGTGCAGCATGGACTCGGACTCAACCAGCCGTTGCACATCCCCTGCAGTTACATGGAACCATATTGCCTCTATGACCGTCCATAATTGCGAAACTGTTTCCAGTGCAGAATTTTTTACACGAACTGATCTCTCGATTGTCTCCCATAAATATTCGATGGGATTCACATTGGATGATCTGGGTGGCCAAATCATTCGCTCGAACTGTCCAGAAAGTTCTTCAAACCAATCACGAACTATTGTGTTCCAGTGACACGGCGCATTATCATCCACGAAATTTTCGTCGATGTTTGGGAACATAAAGTCCATGAATGTCTGCAAACGGTGTCCAAGTAGCCGAACATAACTATTTCCAATCAAAACTCGATTCAGTTGGACCGGAGGATCCATTCCATGTAAATACCTCCCACACCATTATGGAGCCACCACCAGCTTTCACTAGTGCCTTGGATCCATGGCTCCAACCTCTTACAAAGTGAAATCGGACTCTTCTCACCAGACAACGATTTTCCAGACGTCTCGGGTGCAACCTGTTTGGTTACGTGCCCAGGATAAGCGCTGCAGGTGATGTCGTGCCGTTAGCGTAGGTACTCGCGTCTGTCATCTGCTGCCATACCACACGAACGACAGATTTTGCTGCACTGTCTAACGGATACGTTCGTCGTACGTCCCATATTGATTCCTGCTGTTATTTCACGCAATGGAGCTTGTCTTTTAGCACTGACAACGCTTCAGTGCTCTCGCACATTAAATGAAATAAGTCGGCTACTACGTTGTCTATGGTGAAAGGTTGTTGTTGTTGTGGTCTTCAGTCCTGAGACTGGTGTGATGTACCTCTCCATGCTACACTATCCTGTGCAAGCTTCTTCATCTACGCTAGTACCTACTGCAACCTACATCTTTCTGAATATGTTTAGTGTAATCTCTTGGTATCCCTCTACGATTTTTATCCTCCACGCTGCCCTCCAATACTAAATTGGTGATCCCTTGACGCCTCAGAATATGTCCTACCAACCGATCCCTTCCTCTAGTCACGTCGCGCCACAAATTTCTCTTCTCCACAAGTATATTCAATACCTCCTCATAAGTTATGTGATCTACCCATGTAATCATCAGCATTCTTCTATAGCACCACGTTTCGAAAGCTTCTATTCTCTTCTTGTCTAAGCTATTTATCGTCCACGTTCCTCTTCCATACATGGCTACACTCCATACAAATACTTTCAGAAACGACTTCCTGACACTTAAATCTATGCTCGATGTTAACAAATTTATCTTCTTCAGAATCGCTTTCCTTGCCAATGCCAGTCTACATTTTATATCCTCTCTACTTCGACCATCATCAGTTATTTTGCTCCCCAAATAGCAAAACTCATTTACTACTTTAAGGGTCTCATTTCCTACTCCAATTCCCGCAGCACCACCCGATTTCATTCGACTACATTCCATTATGCTCGTTTTGCTTTTGTTGATGTTCATTTAAATATCCTCCTTCAAGACACTGTCCATTCCGTTCAGCTGCTCTTCCAGGTCATTTGCTGTTTCTTCTCCATGGATTTTAATTCCTGCTAAGAATTTTTCTTTTATTTCCTTTACTGCTTGCTCAATACACAGATTGAATAACATCGGGGATAGGCTACAACCCTGTCTCACTCCGTTCCCAACTACTGCTTTCCTTTCTAGCCCCTCGACTCATAACTTCTTCTGGTTTCTGTACAAATTGTAAATAGCCTTTCACCACCGGAATTTTACCCCTGCCACTTTTAGAATTTGAAAGAGAGCATTCCAATCAAAATTGTCAAAAGCTTTCTCTAAGTCTACAAGTGCTAAAAACTTAGGCTTGCCTTTCCTTAATCTATTCTCTAAGACAAGTCGTACGGTGAGTATTGGTTCACGTGTTCCAACATTTCGACGGAATCCAAACTGATCTTCCCCGAGGTCGGCTTCTACCAGTTTTTTCATTCGTCTGTAAAGAATTCGTGTTAGTATTTTGCAGCCGTGGCTTATTAAACTGATAGTTCGGTAATTTTCACATGTGTCAGCACCTGCTTTCTTTGGGATTAGAATTATTATGTTATTCTTGAAGTCTGAGGATATTTCGCCTGTCTCATACATCTTGCTCACCAGATGGTAGAGTTTTGTCAGGGCTGGATGCCCCAAGACTATCAGTAGTCCTAATGGAATGTTGTCTACTCCTGGGGCCTTGTTGCGACTTAGGTCTTTCAGTGCTCTGTAGAACTCTTCACATAGTATCATATCTCCCATTTCACCTTCCTCTACCTCCTCTTCCATTTCCATAATATTGTCCTACAGAAGATCACCCTTGTATAGACCCTCTATATACTCCTTCCACCTTTCTGCTTTCCCTTCTTTGCTTAGAACTGGGTTTCCATCTGAGCTCTTGATATTCATGCAAGTAGTTCTTTTCCTCCAAAGGACTCTTTAATTTTCCTGTAGTTAGTATCTATCTTACCCCTAGTGATACATACTTCTAGATCCTTACATTTGTCCTCTAGCCAACCCTGCGTAGCCATTTTGCACTTCCTGTCGATCTCATTTTTGAGACGTTTGTATTCCTTTTTGCCTGCTTCATTTACTGTTTTTTTTATTTTCTCCTTTCATCAATTAAATTCAATATCTCTTCTGTTACCCAAAGATTTATATTAGCCCTCGTCTTTTTACCTACTTGATCCTCTGCTGCCTTCACTATTTCATCTCCCAAAGCGACCCATTCTTCCACTACTGTATTTATTTCCCCCATTCTTGTCAATCGTTCCCTAATGCTCTCCCTGAAACTGTCTACATCCTCTGGTTCTTAAAATCCCATCTCCTTAAATTCCCACCTTTTTGCAGTTTTAATCTACAGTTCATAACCAATAGATTGTGGTCAGAGTCCACATCTCCCCCTGGAAATGTCTTACAATTTAAAACCTGGTTCCTAAATCTCTGTCCTACCATCACATAATCTATCTGACACCTTCCAGTATCTCCAGGTGAAACGTCCCCTTAGAACAATTGTACAAGACTGTGCTTAAACTGACACACAATAGTTTTTAGCGCAACGCAATCTGACTTCCAAAAATCCCTACAAAAGAATGGCCCTGACTAACATTAACCTATACGTTTCACAAATCACTTACCTCACAAAAATCTTCGTTACTCAAGCTACTGCAAAACAGCGAGCGCCACAACTGCCAGCTAAATAAAAGATTCAAACTACGCAAGGCACTAACTACTGATAGGTATAGTTAGCAAATGAAAGATTTTAATAGAGAACAAACAATGTATTTACCTTAGTAGTCATAATATATACATCACTTCATGACACCAATTCTTACAAATTTCAAATTCCGCCATCTCTCTACCCACGTCCACCACTGCTGGCGGCTCACCTCCAACTGCGCAACGCTACGTGCTGTTAGCATCCAGCTGCCGCTGCCCAACACTACAATGGCGAGTATTACAACAATGCCAACCAGCCACAGACTGCACACGGCACAGCCAGTGATTTTCATACAGAGCGCTACGTGGCGGCGGCGTTACCAATAAACAGCCTACTTACACAGGCTTCTTCCATGTATACAACTATCTTTTATGATTCTTGAACCAAGTGTTAGCTATGATTAGGTTATGCTCTGTGCAAAATTCTACCAGGCGGCTTCCTCTTTCATTCCTTAAACCCATTCCATATTCACCTACTACGTTTCCTTCTCTCCCTTTTCTACTGACGAATTCCAGTCACCCATGACTATTAAATTTTCGTCTCCCTTCACTATCTGAATAATTACTTTTATCTCAACATACATTCCATCGATCTCTTCGTTATCTGCGGAACTAGATGGCATATAAACTTGTACTACTGAGGTAGGCGTGGGCTTCGTATCTATCTTCGCCACAATAATGCGTTCACTATGCTGCCTGTAGTAGCTTACCAGCATTCCTACTTTTTTATTCATTATTAAACCTACTCCTGCATTACCCCTATTTGATTTTGTATTTACAACCCTGTATTCACCTGACCAGAAGTCTTGTTCATCCTGCCACCGAACTTCAGTAATTTCCACTATATCTAACTATAACCTATCCATTTCCCTTTTAAAAAATTTTCTAACCTCCCTGCTCGATTAAGGGATCTGACATTTTACGCTCTGACCCATAGAACGCCAGTTTTCTGTCTCCTGATAAAAGCGTCTTCCTGAGTAATTGCCCACCCCCCCGGAGATCCGAATGGGGGAATATTTTACCCAAGAGTACACCATCGTCATTTAACCATATAGTACAGCTGCTTTCCCTCGGGAAAAATTACACCTGCAGTTTCCCCTCGCTTTCAGCCGTTCTCAGTACCTGCACAGCCCCTGCAACTACTGAAAAGGGTGTTGCCTCTCTTCAAGAACCATCCGTTTGTCTGGTCTCTCAACAGATACCCCTCCGTTGCTATCTGTATCGCTGAGGCACGCAAGCCTCCCCACCAATGGCAAGTTCCGTAGTTTATGGGGGGGGGGGAGAGGTAATTCCTGAAATTTGGTATTCTTGACACACTCTTATGGATCTCGGAATACTGAATTGCCGCGCGGGATTAGCCGAGCGGTCTAGGGCGCTGTGTGTTTGTCCTTAGGATAATTTAGGTTAAGTAGTGTGTAAGCTTGGGGACTGATGACCTGAGCAGTTAAGTCCCATAGGATTTTACACACATTTGAACATTTGAATACTGAATTCCCTAACGTTTTTCGAAATGCAGTGTCCCAGGCGTCTAGCTCCAACAACCATTCCGCATTCAAAGCCATAATCACGTCGGACACCTTTACATATGAACTACATGAGTACCAATGACAACTCTCCATTGCACTGCCCTTTTATAGCTGGTGTACGCGATGCTACCATCATCTGCATATGTGCACATCGCTATCCTATGATGTTTGCTGTCTCAGCGAATGGACGTTTCGTCTATAGTTCATTTAAATGTTTCCCTTTCTCCTTCCTTTCTGTGGCGATGCAAGTGCACAGTGGGCATAATGTGGAAAGGTAGCCACCCACATACAGAGAGTGGTGAAGAGGAATGAAGCATCTACAGTGTGTTTACGTGTGAGGTGGAGATACCGAAGATGAAAGTGTTGAGGACAGCACTCACGTTAATTGGCACTTTGTTACAATGGAGCCTTTTATAGTGTTTCGTTTGTATCAGCAACGCAGACGTTACAGTTGTGTAATGCCAATCCACACAGCTAAGATAGGTATCTACATCTACATTTATACTCCTCAAACCACCCAACGGTGTGTGGCGGAGGGCACTTTACGTGTCACTGTCATTACCTCTCTTTCCTGTTCCAGTCTCGTATGGTTCGCGGGAAGAACGACTGTCTGAAAGCCTCCGTGCACGCTCTAATCTCTCTAATTTTACATCCGTGATCTCCTCGGGAGGTATAAGTAGGGGGAAGCAATATATTCGATACCTCATCCAGAAACACACCCTCTCGAAACCTGGCGAACAAGCTACACCGCGATGCAGAGCGCCTCTCTTGCAGAGTTTGCCACTTGAGTTTGTTAAACATCTCCGTAACGCTATCACGGTTACCAAATAACCCTGTGACGAAACGCGCCGCTCTTATTTCGATCTTCTCTATCTCCTCCGTCAACCCGATCTGGTACGGATCCCACACTGATGAGCAATACTCAAGTATAGGTCGAACGAGTGTTTTGTAAGCCACCTCCTTTGTTGATGGACTACATTTTCTAAGGATTCTCCCAATGAATCTCAACCTGGTACCCGCCTTACCAACAATTAATTGTATATGATCATTCCACTTCAAATCGTTCCGCACGCATACTCCCAGATATTTTACAGAAGTAACTGCTACCAGTGTTTGTTCCGCTATCATATAATCATACAATAAAGGATCCTTCTTTTTATGTATTCGCAATACATTACATTTGTCTATGTTAAGGGTCAGTTGCCACTCCCTGCACCAAGTGCCTATCCGCAGCAGATGTTCCTGCATTTCGCTACAATTTTCTAATGCTGCAACTTCTCTGTATACTACAGCATCATCCGCGAAAAGCCGCATGGAACTTCCGACACTATCTACTAGGTCATTTATATATATATTGTGAAAAGCAATGGTCCCATAACACTCCCCTGTGGCACACCAGAGGTTACTTTAACGTCTGTAGACGTCTCTCCATTGATAACAACATGCTGTGTTCTGTTTGCTAAAAACTCTGCAATCCAGCCACACAGCTGGTCTGATATTCCGTAGACTCTTACTTTGTTTATTAGGCGACAGTGTGGAACTGTATCGAACGCCTTCCGGAAGTCAAGAAAAATAGCATCTACCTGGGAGCCTGTATCTAATACTTTCTGGGTCTCATGAACAAATAAACCGAGTTGGGTCTCACACGATCGCTGTTTCCGGAATCCATGTTGATTCCTACAGAGTAGATTCTGGGTTTCCAAAAACGACATGATACTCGAGCAAAAAACATGTTCTAAAATTCTACAACAGATCGACGTCAGAGATATAGGTCTATAGTTTTGCGGATCTGCTCGACGACCCTTCTTGAAGACTGGGACTACCTGTGCTCTTTTCTAATCATTTGGAACCTTCCGTTCCTCTAGAGACTTGCGGTACACGGCTGTTAGAAGGGGGGCAAGTTCTTCCGCGTACTCTGTGTAGAATCGAATTGGTATCCCGTCAGGTCCAGTGGACTTTCCTCTGTCGAGTGATTCCAGTTGCTTTTCTATTCCTTGGACACTTATTTCGATGTCAGCCATTTTTTTCGTTTGTGCGAGGATTTAGAGAATTAACTGCAGTGCGGTCTTCCTCTGTGAAACAGCTTTGGAAAAAGGAATTTAGTATTTCAGCTTTACGCGTGTCATCCTCTGTTTCAATGCCATCATCATCCCGGAGTGCCTGGATATGCTGTTTCGAGCCACTTACATCTGGAATGGCCCGACGTGGCTGCTACATTTCCATTTGCACGACACTCCACGCTATGAACAGAACAAGCCATTTAGGTTTGGTTCCCCTTGCTGCGTTTCACGGGACAGTGGCACGAAATATTCAATGTGTATCAGGAAACATGACATGTATCTGAAAACAAAAAAATACATTAAACTTCATTTTTTTGAGGTGATAGTTAAAACTTAGTGACTACCTCCTCAAACAGTGGTAAAAAATGTCGTCCGTAGTCGCAAAGGCGTAAATACAAAGTGACGACGTATCAAGCAGAATCATATACTATCTGATCAACCGGACACCTCTTAGTGGACTTCAGTATTTGCTTAGTGCACCCTCCACCCTTATGACGGTTTGATTTCTTCTAGGCACGCTTTCAGTGAGGATTCTGAATCTCTGTGGAGGAATGGAAAGTCTTTCTTCCACGAGAGCCGCAGGTTCCGATATTTTGGTGTGGTGTGAAGTCGACGTTCCAGTTCATTGCAAAGCTGTTCCACTGGATTCAGGTCGGGATTCGGGGCAGGCCTGTCCTTTTAATGTTATTGTCCGCGAAGCACTGCCTCACAAATTCCACTTTTTGACACTGTGCATTGTTATGTTAATAGAAATAAAAATCTTATGCGCACCGTGTATCTACTGCACGCGGGACAGAATGCTGTAAGTTGTAGTACGTGTATCTACTGCACGCGGGACAGAATGCTGTAAGTTGTAGTAGTAGTAGTAGTAGTAGTAGTAGTAGTAGTAGCTTTATTCATCCGTAGATCTCTTGTAAGGACATAGGACATGTCAAAGTATTCATAGGTTTAGACCAATTTAAAGTAAGCTAATTCGTATAGACATACATTTACAGACTTCTAGTAGAGACAATCATTAGATTTACTCCTGGTACACAGTACTTCTTTTACAAATAAATTATTAAATAATGTAATGCCACACTGTTCATCGTATCTGACTATCAGTCACTGCACGCACTATACACACATAGTTTCATAACACTTCACTCACTACACACATAAACAGACACACACATACACACACACACATACACACACACACATACACACACACACAGGTGATCTCTGGGCCATTTTCTGTACCACAACTTCCCATTTGCTATCCTGAAAAAATGAGTCAGCATCCCTCTGTAATGAGTGAGATATTGAGCTCTGAAAGAGGAAGAGGTGCTAGTATTGTGTTATGCATAGCTTAGGGGTAGGGTTTTCTAGAAAAGGAAAAAAGAAGGAAAAATCAGTGCGAAGGTGTTATGTGGAATATTGGATGTTTTGTAATCATTATTATTTTTATTTGTATAACTTTTTTTAACGCAAGCCCTACTCTGTTTTATCTAAGTAATCCTTCAATCTATAAAATGTATTGCATAAGAGGTATATTTTACCCGGCTTTTTAAATAAGTGTATTTTGGCAATTTCTTTTATCTCTTGTGGTAATTTATTGTACAATTGTGTTTTGAATTTTATGTTTATTATATGTGCTCATATATTCTCGCAAACAGCGTTTTGTTAAGCGCAATAAGCGGACAACTCTCTAACCATGAAAAACTCCCACATATCGTACACCACTCCTGCGTATTTCACCGTTAGCACTACATCTACGTTTACATCTCTATCTACATGCATACTCCGCAAGCCTGCGTGCTGGTGTAGTGGAGGGTATCCTGTATCACCACTGGTCATTTCCTTCCCTGTTCCACTTACAAATAGAGGGAGAGAAAAGCGATTTCTATAAGGCTCTGTATGAGTCCTAATTTCTCGTATCTCATCTGTGAGGTCCTGACGCGGAATATATGTCGGCGGCATTATAATGGTTCTGTAATCAGCATCAAATGGCGGTTTCTCGATAGTATTCATCGAAAAGAACGTTGCCTTCTCTGGAGGGGCTCCCGTTCGAGTTCCCGAAGCTTCTCCGTAACACTTGCACTCTATTCGAAACTACTGGTAACAAACCTAGCAGCCTGCCTCTGAATTGGTTCAATGTCTTCCTTCAATCGCAAACTCTCGAACAGTACTGGAGAACAGGTAGGGCTAGTGTCCTAAATTTGTTATCCCTTAGAAACGAACAATTCTTTCCTAAAATCCTCCAAATAAACCGAAGTCGACCATTCACCTTCCCTACCACAGATCTCACATGCTCCTTCTATTCCATATCGCTTTGCAACGTTACGCCCAGATATTTAAAGGACGTGATAGTGTCAAGCAGTATAGTACTTATTGCGGGTAACCGAAAATAACAGTTTTGTTTTTCCTACCTAACTCCATTAACTAACCTTTTCGACATTCAGAGCTAGCTGCCGTTCGTCACACCAACTAAAACTTTTACCTGTCTTGTATCCTTTTATTGTCACTCAACTTTCACACTTACTGTACAGCACAGAATCATCAGCAAACAACCGAAGGTTGCCACTGACCCTGTCTGCGAGATCATTTATGTCTATAGAAAATAATAGCGGTCCTTTCACACTTTCCTAGTGCATTCCAGGAGGCGGTAGCTTTGTCTCTGATGAGTAGTGGCCGTCGAGGACATTACACTGGGTTCTATTACATAAGACGTGTTCGAGCCACTCGCATTTAAAGGAACTTGTTCGATATGCTTGCACCTTCGTTGCAGTCTGCAGTCGAGCAACGTGTCAAATACTTTCCGGTAATCTAAAAATATGGTATTTGCCTATTGCCCTTTATTCACTTTTCTTAGAGTAACATTTGAGAAAAGAGCAACCTGAGTTCCACACGAGCGATGCTTTCTAAAACCGTGCTGATTCGTGGGCATCAGTGTCTCGGTATGAGGAAAATTCATTATATTCGAACCGAGAATATGTTCAAGAGTTCTGAAGCAAACCGATGTTAGAGGTACTAATCTGTAATTTCTTTTTTTCACACTTGATGGTAGGTAACGTTCTCCAGCCATTCACCAAACCCAAAACATTTCATTGGGCTGCCACATAAGATAGCGTGATTCATGACTCCATATCACTCGTTTCCAGTAATGCACTGTCCATTGGCTGCGCTCTTTACACCACCTCCAGCGTAGCTTAGCATATTCTATAAAAATGTGGGGCTTATGGGGAGCTGTTCGAGCATTGTATCCCATTGCTTGTAACTTCCTACGCACAGTCATTGAGCTATAATCCGTTCATCATAAGAATAAACCGGATGTAAACAAACACAAATGCGATGATTGGTCAAAAGGCGTAACAAACATACACTGGAGTTGTTACGCACTGTATTAGATATCTTATTACTAAGCTACGTTAAATGAAACTTTAAGATATTCAAATGTATTAGCAGCCATTAACGTTTTTCTTAAACACGTTATAGCTACGTAGTTTTTATTTCAAAAACAGTGTACAGTCAACCTCTGCAGCGTTAGGCTCTGATTGCCGCGTTGTTAATGTCCATTATGAAAATGGCTGAGGCAGCTTTCTGTTCCGTAGTGAAACACACATGTGGAATACAGTTAAAAAGGTGCCGAGAAATAGGCTTTTCTTAATGTTTTTCATAAATTTACGGAGATTATCGGATTTGAAGTTTTCCCAGCTTTATATATACTACTGTTCATAGACGTATGTTTGTAGGATGTATAGAGCAGTCGATAGCGTAATCGTACATAAATCGCATGCGGTTATTCGTGCGTTGGTTCAAATCTCCTCAATAACAATGTTTTTTCTCGTTCAATTTGAAATACCTACATCTCGTAATAATAAGACTAATCATCGTTTTTGTGAACAATGCACGTCTTACATAGTGGATTCGAAATTCCTGTTTCCATTTCAAATACAAATTCTTAAGTATCGATGTTTTATGATAGACTGTTCATAAAAGTTGTTTAAATTAAGAAATCATAACAATTTAATTTTAAGGAAAAAAATTAAAAACCAAATCCTCTATATTTGGACTATGTCCATCGTATTGTACCACAGAGGTAGATAAGTATCGCAGAAACATGAAAAATATTCGTTTTCACAGCATCGAGCACATCATACAAATGCTACATTTTTACAGTTGCCACTGTTCTATTACAGTATGAACCCAACAGAACTGATCTGAAAGCAAGCTGCGGGATTTTTCCCGAGAAGTAACAAGACTGGTAAGCTGTCAGACGTACTGGAACTAACACATGCAGCTTTCCCACACGGCACCGCCGAACGCTGGTGAGATATAGAACGGCTCGTCATGAAAGAAGAGAAAATGTTGCTCCCGGTTGGATTCGTAGATCCTGTTGTTGATAGGATCGTTATCAACGTAACGGGTGACACTTCCAGAACTGAAAAGTATTCGTCGGGTTCGAATAAGGAAGGAACTAAGAGATTACCATACGACTGTCGACTGTTAAGTAATACCTTCAGTGGCTTCAATATTTAACTGTACGGTGAAATCCTTCAGTACTCTCTCACGTTAGACACAGATTCTGCAGAAAAACTACCCTGTGGTTAAGTAAAGAATTTTCATCATTCTTGTTCTAAATTACAGTAGTAAGTTAGCTAAAAACGATTACGTCTAGTCGTCTAAAGAGCGTATTGTCGGAGATTTGCAGGGTATTATTTCATTCTGCTTAAAAATTAAATGACATTCGAAGCTCTATTGCACCTCTCTTTTTAGTCTGAACTGCAACTGGCCACATCACTGCAATCTAACTGTACCACCTGACCGACCAGTGCTCTCCAAGATACACTACTGGCCATTAAAATTGCTACACCACGAAGATGACGTGCTACAGACGCGAAATTTAACCGACAGGAAGAAGATGCTGTGATATGCAAATGATTCGCTTTTCAGAGCATTCACACAAGGTTGGCACCGGTGGTGACTCCTGCAACATGCTGACATGAGGAGAGTATCCAACCGATGTCTCATACACAAACAGCAGCTGACCGGCGTTGCCTGGGGAAACGTTGTTGTGGTGCCTCGTGTAAGGACGAGAAATGCGTACCATCACGTTTCCGACTTTGATAAAGGTCGGATTGTAGCCTATCGCGATTACGGTTTATCGTCTCGCGACATTGCTGCTCGCATTGGTCGAGATCCAATGACTGTTAGCAGCATATGGAATCAGTGGGTTCTGGAGGGTAATACGGAACGCCGTGCTGGATCTCAAACGGGCTCGTATCATTAGCAGTAGAGATGACAGGCATCTTATCCGCATGGCTGTAACGGATCGTGCACTCACGTCTCAATCCTTGAGTGAACGTTTGCAATACAACAACCATCTTCACGAACAGTTCGACGACGTTTGCAGCAGCATGGACTATCAGCTCAGAGGCCATGGCTGCGGTTACCCTTGACGCTGCATCACAGACAGGAGCGCCTGTGATGGTGTACTCAACGATGAACCTGGGTGCACGAATGGCAAAACGTCATTTTTGCGATGAATCCAGGTTTTATTTACAGAATCATGATGGTCGCATCCGTGTTTGGAGACATCGCGGTGAACCCACATTAGAAGCGAGTATTCGTCATCGCCATACTGGCGTATCGCCTAGCGTGATGGTACGGGGTGCCATTGGTTACACGTCTCGGTCACCTCTTGTTCCCACTGACAGCACTTTGAACAGTTTACGTTACGTTTCAGATGTGTTACGACCCGTGGCTCTACCCTTCATTCGAACCCTGCGAAACCCTACATTTCAACAGGATAATGTACGACCGCATGTTGCACATCCTGTACGGGCATTTCTGGATACAGAACATGTTCGACTGCTGCCCTGGCCAGCGCATTCTCCAGATCTGTCAGCAATTAAAACGTCTGATCAATGGTGGCCGAGTAACAGGCTCGTCACAATACGCCAGTCACTACTCTTGATGAACTGTGGTATCGTGTTGAAGCTGCATGGGCAGCTGGACCTGTATACGCCATCCAATCTCTGTTTCACTCCATGCCCTGGCTTATCATGGCCGTTATTACGGCCAGAGGTGGTTGTTCTGGGTACTGATTAATCAGGATCTATGCACCCAAACTGCGTGAAAATGTAATCACATGCCAGTTCTTGTATAATGTATGTGTCCAATGAATACCCGTTTATCATCTGCATTTCTTCTTCATGTAGCAATTTTAATGGCCAGTAGTGCAAATGCGCCGGCAATGCTATTGTCCCGTAAAATCGCGAAGTCGCTGTGCGCTTAGCGCACAGCACAAAATGTAACCTCTTTATCATACTTGACAGTGCTGGAGATAGCTTGGCTGCAGTCCCACGTGAAACGGAAATCTAATGAGGTTCCAGGAAACGCGGAAAAATACATAGTGCAATGTTTACGTCAGGTTTATTCTTATGATGAGCGGATTATAGTTGGGGTGCTTGCCAGCAGTTTCGAACTCACGAGTGATTGCTTCCGCTGATTTCTTTACACCCATTCAGCAACGCTTTATGGTCCGCTACAGTCAGCAGATGAGGGTTACTGGTCTTCGTTTAGCTGTGATTGTTCCTTCAAGTTTCCTCTTCAGAATTATTACACCAACAGTAAACTTGAGCAGCTCGAGAATGGATGAAATGTCCCTGGTGGGTTTGTTAGCTAGCTGTCGTCCAATGACTGGTCCACACTCGAAGTCACTGAGCGCCCCTGATCGACCCACTCTGCTCTCACTGTTTCTGTAGTGACAATATGACACTCCCCGACTCCTTCAATACAGGTGGATAGAAAAGCTATTCCAGATTGCAACGAGTCAATCCTAAGCCATTTCAGGATGACTATGGAAGTCCAGCTAAACGAAAACAAAAACTAAACTCCTCCCGAACAGGCCATGAAGGCCCAACGCTACAGACCGGTCGCCGTGTTATCCTCAGGTCACAGGCGTCGCTGGATGCGGAAATGGAGGGGTATGTGCTCAGTACACCGCTCTCCCGGCCATATGTCAGTTTCCGAGACCGGAGCCGCTACTTTTCACTCAAGTAGCTCCTCAGTTTGTCTCACAAGGGCTGAGTGCACCCCTCTTACTCTTACAGATATTGCTCTCTCCAAAGGCAAACATTCCAACTGTTTCAGAATCTTGTAGTGAAGTGATAATTCACGTAAGCATTATGCTTCATACCAGTCTACCGGTGTATCAAAAAGCAATGCATTATGATGATCTAGCCTGAAGGGCGATTTGTATTGGCAAACTAATTCTCACTATCTTGTATCGTCTCTGATTTCACATTGGAAATTTCTACAGAAACATAGTGTAACAAATTGAAACTTACTTTAGCTATATGGGCATTTGCCTTGTCATTGTCCTTTGTCAACTCCAGATTACATAATATCAAAACGTATTACCCATCTCATATGAGATCTGGAGACAGTTTCCCTTCTACTGATTTTCCCATTAAGTGTCATCATTCCCACTCGGTACTGAACCGCTCAGCTCTAGCAAAACTAATTCCATTTCAACTGGAGCTACTGAAAACACTCTAGAAGATCCTGGAGCAGTTTCATTGACACATCATACCAGAGTAGAATACATATCTCAAATAAAAATTTCAGTACTGTTCACTTCCATTTTAATTCAGCCCTTATCAATGATATCCTCTGTGTCTGTCTGTGACGAAGAACCTTCTAGGTCCCTAGTATCGGCTACTCTGTTCTGAAGTCCTATAAATGCTCCCAGAAGTTGAAAAAGCATTTCGGAACTTAGTTTGTCATGCCTAGCACTGCTGGTTGCTCGCCGATACATCATCTGTAATTGCTGCTGGGGTAAGTGATCGTCCCGTTGCATGTTCATGGAACCGCAACGCTCCACCGCAACAAGTTACAGCTGTGCTCGCCACACTGACAACTTTATGACCGAACGGCAAGCTTACTGGCCGCACCCAGGGTGGACAGACTGTAGTAACTCTTACTCCGCCTTAAAAAAAAAAAGCATTTGGCCTGGAAAATTCTCTACAAACTTATTACGTTCATTACTTCTACTGCAGTGTTTTGTACGATTTCCCAGCAACACGATGGGCAGTTTCAAATTGTGAAGCCTCCGTACCCATTAAAACTTAATGTAACGCTTTAGAGTGAATAATAGGAATATGCCAAAACACACCAGAAACGTATTTTCAAATAAGATGCCTACAGGCGTAACTGGAGGAATAACCGGGCTGCAGGATAAAATACCTTTCTACTTCGTATCCTGAAAATCCATCCTCACGTCCTCCACCTATTTGCAGCCTCCCTGCCTTACGTCGTCTGTATTGACCAAACACAACTCAGGAAGTGGATCGTATAACCTCAAATAAATGACATGCTGCTCAAGTAAAAACACACTACGTTGTTACATCCCCGTGTCCTCCGCTTGTTTTGTGGACAGTAATAACAAGTGAGTTGCAAAGTCCCAATAGCCACACACCCGTCTAATATCACAATAACATTGCTGCTACTTGGGACTTCGAAAACGAAAGGTAAGAACAGTTTCTAATCTTCCTCAGAACTACAGACCATATTCCCCAAGACGATAAAAATTGACACCCATCATTGCAACCAAAATGGTCATCATCGGCTATTCACCACAACTCTACGACCGTCCACAACGAAATTATAAGCATCGCTCTTCATTTAAGCTACCAGTGTCTAAACCTGTAGCTGTTACCTCAGTCTAAAATATAACATCGCATACCAATTAAGTCACTTCCAATGCGATTGTTCAAATTTTGATTTGTAACAATTAAAAAACTTATTGCGCAACTGAGATCGAACAGTGATTCCCTATAGGTCCATCCTCAATCAACACCCAATGAATTCTTCCTCAATGTCCTGCAATTCCTGCTTATAACTTTTGTGCTGACTGTAACATCATACTAGTTTTATACTATTATGATACCGCCGGTTCCTATTTTACCAAAAATCAGGTACAAATTCTTGAAAGAATCTTTTCCCGCCTTTCAGGACTTGGGACGGGTCCAAACGGCTGTTGATTTTCACCTCTGCCTCTACAAACTGCGTCTTCTAGTTTTTTCCAGTTATATCCATGTGACAAAACTCCTTAACTATCCTAACGCTTCGCTCCAACTGTGTCATAGGTGACTTGCAATTATCCCGGGCATTCAGTGAGCCTCCGTGCTACTATGGTTGTAATCGGCTGTCGCACCCTGGAACGAATTCTGTTAAAATTCAAATACATACAGGTCCTAAGGTCGGATTAATATGCGATTTGCATCAAATGAGCATTACGTTAACCAGAGTACGTACTGACAACATGTTCACTATCTTTCTTACTGTATTAATTAAGTTTAGTTGTAGAAAACGAAAGCAGTCAGTGAAATAGCACATCACTGCTACGTCACAAGTTTTTTGAGGTTATATACACTGCGGCACTGAATAATATAAGAGGCAGTTCAGATGAAGAGAATGGACATCTCTAAAAAGGGCAATGACAGAAGCTGAACAGTCATATGCAGATTCAAGGAGTACACCTGCGAAGAAACGTTAGATAAGGGAATAGCTGCTTCCACTGACCAACTAAAGGAGTACGCACAAAAATTCTCAGGGAATTAGGAATACAACAATATAAGCCACTGAGGAATGAAATGAATAGAAAGTGCGGGGAAACGTATCGAAAAAAATGTGAAGAAATAGGAAGATAATTGGTCACGGGAAGCACTGGTTCAAAATATAGAAAAGTCAAAACAATCTTTCGTGAAATTAAAATCAAAGGAGACAACATGAGGAGTTCAAGAGTAACGCCATTGTTCAACCCAGTAGAGAGACCAGACATGTGGAATGAGAACGTCATGCGCCTCTATGAGAGAAAGTATTTGTCTGATAACGAGACTGAAGAAGAATTAGGAGTCGACTAGAATGACATAGACGATGCATTATTACAGCTGCATTTTAACAGAGGTTTAGAAGGCTTGCGATCAAATGAGGCAACAGGCATATATAACATTTCTTCAGAATATCTGAAATCGTTGATCGAAATGGTAACCAAACGACTTTTCAAGTTGGTGTGTACAATCCACGAGACTGCAGTCGTACCATCATACTTCCTGGAAAAAAATCATCCACACAATTCAGAAGATATCAAGGTCAGATAAATGAGAGAGCTATCTTTATATGAACTTAACATGTTACCTATCCAAGTTGGTGGCACGTTTAACAGACAGGTGAAGGCAAAAGAAAACTGAAGACCTCTTATGTGACAATCAGTTTGGTTCTGGGAAAGAGAAAGGCACGAGAGAGGCAGTTCTGATATTACGTTTGATAATGGAAGCAAGGCTGAAGAAAAATTAAGACACTTTTTTGATCTCGAAAAAGCGTTCGACGATGTAAAATGGTGCAAGATGTTCGAAATTCTGGGAAAAATAGAAGTAAGCCATAGGGAATTACAGGTAAAAATTACATGTAAAAGAACCAAGAGGGAACAATAAGACTGGAAGGACGAATATCTCGGACTAAAAATCATGGCAGTCACAGATATAATCTTTCTCCTAAATTGTTCCATCTCGACAGAGGCGAAAGAATGATGGAAATAGAAGATAGGTTCACGAGAGAGATTAAATTTCGAGATGAAAGAATACCAATGATAAGATTCGCTGACGACATTCCTGTACCCAGTAAACTGAGAAAGAACTGTAGGACTTGGATGTAGGGTAAGCTGACTATTTGTTGCATCGACTGCGGTCTTCTGGTTTGAAACAGAGTGGAAGATCTATACAAGGGGCCTCAGACGATTTTGTGACAGTAGCGGATGGGAATTTCTCGATCTCCGGTATGGGATGGAGAGCTGTAGGGTTCCCTTTAGTAGGTCAAACGTACACTGTACACTATTAGGACAGTGGCCGTAAATCTGGGGGGGTTTT
This sequence comes from Schistocerca gregaria, assembly GCF_023897955.1. NCBI lineage: Eukaryota > Metazoa > Arthropoda > Insecta > Orthoptera > Acrididae > Schistocerca > Schistocerca gregaria. Next base: position 541,846,406 of record NC_064924.1, read on the forward strand.
AGGTCAGAGGAATCCACTTGGGATCAGAGATGAGTTGGCTGCTGAACTCTAAGCCAAATTAATCTCGGAGAATGTTCATCCCTACAGGTCAGAAACAGAAATGGTTTAGATGATATCATAAAACTGTAGGATTTAGAGTAAAATAAAGAAAGACGATAGTAATGAGAAGCAGCAGAAATGAGAACAGCGAGAAACTTAAAATCAGGATCGATGGCCACAAAGTAGATGAAGTTAAGGAATTCTACTACCTAGGCAGCAAAATAACCAGTGACGGACGGAGCAAGGAGGACATTAAAAGCAGACTATCACTAGCAGAAAGGGCATTCCTGGTCCAGATAAATTTACTAGTATCAAAGGTAGGCCTTAATTTGGGGAAGAAATTTCTGAGAATGTACGTTTGGATCACAGCATTGTATGGTAGTGAAACATGCACTGTGGGAAAACCGAAACAGAAGAGAATCGAAGCGTTTGAGATGTGGTGCTACAGACGAATGTTGAAAATTAGGGGGCTGATAAAGTGAGGAATAAGGAGGTTCTGTGCAGAATCAGAGAGGAAAGGAGTTTGTGGAAAACACTGACAAAGAGAAGGGACAGGATGGTAGGACATCTGTTAAGACATCAGGTAATGACTTCCATGGTACTAGAGGAAGCTGTAGAAGGCAAAAACTGTAGAGCAGGATAGAGATTGGAATACATCCAGCAAATAATTGAGGACGCGAAGAGACCATGAGGATAAAATCAGAGAGATTAGAGCCCACACAGAGGCATACCGACAATCCTTCTTTCCACGAACAATACGAGACTGGAATAGAAGGGAGAACTAATAGAGGTACTCGAAGTACCCTCCGTCATTCACCGTCAGGTGGCTTGTGTAGTATGGATTTAGATGTAGATGTAGAATGTAGTTAAATTTTATACTGGGATTCATTTTCGATTGAGGCCGTAGTTTTCAAATTATTCAAGAAAAACATACGAAAGTAACCTTCACACAGTTTGCGTATAGCAAGCAAGAGGATACGAAAATCTCGCGTGCGTTTTAGAGTTGTTGCGGGTTGCATAAAACCTATCGGTGGAGGTAGCCGAATCAGCGTGTAAGTGAGAGCTATGGGTTCGATATTTCATGTGCCTACTTCTGTGTGGCTTGTTTTTGTGCTTCATTGTACGTATAGATGGAAATTTCTGACTGCAGTGCTTATATTTCCGTAAGGTACCTTTCTTTTTAAACCTTATTTCTTTGGTTTTAGCACCGCTATGTCTGAAGATGTTTTATCTAAACACTTCATTAAATTAATTTGCGACCAAGACTTTTCACAATTCATTTTATGCCAATTGTGGGTTGTCGCCTGCCTCATAGATGGACGTACTTCCCTGTCAAGTGAACAAAAAAGCAGTCAGATTTGCAATATTATAAGGAAAGTTACGCGAAGTGTGCACACTCGCCAACGATGTCAGCTATCGATTGCTTGTCTCACTTTTTCAGTCGAAACACAACAGGCGGGTTCCATGAATACACGCATAGCTTTCAACATGAGATGGCACGGGACGAGGCTGCAGCTGAGAACGCAATCGGCTCAGGGGCGGAGTGCGTGAGACGCGGAGCTGCCGACAGAGCAGGCGGCAGGCTGAGAGCCGCGATGCGGCGCATGCATTATGCACGACACACGCGCTCCCCGTGCTGCCTCTCCGTCTACGTCTCGTATCGCCGCCTCCGCGGTTGCCAGGCGCCGCTTTTACGTTCATGTGGCGACCATCCGCGCTCGTAAACGCACGCACTCTCACTGGACGGCCCGGCGTTTAATATCCGGCAGCATTACAAGACTCCAGGCTACTAGCTCTAGAGGCAGCACTAACTGAACGTGGATGCTTTCGAACATTAGGCTAACACTCAAATTGACATCCGCGTCGTATATCCTCCTAGAAGGAGTAAAACTCTACGTTAAAATTTAAACGCAAAAACCTAATCGTAAGTGAGAGTTTTGTAGTTTACATACTGAAGTCATGCTCTTAACAAACTGTGCCCCTCCGCACGAATTTTGTTCCTATCTTCAGTTGTGAATAGCAGCAACAAGGCACTTTTTAGTGTCACAAACAAGTCTGAATCTGCGCGTTACGTTGCAAATATCTCGCGATATTTATAATTTCTGTCAGGAGCGACTTCTGACTACCATTTTACTTACATACCTATGTCTGACACTACTGAATTCGCAGTCATAGCGAACTCAACAGTCTAGGGTTACATCATTTATAGTAAAATAAACGTAATATTCCTCAGTTAGTTTTTTTTTTTTTACTTTCACACACTTAGATTTCTTTTTTCCTTTGCTGCCGCTGCCTCTGGGATTTATGCAGCCCACAATGTCTTCAAATACCACATGCAATATTTCATATTCTCTCGCCAATCACGCCCAGACTGTTAGTCCTAGGGAAAAAATGAGCAGGGCCTTTTTGTAGGAAATGTAATATAGCTAAATTTTTTACTAGGATTCGTTATCGCTAGAGGTCATAATTTTCCAATTATTCAAGAGAAATGTACAAAAGCGAGCTTTAAACAGGTTTTTCTTGAATAACTCGAAAACTGTTGCCTCTAGCTAAAACGTATCCCAGTACGATCAGGCCTTGTTCTTTTTTTCTGCAGGACTATTAGCCTACTTGTAGTGAACGAGAAGATATGAAACTATTGCGTGTGACACATGAATGCATTGAGGACTGCATAAAACGCAACGGTAGGGGCTACTGAATCACCCAGTGTATTTTGGCTGTGAGTAGAAGCTGTGGGAGTTGCTCTAGAAAAGTCAGTAGTGGGATACATTGTGGAAGCGATAGAAAATTATTTCACCCGGCAGAATGTAGTGAGGACAACTCTGGGGCAGTCGCTGAGGGCCATTCTTGGAAATGTAAATGCCAGCCGCTGTGGACGAGCGGTTCTTGGCGCTTCAGTCCGGAACCGCAGGTTCGAATCCTGCCTCGGTCACGGATGTGTGTGATGTCCTTGGGTTAGTTAGGTTTAAGTAGTTCTACGTCTAGGGGACTGATGACCTCATATGTTAAGTCCCATAGTGCTTAGAGCCATTTGGACCAACTGGAACCGCAAAATGCGGAGCAGTAATGATCTAATACAGGAGCGAGAGAAAAGGTACGCTTTAGGGACGTTTGAATGAAGCTCAGAGAAAGACAGTGAGGTTGAAGGAAGGCAGTGATGATGAGTGGAGTGGCTGGGATCTGGCAGATAGTAGGAAGGCTAGCAGGAGGAGGACATGGTCTGACAGTTTTCACCAGAAACAAGTTCCAGCTGCCAAAGCTGAGGGGAGAGGAACTTCAAGAAGGTGTAGGGAAGGACATGTGCAGCTGACTCTGCTCCAGAATAAGAAAGCTAGAAATAACATTAATTGTGCGAAGCAGAGAGTACTCCCGCAAGGAAGCATGTGTAAACCCCCAGTTACAGAGCAAATCAGAGAACTAGTTTCAGGTCAGCAGCATTTTCAAGTCGAGTGTCGGGCTAAATCAATCTACTCAATGTTAAGGACCCTTGCGTAAGGATTTACTAAAGGATGATCTGATTGTGTTATTGTGTGGTGCGGGGAACAGATTGGACAGGGACAGAGTGTACAGCTTAGTAATATACCTGGTGTCACCAATATGAGGATGGCTGAGCTGTTCCAGCAGCACGAACGTCCTCCTCTTTTCAGTGCTGTACGGCGTCATTACAGAACTTGGAATGATGCTGATGACTGTTGCCCAGGCGCACATTGCACTGGAGCTAATCTGGACTGTCGGGAGAGAGGGCTTCACTAGGCATGTTCTGTTCTTCGACAGTACTGGAAAAGGAAAGATTGTACGGTTAATTAGTGAGATTAAAGGAAGTAGTGTGAGACCATGATGTCAAATACCTGTTGTCACAGATAGAACGACTAGTGTTCATCAGTTTGTGAGTTTCTTCAACGTGTATACGTTAAGTTAGAGTGAACCACACCGGAGTGCACAAACGCCACAGAAATTTGCGCAGAATTCTCTGTTCCTCAACAAAATGTCCAGTCCATTAAAAATAAAGATCCAACTACTTGAAGTTGAATTACAGATGATGAACAACACGGTGGTAAGCATTACAAAGCACTTGTGTAGAGCGAATGAAATACACCATACAGCGCAATTGTTACATGAATGTGCAAGTTGCCACGGTACAGCTACCTTAAATGGTGAGGAATCACATATCTATTTCAGAAGTGGCACACATTTTAAAGCTAGAACGGTCTTGTCATAATTAGTGTAGATAAACATTTTCAGATGGCAGGAACATGTGGAACTAACGAAGTTAAACATCGCTTGAATGTTAATCTTTCTGTGCGCGTATTGCTCATCTAGTGGTAATGTGAACACTTTCTCAACAAATTAAATGAAGCCCTCGAATGAGTCTCAGTCCCCCACACTAACACAACAACATGTCGATACATTAACACTGACACAAGTGTGGAGAGCGAAATCATTAATAATTTCCTGAAAATTTGGACAGTTTTGGCACGACACAAATATTTAACGATGCTACTAGGACATCAATAAGTTCAGCATGAGTCAAAGACCATGTACTTACGGATAATGAAACGGGAAATTATTTTTTTACGGAACCTGACCTCTCTGTGTGCCAGATAATGAAACTAAAGACAATTTTGGTGAAATCTACAAAATTGCAACTCTACAAATGGATCTTCTATGGTGTTAGCAAATCAAACGTGGGATGAAGTATGTAAGGGAAACAGTGAAGACGCTAAGCTCTCTAAATTCTGCACATTGTGTAAGTTAATTTTTGAGGAAACTTTTCCAACCGTATCCAGCAAAGGAAAGCAGATGGGAAAGTGCACGTAATAGAAAATCCTCCCATACACTTAAATTTCCAGTTATTTATAAAACGACTACACTAATCCACGATTCTTAAATTACATATACTATCACAGTTATAAGAAAATGTACAGTAGAGTACCGCTTGCTGCTAAGAGATCATTTACTGACAAAATAATATATTACGGAGAAAATAAAAACAAAAGTAATATGAGATGTCGTAAGGCACGAAAATGGAAGAGAGAGACACAAGTGTAATAATTTTCAAATCATAAACGGGGCCGAATAATAGTAGATCGTCAGTAATCGGAAATTTTGTAAATCACTGTTTCTCTTGTATTGTGAAAGAGTTGATACAGAATCTTAGCAAAACATATACAGCATCCACCATGACTTACACAGCAAGCACAATGATGTTATCTACCACAAAAGAGCTGTAAGTCATGAAAACAAAACAGAAACTAAAAAGTAAGAAGTCAGCAGGCATGGATCGGGTTCCATTCTGTGTTCTGAAGGCGTCCATAGACAGCATACAAGCCCCGTAAATAATGATAATAAATGGGTGCTTTAGTTCAGGCATTTTTCCGGAGTACCTAGAGACCCGAATGAGCTGTGCTGTCTCTAAAGAAAGGTAATGCAGAGAGTATTGAAAAACAGTTCAGTTTCATTACCGCCTGCATTCTCAAAAATAATTCTGTGATGAAAGACAGACTGCTGAGTTGCATGAATAAATACAAGCTTGTTAACGGTGCCTAGTTCTGTTTCCGAAGTGCGAGATATAGAACGTCGACCAGTACAGAGTTCACTTGAAGCTCTAAACAAGGATGATTGTGTTGCAGGCGTATTGTTACGCATGTCCAAGACTTTTGAGACTGTTGGCCATAAAAAACCACAAAGGTTAAGAACGATCACACAAAAAGGACATACTGCCTTATCAGGATGTCGGAAGGTTTACTGAATAAGCCACAACTTAATCACAAGACATTTGGCGTTCAATAGTGCCCGAAACATAAAGATGGAAAAGATCTGGTAGTTACCACACTCACCAGATTTTAATACTATTGAGCCATTGTTGTCTACTTTGGGGAGAACAGTACGTAATCCTTATCTGTCTCCATCATTGTTACCTAAACTTGCCACTATTTTATAGGAAGAATAGTATAAGATTCCCTTGAAAATCGCGCAAGATCTGTGTTTATCCATTCTGGGACGAATGGGTTCTATTTTGAATGCCAACTTGTTTCCCTCACCGTGTTAGGTATGGCAATATGTAGTGTTTTTTTGTTTCCATATCTTTGACCAACCCCTGCGTATTGTCATTTTTCTAATACATCAGCTACAGTCTCATGCGACAGAGACCTTCTTCCTTAATCTTTAGTTGGTAATGTTAGATTCTGCAACAAGGAAGCGAGACTTTTATAGTTGTGATACGGTGGGCTTGGATTTTCGTACTATATTTTCATGGGGGTACAGCGATTATGAGTTCATCCTCTATGCCGGTATCTCCTTCAATAATCTAAATACTCTACTCCTTTCATTTCTGATATACATTTCTCATTTAGGATCCATCCGTATACTGGGTGTAACTAAATCCCCTTTACAAACGTTGAGCGCTTGTATTGGGGACCAAGGCGATTAAATTTAGCATAGGAGCTCATGTCCGCAAATGTACCATTTTACCGCTACGCGCAAAATGGCAAAACACATGTTCAAATCTGACGAATTTTTGGTGCCACTGAATTGGGTATTACGCACGTCATTCACCGGTCACCTAATATCCACGCCCCCTACAGCTTTATTTAGTTGAGTTTGTGATGGTGCACCTTCTCATTTTTCACGTTCCGAAATCATCTGTACCAGTGATACCCAAACAGCCGATGACGAACAACTGATTAGCTCATGGTAATATCTTCGGTAGCTCCCGGTAACGCTCAAATTAGCTAACCAGAATTACTCCAGTGAGCTCAGAACGCGCCCACAACTGCCTGTTTCTCTCGCGCAACTAACATGATCAGTCAAGAACACTGCATTGTTGGCCTCATAGTTACATTGTATCTGAGTGAGGTTGTCAACGTAATTTTTTTCGTGTGTGTATCAGATACTCGATAACGTGGATAGTCTGTTGACGAACAGCTGAAGCACATCAGCAGACCCAGAAGAAGACCTCTGTAATCGTGACCGCAACGTTGGTTTCTTCATTTGAGTTTTTAAATTATGTCGCGGTAAAATACTCAGAAAACATGACTGACTCTCACCGCAGAAACCTACGTAGTTGTATGTGGAGAGTTTTATTTATACACTACTACTAAGCTATGTTTTTTTTCTAATGATGGTGTGTTCAAGGGAAAAGCAAAAAACTTATCACTTCCATTCGGAATAAGAAACAGATTACTTGTCTACCCAAGTCAAGAACAAAATGTGTATGTTTCTCGGGATGGAAGGGAACATCGAAATTCGCTTTAAAACCGTTCACGCAGGTATTCAAAAGGATTTCCTACTCTCACCTAATCTAAGGAAAGAAAAAACAAGCAGCTAAAATCTAAACTTGATGCTCAAAAATCACCTTTTTAAAACTTTTATACAAGAATAACGTAGCAACTGAGGCACATTTTCGAGTTTCAAAATTATTGCTCAGAATAAGAAAACTTTAGAACATGGTTTTTAGAAGCTACAGATCCATTTTTGATAGTTTCCAAAATAAAAATGAGATACCGTTTGATATTAAATCTCTACAGCATTCTGCAAATAGAGTAACGGGGAGGGTTGATGTTATGAGTGTCGATGTTACGTCACGGCTTAAAACTGACTTTGATCGCTGCAACTACTTTTCGTTACAGCTTGACGAACCGGTTGATATAACTGAAACAACTCAGACGGTCGTTTTTGCAAGAACGGCTGTTAATAACAATGAAATAAGAGAGGGGCTGGTGAAGACTGTACCACTAACAGGGTGCACTGCGTGAGAGGACATATTTTCAGCAATTAAAGGTCTTATCAACTCCGAAAATGTTCCTGGAAAGAGGTTGATGGGATTAGCAACCGATGGATCTCCTGCGATGGTAGGCGGAGACAAGGGATTGATTGCCTTGTGTTATAAAAATAAAATAGCTTTCCGAAACTTCTGTCTTACCACTGTGTTGTCCGTGCCCGGTAGCTGAGTTGTCAGCGTGACAGAATGTCAATCCTAAGGGCCCGGGTACGATTCCCGGCTGGGTCGGAGATTTTCTCCGCTCAGGGACTGGGTACTGTGTTGTTCTAATCATCATCATTTCATCCCCATCGGCGCGCAAGTCGCAGAAGTGACGTCAAATCCAAAGATTTGCACCCGGCGAATGGTCTACCCGACCGGAGGCCCTAGTTACAGACATTTGCTTTACAATTGCGTAAAACACCAACGTAAATGTGTGAAAACTTTTTAAGTATGAACGATGTAATGCAGACAGTCATAAAAGTACTGAACGAAGTTAGAGCACAACAATTCAGATACGTATGTTCAGAGCACTGTTGAACTAGTTTACCACTATGGTTACTTGCTGCTTCATACGGAAGTTTTGTTGGGTTACCACACACAGAGATTCACAATGTGTTATAGAGTAGGTTCCTGCCTCAGTAGATTTTTTGAAAGAACGAAGCAAATCTTTCTGTGAACTAGGATATCCGGTTTGGGTGCAGAAATCTGGTTTTCTCGCAGACATCGCCTAAAACTTAAATAAACCTGACTTGTAACTTGAAGGCACCAATGAAGATGTTGGCGGAACAATTTGTGATGTTGCTTATTTCTCAAGAAAGCGGGAACTGTGGGGAAGTAAATCTCATCCAAGGTTCAATACAGACACTTTGCCTGTTTCAAACAAATCCTTGAAAAAGTAAGGCTCTTCAACACCTCCTTACAACAGCAAGCTACGGGCTGAAATTCTTAGAGATTTGAGAAAATTCAACAAGCGCTTTCGAGATTTCAAAAGCATCTCAGTTGTTACTCAATTCGCCAAAACACCTTTTTATAGAGGCTGGTGCTGAATACTTCTCTATTGCGTAATGGAGAATTTTAATTTTCAGGAGCACACTGCTGAAGTGGAGTTGGATCTGACTTTCAAAATGATTTATCTTTAAAAACGACTTCTTCAAGCTCTGAAAATACTTGACCTTTTGTTCGGTCCAGGTTGGTCTCTCTCAAACTGAAGGAAATGTACATCTCTGTATAGCTGTGTGAGGTTTCATTTTCCAGTACAAAATATATTTTTAAAAAAGTAGACACGCAAATTGTCTGATGAACACCTGGACAAACGTATTCGAACGTCAGACTCTACCTATTCTCCCAACATTAAAAAAACCGAAGATAAAAAACACTGCCATCCCTCTCGTTAATGTTATTAACTCTGGTAAGAAATTGGGCGATGCTGAGGGAATTAGATTAGGAAATGAGACACTTCAAGTAGTAAAGGAGTTTTGCTATTTGGGGAGCAAAGTAACAGATGATGGTCGAAGTAGAGAGGATATAAAATGTAGACTGGCAATGGCAAGGAAACCGTTTCTGAAGAAGTGAAGTTTGTTAACATCGAGTGTAGATTTAAGTGTCAGGAAGTCGTTGCTGAAAGTATTTGTATGGAGTATAGCCATGTATGGAAGTGAAACATGGATGATAAATAGTTTGGAGAAGAAGAGAATGGAAGCTTTCCAAATGTGGCCCTACAGAAGTATGCTGAAGATTAGATGGGTAGATCACATAAATAATGAGGAAGTATTGAATAGGGGAGAAGAGAAGTTTGTGGCACAACTTGACAAGAAGAAGGGATCGGTTGGTAGGACATGTTCTGAGGCATCAAGGGATCACCAATTTAGTATTGGAGGGCAGCGTGGAGGGTAAAAATCGTAGAGGGAGACCAAGAGATGAATATACTAAACAGATTCAGAAGGATGTAGGCTGCAGTACGTATCGGGAGATGAAGAAACTTGCACAGGATAGAGTAGCATGGAGAGCTGCATCAAACCAGTCTCAGGACTGAAGAGCACAACAACAACAACAAGAAATGTATTCTTACAAACGTATTTTATTACTAATTCTGCGTCTGTTCCTTTCTTATATACAATTGAATTTCAATTTCTTTTTAGTGGACTCAGTTCAGTTGAATTTCATTTCGTATTTACTAGAAATGTAATTTTATGGGCAATAAACCTATTTAAGAAATTTTTAAAAATTTCTCATTTGCGTTCTAGTTCTTTCCGCCCTGTTCAAACACTAGGCATTGATCGATGAGAGGCTACGAAACAAGTAATGTCTAATGAACTTATGTCCGTAAATGCATGGTTTTCATGCTAGAGTCCATTTATTCAGTCATACATGGTTAGAGAGACTGCAGTCTAATACGCGCTGCAGCATGCAGCCACAATTATAGCATGTGTTGAAGATGGTTTCCATATGCCTCAAAGCATGCGTGTAATCACCGTAGCATGTCCTGTCTCACACGTTCACATCGGCCAGGCTGCATCCGAACAGTGTCAGAGGCAACATGAATAAGCTGCTTGGGTTCTGTGCACACTATACTTCTGAGATGGCCCGATAACCAGAAATCGCACCGGCTGAGATCCGACGAACAAGCAGGCCATGCAATTTGACCCCTTCGTCTGATCCGTCGACCAGGGAAGACACGATTGACATGCGTCTGAACCTTAATGGCGAAGTAGGTTGGAGCAGCATCATATAGCAGCCACATAACCCTTCGAATCATCAATGGGACTTCTTCCAGCAGGGGAGACAACGTCACCTGCAAGAAACGCCGATACTTGCGTCCTGTTAGGCGACATGGAAGGAATACAGGTCCCTGAAAAATTATTCTGGGTACCATAGCACAGATGACTTATGAAAGCTGAAGATACCACAGCGTGTAAAGGTAGCCTGATCTGTGAATATGACACAAATGCCGGGATAGTGATTGCCTGGTGAAGAAACCAGTGACAAAACTGCTCCCGCTGTGTTTAGTCTGTCGCTAGTAAGCCCTGCACAAATGTAAGCCGTAAGGGATTAGGGTAGTAACAATTGTCGTGGAGAATGTTCCACACTGTCGTCTGTCTTACCTTGTACTGGCTGGTTCTGACACCGCGCGCGCCTTCCACAATGTTAATCACATTTCCCTCCAAGTCTGGTGTCCGAACATTATGGGTCCGTCCTTTGTGATTTCCTGCTTCCTGAAACGACCCTGTCTCAGACAAACGGCGAAACACTGTTGAAGACACTGAATGTTATGCTTGTTGTCGGTGGAGGTAGGTCCCTTGATATAACTATGCCACCCGCCGCCCGTTGCCATTTCCTTTCCGCAAGTAAACACCATATCAGCAAGTTCTCGACTCTAGTACGGAACCATCGCGTACAACGTTGTCTCACATTCACTACAAGGTGAGTGAGCAAGAGAAATGAATCGGACCCAAAAATACCAATTACTATGGTACGAGCTAGGGCTCGACGTGTGAGAAGGAGGAAGCCATGGAGACTAGGAGGAAGAAAGGAGGAAGGAGGAAGCCATGCAGACTGTAACTGTGGCTGCATGGTACAGCGCGTCTTAGACCGCAGTCTGTAACAACATGTGATTGAATAAATGGTCTCTAGCATGGAAACCACTAGAACGTTTTGTTCCGTAACCTCTAGTCGATCAATCAACAGAGTTTGTACACACTGAAAAAAAATCACCCTGTAGAACTTAGTAACTCTTGGAAAAAACATTATGATCTCTTATTCACTCCTAGGTTATTAAGGCAATAAACTATGCATGTCGAATGTCTGGCTTAACACCTCGTGTTCTCCTTCGAAGCTACCTACCGGTAATTTTCACATTTACTTGTTTAGATTCTGTTACTTGTTTAGTGCTGTTAATGTCTCAACTAGAGATGGACGGGTTTATGGATACAGTGTGAAATTACGAATTTCTTTCTTTGTAAAACAGTTTAAGAATTATATGAGAAATACCTTTGACGAAGACTTCCTAATCCATACTGCAGAAATTATAATAGAAGAATTGTATTGATCGCCAGTAATACTAATAAAGTTAACAAGACGATATTAGCCAACGAAGAAGTCAGACAAATTTGTGCTACGTCACCGGCGCTGTTCACTTCGTTCTTTGACGATATTATAATACGACGGGAACGGTTGACCTCAATTTAAATAGAATAAATGACCGTAAAATGAAATAGTTACCCAATCTCTTCATGATGCGCAGAATGAACTTAAGTGTGTTATTTAACAGTGATTATTTGCACATGTAAGATCATGAGCCAAATAATATAATTAAAATTACTGTGCACATAAAAAGCAATAAAACTGTACTCACCCTGTACTTTTCCACAAATATGTAAAACCTAGGATTAAGCAAACTAAATGAATAGCATTTGCTGACTTTAAATATAGTTGCCACAAGTTTATAGTGCAACGGTGTTGATTAATAAGTAATCATGCAATCAGAAATACACTCAGTTACTCGAAACATACTGACGGTCGCAACTCATGGAAGTCGAATAATATTATAAACAAACATGCCTCAAAACACATACAAACCATCCGTCACATTCGAATACCACGCGGGCTGGGGTTCTCGCCTAGTAAAAACGAAGCTTATTTGTGATAGACTCGCACGCTCGCCGTTTAATGCAAAACTGTTGCCGGCCGGGGTGGCCGAGCGGTTCTAGCCGCTACAGTCCGGAACCGCGCGACCGCTACGCTCGCAGGTTCGAATCCTGCCTCGGGCATGGATGTGTGTGATGTCCTTAGGTTAGTTGGGTTTAAGTAGTTCTAAGTTCTAGGGGACTGATGACCTTAGAAGTTAAGTCCCATAGTGCTCAGAGCCATCTGAACCATCTGCAAAACTGTTCATCTGAAACACTTATTTATTTATAATGTGGGGAAACATAATCTGCGGAACTTGGCAGATACACTAAATGACTGGGACTAGACGCGGCAGTTATTTTAGAAAATAGTAGAAAACTGTAGGGAGAGAGATGGAGCAAACACTACATTTGTGTACTGGTACTGTTACAGCAAGTATATTCTCGAAGATCGCCTACTTACAATTTTGAGGCTGGAACAACATTTTATTTGAAAGAGTACATAGGTACTACATTAGTGTTGCAAGTATAAGCATGATGACATTTAACAATCTTTTTCAAAATTATCTGCGTTGTCTGCATCTCACTTCGTTGCAGGGCTCCGAAATAGTGCACTGACGATGACGAGAGCACCTGCTGTCTGACGATTCTGTATTTAAAAATAATGGCTCCAGATCCGTTATACATCTGTTGATGGATATGGTGGAACTGCAGTTCCAGAATGTACACAATTTTAAATACGCGGTGCAGACGTATCTATGGAGTATATTTCTCTATATGGCGTCCCGACTCAGTGGCACCCGCGATACAGTTTCAGTTCAGTGACTTATACGACGCAGTTGAAGGTTTATCCACTTCAAAAGACTTGAATCGTGCAAACCTTATTCACGCATTCCCGTTATTTCAACAGTCACACACCAATTTGCGTCCACTGCACACGCGAAAACTGTCTGGGTTCATCCACGCATAAAACCTCAGTACGCACTTTAGTTTGCCCAATTTAATCACTGTCTTTCTGCAGTTCACACAATAAGCTGCAGATATAACATTGATTCATATGTTTTACCGTGTATATATGCACGGAAGCCAACACACCAACCACGTCACACATCATCAATCATCCCTCCTTCTTCTGTTGAACCACTGGAGATAAAAAGGTGAAATTTAGTACACTTTCCTGAGGCACAAAATTTTTCAAAATGCACTACTGTCAACTTTATTTAAATTCACGTGAAATAAAAATTGTAATGCACCCCACCCGTAAATTAAAAAGAAATGCGAGAGCTCTAAGAGCAATATCAAAAATTTGGTACACAGGTTTGTTTACCTAATTACTAAGAATAATACACCAAATTTTAAGTGATAGGTAACTCTTCTGAAAATATCCCTGATGATATAGTATCTGAGTAAAAGTATCCAGCAACGTCAAGCTCAAATTATTTGAAAAAAAAAATGAAAAATCCAAATTATAGCCAATAAGATAATGACAACATGTGCAAACTTTTGTTCGGTTATCTCTCGAACAGTAAAATTTACTTGGCTTATATGTACCTGTGTGTTTTTTCATACGTCTCTCCATAAGCACCTTGAAGAGGAAGTAACATGGGCCGTCCTAGTTTATATCGAATCAAGCTAAACGTCATTATCCATGAGGCTGACAGTGAGGATCATCATCAGCAGCAGCATCATCTAAGCGTAGCTGTCATTGTTTTTCGAGTTCACACCATTCATTTGACCATAGCTACAACTAAATCAAAAGGATTTTCTGAATGGAACCTGCGAAGAAAGTAGGGTGGATTCTGTGTCCCTTGTCTGTTCAGCTTCACTGGTACGTCGTCTTTAATGTATAATATAAAGATAGGTATATAACAGTAAAAGTTCATTTCGGATCTTTATTCAGCCGATAAATATCGTAGGTTATAGTATTTTCTGCTCAATTCTATAAATTGTGGTACTTTTCTCTTCTTAAGATATAAATAATATTTTGAGGGGATCTTTAATACAATTTTGGTACGTATTCTATATAGTGTTCACAGGTTTTGCAAACGTGATTTTTTTCCATTCATTTATTGTAGATTTCTATGTGTTACATCACAGCCTCAATAATTTCAAGTCTTACATGAAAGAACACATTCTGATCTAAAATGAACGTCTAGAAAATATTCCACACTACGATTTCTTCAGCGTTAAACACTAAACTCGCTGATCAACAGCCAACCACGGAAATACACAAACTCACACCCTTTACGTGGTGCGTGAGACTGTATATGTAGTTAAGACATTTGATAACACAAGATAACACAGAAACCAGCTGAAAATAGTCATGAAAATAGTCAGGACGTCGTTAAATGACGAAGAGGATCAGTTTCTAACTTCATCATTTTCTTATATTTGTCGAAGAACAAAGTCACCAGGATTTGAATTTCCAAAGTTTGAGAATGTGTGAGAAAACGAGTACACAATTGGATCCCAACATGTTTTCGTAGTTCAACGGTCGCCGTCCACAGTTAATGCTGTTTCGTAGATTTTACGTTCGTGATCATGTTACTCACTGTTCACTTCGGAGAGTGAAGTATGGATGTTCACGCCTGGAAAAATCGAGGAAGACTCCGGAACTTGCGATCTCCGTGGAGTGGGCGAACTCTCCACTTTTTAACTTACAGTTTCCTTTTTCTCTATCGAGTCTATATAAATAACATAGTTCTGTTAACATGGACTAAAATAATTAACATAATTTTTGGAATACTTTTGAAAAAGCATTTTAATGACGCAACATAATTTCAGAATCCACTTCATAAAATCGCTGCTTTCTTGAGAAGACAAAGACACATTAATTTTCGGAGCTAACATATATTTATTAATTTACAAATAAACTATATCAGGAGTAATAGCATCAGATTACTCTAAGGTTCCTTTCCATCACTACATCATTCTTTTAATAAATCCGGTAACAAGTGCAATTTCAGAATGGTAATCTTCTGTCAAGCCAACCATTAAATATAAATTAGTGTTATTTTCTGCATTCTGTAACTGCGAGCTCATGTGGCTGGAGAGAATGCGTCCAGTTAAGTAGCTGTCTCAGGCGTAAACGACTGTGAATTTTGATTCTAATTCCATTCAGATAGCATCGTGTGTTGCCGTTTTAATTTCGGTGCCGTGGGTTCACTTGACTCTCTCTAGTAAAAGTAAAACGCAGGCAGCTCGGCTTAACTCAGTTTAAACTAATGGCATTGCTGTAGAAGAACATGAAGGTTTGTTTGCCAGACAACTGCCTTCCTCCGAAATTCTAACTTCGTCACCTCTTTCAGAACAGAGGTACCACTGATACTTGCATCTGTCAGTGTACACCTGATTAGTAAAACTCTTAGTATCTTATTGCTATGCGATAAGCCACGTTGGGCTGTGATACAATTAAACCTCAGTGGATTAAACAATTCATGAAGTAATGTGACAATGAATCTGTTCTCTGTCCATAGAAAAACTAACAGCAGCAGTAGCTTTCACTACTCTCTGTGACTAAGCTACAACATTGTATGTTCGTTGCCGGCCGATGTGGCCGAGCGGTTCTAGGCGCTTCGGCCTCGAACCACGCGACCACTACGGTCGCTGGTTCGAATCCTGCCTCGGGCATGGATGTGTGTGATGTCCTTAGGTCTGAGTTCTGGGTGACTGATGACCTCAGATGTTACGTCCCATAGTGCTCAGAGCCATTTCAAACCACTTTTTTTATTTTTTTTGTGTGTGTGTGTTCGTTCCAGTTACTCTTTAACATCACGTGGTTCACTGTTACAGATTGCGTTTTGTGTATTGACGTACACCATTCGCCATATGCTATTCACTCAAAATATTCGTGAAACGCAGACAGACTGTTTACAGTCTTAGAATTTTAACAAAGGAGTACTTTAAATCTAAAATACTACTATATACCTAAAATGTAAAAACTACTCATGTACATAAGGAACATTATTTGTTACACAGTTAATATGTAATATTTCAAATATCATGAAGATAACCCATGCAGAGCGATTCCGCTTATACTGGAGGATAATTCGCAGAGATGCACGTTAAAAATTACTTATTACAGTTGCTTAAGTGGAGGAGGATATTAGGAGGAGATTAGTGTTTAACGTCCCGTCGACAACGAGGTCATTAGAGACAGAGCACAAGCTCCAATTATGGAAGGTGGGGAAGGAAATCGGCCGTTCACTTTTAAAGGAACCATTCCGGCGTTCACCTGAAGCGACGTAGGGAAATCACGGATAACCTAAATCAGGATAGCTGGGACTGAGCAGGGTGGCACAGTGGTTAGCACACAGGACTCTCACTCGGGAGGACGACGGTTCAAACCCGTCTCCGGCCATCCTGATTTAGGTTTTCCTTGATTTCCCTAAATATTTTCAGGCAAATGCCGGGATGGTTCCTTTGAAAGTGCACGGGTGATTTCCTTCCCAATCCTTCCGTAAACCTAGCTCCTGCTCCGTCTCTAATGACCTCGTTGTGGACGGGACGTTAAACACTAATCTCCTCCTCCTCCAGGATGGCCGGACGCGAATTTGAACCGTCGTCCTCTCGAATGCGAGTCCAGTGTGCTAAACCATTTCGCCACCTCCCTCACTGATTGCTTCAGACTGACACAAAACCAGCATGGTATCATTATTGAACAAGAATCAGTGATGCAAGATACGTACATTTACAAGCGAACGTGCAGCGCGGAGCAGCCGTGCGGTCTTAGGCACCTTCTCACGGTTCGCGCGGCTCTCCCCATCGGAGGTTCGAGTCCTCCCTCGGGCATGGGTGCGTGTGTTATCCTTAGCATAAATTTGTTTAAGTAGTGTATAAGCCTAGGAACCGATGACCTCAGCAGTTTGTTCACATAGGAACTTGCCACAAATTTACACGAAAACGCTTTTCAGTGTCGTTACTTCACTACTTTCTCTGTCTCTGTGACGTTGCTTGAAGACACAGAATAAAATTCTCACTTGTGTTGTGGGGGAAGAATATCTGATATTTGCAGGAGAACGTTTCAACCCTGGACAGTTTGATCTCCCTTTGCTGATGTTGCTTTATTTCGAGTTGTAGTACCAAATCATAGTCGTTTGAAATGGAGCGAAAAACTGCCATCTTCCCATATTGGTCCGGTGACATTTCCGCTTTTTATTAGTGAATTTATCTGACATTACTCGAATGTCATTTTGAATAGCGAAAATATAATTGTAATTATGATATGAAGGTCTTGGTGTAGATCCAGAGACAAAGCAAGTGCCACATTCGTAGTGCGGTTAGAGAATCGAGAACACTATGTTAACTGTTGGCGACATGAAGAACTATGTAGTCACAAGAAAGTTGGGAAGTGTTGTGTGTGTCATCAACACGATGTCACGTCACATTGTTCTCACTCATCTCCTAATATGATCAAATACAATAACATTGTGGTAAACGTAACTTAACTTCATTGTTATATTTCGTCAAACAAATGTTGCCTTTGACGAATACATCACAAAAATTTGGTAGTGATCTAGCACGCACACCATAGACGTGGTTTGAGTCTGTCAATCTCCGAATCTAAAGCTTTTTGGCCTTTAATAGGCGTGGTTTCCATATAAAAGACAACATTAGATATTTTAAGGTTTTATCCCGTCTTTCTTTCTACGAATTTACAATGGTCTCATTCCGTGACGGTGGAATAGATGGTGACACTGCGAAGGGTGAGTCTCCAAGCTGCAGAAGTATCATCAGATTCGTCATGACCGCTCCGCTCATCTGCAACATGTAACATTATGTTATTGTTTAGTTGTTATGCTATTTTACTGCAATCACAATATTTAAAAATGCCTACTGAAAGTTCAGCTGGCAACGCACCTTATGAATACATTGCTATTTAGCTAAGGTATTAGTTCTTACTGTACAGTGGATACATCAACAATTCACAATATGCGTCTCTCCGTAACTATAACTACTGATAGAACTAGGTATGCGTTACGTAACTGCTGCAGTGTTTCGTTATTCTATGTGATAGTAAATTGGTTTTTCCTTCTCTCTCTCTTCCTCCCACTCCCCTCTCTCTCTCTCCCCCCCTCTCTCTCTCACTCTCACGCAGACATACACATAAGTGAATATTATAGTTACGTATATCTGATAAATACACAGTCTTTAAGAAACTTGATGTTCATATATTTATTTTCAATATTTTCAATGAAACATTCTGCAAGTTTCATGTTAGTGGAAATTTACACAAGTAAGAAAGGTTAAATTTTTCAGTTCATCCAGTAGCTGAGTCAGTGTCAAATTACAAATCAAAATCTATGTTCAGGCCTCATTCTTTCCAAGGACTGTATCCTGACACTTGTATGAACATGTGCCTGTATTGTAAACGAGAAAACATTATTGCGATTCCAGAATGAGATTTTCACTCTGCAGCGGAGTGTGCGCTGATTTGAAACTTCCTGGCAGATTAAAACTGTGTACCCGACCGAGACTCGAACTCGGGACCTTTGCCTTTCGCGGGCAAGTGCTCTACCATCTTTTTTTTTCACCCTAACTTAACCTACATTTTTTATATGTTAGTAATATGTAAAGGAACTGAATAAATCTTCTTTCCGTGACAAACTGTCCAATACCCGTAAAACAGAAGAACACAAAATCAATCAAGCACTTCTGATTTGTTTTCTGTTACGGCTTCTGGCAAATTGTTTTTCGTGAGGCACTCTGACTTGCCGTATTAAAAATAAATAAATAAATAAATGCCAACTTATTTATAATGAAGCAAAATTAGTATCGACTCGCTGTAGTGTTGTGCACTAACCAAAAAATTACCGCTTCATTATGGCAAAGTGTGAAGTAAGAAATTTTTAAAGAAAGCTTTGTATTTCCGACTCGTTTTGAGGTTGTGCTGCTCGTCCATTATATACTGTACGTACTCGTCTATATTCGCATGTGTATTTGTAACTGCAAAATATGCAAACTGGCCGATAATCCAAGTGTAGCTATTGTGCTTTGTTGCAAGAAAGAAATGCCAGTCTGGTTGAAGTACATCTATAAGTGTTATAGCAGAGTCTGTAGTTCTAGTAATTATTGCGATTTTTTTTCCTGTCCAGTTCCATATGTGGTATTGGTTTCGACAGATGAGAATGTGTGCCAAGGTATCTACAGTATGGCAATGGTCCCAGTACGGACTCCGCTTCATTTTCATATTGTGCAGCGTTTCACCTGTAGGGACCTTCTCGTTTACAATGTCATACCACGTGGACACTACTTTGGAGTGGAGTATCTGATTGTTAATGTTTTTCCAGACGTTACTCCAGTTGACCGCTGCATATTTCGCTTCCATTGGGTTTTGCCTATGGTATCTCGTGAGGTGGTAATAGGTCCTTCTGGTGTTAAGCAGCTGTGAAGTATCTTGAATATAGCTCATTTCCAGGTAGTAAGTCCGGACGTGATCGAGTTGATCGCTGATGCGAACAACATCGACTGGGGCCTTTTTACTCGTTGGGGCTAACCTGCTGAATAACGTTTTCGTAATTGTCGGATGGGGTGTCTGCAGTATTTTGCGGATTCGGTCCATATATACGGCAATGCATTGTTTCTTGATGTCTTTGACGCCCAAACCACCACTGGCGCGGGTTAACACTATGGTTGGCATGGTGATTTTAAAGATGTTTCCGCTCCACATGAACCCCAATACGCTGCAGCTAAAAGCTTTTGCGCTGTATCCTTGGGTACCGGTAACACTGCTGCTATGTGATATATTTTGCTTAGCGCATAGCTGTTAATCAATAGAATTCTCTGTATCCGATTGAGCGTTCTAGTTTTGTGTTCACGGAGAGTAGCCCTGAATATATGTAGTTTATGGTCCCAGTTGGCTACTGTCATCTCTCGTGGGTTGGCCATTAGAATCATACCTAAGTGGTTCGTCTTCTCTGTAAAATTTTCGATTTTTGTTTATTGAGTTTGGCTCCGGAAGAAGTGGCGTAAGCGTGGATTATTTTTTGAACGACTTCCAGTTCTGAGTGCGTGTTAACTACTACACTGACGTCATCAGCATAAGCGTGACACACGGTTTTTGTACCCAACACCTGTAGACCTTGTAACCTGTGATGCAGCTTTAACAGTAACGGTTCTACGGCGATTGCGTGTAGAGCCATAGAAAGGGGGCAGCCTTGTCTCACTGACTGCTTGATCGGGACTGGTGAACTTATCTGACGATTAATTTTGATTCGAGAGGAAGTTCCGACTATACATTTGCGTATGATCTGAATAAAATGAGCACTGAATCCTATCCGTTACATTACAGTTAGTAGAAAGTGGAGGTTGGTGTGGTCAAATGCCTTATCGAAGTCTAAAAGCATGAGACCAACATTGCATTTACATAGCCACGACAAATATATTATGTCTCTATATTCACATAATGCATTCGACATTGATGTCCCTGGGACAGCACTCATTTGATAAGGGCCACGTACTTTCGGCAGTACCGTCTTCAGTCTATGAGTCGGGTGATGATTTTATAGTCGGAACTGAGCAGTGTTAGTGGTCGAAAATTCTTCAGCGTAAATGCTACGTGGTTTTTTGGTGATCAGTACAATCAGTCCTTCGGTAAACTGAGATGGCATCTGCACGTCTCCCAATAATTCATTGCATATTTTGGTGAATTCCGGTCCTATGATGTGCCAGAAATAAGCATAAAATTCCATGTCTAGGCCATCTAAACCTGCAGATTTCTTTGTAGGTGAATCTTTGATTATGGCACATACTTCTTCCTCAGTTATGTGGGCTACAAGGTCGGCGGTGTCAGTCGGATGGACCGTGAATTGAATGTTGGATAAAAGCGGCTCATTTGCCGTCGCATCAGTCACCGATGCAGAGTAAAAATCTGTATAATGTTGCAGCACGTAGTTCTTTACTGTGACTTGTTGATCGTATTCGTTCCCCTGTTCATCACTGAGAGTATGGATTAACTTTTGTTTACCTTTCTTGGCTTCCCGTATCACGTGATATACGGACGTATTCTCCTGCGTCAGTTCAATCGGAGGACGCAATAGAACTTTTTCCCCCCTGGTGATTGTCGTACCAACGCCGTTATTCTTGCTTTAGTGCGTTTTATTCTAGAGCTGTTTGCTACTAATCCCATGGGGTCATCATATAGTTCGCGGAGGCAAAGAAAGTGATACTCCAAGGTGCGTTTTCGCCAGTACGCTTTCATGCGACCGTATCGTGCGATGCATTTTTTTATCTGCGGTTTCGCAGACTGTAGCCACCACACGATGCGTGTTGGATATCTGGATTGCATCGGAAGACAACGCTGCCATGTATCAAGGACCTCCTGTTCCAGTACTGCGCCCTCCAAAAGTGACACGTTTAGCTGCCATACGCCCCTTCCAAGGACTGTTTTTTGTTTAGTATGCTTCGCGGTTATATGAAATGCGCAGATCCGAGAAGTTAAGAGGCCAAATTTCACAGTCAGTTACGTTATGGATAAAATCTGTCTAGTCTGCTTGCCGAAGTACTGCATACGTACGTGTATCCTCGGGTGTGCGGGCGAAGGTGGCGAAGGTGTCTTCCTCAGCGTTCTTCAAATCTTCTAAGCGGGTGGTGTTTCGAGCCAAATTGTCGACGGTGCTCTTGGTGGGTGATGGTGTCAATAGAGAAATCGGTTCACTATGCTCATTCTGGGATGGTTCTTGCATGTCATTCTCAACAGCGGAGGAATGGGAGAATTTGCTGTGGCTCCCAATATCTTTCGGTGTCTGTTGTGTTGAAACCGTTACAGCTGTCACGATTTCCTTAGGTTCGGGTGGTCTACCTTCTGTTGTGTCAGTGGTGGCAACATGAGCTTCTTCTCGGGTTGGATGGTTCTCCGGATTCACATCAGGGCTTGGGTCAGGACTTGGCCGCGGGCAGCCGTAGCGTAAGTCGCTGGCAGCGGAGTCAAAGGCGGCGGTCGCGGCGCCTCGCCAGCCGGCAGCTGCGCCACTCGCCGCTATAAACACTCAGCGCGGACGTGGCCGGGAGAGTTGCACGCCGCGCACGTCCTCGGCTGGCCGTCATATACAACGATACCTCCGTATCCACAGACGCTGATGTATGACGGTACATGTTTGTGCAAATCGACCTTTAATTGTCTCACTCCGTTGAGAACTTGGAATTAGCGTGCGTTGGAGCACCGTTCGGCAACATTGCTGAGAACTTTACCGTACAGCGCTATCACTGCGTTTATTTGTTCCGCCGGTACTTCAAATGGTTGTTCGAATATCCTGATCGTTCGTATTCCAAACCCTGCATGTGTTACGGTGACCTCGCCTACGTTTCCATCACAATGTTTAAACTTTATAATCCCTCCGCAAGACTCAACTATTTTGTCACATAAGTTAGCATTCCTCAATTTCACAAATACAACGCTGCTCACTATCGAAAGCTGCATTCCAATGACATCCTCTGAACCAACTTTCACTTCGTATTCCAACCAATCTTCGATTTCGTGTAGTTTAGGTCGGGCGTAATTACGATCAAACGAAAATTTCAAAGTATCTTGTCTGTTCAAGTGGGCCACCACGTATTCATATTTCAAATTTCAATATGCGTAGAAGTTCTGCAACGATGCAATAAGCACTGCGACTTACCACACCGAAGCACAGCAGACCGCGGCGCACGAAACTCAGCACACGTCCGCACAGCACGGCTGACGCGGGGACACTGGCCATCTGAGCTACCGAAGCACGACTCACGCCCGGTCCTCACAGCTTTATTGTCAGTATCTCGTCTCCTACCTTCCAAACTTTACAGAAGCTCTCCTGCGAACCTTCCAGAACTAGCACTCCTGAAAGAAGGGACACTGCGGAGACATGGCTTAGCCACAGCCTGGGGGATGTTTCCAGAATGAGATTTTCACTCTGCAGCGGAGTGTGCGCTGATATGAAACTTTCTGACAGATTAAAACTGCGTGCCCGACCGAAACTCGAACTCGGGACCTTTTCCTTTCGCGGGCAAGTGCTCTACCATCTGAGTTACCGAAGCACGACTCTCACCAGGTCCTCAAAAAAAATGGCTCTGAGCACTATGGGACTAAACTGCTGTGGTCATCAGTCCCCTAGAACTTAGAACTAATTAAACCTAACTAACCTAAGGACATCACACACATCCATGCCCGAGGCAGGATTCGAACCTGCGACCGCAGCAGTCTCACGGTTCCGGACTGCGCGCCTAGAACCGCGAGACCACCGCGGCCGGCACCAGGTCCTCACAGCATTATTTATGCCCGTATCTCGAACTTCTGTAATGTTTGGAAGGTAGGAGACGAGATACTGGCAGAAGTAAAGCTGTGAGGACCGCCCGTGAGTCGTGCTTCGGTAGCTCACATGGTAGAGCACTTGCCCGCGAAAGGCAAAGATCCCGACTTCGAGTCTCGGTCGGGCACACAGTTTTAATCTGCCAGGAAGTTTCATCATTGCGATTACTGTTCTGACAAATAGCTTTTCTACCTTCTCTTCCCTTATGTGCTCTGTACTCACACAAATCTTGAACTGAAGACAGTTGACAGAATGACTGGTGTGCGTTTTCCTTGTCTTATCTTTCGTTTAATATCAACTGCAAGTGTACGAGTTACGTTCCCCGCGTACCTGCACTGCCTGCTAGTATGGGACAGTCAGAGCCATTTTTATGTTACTTTTTTAATAACTTCATGTTTACATAAATGATAGGTAAATTGTGATACGTTTTTGAACGGACCACGAGGAGAGGATATGGATTACCAAATAAAAAAGTAAGGTGTCCCATTCAAAAGCGATGTACTGCTGTCCGCATCTTACGATGAGAACACGACAAGTGCCATCACCTGATTTCCCAGAAACTTCGGTCACTGGAAGATGAGTAGTCAAAATAAGGGAACACGTGTCCCAGCTTATCAGTGGATAATCGGCAAATTCAGAAAACATGAAGGTCACAGTTTCAGAGGTATTTTTCGAGGTACTTAATGTGTATTTTACCGCTCGATGTCCTCAGACGAAATGGTTGCATAGTGGTTAGCGACATGGCTTTTTAATTTTGCACCCCGAGTTCTAAACCCGATTATTTTTTATTTATTTTATTTTATTTCAGTTTCACAGTTTTCACTTATTTACTTACGCCCATAGAAGGTTACTACACCAATGTTTCTAGTCAAATTAGGAAATACAAGGAAGTTACATTAAATGTAAAATTACAACTCGATTTCACAATATGTCTCACACATTTACCATGTCATATATGCGTGAGAGAGATTACAGTCTTCTTAAATTCTTATATCCAGATATTTTACACTCATATCAATCCTTCTATTTTATTCATGCGTTTACTCTTCAGGAAGATTTGGTGCATTCCCTTGGATGATAGCGATTGTAGATGCTCAAACCACAGGTATTCCGAATAATACGAGCATCGTGTCAAGACAGGTTTAGCACAGTGACATTTCTTCGTATGAATCTCACTCGGGAAAGAAACGTCCTTAACATTGACTAAGACTTGGATCGTTGGAAAGAAATTCGCGACAAACCAACCATAAGAGATCACTTTTCTCATAAGAAGCGATTGCAGTTGATTACGAATCAAGAAACACTACACGAATTTAACTGAAAACCATTTCAAATAATTTTATCATTCTTTTTTTAAATTCATTCATCTGACGTACAATTCATCTCAAGTACGTATACCAGTATACACTGGAAAATTACAGTAATCTTGTACAGACATGGGTATACACTTGAAAACGTAGATAAAAGCAATAATTTGGTTTCGAACTTGGGGAGCAAAATTAAAAAGCCGCGATACTAACCACTGTGCCACCATTTTTGAGGATTTCTCACTGTAAAACTCACGTAAAGAATATGAAAATACCTCATTATCTTTTGTCGTCGTTTTTTGAGAAACGGTCGAGTACTTACGGAAAAGCCATGTTCGCTTATTTCGACCCCTCTTCCACCGAGCTAAGTTTTTGAAAAATCTGGTGATGGTATTTCCCGTGGTCTCCTAGTTAGTAATGAACGGGGATACAAGATAGGCAGTCGTGCTGGTTAATGCCCCCTAGTAGCTTAAACAACATTTACTTGATACATTAATTATTTTGCTTTTCGACAATAAGCTCCTCGTTGTGGTCAAATCAATGGCAAACATAATATAGGAAAAATGTCAAGCTAACCCGTAGTTCTGAGTTCTTGTTAAAAAGTAGGGTCCCGTATAGCTGGCTGGATAAATCAGTCTAAAGCTCGGAGGGAAGCGAGGATACGTGACCTCCAATAGAACAATACCTAATAAAACACTTAGGTAATGAAACAACCCTCAATTTGCAGAAAGCTTTAGCTTTTATCCCACATATGTAACCAGTGATATTTTCGTTTTTAACATATTAGGAATGCTGAATACCGTATTCTGCAAGTTACGTTACCTTAGACAAGAATTGGTTTTCAAGATTGGGAGAAACGTTCACACAGAACGTTAACATCTTATTATTTACTTGAGGAATCGCTCCTTGGGTGTACACGACGCTTCTTCGTTGCAAGCTAATGGAAGATACAGATGTTATGTTTCCAAATGCAAAAATTCGATGAAGACTGAAGTATTATCGGAAAACCTGTGACAAAACCCTTGTCCATGTTTTCGCTGGAGCCCACAATAAAATGTCTCCATCTGCACCATCGTCAGACGTAGCAATCATGAGGAATTACAGTCTGCGACAGTGTTGTACCTTTGGCAGCAACTACATTCAACAGAGATTGAAGTTTCGTGAACACACGCAGTCTGGCTCCTTGTATTCAACGCTCAGAGACACTTTTAAGAATGCACATATTGTAACATGCCCAGGAGTACTAATTGGGATGGGGGACCCTTAAACTGGTTGTCGTTTCTGCTTTTCTTGACTGTGCACCCTGTCCGCACTACGAACCTGGTAATCCCGTGGCGTTCGTATTGTTCTGCTCCACACTGCTGCTGGCTTGCCTGAAATTATCTATCGAAATATATAAGCGGGTTTAGGGGAGCCACTCAACGTTAAAACACTACACTGTCTGACGTCTTGTATGAACAACTATACTCTGAGACGATAAAGAAGGTCGCAGGTTTCACTGTTTACATTCTAATTCATAAGTGTTTATGCCAATTAATGGATGATTACCCGTCCACAAAAATCACTAGGACGAGCATAACCAACACGACGCGGGCGATTGTTGATTATGCGGAAGCCGAAATATCGCACGAAAGTTCTTACGCTCGTCACGCATACACAGGTATTTGGTACTAGTCCTCCTTGACACTAGTAACGCTATAACACTGTTCGTAAAAATTAATTTTTCAGTTGTCAGTTCTCACTTGTACGAGCCTGCGCGTAACCGTCGCGGCGCGGCTGATTGTTGATGATGCGCAAACGCGATGACCGAACGCACGTTCTCACGCACGCTACAAGATACTGGCACTTGGTTGCACTCTTTTATGGTAACTAATTTCTGCTGATTCACATCAGTTCATTCTAAGAGATCGAACACGGCGCGGATGCAACGAGAGAGTATACACAAATACGTTATCAGCAGCACTGCTAATTTTTAAATTACTTATTGACGCACTTTCCTCGTAATCACTTGCATATTTTATTACTTTACTGTAATAACACTTGTAGCAACACTTCAGCTTCCATACTAACAATGCTTCTTACATGCAGAGCTACCAGTAACGCAATATAACAGTTCTGTACCCGCGCTCGACTCTCTACAGACGCCGATGTCCGCAAAGATACTCCACAACTAAGCCAGCGATATGACAATACGCTTATAATATGACAAGCGGATTTTGTACTGGAGGCACATTAACCAACGTAAAGAAACACATTACGACAGGCTACACTAGTGCCATAGTTCAGATTTCACTTCTTTCCCACTGGGTATCATTTCCGATATTCATTCACAGCGTCTTAACTGCATGTCCAAATGTTCTTGAATCCTGCAGAAAATTATCGTAAAACTTTTCTGAATCCTTCCTTGATACATCAATATACACTCCTGGAAATTGAAATAAGAACACCGTGAATTCATTGTCCCAGGAAGGGGAAACTTTATTGACACATTCCTGGAGTAAGATACATCACATGATCACACTGACAGAACCACAGGCACATAGACACAGGCAACAGAGCATGCACAATGTCGGAACTAGTACAGTGTATATCCACCTTTCGCAGCAGTGCAGGCTGCTATTCTCCCATGGAGACGATCGTAGAGATGCTGGATGTAGTCCTGTGGAACGGCTTGCCATGCCATTTCCACCTGGCGCCTCAGTTGGACCAGCGTTCGTGCTGGACGTGCAGACCGCGTGAAACGACGCTTCATCCAGTCCCAAACATGCTCAATGGGGGACAGATCCGGAGATCTTGCTGGCCAGGGTAGTTGACTTACACCTTCTAGAGCACGTTGGGTGGCACGGGACACATGCGGACGTACATTGTCCTGTTGGAACAGCAAGTTCCCTTGCCGGTCTAGGAATGGTAGAACGATGGATTCGATGACGGTTTGGATGTACCGTGCACTATTCAGTGTCCCCTCGACGATCACCAGAGGTGTACGGCCAGTGTAGGAGATCGCTCCCCACACCATGACACCGGGTGTTGGTCCTGTGTGCCTCGGTCGTATGCAGTCCTCATTGTGGCGCTCACCTGCACGGCGCCAAACACGCATACGACCATCATTGGCACCAAGGCAGAAGCGACTCTCATCACTGAAGACGACACGTCTCCATTCGTCCCTCCATTCACGCCTGTCGCGACACCACTGGAGGCGGGCTGCACGATGTTGGGGCGTGAGCGGAAGACGGCCTAACGGTGTGCGGGACCGTAGCCCAGCTTCATGGAGACGGTTGCGAATGGTCCTCGCCGATACCCCAGGAGCAACAGTGTCCCTAATTTGCTGGGAAGTGGCGGTGCGGTCCCCTACGGCACTGCGTAGGATCCTAAGGTCTTGGCGTGCATCCGTGCGTCGCTGCGGTCCGGTCCCAGGTCGACGGGCACGTGCACCTTCCGCCGACCATTGGCGACAACATCGATGTACTGTGGAGACCTCACGCCCCACGTGTTGAGCAATTCGGCGGTAGGTCCACCCGGCCTCCCGCATGCCCACTATACGCCCTCGCTCAAAGTCCGTCAACTGCACATACGGTTCACGTCCACGCTGTCGCGGCATGCTACCAGTGTTAAAGACTGCGATGGAGCTCCGTATGCCACGGCAAACTGGCTGACACTGACGGCGGCGGTGCACAAATGCTGCGCAGCTAGCGCCATTCGACGGCCAACACCGCGGTTCCTGGTGTGTCCGCTGTGCCGTGTGTGCGATCATTGCTTGTACAGCCCTCTCGCAGTGTCCGGAGCAAGTATGGTGGGTCTGACACACCGGTGTCAATGTGTTCTTTTTTCCATTTCCAGGAGTGTAACTCCTTGTGTAGGCTGACAAATAAGCACAACTCTAGTCTCCTCGTGAGAGGAACTAACTACGGAATATTCATTTATTCTGATATTTACTCTGTTCACATTAGTGGAGTCAGATCCTTTCTAGTACGGAACCAGACGCTTCATCTTTTATATGGCAGGTCTACATCAATCAGTCAATAATAGAGGAAACGTCATTTTAATGATTGTATATGACTAAACAATGCGACTGTTTCGCAGGTTGCTCGGTTCCCGGAAAAATCAAGTATGGCTAGATGTAAATATGGTAACCATACGACCGACTTTTAGCTGAAGTCGTACCTCCTGGTGCCTAGACAGGGGAAAATCCGCGGCTGCTTATACTAGGTTCTAAATAAACAGGAGTAGATACGATTACATTTCTTGATATCTCACGACCCGTATTTACCAGGTATGAATTACACTGAATAATGCAAGAATAGGTCTAATACTGAAAAAGAAATTAGGAATATGGGTGAGCTACTACGAACGGCGTAGTGGATGCTTTATCGTAGACAAGTTTACACGAAAGCAGTACCTACCTCACCAGGACAAATTTATATGCTTATCAGCTCCACAGTTGGTGAAGAGATTGAAAGAATGCATGATGAGATACAAGAAATTATGCATAGCGTTAATAGAGACATAAATTTAGCTGAGGAGAGGGACATCAGTTCAGTGGTAGCAGAAAGGAAGGGAAGGAAAAATAGAATTTTGTACAGACCACAGTTTTATGGTGGTCACCGTCTGGATCTGCCGAGTGCTGTTGGCAAGCGGGGTGCACTCAGTCCTTGTGAGGCCAACTGAGGAGCTGCCAGGCTGAGAAGCAGAGACACCAGTCACCGAAACTGACAACGGTCAGAGAGCGGTGTGCTGACCACGTGCCCATGCATGTCCGTATCCGGTGACGCCGGCTATGGGCTTAGGGTGACACGGCGGCCGGTCGGTACATTTGGGCCTTCAAGGCCTGTTCAGACGGTGTTTGTTTCTTTGTGTAGACTGTGACGAGTTTTAAAGACGTGCGCTCCACTTCGTTCTAAGACAAAGTTAACTCACTAAACAGAGATAAAATGATCGTTTGGCACTGATGGCCGGCAGTCCCAACATGAGGACGTTCGGCCGTCGAGTTGCAAATCTTTTCAGTTCACGCCACTGGGCAACTTGCGTGTCGATGAAGATGAAATAGACAACAGAATACCAACTCCGCGAGCCGAGAAAATCTCCGACGCGAATCAAACCCGGGCCCTCTACATGATAGTCAGACGCGCTAACCATTCAACTACGGGGACGAATATACTAAACACAGAAACACAGACTAGCACAAGTAATTTTTCCTCCTCCTAGTGTATTGATGAATTTCTCTATTACTTTCACACTCAAAAGCGTTGTAGAGGACAAATTCCGTTAGTGGTGAAATGTGCTGTGGTTTATATGCCAAAGTGCTTTACCTACAGATAATTGTTGTTAGTTTCTTTTGCACAGTATATTTAAGTGACAAGGAGTTATCGCAAAATATTATCCGGTAGGATACCTTTGAACACAAAATAGTAAAATATATCTCCAAATCTGCCAATTATTCTTATGGTAAAAGAAGTTGAACGTAAACGTTAAGACAAGTCTGTAATATGGTCTCTTCAAAATTTACGTGTAACGTATCAGCAACTAAGAAAATAAATCTAAAAAGTCAACTGTCGTATTAATTTCCCTTTGGGAAACGCTCGGTTTCTTTTTCTGTAAGTCCCGATCTCATAACAGAGACGTTGAACGAACGTATGAGAACTCTATATGTCAAACTATCTGCTCCCGCTATTGCGCAAATATTAAAATAAGCCATGGTTTTCAATAGTAGGCGCTTCTCTATATGCCATATATGCAGCGTCCCTTTGATTCATTGGGCTTCATGCGCATGCAACGCACCCGACAGACCAGGTACAGTAATCAGATAGCTGGCGAGTAATTTGTGAAGTAGCAATGGTAACACTACTTGAACATTTCCGAGAAATACTGACAGTTTCCCAAATC
Source organism: Schistocerca gregaria (assembly GCF_023897955.1). Classification (NCBI taxonomy): domain Eukaryota; kingdom Metazoa; phylum Arthropoda; class Insecta; order Orthoptera; family Acrididae; genus Schistocerca; species Schistocerca gregaria. The sequence goes on from NC_064924.1 coordinate 541,877,298, forward strand.
CAAAGACGACATGATTGAATATGAACGTAATTTAAAAGTATTCTGTGTCAACTGTTCATCTGTATTTTGTTTACAGCAAATGTTGTAGTGGCAGCATCTACTACTGTCCCTCTTTTCTTGGCGCTCCTCCTGACTGCACGGTAGGCAGAAGGTGGTTTCATTCTTCGTTGTATGCTTTATGATAATTATAACCTTAATGATATGCAGATGGCAATTAATGGTAATATTAATTTAAACATTTCCTTGTCCTAATTTGTTTTCCTAAATGCTGTGCAGCAAAAAGTGTTGGAGAGCATGACTCAAGACAGTCGGTTTAATACGGTGATGCCACTGATCAGCCCACGTTGTAGCAACTTTAACGCCATGTAGCAAGATCAATGACAGAGCTTATCTTCACTTATCATTACGAAGTCTAATATTGTTTTGAAGAGTTATTTTTCTACAACTCGAATACTCTTAATTGTTTTCTCATGACCAAGCAAACGACGAACCGATAACCACCAGTTACACCGATTTTTCCGCCTCGAGAGGATTCAACTGTAATCTGCCCTTTCCAATATACACTCCTGGAAATGGAAACAAGAACACATTGACACCGGTGTGTCAGACCCACCATAACTTGCTCCGGACACTGCGAGAGGGCTGTACAAGCAATGATCACACGCACGGCACAGCGGACACACCAGTAACCGCGGTGTTGGCCGTCGATTGGCGCTAGCTGCGCAGCATTTGTGCACCGCCGCCGTCAGTGTCAGCCAGTTTGCCGTGGCATACGGAGCTCCATCACAGTCTTTAACACTGGTAGCATGCCGCGACAGCGTGGACGTGAACCGCATGTGCAGTTGACGGACTTTGAGCGAGGGCGTATAGTGGGCATGCGGGAGGCCGGGTGGACGTACCGCCGAATTGCTCAACACGTGGGGCGTGAGGTCTCCACAGTACATCGATGTTGTCGCCAGTGGTCGGCGGAAGGTGCACGTGTCCGTCGACCTGGGACCGGACAGCAGCGACGCACGGATGCACGCCAAGACCGTAGGATCCTACGCAGTGCCGTAGGGGACCGCACCGCCACTTCCCAGCAAATTATGGACACTGTTGCTCCTGGGGTATCGGCGAGGACCATTCGCAAACCGTCTCCATGAAGCTGGGCTACGGTCCCGCACACCGTTAGGCCGTCTTCCGCTCACGCCCCAACATCGTGCAGCCCGCCTCCAGTGGTGTCGCGACAGGCGTGAATGGAGGGACGAATGGAGACGTGTCGTCTTCAGCGATGAGAGTCGCTTCTGCCTTGGTGCCAATGATGGTCGTATGCGTGTTTGGCGCCGTGCAGGTGAGCGCCACAATCAGGACTGCATACGACCGAGGCACACAGGGCCAACACCCGGCATCATGGTGTGGTGAGCGATCTCCTACACTGGCCGTACACCGCTGGTGATCGTCGAGGGGACACTGAATAGTGCACGGTACATCCAAACCGTCATCGAACCCATCGTTCTACCATTCCTAGACCGGCAAGGGAACTTGCTGTTCCAACAGGACAATGCACGTCCGCATGTATCCCGTGCCACCCAACGTGCTCTAGAAGGTGTAAGTCAACTACCCTGGCCCGCAAGTTCTTCGGATCTGTCCCCCATTGAGCATGTTTGGGACTGGATGAAGCGTCGTCTCAGGCGGTCTGCACGTCCAGCACGAACGCTGGTCCAACTGAGGCGCCAGGTGGAAATGGCATGGCAAGCTGTTCCACAGGACTACATCCAGCATCTCTACGGTCGTCTCCATGGGAGAATAGTAGCCTGCATTGCTGCGAAAGGTGGATATACACTGTAATAGTGCCGACATTGTGCATGCTCTGTTGCCTGTGTCTATGTGCCTGTGGTTCTGTCAGTGTGATCATGTGATGTATCTGACCCCAGGAATGTGTCAATAAAGTTTCCCCTTCCTGGGACAATGAATTCACGGTGTTCTTATTTCAATTTCCAGGAGTGTATTTACTTTTTTTGTCATCGCCAACAAAATTTCACAAAACCGGTGTAACAGTAGTGGTAGATTGCACCTTGTAATAAATACTGTAAGTTATCTTAACCTTCATAAAATGCTTGGTACTATTCTTTACATCCCATTTCACCTCATAATTTTTTGACTAGTTTTTCTAAATGCAGGCAGCTAGCTGCACAAATTAAGATGAGTGTCTCAGAGATTGTTTGGGAGGAAACAGGGAACGAAAGTCATTTAGAAGACGAGATCATTTTAGACATAGCAGTATTTTCAACTGGGGAAGGATGGAGAAGGAAATTGCCCTTGGCCTTTCCGAAGGAAACATCTCGGCACAGCCTTCAATGATCTGTGGAAAGCCTATGGCCTCCCTGTTGCGAGTCCAGTGTATTAGCAGCTGTGTCACTTCTCTCAGTAAAAGTGTCATTCATTAAACCGTAAGAGAGCCACAAAGGTATTGATAAATGTCCTTTGTAATATAAAGACGTCTGCAGCTATACCTACATCGTGGGTGAGACTACAAAATGAACCTTGGAGCATTTTGGGTTGCGCTAGGACTTTAAGTTACTTCAAGGTAACATACCACTGCTATAACATGCGGACAATCGTTTTCTCCTATAATTCAAATTCAGAGATCGACGGTTTCAGAGTTCAAGCAGAAAACTAACGAATGCTCACTGCGTGGTTCTGATCCACCGAGCCCACAATTTCACCAGTAAGCGACTTTGGAGAAGACAATGTTCTATCGCCCATAACCCTATCATACCTAGGGAACGAGTTCTTTGAGAGACAGACATTCCTTGGGCACTGTAGCTCTGACAATGCGAGGTTTACAAACTGAGCGCCCGTGCTTTTAGTAGTAATGTATGAGTGGACTGAGTCAGTGAGCATAATTGCAAGTGAAGATAGGCAGAATCAGAGTGGAACAGAGTTATGTTGAATACCAGTGGAGATTGAACATGAAATAAATGTCTGCGGTATGTAAGAAGTGGTAAAGCTATGAGAGGAAGGACAGTAATAAGAAAGATCCAGGGGAAAAGATTATACCAAAACGTCATTAAAGCAGTTGCGTTTATGTGAGTCAAAAACTGTTCAAATGGCTCCGAGTAGTATGGGACTCAACATCAGAGGTCATGAGTCCACTCGATTTTAGAACTACTTAAACCTAACTAACTAAGGACATCACATACATCCATGCCCGAGGCAGGATGTGAGTCAACAGTTGAAAGTTAACAAACATGTGTGCATTACAAGAAACGTTAATAATCTTTGTTCTACACGAGGCCTTATCTAGATGTCAGTCATTTTCTCGAGAAATTTCTATGATGTCACACAACAATTACGCTGAAATCACTACGATTTATAAGGACTCCTGGACATTACAAAAGGTGGGACACAGATTTTAATAGGCATGTGATCACCACTAACTGCAGTGTATCCTCTGGTGCATGCTACCATGCTGCTCGCAAGGTTGGCAAGGATTTCTTGTGGTAGGGCGTTCTATACCTCCTTCAGATCGTTGGATGGTCGTTGGTACATTTGGACATGTTCCAATACGTCTCTTCAACGCTCCCACAAATGTTCGATGAGATTTAAGCCGGGGGAACAGGCAGCGATGCACCCCATATTGTCACACAAAAAAAATGAAGTCGGGGCCGAATGCACCTCTGAAAAGACGCACGTGGATAAGAATTACAGTGTCACAATAAGATTGACTTTTGAGTGTACCGTGCTCAAAGATGAGGAGATCAGTACGCTTGTGCAACATTATTCCTCCCCACACCATAACACCTACACCAGCGAAACAATCGTGCTCCACAACGTTCTTGGGTGCATTATGTGTTCCCACCTCTCACCATGTGAGGGCCGGCCGGAGTGGCCGTGCGCTTCTAGCCACTTGTCTGGAACCGCGTGATCGCTACGGTCGCAGGTTCGAATCCTGCCTCGGGCATGGATGTGTGTCATGTCCTTAGGTTAATTAGGTTTAAGTAGTTCTAAGTTCTAGGGGACATGACCTCAGATGTTAGGTCCCATAGTGCTCAGAGCCATTTGAACCATTTTGGTACGTATTGAACCCAGGAACACTGACGAACATGATCGTTTCGTGGGTCCAGGAGTTGTAGTATGGAGAGGCATAATATTGCACGGGCGTATTGACAAAATCTCTGAACACGTTACACCCACTGGTCAACATTATTGTGACACTGTACAACTTCCCCATTTGCGTTTCGGTCTTGGCTTTAGTTTTATGGATGACAATGCGGGACCACATTTAACTGCGGAGATTGAGGTGATCTTACAACGAGAGGCTAATCATCAAATGGACTGACCTGCCTGTTTCCTCGGCTTAAATCCCATCGAGGAGGAAGCTGAGATTCTGGGAAGTAATAAATGAAGTACGGAAACTACAAGAAGCATTTGTGGAGACGTAAAAGGAGGCAGAGAAAAGAAGAGAGTATACAGAAGTGTGAGGGGAACATTAGAGGCTACAACGTTCATAAGATAAGTTGACTAGTGGAATGCGTCGAGGAGACGTTTTGCAGGAAGTCCACGTGCACGTGTGGTCAGCATGGGAACACGTTCCAGAGCGTGCACTGCCGTCTGTGCTAATCACACAGTCAACAACCGTGTCCACCTTTTATAATGTCCACGGGACCATCATAATTTGCGGTTGCCTCAGTATAATTATTGTCTTTGAATTAAAAACAATCATTTCTGTTCGTCTCATGAGGTATTTCTTTCAGTTACCTTCGGTGTTATACTGTATAAATTCTTTCTGTGTGTGGTCTAAGCTTCATCGAGCTGTGTTGTTTGGCAGTAACACATCATGCGAATGTAGTCCTTATATTTTGCACATCAGTGTACACTAAAATGAGCAGTGATTACATTGAATTAAAGTATGAAATCGAGGTCAAGAGAAGACTGTAAGCACATCATCGTAGCTCTTTATCTTCCTTAATTTACCTGTACGCTAGTTCTTTCCAACTAAATAATTTCCTATTAACTTTATGACTGCTAATAACAGTCGAATATGACAAAAGGCATGTAGGCTTGCACACTACGCTCGTTCTAGAACCGTACTATATCACTATCTATTCCCAGCACCATAGCAGTTCACTGAAGTAGGCGTGAACTTCATCTTCAGAAAAACATGAGGTGGGCATAACAGGAATAAAGACTAGGCGCTACTTTACGTGTGGAGACAAAACACTGCTTTGCACTTTGTATCGACCAATCATAATACACACATCAAAAAAGTTTTGCGTCACCCCGGTTCTCAGAACTCCTGAAGATAGACGCTGACTGTGGATATTGTATCACAGACAGTCCCTTTGACTGTTCGGAGGTGTCACTAAACCCGCCGTCCGCCCCTCGTAGCTGAGTGGTCACCGAGACGGAATGTTAAAGCTAACAGCCAGGGTTCGACTCCCGGCTGGGTCGGACATTCTCTCCTCTCAGGGACTAGGTGCTGTTCTTATCATCATGTTTTCTTCCCAATCGACATCCCCAAGTTGCCGAAGTGACGGCAACTCGAAAGACTTGCACCAAGCGAACGGTCAAGCCGACGGGATGCCCTAGCCACAAGGCATTTCCATTTCACTAAACCCGCCAAAAGACGTAAACAACCATGCGTCTATTAGACGGAGGGGGTCCGACAGCCGATTAGTTCCACTCATTGCACCAGGAAGGACGTACACGGCTCCAGTTGTCTGTAGTTCAAACATGCCTAGACGGTCAATACAGCGATTAGATAGCGTCCGCATTGTTACTTTGTGCCAGGAAGGGCTGTCAGCAAGAGAAGTGTCCAGGCGTTTCGTAGTGAACCAAAGCGATGTTATTCGGACATGGAAGAGATACAGAGAGACAGGAGCTGTCGATGACATGCCTCGCTCAGGCCGCCCAAGGGCTAATACTGCAGTGCATGACCGCTACCTACGGATTATGACTCGGAGGAACCCTGACGGCAACGCCACCATGTTGAATAATGCTTTTTGTCCAGCCACAGGACGCCGTATTTCGGCTCAAACTGAGCGCAATAGCCTCCATGATGCGCAACTTCACTCCCGACGTCCATGGCGAGGTCCATCTTTGCAACCACGACACCATGCAGCGCGGTACAGATGGGCCCAACAACATGCCGAATGGTCCGCTCAGGATTGGCATCACGTTCTCTTCACCGATGATTGCCTTCAACCAGAAAATCGTTGGAGACGTGTTCGGAGGCAACCTGGTCAGGCTGAACGCCTTAGATACACTGTACAGCGAATGCAGCAAAGTGGAGGTTCCCTGCTGTTTTAGGGTGGCATTATGAGGGGCCGACGTACACCGTTTATGGTCTTGGAAGGCGCCGGAACGGCTGTACGATACGTGAATGCCATCCTGCGACCGATAGTGCAACCATATCGGCAGCATATTAGCGAGGCATTCGTCTTCATGGAGGACAATTCCCGCCCCTGTCGTGCACATCTTGTGAATGACTTCCTTCAGCATAACGACATCGCTCGACTAGACTTCCCAGCATGTCTCTAGACATGAACCCTGTCGAAGATGCATGGGACAGATTGCAAAGAGCTGTTTATGGACGACTTAACCGACCAACCACTCTGAGGGATCTACATCGAATCGCCGTTGAGGTATGGCACAATCTGACCAACAGTGCCTTGATGAACTCGCGAGTAGTATTCCACGACGAATACAGGCACGCATCAATGCAAGAGGACGTGCTACTCGGTATTAGATGTACAGCTGTGTTCAGCAATCTGGACCACCACCTCTGTAGATCTCGCTGTATGGTGGTACAACATGCAATGTGTGGTTTTTATGAGCAACAGAAAGGGCGGAAATTATGTTTATTTTTATCTCTATTCCAATTTTCTGTTCAGGTTCCGGAACTCTCGGCTCCGAGGTGGTGCAAAACTTCTTTTGATGCTTGTACACAACGTATCCAAAGCAAACTAGTAACGTACTGATATGTATGTCATCTTTCTTTTAAAAGACCGTGAATCTCTTGTTACCAGGGGCATCAGAAAGTAATGTAAGAGTTTTTTTTTTATGAAAGCAAGTTGGTTACATTCAGAATTTCGATACACTATATTATTCTTCAATCTTTTGGCTACAAAACCCTATTTTTCAACATAATCTCCGTTCAATGCGACGGCCTTACGCAAGCTTATTGGGAGGTCTTGTATGGCACCACTCTGCTGGTCAACACCGGAGACAACGCGTCTTGCTGCGTCAGTAACCTCCTCATCAGCCGCGTACTGCTCCCCGCAGAGAACATCCTTCATAGCGCCAAACCGATGGAAATCGAAAGGGGCGAGATCCGGGTTGTACGGTGAATGAAAAATAACAGTTCTCTCGGGTGCGCAGTCTTGTTTGTGATGTCTGACTGTGATCCGTCGATCACCTCGCACGAGAGTGTACGCACGTTCTAACATTGCAAAAGTCACAGCTGTGTGCGGCCGGCCGGCAGGCAGGAGATAGGAGAGGTTTGCGCGACCTTGTTATGATGATGACATACGCCTCGCCCAGTGACTCACCTTGCTTTTTTTCACTGCCAGGTCTCCGAAGATACTATACAAACCCCTATGAATATCTGTAATGCTTTGGTTTTCCGCCAAAAGAAACGGAATTACTACTGTCTGCTTGGAATGCACCTCCGTTGCAGTCGCCATTTTAAAGCCGTCGTATAGTATCGCTGTCAATCACAACTTCACGAAACTTTAGGGGCTGAGGCGGGAATATTTCACGATATCCCATACAAGTTCCACATTTTTCAACTGAAACTGGTCGAGTAAAGAAATGTGTTGCATTACTTATTCAACGCCTCTCGTATGACACTTTGCAGTTTTCTGACGCAGAATGTAGGAGATATTGTGTCTTGCTGAAAATATTCAGAAATGCCCGCAGTAGATTAACCTCGTGACAGAAGAGTATCAATCAAGATTCCCCTGAAAGTTGCCTGTTGTAGGAAGTGACAAATTTCCAGTTTTTAATTACATTTTCGCTTTTTGCTCAAGCTCTGCAAAGACAGTTTCCTGTAGCAAAGATTCTTCTAGTAGCTATTTTTTTTTACAATTAGAAATAACGGTACACAAAGAAAAACCTCCGAAAACATGTTGAATGAACCGACACAGTTTAGCTGCCACAGTTTTTCCAGTAATTTTAAAAGTTTATTTTTCCTAAAGAAACAAGTATTTAATAGTGCAACCACATGATAATCCGCTTTTGAAATATTGACAAATATTCGTTATGTAAGTAACTAATAATATAATGGTCTTGTATCTTCTTTGAAATGGAAACAACTGTGTATCTATGGAAATGTGGTACCTTTACATTCGAAATCCTTTGCCTTTCATTCACTTGTGTTTTCAGAATGTGCTGTAGAATGAAAAATGTGTATATGTACCCAAACATGTTTGCTCATACTGTGCTTCATAACCATGTATTCACCAATGGAAACACTAAGTTATTTTTCGATTTGTATTAGTTTTGCGAACTTATATCACTATATGGCTGTTTTGTAATGTACCATTGTAATCTGACCAGGACCGAAATTAACCTAAATCTGGAAAAAAGCAGTATTGATTGTCAAGATAAACCTCCAGGGCTCGAAATGCATCATGAAGAGAAATAAAGGTACTATTATGACTGAAGGCGGTTGGTCTCTATTTTACGAAATAATACAGTCTCGGAAGCAACACTGACAGCAATGGATAAAATTAAACATTGGTTCTCTCAGTGTTTACACGATCGCATGTTGCAAAACGCAGACTTGTGCCCGACAGTTGATACATTTGCCTAACTTTCTGTCACATTTCCCATCCCCGCTTTCCTTTCCATATTCCCGTTGTGTGCATGAAATCTACAGCCAAACAGATACGTTTGACGCAGTTGCTGCTCCAACAGACGCTGTCTCAGATTTCTGCAGTAACTGTCACCGCATAACAACTAATCACATTCAGAATGATTTCCGCAATGCTTGAGGAGCCATGGACGTTCAGTTTTGCTAGGCTCTTACCAATGATTCCCCAAATTCACTTATGTTCAATTAATAACGTTATGCTTGCCTGCATTACGTTGCGAGGTTTTATGTAAGTATTTTCTACTGAAGTAAACAATTTTTTTTTCCTTTCAGATTACGTTTATTAGAGTTTACGTGGATCGTTATTGGATGCATTACTGACTCACGGTGAGCTCGACCTCGCTTCGGCGGTTATCCTGTTTCGATATATTGCGCTAAATTTAAGCTCTGATTACTAAAGGTATTCTGATGCTGTTACTTTTAAGAAACCGAGTACGGTGGCTCTGAGGAAAGAGTTAGATCCGAGATCGGGAAGTTCCTTGCAGAGAGAAGAGGTGGAACCACCGTACAATTAGCCGTACACCGCAGGCTGTACGGTGTGTCCTCTGCAGACTGGCGGTCGGATGGGCCGGTGTTGGGTTCTGTCAGGCTGAACGAAGTACGTAGTGTCTCAGTGTCTACACACTTCGCGTGTTAGCTTAGTTTAGTCCGAAGTGTGGTTCGCACTTTCGGCAAATGCAGCTGCTCTTTGTTTGAGACACCGCCATAGATACAGGTGTTGTATGGAACTGAGTCAGCTTTGGATGGGCCTCTGACTGTGGCTAATGTATGTTGTTGTTGTTGTGGTCTTCAGTCCTCCGACTGGTTTGATGCAGCTATCCATGCTACTCTATCCTGTGCAAGCTGCTTCATCTCCCAGTACGTACTGCAGCCTATATACTTTTGAATCTGCTTAGTGTTTTCATCTCATGGTCTCCCTCTATGATTTTTACCCTCCATGTTGCCTCCCAACACTAAATTAGTGATCCCTTGATGTCTCAGAACATGTCCTACCAACCAATCTCTTCTTCTAGTCAAGTTGTGCCACAAACTCCTCTTCTCCCCAATTCTATTCAGTACCTCCTCATTAGTAATGTGATCTACCCATCTAATCTTCAGCATTCTTCTGTAACACCACATTTCGAAAGCTTCTATTCTCTTCTTGTGTAAACTATTAATCGTCCATGTTTCACTGCCATACATGGCTACACTCCATAGAAATACTTTCAGAAACGACTTCCTGACACTTAAATCAATACTCGATGTTAACAAATTTCTCTTCTTCAGAAACGCTTTCCTTGCCATTGCCAGTCTACGTTTTATATCCTCTCTACTTCGACCATCATCAGTTATTTTGCTCCCCAAATAGCAAATCTCCATTACTGCTTTAAGTGTCTCATTTCCTAATCTAATTCCCGCACCATCATCCGACTTAATTCGACTACATTCCATTATCCTCGTTTTGCTTTTGTTGATGTACATCTTATACCCTCATTTCAAGACACTGTCAATTCCATTCAACTGCTCTTCCAAGTCCTTTGCTGTCTCTGACAATTACAATGTCATCGGTGAACCTCAAAGTTTTTATTTCTTTCCCACGGATTTTAATACCTACTCCGAATTTTTCTTTCGTTTCCTTTACTGCTTGCTTGCTTGCTCAATATACAGATTGAATAGCATCGGGGAGGGTATATGAGATTGTAATTGCAGCGCTAGCGGTAAAGAAGGCAGTGAGAGTTTTATTATTGGTTAACACTACCCCGCGCAAAGTAAACGTGTTAAATTAAAACTGTGTGAAGTTAGCCATCCTGGTTATCAGACGTAGGTTTAGTTTGTGTTCGCGTAGCAATGCGGCGGAAATACCTTTCCTTAAATTGAAAGAGCGCGGAGGGTTGAGTGACTTACGTGCTGTTTATCGGTATTTAAATTAGCTAGTTGATTTTGTTAATCAACCTGCCTAGCTCCTTCCCTCGTTAAGTAATAAACATTATTGGTAACCTAAATCCTTCGCTTGAAATATGATAATTACGCCAAGTCCTGGCTTGCTATGTGCTGAATTTGTATTACTAAAATTGATTTAAGACCAAAACGTAGGCCGTAGAGGTGGAATGTATGTGATACGAGGCGAGCATCATATTTAGAGTTAATGCCGCCACACAAACGAAGCCTTGATAAATTTTGAATATCTGTTTTTTTTTTATGTATTGTAAAGTATTACCTAAGGATTTTAAAACTCATGAAACATGTAAGAGGTAAAATTTGTAAAATTTGGTTTTTTAAATTTATTGTTAAGTTTACTTAAAAATGTAGGGCATTTTTTAATTACGAAGTTTACTTAAACCCAAATTTAAACTGTCATAATTTGGAATAGAAAGCAGGCGAACATGTTGCTTACAGTACAAGAGATTTTAGCAAGTTTTTGTTTTGAAATTATCGATCTATGTTATTTAGTACAATAAATAGTTTCTTTTAAATTATTGGTTAACAATTCCTTTCCCACCACCTCTGTCGCTCCACAAGCTTGGAACTGCCCGTTTGGTCCAAAATAATTAATATTTGCCTGTTAAAATTTTGTTTGTACCTAAGCTATATATTTACGTGACTAATACATAAGGAATAGTTTCTTCTTTTGACGGCAATATAAGTTTACTTTGCACTAGTAAAACCAGTTCTAAAAAGGAATCGATACCTTACAACCTTAACACAGTACCACTCCGACCCTGAACAAAAATGGCAAGCGAGCGATTTCACAAAGACTCAGTTAATAATGGCTATCACTTTGTCAGTAAAAGCTTCGCAGTCTGATCTCTACGCTTCGATATGGAGACGTAATAGTCTACTCGTATTGATAAAGAGCGGATGTAATTGTCATTGAAAGCTAGTACATGCGAAGGACCGATGAGTACACTGTGATGAAACTTCAAAGAAGTTGACTCTCTAGTTTTCGTCACATAGTATATCTGCTACTTTCTGCAGTAACTCTTCCGGGTAATTTTACAAAGTGGCGAGAAACGCTGCCAAAACTTGTGTAAGAAACATGTGAAAATTATGCATTCCGTCAGATTGTGAAGAGATGATTTAAAAGTCTGCAGGTGTTATGATTTGACAAGATCGATTTCCAGTGACGTGGATAAAATTTATATTTCTATCTAGCAGTGATAAGACCTTCAGTTCAAACGTTTGTATTATTGATTAAAAAAAACAGAGAATGAGTCATGACATCGGTGCTATTTACTTTTTGTCTGTTGAAGAGTTCATTCTCATATTGGGTTTAATGCTTGGTCCACATTGAAGACAGCGGACTGAATTCTTGAAGTCGTAAATTATCACTTCGATTAATTACTACGTCAGGAAAAATTGGTATATAGTTCAAAACTAAACCTGAGTGCCAGAAAATACGAACCATCAACGATCGTATGAAAGTATCCAGAGTGTAGCGAAGTTGGGGTCCACACTAGTAGTAGCTTATACTACATGGGATGTCAAGCAATCAAAGAAGATGTCCTTTAAAATAGCATCGTCTTGATAAATTTGTAGTGTTTATGGCCTGGCATAAAAATTAAATTTGTTGAGGTACTCCGCAAGGAAAACACTTCAGATTAAAATAACACCACGCTAACACTGAATAGTGACGACCTTTCTTTACAATATTAATGTACAATATACAAATATTTAAGTGTATCTCTGCGTATTGTAGAGCAGAGAGCTAGAATTATTCTTACTTCAGTCCAGTTGCTGGCTACTTTCCGTATTTTTTAAGTAATTCAATTCACAGGCACGGAGACCAGCCACCGAATGCTATATTCTGTATTCACTTTCTCTTGTCCAGTACTCCTGACCTTCTTGTTGTGTGTATGTGTGTGTGTGTGTGTGTGTGTGTGTGTGTGTGTGTGTGTGCTACTCTTATAATTATGCCTGCACTGAAGCTGATACTTGCCGAGTAGAGGAGAGGGTAGTCCACCGAGAAAAATCCAGCAGCCGAGAAGGCGGCCGGCTGGAAAGTTAGCTGCATCGCCAGCAGCCGTATCTGGAGACAAAAGGAAACAAAGCGCCGCGTTCAGAGCAGCTCCATATGTCCTCAGTGTAGTCTGAGGATCTCAGCGTGGTGCAGAGACAGCATCGATAGCAATCAATGCATTCAAATTCCCAAGGACCTCAGATATTTGAGTTGGGGGCAAAAGGCGTTGCTATTCAAAACAAACAGACCTGTTGTCAAACTACAACCTTTTGGCTACTCAGGGAAGTAGAGAAAAGACCTGGAGTCTTACACCGCAGTTTGTCAAGAAAATCCGGCATGTAAACAGCTAGGAAATTTACCTTGGCCAGCGGTTGGCACGGTAGTTTCAGATGGCTTGGGACCACTGTAGGATCACCATCCGACTCAACGTGCTCTGTCCAGGTCGCACCTCTCAGATTTCTCCAAAATGTATTGAAAATCTTAGCACCTTATCACCAAGACTGACTGGCACCATGAAGTTAACCAACATCCTTCGTTGATTACGGTACAATGCAAATTGAGCCCACCAATAACAAGACGAAACAATTGAAACTTCACTACTCTAAGGGACAAAGGTAGCGCAAGAAGAACAAAGCTCTTTAGCACGAGTATTCTGGGAGGTCTATTGAGTTGTTTAGAGAAACGTTCGGACGGTCATTTTCAAAGTCACTCTGAATATTCGTTTCGGAAAATTTCATGCGAGACCATGCATGACTTTGAATTCCGGAGACGTGTCAGTCTGTTTTTGCTCAGTTTTCAGACATCGATTCCTGTGTTCATCACGATGATTATTGTTATTCTGCGTCATCCTCAGTTTAAAAGACGTGGGTTAAGGTGCTCTGGGGTCTGCTTTTAAAAGTAGGGTTTACAGGTCTGCAGAGATGGAAGGTCCCCAGTCAATCAATGGGCACTTGATACTATGCTGACATGCCAGCTGCCTATGTCTTCATGCATTGCTCATTGTGTCATGCGGGGAGATAAAGCTATTAGTCCCTTAAACGTGTCCAAATATTGAGTCGTGGCTGCTAGTCAGATCGGGACTGATGATTTTGTATTTTTTGGTTTATGCATAGCAAAAGATTCTAATTTCATTACACCATTTCCCTGTTTTAATAACGAAAATATTGACAACTGCATCACTTATCAGCTGTGCGCCTTTTTGAAATTAACACAGGTAAATTAAACAAGAAAAGAACAAAATAAAACTGCAGACAATTACAATACTGTAAAAATAGTAAAGGATTCTTTATTATAGTCACTATCTTGTGCCAGATGTTTAGTAATTTTACTTTCCGTGCTTGTCTTAAATAACAGTATCACTTTCGGTTTTTGGATGTATAGCTACAATTTACTTCCTTTACGCGCTTATTTTCTCCGAAGAAAACTATTTTCATAGAATAACCAGCAAGCTACTAACGCAAAAATTTACTGAAAGGAATTATGAGAGACAACAGACATTGCAGTCGAATTTTCTTATCAAAATGTTATACCGATGTCAGTACACCTTTATACAGAAAAGCACATAGCGGAATTGGACAGTATCAATTTGGAAAGCAGACAATCCACAATCTTGATTCCGTGTATCTGTCAGAGTAGAGCAACTTGTAGAAAATACAATATTTAATTAACAGAAAACAAAGAAGTTTAGAGCTAAACATCTCGTCAACGACAAATTTACTGGAAATGGATAGCTGTTCAGTTGGGTGAGGGTGATCAGAATCGATAGTGCCCTTGCCGAAGAACCATCCAAGCATATCAACCTGTTCCGGAAAACTCCTATGATCCATTCTCCTCAGCGACCATGATGGTATTAAAGATCGGTTCCTTCATCACCTAAACCACAATGTACACTTTTCTGGCATGTACTGTACTGTAGAAATAAAAATACGACTACGGATCACATTATAATCGTTGAATCAGCCAGCAGTTGTATCTGGATGTAAAAATTGCATGGATGTATACAAGACAACTTGTGAAAGCAAGATTTACACCCAGAAAGCTCTGCAGACAGGTTCTACTGTGATTCGCTTCCATGACTGTTCACGATGAACGTAAAGTATAGGACACGTCCAGTACATGAAACAAAAGAGCAAACTGCGGAGGAGGTTCCGAAGCTGTTATTTAATAACACTGTTCTACAATGGAAAATTTTCTACTATGAAAATAAGTGGTTCTAACGCATTTTTGCATTGGGAATTTAAAACTCAAATCAGAAATTCCCCAATAGGCATACTTTTTTAGTTGTATGAAAATATATATAATTTAACTTCCAGAAATAATATTTTTTCCAAACAAGGGTAAACTTACTAAATTAGTTGGTAACATCAACTTCTGCATGTAACTTGCTTCAAATCCAAATATCGGTACCTATCTCTGTGCAGTATTGCCTTGTTAGGCTACTTCTAGCCTTTTTGAGTGTTAATTTCGCCTTAAGAAATTATGTACTTAACATTGCTGACACAGTGATTTAGCAGTTGTAATTCAATTGCGAAGATTCGATTTAGAAACCTTTAGCGTACGTCTTAGCGATTATCATGAGTCTGCAGTTGACATCACTGTTTCTGAATCTCTACTTCATTTTGTAACGTACAAGTCATTGTTAGTGTATGAGAACTGAGTTTATGTTAGACGAATTAAAACATTTTTTCTGTCATGTGCGTAAATATTTCTCTATCCACAGCAATGCTTCTATTAATCTGGTTGGTGTTGATAAAACTTACTGAAATAAATCTTTCCTCTTCTCTTTGCCATATTGAAGTAGAACCCGACGGCTTCCAGTCTTCCAGAATTCAGTTTGTAAGTTTACAGAGCCTTGTGTTGTACCGAGTATGATTTTTTCTATCTTGGCACAAACGAAATGTCCCACCATCACTTGTACTTAAAAGATATTGGTGTTTATTTTGACCACATGGTATTCATACAATTTTTTTCTTTCTAGGAAATGTCTCATCGCCGAACGTGTCGAAATAGTCCACTCTCTTTCTTTTACATACACAGAGTAGGCATTTGAAAGGCATAGGAAGAAAATTTCCCACATCATAAAGAAAGCTTACAAGCATAACTTTAGAATGGAACTTGGAGACCATTACAAAGACTGGGCATCACATATGTGCTGTGGGAGTTGTTACGAAAAACTAACAAGTTGGTGGTAGGGTACAAATTCTACGTTGTTTGCTGAAAAATGTCTGGTAGCTGTTGATCATCGGCTGGTCCCGGCGGAGGTTCGAGTTCTCCCTCGGGCATGGGTGTGTTTGTTTGTCCTTAGGATAATTTAGTTTAAGTAGTGTGTAAGCTTAGGGACTGATGACCTTAGCAGTTAAGTCCCATAAGATTTCACACACATTTGAACATTTCTTGAACATCTGTTTGTTCCTCAACTTCACATCAAACTAGCCTGAATGAAGGGTTTTGTTATGGCAATGGATGGAAGTGGAAGAGGACTTGTGTACCTCTCAAATAAATTTCCTCGTCTTACACTAGCAAAGATAAGGGAAGGCGTGCGTGTTGGCCCCCAGATGAGACAAAATCAGCAATACTCAGATTTTGAAGAAACACAGACAACAGAAGAAAAACAAGCATAGATATGCTTTAAGAACGTCACAGACATCTTCCTGGGAAAACGAAAAGCTTTTAAGTACAAATTGGTAAATGAGATCCTTGTTGCATACCGAAAACTGGGATACAAAACATAACATATCCCTCAAAGTGCATTTCGTACAGTCTCATTTGGATCACATCCCAGGAGGCTGCAGCGAGGTATCTGATGAACATGGAGAAAGGTTCCATACGGACATAATGACCTTAGAACATCGGTAGGAAGAGAAATGGGCACCTACCATGCTGTCTGATTGCACCTGTAATATAATTGGAGACTGCAAGGACATTCATCATAAATGGCGTAATGTATGAAGTATAAAGCATAATGGTGGGAAAATAAAAAAAATTTGTTATCTTTTTAATTTTTTAACCTTATGTACAATGGTGGATCTATTGAGTAGTTGCTATATCGGTTTAAATATGTCTTCAACAACATTTAGAAACACTAGAGGTGAATGTTTTATAATACAGCAAGCAAAAGGTAAACAAGCTAAAATCGCAGTTACTCAAAAGCTTTGCCTGATAGAAAAAAATCCAAAAATAAATTTGTACTCGGCTCACTGATTTCCTTAATAATCACAGCTAATATTCCAGAAAAACGAACACGGATTCAATTAGGCGGCCGCTACAAGGGCTCACTCGGCAATCGGAAGCCCATTCTCCCATAATAATGAGTAGATGTGAAGAATATATACCATCATTGCTCACTGTGTACTTTTTAGTTCTAGGTGGAGCACTGCTTGTGACTACATGATGCTATGGAGAGAATTCCTTGTGGCCTTCGTCACGGCATGCACTTCTAATTATGTAAGAAAACAACTGAAAATCTAAACCTGAATTTTCATTCGGAGATCTGAGCCCCCCACAAACTTCTACAAGTTCATTGCCGTACAATTAGCTACTTGACCACTTCCGACGATCATTTATTGAGGCATTATTTACCTGCAGAATGCTTCAGCAATCAAAATGAAAACAAAAAGAAATTACGACTATGATACTGCATATTATTGTATAGTTTCTATCGCAGGTATGAAAGTAAAAACTGGACATTCTGCGTGGATTGTTAATGTTCCTATTTGATCATTATCTCAAGCAGGAAGATTTATTTGCATTTAGTCTTAACATAGATGAATTCTATCTACTTACTTCTTCTTTCGTCTCCGTATCCAGATAGTAGTGATTAACTTTCTGCAGTAGTACACTCGACCGGCGCTCCTAGAACACACAGAAAATTTACTGTATTACGCAGAGGTCATCTTTCATAACATTGTCGAAATCCTGGTCTTCTCCGCCCTATCATGTACTACATCTTGGTGGCCATTATCTCCTGGAAATCCAGAGTGTGACACTAAGAACAGTGTTTGTCTGCGTGCAGGGAAACTTAGTATTGACAAATATGATGCGGAACGTTTATAAATCAGTTTACCGTTTATTTGTAGATATTTCACTTCATATTACGTAACATACTTAACACAACTAGCTCTTTACCCACACAACTTGAGTTTTATTCACAAAGGATTTGAAATTAATTCCATATTTCTAGATTTCCAGAAGACTCTTGACATTGTACCTCACAAGCTGCTTGTAGTCAGATTGCGTACTAGTGGGACATCGTCTCAGTTATATGACTGGATTCGTGATTTCCTGTCAGAGAGATCATAGTTCGTAGTAACTGACGGAAGGTCATCGAGCAAAACAGAAGTGATTTGTGACATTCCCAAAGGTAGTGTTATGAGCCCTCTGCTGTTCCTTTCTATGTAAACGATTTAAGAGACACTCTGAGCAGCCATCTTGTTTCAAATAAACTCATCAAAAGATCATACCAAATTGCAAGATGATTTAGAGAAAAATGGCTCAAATGGCTCTGAGCACTATAGGACTTAGCATCTGAGGTCATCAGTCCCCTAGACTTAGATCTACTTAAACCTAACTAACCTAAGGACTTCACACACATCCATGCCCCATGCCCGAGACAGGATTCGAACCTGCGACCGTAGCAGCAGCGCGGTTCCGGACTGAAGCGCCTAGAACCGCTCGGCCACAGCTGCCGGCATTTAGAAAATATATCAGTGTGTTGCGAAAATTGGCTGTTGACCTGAATAATGGAAAGTGTGACGTCATCAAGATGAGTGATAAAAAGTATCCGTTAAACTTCGGTTACACCATAAATCAATCACATATAAAGGCCGTAAATTCAGCTAATCAGTTAGAAATAACAATTACGAACCACTTAAATTCGAATGAACACAAAAAATATGTTGTAGGGAAGGCGAATTAAAGATTGCGTTTTATGACAGAACACTTTTGCAAATACCTATTGAAGAGAGTGCCTATATTACACTTGTCCGTCCTCCTGTGGAGTGCTACTGCGTGGTGTGGGATCCTTACTAGAAAGGATTAACAGAGTACATCGAGAAAGTTCAAAGACGAGCAACACGTTTTGTATTATAGAGAAATGTGGAGAGAGTATCACTGACATGGTTGAGATGATACAGGATTTGGGATGAACATCATTAAAACAAAGGCGTTTTTAGTTGATGCGGAATCTTATCACGAAATTTCAGTCACCAACGTTCTCCTCCAAATACGAAAATATTTTTCTGAGGCCGACCTACATAGGGAGAAAAGGTCATCATAAGAAAATAAGGGAAATCAGAGCTCTCACGGAAACACGTAGGTGTTTGTTTTTCCGCGAACTGTTCGAGATTGGAATAATACAGAATTATCATGAAGGTGATTCAATGAACCCTCTGCCGGACTAAATTGTGATTTTCAGAGCATCCATATAGACGTAAATGTAGACCCTTACGCTGATAAACTATGATGCATGCTAACGACTGCAGTGACCTGGGCAGTCTAATAACGATTGTAGACTCCGGAAGAGAACACAAATGTAAACCTACGGCTAAATACGTTCATAATAAATCAGTAGTTCTTCCACTAATCCATGTCATATCGTCCGCTCTGAAATATGTAACAGACATTATAAAACAGGGGGTCCGGGATAGAAGTACGCACAAGCAAATCCTCATAACGAAAAAAATCGACTTTTATGTTGTTGGGTAAATGCGCAGTCGATAGAGACACTCTCCAAGATGTAATCCTCACCATTTCATGTACAGCGCTCGGTCGTATGGTGCATGGGCAAGGCACACCTATCTCGACAAATTGCCGAACTAGGCAGTTCCACAGATGCCTCCCGACACATTTTATAGTTGGATGTTTCTGTACCCGAGTATTAGGGGGATGTTATCACAATTTTTTTCATGAAACATGAAACTTTCCTGATCGTTGGATCGGCAGAGAGAGGGGGAGGGGGGATGGTCCCATTGTCTGGCCCCCTCTGACACCTGATCAGATTCTGCTGGATTTCAGTGCATGGGGGTTTATCGAGGACATTGTTCACAGAGAAAGGTTCGAGATATGGTAGATTTGAGGCAATGGATCTACGCCACACCATTGGCCGTTAGACCTGTCAAGCTTACGAACATGTGGTGAGAAGTGAAGTACCGTTTCGATATCCGTTGGGTTACGAGCGCTGCCCGCACTGGACTGTACCACCCTACACAAAAATGTTTGCCTCCCGTGTATAATATTGGACAAAGAAAGTTATATATCTTATAGGTTCTGAAATAAAACGAATTTTTAAGCATAGCTCTATTTCTTACAACAGCAAAAATGTTTTATATCTATATAATGGCGAAACACAGAATGGGAAAAATTAACCACTTTTATGTTCCCGCCAAAAGAAAAAAAAAGGTTATTCAATGAGACTATCGTTATTTACATCCCGATATCACAGTTAATACACATTCGGAGATTTACTCGAGTGCTTCTTGAGATGATTTTTCCATCAGAATGCTCACATCATTCAAATCACGTTTTCCAAGACACAATTACGTTTCATACGTTCATTTTTACCCAACAAACAAGGCATTAACAAAACAGTATTTAATATGGAATGAAATATGCTTCATGTTACTGATTAAGAGGAAATCGGTTGTTTATGGTGAAACATATGGCATCCTGCAGAAGTATCACCATCCGCTGCCAACTTCCTTATAATAAATAATGCCTGGGGAAGCATGAAATTTGTGGTATCCAAGATTTCAGATAATATTCAGTGCTGTCCGCTAAAACTGCAAGTAGCGAAATTTTCCAGAGTCCGAATTTGTGAGTGTAGCTGATACAGAGGTATACTGAGTGCGAAATTCAGTACACATAGCTACAACCTCTGGCAGTAATAATGGCTCTCCTTTACTAGCTATCGAGTTATACCGAGCTTGGTACGACTGCGTCATTTCCTGCTGCTTCAACTCTGTGCCAAAAATCAATCGTAGAGCCTGCCCACGAGAAATACCCCCCCCCCCTCCCCTCCCCCATAACGAACTTGTGACATCGTACCAGCCGACTTGCCCAAAATACGTCGCGAGCGCTCGGCTCTGTGCAGGGTCCACAGGAAATCAATACGACAATGAAAAGGTACCCACTAAAGGTCTTAACTTTGCCGTCGTAAACGATAGCTTGCATCTGTTTAATGCATCATTAAAAATTATTAAACGCGTCTGATATAGCAACTCTGTTACCGCCGGAGACGGCCGCTGGCGCTCATGAGAGCTGTGACGCACGCGCCAGGGCCGTACTTCTCGTTGGCCCTGGCCTATAAATTGGTTATGTATCACTTTGCCAGCACCTATGACCAGATGTTTTCGGTAGGCGAGCGATCTCGAGAACGTGATAGCCAAGGCAATAGCAGAACACCGTCTGCACAGAGTTACGTCAAGGCAGCAAGGGCAACATTCGTTGCAACGATTGTTTGTTGAAAGATAACGTTACTGAGACCTCGAAGACAGAGCATACATAGCCCCCGATCTTAACTTGTCGACTATGCGCACTAGGGCTGACCGTGTTGTGTTCCCAGTGACACATCGCTCCATCACGCCATGTGCTAAGCCATTATGACGATGGAAAATGCAGTCTGGTATCTTTCATTCTCCTTGGAGCCTTCACACACAGATACGTCAATAGCTGTTTGCATAGACATCCGTGAAGAAGGGGGGGAGGCGGGGGGGGGGGGGAGATCAGGGGTATGGACGTACTTGCCCCCTCCATGAAACTGGACACACATTTTTTATTGAATGAATTTCTAGGAATGAGTATCTGTGAATCAACACAACAGCGCATTAAAGATACCACGTGCGACGGGAAATACTGGAACTTATGCAATTACTTCATGTGTTATTCTTCAGTTTCTACCGGTATTTGTTGCTCGAACAGTGCACGGGTGTCCCGCCGATACATGGGGTCCAATAGGCACAGTATTTCGGCCACCAGACTCGTTGCCATCGTCAGGTACGGTGATGAACTAAGCTCCTGAGGGCGCGCGGCCGACTTACATCGCTTCCCATCTAGGGTTGCCATCCGTCCCGTTATATCGCGACCGTCACAATTATGGACCTTCTTGTTCCGATAGCCCGACAAGAACCATTTTTGTTCTAATTTTGCAAAATACTGTTACGTGCTTGGCTCAAGTACTAAAGTAACGCCGTGCCTGTTAGCGCAAAATGTAAACGCGGTCTCAGGTAGTTTTATTTATGCCAGTAAGTTTATGTTGACAAGGTTTCTCACAGATGGTCATGCCTGTATCGACCATCAAGCACATTCTAAATTTAGTGCCATCATTGGGGAAAATACCAGACTTCTTCAGTAGTATGGAGCTGGAAATATTTAAGCAGAGCAACGCGAAAGAATCTGGAACTCCCCATCTGAGTAATCATATGATAAGACCATTGTTTCTAAACGTAATACGAACAACGAGTGCAAGTTAGATGGTGTACCAAGTACTTCTTCAGCAACAAGTTAAAGCAGCATCAGGCAGTCTTAGCACAAACATGAAACAAACTTTACTACCTGATGCTTTCTGCACCGTTGTGCTGCGGTACTAAGTGGATTACGTCTGATAGTATAGACTTAACATTTTGTGTGCATGTGTCCATACTTCAGCACCTCACCTGCTGGCCAGGGAAAAATAAGGATAAATGGTTTGCTCTTTCCATATGTACTTGTAGGCACTAACCAACCTAAAAACATACAACTTGCGATGGGCACAATTATTAGTCTTCAAATGATGTTGCAAGACGATGTATTACACTACTGGCCATTAAAATTGTTACAACAAGAAGAAATGCAGATGATAAATGGGTATTCATTGGACAAATATATTATACTAGAACTGATATGTGATTACATTTTCACCAAATTTGGGTGAATAGATCCTGAGAAATCAGTACCCAGAACAACCACCTCTGGCCGTAATAACGGCCTTGATACGCCTGGGCATTGAGTCAAACATAGCGTGGATAGCGCGTACAGGTACAGCTGGCCATGCTGCTTCAACACGATACCACAGTTCATTAAGAGCAGTACTGGTGTATTGTGACGAGCCAGTTGCTCGGCCACCATTGACCAGACATTTTCAATTGGTGAGAGATCTGAAGAATGTGCTGTCCAGGTCAGCAGTCGGGCATTTTCTGTATCCAGAAACGCTCGTGCAGGACCTGCAACATGCGGTCGTGCATTATCCTGCTGAAATGTAGGGTTTCGCAGGTATCGAATGAAGGGTAGAGCCACGGGTCGTAACACATCTGATAAGTAACGTCCAAAGTGCCGTCAATGCGAACAAGAGGTGACCGAGACGTGTAACCAATGGCACCCCATACCATCACGCCGGGTGATACCCCAGTATGGCGATGACGAATACACGCACCCAATGTGGGTTCCCCGCGATGTCGCCAAACACAGATGCGACCATTGTGATGCTGTAAACAGAACCTGGATTCATCCGTAAAAATGACATTTTGCCATTTGTGCATCCATGTTCGTCGTTGACTACAACATCGCAGTCGCTCCTGTCTGTGATGCAGCGTCAAGGGTAACCGCAGCCATGGTCTCCGAGCTGATAGTCCATGGTGCTGCAAACGTCGTCGAACTGTTCGTGCAGATGGTTTTTGTCTTGCAAACGACTCCATCTATTGACTCAGGAATCGAGACGTTGCTGCACTATCCGTTACAGCAATGCGCATAAGATGCCTGTCATCTCGACTACTAGTGATACGAGGCCGTTGGGATGCAGCACGGCATTCCGTATTACTCTCCTGAACCCACCGATTCTATATTCTGCTAACAGTCATTGGATCTCGACCAATGCGAGCAGCAATGTCGCGATACGATAAACCGCAATCGCGATAGGCTACAATCCGACCATTATCAGAGTCGGAAACATGATGGTACGCATTTCTCCTTCTTACACGAGGCATCACAACGACGTTTCACCGGTCAACTGCTGTTTGTGTATGAGAAATCGTTTGGAAACTTCCCTCATGTCAGCACGTTGTAGGTGTCGCCACCGCCGCCAGCCTTGTGTGAATGCCCTGCAAGGCTAATCATTTGCATATCACAGCATCTTCTTCCTGTCGGTTACATTTCGCGTCTGTAGCAATTTTAATGGCCAGTAGTATATATCAGGACCAAGAGTCTCACTGACCATTGTATTATTGCTAATGTAGCTTCTCAATGTTGTGGTCAAACAGAGTACTTTTTGTCATTGTGCATTATGGCCTTATAGAATGATTTTCTACCCGCGCCAAGGGCATAACATAACGTGTCAACTTGCCACCCACATCGTCAATACGCAGCGATCTGTGCGTCCTCTAGGTGAGACAACATTCTCAATTGGACATGAGTATCGGTCCGTTTGTGATATTGGTTGGTTGCCGATGTCCTTCCAGATCAGTGGTCAAAGAGAATCACGGCCTAAAGAGAGTCTGGAATGAAGTGTAAAGTTCGCTGGATGCCGCCGCTCGCGTGCATAATTCACGCCTGCTCTGGTTTGTTGTAAACGCTCCGGTAAGTGCTTCAGACAGTGCGACCTTCCTGTCCTCAGTGTCAGCGTCTGTTCTCCGTGCTTCTGATCTTGCAAGTGAACTGTCAGATTGCGTCTGCCATCCTGGGTGATTTTTCTCACCCATGTACGAAATTAAACCTAAGACTTCAGTAACTCTGAATGGATGGATATCATATGTCCCCTAAAATGTGAGAAAACTGCTCTAAAACAGTCCTTAAGATTACGTCGTTGCTCTCTGCGTTGCATTGGACAGCTGGTTTACATTCAGATGCTGGAAAAATTTTATATCCCAAATACATAGCTACCAGTCGTACAAGAGGTGATGGCCTATAGTTCTTGACCAGACTGCGAGGTAGTTACCCGGATTAAATTCCTTTCTTGGAGTGATGGCAAATATATGCTGATCCATTAATCTCAGGGTTCCCTGTGCTATGCGACAAGAATAAGCTGTGTGCAGGTACATGGTTTCATCCTTCACACTTCACCCTTTCTTTCTTTCAATTCTTTAACCTTCCACAATGCAAACTGTAAAATCACTCAACACAACACTAAAAGGATAAATGTTACCCAAACAGTTCGCTAAACTTGACGAAGATCTATAAAAGCCAATTATAACATTCTGGTTCCAAACTGACAATAAGTATGAAGTGGGTGATTTCAAAATAGAATCATCAAAAAAATCAAATTACGATCACTTTTGCGCAAACAATACTGCGATTCGAATATCCTAACGCCACATCTTTATTTAAAACAGTCGGATGAGTGCATACAGTAAATGTTTTCAATATTACTTAGCCTCCATTGATTAACAATTTATTTTAGTAGTTGTGAAGCAAACCACAAGGAATTCATACAATATGGATATTTTGCAGATCTTTCTCCGTGCTGAGTCGTCAAGGAGCTTTAACGATCCGTAGACAGTTAACCGGTTCGAATT
The DNA here is from genome assembly GCF_023897955.1 of Schistocerca gregaria. Lineage (NCBI taxonomy): Eukaryota > Metazoa > Arthropoda > Insecta > Orthoptera > Acrididae > Schistocerca > Schistocerca gregaria. Next base: position 541,902,568 of record NC_064924.1, read on the forward strand.
CCAGGGCTGAAATAAGCTTGCTCGCAGTAGTGTGGCCTGGTAGTGGAAGAGAGCACATGGTGAGTAAAATTGCTGATTATCAAATTGTGGGCCAATTTTTTGTACTATTCACAAATCCACGTGGCTTAGTAATTGAAAGTGTAGAATCAGAGATAACAGTAAATCTGTTCTTCAGATAGCACTTTTATAGAAGAGTGGACTAAATACTATTGTCGGAGTTTAACTTCTCTTTCTACAGAGATGACACCATATTTCACTTATCAACATACTCATTAGCACTATTTTGCTAAGCCGTCGATATTATTTATAATATGATCACAACAGTTCAAGTCTACTACAACAGTGCCACGCAAGGAGTTCTCGTCAGGTATAACAATGAGCAAAGATAAATCACAATCTGCCATATTATTCTCACTCCCAAAACCCGGCAACTCTGCCCTTTTTACTCGTATATGAGGCGCTCAGATGAGGAGACTGAATTGTGGCACTTACTGTAGCGGAATCACAAAGTAATTGAAATCAATAGCTTGCAAGACACAACAGAAATTAATTAGCTTATCATCAACGCGAACAAGAAAAATTGAGAGCTTCAAGACAAAAATATTCATTTCTGTATACACCGCAAATTAGAAGCGACAAACAGCGAAACAGTAGACGGGCAATGATCGTATCGTCATACACAACCTTCAGCATCAAACCAATTCCGTTCCGCTAACAGTAACAAGTACCCAGTAAGTCAGGGAACTTAGGAACCAGAGAGAAAGAGAGGGGGGGGGGGGAGGAGGAGAAGAATGAAAATGTTGGCCATCCCAGTTGGTGAAATCTCGGAAAATCATTCTAACAATAGCAGAATCCAAGACTCCCGTCAGTGAAAGCTAATAAAAGTATTTTGTTCCCATCTACTTTCCCTAGATTTGCAATGTTTAATTACAAGACCTACTTGAACCTTTTAGCTTGTTGTAAACGTTATTACCAGTACACGCCAAAGTCACCGAAAAATGACGCAAGCAACAGTTGAAAAAATCAGAGCGCAGAATGGTTTCTGCTCTGACTCCTCATAGATTGTATTCTGTAACGATTGACTGAGAAACAAGTTGAGAAATCTTAACTTAGCATCTGTAGACATGGATCACGCAACTGTTTTCCTTCACAAAGTGTGGAATAGTGCGTTATAGTGACTTTGAGTATCAAATGAACTATCATCTAGTATGCTCGTGTATCAAATGAATTTTACCATATTACAGCCAAAATGACTTCTGGGCGTGTGTGTTAATAAAAAGGGAATGTTACTGACTGGAACAAATAAGGGCCATCTTGTAAATTTCAATATAGTGATTATGAAAACAACAGAATGTCTTATGTCAATGGAAGTCTTGTTGCTGGAATAGACACAATACCGGTTGTTTCTTTGTATATGAAGTTGCAAATCTTTTCATATAACAATATTTTTGAAGTGATTATCACGCATTTAAATTAGGTAACAGCAAATGAATGTCAAACAAGGTTACGTCTTACAAGGGCCACTCTTTCACATTTATCAGCAATACATCACTATTATCAAGTGTGAAGCATATATTCATAAGCATTAGATTTCCCTTTTCACGAGTAACGCAATTTGAAATAACTTTGTGGCAAACTGACCGTAAGCTACTGAAGTTGCACAAGCTAGTTTCCTCATGACCACTGTAGTATTGCGCTTGGCTTCACAATGTTCTGTGTGACGTCCGAAAAAGTCGCTAATTCTTCTGATTAAATTTAAAAATTACGAAATAAACCATTGTCGATATTTTGCTTATAACTTTTTATTGTAGATGGGACGATTGCTATTTGTAATCAGTTACTACTCTGTTCAGAGCAGATTTATTCTTGTGATGACTCCTACTACTTGATAAAAACAGAACTCTCTGATCAATATGATATGCAAAGCAAATAATTAAAATGGAGGGAGGGAGAGGCAGTTTAGTCTTAATGGTCAGACGTTTTCACTATTTGGTAGGACGTGCATGGCAGCTCATCTCGTTTAGGAACGTTCAGTGTTACTTTGAATTAATTGTCGTTCTTTTTATAATTTTTTCAAAGGTAACTGTTCTGTGCGGATAGAAAATAAACACTATTTTTTGTCAAGAGTTTAGCTCTTGTCTGAACATCATATAATCACAGGGATACAAAAGTTGTATAAAAATTGTTATAGGCTAGCATCATTTTGATACACCCATATTGAATAAGGAGTGCTCTCATATTTAAAAACTCAGTACAAAGAATTTGAAACTATCAGTTTTTATGTATATCAAAAGCAGAAGCATGTGTGGGGGACTTTTTATTGAGAAACTTCTTTTGTAGTGGTACCAGTATACATACTACACAGGAAAACTTTATGAAAAACCTAGATTCATTGTTGATCTACCACCTAGACAAGAAGTAGTAGTGTATACTTGATTTTTAATTCTTTGAAAGTTTCTGACTGAAAAAATAAAGAGCAAACACTACTTGGCTATTGCAATCGGATTCCAACTTGTTTAGAGCAAGATTGCGGGATCCTGAATTCTAAAATTTTCAGAGACTTTGTTCAGAATGAAAAAAATATATTTACTCGGTAGTTAATGCAGTGTCTCACAATCATGGACAACTAGTTAAAACGGCGTGTACAACTACTGATGATGTTAGACTTAGCTCAGCTTTTCTTTGGTGTTACGTGAGAAGCACCATGAAATAACTTCGTAACAAATTAATCATAAGCTACGGAAACTATGGAAACTAGTTTCTTCATGAACATTGTAATATTACGCTTGGTTTCACAATGTTCAACGTATTCTCTGACAAAGTCGGTAATTTGTCTGATATAAATCTCCAATTGATGAAAGAAATAATCGTCGATTTTTTGCTTATGTGGTGGTACACAGTTTCACGATTTCGCACCCTTTTTTCATTTCAGTAAATATCAGTAACATAATCAACGTTTCTAGCATTTGTAGACTTTGAAAAAGCTTTTGACATTGTTGACTGGAATACTTTCTTTCGAATTCTGTAGGTGGCAGGGGTAAAATACAGGGAGCGAAAGGCTATTTACAACTTGTACGGAATCCAGACGGCAGTTATAACAGTCGAGGGACATGAAAGGGAAGCAGTGTTTGGGAAGGGAGTGAGACAGGGTTGCAGCCTCTCCCCGATGTTATTCAATCTGTATATTGAGCAACTTATTAGTAGACATAACGCCTCTTTCCAAGTGTAAACACAGAAAGATCCATCGTCCAAAATTTATTTTACATTAATCGTTCTTGCGAAAAATATATGGTTTTTTCAGTATCTGAGAGCTACAACTTTACTTAAAATGTTAGGTTAGTACACACATCACAAATTTACAATCACCTCGATCCCTCAATTGTTTAACTGTGTATACAACACACTATGCCAAAGCAGATGCATAACAAGCTTGATCGAATTTATAAAACTTATTCTAAATAATTATGCCACTGATTTTCTTCCCGTCTTTTTTTAAACATCAGTCAAAATAATTTACTCTATAACACTGTCATCCTTAAGTAGACGCAAATTAATTAGCACATCACGTTCTTTATTCCAGAAGGATTGTTAGGCTGAGATTGACATTTATGTACTCACCTTACAAGCGTTACTTAGCCAAATACAGCTAGTTGGTATCACAAAGTAAGGTGGCTTGTGCCGTACAGATGTAGATGTAGATATTATGATCTGTCCTGTAACAGGGGATGTGTCTACTGGAATGGAGTTTGGGCTGGAGGTTACACGAGCGTGGGCTTAGTTCCAAATTTATTTACGACCATGTATTATAACAGTGAAGCATACAACAACTTCAGAAGCAATCTCTTGCACGGATAAAATGAAAAATAACCAATATTCTGCCCATGATTATCTCACTTATAATGGACACAGCCAAATAATAATAATAACAAAAAACCATATTCTGAGCAGATCAAGATATCTCTACTTACCAGGCGCAAGTGACATTAGAGTTGTGCACAAAGCAAGAAACAAATACAATGTCAGCCCATATTAGCTTTGCAAGCGACAGCTCTAATCACACTGGATAGTTAAGATAAGCCACAGAACCACCAGAACCAATATTCTGTCCATAATTATCTCACTTATAATGGACACAGCCAAATAATAATAACAAGAAACCATATTGTGAGCAGATCAAGATATCCATAAATAATAACGTTACTAGGCCCAAGTGACATTAGAATTGTGCACCAAGCAAGAAACAAATACAATGTCAGCCCATATTAGCTTTACAAGCGACATCTAGAATCGCACTGGATAATTAAGACGAGCCACAGAATGAAGGTACACTCTAGCAGCATCAACCAACATCGACTACCTAACCAGTGCTAATGGACAACATAACTACACAAGCCACCGATTATAACGACAAAGGAAAGCAGCACAACACAAAAAAACTTATGACTGTATACAATGATTGAATCACGGTCTCTAAGTCAGAACCATAATCGCAGTGCTACAAATTATCACTCTTCCATGCATGATGGCCTCTCTTTGCCACACCAAATTTCTAATCACAATGGTTTCGCTTTGTTTAAAAACACCGCACCAGGCTCCAGCTGACTTCACCACGTTAGGTAAATGCCTCACGACAATTCACTTTTGCAAAACACTATCAGCTGCCCAATAACAGATGCAGGCCACAAAAGCGCAACAATTGGTGTTCTGCGCAACACTGCTGTAACGACACTCTCCATCATTCTTTATGTCTGGTTGTCGGCTGCCGTCAGCTGGACACTGTAGACGATGTACAGCATGGTCACGCGAATTGAGACCATGCAAATACGGTGCCCGGTTCCACGGCGCTCAATGATGGCCATCTTGCTCGCTTGCTGGCCATCAACTGCCTCGACTCATCACAACCGTAGCACCTGCCGTTGTTGGTTGTTGCCAACCCCTCGGTCAGCCATGTCAATACACTCGGACAGGGCGCTAACTGGTCCTCTACTTACCTGCTGCCACTACAGTGACCTCTGGTGCTGGCATGAAATGATGTCCTGTCCTACTCATTGCTGCTGCCTGCATTCTGTGGCTCGTTGGCCAGCCACGCCAGCAGGACACGATCAAGTCTGCAACGCCGCACTACTACTTGACAGCCGCTGCCGCAGAGACCAGCGGTGCTTTCCTCAGGCGATGTCGTCTGCCTGGGCCAGTACAGCAGACTTCTGGTGCGTCATGCCACGCGAGCAAAGCTCGGAGCACTACCGTTGCTCTTCACACGCCGCCAGGTGCGTCGTCTGGCTAGACTCTGAACGCCAGAGCAGCCTACATCAACTGGCTGGATGGGTGGGAAAAGAAGTGTGCCACTAATTCAGTTTCACAGCACAAGCTCCTCCCTGCAAAACTAACTGCCCCGCTCCCCCCCCCCCCCCCCCCTAAAAGAAAATCCCATCTCCACCAGGGATAGGCAGCCACTGAATTATCGCAAAGCATAACGCAAACAAACGTGACAAGTCATGACAGTGACTTGCCACACTGATATACATTTAAAAAAACAAACGCGGTGAGAAAAGGATTTGGATCTGGCCCTGCACTTCTTGTTTAACACCCTACGCTACATCCAGCTTTCAGAAAAAAGTTCCCTCCATGTGGAAGTCCATCGTTCTCGTGGACGTGGGACAGCAGCTAGTGGTATAAGAAAACCACCACACTCGTATCATCGAAGAAATTTATTTCAAGCATCTAGTTTCAATGCAACACTTACGCCATCTTCAGGTCCACTATAAATCAAAAGAGTACTTTCATTCCTTGACCCCTCTATTGTATAACCAATATAATACAAGTTATTCTGAATTGCAGACACCAGAAGTGTGTAATCCATAACGTGTTGTCACCAGTCAATGGCTCCTGTTTAAGGCGTATTTTCCGTGGCTGTGCAAAGCTGAGTATAGAAGAAGTGCCGGTCTGGACTCGTGTTCGTTGCTGTCAGTCGGTGACCTGGGTTCGACCACCCTAGCACCTTACAACCTTGCGGCACTAACGGCTACATGCAATCATTTTCTCAAAGCGATGTAAACGTTGATGACAGCTATGACATTATCTGAAGGTTTCTGTCTGTTCGTCGAAGTTTCTTGCTTTCCTGCTACTTGGTTATGTGCGTCTTGTGCTATCTAGGATGGGCCGCTTAAGTTGTTAAATGTTTTTCTACTGTGTTTTTCGGATCCACACATTGTTAATCGTTGTACGGCTGTGCGAGAATTTAAATGTCAGGTTAAACACAGCAAGAGATTAGTCATCATAATTTGTGTAACGTCTGATGGTTTTCAAGGATCATTTGTGTGACGTTTCTATCCAGTAGTTACTTGTATGTATTTTTCTGTTTAAATCTTTTGTAAAGTACAGCATGCCCACGACCGCTGTACCCTATGTTGCTTGGTGGTTCAAATGGCTCTGAGTACTATGGGACTTAACATCTATGGTCATCAGTCCCCTAGAACTTAGAACTACTTAAACTTAACTAACCTAAGGACAGCACACAATACCCAGTCATCACGAGGCAGAGAAAATCCCTGACCCCGCCGGGAATCGAAACCGGGAACCCGGGCGCGGGAAGCGAGAACGCTACCGCACGACCACGAGCTGCGGACTGTTGCTTGGTGTGTTATTTCATGTCCATCAGCAGATCGTAGTGGACGGCTAACATTTCCGACGCCAGGGGTGCGGCCAAGCTACTACTTGCCCCATTTGTATGTGTTTTGTAGTGTTCATCGTTAGTATCTTACTGTGCGGCTGTCATATTCTATTCTAGGAGTCCCACCGGCGAGGTACATGAGTTGTTTGCATGTCGGACGCGTTTAGGTTGTAATTTCCGAAATTAGTAACTACACTCATAATCATAAATTAAGGGTAATGCTGATAAATGAGGAAACAACGCTGTGGTGGGCGGTTTGCGGTTTTAAATCACCTCGGGTTATGACCATACGGTTCATTTGACCTGCGGTCGTCGCACGGTGGCGCTGGCAGCAGTCCACATACGCAGACGTGTGTTGGTGCATGTCAGAGTACGGTGCAACGTTTTCAGACGTGCTAATGGTTACTGTGTATTGAAAATGGCTCAAACAACACATATTGATGACGTTATGAGGGGTAGAATACTAGGGCTACTGGAGGCTGATCAAACACATCAGGTCGTAGCACAGGCCCTCTGTGTGCCACAATGTGTGATCTCAAGATTATGGCAAGGATTCCAGCAGACAGGAAACGTGTCCAGGCGCTACAGTACTGGACGTCCACAGTGTACAACACTGCAAGACGACCGTTATCTCACCAACTGTGCCCGCAGACGGCCACGGAGTACTGCAGGTGGCATAGCTCGGGACCTTGGCGCAGCCACTGGAACAGTTGTCTCCAGACACACAGTCTACATACGATTAAACAGACATGGTGTATTTGGCCGGAGACCTGGAAGGTGCATTCCACTGACTCCTGGTCACACGAGAGCCCGTAAATCCTGGTGTCAAGAACACAGTACATGGTCATTGAAACAGTGGTCCCAGGTTATCTTCACGGACGAGTCCAAGTATAGTCTGAACAGTGATTCTCGCCGGGTTTTCATCAGGCGTGGACCAGGAACTAGACACCAACCCCTTAATGTCCTTGAAAGGGACCTGTATGGAGGTCGTGGTTTGATGGTGAGGGGTGGAATTATGATTGGGGCACGTACACCCCTGCATGTCTTTGACAGAGGAACTGTAGCAGGTCAGGTGTATCGGGACGTCATTTCCAGGGATGTAGTGGGTCCCATCTGCCTCCTGATGGATGACCACGCACGGCCCCACCGAGCTGCTATCGTGGAGGAGTACCTTGAAACAGAAGATATCAGGCGAATGGAGTGGCCTGCCTGTTCTCCAGACCTAAACCCCATCGAGCACGTCTGGGACGCTCTCTGTCGACCTATCGCTGCGCGTCTTCAAACCGCTAGGACAGTTCAGGTGCCCCGACAGGCACTGGTGCAAGAATGGGAGGCTATACCCCAGCAGCTGGTCGACCACCTAATCAAGAGTATCCAACCCGTTGCGCGGCCTGTGTATGGGGGCATGGTGATCATATCCCATATTGATGAGGCGGACATGCGCAGGAAACAGTGGCGTTTTGTAGTAAATGTTTGGAAAGTTTCCTCAACTTATCACCAATACCGTGGACTTACAGATCTGCATTGTGTGTGTTCCCTATGTGCCTATCCTATTAGAGCCAGTTTTGTGAGGTGCCACGTTGCGTGGCACCACATTCTGCAATTATCCTTAATTTATGAGCATGAGTGTAGTACGCGGGTGTCATTCCCTAGCTGGCACGTCGCGAAGTTCGTATTCGCATTTTTGTGCGCAGAACGAAGATCTCCCTTCCTGCTTTGTATTAATATTTTACTATTCCGCTTAATGATTCTACAGAGCTGTGTCAGGTACGTCGATCGCTTGTGCTTATTTATTAACATTTCACTACTAAATTCTGCTTTATTTGATTTTAACCTTTTTTATAACCTCTTTAAGTTACTTGATCCGCAACAAGTTTATGTGAGTTGTAAGTGTATTAACGAATTTATTATGTTGCAAGCAGTACTTAGAAACATTAGCACGAGTGGACACTACATGTATGATACTGTATCCTGTCTATGCCCAGCTAGTCGTACGCATATCCGTGAGCCAATGAGGTGAGCGTGAAGGCGCTGGGTCATTAGGTATATTTGTTCATTGAATTGTGTAGCTGTCCAGCAAAGTAAAATGATATGTTCTATTATAATTTGGCGCGTGCTTGTTTTACGTTACCCATTTTGATTAAGTTGGTACTTGTGCTTTTAACGGTCATGTCTAACCAGTTTGTTTTAGGTGCTAGTTTTTGGTGCTAGTTTTTAGGCGTTCCTGTTTGTACTATTGTGAATTTGCCACTGTGCAAATTGTAACTTTGAAGTTTTACTTGTGGGTGTGTCTTGTAGTTCTTTTATTAAGTTGTTATGAAAAGTTTCGCCGTCACATTGTGGACTTATGTTATAAGTGTTTCACAGATTTTATTATTTATGGGTCTTTTATTCATTACGCAGCATTTCATTTTACCGATAAAATTTTGCATTCACATTTGCCTCCAATGGAGCAAAGATTTTGTATTCGGATTTTCTCACGGATAATTGTGACAAGTTTGACTGATTGTTATAAAGGCAATTAAATTGTAAATGAGTAATCTGAGGAACTATAGCTAACATGTGCATCCAAGAAATCTATGCTGGAAGCTTTTCATTTTAATCTCATCTTGCACATTATTTCCAGTGCCTTGTAGTCTGCAGCTCAGCTCAACACTGCAGATTAAAAAAAATGTGATAACTTTAGTTATTTGGCACAAACAGTTCTTAAAGATTGGGTGTCTCAGCTCACTTGTTTAAGTTACGTATTTGAAGGTTAATAAGTTTTTCGAACTCTATTGTCATTTACTGGAGTACCACTCAAGCGGGTATTCGAGAGTTAATAATATGCTAACATATTGCTTTCTCACTTCCTTAGTGCTGCCAACCTATACCTGAAGTTCTTATTCCTGTATTCCATTTGCGTTCCTTACCACTTACTGCATAATGTTGCAGTAATGTTTGTTTCTTTAAAATTGTTTATATTCTCTGGCCCCAGTAACTTACCTCTCCTCCAACGTGCTCCCAACAACTTCAGTTACGTATGACTAATGTGCATAGTAAATACAACACCTCAGAAAGACAAATGAAAGCCTCAAACAGTAACAAATGCAGACATACAATAAAACCCGTGTCAGCAGCTACGCATAGTGCAGGCAAAGGCGTAGACATTTATCATAAAAGAACGAAATATCTACCTCTGGAGTATATATTTTATGATGAACCAAAATAAATCATAGAATGATTACTACTATTCACAGCATCAGCTACCGCACGGAATACAGATCACATGAATGAAATCATATCACTCATTTCAGAGAGTCGAGAAAGACGCATCATCGAATAATTATGTAGACGATTCTTCATGAGCGCTGCATGCTATCGTCCACAACATTCTCACACAGACATTTCAGAACAAAAGGATTTGATGATTTCTGTTTGGTTGATCTCATAGATATGTGCAATACTTACTGTGTAAAGAAAGAGATTCTGGTACTGTGACCTTCTTGGGTGTGTTTTTGAATTCTTAAAACGTTATTTTAATGCTCTTATGATCACTTTAAAAGTGTGAATACAACTGTTCACAGCCACAGCAAAAGTTACCATATGACATCTCAAATTCTGCGGTTCAACGTTTATTCTTCTTAGGTACCAGTAAAACATACAGCTGCACTATTTATGAGAGAAGATTCACAATCAAATAAAGGCTGGTATCTTGACAACCTTCAGACCATGGCATGTAATTTTACAATAACCATTTAAAGCGACATATATGGAATATGGTACTATTCGCTATTCTCCCATTTGAAAGGTAATATTGTTGAAAATTATAACAGGATTATCAATGTGCATGTAATTTAACTTTCGACCACCATACAAGTGTCTAGATATTCTACTGGAAATTATTGATGACTATTATCGGACTACTCACCATAAAATTAAGATGGAACCTATTCATGTCCATGAAAATGTCCTTCTAAATGCAGTAAACAATGATATTAAGATGGTGAATCCACACAAACAGAAGTTCAATGTAGATGATTTGGTAGATATTTTGAAATACAAAACTGCATTTGAGAAGTCTTACCTAGTGAACTGGTGAATGGAGATATTTACAGTTTCCAAAAATGGAGCACACAAACCCAAGATTTTGCATCCTAAACGACAGTGGTAGTGAAGAAATTCCAGGGAGTATTCACACCGAAGAGTTAATGGGTTCTGAAGTGGACGGGTTCCTCATATAGTGGGTCATAAGACACTAAAGGAGCAAAATATTAGTGAAAGGGTTCGGCTTTCCATCAGTGCACAATAGTTGGGTAAACACTCAAATTCTGCTATATAAAAAGACACGCAAACCTCAGACCACACAGCAACGTCACATGTTAGGAAATGCATCAGCTGAGGTGGCAGTGGTATGCTCGATAACTTATCAGCTGAACTACATATCCCTCTGTGGTCCTGGAAGAAGCTTCAAAAAATGTATAGTTCAAGGCCATCTGGGAATTAATAAGCTAGAGAATGCAGGCACAAGGCATGATATAACTTATGCTACAAGTAAAGATAGTCACTTTGCAGACCGGGTATTACCTGAAAAAACTAAGCAGATATGCCGAGGAAAGAACGTTGGTATAGGACAACATGTTGTTGCACTCTTGGTCAAATGGCAATGACTGCCATTCTTAACTTGGATGCTGGAATAAATGTCAGAAAATTTGTAATTGCAGCTCATTGTACACTAAAGAAGAAGAAAAAACCTACGGGTTGTTTAAAAAATTGCAATGGAGAAAAGTGCTTTGAAGCAGAAGAAAGAAAGAAAAACTCTTGTTAAAACGCTAAGGATTCGTCCAGTACCTAAGACATCTCGTGGAATAATTCCGTTCCTTATTTCTGCACTTGCCACTCTGTTGGTTGTTGATTCGTTAGCAGGAGGAGCTGCTGCTATAACTCATGCAGTAAAGACTTCACAACATGCAGAGAAGCAACTACCAGAAGATTGAAGGTATAACAGGACAACTGAGGCCATCGCAATGGGTAAAGAAGTATATTTAATACTACACAGAAAACGGCTTGGTCTGTTCCTAAAAAAATCTCATAGTGATACTGTCAGACAGACCACGTACAATCAAAGATCTGCTTAAACTCGTCAGAATATTCAGAATACGATATTTTATAGTGTGTTTATGCAGAATACATTGCCAAAGACAGTGTGGAAATCTAAAGGATGCGGAAGCGGAATTGTCAATTTAGAACGGGGGGGGGGGGGGAAGTGGGGGGGGGGGGAGGAGGGGAGGAATGCAACTCATTAGGTTGTGTATGTTAAAAATATAACGGAATAGCATCTACTATTTTGACTCATTCAGCAATTTACGATCGTCTGAAAAATTGTGTCGTTACTTCACCGAGAGAAGCCAGGTGTTGTATAATTTTCAGCAGTACTAGGACTTCAGTTAATTGGACATTACTGCTTAATGCTTGTCGTGACAACTGCATGAAAATAGGCAGCATGCACTTCACTGCATCAGTTTCAGAGTACCGTGATATACACTCTAACGTTAAAACAAAGTTCGCTTACATTAAAAGGAATACTACTTTCTTCCAATAGATCATAGCAAGAAGGAGTGGAATATCGCACTGATTCGTGACATTATTATGGTGGATGAATGCCTGCTTGTCAGATATCTGTGGTGATGGTAGTAATGATGCAGAGTTTCTATGACTGCTTAATAAATACGAAGTACGGCCTCTATCGCCTCCACCTATATCGTACTCAATGAGGCTCTTGCGTAAAGTAATTGAGAAGAGTGTAGGGTGGTGTGATCCTTTAATGCAGTCAGTAATTCGTAGTTTATATTAATTATCTGTCTATACATACTTCTGTATGTAAGTGTACGTATATGTATAGGTAGACTATCTTGAAATACGTGTTTCAGAATTGTTTGATGACCCAGAACACCAGTTTTTGCAAGCAGTGTCCAGAGGTAGGTTTCAACATCTCGACTTCCATGGGCCGGATCATTGCGGCAACATCACGACTGGGCCCACTGTTGATGCAATAATTTCCATCCTACCCTTCGTGAGCGGGTCCATCTACGTTGCATCACCGTGTACCATCGTCACCTTCTTCAGGCTCTCTGACTATCATCTTCGTCCTAATAGTAGCAGCTCCACATTATAACTTGTTAAAGAACCTCAGGCAGATAATGCAGCTGAATTAGGCTACACTATGGTTGCTGGGGCTTTCAGGGATAGTATACTGCAATTTCACATTGATAACACCTATATGGGGCATCGAGGCGTGGCTACCTTCCTTCATGCTTGCCGAATTGTGTTGGAAAGGGAGATCCTTGGAGTCATTAACGACCAGCAGTATCCTGCAGTCAGCTTCAAATTCTGTGCTATGAGATACACCTGCCTCCCCCGCCCCCCCCACCCTCCCTCCAAGGAAGGCAGCAATGCTACAAAGAAATTTGGTAGAAAGACGGCGTGATATTATGAGCTGAGTCAATTACAGAATGGTGTGGAAATTTTATTATTTATTATCATTCTGAGACATTGATCCGATACGCAGGAAAGACAGTCTGATAAAGTGCTCAGGCGTGCTTTCCACCTTGATAATTACTCGCACGTTTCTGATGAAATTAATGGGGGTCCAGTTTCTTCCCTCGTAGATGAGGAGGATGAATATAACCGCCTGGTCGCTTCTGGCTTACGACAATTCCACAGATCATGCCCAAGTTACAGACGCGTAGAAAATTTATAACACCTGCGAGTATTATAACCTCAAAGACACCTCGTTTTCCATCACAAACATAAACTACCAAAATTTGAGAGGCAGAACCCTAATTATTAGGTTAATGTTTACGGTCAGGATCCAGATGAGAAAAAAAGACAAGCCAGGAAATGGGAAGCATAGTCAGGCCCCACTGCTTTCCAAATGTAGCTGATCAGAATACCAAACATCTGAAAACTTCATGGGAGACTCTTTACACTAGGAAGATTCCAAGAATCACATATGTTTGATTGCTTGATCCAGGAACTAGTATGTGTGGAAATGCCGACTGAGGACAAAAATTTCTTAAAATATGAGAATGGTCACAATAAGAAATACTGTCTCTTTATTTTATACACTAACTTTGAATGCTTACTAATTTCTGTGCTGGATTGTGAAGGTGATCCCACAGCCTCTCACATAACTTCCACGAAACGACAGGTATCATATGTAGCAGTGTATAATTTTATATCCTCATATGATTACAGTCTCAACAAATTCATATCATATATCAGAGTTAATCCTTCCAGACGGTTGCGCTGTTACGCTGATTATTCATATTCTTTGTGGCAATAACCACTCAGAGGAGAACGATGCATTATACAAGGAGGCAGTCGAAAGTCATATTTGTGCGCTGCTGTTGGGAGAAAAGCAGAAACTGCACATAGAGCCCACAGTCACCTAATGGTGAAGTTGCATGGCGCAGCTCACAGTGCACACAAAGTGAAGTAAACTACCATGATACATACTCATCTTCTTCCGAAATTTCATCCTCCCAGTGAATCACATCAAGAATATCACTCTGCTTGTTGAATTCATTGTGGTTCATGCACGCACCTCCTTAAAAACATGCGAGGAGTATCCACATATCAGTGGAGCCACATATCCCAATGATGCAAAGTTTCAGCTTGTGTTGAAGAAGTGGGTCTTTCCACATGAATGTCTGGATTAGACGGAGAGATCTCATTGCCTGATATACTTGCACTCACCAGCAAACTCACAGATACTGTCATAGTAGAGGCGGGATATAGACACGTGGCGAATGTTTGGTAGGAGTTCAACATCTCCGATTTAAAGGGATATGCTAAATTTTACATGTAGAAGATGCATGCTTGCTAGCAAACTGGATTATGCCGTCTATCACATGGCGAAGATGCTAATCAACATCGAACCTTTGACTGATGTTGATATGTTGTTTTTTCTTCAAAGGCAGAATCTGTGCGGGGAGTTCACCGGTACACACAATGTCATACCATGGCAAACAGCTCATGAGTGATTGAAGATGAGTACAGACCATGTGATAATTTGAGCTACAGATTTTACTTGGAAGCAGACAAGTGTCTCTGTCATTTGGAGGGTTTTGTTGGCTGTCCAAAAATGAGATCGTCAGAGCGAAAAAAAGAAGATCCATTGTGTGGCTGCTGATGCTGGTTTGGGATATGTTCTGGACGTAGACTTGGAATATCCTGCCAATTTGCATACATAGCGGCTTGCCATTTTGCCCAGAGCACCCAGTACCGCGAAATGGATCCGTCTACAAGCTGATGATAAAGCTGGTAAGCAGAGATACATTCTACACTATAGAAAACTTCATCAGCGTCTCCCGTTAGATATGCGACTTACTAGAATCACCCATGTGATTTGTCTGGGTGAAAGAGTATATTATTGTTAATACCGAATGAGAGTTCTTATGACATGCGATTTTGTAAAATATTTTTATAAATTAATAAATAACTAAATAAACAGGAAAACAGACATAGAAAACATTCAGAAAAAGGAACGAAAAATCATAAGAAAAACGTTTAGGCCCAAAATTTGTAGATGATAGTATCGGCTCAGAGGGAAACAGGAAATCAAACAGTACTCTAATATTCATAGTGACATTAGAAAACGCAGATTAAGATTCTATGAACGCATCAAAAGGGGGAGAGACTTACAAAGCAAGTAGTTGAATTTTATGAAAACAGGAGTAAATCTAAAACAGACCCAGAATTACACCAGAGAATATCTAAAACAGGGAAATCTCAGACCCAAAATTCACAGGTGGCAAGATGACCAAGAGGAGAAACCAAAGAACAAGACTGGAACAACGTGGTGTCAAGAAAGAAAAGAAGCCCATAGGAAAAGAATGAAAAAAGCATGGGCACAAAGAAAGGCAAATGCACACCACTAAGGACTTTGCATAGTCCTAATAGGCTCCCATTCGCAAATATATATATATATATATATATATATATATATATATATATATATATATATATATATATGTGTGTGTGTGTGTGTGTGTGTGTGTGTGTGTGTGTGTGTGTGTGTGTGTGTTGGACCAGCGCAAATGTTAAGTGGGCCACAGTCTTCAGTTAAGGACTAGCCACTGAAGACATAGCTAAAGTTTCAATGAATTTCAAAAAGCCTGTCTATATCGGTATGTGTATTCCGAACCTATTCAAAACTCTACATCTATCGATACCACTACAAATTTGCAAAGTCAAACTTATCTCAAATTACTTTGATGGATACAGACTGTTTCATCTACTAAGTAAACCCATATGAAGAAATTTGATACAATTACAAGAAATACGACGGTTCTGGATATGCAGTTGATAATCCTTACAGCCTAACACCTCAGAACAAGCAAGTTATCAGCCTGATCAAAGACCAGGTGAATGGCTTGTGGACTGCGGAATTTGTGGGGCTCAGATCAAAAATATATGCATAATATATAGATTCAGTTGCCACCTAAAGATGTGCTAAGGCCGTATGGCCTTACAGGCTCTTACAGTAAAGACTAAAGAAGTATTTGCACATTGGTTAATCAGCTCCATATATGGTGCATCAAGTGGTCTTTTGAATGCGAGGCCATGAGGTGGATACTGCACTACAACTGAAACTTGGTCTGCCATGCCATGATGACAAACGCTTCATCTATATGTGTATGTGTGTGTGTGTGTGTGTGTGTGTGTGTGTGTGTGTGTGTGTGTGTTTGTGTGTGTACAATATTCAAAAATTCAGTGCCCAATCTAAAAGGAAATATACAGGAGGCAACATAGGATTGGGGTCTGTAACAATAACATCAGAAACTGTTTAAACAGTGTAAGTAAGAGTGTAAGGTGTCAGGCAAATCCAACACCTTCCATGAAAACCCTGACATGATAAGCAAATCCAGTAGTATGTCACATAGCTCGGAATAAATCGTGACATTTAATTAACCAAAGTAATACGAGTAACGAGTGAGCAAATGGAATACCACAGACTAACACAAGAATGCCTAAATGCATGTCGTACCTTCCCACCGTGAGACAGGCGCAGTTCCGAGGAGAGAAACGAGGACAGAAGCCGAGAGCAGAACCGTGTTAAGCTGGAAGGCCATACGATAATGGATGGACTGGACACCCACGTCGCCAGCTAATCACTAGGGCCACATCGCCCGCAAGTTTTAGCGTGAGACTTTTTCGCGTCTGTGTTACGTTAGGACCAGCCCCCAGCCCATGTTAAAAGCTAGAGCCCTCCAGAGGGACAGTGCAGACCTTACGATAACGCTAAAAGGACGACACAAGCTGCAAGATTTAGCATGAGACTTTTTCGCGTCTCTGTTACGTTGCAAACTTTAAAAACATTGCTCCACCTCGAAAAGTATAGCGTTTCTCATTGGATAGACAGAATTTTTGTAGGTAGAGCTTAAGGTTAACATTGAGACTCTGATTGGTGAGATAAAAACTCAGCCAGATAGTTTTCTTTAAACCGACTTCGGTAAAATGGTAGTAAGGAGAAGTTAGGACAAGAGTTGCTTCCGAGATCGAGAGGTGAGCGGGGCTGTGAGCCGGCCGCCGCCCTGACGCTGCCCAAACACCGACAAGGTAATGAATGCACGCGATGCTGTATTTTTGAGCACATAAGGCTTAACTCAGAACTGCAGAACTCTCATCTGTTACAGCCTCTTTTTGCGTAATACTAGTGTCGATCGTCAATTAAAGCTCATGATGTTCACATTTGCCACTTGAAGTAAAAATCTGAAATGGGATGATTTTTTTGTTTTATTGTTATTGAGAAGCCAAATCAGCCATTGTAATTTACGACAAGTTAGATAAGTAATTAAAGATAATTGAGGGTCACTGTAGACCATTTTGATAGTTTTCTCTTTTGTGAAACTTAATTTAAACCTAGATTATAGATGTCATATGGCATAGGTCATCCTTCGATTCATTGTAGAACTTGTAAACCCATTCAGGGAATATACGTTCACATTTTTGTTGAACGCAGTTGGTTTTTGCCATCCTGTATTAAAACATTTCCTTTTATCAATAGTGCAATTTATAAACAATGTTTTGTGAGTAGAATAAAATTTCCAATAAACTTAACTGCTTTTTCGACGTTATTTTACCAGCTAACTAAAAATAGGAAAGCCTTGAATCCCTTCCACTAAATTTAGTTAGTATTAAGATTCTTTTACAGGGAGTGCAGTGGAGCTGAGGCTGAGATCATTAAACATTTGGTTATATCATCGCTAGTCTCACTGAGCTCTTCTGAATTCTACATGTCATGTGTGGTCTGGCGTCTCCTTACCAGCAACAGTTCCCAGGTTCAAACTAGTCAATTCCCTAAAAAACACGCTCAGGGCGTCGTTGCGCGATAGTGGTAGGGAGACACGGTATAGAACAATCAGACACCACCATGAATGTTTAGAAGAGAATGTCTTAATGTTATTAATTTGCCTCGATAGGCCAGCACATCTGTAAAATATACGTGCAATAATTTTCTAAGTCGTGCATGGAAGCAGTACTATGTTAATGTTGTCGTCATGCTATATCTTGGTGCTGTGATGAGTGCACACAAATTCATGGTTTTTACTAATAATAAAACAACCAGAAAACGCTTAGTGATAGTCTTCTTCTTCCTAACTCCAGTTAGAATGAGACATAAACCATATTCTGGCTGTCATTATTCTTAGTTAAAATAGGAACAGCAAAACAGTGACAAGAAAAAAATCTTATTGTAAACATATCCAAAAATTCCTAAACAATAATCTTACTCAACCCCGATGACAATGCACTGAGCAACAATCAAGAAACAAATACACTCCTGGAAATAGAAATAAGAACACAGTGAATTCATTGTCCCAGGAAGGGGAAACTTTATTGACACATTCCTGGGGTCAGATACATCACATGATCACACTGACAGAACCACAGGCAACAGAGCATGCACAATGTCGGCACTAGTACAGTGTATATCCACCTTTCGCAGCAATGCAGGCTGCTATTCTCCCATGGAGACGATCGTAGAGATGCTGGATGTAGTCCTGTGGAACGGCTTGCCATGCCATTTCCACCTGGCGCCTCAGGTGGACCAGCGTTCGTGCTGGACGTGCAGACCGCGTGAGACGACGCTTCATCCAATCCCAAACATGCTCAATGGGGGACAGATCCGGAGATCTTGCTGGCCAGGATAGTTGACTTACACCTTCTAGAGCACGTTGGGTGGCACGGGATACATGCGGACGTGCATTGTCCTGTTGGAACAGCAAGTTCCCTTGCCGGTCTAGGAATGGTAGAACGATGGGTTCGATGACGGTTTGGGTGTACCGTACACTATTCAGTGTCCCCTCGACGATCACCAGAGGTGACGGCCAGTGTAGGAGATCGCTCCCCACACCATGATGCCGGGTGTTGACCCTGTGTGCCTCGGTCGTATGCAGTCCTGATTGTGGCGCTCACCTGCACGGCGCCAAACACGCATACGACCATCATTGGCATGGAGACGGTTGCGAATGGTCCTCGCCGATACCCCAGGAGCAACAGTGTCCCTAATTTGCTGGGAAGTGGCGGTGCTGTCCCCTACGGCACTGCGTAGGATCCTACGGTCTTGGCGTGTATCCGTGCGTCGCTGCGGTCCGGTCCCAGGTCGTCGGGAACGTGCACCTTCCGCCGACCACTGGCGACAACATCGATGTACTGTGGAGACCTCACGCCCCACGTGTTGAGCAATTCGGCGGTACGTCCACCGGGCCTCCCGCATGCCCACTATACGCCCTCGCTCAAAGTCCGTCAACTGCACATACGGTTCACGTCCACGCTGTCGCGGCATGCTACCAGTGTTAAAGACTGCGATGGAGCTCCGTATGCCACGGAAAACTGGCTGACACTGACGGCAGCGGTGCACAAATGCTGCGCAGCTAGCGCCATTCGACGGCCAACACCACCGTTCCTGGTGTGTCCGCTGTGCCGTGCGTGTGATCATTGCTTGTACAGCCCTCTCGCAGTGTCCGGAGCAAGTATGGTGGGTCTGACACACCGGTGTCAATGTGTTCTTTTTTCCATTTCCAGGAGTGTATATCAATATCAGCCTGTAACAGCTTTATAAGTGCCGCCCAAACTGCACTGTTTAACAAAGATGAGCAACTGCCACAGAAAGGAGATATACTCAACCAGCATCAACCACTACTGACTACACACCTAGTGCTAACTGACAACATAACTACACAGAGCTACCTACTATTACACAAACAAAAGGAAGCAATGCAACACTAAAATACTGACAACTACATACAGTAATCGAATTGCGATCTACGCGCGAGTAGAACGATCACAGTTCAATAAAATATGACTCTCTTATGCACTCTGATCGCACTGTGCAATACCGAATTTCGATTCACGCGATTTTTATCGGCTTCACTGTGTTTTAAAATACCACAGCCAATCGATCCACCACGCCTCAGCACCTACTCCTGAAAACTGAATTCAACCCCTTGGCCAACAGAAGACAGGTGCTAACAGCGTGCCACTAGGTCCCGACACCACCCTCAAGATTCGTTCGCCATCACAACACCAGCCTCAAGTGCTGGCACAAAACGATGCACTTTCCCGCTCCTTGTGGATGCCTGTGTCCTGCGGCTGCTTCTTGGACAAACACGCCTACACAAACAAACCACGGCGACACAAGCATGTGTGACCAATGCATAGTAACATACCCGGTGCTGCCCCACAACCTGTCAGCCGCTGCCATAGCGACCAGCGTCGCTGTTTGACCGGTACAGCACATTGTCTTCTGGTGTGTTGTGCAGCACCAGGAAAGCTCGGAACGTCGCTCCTCTTTCTCATCCTCCTCCTACTGCTGCTGCTGTTTACGCTTTAACCCGACGTGCTCTTCTGGCCACATTCCGAATGCCAAAGCAGCACTGTCGCACATATCAGGGCGGGCAGGAAGACGAGCGCACAGAAAAATTATTTAAATTTATTTCTTATAGAAATGGTTCAAATGGCCCTGAGTACTATGGGACTTAACTTCTAAGGTCATCAGTCCCCTAGAACTTAGAACTACTGAAACCTAGCTAACCTAAGGACATCACACACATCCATGCCCGAGGCAGGACTCGAACCTTCGACCGTAGCAGTCGCGCGGTTCTGGACTGAAGCGCCTAGAAGCGCTTGGCCACCGCGGCCGGCTTTATTATAGAATTTGTAATGTTACATACAACCTTTTTGTGTATATGGATTAGTGAGAAATTGAACTAGAAGAAACAATATCACTGAGCTTCTCAAGCAGTTAAGTTGAACAACATTTATTCTTCTCCTAACTGCTAGTTTCGGGCATAAAGAGCTTTCCACATATTTACATAGTTTCACATTCCTACTGATTAATGTCGTATGGTGTAATTTCGTGAAGTAATTTATCCACATCTACAGCATCATGTCTGCTCCACAATTTACACTTAAGTGCCTGGCAGAGGGTTCATACAATCACATTCAGACTACTTCTCTAGTGTTACATACCCGAAAAGTGTATGGAAAAAATTAACACTTAAATCTTTCCGTACGAGTTTGGATTGCTCTTATTTTATTACTACGGGCATTTCTTCCTATGTGGATTCGAGTCGATAAACTATGTTCGCTAAAGTTGATATGCAGAGTGTTTGAGAAAGAACTCCCTAGTTTTAATCTGACCTAGAATCTGTACAAGGTGATATACACCATTCTAGTTTGTGGTGTTTGAGTCATCAACTCTCCAAGTTGGCTCCCCTGCAGTTGCCATGTCTGCTTGACCTTGAAACGGTACCAGTGCTGATTTCTTTTCCTCTGTTCCCTCAGTTCAGTTCAGGCGTGCGTGCAGTGCAGTGCAGAGCAACTCAGCAACATTGTGTACTCCGCAAGAGAAAGAGCATCAACATGAAGTTATTCAGCATCAACGTGACTCTCCGAAAATTAATGTATGGTGCGGTTTGATAGAAGATCGTGTGATTTGTCCTTTCATTTTTGTAGAAAAAGCAAAACAGGGGACGTTTACTTTGACATGTTGACAGAGTACGTCTTTCCCCAAATGGACGATACTGAGGCGGAAAAAGGGGCTTGTCTTTTTCCAACAAGATGGCGCCTCACCTCATTAGATAACCATGTGGTGTGGCTCTTGACACGCGCTTTCCAGGAGGGTGGACAGGCACGGCTGGCCCAATACCTTGGCCACCACAAAGCCCAGACTTAATCCCATGGGACTTCTTCTCTTGGGGCTACATAAAAAATGTTGAGTACAGTGAAGAGACCAGAGACATCTATCCTTTACGGGAAAAAATCATCGTGGCAGTTGGGGCAGTTGCACTTGAAATGTTGGGGAATACGTGGCGAGAAGTGGAATATCGTCTCGATGTGTCAGGGTAACAAATAGAATCCACATTGAAGTCTACTAACATTTAAAAAAATTGAAGAAATTCTCTTTAACGATATGTACTCATTGATGTAATGTTTCATTAATTTCCCCATTAAATTTATACTTAAAACTAATGGGTTCCAAATTCTCATTCATTCCTCAGCTCGCTCATGTACTAATACGCTTATCTTTATTAAATATAAGTGAATGTACTAATTTCTTAATTTGTAAATGGTCAGGGTGAAGTGATACACATGAAACAATTACGTGAATGTAGCCTGGAAAATGACTTGTTCCACTTCGTTTCAACTGAAATCATGCAAATGATCTATGAAATACATTATTAACTAAGAATGGTGGAAGATATTCCTTAATTTTATTTCCATTTGAGGAGACATGAACATACACATGATGTAACTTGTCTTCAGTCTGTCGATTAACATTGGCCCGGTGGCACACTCTCCATAGAGACACTAATCGTGACATTTGTGGTCAAAAAATTTGTGTGTACTCCTAAGGGACCAAACTGCTGAGGTCATCGGTCCCTAGACTTACATACTACTTAAACTAACTTATGCTAAGAACAACACACACACACACACACACACACACACACACACACACACACACACACACACACACACACACACACACATGACCGAGGGAGGACTCGAACCTCTGGCGGGAGGGAGCTGACATTTGTGTCTACCTAAAGAACAACTGCACAGTTTCACTCGAAATGACGTTCCGTATGGCTACGCTTCGAGTCATTTGAACATGTTCCGTGCATACTAGCGGAAAAGTAGGACAGTCGTACAACTCTTTCAAAACGGTTCGTGGCTCCAAGCACTATGGGACTTAACATCAGAGGTCATCAGTCCCATAGAGTTAGAACTACTTAGACCGAACTAACCTAAGGACATCACACACACCCATACCCGAGGCAGGATTCGAACCTGCGACCGTAGCAGCAGCGCGGTTCCGGACTGAAGCGCCTAGAACCGCTAGGCCACAGCGGACAGCTACATCTCTTTCAATAATCAATTTAGAACCTATGGTCGTATCAACACACGCCATACAACATAGAATGGAAAAACAAACTGATCGGAAAATAACGTCTAATATGGGAAACGAATATGGAAATACTTAATGCTTTCTTGAGTCGGTTTAAAGAAATAAGAACATATTTTAGAACTATGTATAAAAAGCCTTTATTGTGAAAGTTTCTGAATATTCGAACAGCATCAAAGTCCCTGATATTACCTTCTCCTTGTGTTTAATTTTCGTTGTTGACAACATCTGGCCAAGACTGTTTCGACTCTGCTGTCCTTCAATCTTTTACATTTAATTTTTTACATAAAACTCGTGGGAAATAATGGAAAAATTATGTATTATCATGCAGCAATGCTATGATCTCTTGACCAGCAACGTATTCAAATTGATTAAGTTTCTGTTTTAAGAGTACAGCATTTTTAGTCTCATACACTACGCAACATGATTTTTGATGTTTGCGTAATTTTCTGTGTTCCTGAAATACTTCTTTCCACTAATTTCAGATCTGTTATTAGTTCTTTTATATCATGTACAGCGTGTTCAAAACTCAAGTAAACTCATTTTTCATTTAAACCTAAAT
Organism: Schistocerca gregaria; assembly: GCF_023897955.1. Classification (NCBI taxonomy): domain Eukaryota; kingdom Metazoa; phylum Arthropoda; class Insecta; order Orthoptera; family Acrididae; genus Schistocerca; species Schistocerca gregaria. The sequence goes on from NC_064924.1 coordinate 541,926,253, forward strand.
TCCTCACAGAGAAATTTTATTGCAAGTAAAGGAACTTTTATTTTAGTAAAATGAAATACAGCAAATTTTGTATTGTGGGTATCCACAGCTGTAGAATGGAAAGGTAATGAATAAGACCGCTTTAGCTGTGTGATAAATCTTTATTTACGATCAGATTAATTTCGTAGCGTTAGAGCCACATCATCATGGATACTAATTTATTTTGTCCCGGTTGGGCTCAGTTCGTTTAGGTAGTCACTTCGCATCTCATATTGTCACGACGACGTTAAGCTTTAAGCCTTAGATTTCCTGTATCGTGATAGTGTTCCCTGAATTCTATTCTATTTTAAATTGGACTACCAGTCTCTTGCAAAATGAGGAGCTACTTGATTGATAAGTAGCGGCTCCGGTCTTGTAAACTGACATAAGGACGTAAGAGCGGTGTGCTGACAACATGCCCCTATGCATCTGCATCCGGTGACGCCTGTTGGCTGAGGATGACAAGGGCGGCCTGTTGGTACCGTTGCGCCTTCATGGCCTATTCAGACCTATTTAAGTTCTTTTTTTCTCTCAACGACCTATTGACAGTTAAATCGTCTTATCACAACTGGAAAAAGAATGTTAGATCGCCTACTGCTTATCGTTTAGAATGTTGTTGTTATTGTGGTCTTCAGTCCAGAGACTGGTTTGATGCAGCTCTCCAAGCTATTCTATCCTGTGCAAGCTGCTTCATCTCCCAGTACCTACTGTAACCTACATCCATCTGAATCTGCTTAGTGTATTCATCTCTTGGTCGCCCTCTTCGATTTTTACCTTCCATGCTGCCCTCCAGTGCTAAATTGGTGATCCCTTGATCCCTCAGAACATGTCCTACCAACCGATCCCTTCTTCTAGTCAAGTTGTGCCACAAACTTCTCTTCTCCCCAATCCTATTCAACAGTTATGTGATCTACCTATCTAATCTTCAGCATTCTTCTGTAGCACCACATTTATAAACCTTCTGTTCTCTTCTTGTCCAAACTAGTTATCGTACAAGTGTCACTTCCATACATGGCTACAATCCATACAAATACTTTTAGAAACTACTTCTTGACACTTGAATCTATACTCATTGTTAACAAATTTCTCTTCTTCAGAAACGCTTTCCTTGCCATTGTCAGTCTACATTTTATATCCTCTCTACTTCGACCATCATCAGTTGTTTTGCTCCCCAAATAGCAAAACTCCTTTACTATTTTAAGTGTCTCATTTCCTAATCTAACTCCCTCAGCATCACCCGACTTAATTCGACTACATTCCATTATCCTCGTTTTGCTTTTGTTGATGTTCATCTTATATCCTCCTTTCAAGACACTGTCCATTCCGTTCAACTGCTCTTCCAAGTCTTTTGCTGTCTCTGACAGAATTACAATGTTATCGGCGAATCTCAACGTTTTTATTTCTTCTCCACGGACTTTAATACCTACTTCGAATTTTTCTTTTGTTTCCTTCAATGCTTTCTCAATATACAGATTGAATAACATTGGGGAGAGGCTACAATCCTGTCTCACTCCCTTCCCAACCACTGCTACCCTTTCATGTCCCTCGACTCTTATAACTGCCATCTGGTTTCTGTACAAATTGTAAATAGCTTTTCGCTCTCAGTATTTTACCCCTGCCACCTTCAGAATTTGAAAGAGAGTATTCCAGTCAACATTTTCATAAGCTTTCTCTAAGTCTACAAATGCTAGAAACGTAGGTTTGCCTTCCCTTAATCTAGCTTCTAAGGTAAGTCGTAGGGTCAGTATTGCCTCACGTGGGCCGATATTTCTACGGAATCCAAACTGATCTTCCCCGAGGTCGGCTTCTAACAGTTTTTCCATTCGTCTCTAAAGAATTCGAGTTAGTATTTTGCAGCTATGACTTATTAAGCTGATAGTTCGGTAATTTTCACATCTGTCAACACCTGCTTTCTTTGGGATTTGAATTATTATATTCTTCTTGAAGTCTGAGGGTATTTCGCCTGTCTCATACATCTAGCTCACCAGATGGTAGAATTTTGTCAGGACTAGCTCTCCCAAGGCTGTCAGTAGTTCTAATGGAATGTTGTCTACTCTCGGGGCCTTGTTTCGAATTAGGTCTTTCAGTGCTCTGTGAAACTCGTCACGTAGTATCATATCTCCCGTTTCATCTACCTCCTCTTCCATTTCCATAATATTGTCCTCAAGATAATCGCCCCTGTATAGACCCTCTATATACTCCGTCCACCTTTCAGCTTTTCCTTCTTTGCTTAGAAATGGGTTTCCATCTGAGCTCTTGATATTAATGCAAGTGGTTCTCTTTTTTCCAAAGGTCTCTTTAATTTTCCCTTCATGAGATAAGCCTCTACATCCTCACATTTGTCCTCTAGCCATCCCTGCTTAGCCATTTTGCACTTCCTGTCGATCTCTTTTTTGAAGCGTTTGTATTCCTTTTTGCCTGCTTCACTTACTGCATTTTTGTATTTTCTCCTTTCATCAATTAAATTCAGTATTTCTTCTGTTACCCAGGGATTTCTACTAGCCTCCGTCTTTTTACCTACTTCATCCTCTGCTGCCTTCACTACTTCATCCCTCAAAGCTACCCATTCTTCTTCTACTGTATTTGTTTCCCTTATGCTCTCCCTGAAACTCTTTACAACCTCTAGTTCTTTCAGTTTATCCATGTCCCATCTCCTTAGTTTCCCACCTTTTTTCAGTTTCTTCAGTTATAATCTACAGTTCATAACCAATAGATTGTGGTCAGAGTCCACATCTGCCCCTGGAAATGTCTCACAATTTAAAACCTGATTCCTAAATCTCTGTCGTACTATTATATAATCTATCTGAAACCTGTCAGTATCTCCAGGATTCTTCCATGTATACAACCTTCTTTTATGATTCTTGAACCAAGTGTTAGCTATGATTGAGTTGTGCTCTGTGCAAAATTCTACCAGGAGGCTTCCTCTTTCGTTTCTTACCCCCAATCCATATTCACCTACTACGTTTCCATCTCTCCCTTTTCTACTGACGAATTCCAGTCACCCATGACTATTAAATTTTCGTCGCCCTTCACTATCTGAACAATTTCTTTTATTTCATCATACATTTCTTCAATTTCTTCGTCATCTGCAGAGCTTGTTGGCATATAAACTTGTACTACTGTGGTAGGCGTGGGCTTCGTATCTATCTTGGCCACAATAATGCGTTCACTATGCTGTTTGTAGTAGCTTACCCGCATTCCTATTTTCCTATTCATTATTAAACCTACTCCTGCATTACCCGTATTTGATTTTGTGTTTATAACCCTGTAGTCACCTGACCAAAAGTCTTGTTCATCCTGCCACCGAACTCCACTAATTCCCACTATTTCTAACTTTAACCTATACATTTCCCTTTTTAAATTTTCTAACCTACCTGCCCGATTAAGGGATCTGACATTCCACGCTCCGATCCGTAGAACGCCAGTTTTCTTTCTCCTGATAATATCCTCTTGAGTAGTCTTCGCCCAGATATCCAAATGGGGGACTATTTTACCTCCGGAATATTTTACCCAAGAGGACGCCATCATTATGTAACCATACAGTAAAGCTGCATGCCCTCGGGAAAAATTACGGCTGTAGTTTCCCCTTGCTTTCAGCCGTTCGCAGTACCAGCACAGAAAGGCCGTTTTGGTTAGTGTTACAAGGCCAGATCAGTCAATCATCCAGACTGTTACCCCTGCAATTACTGGAAAGGCCGCTGCCCCTCTTCAGGAACCACACGTTTGTCTGGCCTCCCAACAGATACCCCTCCGTTGTGGTTGTACCTACGGTACGGCTATCTGTATCGCTGAGGCACGCAAGCCTCCCCACCAACGGCAAGGTCCATGGTTCATGGGAGGAATCGTTTAGAATATAGTTGGAAATAAATCCACATCACCGAAAATGTGGCTCTAAACACAGCGAAACTAATTGGATCAGAAATAAAGATTTATCATACAGCTCATGTAGTCTTACTGATCATGGTAAGATTGAGCCATGGTGCGGCTCGCGTTAGTGGTGGCCAGATGGTATCGTTCAGTTGGCATGATTGCGGTTGTTTGTCTTCTTCTCGTTGACTGGCGCCACTCGGTTTCGAAAGCGTTGGCTGTACGCTAGTGGCAGCAGCCAGGGTTATCGATATGTACTACTGTTGCCCTATCTTTGTTGCGACGTCGTTGCTTTTCCGTGTCGTGTGAGTGGGCCATTTCGGTTCCCTGACTAAGGAGGAGCCAGGGACGCGCAGTGCCAGAATACGCCGATACCGCTGACGGCACGCATGGACTGCCGGATGGAAGGACTGTTGTCACAAGAGTGCACGCCCTCGTCGTAAACTAGATCCGGCAAGCTTTAAGAGTAGAGCGGAGTCAGTCACCCGTGTGGGCCCCGTTGTACGTATGTGATATTGTGGCAGATTACCATCGCGCCGTCATGTGCAGTTTGGTGGATCTGCGTAGTGCGTACTTGAAGACCCTACTGTATTAAAATCACTTGGCTCAGACGGTGCAGTTACTCAACTGTGAATTAATAACGCAGTGAAGAGATTTGTTTCATTCCGACAACCGTCGTCAGAGTTGTCCCAGTGCGTTTGTATGCCTAATGAATTTGATGTCACTCATTTGGTACTTCGTTTTGGCTCGCTTTGCGGTTGTTTCCGCAATGACGTGTGGATGCTGATTCTGGTTGGTTGCATTTCGGATTTGCCTCACACACAAATCGAGTGATGATTTAGTTAGTGTTAGTTTGTCTGGTGTGCCTGTACTATGACTTGTTTGTTCAGATTTTCGGATTTGTGGAATCAGACGGAAATCTGGTAGTGGTTCCTTTCTCGTTCCGGGCGCTCTAAACACAGTATTCTGGGGCCGTAGTGCAGACCGCCGGTTGCGGCTTTGGCGTATTTTTCCATTGCTGCATTTGGTTTATCGAACGTCAGGTAGCTTCAGAGAGATTATCATTAGTCATTCATTAGACTGCCACTAGTCTGAGTTACCATCTTGTGAAGTGAATGCAACTCTTGGCTGCCTATCTCATCGCTCGCGAAAGAGTTTGTTGCTGGACCTTCCCAGAGGTCCGTCAGAGCACCCTCTGGATCAGTTGCTTGTTTTTTAACTATTGTCTTTTACAATATGTTTCAGTTTTTTTAAATATTACTACCGTTCTTGGCTTGTAAAGCCTTCAGCCGTGATTGTGGTCATTTGCTTTAAAGTCCTATTTGGTATTTGTATCTTAGCAGTAAGCCTTAAAACCTTATTTACTGCCATTCCTGGCCTCTGATGCCTTCTGCTGTGTTTGTGGCCACTTACCTTTTAATATTTCAATACCTGTAACTTGTAAATTGCAACGAGTCCTTAAACATTCTTAATTTGTTGTCATTCATGGCGTGTGGGGCCTTCAGCCATGATCACGATGGCTTCTTTTCTTCAAACATTATTTGTATCCGTATTTTACTGTGATTTGCTAAATTGTAACGCACTGAAAAGTTGTTTGTTCCTTCATTAATAAACTGTGGTATTTTTTTATTTATTATAGTTTGGAATTACTAATTTAAAAATAAATGTGTGTAACTGTAAAAGGCAACCAATAGTAACTGATTACGGCCCCGTCCACAGTCGTAACCGAATCCTGCCTTCCCTTGACTATCAGGTCACAAAGGTGGAGTAGCTGGACTCACTTATCTCACCCACCTGCCTGTTAGGTAGGAAAATTTAGTTCATCGTTGACATGCTTTAGTGTTGTGTGATTATATTTGTGTTGTTAAATGTCGTTTTGCGGTTTCTTACCAATGACTTCCGGTAAGCATTTGAATAATCCAAACGTACTGTTTACATTTATTGGAGCTACGTAATTGCTAAGCAAAGACAGGACTTTAACAGTATCGTGAAAAATGTGTACTATGAATATTAAGTTATAAGGCTAGGTGATCATGACAAAACCTGGACATTGCACAAGATATGCCATACATGTGTTGAGGGACTGAGCCAGGAAATCAATGCCTCTTGCAATTCCCATGGTTTGGAGGGAGCCGGAAAATCATGGATAAAATTTTTATTTTTGTACGATTAGCCTTGAAGGTCATAACGCAAAAATAAGAATGTAAAATACACCAACATTTATTCGGTGTTACCACCAGTTCTGCATAGCGAGTTTTTCCCTATTCCAATTCCAATTACCGTTCTTAAGATTTGCTGCGGGTGAGCAGCTCAGAAAATGAATGCGATGACGGAGATGATTACAAACCGGAAGAAGATTCTGTGCCAACTAAATGATTTAATTTGTTACTTGAATCTGACAAAAGATGCCGCCTAATTGCTTAGGTCAAGACTGAAAGCAGAACATCTTCTACTAATCGAAGTATCATTCTCTCGCAACAGGAAAAGAAAATCCAAATCACTAAAACTGACTAACGAAGAAAACCGTATGGTTGTGACTGGAGGTTTATTGAACTTCTTTAACGTAAGTAACCGGCCGGTGTGGTCGAGAGATTCTAGGCGCTTCAGTCTGGAACCGCGCGACCGCTACGGTCGCGGTTCGAATCCTGCCTCGGGCATGGATGTGTGTGATGTCATTAGGTTACTTAGGTTTAAGTAGTTCTAAGTTCTAGGGGATTGATGACCTCAGACCTTAAGTCCCATAGTGCTCAGAGCCATTTGAACATTTTTTAACGTAAGTTATGACCCATGCCAGTGGAGGTTCTTTATAGAGTCGTCAAAACGTAGACTAAAAGTTGTATTTTTACGTAATGGAAATTCGTTTGGCTATTACCTGTTGTCAATTCAGTACCCCGTAAGGAGACGTACAAAATCTCAAAGCTATGTTGAAATATGTGAAATATGAAAAACATTTTTGAAAGGTATTTTGGGATTAGAAAGTAGTTGACAAGGTTACACAAAACTACAGTGTTTGTTGTTAATGGGACAGCTGAACCACAGACAAGCGTCAGAATGTACCTAACAGGTCCGAAAGAAAAGCTCTCCAACTGACGCTGTTACCTCCTCTTCACATCAAGTTTGGATTAATGAAACAATTCACTAAAATACTTCCAATAGATGGTGTCTGCTTCTCGCACTTAGTAACAAGAGTTCCAAAACTATCTTATGACAAACTTAAAGAAGAAATGTACTTAGGGCTGCAGATCAGAAATTTGATGAATTACAATTTGTTTGAAAAAAACGGCTTGGATTTCGTTTAAAGAAGTAGTGGCCAACTTTCTGGACAACAACAAACATGCAAATTACAAAACCATAGTTGTAACTGTGGTGCAAAGTTTCACCAAATCAGGATACAGTATGATCATGAAGGTTCATTTTCTACATCACAGGTTCATATCATCCCTGCGAATCTTGGCAATGTCAGTGAAGGACAAGAATTGATCCATCAAGACATCAAGGAAATGGAGCAGAGATCCCAGGGAAGCTGGAATGCTAACATGATGGCTCACTACTATTATATGCTAAAGGGAGATGGCATTGGGAAGGAATAAAGGAAGAGACGTTTCGCTCCATGTCAGAAACAACTCGATGCAGTGAAATCAGCGAAGTAAAATTAAACCGCAATACATGAGTTTTGTTTTTTAACAATTATTAGAATTTTTAAGCTGACACATGCCATTGTAACATCTAATGTTGTGCGTAATGATTGCATAAAACGCTACAAATTAAATAGTTTATTTCTAAAGCAATAAAAGTTCCACGTTAGCTAGAACTTCAGACGTGACTCGAACAAAAATTTGACGTGATACAAAAAAACCAAAATCAAATTGGAAATCAGAATGAAAACTACTTTAAATTATACCATGCAGCCATAAAACATCGTTCCAAAAATTTTAAAATACAGCATAGTGTTATCTGTTCTATTAAAATATATGACGGCTGTAGTATTCCCGTCTATCATTTCAATAATTATTTTGTCACATTCGTCGATATCAAACCTCATTGCTTTGGTCCTTCTGATCTCTGCTTTCGTGTCCTCATAACAGTTCACATTTCCATCTGAATTAGGTAAACATGTTTTAATTACAGTCAAACAAAATGGAACTAAAGTAAAAAGACGAAAAACATCGAATTGGAAGTTGGAAATAGCAACTTCTCTCTCTCTCTCTCTCTCTCTCTCTCTCTCTCTCTCTCTCTCTCTCTCTTTCTCTCTCTCTCTCTCTCCACGTCTTTTTCTCTGTTTTGAACCTTACAGAAATATTTGCTAGTCACAGAACTTGACAACACCGCAACGTATTTCTGTATTTCAGTTTTTTATTTTTCACCATAACTCGACTGAAATCTCTGTAGAAGCGACTAAATGTTACGTTATCCCGTCAATGTGTTCGAATAACCCGCAAGAAACAGCCTATACTTTTGGTTCCACTGCCTTCTATTGGTGCACGTAAATACATTGCCTCACAAAAAAGGCGAAGAACCCAAAAGACATAGTCCGATACCAATATAACTTCGTACACGCACACACCATCGGTGGTTACGTCATCGATTAGAGTTGCAATTCTCTCTAACAAGTAGAGCAGCGTCCAAGGTGCACTAGTGTTGTTCGTGTTTAGTGTTGTTACCAGGCCTGCTACGGCAGATGTTGAGTGATTGCTGAGAAGGACACGGAAATGCCACGTATTAGTGTGAGACAGCGTTGTCACTGCCTGAGACATTTTGAAACGGACCTCTGTATGAGTCTCCATTTGGCCGGCTGGTCGAATCATGGTATATCCAGATCTGTGGGGCATTCAGACGTGACAGTGGGTAGATTGAATGGGAAAGTGGGGGCAGACAAACTGTTCGTCAAGGTTCTGGTCGGCAACGTCTGATGAACACAATGGGGAATCGATGTACTGTGCACCAATTTCATCGTAAAGCCCTCACATCAGCGTCTGCAAGGTAATGGACTGCCCGCAACGTTCTGTGTCATCCCACGCCATTGGTCGGAGGCTGGCAGTAGCTGGAGTCACATGCGTCCACAACGAAACTTTGTCTCGAAACCTGGCAGAAAATCCAAAGAGATTCTGATCCAAAGAGATTAGCAATGAAGATACTATCGAAGACAGTGCTGCCAAAGCAGAGTTACTAAACACAGCCTTCCGAAATGTCTTCACAAAAGAAGACGGAATAAATATTCCAGAATTCCAATCAAGAACAGCTGCCAATATGAGTAAGGTAGAAGAATATATCATCTGAGTAGTAAAGCAACTTAAATCACTTTATAAAGGAAAGTCTTTTGGTCCAGACTGCATACCAATTAGGTTTCTTTCCAAGTATGCTGATGCATTAGCTCCATACTTAAGAATCACATGCAACCATTCGTTATACGAAAGATCCCGAACCCAAAGACTGGAAAGTTGCACAGGTCACACCAATATTCAAGAAAGGTAGTAGGAGTAATCCACTAAATTACTGGCCTATATCGTTAACGTCGATATGCAGCAGGGTTTTGGAACATATATTGTGTTCAAACATTATAAATTACCTCGAAGGAGACGGTCTATTGATACACAGTCAACATGGATTTAGAAAACATCGTTCCTGTGAAACACAACTAGCTCTTTATTCACATGAATTGTTGAGTGCTATTGATAAGGGATTTCAGATAGTTTCCGTATTTCTGTATTTCCGGAAGGCTTTTGACACTGTACCATCCAAGCGGCTCGTAGTGAAATTGCGTGCTTCTGGAATATCGTCTCAGTTATGTGACTGGATTTGTGATTTCCTCTCAGAGAGGTCACAGTCCGTAGTAACTGACGGAAAGTCATCGAGTAAAGTAGAAGTGATTTCTGGCGTTCCCCAAGGTAGTGTTATAGGCCCCTTGCTGCTCCTTATCTATATGAAGGATTTTTGAGGCAATCTGAGCAGCCGTCTTCCGTTGTTTGCAGATGATGGTGTCGTTTATTGACTAATAAAGTCATCAGAAGATCAAAACATACTGCAAAACGATTTAGAAAAGATATCTGGATGGTGCGAAAAGTGGCAGTTGACCCTAAATAACGAAAAGTGTGAGGTCATCCACATGGGTGCTGAAAGGAACTCGTTAAACTTCGTTTACACGATAAATCAGTCGAATCTAAAAGCCGTAAATTCGACTAAATACCTAGGTATTACAATTACGAACAACGTGAATTGGAAGGAACACATAGAAAATGTTGTGGGGAAGGCTAACCAAACACTGAGTTTTATTGGCAGGACACTTGGAAAATGTAACAGACCTACTAAGGAAATTGCCTACACTACACTTGTCGGTCCTCTTTTAGAATACTACTGCGCGATGTGGGATCCTTACCAGATAGGACTGACGGAGTACATCGAAAAAGTTCAAAGAAATGCAGCACGTTTTGTATTATTTTTGTGTTAGGGTTGACTGCGATTACGTAATTTCATCAATCACTTTCAATGCTGATCAGGTCACCGTGGTTACCTTTCAGTGACACTATTCTGATTATTACTAATGGTCACGCTAAACTGTGTTGTTGTTGTTGTGGTCTCCAGTCCTGAGACCGGTTTGATGCAGCTCTCCATGCTACTCTATCATGTGCAAGCCACTTCATCTCCTAGTACCTACTACAGCCTACATCCTTCTGAATCTACTTAGTGTATTCATCTCTTGGCCTCCCTCTATGATTTTTATCATCCACGCTGCCCTCCAGTACTAAATTCGTAATCCTTTGATGCCTCAGAACATGTCCTATCAACCGATCCCTTCTTCTAGTCAAGTTGTGCCACAAACTCCTCTTCTCTCCAATTCTATTCAATACCTCCTCATTAGTTATGTGATCTACCCGTCTAATCTTCAGCATTCTTCTGTAGCACCACATTTCGAAAGCTTCTATTCTCTTCTTATCTAAACCATTTATCGTCCATGTTTCACTTCCATACATGACTACACTCCATACAAATACTTTTAGAAACTACTTCTTGACACTTAAATCTATACTCATTGTTAACAAATTTCTCTTCTTCAGAAACGCTTTCCTTGCGATTGCCAGTCTACATTTTATATCCTCTCTACTTCGACCATCATCAGTTGCTTTGCTCCCCAAATAGCAAAACTCCTTTACTATTTTAAGTGTCTCATTTCCTAATCTAACTCCCTCAGCATCACCCGACTTAATTCGACTACATTCCATTATCCTCGTTTTGCTTTTGTTGATGTTCATCTTATATCCTCCTTTCAAGACACTGTCCATTCCGTTCAACTGCTCTTCCAAGTCTTTTGCTGTCTCTGACAGAATTACAATGTTATCGGTGAATCTCAACGTTTTTATTTCTTCTCCACGGACTTTAATACCTACTTCGAATTTTTCTTTTGTTTCCTTCAATGTTTTCTCAATATACAGATTGAATAACATTGGGGAGAGGCTACAATCCTGTCTCACTCCCTTCCCAACCACTGCTACCCTTTCATGTCCCTCGACTCTTATAACTGCCATCTGGTTTCTGTACAAATTGTAAATAGCTTTTCGCTCTCAGTATTTTACCCCTGCCACCTTCAGAATTTGAAAGAGAGTATTCCAGTCAACATTTTCATAAGCTTTCTCTAAGTCTACAAATGCTAGAAACGTAGGTTTGCCTTCCCTTAATCTAGCTTCTAAGGTAAGTCGTAGGGTCAGTATTGCCTCACGTGAGCCGATATTTCTACGGAATCCAAACTGATCTTCCCCGAGGTCGGCTTCTAACAGTTTTTCCATTCGTCTCTAAAGAATTCGAGTTAGTATTTTGCAGTCTGAGGGAATTTAGCCTGTCTCATACATCTAGCTCACCAGATGGTAGAATTTTGTCAGGACTAGCTCTCCCAATGCTGTCAGTAGTTCTAATGGAATGTTGTCTACTCTCGGGGCCTTGTTTCGAATTAGGTCTTTCAGTGCTCTGTGAAACTCGTCACTTAGTATCATATCTCCCATTTCATCTACCTCCTCTTCCATTTCCATAATATTGTCCTCAAGATAATCGCCCCTGTATAGACCCTCTATATACTCCGTCCACCTTTCAGCTTTTCCTTCTTTGCTTAGAAATGGGTTTCCATCTGAGCTCTTGATATTAATGCAAGTGGTTCTCTTTTTTCCAAAGGTCTCTTTAATTTTCCCTTCATGAGATAAGCCTCTACATCCTCACATTTGTCCTCTAGCCATCCCTGCTTAGCCATTTTGCACTTCCTGTCGATCTCATTTTTGAAGCGTTTGTATTCCTTTTTGCCTGCTTCACTTACTGCATTTTTGTATTTTCTCCTTTCATCAATTAAATTCAGTATCTCTTCTGTTCCCCAAGGATTTCTACTAGCTCTCCTTTTTTTACCTACTTGATCCTCCGCTGCCTTCACTATTTCATTTCTACTGTCTGTCTTTCCCTCATTCTTGTCAATTGTTTCCTTATGATCTCCCTGAAACTCTGTACACCCTCTGGTTCTTTCAGTTTATCCAGGTCCCATCTCCCTAAGTTCCCACCTGTTTGCAGTTTCTTCAGTTTTAATATACAGTTCATAACCAATAGATTGTGGTCAGAGTCCACATCTGCCCCTGGAAATGTCTTACAATTTAAAATCTGGTTCCTAAATCTGTGTCTTACCATTATATTATCTATCTGAAACCTTCTAGTATCTCCATATATAAAAAGAATATTACCATCTCAAAACCGGTTTTGATAGATACATGTAGCAACACACTAATTGTACTTTAATTTCAAAGTTCTGATAATGAAAGGGTGACCATTGTACAATCTTTTGAAAGCGTATAAACTGCACTGTTGCCACCTGATTCTAACGGCAAACATAAAGATTATCGACTGCCGCCGCTGAAAATGAATATAATACATAAATAATAAGTTAGTCCTGTTATGTCATTATTAATGTAAACATCAAACAGCGCCGAAATTTTCTTTAACTGAACTCTGTGTTTAATGATTTCAGAGTAGTCACGGATATGGCGGCTCACTTGTATGACTTATAAGAAAATATAAATGTACTATTATAAGGTGTACAACTTTGCTTTCGCCGTTTGCCGATAGGTGGCGACAACGGTAAGTAGCAGTCGAAAAAAACAGGTCGCTGACGTCAGGCAGTTAGCTTGGACCACGGTCAACATAACCTCATTCAATAATTAGTCGATTTGTGCCTGCATCATAAAGTTCTTCTTAAATGAAAATGTCAGTTTACGAACCTAATTCTGGTCATTTGCGGGAGGTGTTCCTGTTTGGTTTCAACATGAAGAAAACAGCGGCTGAGCCTCATCGAATGCTCTCAAGTACGTATGGTAAGGACGCTGTTAATGAAAGAACGGGTCGTGAGTTGTTTCAACGCTTCAAGAGCGGCGATTTTAACGTCGTAGACCGGCATAGCGGTAGAAGAGGGAATGTTTTCGAAAATGCAGAATTGGAGACATTTCTAAGACTCGCATCAAAATCAAGAACAATTGACACGATTAGCGGGAGTGACACAGCAAGCCATTAGAAAACGTCTTAAGGCTATGGGCATGATTCAGAAAGAAGGAACTTGGATCCCGCCTGAGCTGAAACGAAGAGACGTTGAACGGTGTTTGTGTGTTTGTGAACAGTTGCTTCAGAGGCAAAAACGGAAGGGATTCCATTGTAACCGGGGTCCAAAAATGGGTTCATTACGATAACCGTAAACGCAAAAAATCTTGGGGGTATCCCGGGCATTCTTCCACGTCGACGGCCAAACCGAATATTCACGGCTCCAAGATCATACTCTGCGTTTGGTTTGGCCAGCTCGGCGTCGTGTACTATGAGGTGTTAAAACCAAGTGAAACAATCACAGGTGCTCGTTATCGAACGCAATTAATGCGTTTGAGCAGAGCATTAAAAGACAAACGGCCGCAATACAGAGAGAGGCACGATAAAGTGATTTTGCAGCCCCACAACGCTCGACCCCACGTTACAAAAGAGGTCAAAACGTACTTGGAAACGTTAAATTGGGAAGTCTCCAGACATTGCTCCCTCTGACTATCACCTGTTTAGATCAATGGCGCATGGCCTGGCTGACCAACACTTCCGATCTCATGAAAAACTCACAAATTGGATCGAATCGTGGATCGCTTCAGAAGATGAACAACTTTTTCGACGCTGAATTCGTACACTGCCCGAAAGATGGGAGAAAGTAGTGGTCACCGATGGAAAATACCTTTGACTGATACATGTGTAACCTATTTGTTTCATTAAAGCCTCAAATGTTGGGGGAAAAGCTGTGGAAGCAAAGTTGTATACCTTGTATTAATTGACTGTGGAAGCGATTTATTAATTCAGACAGTACTGATTGGTCTGGATGACTGGTGTGATTTGTATACGTGAAGATTTCCAGTGAGGCTCTGATGAATTTAATTATAATGGTGAATTAGAGACAAGTTTATGCAATATATTTGATTCAGTCTATAACGTGAATTATGGCTTGGCTTTTGCGATTTGGTTGAAATAGTGAAATCTCACACTCTACTTCTTTCGATTAGCCAGAATTACGCAACGTTCACAGTGGCACAGACAACGGTAGTCAGACGCCGACGCCAGAGGTCGCCCGGCAACGTCGGCCGACAGCTTGGTCATAGTGCGTTGGATCCCCTTAGTCTGTTTTTGACGGGGTCAAGTTTAGGTTTGGTTAGTTTAGAATCAATTCTGTGTACGAAGTAGGTTTGGTTTTAACGTCCGGAGATGTGGTGGATACTACAACGCCTCCGTGATTGGAGACGATTGCTACAATGCGGCTTTTGCTAGTAAAAAGATGCCAAATGCATGTGAGTAAGCAGTATCTTTAGTGAAACGAATGTGGCGAGTACTGTTTACTCTGTCCTCAGTTTTTGTAATTATTAGAGAAGTTTTACGAATATGTGAGGCAAAGGGAGAAACGTCCTTTCACATACTCGAAATTATTCATAGCGACCTTGAGAAGCAATATTAAAAACACTGTTATCCTGAATTTTGTTTGAAGTTGTGCAGACATACGACAGTTAACCTTCAGTGACTGACATTCAGCATACGTGTGAAAGGCAAACATAAAGTTGGGTGTTCGGAGTATCTTATTCTAAACATAAAGTTTAGACTAATATACTCCGAACACCCAAGGTACTGAAAAGTGGAGAAACATACACAACAACTGTAAACCACTCCATCTAAGAGAATCATCACTCTACTGGCATACAATCGTCAGTAATCAGTAATAATAATTTCCAGACAGCTAATGTCCACCTAACACAACCCAAAGGGATTCGCTACGTAGCTTTAAGCATAAGATAAACCTTCCTTCTCAATTCAACCAATTTTTTGAGTTAATAAAACTCTTCTGGGCTGCTGACCGCATTGTTGGTACATAAAATAGTCCGACGTTTCGGGAACTATTGCAAATGGCCACCATTTTATATATTGACAACGCGGTCAACAGTCCAGAAGAATTTTATTGACAATGGCAACGGTTGCGAAAGACTATGGTTATATATAAATTTTTTGAGGTTATTATTTTGGCCTAGAATTTCCAATACAGATTTTACCTACCTTTGATCTGTAGTAAACCTACGATTTCAGGCCATGGATTCCGAACTATATCCCGATTATATTGTTCATCGTCGGGATGTCACAGACTCCTTCTTTCACTAAAATTACAGTCCATGTTTCGTGATGTGTCGGTCGGTATGACCGAAGACAACAAACTAATTTGATTTCACCGGTTGTCTTCCGAAGACTATACTTTCGGGCGATGACATCGGCTACATTGTCACCGCGCACTTAGTGGCCTACTGATTTGAAGAGATTGGACGTCTTCGGTCGATGTCGGTAGTCGGGAAAGCCACCAGTATCGGTGCCAGAGGGACCGCAACCGTAGTGAGAGCCTGTTCACGATTACCAAAAATTAATTTATGTCCAGGGGAATACATTTTTGTATTTTAGTGCATGCTTTGAGTGGCTTACCCCTGAGGCGGTAAGTACAAGCAGAAGCCCTCACGTTTCAAGTAGGGCGCACAGTGAACAGAGCAACTAATCCTACGCAGATACAAGACCGACTGATGAGCGCTGTGTTTGAGCACTGTATCCTGATAGAACTTTACGTTCACGTCCAGAGAGAAATTAGTTCTCCGGGTACCGACAGCCTCACACGCTGCCAGCTATTAAGACACTTTCACACGCTCGACTTTTTTTTTATCTCAGTTGACTGCTCGAGGGAAATCCGTCTACTGCAGCGCCCTTGGCGTTTTTTCCGTACTGAGTCTCGTCTGTTTTGAGCAGCCATTTTGGTTTGCACGTCAGCGCCCAAAATTGCCGGTGTTGTGAGAGTTACTTGCTGTGCAGTTTGGCGTCACAGTGGTAAAACTGAGGTTATGAGAGACTACCCTTTTTTCGGAAAAACCAAAATACAGTAATAAAATGCAGAAACAAGCAATGACAATAGAACTTATTGATGACCAAAGCAGAGTTCATAGTGAAACTCCTTGTCAAAGGTCGTGTGCTAGATTTTTCACACTCCCGGTGACAAAGAATAAGAGAAGTGTCAGCCACAGAAGATATTCACTTGTCTGCTCGTGAAATATATACTTGCAAACACGTCAGACAATATGTAGATCTCAGTAAATAGCGCCTTTTTGCTTTATGCTTTGTATCTTGTTTTCTTGCTAAGTGCCAAATAACAGCGAAAATTATTCTTTTCTTCCAATACCTCTGACTTTCTCACTGTTGAAATACTTTTCACTAAAACAAGCGTATCTATTTACGTTCTTATTTATGCATAGTATAGGTTTTTTCTCTGTAAAACTAACATACTTTTTTCTTTCAGATACTTCGTCTCTCTTGTAGGAGAACGTTAGAATAAAATGTAGCAGGACCTTGTGTAACTTTTCAGTGTGCCACAAAACGAAGCAAACAACATTATTAACATTCAGAAGACAAGGAAGCACAAAATCCGTTTCTATAATAGGAGTGAGCTTGACCAGAATAGGTTATAACTTCTGACGTTAGCAGACGCCGCCATAATCCATTGTCTCTGCACATGCGCACCATGCAGGGTAGCCGGCCGCTGTGGAAGAGCGGTTCTAGGCGCGTCAATCCGGAAGCGCGCTGCTGCTGCGGTCGCAGGTTTGAATCCTGCGTCAGGCATAGATGTGTGTGATGTCCTTAGGTTAGTTAGGTTTAAGTAGTTCCAAGTCTAAGGGACTGGTGACCTCAGATGTTAAGTCCCACAGTGCTTAGAGAGCCATTTGAACCATTTCTGAACCATGCAGGATACTCGGAAATTTATAACTCCACACTCGGCACAATCCATACACCGATAAGCCAAAACATTATGGCCACTGTCCACAGCCATGTTCGATGCCGCTTGGTGGCGTTGCGAACGCGTGACGTGCTATGAAAAGTATATAAGCGCAACAGAAACGGATGAGAACCGTCCTAGCGAAGATAGGGGCCGGAAATAGGGGAATCCACTGGGATAAGCGACTTTGTCAAAGGGCAGATTATTGTTGCGCAGAGCCTGTGAACGAGTGTCTTGTAAACGGTGGTGCTGGTAGAATGTTTACGAGCTGCTATACTGAGCATCAACGGAAAGAGGTAGGACAGTGGAACTACCACTAGACGCTAAAGTGTTGCACGTCAACGACTCTTCACAGAACGTGGGGTTCGGAAGATCGTCTGCCCTGTAAAGTAGGATAGGTGATGACCTGTGGCACCCCTACCGAAAATACACAATGCTGGTGGACGCAGTAGTCTTCTGGAGCACAGAGTTCATCGTAAATTGTTGAACATGTAGTTCCGCAACAGACCACACCTACGTGTTCACATGTTGATCCAACAACATCGTCAGATACGATTGTAGTGAGGACGTGACCATCGCGATTCGACCGTCGATCAATAGAAACGTGTCAGCTCTTTCAGTGAATGACACTGTTGCTACACTAGTTACGTCTCCACAAACGCCGTCATCCAGGTGAATGGCGACTCATAACATGCAGCTTACCACGAATGCAAACTGACAGCAGCTGTTTTATGCTAGGGGAGACGTTCCCTTGCACTTGCATGGGACCCGGGTTCCCGGGTTCGATTCCCTGCGGGGTCAGGGATTTTCTCTCCCTCGTGATGGCTGGGTGTTGTGTGATGTCCTTTGGTTTTTTATGTTTAAGTAGTTCTAAGTTCTAGGGTACTGATGCCCATAGATATTAAGTCCCATAGTGCTCAGAGCCATTTGAACCATTTTAAAATGGCTTTGAGCACTAAGGGACTCAACAGCTGTGGTCATCAGTCCCCTAGAACTTAGAACTACTTAAACCTAACTAACCTAAGGACATCACACAACACCCAGTCATCACGAGGCACAGAAAATCCCTGACCCCGCCGGGAATCGAACCCGGGAACCCGGGCGCGGGAAGCGAGAACGCTACCGCACGACCACGAGCTGCGGACACCTCCATAAACCTATCAACAAACTGTCGGATCCGCGATTCGCAGATTCAGAGATGTATTTCGTTCTAGAGAAGTACAAACAAGCTATTAAGCAGGTGGTCAGGACGTTTTGGCTGATCAGTATAGATCATTGACGTCACAGATCCACTATCGTCGTGTGTGGTTGCTGATTTACACGAAGGACCGAAAGGAGCATGAGACGCCCACTAAACCCGCAGGGCAGAACGGGTAATTAGGATTGTGGAAAGGGCTAAATAAGGTGTCGGTCAGGTTCACTCAAAATTGTAATTTATTGTAATTTAATAACACCTTTGAACCAAAACGGCACATAGCTAAACCTTAAGAACTACGAGTTTCAAAAAACAATTATTTCACGGCTGAGGGCCTCCAAACAAGAAATCTTAAAGTCAACAAAAAATGCAGTTGATATAGCAAATAAAATAATTAAAATATACACAGTATCACGGCTAGGCTGGAAAGCCACAAAGCAAAAGTGGATACAACAAACATATGCTAGGTGCAATACAAGTGACTGAGGGCCACAATTAAATTTGAAAATTTTAAAATATATTACCAAATTCTTTTAAGGCAGAAGGCCACAATGTTTTTTCTTAAAGGGTAATTTCAAGAATAAAGTTTTAAACGGCTTAAGGCCCACAATTGATTTTCCAAAATTCAAAAAGTACAGTAGAAACAAGAATTTTTAAATCATTGGCTATGATAGATTATAAACAGACAATTAAACACCGGTGAGAAGGACAATAAAGAAAACGGCACTCAGAAGCCTCCAGGGAGGTCAGTCTGCCCTCGTTGACTTAGATGAGACAGGTTGTAAGCCGAAGCACATTTGATCCGTCGGAACCCACCCAGGGGACAGCCACGGATCAACCACCACAACGATTTGCTTGCCACCAATCAGTATATGAGAACTCAAACACAAAAGGTTACGAACGTGATTATACACAATGAAATATGTATTAGCTGTGAAAATTACACACCATGTTGGACAGCGATAACAGGTGAGGTAAGGACGCTGCCTGAAATTACGTTAGTGGCCAGGGCAGGTAACCGGAATACTAACAGCCACTAGGCAGATAAATTCCGCTGGTACACTTGAATTTGAAATGCGGTAATATAGTTAACTTCACCCAAAAGGAACACTGCCTGAATTTACGTCAGTGGCCAGGGCAGGTAACCAGAACACTAACGGCCACTAACCTAATTCCGATGGTGCACTTGAATTGTAGTCAACCAATATAGTTAATTGCACCGCATGGCGACTAAATATCAGCAATAGAAACACTGAGTGTTGCTCACAGGAAAACCTCCCCAACAGCGAACCACCGAAACGAACCACACAACATGAATAGACTTGGCTTGGGTAGTTGAAACCACTACTCAAGTTTGACATCCTGGGTCGGTAAACCACGAAGCTCGTAGCCATTGGACAGCTCCATACTCGCTCCGACACTGCGCAGGGACCGGCAATCGATCCAGCAGAGTGCACCGCGCGGAGATAACTTCCCTGGTCCGCCTCAACCGACCGACTCACTGTAGACCCCCTATCCGGAAAGTATATGCACAAAACCAAAGATGGTACCCGATGCAAATATCGATACACATCGCTGCTGCCACACGTAGAAGGAAGAATAACCACGACGTAACCGCAACAAGGGCGGCAAACCAAACACAGATAGATAGCGAATTTCACGATAATGCAGTGCACGCTAGAGTAGTCGATTTTGAGCAGAACGTCGTTGGTGTAAAACTGGCTTACGGTAATTCTGAGGGCGGACAGCTCGGCTCACCTGCGCGACGACTGCCCGGCAGGCGCGACAGGAGAGCAGCAGTCGCGCGGCCACGGCGGCGCAGCACAGGCCGCAGCGGAGCGCGCGCAGCGCCTCGGCAGGCCTCGCGGCCGCCGCACGAACCAGCTGGCCGAGCGCCAGCACCAGCTGCACGAACGCCGCCGCCACCGACCACAGCCAAAAGGCGCCGCAGCGCGCAGACACGGCCGCGCTCAGCTGACGCACGCGCTCCTGCTGGCCCCGCAGCTGCCACACCGCTGCGTGTGACAAACGCGTGCGACCGTTACCCGACCCCACACACTGTGATCTACTCGCAAGACAAAGCGTGAACTCATGGGTGTGGGGGAGGGGGGGTCTCCAACAGTTAGTGTTGCGTGTACACTGTTCGTCTCAGTTCCGTTAGAACTAGGGATGGCAAAAACCGACCGGAACCGGTAATATACCGGGCGATCAAACAGTCAGAATAAATTTGAAAACTTAATAAACCACGGAATAATGTGGATAGAGAGGTAAAAATTGACACACATACTTGGAATGACATGGGGTTTTATTAGAACCAAAAAAAGTTATCAAAACGTCCGACAGATGGCGCTGGACAGCAAAACGTCAGTGACTGTGCATGACAGTCGTGTATAAAAGGAGCTGTAATGAGAGAGAGAATTCCCCTTACCCCTTGGTTGCTCCACTCCTCTCCCGACCCCGCCCCCTGCCACGTCTTCACTGTTGTGTCCCCCCTACCCTCCATCTCCACACCCTTCATCTCCTTTCCCAAGGTGGCTTCCATCAACTCCTCCTCCCGGATAATGCCCTCTCTCCCTCCATTTATCTCTCCTATCAACTCCCCCTCCTTTCCTCTGTCCTTTTCCCGGGCTCCCTCTCCCCCCCCCTCCTTCCATCCTCTTTTTCCCCCACCTCCCCTCTCTCTGACCCCCTTCTCTCCCCCGAGTCCTTTTGCATTTCCCTCCTCTGCCTCCCCTCATTCCCTCTCACGTCTGCCCTGCCCCTCTCCCCCTTTACGAGTCCTTTCCCTCCTTGGTCCACCCCCCCTTTTCGTTTTTTCCTTCCTCCCTCCTTATTCTTCCCCTCCTCCAAGTCCCCCCCCCCCCAATTGCCTTTGGCTCGGGAGTGTCATCTTTGTGCCGCCATTTTCGTGCAGTGTTTTACAGTGAGTGTTCTGTGTTGTATTTTTTGGGAAGTGTTGCGAATGGCCATCATACTGTCACTGGGTGTGCTTTTTATCTCTTGCGAACAGAAACCAGACTGTCGCCATGTTTTTTTAATTGTGTGTGTACTATGTTACTTGTCTGATTCCTGTGTCTTTTATAAACATTGCCACCCCTTTTGCTTTCTGTTTTAACTTTCGCATTTTCCGCCATTTTACACTTTAAGTCACCGTTTTATCGCCTGTTTTTTTTTGTTTCTTTTCTGCTTCCGTTTTTAAAAACAAAGTCTGTAGGCTTTAGAGCAGCGTACTTAGCTGCTGGCAGCCTGCCCCCTTGAATTGAAAATCAATAAAGAAAAAAAAAAATAGTGAGAAACAGATGCGCCAGCAGTGGCAGCATGTTGACATTACCTGAAAAGGTGCTTTCAGTGAAGCTGTATTATCAGAATGGGAAATATGCTAGTTCAGCGTTACAATCCTATCGCCATAGGAAGGGGATTCGAACAGGTAAAGGTCAATTGACAAATGCAGCTGTGGCGAGAATGATTTCGAAGTTCGAAGCCACAGGTTGTTTAGACGATAGACCCCATAGTGGCCGACTGAGCACAAGGCGTAATGCTGCTGAGACAGTTCAGGAAGAAATGGAGACTGTAGTGGGTTCGTCTATGTACGGGGAAGTCAGCACTCGTGCAGTCGCACGTTGCACCGGCATTCCATACACTACTGTTTGGTTGGCACTTAGGCGTACCCTCCGATGCTATCCGTACAAAATCTATCGGCATCATGGACTGTTACCTGGCGATTTAGTGAAGCGAAGGGCATTTGCAGTGTGGGCGTTTCAAAAGATGGTGGAAAATGACGATTGGTTGAGTAACGTGTTGCGGACCAACGAAGTTCATTTCACGCTCCGACGGTCTGTCAACGTCCACAACTGCAGAATATGGGCCACCGAAAATCCTAGAACTGTCGTGGAAACTCCATTGCACGACGAAAAAGTCAGGGTATGGGTTGGATTTACCACATCTACAGTTATCGGGACTTGTTTCTTCGAGGAAATGCGTGATTCTGGTTTTGTAACTGCTACCGTGACAGGTTAGAGGTACGCCAATATGTTACAGAATCGCATCATCCACAGCCTGGCTGATAAACACCTGCTGCAACGTACGATGTTTATGCAGGATGGAGCTCCACCCCATATTGCTAGACGCGTGAAAGATCTCTTGCGCGCGTCGTTTGGTGATGATCGTGTGCTCAACCTCCACTTTCATCATGCTTGGCCTCCCAGATCCCCAGACCTCAGTCCGTGTGATTGTTGGCTTTTGGGATTACCTGAAGTCGCAAGTGTATCGTGATCGACCGACATCTCTAGGGATGCTGAAAGACAACATCCGACGCCAATGCCTCACCATAACTCCAGACATCCTTTACTGTGCTGTTCACATCATTATTCCTCGACTACAGCTATTGTTGAGGAATGATGGTGGAGATATTGAGCATCTCCTGTGAAGAACATCATCTTTGCTTTGTCTTACTTTTATATGCTAATTATTGCTGTTCTGATCAGATGAAGCGTCATCTGTCGGACATTTTTTGAACTTTTGTATTTTTTTGGTTCTAATAAAACCCCGTGTCATTCCAAGCAAGTGTGTCAATTTGTACCTCTCTATCTACATTATTCCGTAATTTATCATCGTCATCATCATCATTTAAGACTGATTATGCCTTTTAGCGTCCAGTCTGGAGCATAGCCCCCTTATAAAATTCCTTCACGATCCCCTATTCAGTGCTAACATTGGTGCCTCTTCTGATGTTAAACCTATTACTTCAAAATCATTCTTAACCGAATCCAGGTACCTTCTCCTTGGTCTGCCCCGACTCGTCCTACCCTCTACTGCTAAACCCATGAGTCTCTTGGATAACCTTGCTTCTCCCATGCATGTAACATGATCCCACCATCTAAGCCTGTTCGCCCTGACTGCTACATCTATAGAGTTCATTCACAGTTTTTCTTTGATTTCCTCGTTGTGGACACCCTCCTGCCATTGTTCCCATCTACTAGTACCTGCAATCATCCTAGCTACTTTGATAACCGTAACCTCAACCTTGTTGATAAGGTAACCTGAATCCATCCAGCTTTCGCTCCCATACAACAAAGTTGGTCGAAAGATTAAACGGTGCACAGATAACTTAGTCTTGGTACTGACTTCCTTCTTGCAGAAGAAGCTGAGCGCTCACTGCTTCGCTACACCTCGCTTCCAGTTCTTTCACTATGTTGCCATCCTTTGAGAATATGCATCCTAAGTACTTGAAACCGTCCACCTGTTCTAACTTTGTTCCTCCTATTTGGCACTCAATACGTTTATATTTCTTTCCCACCGACATTACTTCGTTTTGGAGATGCTAATTTTCATACCATAGTACTTACATTTCTGATATAGCTCTGAAATATTACTTTGCAAACTTTCAATCGAATCTGCAACCACAACTAAGTCATCCGCATATGCGAGACTGCTTATTTTGTGTTCACATATCTTAATCTCACCCAACCAGCCTATTGTTTTCAACATATGATCCATAAATAATATGAACAACAGCGGAGACAGGTTGCAGCCTTGTCTTACCCCTGAAACTACTCTGAACCATGAACTCAATTTACCGTCAACTCTAACTGCTGCCTGACTATCCATGTGAAGACCTTTAATTGCTTGCAAAAGTTTTCCTCCTATTCCATAATCTCGTATAGCAGACAATAACTTCCTCCTAGGAACCCGGTCTTATGCCTTTTCTAGATCTATAAAGCGTAGATACAATTCCCTGTTCCGCTCATAACATTTCTCCATTATTTGCCGTAAGCTAAAGATCTGGTCCTGAAAACCTCTAAGAGGCCTAAACCCACAATGATTTTCATCCAATTGGTCCTCAACTAATACTCGCACTTTCCTCTCAACAATACCTGAGAAGATTTTACCCACAACGCTGATTAAAGAGATACCTCTGTAGTTGCTACAATCTTTCCTGTTTCCATGTTTAAAGATTGGTGTGATTACTGCTTTTGTCCAGTCTGATGGAACCTGTCCCGACTCCCAGGCCATTTCAATTATCCTGTGTAGCCATTTAAGACCTGACATTCCACTGTTTTTGATGAGTTCCGACTTAATTTCATCCACCCCAGCTGCTTTATTGCAATGCAATCTATTGACCATTTTCTGCACTTCCTCAAATGTGATCCTATTTCCATCATCATTCCTATCCCATTCTATTTCGAAATCTGAAACGTTACTCATCGTCTTTTCACCTACATTGAGCAACTCTTCAAAATATTCTCTCCATCTGCCCAAGGCATCCACAGGATTCAACAGCAGTTTTCCTGACCTGTCCAAAATACTTGTCATTTCCTTCTTACCTCCCTTTCGAAGACTGCTAATTACACTCCAGAATGGTTTTCCAGCAGTTTGAACCAATGTCTCCAACCTGTTTCCAAAGTCTTCCCAAGATTTCTTCTTGGATGCTGCAATTATCTGTTTGGCTTTGTTTCTTTCTTCAACATAACTTTCTCTGTCTACCTGAGTTCTAGTATGCAGCCTTCTTTTTCCTATTACAGGCTGCCTTGACTGTGTCATTGCACCAAGCTGTTTGCTTCATCCTACTTTTACACACTACTGTTCCGATACATTATTTAACCACTTCTAGTACTGTGTCCCTGTACCTTGTCCATTCCTTTTCCAATGACTGTAATTGACTACATTAAACTAACTGGTACCTTTCTGAGATCGCTGTTATGTACTTTTGACTGATTTCCTTATACTGAAGTTTCTCCACTCTTATCGTTCTACATATGGACCTGACCTCCTGCACTTTCGGCCTTACAATCCCAATTTCACTGCAGATTAAATAATGATCAGTGTCTTCAAAGAATCCCCTGAATACACGTGTGTCCCTCACAGACTTCCTGAATTCCTGATCTGTTATTATATAGTCAATGACAGATCTGGGTCCCCTGCCTTCCCAAGTATACCGGAGAATGTTCTTATGTTTAAAAAAGGAGTTTGTGATTACTAAACCCATACTGGCACAGAAATCCAAGAGTTGTTTCCCGTTCCTGTTGGCCTCCATATCCTCTCCAAATTTACCTATAACCTTTTCATACCCTTCTGTTCGATTTCCAATCGTGGCGTTAAAATCACCCATGAGCAGAACACTATCCTTGTCCTTTACTCTAACAACTACATCACTGAGTGCCTCAAAAAAAAACTATCCATCTTATCTTGACCTGTCCCTCACAATGCGAATATACTGACACAATCCTAATTTTCTTGCTAGACACTGTCAAATCTACACTCCTGGAAATTGAAATAAGAACACCGTGAATTCATTGTCCCAGGAAGGGGAAACTTTATTGACACATTCCTGGTGTCAGATACATCACATGATCACACTGACAGAACCACAGGCACATAGACACAGGCAACAGAGCATGCACAATGTCGGCATTAGTACAGTGTATATCCACCTTTCGCAGCAATGCAGGCTGCTATTCTCCCATGGAGACGATCGTAGAGATGCTGGATGTAGTCCTGTGGAACGGCTTGCCATGCCATTTCCACCTGGCGCCTCAGTTGGACCAGCCTTCGTGCTGGACGTGCAGACCGCGTGAGACGACGCTTCATCCAGTTCCAAACATGCTCAATGGGGGACAGATCCGGAGATCTTGCTGGCCAGTGTAGTTGACTTACACCTTCTAGAGCACGTTGGGTGGCATGGGATACATGCGGACGTGCATTGTCCTGTTGGAAAAGCAAGTTCCCTTGCCGGTCTAGGAATGGTAGAACGATGGGTTCTATGACGGTTTGGATATACCGTGCACTATTCAGTGTCCCCTCGACGATCACCAGAGGTGTACGGCCAGTGTAGGAGATCGCTCCCCACACCATGATGCCGGATGTTGGCCCTGTGTGCCTCGGTCGTATGCAGTCCTGATTGTGGCGCTCAACAGCACGGCGCAAAACACGCAAACGACCATCATTGGCACCAAGGCAGAAGCGACTCTGATCGCTGAAGACGACACGTCTCCATTCGTCCCTCCATTCACGCCTGTCGCGACACCACTGGAGGCGGGCTGCACGATGTTGGGGCGTGAGCGGAAGACGACCTAACGGTGTGCGGGACCGTAGCCCAGCTTCATGGAGACGGTTGCGAATGGTCCTCGCCGATACCCCAGGAGTAATAGTGTCCCTAATTTGCTGGGAAGTGGCGGTGCTGTCCCCTACGGCACTGCGTAGGATTCTACGGTCTTGGCGTGCATCCGTGCGTCGCTGCGGTCCGGTCCCAGGTCGACGGGCACGTGCACCTTCCGCCGACCACTGGCGACAACATCGATGTACTGTGGAGACCTCACGCCCCACGTGTTGAGCAATTCAGCGGTACGTCCACCCGGCCTCCCACATGCCCACTATACGCCCTCGCTCAAAGTCCGTCAACTGCACATACGGTTCACGTCCACGCTGTCGCGGCATGCTACCAGTGTTAAAGACTGCGATGGAGCTCCGCATGCCACGGCAAACTGGCTGACACTGACGGCTGCGGTGCACAAATGCTGCGCAGCTAGCGCCATTCGACGGCCAACACCGCGGTTCCTGGTGTGTCCGCTGTGCCGTGCATGTGATCATTGCTTGTACAGCCCTCTCGCAGTGTCCGGAGCAAGTATGGTGGGTCTGACACACGGTGTCAATGTGTTCTTTTTCCATTTCGAGGAGTGTATATACATCAGTCGTTCGTTTATATACCTTATTGCAACTACGCTGGGTTCCATTTCTTTCCTGATGTAAAGCCCTACACCTCATTGTGCTATTCCTGCTTTGACTCCTGACAGGTAGACCTTGTATTCTCCCACTTTCTCTTCTTTCTCACCCCTTACCCGAATGTCACTAACAGCTAAAACGTCCAGCCCCATCTTACTTGCAACCTCTGCCAGCTCTACCTTCTTCCCAGAGTAGTCCCCAATGATATTAATAGCTCCCCATCTCATTACCATTTGTTTGCCAAGTCGTATCTTAGGAGTCCCTGCTTTGTCAGTTAGAGGTGGGACTCCGTCACCTCCAAAGGTCCGAGGCATTTTGCTCTGATTGTTGCCAGCATCATATTTAAAGTACTAGGGAAGCAGGTTGCTGGCCTTCCTTGCCCCGAGTCCCATTGGGTTTTACTCCTAACGGTTGAGGGACTAACCAATGGGTTTGGTAGTCTTTGCCGTATGTGCGCAAAGGTGACCACGACTTAGAATATGCCCGAGATGCCCAGCCTTATTCCAAAATAACTGGTATCCCGACTGTCGGAATCACTTACTTGGCCACTCATACGTTGCCCGTGGTTCATGAACTAGGATATGGCTACAGAAACCCACACCATGAACCACCGTAATTTATTCAGTTTTCAAATTTATTCTGACTTTTTGATCACCCGGTACATTTCTGTTTGTGAAAAGGGCAACACTGAGAAGGAATTACCCGAATAGTGCCACACGTGGTGGGAAGTGGCGACGGGTGTGCAAGTAACACGTGATACGTACACGTATACGTAGGCCGAGCAGAACCCTCTCGTGTCGCTCCGACAGGTTCGTGAGCGAGTTAGAACGGGACAGAGTGATCGGCCTCCGGGAAACGGGATTGTCATACCGCGACATTTCAGCCCGTACAGGGCATGCTGCTACGACAGTGATGCGCATGTGGAAGCAGTGGACAGAGGAAGGTCGTACGCAGCGACAAGCGGGAACTGGATCACGGAACTTGACCACGGGACGGGATGACCGTTATCTTGTCCGCATGGCCTGTACGAACCGTACAGCGTCATCCACAGTTTTGGCTCGTCGTTGGAGGTGTGAAATTGTCTGCATCGACGGTTCGTCGCCGTCTGCTGCAAGTTGGACTGGCTGCATGCATGCCATTACGTCGGCTTCCTTTGTCCAGAAACCACAAACTCCTCCGTTTGCAATACCCACGTGAACACCGTCACTGGGGGTCTGAGTGGAAAAATGTACTCTTTTCGGATGGGTCTCGCTTCAACGTGTCCTACAGTGGTGGCCGCATACGTGTCCGACGATACCGTGGTGAGCGAAACCTGGAGGGCTGCATTGTGGAGCACCATAGCATAGCAGACAAACACCAGGTGTGATGGTTTGGGGCGCCATTGGTTACAACAACCGATCTCGCCTCGTACGTATTGCGGGCACTTTGAACAGCAACCGGTACCTAACGGAGGTTGTGGAGCCTGAGGTACACCCCCTGCTTAAGGGCTACAGTCTGGAGCCGAGCGACAACTACGGTCGCAGGTTCGAATCCTGCCTCGGGCATAGATGTGTGTGATGTCCTTAGGTTAGTTAGGTTTAAGTAGTTCTAAGTTGTAGGCGACTGATGACCTCAGAAGTTAGCTCGCATAGTGCTCTGAGCCATTTGAACCATTTGAGCGTGCTTAAAGCATCTCCACAGGCCACATTTTAACAGGACAATGTTGCGAGGAATGACCAGGCCTTCTTCGAAGGCTACCATTGTTTCCCTGGCGTGCACGTTCGTCAGACATGTCGCCCATCGAACATGTCTGGGATAGGGTTGGTCGGCACCTGGTGCGTCACGGTCCTCCTGTAACTGGTGTCACGGATTTGTGGGCTCGGATACAAACTGCATGAAGGGAAATCCCTCAGGAACGTATTCAGAACTTTTGATTCAAAGCCACGGCGTATAACAGCTCTAATTGCACCGCATCGTGGCCACACGACATGCTGAATACTAGGGCTCAAAGGCAATGTAAGGATTTGAAAAGGTAATCATTTGTTACTTGTATGTTCCCCCTTCTTGCAGCGGTGTACCGTAGGTCTCTAGAAGAGCGAAGCGTTCCAAAGGATTGGAAAAGGGCACAGGTCATCCCCGTTTTCAAGAAGGGACGTCAAACAGATGTGCAGAACTATAGACCTATATCTCTAACGTCGATCAGTTGTAGAATTTTGGAACACGTATTATGTTCGAGTATAATGTCTTTTCTGGAGACTAGAAATCTACTCTGTAGGAATCAGCATGGGTTTCGAAAAAGACGGTCGTGTGAAACCCAGCTCTCGCTATTCGTCCACGAGACTCAGAGGGCCTTAGACACGGGTTCACAGGTAGATGCCGTGTTTCTTGACTTCCGCAAGGCGTTTGACACAGTTCCCTACAGTCGTTTAATGAACAAAGTAAGAGCATACGGACTATCAGATCAATTGTGTGATTGGATTGAGGAGTTCCTAGATAACAGAACGCAGCATGTCATTCTCAATGGAGAGAAGTCTTCCGAAGTAAGAGTGATTTCAGGTGTGCCCCAGGGGAGTGTCATAGGACCGTTGCTATTCACAATATACATAAATGACCTGGTGGATGACATCGGAAGTTCACTGAGACTTTTTGCAGATGATGCTGTGGTGTATCGAGAGGTTGCAACAATGGAAAATTGTACTGAAATGCAGGAGGATCTGCAGCGAATTGACGCATGGTGCACGGAATGGCAATTGAATCTCAATGTAGACAAGTGTAATGTGATGCGAATACATAGAAAGATAGGTCCCTTATCATTTAGCTACAAAATAGCAGGTCAGCAACTGGAAGTAGTTAATTCCATAAATTATCTGGGAGTACTCATTAGGAGTGATTTAAAATGGAATGATCATATAAAGTTGATCGTCGGTAAAGCAGATGCCAGACTGAGATTCATTGGAAGAATCTTAAGGAAATGCAATCCGACAACAAAGGAAGTAGGTTACAGTACGCTTGTTCGCCCAGTGCTTGAATACTGCTCAGCAGTGTGGGATCCGCACCAGGTAGGGTTGATAGAAGAGATAGAGAAGATCCAACGGAGAGCAGCGCGCTTCGTTACAGGATCATTTAGTAATTACGAAAGCGTTACGGAGATGATAGATAAACTCCAGTGGAAGACTCTGCAGGAGAGACGCTCAGTAGCTCGGTACGGGCTTTTGTTAAAGTTTCGAGAACATACCTTCACCGAAGAGTCAAGCAGTATATTGCTCCCTCCTACGTATATCTCGCGAAGAGACCATGAGGATAAAATCAGAGAGATTAGAGCCCACACAGAAGCATACCGACAATCCTTCTTTCCACGTACAATACGAGACTGGAATAGAAGGGAGAACCGATAGAGGTACTCAGGGTACCCTCCGACACACACCGTCAGGTGGCTTGCGGAGTATGGATGTAGATGTAGATGTAGATGTAGAATCTGTGGTATTAAATAAATTGAATTCATTTGTAAATAATATATTTCAGCTATCAGTCGTCCTTTTGAAATATTATTGGCAGATTTAGATTTCAGCTAGAAACTAGCCGTTCTCAAAGCACTATCATTTTCGATTAATGCATGTAATGAAACTTCCTGGCAGATTAAAACTGTGTGCCCGACCGAGACTCGAACTCGGGAGCTTTGCCTTTCGCGGGCAAGTGCTCTACCATCTAAGCTACCGACGCACGACTCACGCCCGGTACTCACAGCTTCCAAGGAAGGTAGGAGACGGATACTGGCAGAAGTTCAGCTGTGAGTACCGGGCGTGAGTCGTGCTTCGGTAGCTCAGATGGTAGAGCACTTGCTCGCGAAAGGCAAAGGTCCCGAGTTCGAGTCTCGGTCGGGCACACAGTTTTAATCTGCCAGGAAGTTTCATATCAGCCCACACTCCGCTGCAGAGTGAAAATCTCATTCTGAATTCATGTATCGTCTGTTGGTCGGGCTTCCACAGTTCATTGAGTATTCGATGAACTGTGGATGAAGCCAGACCAACAGGTATTACAGGCAATGATCAAAAATGATATTGCATTGAGAATAGATAGTTTCTAGCGGAAATCTAGACCTGCCAATAAAATAGGAAAAGGTCGACTGATAGCTGAAATCCATTTTTTAGAATTCAATATAACAGTTGCTGCGTGCAACAGCCTCTGAATGGAGGGTAATCTGATGAAACTTAATTCATGCGTTTCTTTCTTGGTGTTGCAATTTTCACAAACGGTAGTGTGGTTCTGAATAACCGGTATTGTTCGGTATTTCTTTGGTCTTCGTTATACTAGTAGTTTTTTTTTTCATTTTATCTAATAACAGAATAAAAAACCGAAATGTCAATAGACATAGAAGGAGGGTCAAAATTTTTGTTTTTAATAAGCTTTCTTTTTTTTTAAAAAAAAAAAGGAAAATTTTCATTCGTTAAATCTGTATTGGTTTGAAATATTGAGCTATTATAGAAAATCGGAAAAGCGATCAATGCTATTTTAGTAACAATGCCGGCAGAAACGTGCAACAAACACGTGGTATAAGAATTGGTACAGCATTGCTGAGACAGTAACGTCTCTTTTGCCATATGTTGTGGTTTAAGGTACACGACTATACGGAGCGCGCAAGACTTGCGCCTAATTGGTCTACACGGTAGTTCCTCGCTGTCGTGTTATTGCAGAATGGCACCAACATTAGTCTGGAAATATTTCTACCAAGTGATTTAGCAGTGAAGTACAATGATTCAGTTTCATTAAAAGATTAAATATCTGTGTTCCGTTTTTATTAAATAATAAAATACGAAGGTAATTATGGTAACAGTAATAAATTAGTAACCTAGCAACAGTTCATAGTACACAGCAAAAATAAAAAGTAGTTTATCTGCTATGTTAATCCATATAACGTGCCTTTACCTTCTCCTTGCCCTTGAAAACGGAAAAATTAACACTAAAAACAGAGTTTCTCAACTCCAATTTTCACTCTTCAGCGCCGACTATTGGTAATCTTCAAGTAGTGGTATAAGCCCCGATTACAATATGATTTTTGAACAGACGTCCAAAAAATTGGAATTAATAGAAAAATTTTTTGTGGTATTCGATCATTATCACTTCTCCAGAAAAGCAGCGAATGGGGGAGACATTAAGTTTTCATTTACTTGCCTATTTAATTTCATATTTTGTTTCTATATATCTTGAAACTGAGTCCCTCAAAATTTTTAAATCTTTGTTCGATTTCTATGTTTATTACAGAATATGACGGAAATTAAAGACCTAAAGTCGGTTATTTTAGGAACTGTTTTTTGAGCGGTTTTAATATTCAGGTTGCACTGGTGTGAAAAAAGGCGATATAACTGGAAACTGATTGTTTTAGCGATAGACTACTTCTGCAAAATTCCAAGCTGCAATGCTATCTCGTGGCGAGTTGTGTCGTCACGATTCTTAAGGTTTCAAGAATATCCACACAGAAGACCAAAGTACCAGCATCGTCGGAGCAGGCATCCTGGTCGCGAATGTAACTATACATGTCTGACACTCATCGGAAAATGGCTGTGGAGCTGCGAAGTAACATCACGTTTTGTGTTTGTGGTCGAAATTCGTCGAATTTAACCCAAATACAGAGAGGTGGCTTCCTGGTCGCTCTCAACGACAACGCCCTAGCTCACAGAGTGAAGATCACGTGCGGGTTTTTGGCCAGAAAACGGATCACAGCCCTGGATCACCCACCATATTCGTCGGATTTGGCCCCAGACGACATCTGCTTGTTCTCCAACTGGAAGTTGCCGATGGAAAGAAATCGTTAAGACGAAGTTAAAAACGTCCTGGAAAATTGTACTGCAGCACTAAATGCACTTCCAAACCAGGACTGCAGTGACTGTTTTGGAATACAGCTGTGTATTGATTAGATGGGAGACCATTTTTAGTACAGACAAAAATTTGGTGAACCTAATATTCATGACTTATATTTTCGTAGCGACAATCCTAACGGAACTGAGACTACTGTGTATTATGGGACTAAAAAGGTGATATTAGTTAGTGATATTAGTTTGGCGATCTTTCCTATGTTCGTATTTACACACATCAAAAAACGTTTTGCCTCACCGCAGTTCATTGAACTCCTGAAGATAGACGTTGACTGTGGATATTGTATCACAGACACAGTCCCTTTGACTGTTCGTAGATATCACTAAACCCGCACAAAGATGTAAACAACCATGAATGAGCAGCGCCTATTAAACGGCGGTGTTCCGACAGCCAATGCCAATCAGTTCCCGTCATTCCACCAGGAAGGAGGTACACGGCTCGTGTTGTCTGTAGTTCAGCCATGCCTAGACGGTCTACACCGCGGTCTGATCACGCCCGGTTTGTTACTTGTTGCCAGGAAGAGCTCTCAATAAGGAAAGTGTCCCGGCGTTTCGGAGTGAACCAAAGCGATGTTGTTCGGGCATGGAGGAGATACAGATAGACAGGAACTGTCGACGACATGCCTCACTCAGGCCGCCCAAGGGCAACTACTGCAGTGGATGGCTACGTAAAATGGCTCGGAGGAAACCTGACAGCAACGCCTCCATGTTCGGTGATACTTTGTGTGCAGACACAAGGCGTCGCGTTACTACTCAAACCTTGCGCAATAGTCTGCATGATGCGCAACTGCACTCCCGACGTCTATGGAGGGGGGGGGGGGGGGGGGGGGGGGGGGAGGGCGGGTGCATCTTTGCAACCACAACTCCTTGCAGCGCAGTACAGATGGACCCAACAACATGCTGAATGGACCGCTCAGGATTGGTATCACTTTCTCTTCAACGATGAGTGCCTTCAACCAGACAATCGTCGGAGACTTCCTTAGAGGCAACCCGGTCAAGCTGAACGCCTTCGATACACTGCCCGGGTGCAACAAGGTAGAGGTTCCGTGCTCTTTTGGGGCGGCATTATGTGGGGCCGACTTAAGACGCTGGTGGTCATGGAAGGGGCCGTAACGGCTGTACAATACGTGAATGCCATCCTTCGACCGAAAGTGCAACCATATCGGCAGCATATTGGCGAGGCATACATCTTCACAGACGACAACTGTCGCCCCTTTCGTGCACATCTTCTGAATGACTTCCTTCAGTATAACGACACCGCTAAACTATCGTGGCCAGCATGTTCTCCAGACATAAGCCTTATCGAGAATGCCTGGGATAGAGGGAAAAGGGCTGTTTATGGACGACGTAACCCACCAGCCACTCTGAGGGATCTACGCCGAATCGCTGTTGAGGAGTGGGACAATCTGGACCAACAGTGCGTTGATGAACTTGTGGATAGAATGCCACGACGAATACAAGCATGCATCGATGCAAGAGGACGTGCTACTGGGCATTAGAGGTATCGGTCTGTACACAGCAATTTGGACCACCACCTATGAAGGTCTCGCTGTATGGTGGTACAACATGGAATGTGTGGTTTTCATGCGCAATAAAAAGGGAAGAAATGATATTTATGTTGCTCTCTGTTCCAATTTTCTGTACAGGTTCTGGAACTCTCGGAACCGAGATGATACAAAACTTTTTTTTTGATGTGTGTATTTTTCCGTGTTCTTTCTGTAACCATTAACCATTCTTGCAGTCATTGGCCGTATCAGCGCTTGATTCTCATAATCATGCCTTTTTGTGCCCTCCCACCTATTCAAGGCTACGCTTCAGTTATAATCCCTAGTCCAGTTCATTCAGTTATGTCAGTGGGCAATTCACATATCAACGATTTACGATAATAAATTTGATTGTTAGCTGACCACTCGCTCCTTGTGGGTATATGATACCTTACCTTATTAATATATCTGTGTGTGTGTGGTGTGTTACCCATATTTTCATGCTTCATTGGGCCACTCCTATTAATTATCATTTCATTAAGGCGTTTTTGTTTCCATGACACTATCACTATCTTAAAAGTAATTTGCGTGATCTTATGGAGTGCTTCTCTTCAGTAGGTCATATCTCAACGATATTCTAGACAATACATGTGTATGTGTGTGTGTGTGTGTGTGTGTGTGTGTGTGTGTGTGTGTGTGTGTGTATGTGTGTGTGTGTGTATGTATGTGTGTGTGTGTGGATCCAAGGTCTAAGGGGACCTGACCTATTGAAAGTCGATTGAATGTTACCATAGGTTCACTGTCAGATCCCCTTGAGCTACTGTCTAAAAATAAGAAATAATATAGACTGGGGAAAGGTTTGCACACGTCTTTGAATGATGTCCAAAATCGTGTACACCAAATGAGATCGTGACTTCTACATAATCCACCAAACGTAAATCCTCTATTATTTTTTAAAAATTCTAAGATTCCAAGTTAAACATTGAATTTCTCAGTCGGATGCTGATTTACTGCACTTGATTTCGTGCAACACTAAAAGATGCTTCAAATGTTTATCTTATCTATTTTATTTCACAGCTTTAAAACTTTTCACAAAAAATTTGACCATTTCTCTCAAAACTTTTTATTTCAATTTCTTTCTATTGGCAGTTAAATATCACATCAAAGATGCTTTTTATGTGCAAAATAACTAAACTTTGAAGAGATAACCTTTTTAGCACTTCACATCGCTATCTGCAGCTGTTCGTGGAATATTTTAGATTTCCCTCGAATCATTAATTAAGCTTTTTATCACACTGATAAATAAATTTTTAACTGGATTCACGCTGGTCAGTTAGAGACCCAAAAATGTTCAAATGTGTGTGAAATCTTATGGGACTTAACTGCTAAGGTCATCAGTCCCTAAGCTTACACATTACTTAGCCTAAATTATCCTAAGGACAAACAGGCACACACACACGCACATGCCCGAGTGAGGACTCGAACTTCCGCCGGGACGAGTCGCACAGTCCATGACTGCAGCGCCGTAGACCCGTCGGCTAATCCCGTGCGGTAGTTAGATACCCCATCTGTTTATTTCCCAGTCTTCGTTTGGCTATGAAAATTGGGACAAAGTTTTCCTCAAACCACTATGTTTTTCTTAAGTTCCCTCATTACTTTGAAGTAATTATATCTTTTCTTACAAAACTACAAAACTAGATCTCACGCTGGTCAGTTAGATGCCTCATTTGTCCATTTCCCACTCTATGTTTGGCTACGAAAATTCGGACAAAAATCCATTTTCTAATTTCTAGGGGGTTTTGTTTTCTCTCAGCTCAAACATGTTAACAAAAATTCTTTCACTTATGGTAGTCTCTGCTCTAAATTGTGTAGCATTTTAGAGTTGGTAAATGTTGTTACAGTAGTCTGAAATACACTCAGGCGACAAAAGTCATGGAACACCTCCAAATATCATGCCAGACGTGATTTTGCCGGTGAAGTTCACCATATCGACGTGGCATGGAGTCAATAAGTCGCTGGAACGACCCCTGCAGAAATATTGAGCTGCATCTGCAGCCGTCCATAATGGCAAAAGCGTTGTCGTTGCATGAAAAGATGACTCAGTGACGTCCCATAAATTTTCAATGGAATTCATGTCGGGCGATCTGGGTGGCCAAACAATTCCCTCGAAATGTCCAGAATGTTCTTTAAACCATTGACGAACAGTTGTGACCAGTGACGTGGTACATTGTCATCCATAAAAACTTAATCGTTGTTTAGGTACACGAAGCCCATGAATAGCTGAAAATGGTCCCCAAGCAGCCGAACATAGCTATTTTCAGTCAATGATCATTGACTCTGCTCTAAATTGTGTAGCATTTTAGAGTTGGTAAATGGCGTTACAGTAGTCTGAAATACACTCAGGCGACAAAAGTCATGGAACACCTCCAAATATCATGTCAGACCTGATTTTGCCGGTGAAGTTCACCATACCGACGTGGCATGGAGTCAACAAGTCGCTGGAACGACCCCTGCAGAAATATTGAGCTGCACCATTCCATGTAAACATGGCCTACACTATTATGGAGCCACCAGAAGTTTGCATAGTGCCTTGTTGGTATCTTGGGTCCGTGATTTCGTGGGGTCTGCACCACACTCGAACCGTGCCATCAGCTCTTACCATCTGAAATAGGGACTCAGCCAATTAAGTCACGGGTCTCCTGTCGTCCAGGATGCTACCAGTGCGGTCATGAGCCTAGGAGAGGCACTGCAGAATATAAAGTTTTGAACTTGGCCGTTACTCAGCAACCATATGCTAGTTTCAACATAGGATTAAACAGTCAACCCGTTGCACATAAACGATAAGTACGTTGACCTAGGTGCCGACAACTGATAGGGGTGTCTTCATCAGAATAAAATGTGGCTAAATCTTAAAATTACATTGCTAAAAAGCAATAGTCAGAATCTGGGGCAGCTATGCTCTGGTCAAAAGCAAAATAAAACGTTCTATCCCTTGCTATGTGTGCGCAGACTCACAACAGCAACTGGGAACAACACCAGACTGGCCAGGATGACAATAGGCGCACATTAAACACATTTACAACCAGACGCCGAAACACTGATATTTAAAGGCAGCTCTTTTCTGTCACTAAGAAACGGAAGGACCTGAACTGGGATAAGGAGTCTGTTATTCAAGTGAGAAATATTGGTCGGTAAGGAAGGTAAGGATGTGGTGGTATAAGGATGGACTGGTGCATAGAAGCGATCGGGGTAGGAACTGGGACAGAAGAAGGGGTGGAGTAGAAGGGGAATTGGTGGCGATAATAGATGTTGGGAAAAGGGGTGATTGGAAAGAAAAGTAGAGGGCAAAAAAAAGGGGGCGGTAAGAAACTGTGGGGAGATGAGGAAGAGAAAGCCCTGACGAGGTGGAATGGGTGGTGTGGACTTATAGCTGGTAGGACAGGTAAATGTCGGGGTGGAGATCATAATCTGGAAGGGCGAGGTATTTGAAGTGTCTTTGGAAGAGTGGGAGCAGAGTGTGTAGGTGGAGGATTAGTGGAATGTGTTGATAAAGGCGTGGCAGTATATGAGGACCAAGAGCTAAAACGAGAGTAGCCTTTAAACAGTTCTCGTTTTGGTTACTACTTAATCAGATCTCCTCCTGCATTGCAGTATTTGAATACTACACCAAGTTCGCGAGATCCTGCTGGAATTGAGAACGTGTCAGTTCTGGCATTTACCGGCAGCGAGGCGCGCGCGCCTCGGCAGCCCGCCCGCCGCCACGGCGGCCAGCTGGTCGTTGAGGCCGGCGGCGGCCCGGCCCGCGGCTTCGGCCCACCAGGCGGCGAGGCAGTCCTGCAGCGCGGAGGGCGCCCACAGCGCCAGCAGCGCCGCCGCGCGCCACGGCTCGCCGCCCCACGACGCCGACGCGCACGCCGCCACTGGCGCCAGCCCCGCTGCCGCGCCAGCCAGCCGCGGCGGCCCGCAGCCGCAGCCGCAGCCACCGCCGCGCGACAGCTGAAGGCAGCGCAGCGTAGCGTCCTCCCTCCGCAGTGACGACCACAGCGCCACCGCGCCCGGCAACACCTGTGGCACCGCGACCAATCACGGCTTTGAATAAGTATATCGACCACTACAACGTAAGTCACCTGCAGCACATATGTAACACCTTCTCTAGCCTTAATAATGGCCTCACTAGGGTGAGGAAGGTCTGTACGGCTAAGGTCCGTTTGTTGCAGAACGACGGAACATGTTTTTTGTTCTAGAGGTTTGACGTATTTAGAGAAGGAAAATCTTCTCTACATTATCGTCCAGAAAAGTCAACATGGATTTGCAAAAAGAGATCTTGCGAAACTCAGTTCGCTCTGTTGGTGCAAGAGATGCGCAGCGTTAGAAAGATCGGCGGTCAGGTTGATACTTGTTTCCTGACTCAAACGCATTTGGACACAGTCCCCTACTGCTGTTAATTGAAAAGAAATACGAGCTTTTCGAGTGTCGGACCAGATTTCAGATTGGATTCAAGACTTTTTTTGTAGATAGAACTCAACACGTCACTCTTAACGAAACAAAATCGACAGATGTAAATATGATTACAAAAATGGTTCGAATGGCTCTGAGCACTATGGGACTTAACATCTATGGTCATCCGTCCCCTAGAACTTAGAACTACTTAAACCTAACTAACCTAAGGACATCACACACATCCATGCTCGAGGCAGGATTCGAACCTGCGACCGCAGTGGTCGCGCGGTTCCAAACTGTAACGCCTAGAACCGCTCTGCCGCCCCGGCCGGCGAAGTGGTAGGAAAAGAAGATGCTAGAATAAGATGCATAGGGGACTCTTAAGGAAATGGGTTTCAAAACACTTGCTCGATCGATCAACACTCTGGGCCCTTACTAGACTGGATTAACAGAAGAAGTACAGAAGATGCAACGAATAGAGACTTGTTTCACCATGGGATGGTTTCTGCATCCACATACATTTTCCAAAAGCCACTGTACGTTGTATGGCGAAGATTATTACGTACCATTATTAGCCATTTCTTTACCTATTTCACTGACAAATAGAGCGAGGCAAAAAGGATTGTCTATAACCATCCGTAAGAGCCCAATTTTCTCTCGTCTTTTCTTCGTGGTCCTTCGGCGAAATGTGCTGCGGCGACAGGACGATCGATCAGCAGATGGCGTCAAATGCCGGTTCTCTAAATTTCCGCAACAATGCATAACGGAAAGACCGTTCTCTTACCTCCAGGGCTTCCCATTCGAGCTCCCGAAGTATCTCTGTAATTGTGTATTGACCTGGGGACCTAGAAACGACGGAGAGGCTTCGTCCCCGCCGTAGCCCTCAGTGGTTCACAACCCCACAACAGGCCACAGCAGTCCATCCACCCCACTGCCGCCCCTCACGGAACTCAGGGTTATTGTGGGGTTCAGCACCCAGTCTTATACTAGACGAGTGTAACCTCAAATTTGCCTATGGTAGAGTAATTATGGTCTATGAGGACATGGAGACAGTGTGTTTTCGCAGCAATCGTCGACATAGTGTAAAGGAGGCGGAATAAAGGGAACCAGTCCACATTCGCAGAGGCAGATGGAAAACAGCCTTAGAAACCCTCCACAGGCTGGCCGGCACACCGGACCTGGACACAAATTCACTGGGCGGATTCGTGCCAGGGACCGACACGTCTTCTCGCTTGGGAAGCAGCGCATTTGACCACGCGGCTAGCCGGGTGGGCATATCACTGTAATTTTTGAGTACAGATAATTCTTTCGACGACATCACTTTCAGACACCACAGGATTCTGACACACGAGACGTTTCATAGCTACCCACAGAAGAAAATCAAGACTCCATAAATCCATTGAGTGTTGGAGCCACGAAACCGCACCACCACGTCCACTCCATTGATGTGAGAATCAGGTGTTCAAGTGCCTACGAACAGCCAGTCCAAAATGAACAAAATTCTCATACATCGCAATTCTGTGGAGTCACAAATTGATGTCGTCGCAAGAATCGTCTGTACAGCTGCTACAATCAAAGAAACTCTGTTGGTTTCAAGCATGCGTGGCATCTCATGGTGAAAACCTCAAGCATGTGTTGTAATATTAGAGCTACATTCACGTCGTATACCGTGACTGCTCATTATATTCAATAAACGTTTCAAATGCATCACACTCTTATTTGCTTTCCTACGCTACCACTTACCCTTGACATTTGCAGCCATGGGTTGCTATGATATTCTCAGTCGTTATGATATGCGCCAGCACAGTAATGGGATAGTGGCGGTACGACAGTACTTGTGATATCAAACTGATTTCAAATAAATCAAATTAATTAATTTGATTAATTAATTATCATCAACCCGTCATGATGTCAGTGGTTTCCCCAGTCGGCCCGTGTCCCCTTTCCCCACCGCACCACTGGGAAATAACTGGAGATGGTGGGAAATTTAAATTTTAGCAGGAAAATAGGGCAACTGAGCAACCTCCATTAACCTAACTAACCCCCACTCCTATGGTGTCACCTACATCCCCCCCCCTCCACCCCCATCTACCACCAACTCACTTCTGCAAACGGCGAGAAAACCGCTCAGTCAGTGCTGGGCTTTTATACTGGGAGTAACAGTATGCTGTTGTATCGTCATTCACATTGCTTGAACAATTTAAGGTATTGGAATATTGTTTAAACAATTGTAAGGGACACTGTTTATTTAAAAAGTTTGCAGGAGCCTAGACACTGCGCAATATTATTTATTTAAGCAATTTGCTGGGATAAATTTCATGTAGCTCATTTATTTCTAACATCACAACAGAGCTCCTTACTGACGACGTCACCCAACGATTGTCATCCTGCTGAAAGAAACTTCACAGTATCATTCGAAACTAGTAGCAGGCAGACTCAAACTCTACAACTCGAAATAAATAAATACGTAAATAACTCTGCAACTTTAAATAGGACGCTTACCACTTTTCGAGTATTAGCTGCTTGTTGGAAGGTACTGTCAGAGAGAAAAAAGTTTCCGCATCCAGCAACCCCAACCCCACGAACCATGGACCTTGCCGTTGGTGGGGAGGCTTGCATGCGTCAACGATACGGATAGCCGTACCGTAGGTGCAACCACAACGGAGGGGTAACTGTTGAGAGGCCAGACAAACGTGTGGTTCCTGAAGAGGGGCAGCAGCCTTTTCAGTAGTTGCAGGGGCAACAGTTTGGATGATTGACTGATCTGGCCCTGAAACACGAACCAAAACGGCCTTGCTATTTTGGTACTTGCGAACAGTTGAAAGCAAGGGGAAACTAGAGCCGTAATTTTTCCCGGGGGCATACAGCTTTACTGTATGATTAAATAATGATGGCGTCCTCTTGGGTAAAATATTCCGGAGGTAAAATAGTCCCCATTCGGATCTCCGGGCGGCGAATACTCAGGAGGACGTCGTTATCAGGAGAAAGAAAACTGGCATTCTATGGATCGGAGCGTGGAATGTCAGATCCCTTAATCGGGCAGGTAGGTTAGAAAATTGAAAAAGGGAAATGGATGGGTTAAAGTTGGATATAGTGGGAATTAGCGAAGTTCGGTGGAAGGAGGAACAAGACATCTGGTCAAGTGAATACAGGGTTATAAATACAAAATAAAATAGGGGTAATGCAGGAGTAGGTTTAATCATGAATAAAAAAATATGAGTGCGGGTAAGCTCGTAGAAGCAGCATAGTGAACGCATTATTGTGGCCAAGATGGACACGAAGCCCATGCCTACTTCAGTAACACAAGTTTATATGCCAACTAGCTCTGCAGATGACGAAGAAATTGAAGAAATGTATGATAAGATAAAAGAAATTATTCAGGTAGTGAAGGGAGACGAAAATTTGATAGTCATGGGTAACTGGAATTCGTCAGTAGGATAAGGGAGAGAAGGAAACTTAGTAGGTGAATATCGACTGGGGCTAAGAAATGAAAGAGGAAGCCGCCTGGTAGAATTTTGCACAGAGCATAACTTAATCATAGCTAACACTTGGTTCAAGAATCATAAAAGAAGGTTGTATACATTGAAGAATCCTGGAGGTACTAAAAGGTATCAGATAGATTATATAATGGTAAGACAGAGATTTAGGAACCAGGTTTTAAATTGTTGGACATTTCCAGGGGCAGATGTGGACTCTGACCAAAATCTATTGGTTATGAACTGTATATTAAAACTGAAGAAACTGCAACCTGTAGATTAAAACTAAAGAAACTGCAAAAAGGTGGGAATTTAAGGAGATGGGACATGGATAAACTAAAAGAACCAGAGGTTGTACAGAGTTTCAGGGAGAACATAAGGGAACAATTGACAGGAATGGGGGAAAGAAATACAGTAGAAGAAGAATGGGTAGCTTTGAGAGATGAAGTAGTGAAGGCAGCAGAGGACCAAGTAGGTAAAAAGACGAGGGCTAGTATAAATCCTTGGGTAACAGAAGAAATATTGAATTTAATTGATGAAAGGAGAAAATATAAAAATGCAGTAAATGAAGCAGGCAATAAGGAATACAGACGTCTCAAAACTGAGATCGACAGGAAGTGCAAAATGGCTAAGCAGGGATGGCTAGAGGACAAATGTAAGGATGTAGAGGCTTATCTCACTAGGGGTAAGATAGATACTGCCTACAGGAAAATAAAAAAGAGACCTTTGGTGATAAGAGAACCACTTGTATGAACATCAAGAGCTCAGATGGAAACCCAGTTCTAAGCAAAGAAGGGAAAGCAGAAAATGGAAGGAGTATATAGAGGGTCTGTACAAGGGCGATGTACTTGAGGACAATATTGTGGAAATGGAAGAGGATGTAGATGAAGACGAAATGGGAGATACGATACTGCGTGAAGAGTCTGACAGAGCGCTTAAAGACCTGAGTCGAAACAAGGCCCCCGGAGTAGACAACATTCCATTAGAACTACTGACAGCCTTGGGAGAGGCAGTCCTGACAAAACTCTACCATCTGGTGAGCAAGATGTATGAGACAGGCGAAATTCCCTCAGACTTCAAGAAGAATATAATAATCCCAGTCCCAAAGAACTCAGTTAGTGACAGATGTGAAAATTACCAAACTATCAGTTTAATAAGTCATAGCTGCAAAATACTAACGCGAATTATTTACAGACGAATGGAAAAACTAGTAGAAGCCGACTTCGGGGAAGATTAGTTTGGATTCCGTAG
Organism: Schistocerca gregaria; assembly: GCF_023897955.1. NCBI lineage: Eukaryota > Metazoa > Arthropoda > Insecta > Orthoptera > Acrididae > Schistocerca > Schistocerca gregaria. Next base: position 541,969,878 of record NC_064924.1, read on the forward strand.
AAATGTGGGAACACGTGAGGCAATACTGACCTTACCACTTATCTTAGAAGGAAGATTAAGGAAAGGCAAACCTACGTTACTAGCAATTGTAGACTTAGAGAAATCTTTTGACAATGTTGACTGGAATACTCTCTTTCAAATTTTAAAGGTTGCATGGGTAAAATACAGGGTGCGAAAGGCTAATTACAATTTGTACAGAAACCAGATGGCAGTTATAAGCGTCGAGGGGCATGAAAGGGAATCAGTGGTTGGGAAGGGGGTGGGACAGGGTTGTAGCCTCTCCCCGATGTTATTCAATCTGTATATTGAGCAAGCAGTAAAGGAAACAAAAGAAAAATTTGGAGTAGGTATTAAAATCCAGGGAGAAGAAATAAAAACTTTGAGGTTCGCCGATGACATTGTAATTCTGTCAGAGACGGCAAAGGACTTGGAAGAGCAGTTGAACGGAATGGGCAGTGTCGTGAAAGGAGGGTATAAACAAATGCAAAACGAGGATAATGGAATGTAGTCGAATTAAGTCGGGTGATGCTGAGGGAATTAGATTAGGAAATGAGACATTTGAAGTAGTAAAGGAGTTTTGCTATTTGGGGAGCAAAATAACTACTGATGGTCGAAGTAGAGAGGATGTAAAATGTAGACTGGCAATGGCGAGGAAAGCGTTTCTGAAGAGGAGAAATTTGTTAACATCGAGTATAGATTTAAGTGTCAGGAAGTCGTTTCTGAAAGTATTTGTATGGAGTGTAGCCATGTATGGAAGTGAAACATGGACAATAAATAGTTTGGACAAGAAGAGTATAGAAGTTTTCCAAATGTGGCCCTGCAGAAGAATGCTGAAGATTAGATGGGTAGATCACATAAATAATGAGGAGGTATTGAATAGAACTGTGGAGGAGTTTGTGGCACAACTTGTGTAGGGATGCTAAGACACTTGTTTTTTTATTTCCCTCACTTTTGGAAGCACACTGGTGTCTTTACAGAGGTGGGAAAATCAGAACAATCACATGTCTCAAAATTTGTGAGATTTTTCGAAACCCTCAACATATCATGAAAAAACGCAAACACTCAGCAGCTCGGTTGTCTGAAAGGGAATTCGAAGCACTGTCCTACAGAAGAGGAAAATAACTGGAATGTCGATGAATTTTCCACGTCCTACAACTACTGGTCTGGAGATGCTCTAAAGTCACAGTGGCGGATGGAGGACAGAATCCCACGTGTCCGAACCAGAGCAGCCTGGTAGCCCTGCTCTTGTCTCTGAACTCTCGAACAAAGAAGACATATCGTGAGTCTCCAACGCCACGAAACTTTCCGTAGATACCTTTTCCTACTCCTGTCTTGTTTGGACTAGTCTGTAGAGACTTCTGTGCCCCCACAATGGATATCTTGTGACTCTCTGACGTTATGGAACTCCCTATGAATGGAGCACTCTGATTGGCTCTTACTGAATTTACCCACCAAATTGCTCCTGATGGTGTGAAAGCACTGTCCGCCTCTTTCGCAGATGAACCAATTACTAGAATTTCGGCTGCAAACTAGTTTGTAAAGACCAAAAAGCATGCCGCAGTCATATTGCACTGACAGTTAATTCCTGCAATAAGTGGTCTACAGATTAGAAAGTGCAGAAACTATCACCAAAAACATTTCATCAACTACACTTCTCTGCTTCTGTCGAGGAAAGCTTGAATTTTTCGGTATGAAACCGATCTCCAGCCATCTCAAACGATTGCACCACCACACCATATCGTTGTAATAAACACAATTCGCATCTTGCACCATACAAAATCACCACTTCAGCATCGTGCATATGGCCATCAAGCACCAAACACAGAAAGCAGACGGAATAATCGGTTGAGGGGATTGTAACAAGATATGATTTAATGGTAAACTGATGATGCATTCTAGAGAGAGGTAGATATTGCGACTGGTCATTTCTCACACATTTAACCACGTTTTCTGTTGTTCTCTGGGTATATCAGTTGTGTAACCTGCGTTCGACTCGTGTACAACTCCATGTTCCATGTGTGCATTAGAGCACTACCTGCCATCGTTAACAGCAAACCTCTCCACAGCACAGTCAGCAGAAGGACTTCCGAAGTATGTGTGATGAATCATGTCCAAGAGGCCAATGAAAAATGTATTTGGGCACCCTCCTCTAAACGAACGAAGATTCATGCGAAGTACTTCATTCCCCTGCCGCATCTTTGACACTAATAGAGTCTTCAGTTTTATAATTTCGGTGATTCTAATTTAGTGACAGGGGTTTGTGAGGTACTGCAGTCTCTATGTATACTTCTGCTTGACAGATGTTGTGTGTGGAAGAGATGATGTTCTGTTCATGGAGTTAGAGCAGCATGGCGTGTAATTTCACACGACAAACACCACTGTTTTGTGTTTGTATATTTCCTTATGAGATGTCGTTTCATGTATTTCCCATTGCTGATGATCATTTTATAGGACTTATGCGAGTGTAGCATAGCTTCCAGACCATAATCGGACGTGATGAGTGTTCAACATATACTTCTAGAAAGCTATAGAGTGCATGGATCACAAAGAATTTATCCTTTTTTTTCCTTTGGTGTGATGGGGAATAGTTTTATCATCTCAAAGTTTCTCATCATAGTGAGTAGGATAGAAAACTTTCAGCATGAATGTATGTTAGGTGTTGGAAATATATTTGCGGCATTGGAGTTTTAACCACATGACTAATATATCAGGAATAACATTACAATACAGAATGCTTAGGGGCAGAACCATGAAGCCTCAAGAGTGTGTTTTTATGTGCTATGATTATTTCTCTCTTCCCAGTAACTACTTGGTATGGAATGCAAACACAACAACAGCTCTATAGAACTGATAGCACAAGCGATTTATATAAAATGTTTCAAATTTCCTCCATCTGGAGCTCCGTTACGCACAGATCAAACGTTTCTTCTTCTTAATCGCGCATTATATCACCACGATACTCTCAAACATATCAGACTCGTATCTACTTTACACCAGTAAAGGGTGCTAAACTCCTCAGCATGCAATCTAGAGATATTGTGTTTAATTGGATGAGTTATGTGAGTAAGATTGGTACAGAACAGACTTCTCAGAATGGCAGTTACAGTATTGAAATGAGAATACCGAGCCGCGCGGGGTAATCGCGCGGTCCCAGGCGCCTTGTCATGGTCCGTGTGACTCCCTCCATCGGATGTTCGAGTTCTCCCTTAGGCATGGGTGTGTATGTCGTCCTTAGCGTAAGTTAGTTTAAGTTAGATTAAGTAGTGTGTAGGCTTAGGGACAAATGACCTCAGCAGTTTGATCCCATAAGACCTTACATCAAATTTCCATTGAGAACACTGATCTGTATCACTAGCGTCGTTCAGTACAAACTTGGAACACATATACTCTTTGCAAAAGCAAAATATCGAAGAATATTGATTACGTGGAACTCAGCTTGTTCTTTTCCTTCAGAGACATTGAGGACAGTGAGTATATTACCCTCCTACTTTAGATCAGTTCCAAATTAAATCAGAGATAGTGCTGCAGGAAGGGTTGGTTAAAGACAAAGAAAGAGTTATGAGATGCAAGTTTTGCTCAGGATCCACGACTGCAGGGACACTTTGTCACTTCCATCCAAAAAAAATATGGCTCTGACCACCATGGGACTTAACGTCTAAGGTCATCAGTCCCCTAGAATTTAGAACTACTTAAACCTAACTAACCTAAGGACATCACACACATCCATGCCCCAGGCAGGATTCGAACCCGCGACCGTAGCGGTCGTTCGGTTCCAGACCGAAGCGCCTAGAACCGCTCGGCCACAGAGGCCGGCACTTCCATCCACAAAGAGGGACAAGACCCACTGTAATAAAATATTAACGATTTTATAAAGTATTTTGGCTAAGGAAAGTAGTTTTTGCTCTTCACCTCTGCTAATGTCTATTTCCTTCACTAAGAAACAGTATTTGTGTCATGTGGCGTGGGCAGTGTAACACGTTTCGCAATATGTCCACATGTATGCGATCCTTACAGGGCAATGGATCGGATGGTTTAGCAATGAAACGGAAATTGAGAACGTGCTGCAGTGTCATTGGCTGATGCAATGAGAAGTTTTGTTGACATGACAACATGTAGAGAGTGCTGGTTTGACCCTCGAGTAATTGAGTAAAATGCATTGAAACTATGGGAAACCTGGTAGGATTACGAAAGTACGTAAAACTGACGAAAACACGACAAAAACGTCGAGGGGTGAGGGTATGTGTGTATTGTGTATTGAACTGGGGACCTAGAAACGATGGATAGGCTTCGTGCAGCCATAGCCCTCAGTGGTTCACGACCCCACAACAGGCCACAGTAGTCCACACACCTCACCGCCGCCCCACACTGAACCCAGGGTTATTGTGCAGTTCGGCCCTCAATGAACTTCCCCAGTAACATCTCATACCAAGCGAGTGTAACCGCAAATGTTTGCATTGTGGAGTAATTATGGTGTATGGATATGTACACATCTGTAATAAGCTGTTTTGATGTGTTCCAGCAGACAACACTGTATCAAACCGCTTATGAAACAACAACACAAGAACCGTCAACTATGGTGCCTTCAAACAAGCAACTAATACTCGAAAAGTGGTGAGCATCCTATTTAAAGTTACAGAGATATTTGTTTATTTATTTCGACTTGTATATGAGTGGAGCACTCTGGGTGGAGTTTGAGTATGCCTCACACTAGTTTCGAATGGTACTGTGTTTATTTCAGCAGGATAACAATCGTGTGACATTCTCAGTATCGAGCTCTGTTGTGATTTTAGAAATAAATAAACTGCATGAAATTTATCCCTGCAAATTGCTTAAATAAATAATATTCCATAGTGTCTTGGCTCCTGCAAACTTTTTAAGTGAACAGTATCCCTGAGAATTGTTTAAACAATATTGCAATACCTTAAATGTTTTAATGCAATGTGATTGATGATATATCAATGTACTGTCGTGAGGTTTTCCCATTCCAACAGTACAACATTAACAGAGCCTTTTTTCAGATTATTTACAGGGGTGGGATTTTCGGTTATGTCATGGGAGTGGGTGTTAGGTAAGCTAGTGGAGGTAGCTCAATTGCCCAACTTTCCAGATAAAACTTTAATTGGCTGCCATTTATGGTTCAAATGGCTCTAAGCACTACGTGACTTAACTTCTGAAGCCATCAGTCGCCTAGAACTTAGAGCTAATTAAACCTAACTAACCTAAGGACATCACACACATTCATGCCCGGGGCAGGATTCGAACCTGTGACAGTAGCGGTCACGTGGTTCCAGACTGTAGTGCGTAGAACAGCACAGCCACTCCACCCAGCACGGCTATTTATCTTGGGTTAGGTATGGAAGGGGAGGGGGAGGGGGAGGGGAGGAGAGGGCACAGAAGGGACTTCCCAGAAGGGTGGCGGGGGGCATGTGCCATCTGGGGAAAACCACTGATGTTAATTTGATATCACTTTGTATCACTTTGATTTCAAAAGTGTTCTCGTACTGCCATTATTCCACTACTCATCTTCCCTAGAAGTTTGTTGTAATATTTCTGGTGGACCCCTATATGGACCATTGTCCATAGTTCCTTTCTCAACGTTCACTCTTGAAATCGATAAGATGTACCTTCATTCACTGAGAGTAGCCATTCCTGTCACGTTTGTAACAGACTGTTATTGACGAGACGTTGCTCTCCTCTATGGTCCTTGCCAGTTAATTTCTTTCTACAGTTACAGTTATTACGCCTTGTAAGGTGACTGCGAATGACATAGCAGTCCTTCAAAAAAAGTTGGACACTCTGTGTTAATACACCAACAAATGTTGTTACTTCCATTAGGGTGTTGCCATGAACAGGTCCAAACAAAAGAGCTTTTCTCTGTCATTCGCTCACGTTTCCACATCGACTATTATTACTGCACTGCTTCCATAATTCTACTGGCACATACACACCACTTCATAGCGACGACTTCCAGCAGCCTGGTAACAGTTTTACACGTCTACAGTCCACTAAAAAGACCAGCGTTGCACTTCGGCGAGAGAATGCCCTACAGTTTCAATTGATGCACACCGCATTGCTAAAGTGAAGGTGAGCTGTGATCCACCCTTTTTTTACACTAGCGGCGTGTTACAGAACTGTGTTACGAAGATTTCAGTGTGTTCCAAAGACTGAAGAAATTAATTGTATAACATTTCAAGGTGATAATTAAAACATTGTGACTAACTCTCGTAAAACAGTTACTAATATTTTCACCAGTGAACTTATGATGACAGGTAAGTTACAGGCTTAACGACGTGGGCAGCGGTGGAAGCTGTGGCTCACCTGTACCGTCATGACGGCGACCAGATCCAGGCGACAGCCGTGAGCGGCGTGAAGCTGTAGCAGCAGCAGGGCGGCCACCCCACTGAGCACCAGGGCGTGTACTACAGCCAGGTACTTGCCTGGCTTCCAGCACACCCAGTACGGCTGTAGCCTGCACAGTAAACGGTACGATACGAAAAGTAAAGCGAGTAATCACAAGTTAGTGTTTCATTACATAAACCTATATTTTCATCAACAATGTATACACATATACTCTACAGTGTTTCACGACGTCGGTAACAAACTTTGACTGTTGGTAGGTCACACGTAGAGGATCGATTTTTGTTGCTATGTATTTCCTTTTTTAGGATCCTTTAGATGATCTATTTGGCTTAAGAACAGTGAAACTACCAGAGAAACAGTTCTGATGTTGCGGCTGATAACGGAAGTAATACGTAAAATAATACTTCTTAGGACTTGCCGACCCATAAAAAGAGTTCGACAACGTGAAATGGTGCAACGTTTCCTAAATTATGAGAAAAATGAGGATAACCTATAGGGAAAGAGGGGTGATATACAATATGTAAAGAAGAAAGAGGGAATGATAAGAATGGAACAAGAGAGGGATGTAGTTTTCACTTCTATAGTTCAATCTATACATCGAAGAAGCAATGGCAAAAATAAAAGAGGGATTCATGGTTGGGATTTAAATACAGGATTTTATTTATTCATTTGTCGTATAGGAATACATATACAAAGATTACAAGACTGCTACACGTCAACATTTAAGCATGGCCCTTCAGGATAAAATAACACAATTAATAGACAGATATCAAGGTCTTTTATGTATTTTATAACATCGCTCGTCGCTGTGAGGAAATCTTCGAAAGGACCCTTGTAGGCAAGTGCGGGACATGTCAATACAACATGAGCAACTGTCTGTCGTTCCACACCACAGTCACAGGGTGGTGCTGGAGATGTGCCACTTGTTGAGAGTGTGTGCACATCGTCCATGGCCTGTTCGTATGCGGTTCAAGACAGTCCAAATTGCTCGAGGCTGGTCGAATCCAGGGGCTTCTTCTGTATGCATAGCACCTTCAGGCATTGTGGGGAACAGTTTTGCTGCCAGCAGCGTTTCCATTCATCGATGACAGTCCTGGCTGTGATGAGATTGGGATGTCTCGATCTTAGTCTTTTTCGGTCCGCAGGGAATACGTCGCCCATTATTGGAAGGTCAATGTTATTATCAAGAATTAATGGAAATGGACAGTTGGATGGAAGACTGGAGAGCTCTCTGCTGTTTACAATGTTTCCGATAGGGAAATGTATTCACGCCAACTGCTGTGTCTTCTTTGTCCACGCCCGCATCTCGTGGTCGTGCGGTAGCGTTCTCGCTTCCCGCGCCCGGGTTCCGAGGTTCGATTCCCGGCGGGGTCAGGGATTTTCTCTGCCTCGTGATGGCTGGGTGTTGTGTGTTGTCCTTAGGTTAGTTAGGTTTAAGTAGTTCTAAGTTCTAGGGGACTGATGACCATAGATGTTAAGTACCATAGTGCTCAGAGCCATTTGAACCATTTTTTCTTTGTCCACGAAATAACTGGTGACACGCAGCAAAGCCACTTCCTACAGGCCAATGCAGGATCATCGGTCTACCAGCTGATCCAGCACCTGCACCCTTAAGCTGAGCCCCATGCGCCCTTACACCACGTTGATTGTAAGTCTTCTACCTTACATTTTTATGTTATACTTTATGTCTTGTTCCACACTCACGATAATCATCTCAGTTTTGGGTCTATGGAAAGGAAACTGAATCTAATCTAATTTAATCTAATCTCTGTAGTATTTTGACCCAGAAGTCAGCCCTGGTGGCTCCCTGCTCTATTTATACACCTTCTCGGCCGTGCCATGACAGAGGTTGAATTCCAGGATGGCACCCAGTGCAGGAAATACATCAACCAGGTTTGGCTGTATCAGGATTCCATGACTCTCCCAAGAAAACTCCCACAAATCTAAACTCCAGAAACGCAACAACCTAGCAGAACCCCCCCCCCCCCCCCCCCCCCAACCACACCACGGACCCCATCTCTCTGGCACCTCCCTTGGAGCTGACGTGCATCAGTGCAAAGCGAGGCATTGCACAGCACAGTATGACATCCCATGGACATCAGCCCGTGCCCATACCCGTCCCTTCCAAATCGGAGGACCGCTGAAGATCCTAATGTCTATCCCTGTGTCTCCTTTTGCTCGTGGGGTGGGGCTGGGATGTCATGGTACCTTAGACAGCAGGCGCCAACTACACCACGTGCAACACATACATCGTGGGGTTGCAGCAAGCACAGCTCAAATGGTTCAAATGGCTCTGAGCACGATGGGGCTTTACATCTGGGGTCATAAGTCCCCTAGAACTTAGAACTACTAACTAACATAAGGACATCACACACATCCATGCCCGAGGCAGGATTCGAACCTGCGACCGTAGCAGTCGCTCGGTTCCAGACTGAAGCGTCGAGAACCGCTCGGCCACCGCGGCCGGCGCAAGCACAGCTCCTACAGTTCATATGACATGAGACTTCACAGTCCCGGAACACTATGCCCAGACCAGGAGAGGGCGTCAACAACATTCTAGTCAGACCACCAGGCAGCAGCATACATGGTAACGATACAGGTCGTTGACTTACTGCACCTCTTCGTGCATCTGCCATGTCACGTGCCTAAAATAGGCCCACATATGAGGCAGTTATTTGGGCTGGCGCGAGAGCTCCAAACAGCAGTTCTCTCAGAGCCAGCAACTGGAAGATCTTCATCTATGCCACATAGAGGACTCGGCTGCGGCCCAGACAGCACGCCGCCCACGGCCTTGGGACACTGTTAGGCGACGTGCCAGATGGAACTTGTTTGTTCTACTAACAGACGAGATAGCGTCAGATTTAAGGCTTTCCATCCTTGTCGGACATAAATTTTCGACACTATTGGACTATTGACACTTCAAGTGAAGTACCTGTATACGTTTTCGGCAAGTGTTCTCTGACAATTGCAAATTCTTGAACATCCATTGATCGACGAAAAATTCTCCATTTACTTGACGGACTGTCAGTTGTGCACTGTATAAACCACCTAGTCTGAGACAATCTATAGTCGAAGGTTCTTTAGATGAAGCACTATATTTTTCATATGTTCCAACATCTATGTAAGTAATTTATAATCCACAGTGCATAAAGTAAAAAAAAGAAGGAAAGATAATTTTTGTAATTATAGTAAAGTAGGATTGTTATGAGACAAAAGGTATAAAATATTCCATGTCGATCTCGCTCGGCCAGATCGGTCACCACTGACCGTCAGTGGGCTGCTGAAGATTGCGGCTGCCTAGAGCGTTACAGCCAACACTGCTAAGGCCGTCTTGTCTTTAAAAATTGTTAATTTTCTTTTGTTATACCGTAAATCAAGTGAAGCTGTGCTGAATTCGAAGGTTGGTTTCAGCACTGCAGTACTTTACTGGGCATGGTGGTGTGCCATTGGCTTCCTCCCACCTCTGGACAGGCTTATACAGTCATTTAGAGTGGAATATACATTTGAACAGGTACTCCGTAATATGGTGCATCTTAATTTGCCTTTATTGTCTCTGTTATAGGTGAAAGAAGAAATAAGTATCGTAGGTAAAACCCTAAGCCTTTAGCTTCGTTTCTGGATAAATCATTAACAAGTTATTTATCAAACAGGTACTGCACTGAGCCAAGGGGACAAATACTAATTCAGTACAAAAAATAACCAAAGAAAATACACGCTATATTTGCTACTCGTTATTTAATTTACAAAAAATTTTTTGGCCAAGAAATTTGTCTGAATGATCTACTTATTCGAATAATATTCCAGATAGAAATCTATTCGAAGAATAGCCATCGAGTCCTTCAGTACACTTTCGCTTCCTTTCTCGTTATGTTCATATTATAAACTGTAATGCGTAATATTAATTCACTTGCTCAGTTTACTCACGAAAGCCGATGGTGTGGATGGATTGAAGTTTTTTTGTCAATTACAAATTATAGTCTGTTGTCACACTCCTCAAAGCAAATATTTTTAACTGTTCTGTTCAGAATATGTCTAAACATCAGTGCGAGTTTAGCAGCTGACTGAAAGTGAGCATTATTTCATCACCTATTATTTCACGGCAATATACAGTTCCACTGGTGAAAGAATGACCTTCAATAACAATCAATATTCGTTTGTTACTTTAATTATCGTTATATAGAGGTAACATTTAGTGAATCTCAGGTACAACACACACATTCTCCTTAGAAAACATGGAAAATCGACACCTAAAAATAAATTCTAATTCTAAATACATTCGAACGTCTGCTAGCCCCATTATTGCCGCGACGTTGTGTCGAAACTGTATAGGTACAGCCCAGATTTACGTACCCACGTGGCAACAGCAGGCGACTCTTGCTTGTCACTCCGTGAGTGAGCGACGCGTGACAGCGAGTGAGTGAGTGACCTGCCAGCCGCGTGCTTAAGCGTGCGCGTGCATAGCGAGTGATGTAGACGAACGCCGCTCACGCGTAATCGCCACGCGAATGCAGTGCTGTATTGATGGCTCTCGTTGGTACCACTCTGACAGCTCTGTCAGAGGCCAAATGTGGCCAAATCACGATAACCCCACTTTTGCCAGCCATATTGTCACCCACGTTACGAAATTTTACAAACCCAAATAGATTCCCATCGATACGGATTCGCCTACTCACGAGCAAACTGTCACCTAACAACCATACGTAAACCCAAGCAGCTCTACATCGGATAGCGACTGAACCAAGGAAGTGTGGTTCTAAAAACCACAGTGTATGTGGAACTGCCTGGTATCAGGTGCTGCAGCATAAATGCATGACAAGCACACCTTGTTCATGCATGACCACACAGGCCTGGCTGCCCACAGGAGGTTCGCTCGTGCAGCCAACGCCATTATGTCAAGCTGATGAATGCTGTGCTGTGCTCGCTGACATATCGTCAGCATTTGGGCTGGAATCTGACTGGGAATTAAACGATGTGGCATAGTAGTAAGACATCGGGATTACACTTCATCGAACCCCAGTCTGGTCATCCAAATTAATGTTTCTGTGATTTTCTTAAATGGTTTAAGGCAAAAGCTGCGGTTATTCCTTAGCCAAAGACACCCTCGATTTCCTTCCCCAATCCGAGCTTGGGCTCCTTCGTAGAACACCTCATCATGAACCGGACTTCAAACCTTAATTTTTCTTCTTTCACATGACCGGGATACGAGCTGTAGAACGCTTGTTACCAAGCTCTCTCAATAAAGTCTAGCAAGAAGCTTTTAGTGTATTTATTAATACATTTTGTCATGCTGTCCGTGTCGCCAGGGATGTAAAGAGTGACGTTGGTGAATACCACAGGAGATAATCTTACAGCGAGAGATCTGAAAAGCAGCAGGAATGTGCAGAAGTATGTGGCCATGCTAGAAGAAAAATTAGAAGAGGATAGCGTCGCTTTAAAAACTCCTGTAGGTTCGTTTGTGAATTTAGTATCACCCCGTCTTGTTGAAATGGCTGTTACGGTTCCTCCGCCGTCAGCTGTTACATTAACCAATATCTCTCGATTCACGTGTATTGAGACAGATGAGACACATGTCCTAGAGAAGATAAGTGAGCCAAAAGCAGGTCATCTGGAAGTGGTAGAGAACACGTACACATTTCTTCACTTTGGTTGAATGAGAACAGTGGCAATTTGGATCTCCATATCTGGACATTGTTCCTCTTGATGTTTCCAGATCGATAAATTCCCGCCAGCCGGAGTAGGCAAGCAGTTTTAGGTGCTACAGTCTGGATCGCGCGACCGCTACGGTCGCAGGTTCGAATCCTGCCTCGGGCATGGAAGTGTGTGATGTCCTTAGGTTCGTTAGGTTTAAGTAGTTCTAAGTTCTAGGGGACTGATGAGCTCAGAAGTTAAGTCCCATAGTCCTCAGAGCCATTTGAACCATTTGATTTACATCGATTGCTTCATTAATTTTTCTAAAGAACTGTAAAAATCGCATATTTTATAGGATGACTGAGGAGAATGGACCGTTAATGCACAACGCGATAGGTAAAGATACAGGGAAGTAAGCTAGACCGGGATGAAATCCGTGCAGGGAGTTAACGACTGTTGGCTTGTACACTGACCAACCTTAGTGTGGTTATTAAGCAGTTTTGCGTAGTTATCAGACTTACAACTGGTTTGATGGGGCAGAGCTCTAATTCCTCTCCTGTGCCAGCCTCTTCATCTCAGGGTAGCGTTTTCAGCCTACGTCCTCAGCTATTTGTTGGATGTATTCCAAACTTTGTCTCCCTCTACAATTTTTACCATTTCCAACCCTCTCTAGTACCATGGAAGTTATTACCTGATGTCTGTAACACATGTCATATTATCCTGTACCTTCTTCTTTTCTTCTTGTCTGTCCAGCCAAAATAACTTAGGATCACGTTAGACAGGATATTTCCTTTTAAGGAGCACTTGATACGAACATCTTCTAAGCTCAAAACCAGAACCCACATTCTCCATAATCTCTGCGGTTCTCGTTGGGTGTTCTCCAGCAGACACTCTCCAGCTATCAGCACTCGGTTTGGTATACTCAGCAGCAGAGTACTGTGCACCTGTCTGGTATGATAGTCATCACGTAAAGAAAGATAGAAATACAACTTTACGAGGCCATGTGCATTGTTAGCGGGTCAGTACGATCTGCTCCCACATTCTTGCTATCTATCTTGAGCCACGTTCCACCACTTGATATCAGACGGAAGGGCACAAAGACACAACAGTTGGCGTCATTAGATTTCCCTATCGGAAACATTGTAAACAGCAGAGAGCTCTCCAGTGTTCCGTCCAACTGTCTGTTTCCATTCATTCACACCTACCGCTGCCAGAATCTTATTTAAGGACAAACCAGCAAAATGAATCCTATATTATTTTACTAATTACTCTGTGCAGAACATGCAGAACTGCCACAGGAAGATGTTTGAGCATGTCTGCATTAAGCATTGGCTGCCAGCTGTCACAACGCAAAATTCTTGAGGTAGGCAAAACAACAGTCAGAGAAGCTGATAAATCATTTACTAAGTCGTCATGAGGGGGAATGAAAGTCAAATTAACATCGCTTTCCTAGTCGTGTTCAACGCAAAAGTACAGCATTACTTAAGGTATCACTGTGTTCCACCAATGCACTTGGATAATTCTCACACGAATACTCTGATACATAAAGGAATCGTTCGTTTATGATGAAACGCTTGTCTTGACCACAAAATATTTACTTTATTGTTTCCTTGCGCGTTTCGGTATATTGTCATTGACAGATCAGAACACTGTTGACACGAAGTACGACATCGCACTTACTGTTAGCGTGCGCAAGTGCACTTATGCTTGGTGACAGTAAGTTGGCTCCTAAACTTCTTACTAACAGTAGTCTCTTCCTTTGACAATGGCGAAATATACTTTCCTAAAATTCTCGTAATAAAGAGAAGACGACCATTCGCCTTCTTTACTAGGGTCCTTATTTGCTCGCTCCATTTCATATTCCTTACTATCTTAACGCTTAGATATTTTATTGACTTGACTATACCAAGCAGCATACCACTAACAATGTACTCGAACATTACAGTACTGTTTTCCCTACTCATCTGCATTAAGTTACATTTTCCACATTTACAGCAAGCTGGAAATTTCTGTCTAAGTCATCTTCTATCCTCCTGCAGTCGCTTAACATAACTTTCCGGCATACTACACCATCATCAGTAAACAGTAGCGCACTGCTGTTCATCCTATCCGTCAAACCATTTTTATGTAAACAGAGAACAAGAGCGATCCTGTCACATTTCCCTGGGGCACTCCTGATGATACCCTTGTCTCGCCTTCAGGGACAACTATTACTTAAAAAGTCTTCAAGCCACTCACGTATCTGTGAATCTATTCAGCATCCTCGGACCACCATTAACAGTCGGCAGTGGATATTGTGTCAAACGCTTTCGAGAGATGTAGGATTTATCAAAACCAATAGATGACGATCAAAAAATCGCACTTTAAGAGGAAATAACAATATTAAGTTAGCGACTTCACAATGCGTCCAATCACACAACAAATATCAACACTCCGAAAGGAATAGCAGGTCAAGGAAGTTCAAAGGATCCTACTTCACTCAGGCTAAAGGTTAGAGCCGAGTTACAAATTTCGAGAAAGTACATATACGTTAACAACTGTCTGCGTAGCTTTTGAACGTCGTGTCCTTATTCAAACTGCGCTATAGGAAACAAAGATGCAGCTCATGTAACAAACTTTAAAATAAAAAATATGAATTCAGGCCGTCAAATATTGCTGGAGTAACTACATAACTGGAATAACTGCGTAACTCCTCTTATTACCTCAATAAAAATATATTTCAAATAAATATCAAAAATTGTTTTGTAGCGTAAAAGAATTTCTGAAGTATATAAATACAGTCCAAGACAAATTATTAGAATGGGACAGAAATCGGTAGATCGCTGGATGTGCTCTACGTGTGCAGACAAATAAGCGATTAAAAAATTTGGATGATTAAGAGAAAGACCTTCACAAATTGAGCACGTGAAAAACGTGTTGGTCCACTTCTGGCCCTATCAAGTAGTTATTTGGCTTAGCATTGAGTAATAGTTGATGGATGTCCTCTTCAGGGATAACGTGTCAAATTCTACCTTCGGTCTGGAATCTCACTGACTGGAGTATAATTGTCTACAGTGATGAGTGCCTCTTGAAACGAGCCCAAATGACCCGCGAAATGTGCCTGGAGATGCCCCGGACAGCGGTAGGAAAACAACGTGGCAGGAGCGCACCATACGCCCTACACATTGAAGAGGAGCCATTTCTATTCACAGCAGAATCCTCTGGTTGACACCCGCGGCGACCTCACAGCACAGCGGTACGTCTAACATATTCTACGGCCCGTTAGGTTAACCTTCATGGCAAGCCGCCAAGGGCTTACAGCTAGGTAATGTCCACCGGCAGGGAGATTTTCTACTGCATGTTTTCGTGCTTGCCAAACCATGAAACCCTACCTTGTCCAGCAAGGTCGCCAAATCTCTCCCCTATTGAGAATGTTTTGAGCATTATGGGTAGAGCACTCCATCCAGCAGGGGATTTTGATCTAACGTGCCAACTGGACAGGATTTGACACAACATTCTACAGGAGGACGTCCAACAACCCTGTCAATCAATGCGAAGTCGAATAACTGCTTACCTAAGGACCAGAAGTGGACCAACACGATACTGACTTGCTCCACTTGTGAAGCTCTTTCTCTTCAATAAATCATCCAATTTTTCTGACGCTGCAATAATTTGTTTTTCAGTACATGTTCATCGCATCTACCGATTTCTGTCCTACTCGGATAATTTCTTCATGGTGCGTCGTTTCTTTATTTCTTTGATCGTATGCTACAAACAATCTTTGTAGTCGATCACAAATAAAGTACAAGAATTTTGAACCGTAATTCTTGATATTAGCCTCTACTGAAAGAATAACAGTCGCCACATTTACTAGTGAACCAAGTAACAATAATACCAATTACACAATATTCAGAAATAGATAATAATGTTTCTCGGTAGATGGGTGATCTCAAAAAAAACAGAATTTGCAACAACAACAAAATGTGGAATTAAATTTTCAACAATTTTTAAATCCGCACACATAACAAATGAATACAGTAACTCAACTGTAAACGTTTTCCGCATTTTATAAAGAGTTGGATTAATTTCGATAAATAATATCACAGACTTTGACATACAAATACGATAAATACTTAAAGTGGTAAAATCATAATAAATTTTCAGTTTAGGTAATCAGTGTGAATACAAGTTATGAGTTTCTTCATTTGTCTGTGTTCATGAACAAATTTGTAGAATCCTCACACTCGAACGGGCTTTTTGGAAGGGTTTTCTATAGTAAGAAATTATTCACAAATAGAAGGAATAAATTGGTAAATTGGGTATTACCAGAAATAAAATAATTATCAACTTATTGGAATGTGTTTCTGCTATGTCATTCTATAAGAAATGCTTCAAAGGAAGAGATGAATAAAGAAATTTCACATGGACACGTAAAATTATTGGAAAAATTATAGAAACTATTAAAATCATTTATTGAATTTTAGTAGCAATATGAAAACACAAATTAAAATTTGTGTCAGTTCACGTGTAATTGTAATGTTGCTTATTTATGTTCTGTAGTGTATTGTTGCTTTGAAAGAGGAAAGTTGCACAAAATGGTAACACAACATAAAATATTCTATTGTTGCTCTTTGTATTTTATTTTATGTCTCGGCATTAAGTCTACTAAAAAGTAAACAGTAAAAAAATTAATATTAGGAAGATTAACTCATTAAAGTAAGTATCTTACATCTGGGCAGCCTCATCACGCTAGAGAGAATATGTTCTGATGACTTACCGGAATGTATCTGAGTAACATTCTCAAAAACTTTACCAGGCTGCAGTCCTGTAAGTTGTCTGAACATTTCAGACCTACTGTTCATTCTAGTAACTATGATGTAATTCTTATACGTTGTAGATTTCCAATGCATATTCTATACTGTGCAACCTATTATAAAATCTGTTTTAATAATTCCACCAACTCATGAACTTACTTCCTATTTGTGACTGTAATTGTGACTAACAGGCATATTTTAGCAGTGAGTGTTGCTTGTCACACTTCCAAATTATTTATTATGTGAATTGAATAATTTAAACTACCATTAATACTACCACTGAGTCTTACTAGCATTAAGTACTTGAAGTCAGTTAACGCTTCTAGCGAAAATTGTAACTGTATTTATAAAAGAAATTTTTCAGTGTTCACCTAATATATTATAAGGATATGTTGAAAAATTTATAATATTGTGTGGATACTACCTTCGTTGTACTGTGATGTTTGCATGTGCCGCGTAATTAAATAAAGTGTGCGGTACATCTACACCTACATACACACCACGCAAGCCATTACACGGAACATGGCGGAAGGTACCTTGTGCTGTTACTAGTCATTTCCTTTCCAGTTCCGCTTGCAGATGTAGCGAGGGAAAAACGGTTGCCTATATGCCTCCGTAAGAGCCCTATTTTGTGCCAACGGCCTTGCCGCAGTTGTAACACCGGTTTCCGCCAGATCACCGAAGTTAAGCGCTGTCGGGCTGGGCTAGCACTGGGATGGGTGACCATCCAGTCTTCCGAGCGCTGTTGGCCAGCGGGGTGCACTCAGTCCTTGTGAGGCAAACTGAGGAGCTACTTGATTGAGAAGTAGTGGCTCCGGTCTCGGAAACTGACATACGGCCGGGAGAGCGGTATGCTGACCACATGCCCCTCCATATC
This sequence comes from Schistocerca gregaria, assembly GCF_023897955.1. Taxonomy (NCBI): domain Eukaryota; kingdom Metazoa; phylum Arthropoda; class Insecta; order Orthoptera; family Acrididae; genus Schistocerca; species Schistocerca gregaria. The sequence continues at coordinate 541,987,536 of NC_064924.1, forward strand.
CGCATCCAGTGACGCCTATGAGCTGAGGATGACACGGCGGCCGGTCAGTACCGTTGGGCCTTCATGGCCTGTTCGGGAGGAGTTTAGTTTAGTTTTAGTTTAAGAGCCCTAATTTATTTTATCTTGCCTTAGTAGTCCTTCCGCAAAATGTACCTTGGCGGCAGCAGAATCACACTGCAGTCAGCCGCAAATGCTAATTCTCTAACTTTTCTCAATAGCCTTTCGCGAAAAGAAAGTCGCATTCCCTCCAGGGATTCCCATATACGTTCACGAAGCATCTCCATAATACAAGCGTGTTGATCGAACCCACTTGTAACAAAACTAACAGCACGCTTTCCAATTGCTTCAATGTCTTTCTTTAATCCGACCTGGGGGGGAGTCTCAAAAACTCGAGCAGTACTCAAGAATGTGTCACACTACTGTTCTATAGGCGATATCCTGTGCAGATGAGCGATAGTTTCTTAACATTCTTTCAATAAAACAAAATCTACCATTCACCCCTCTTCCTAGAAGCCTTACGTTCACGCTCCAATTCTTATCGCTTTGCAACTTTGAATCTCAGTATTTAATGGTCATGATAACGTATGTTAACAATGTTTAATAAGTAATGCTAACTTCCATAAATATTTCCTGATGTGTATAGGTGTAAAATTGTCCTTTTAAAAATGAGATATAGTGATTGTACCTAAGGGTATTAACACAGATTGAGTATTACATAAAATCTTTGATGTATTGCATGTTGTGATTATCCCATTGTAATTACGTCATTTATAAACTCATAACAGCAATTCCTTCTTGTTTTCAAGTTTTCCTTACCATTAGTGAGTATCTCATCGTATCTCATTATTCATTGATACTTCCCAATTGGTAGGACACAAACCTGCTTTTAGAGAGGAGCGAGGCTTGGGCATCGTGTATTTAGATTTGTCATGGATTCACTAAATTAATTCACAGCAACTACTGTGAAATTATATGCAATGGTTAATGGCAGAATCACCTCACACCATTTTCTGATGGAGTAAATAGTCCATTTATAACAATCTCAACATTGTCGCGAAGACAATTTCAAAGTTGCCCTTCTTAAGTATTATTCTTATATGTATTATGGAGTAACTGAGTAGCTCCCTAATTATGGGTGCACTTCTAACTTCACAATGATTTACGCATTCCTAATTATTAATACACTAGTTGCGCCACGAATACGTGCAATTCTTGTGAATCTTGAACAGCTATGCCTGGAAGGCAGTGGATAAGTGAGTGATTGGCACATAGGATGACAGGTGCGGGCAATGTTGATATTTTGCAGACGAGTCGGCGAGGCAGGTTTACACACCCCTCGCAGGCTAGGAGGCACGGCCCGGAGAGCACCGTATACAAATGTGAAGTAATCAGGGCAGCACAGGACACCGACGTGGTGTGAAGAACCCATACGTTGCAGTTACAACAGTACCTAGTGACCTGTGTTCAGAGGCCGAAGCGGGCTGAGGAAAGATGACGTTCTAATTATTAAAGAGCACTCCACTTGTCCCCTCCAACGGAACTACGTCAGGGGCGTAGGGAAAAGACGCATAATTAACCGAGCCCGGAGGCTCAAAACAACCAGTCGTGTCGCCTTTCTGTCCGCGTCTAGAACCAGAGAGAATGACGATCGTTGACATCGGCCCGCTAAAACTACCTCCAACCTCCAGCTGTGCGGGCGCGTCATTGCTGTGGCGGGGGCGCGTCGCACCTTGGAGCTACACTGTGTGATCAAAAGTATGCGGACACCCCCAGAAACATATGCTTTTCACATTTGGTGCATTGTGCTGCCACCTACTGCCCCCATGTCAGCAACCTCAGTAATCATTGTAAATCGTGAGAGAGCAAATGGGGCGCTCCGCGAAACTCACGGACTTCGAACATGGTCAGACGATCGGATGTCATTAGTGTCATACGTCTGTATGTGAGATTTCCAGACTCCTAAACATCCCTAGGGCCACTGTTTCCGATGTGATAGTGAAGTGGAAACGTGAGGGGACACGTACAGCATAAAAGCTTACAGGCCAAGCTCGTCTGTTGGCTAACAGACACCGCCGACAGCTGAAGAGGGTCGTAATGTGTTATAGCAGACATCTATCCACAGGAATTCGAAACTGCATCAGAGTCCACTGCAAGTACTATGACAATTAGGCGGGAGGTGAGAAAACTTGGTTTTAATGGACGAGCGGCTGCTCATAAGCCACATATCACACATATCTCACAAGTTTGTATATATACTGTCCCGGCTAGTTGAGAACCATTCCTTGCCTTGTGGGTCGGGCATAAAACATCTTTGAATCGCGTTGTGAATCTAATTGTGTGAACTAGCAGTTGGAAATTGATCTCGTTTCTTATTTCCAGAAACATTCCATATACTTTCAACCACGACGGATGCAAAGACAGTGATTTTATTACTCGGTAGTAGCATAGCAATCGGCTTCCAGTCTATTTTTTTCTAATTTTTGTTTCCCAAATAATTTGATTTAGTTACCTTCGCAGTCAAAATGCCTTCGTTGAATCCTATTATCTGTTTGTAACAGCTAACCAGCTTTTCTCCATAACCCTTGAATGTTCACAGATATAATCGTCTATGTACTAGCTGATTTTTGGGATTTAGAAAACACGGAGAAAGTCTCGTATATATTCTGTTTTATTGACATACTTCAATTCTTAAATTAATGAGAGATGGTACTGGGGAATCAAGGAAGGAGTTGATCCTAGTGTGTATCGTACCAGTTTCCTTCACGTTCCTATCACCAAAGGTATGATTTCCACGAAACTATTAATATCTGATAATCATAAATATGTCTCTGGCTTTACAGTGTCTAAACTCCTTAATTCTCCCGACACAATATTAATTATAAGTCCGAGTTCTTTCAAGGTCTATTCAGCACAAATTTTGCTTCTTACGGACACTATATCTCACGTCCCGTTTATTAGCAGAATAGCCTTAACAACGCTCGGCAAAAATATTCGTATGAGAAGGTCCAACTATTTTCCGGCCCAATACCTCAAAATAATCTATTATTCATCAGTCCAATGTCTAACCCAGTTATCAGAATGATATTTAATTAGGCTTATAATCCCTAGCTTCCAACTACCACGGAAGACTGCGAACATGCACCATTGAAAACAAAGCCTCAAGAGAGCTAACAATGCTGCGCATTGGATTATATATTATATTCAAAACAAAACGCAGCTCAGTTATGTCTTCCTTGGATTCCCATTGTATTACTTTGCGTTTCTCTATTTCTAGTGTCTACTCTTTGTAAAATTTTAAATAACTAATTCTCCGAAAGACTACTGCCGTTTTTTGGCTCTTGGATCATTTCGTATTACAGATTTTAATCTATCATTCGTGTCTAAAGAGGAGAGTAACGGTTCCTCAGAATAAATCTAGTAGTGCAGAGAGGGTTTTGCCCAAAATCTGTGGTCCTCCCCTTCCCCCAGGGAGTTGACAGGGAGATGTAGGCCGAGGAAGCAAAAGTAGGAGCAGAGAAAGAACTATTTCCGCCTGAAGAGTCGGCCACAGAAGAGCAGCCAGAAGAGTGGAGCTTGGGACAATAAACATGCAGAGCGTTTCTCCTGGTACCATCCACTCAGAATTGGGGCTCTCCCTGTGGGCGCCACCTAGTCACAGCAAGGGCTGTCTAACACAGCAGTCCTTGACATAAGTTCGGATGCCCCAAGAGGATGAGCAACGACTCCAAACTCAAGGCAGTGACAGCTCAGGTACCAGAAGTGATCATTGGGTTGTCAGGGGACTGAACCAGAGTTGTACATAACAGGCCCACAGACTGGCTACCGCGCTGGTGACCCAGCGGAGATGAAAATGTTTTATTTGCAGTATTTAGCTACACCTCCCAGCTACTTTCCTACACAGTCGCCACTCTGTAATAGACATGTGTCACAGCGCTGTACCTATCAACTTTCCAATATCCTCATCAAAGAACGCAAAATGGTTCAAATGGTTCTGAGCACTATGGGACTCAACTTCTGAGGTCATTAGTCACCTAGAACTTAGAACTAGTTAAACCTAACTAACCTAAGGACATCACACACACCCATGCTCGAGGCAGGATTCGAACCTGAGACCGTAGCGGTCTCGCGGTTCCAGACTGCAGCCCCTAGAACCGCACGGCCACTTCGGCGGGCAAAGAACGCAGCTTTCTGTGCTTTGTACCAGTTCTGTAAGCTGGTCTGCGACTCGTCGTCTATGCCATATGTTCTCATGGTCAGCGGCTCACATGAGCAAAGGATGAAAGGATGAAAATGTGCCAAGTCCAGGCTGTACGATGAGTGGTCAAACACTTCCCATCGATAACACTGCAGATGCCTCTTCGTTTCAGCTGTAATATGCTGCCGAGCGTCATCATGCATACGGACAATGTCTGATGACAACATCACTCTTCACGTGTTCTGAACTGCCCTTCGTAAACGATTTTCTCGAATCGACTAATCCTATGAGTGGACAAGATCATCATTTGACGATCGCTTTCTTCCCTGACTGCTTTTATCATCTGTAAGTCCTGCTTCAAAGTTCCCGCGCCATTATTACACTGTGCTGTCATGCACGGCAGTTACATGATGTGACTGCACGAAATTAGGTGGAACCCTTCAGCTTGAAGAAATCGAATGACGGCATGCAGGAGACACTATTGTTCTAGGCATCTGTGTGTGCTTGCCGTGCGCTCAGAACTGGAAAGTGCGACGTGACCGTAACGCCACAGAGAGACATGCTATAGGCACTGTGATCCATCTGCACAAAGCTCCATCACATTTCCGCTATGGATGAAAAAAGTAGACTTTGCACAAGAAACTGGTACAGGCGTGCATATTCAAATACAGAGATATGTAAACAGGTAGAATACTGCGCTGCAGTCGGCAACGCCTATATGAGACAACATGTGTCTGGCAGTTGTTAGATCGGCTACTGCTGCTACAATGGCAAGTTGTCAAGATTCAAGTGAGTTTGGATGTGGTGTCATAGTGGCCCCAGATCGATGGAACACAGCATGTCCGAGGTAGCGATGAAGTGAGGATTTTCCCGTACAACCATTCACGAGTGTACCGTAAATATCAGAAATCCGGTAAAACGTCAAATCTCCAACATTGCTGCGGCCGGAAAAACGTCCTGCAAGATCGGAACCAATGACAACTCAAAAGGATCGTTCAATGTGACAGAAGTGCAACCCTTCCGCAAATTGCTGCAAGTGTCACTGTGCGACCCATTCAACGAAACATCATCGATATGGGTTCCGAAACCGAAGGCTCACTCGTGTACCCTTAATGACATAAAGCGTTATGCGTCGCCTGGTCCCGTGAGCACCGACATTGGACTGTTGATGACTGGAAACATGTTCCCTCGTCGGGCGTCTAGTATCAAATTGTGTCGATCGGATGGACGTGTACGATATTGAGACATTCTCATGAATCCATGGAGCCTGAATGTCAGCAAGGGACTATTCAAGCAGGTGGTGGCTCTGTAATGGTGTGAGGCGTGTGCAGTTGGAGTGACATCGGAGCCCTGATACTTGACAGGCGACACGTACGTAAGCATCCTATCTAATTATGTGCATCTATTCATGTCCATTGTGCATTCCGACAGACTTGGGCAGTTCCAGCAGGACAATATGACACCCTACACGTCCAGAATTTCTGCAGAGTGTCTCCAGGAACACTCTTCTGAGTTTAAACTGTTCCGCTGGCCACAAACTTCCCAGACATGAACATTACTGAGCATATCTGGGATGCCTTGCGACGTGCTGATCAGAATTATGGACAGCCCTGCAGGTTTCGTGGCACTACTTCAGATATTATTCGTGTTGCGACACTTCTGATTTTTTTGGGGGGGAGGTGGGAGGGGCTCTACGCGATATTAGACAGGTGTAACAGTTTCTTTGCCTCTTCAGCGTATATACTCCACACTGCAGCAAATCACTTGCAAATTCAGTGCTGAAGAACAACAGGTGAACAGCCGTACCATACCCTTCGCTATGGGATACATACATGTACTTCGGGTAGCCACATTTTATTGACCCACAGACGTTAACATGCGCATAACCAACGTTGCCAATGAACTTTACTGCTGAGGTGCCCTACACTTCCACCAGTAATTTGCATTTGTTTATTGGAAGAGGAGGAGACTAGTGTCCCGTCGACGTCGAGGTCAATAGAGATGGAGCACAAGTTTGAATTAGGGAAGGGTGAGGCACGAAATCGGCCGTGCCCTTTTAAAGGGAACCATTCCGGCATTTGCCATAAGCAATTTAGGAAAATCACAGAAAACCTAAATCAAGATGACCTAGCACGGACTTGAACTGTTTTCCTCTTGAATGCGGGTCGAGTGTGCTAGCCACTGCGCTGCTTCGCTCGGTCATTCATTTATTCACCTTTAGCATATATACAGCGAACTGTCACTTCTACAAAACAGCCGGCCGTTGTGGCCGAGCGGTTCTATGCGCTTCATTCTGGAACCGCACGACCTCTACGGTCGCAGGTTCGAATCCTGCCTCGGGCATGGATGTGTGTGATGTCCTGAGGTTAGTTAGGTTTAAGTAGTTCTAAGTTCTAAGGGACTGATGACCTCAGAAGTTAAGTCCCATAGTGCTCAGAGCCATTGGAACGATTTTTGAACTTCTACAAAACAACGCACAATGCCACTGACTCCAAACCGTGTCATAACCGTGTAGATGCGGCAACGGGTCCGCTTTCTATGAGTGACAGCCTTCTAAACACTTGCGTCTGATCCGTTTCATTAGGTTTTGGGGGCGCTCCAATTCTGGTCACGGACACGCTAGGGTCGTCTGTGTCAGAATAGATCGTGGAGCACTCCATGGGCCTGAAGGTACTTGCGTAACCACCAAGGTTCCGTGAAGTCAGTCCTGTTGTGTCCACCTAGAACTTCATCAAATGTGATGTGCGCACATTCGACCACACTGCTAACAATGTCCGTGAATTGTGGGCGTTGAATGCGTGGTCATGAATCAGTATGATTGTCCAGCACTTCCGGTGCCTTGCGGAGTCATGGCCACCAATTTTCGCCGACATCATGGCATAATAGTGTTCTTGGTTTGTCTGATTCACCTGCTCATCATTGTATTGCTGCGAAGGATTATGACGTATGCTCAGAATAGGGCATGTGAATATAACGGCAAATCACAAAGTAATTTTATGTTCTGTGATAACTTGTTATTTAGGTATATCTGATAGTCCACCCTAAGTAAAGATTGTAGTCACCATCACACTTCAGAATTACGAAAATTATGCCATTGGTAGTGCAATGACACCATTGTCAGCTTCACAAAAACATTCGTTACTTAAAATTATCTGGTGCTGCAAAACATCTGTATGTTCCTTTGTGGTGAATTGGTACAAAGTAACGTTGGCTGTGTAATTCAAGTGGGACAATTCACGGAAATATTCACCTCTTAACTAAGAGGACTTGCAACTAACGCAAAACCTGCTGTGCTACTGTGTACTTGCATATCGTGATCTACGAGCAAAGGAATTCCAGCATCTAACTTTTTTTTGTTATTTAACATTACTCACAGTCCCCTCACTCAATCGGTGGGGGAGACTGGCAGCAGCTATGTTCCCACTCTCCAGCTACTGATTTTCATATGACAGTTCGGGTTAAAATTAAAGAAACTTATTAAGGCTAAAATACAGATGAAGATTTTATTAAGTACTTTATGGCGATGTGATTTATATTCTTAATCATAATGATGATAATGAGATATGGGCTGCTAGTAACCGCCGGTAGCGATAGGATTGTGGGGATGGAAATACACTACTGGCCATTAAAATTGCTAGACCACGAAGATGACGTGCTACAGACGCGAAATTTGACCAACAGGAAGAAGATGCTGTGATATGAAAATAATTAGCTATTCAGACCATTTACACAAGGTTGGTGCCGGTGGCGACACCTACAGCGTCCTGACATGAGGAAATTTTCCAACCGATTTCACATACACAAACAGCATTTGACTGGCGTTGTCTGGTGAAACGTTGTTGTGATGCTTCGAGTAAGGAGGAGAAATGCGTACCATCACGTTTCCGACTTTGATAAAGGTCGTATTGTAGCCTATCGCGATTGCGGTTTATCGTATCGCCACATTGCTGGTCGCGTTGGTCGAGATCCAATGACTGTTAGCAGAATATGGAATCGGTGGGATGAAGAGGGTAATACGGAACGCCGTGCTTGATCCCAAACGGCCTCGTATCACTAGCAGTCGAGATGACAGGCATCTTATCCGCATGGCTGTAAAGGATATTGCAGCCACGTCTCGATTGCTGAGTCAACAGATGGGGACGTTTGCAAGACAACGACCATCTGCACGACCAGTTTGATGAAGTTTGCAGTAGCATGGACTATCAGCTCGGAGAACGTGGCTGCGGTTACCCTTTAGGCCACGTCACAGACAGGAGCGCCTGCGACGGTATACTCAACGACGAAACTGTGTGGACGAATAGCAAAGCGTCATTTTTTCGGATGAATCCAGATTCTGTTTACAGCAGCATGATGGTCGCATCCGTGTTTGGCGACATCGCGGTGAACGCACATTGGAAGCGTGTATTCATCATCGGCGTGACAGTATGGGGGTGCCATTGGTTACACGTGTCGGTCACCTCTTGTTCGCATTGACGGCACTTTCAACAGTGGACGTTAGATTTCATATGTTGTGACCCGTGGCTCTACCCTTCATTCGATCCGTGCGAAACCCTACATTTCAGCAAGATAATGCACGGCCGCATGTTGCAGGTACTGTACGAGCCTTTCTGGATACAGAAAATGTTCGACTGCTGCCCTGGCCAGCACGTTCTCCAGATCTCTCATCAATTGAAAAGTCTGGTCAATGGTGGCCTAGCAACTGGCTCGTCACAATACGCCAGTAATCACTCTTGATGAACTGTGATATCGTGTTGAAGCTGCATGGGCAGCTGTACCTGTACACGCCATCCAAGCTCTGTTTGACTCAATGCCCAGGCGTATCGAGGCCGTTATTACGGCCAGAGGTAGTTGTTCTGGGTAGTGATTTCTCAGGATCTATGCACCCATATTGCGTGAAAATGTAATCACATGTCAGTTCTAGTATAATATATTTGTCCAATGAATACCTGTTGATCATCTGCGTTTCTTCTTGGTGTAGCAATTTTAATGTCCAGTAGTGCATATGGGAGGTGTCTTTGTGTGAAGGAACTTACACTTGGTCTGCAGGCGTTTTGGGTTGGAGTGGGACACCAACCAGGTGAAGAAAAAGTGGACTGGTGCTTTTATTTGGGGCAGGATGGGTAGAGTTGGTTACAGATGGAAGGGAGGGCAGAGAACAAGGACGAATTCAAGGTAAGGGAAGGGAAGACGATTGAAATTTCATGTGGAAAGGATATGGACAGCGCGAAAATCGAGGAAAATTGGGACGTGTTGTTGATAGGAACGTTGTACCTGGCCAGGTTTCTCAAGGTTAGGGAAGACTACAGGGTGTTGGGAATGAGATTTGTGGGAGGTGTAGCCAAATTCAGTCTCTTTCCCTAGATACACTAAATATTTCACTGTGCACTACGAGGTTAAAAACATCCCATTAGAGAATTCACGTTTAAAGTGAAAAATCGGAATGTATTGTGTGGTAGTGCTGTAATTCATTGCTGAGAACAGTGGAATATTCATACCTGCCGGCAGAGGAGAGACGGAAGGACAGCAGTCCGGCCGCCCTCGCCATGGCTGTCAGGGCCGCCATCTTGATCTATGTAGAGTTCGTCACGTGACCAGGGCGCCACTGGCGTTCGGTGATGGCAACGCGTGGCTCTCGCTGCCCCCTCGTAGCGCCGTCACGATTTGCCCTCGCGTGCTGCGGTGAGCCGGCAAACACTTTGTTTACTGCGGGGTAATTGGTACCTGCGATAAGGATGTTCTTCCCACAGAAATAACAAACGCTGCCAGCGTTCGATAAGAGATTAGTGGTGTTCCACTTTAGCGGTCGATGTTAAATATCTGTGACCCTTGACACTGTTTTGTTTGATTTAGCGGAATCCCATTCGAAAAGCGTAGAATGAACACGTGAAGTCAGTATGCTGTACAGCTCGAATCACCATATTATGTACCGACGTTTCAATCAAATGTTAGGCATAACACACACTGATGGTCACTGAAATTGCGACACCATGAAGAATGAATGCAACTAACATCAACTTGGCAAGCAGTGTAAAACATATTTCGAAGTGAAAAAGATTGCAAACCACAAAACTTTGGTCACTGTAACAGCTTCTACATCCTGTATACAGTAACGACGGCTACAGTGGGCAGGACGGATATAGCGGTCGCTTCGTTTTACTCTCTTGGATAGTGGTGGAGCCTTGTGGAGAACATTTGAAAAATCTTCGAAGAGACTTTCCTGGTTTTGCCAGCAAGTTCCGTGGCGCTTGTTTCTCGCGCTCCTCTGCTCTGAAATATTTTGTATTTTTTCCACGTCTAATGTAAGGCAAGTTAAAAAAATTCATTTTCACATATTCAAAATATGTATTGCAGCAGTTAATTGTTCAAAGCTGGTAAGAAATTAATTTTAGCTTTCAAAACCAAATGTTTAGGAACTGCATATTTTATATAATTTCGTATTCAGACAACATTTAGATAATGGCGTTTGGTTTGTAGTGCGACAGCACCTAAGTGAAGACAAAATGGACTGACGCTTTTATTTGGGACATGAGGGGCAAAGCAGGATACAGATGGAAGGGGGCGATATCGTACAGTGGCCACTTTGTCCGAAGATACGTTTTGTAATGTATTTACCTTGTTGCAAGGCAACGGAAATAAATAGAGTAAGGTATCATTAACAACTTGGTGGTAAGTTATATTCTACTTTTCAAGAGTATGTTAAGATGCAATCAATTTATTTCATAAAGTTATTACAATAATCATGAGATTCCCAAACTATGCAACAGGCATTGGATACTGTAAGAAGAGAAAAGATGCCGTTTGCTGCAGCAGCCAAACTATTCAACATCTCAAGAAACATAATCAAAAGAAGAATTTTTTCAATAAAAAACAAAAAAAGTCATGCTACTGGGGACAAGAAGGTTCTTGGGAACTTCATATGTATAGTCAACCAGGAGCAAGAGTAAGAACTCTTTTTCCTTGTTTCTGAGGTGGAATGATGTTATCATGACACACCAGTAACTGATTTACGCCACTTGGCATTTCAGTTTGGTGAGCGGAATAGTCTACCACGCGCATTCAACAAAGAGAAAAAGATGGCAGTTAAGGATAGAATGACAGAGTTTAAGAAGAAACATCTATACATTAGCCATAGAAAATCAGATTCCATCTGAATATTTTTTTTTCCTTTTCTCTCTCTCTGGCCATTTTTCCCTACCTGATTCCACTTCATCTGAATCCTATTTTTCTTTTTCTCTGCCTCTGGTCACTTTTCCCTACCTGCTGTGCCATTTTGCAGACGTTCGTTGAGGCTCTTTTTTTAATAAAAAACGAGGATTTAAGTAATAATACAAGTGTGTTATAGTACAGAATAAATGCATTTCATACGAACAAACTGAAGCACCAAAAAACTGGTATAGGCATTCGTATTCAATCACACAGTTATGTAAACAGGTAGAATATGGCGCTGTGATCGGCAACACCTATATAAGACAACAAGGGTCTGGCTCAGTTGGTGGATGGTGGTTGGTGTGTGGAGTCCTTAGGTTAGTTAGGTTTACGTAGTTCTACGGTCTAGGGGTCTGATGACCACAGAAGTTAAGTCCCATAGTGATCAGAGCCATTTTTTTCCCTACACTTGAAGGTTATTGAGAATATCTGGGATGCCTTGCAACATGCTGTCCAGATCTCCATCCCCTCGTACTCTCGTGGATTTATGGACAATCCATCAGGATTCATGGTTACGATGACCTCCAGTACAACTTCAGGCATTAGTCGAGTGCGTGGCATGTCGTGTTGTGGCAGTTCTGCGTACTCTCGGGGGCCTTGCATAATACTAGGCAGGTGTACCAGTTTCTTTGGCTCATCTGTGTATATTTCATATGCTTGTCTATGACTTGATGTCAGAGAAAAACAATATTTTTCCTTAGGGTGGTCACTTTACTCAGCTTACCCCTATAAAGGAAAAATTAAGCAGCGTATTTCTCATTCAGAAACGGCATTTGAGTGTTGGTTCCTTGTGAGAAGATCCTATTAAGTCTCACTAAGAAGGAGAAACAGCCACCACCACATCTCCCAATTTGACGACGGTATGATCGCGGCCTATCGAGACTGCAGTGCACTATTATATGACACTGTTGCTCGCGTTGGTGGGAGCCCGCAACTGTCATGCGAATACGATATAGAGCGGTTCGAGAGAGCCATACCCAACGCCATGCATACCACAGGCGTGGCATGATGACTTCTTTCCAGGGGTGTCCAGGCTCTGCGTACAACACCAGAGGCTGCGAAGAGAATGAACATTGCCACATTGCATTCATCATCAAACGAGCCCAGAACCGGCTTTACGGTATGGAATGCCAGTGGGTACACAGCATTTCATAATCTGAACAGCAGGTGTTACGTTCGTAATGTTAAGGCCGGTGATTTTTATTGGTGGTAACTTGAACAGCAGATTCCGTAGACCAGTCAACGACCTTTTGGTCGAATAGGGGAAAAAATCTGGTAGCCACTATTTTTGTACTGTGATACAAGGAATTGTCATAAACAGCATACTAAAACATCCCCAGTGGTGGTGTATAAGCGCGGGGAGGGATGGGAGTCGTTTAAAGGTCACTTTTTTATGTTTTTCTTGAACAACAGCGTCTCCTTGCGGAAATACTTCCAAGTACAAAATGAACTACACTACACTTTCTACAGAATAATTACTGTTTATCTTTTCTCTAGAATTAATCATTTTCTCACTGGAAAAGATAGAAAAATCGCAGGTTATTAAGAATAGTGTTGTAATGGTATAAAATTACTGATTACTATAAAATGAAGTGGATGAATAACAATTACTGAATGTATGTGCCACATCTAATTTCAGTATAACCGTATTAAAGGATAAGTTATGTTCTGCGGGTGTGACAAGCTGGATGGGGGTGAGGAAGGTGGAGAGGATGCACGGTGGCAGTGTGAGATAAGACAGGTGGAAGCATTCTGGTCATGCGGTTACCTCCTTCGTAGGTCTGCAAACTGAAGAGCGAACAGGTAATTCACCACTGTATCTAACCCATTACGTCACAAGAATAAACTCTAGGGCATTTCACAAAGTTATACTGACGCTCTGCAGTGCGTCTTATGAATCACTGGTGACGCAGTGCACAGACACGCCTGAGGGCGTTTATTTTCACAGAGTGCATTAACACTATGTGGAATACAGAGATGAATCACTAATAATGCTCACGGAAGAATTATGGGCAGAATCTGCATAATGCTCTGTATTCTGTTCTCAGGTGGACTATGCCTCCCCAAGATTTTATGTCCAGTCCTCACCTGCGAGTAGACAAAATAAATTCACTGAGATCATGTTTATATAGCGATTTTCAGTTTACGATGATGTGATGATAATGTTTGGTTCGTGGGGCGCTCAACTGCGCGGTTATCAGCGCCCGTACAAATGCCCAATCTTTACACAGTCCCGTCTGGCCACATTCACGAATGATAATGGTATGATGAGGGCAACACAAACACCCAGTCCCCGGGTGAAGATAATCCCCAACCCGGCAGGGAATCGAACTCAGGATCCCGTAATCCACAGACAGCAACGCTAGCCATCCTTTTTTATCTCATTTTGTTCTATACTGTTCGTTGAATTTGTACAGGGCGGACGTCCGATTACACCCGTCCCGGTTCTTCGCTGATCCGTTCACTCAGTTTTTATTACAGAGGGTAACTAACACTCTGACCGAACACGCTGAGCTACCGTGCCGCCTGTTACTAGACCACGAAGTGCGGACATTTTTCTGTTTACTAAAGGAGTACTTACCTGCAGTTGTTATACAGGGTGAACGTTAGTAAAACAGACAAACTGCAGGGACGGATTCCTGACTGGAAATACAGGAAAAAAGGTGCTATGAACATGTGTCCGGAAACGCATCGTTGCCACAGTAGATGGCGCTGACGAATGAAAGTTTCTCTGACCATGTTCTGTATCTGTAGTTCACAGTGACGATTATACAGACTGATAACGACAGTTATGATAAAGATTGCTTCGTCTGTAAAGAGAAATGATGACAGAAATCCCATAATTGTGCTGGTCTGGTGCAAAAACCATCGACAGCATCCTTCTCGTAGACGGAAATCCGCTGATAATAATCCTTGCACACGTTCCGGGTAACAGGGACAGTGGCAGCCGTCATGCAGGATACACATAGTCGTACTTTAGTTTACACCATGTTGGCAGGCCACTTGCCTCGAGTTTGTACTAGGGTTCGTCTCAATATTCTGTAGAGCCCGGCGTTCCAAATATGGTGTACGCACAGTCCGATACCTCCCTGTACGTTTGTCTGTGTGAAAGGACCCATGGTCATAGTAATGCCCAAAAAGGGCTTGAAATGTTGTGTGATGTCGATTATGTCTGTGAGGGTACTTTTTCGGTATAGCCGTGTTGCTTCTCGACCGTTTCCATCTGCTTGTCCATACACAAACACCATCTCGGCTTGTTCCCAGTATGAACAGCGGACCATTCTGCTGCTCACAGTACACTGCATCAATCACATGGCCGGCAACACACAAGGAACACATGGCACGTGCTCAGAGGAGCTTTCATTCGTCAGCGCACTCTGTCGTAGCAACGATGCATTTGCAGACAGGTATTCATAGGACCTTTCTTCCTCCATTTACTGTCAGGATTACATCCCTGCAGTTCGTCGCTTTTATTAATGTTAAACCTGTAATTTTAAAAAAAAGTTCAACAGCTGGAGCTATCCGCTGTGCACTACAGCCTGTCCCAAGTGTAACATGCTGCCGGTATGTATTCGACCACGTCGATTTCGTTGCCTCCACTACCACTGACTGGAATACCTTCGACAGTATGAGGGGTACCAAATGCGTCAGCCCAGCCCCAGATCTCGCAACATCTGAAGAGGCCCAGAGGTCTAAATTGGCTTCCTCTGCAACACACGTAGGTCACCCAGATGTTATAGAATAAAGATAAGTCAAGCAGTGCAATACAGCAGATTACTATTCTAGACCTGAACATGATCAGTCCCATTTCATCAGACTTTTTCAGATTCGGCTTGCAGCCTATACTGTAGATGTGTGATAAGTGGCTACACTCATTTCAGCCCACTCAACAAGTGCCATCAATTCGCGAATGGAAGAGATTTATGCAGGCTACCAGTAACACAGTTCGTGGTGACAGAAGTGCAGCAGTTTCCCTGTCATTCACTAATTCACTACCAAGTCTATTAGACGGCTTTACAATACGCTGTGAACAACAGATAGCAGCAAGGTACCGTATTTAACTTTCCCACAGGCCAACGGCCTTGCCGCAGTGGTAACACCATTTCCCATCAGATCACCGAAGTCGGGCGCTGTCGGTCTGGGCTAGCAGTTGGATGGGTGACTGTCCGTCTTCTGAGCGCTGTGGGCAAGCGGGGTGTACTCAGCCCTTGTTAGGCAAACTGAGCAGCTACTTGATCGAGAAGTAGCGGCTCCGGCCTCGGAAACTGACACACGGCCGGGGGAGCGGTGTGCTGACCACATGCCCCTCCATATCCGAATCCAGTGACGCCTATGTGCTGGAGATAACATGGCGGCCGGTCAGTTCCGTTGGGCCTTAACGGTCGGTACAGGAGGAGTTTAGTTGAGGCCTTTGCCACAAACACTACAAAGGTAACTAACGTTGTTGTTGTTGTTGTTGTTGTGGTCTTCAGTGCTGAGACTGGTTTGATGCAGCTCTCCATGCTACTCTATCCTGTGCAAGCTTCTTAATCTCACAGTACCTACTGCAACCTACATCCTTCTGAATCTGCTTAGTGTATTCATCTCTTGGTCTCCCTCTACGATTTTTACCCTCTACGCTGCCCTCAAATACTAAATTGGTGATCCCTTGATGCCTCAGAACATGTCCTACCAACCGATCCATTCTTCTGGTCAAGTTGTGCCACAAACTTCTCTTCTCCCAATCCTATTCAATACCTCATCATTAGTTATGTGATCTACCCATCTAATCTTCAGCATTCTTCTGTAGAACCACATTTCGAAAGCTTCTATTCTCTTCTTGTCCAAACTATTTATCGTCCATGTTTCACTTCCATACATGGCAACACTTCATACAAATACTTTCAGAAATGACTTCCTCACACTTAAATCAATACTCGATGATAACAAATTTCTCTTCTTCAGAAATGGTTTCCTTGCCATTGCCAGTCTACATTTTATATCCTCTCTACTTCGACCATCATCAGTTATTTTGCTCCCCAAATAGAAAAACTCCTTTACTACTTTGAGTGTCTCATTTCCTAATCTAATTCCCTCAGCATAACCCGACTTAATTCGACTACATTCCATTATCCTCGTTTTGCTTTTGTTGATGTTCATCTTATATCCTCCTTTCAAGACACTGTCCATTCCGTTCAACTGCTCTTCCAAGTCTTTTGCTGTCTCTGACAGAATTACAATGTTATCGGTGAATCTCAACGTTTTTATTTCTTCTCCACGGACTTTAATACCTACTTCGAATTTTTCTTTTGTTTCCTTCAATGTTTTCTCAATATACAGGTTGAATAACATCGGGGATACGCTACAACCCTATCTCACTCCCTTCCCAACCACTGCCTCCCTTTCGTGCCCCTCGACTCTTATAACTGCCATCTGGTTTCTGTACAAATTGTAAATAGCATTTCGCTCCCTGTATTTTACCCCTGCCACCTTTAGAATTTGAAAGAGAGTGTTCCAGTCAACATTGTGAAAAGCTTTCTCTAAGTCTACAAATGCTAGAAATAACTAACGTTACACTTACAAATTATACATTTATTATCCACTGTTTATAGGAACTTATTTTACATAAAACCATATTAACAGGTGCAAATACTCGTAAGTACTAATTTAATAAACCGTAAATAGCTCGACTATGTAAAGACGAGCTCAGTGGAGCTATTTTGTCTGTACACGTGAGAGAACTGGACAGGAAATGACGGGGCTGTACAGTCCGTGTGTAGATTGAAAAGTGGATGGTGTCGGGGGAAGCTGCGTTTCCCAGAAGAATGTGTCAGCTGCCGTACAGGGCAACGAATAATCAGCTAGCGATGTAGAGCAGTGTGCAGAGATTTACGTATATTCTGACCATACGCATTTCTTCCGTTAATACTATCTGCATTCCATCTAGTGTCAACAAACCTCGTAGAAAATAAAGTACCATCTGTATATGTTCGGACTGCGCCGCAGGCGATTCATATAAGGTACAACTTTGTGAAATAGCGTGTACTTGCTTCTTGTGACCCAGTGGGGTAGAGAGAATTACGAGTCACCTGCTCGCTCTTCAGTTGGCAGACACATGAAGGACGGAAGTCCACAAACACGATCTGGTGATCTACCCTCCCTCGCACAACTACCACCTGCGCCTTGTTAAACCACCAGAACACAATTTAGCCCTTAACAGGGCTCTACTGTACTTTGACGTGGTACACATATTTAACATTTGTTCTTTAGCTACTTCAGCTAAGAGTAAACAATAATTTTATACCATTAAAACACTATTTTTAATAATTGCGATGTTTCCATCCCCTGCAGCGCGGAAGCTATTAGCTCTAGCGAAGAAATCAACAGGACCTTTCTGTAGGAAGTTTAATTTACTTTACTTTTGTACTGGTAAACATTTTCGCTAGGACCCGCCGTTTTCGATTTATCTAGGAAAAACATAAAATAGTGGCTTCTACTTGTCCCCCGTCCGTCGCGCTCATACCTCATCGATGTGGGTTTTTAGTATGTTGATTGTGACAATCACACCTACTGCTATACAAAAAATTTCAACTACACGATTTTTTTCTCCTAATTTTCCTTCATGGCTGAACTATTTCATTTCTGAAGCGCTAGAGCCGATGGCTGTTTCGTACCTACGAGGTCACCGAAACGTTCTCATTCGACAAGATAACGTAAGTTCAAATAATAATTTATCACGTCAAGATCACCTAATTTCTACATTCACGTGAAACATCGGTACCTAAAGACTGGAAAGTTGCACAAGTTACACCAATCCTAAAAAAGGGAAAGGAGAGCAATCCACCGAATTATAGATCCACGTCGCTAACGATCTGTAGTAGAATTTTGGAACACATACTGAGTTCGAACATTATGAGTTATCCCGAAGAAAACGATCTATTGATAAACAACCAACGGGGATTCAGAACATATAGTTCTTGTGAAACATAACTAGCTATTTATTCACACGAAGCAATGAGTGCTATCCACAGGGGATGTCAAACCGTTTTCAAATTTTTAGGTTTCCAGAAGTCTTTTACACCGTACCTCACAAGCGGCTTCTAATCATATTGCGTACCTATGGACTATCGTCTCAGTTATGTGAATAGACTCGTGATTTACAGTCAAAAAGGATACATTTCGTAGTACTTGGCAAAACGTCGTCGAGTAAAACAGAATTAACTTCTCGCGTTCCTCGAGGAAGTGTTATAGGCCCTCTGCTGTTCCTGATCTACATAGATGATTTAGTATATAATCAGAGCAGCACTCTTAGGCTGTTTGCAGAGGATGTTGTCATTTACCGTCTTATAAAGTCATCTGATGATCAAAACAAATTGCAAAACGATTTAGATAAAATATCTGTATGGCACGAAAAGTGGCAATTGACTCTAAATAATGAAAAGTGTGAAGTCATCCACATGAGTACCAAAAGGAATCCCCTAAATTTTGGTTACACGATAAACTACACCAATCTAAATGCTGTAAATTGAACTTAATTAATGAGAATTACGAATAACGTAAGCCGGGAAGATCACATAGATGATGTGAGTAAAGCAACCAAAGACTTCGACTTATTGGTAGAAGAATTAAAGAGTACAACAGGCCTAGAAAAGAGACTGCATACACTACGCTTGTACGTCCTCTTCTGGAATACTGCTGTGCCGTATGGGATCCACGTCAGATAGGATCGACTGAGGACATCGAAATAGTTCATAGAAGGGTAGCTCGTTTTGTTCTGTCCTTAAATAGGGGAAATAGAGTCACGGATATGATATCTGAATTGAGGTGGCAGTCATTAAAACAAGAGCGTTTTTCTTTGCGGCAGGATCTTCTCATGAAATTTCAGTCATCAACTTTCTCTTCAGAGCGCGAAAATATTCGTTGGCACCCATCCACATAGGTAGAAATGATAATAATAAATTAAGATAAGTCAGAGATCTCACGGGATGTTTTAAGCGTTCGTTTCTCCTGTGCGCTGTTGGAGAGTGGAACGGTAGAGAAGTAGCTTGAAGGTGTGTGATGCAAAGCAATCATGTAGATGTAGAGAGGTTTAATCAGTTTATTGTAATCCTCAAATGTGGCAATAAATCCAGTAACAGCTTCGCTATGGTACACAGAAACTCAGGTTGTGCACCCTGAACATCACGAAGCGGAGCGGAATGGAATATGTAAAGAGCACGAGGGAAAGCTTCGATTTCAGTCTATTTTCCTATGAGACGACGTGATACTTAAACATATTTTATAGAACTTTTTGATGTTCTGAATTGATAATTTGAATTTTTATGTACCATGACTGAGCCGTGTGCGGCTCGAGCTGATGCCTCGTTTTCTTAGTGTGTTCACTGGCGCCACTACGTTTGCTCGCCTTGTCTGTTCGTGAGTGGCAGCAGCAACGCTTATCGTTAGAGCATCTGTGGTACCATCTTTGGAGCGGCCTCTAGTATTTCCGGGTCTTCGTGTGTCCTAGGAGTGGAGTTGGGACGGAGCAGCAGTGAGGGCCGGACAGCCAGTACTCGCCCGACCGCTGGCGACACACCTGCACTCTCCGACGGAAGGATGTGGTCGGGAGAGTGCACGACCAAGTCAACGACCGCATTCAGCGAGTTTTAGTTGAATGGACCGTGATACTCGCGTATTGCAACTTTCACTCGGGTGTGTGCGTCCGCCCGTCGAAGTGACCTCATGGCAAAAACTTGTCAGTCGAAGATTTATACTGGGATTTTTCCCGTGCCTGACTTCAGTGGGGGCGTCCAGTGGTTGGTCGTTCGGTGCGTCGTCACAGCGGACGACGTGCATTTGGTCTTCCGACCGCTTCTAGGTTCTCTGTGTTATAATTCGTCCGTGTTGTTTCACAGTCACTGGTTTCAGTATTGTGAGTTATTGGTGGAATTGTTTCCCCGGATCCGTGTGTATCTTGTGGTTTTGAACGAGCAGTTATTTTAGTGTTGTCTGTCTCTTTGCCCTTACCTAAAAATATTCCATCGTTGTACCGGTGATCGGACGTTAGGCGGATTGGTTAATCGGTCGGTCGGCGCTTACGCTGCCCCTACTTTAAGTTGCCATCCTGTTACGTGAATACAACTCTTGGCTGCCTGTCTCACCTAACCTTATGTTTGAGTTACGTTCCCAGGTCGACCCTTGGAACACTTGCTGAGAACCGCTTGTCCTGATTCCTTAGATTGTGATGTTTGTTTTAAGGATATTTTTAATTTTCTAATTATTATTGGCGTGGTCTTCAGCCGAGCAATAATTTCACTTCCTTCGTGATAAGGCCTTCAGCCGTGTTACAATTTTTTTTTAAACTTATTTTAAAGGCAAGGGATTTATTTTAAAAGTTCTATTTGGAATTATTTTCCTGACTTAAGGCCTTAAGCCGTTTGTTATTTGAAATTATGGCTTTGGAGCCAAGTAATTATTTCACTTTTTTTCTAATAAGGCCTTCATCCGTATTACAGTTTGTTTTAAAACGAAGTATTTATCTTAATATGTGCTATTTGGAATTGTTCTTCTGCCTTCCAATTCAGCCCTTCAGCCGTTTGTTGTTTGAGGTTATTGTAGGTGGTCTTGGGGACCTAAAATTGCGGATTCTTTTTACTGTGGTAAGGCATTCAGCCGTCAAATAGTCAACTGTCCTTTTTTAAAGGTATTTTTTAAAATTTTCATTTCATTAAATAAAGTTTACGTATTTGTTGTGCAACAGAGAGTAACTGATTACGGTGCCGTCCACAGTCGTAACCTTATTCTGCCCTCTCCTGAGAAACCAGCTCTCAATGACGAAACTGTTGGTAGTTAATTATCACGTTCGAAAATTGCAATAAATTTCCGGTACCGGTAATGTGGTTCATGGTGTGGGTTCCTGTAGTCATGTCCTAGTTCGTGAACCACGGGCAACATATGAGTGGCCAAGTAAGTGGTCCCGACAGTCGGGATACCAATTACTTTGGAATAAGGCAGGGCATCTCGGACATATTCTGAGTCGTGGTCACCTTTGTGCTCATACGGCAAAGACTACCAAATCCACCGGTTAGTCCCTCAACTGTTAGGGGTAATACCCAATGGGACTCAGGGCAAGTAAGGCTAGCAACCTGCTTCCCTGGTACTTTAAATATGATGCTGGCAACAATCTGAGCAGAAAAAAAAGGCCTCGGTAATGTGAATATTGTAGACTGAAGCAAGCTTGACGTAACGAACTATTATGTCGCCATTTGTAAGGTCGTTTGATTCCGTTCAACAATATGTCAGTTCTTAAAAAACTAGATAACGCAATACCAAATGCTGCTCGTGCTCTCCTGTTCTTCAAATCTTTCACCTGTCAAAAATCACCTGGACACTTGCTGCAGAGAGTGTGGCACTTGGCAACCAGGGTGTTACTCATCAGCTTTGGCGCTGAGTTGAATCATTGCGTAAGGGCGTACCTGTATCTGTCATCCAAGCTCAGTTCTACTCGATATCCAGCCAAATCAGAGCCGTTGTTGCTGCCACAGGTGGAATCTCTGGTCATAGGGGGTCGGGCAACTATAATCTGTGAGCACGGGCTTTTTTTATTACAGAATTCACACACATTTCTAGCAATGTTTATCAGTGACTTTACTGAACTGTAGGTTGAACACTGCTCAGCTCGACGGGAAACACTGTGATTTTAGCGATCACAATACAGTATACCCGTATCTTGGATTATTTTGGTTGTGTCGCTATTCATGGGGAATAATGCCGGTTCCTGCATACGGCAGCGATTTCGTCGCTGCTCGGCAAATTCTTTGGATGCTGAAACAGTGTCTTCAATCTTTCCTCTCTATCACTTCCTCATACACGCCTTACCGAACTGCAGAATCCCTGGTGCGCAGATTTCGACACAAGTTCCCAGAGCAACATACACATGGGAGCAATATAAGCACAGGTCATCCATCAATCAATTCCCTAAGGTCGTCTGCTCCCTTTGTTGCACAGCGGAATCTGTAATAGTTTTACGTTCGTCTGTGGAGAAAAAGGATCCACGGCGACTTGCTGAATATACATTCGGATTTACAGGACACAGTTACTGTAGTACTCTCTGAGGTATACAGTCACGTTATGCTGCGATTGTGTGCATCTATACTTTATCTTCGGAGCTCACTACATGAATAGAAACAAGATAATAGCTTCTGTGATAGAAAAATGTGGAACGATACTGTCAGTAAACCTACCGTATCGTAAGATCTGCCACTTTCAATTTCCGATCGTGTTATTAACATATAAGGAATCACACTGCATTTCACTGTAGAGACGATCCTCTGGCGGAAAGACGCGGAGAAAAAATGTTCAAAAAAATGGCTCTGAGCACTATGGGACTTAACATCTGTGGTCATCAGTCCCCTAGAGCTTAGACCTACTTAAACCTAACCAACCTAAGGGCATCATACACATGCATGCCCGAGGCAGGATTCGAACCTGCGACCGCAGCAGTCTCGCGGTTCCGGACTGAGCGCCTAGAACCGCTACACCACCGCGGCCGGCGAAAAAATGTTCCTTTCTTATGTAATAGTACGCGTTTGATCCACTTCTCTTCGTGTGAATGAGCGAATGGATGAGCCTGTTCTAAAAGTTCTGCATCGAACCAGAGAGATATTCACTGTATGACTGAGTTTTACCATCCTAACTGTACTCTAGCACCTTGGGATGGCAGCGAAGGCAGGACATGTCAGAGGTATCCCGTTTCCCATTAAACACCTCCGAGTGGCGGTTGGCAATGCTTAGCGGTTCTGTGCTTCCCTTCACTCTTCCTGGAGGACGCGAATGGCCGAAATTAGCGAACGGTCAGCACTTTTGCTTCTGGAACACGTGAGTATAAGACAGTCTCTAGGGAGTCAACTGGTATGATTTGGCGTTAGATAACGGTTTGATTCTTTTCAGCATGCAGTGTATTCCAATCTGTTTCAAACAGAAATATATTTCAGCAGATTACTTTGCGATTATACTTCCTGATTGCATTTATTGAGATTTTACAGTAGAGCATGATTTAGTGTGAAAACCTTTGTCGCTAATGAGAGTAACCATGTTCTCCTACAGATCTGTGCATATAGTCTCTCGTGAGTCATTCACAATATAAATACGAGTTTGTTTCAGAAGTTTTTGGAGATTTTTCTTTCCGAATTCGTGCGATTTTGAACGTGTTAAGCATTATTTCTGAACTTGGTCCTTTGTCCGTGGTCTTGTCTTGTGCTATCACAGTTAGATTTATTCTCAACTGATTAAGTAAAAAGATTAGCGCCTTCATCGATCGAGTTCCATTATTTTTTCTGGTAAGTACTTTATGCAGGTTCAGATAATTCATTTCAATGTTAATCAAAGTCGTGGTGTACCACCGTGCCACGTGTCCGTCATTTTGTGCACATCGAGTAAGACTGTGTTCCATACCCAAATAGGTGAAATTACGGGCAGAACGAGTACCAAAAATGTAAGAAATTTTTCTTAATTTCTCATTTATAGAATTTAATGCACTTTTTTGCCGCTATGGTATCTGGCTAGTAACATACCTGAGTTCTCCCTGATCATCCCAGTGTGGGTTTGATTACAATATGCAGGGTGAACGTTAGTAAAGCAGACAAATTTCGGGAACGGATTCCTCACTGTAAATGGAGGGAAAAAGGTCCTACGAACACACGTCCAAAAATAAATCGTCGCCATGAGATTCCTTGTGTGCTGCAGGCTGTATGACAAGCAGCGAACTGTAAGCAGCCGAGTGGTCTGGTATTCATGTCGGGAATAAGGAAAGATGGTGTTTGTGTACGGCCAGGCAGATGGAAACGATGAAAAACAGCACGGCTGTAGCAAAACAAGTATCCTCACAGACACCAAACACATCACACAACATTTCATGCCTATTTCTGGCGTTTCTGTGATCATGGGTCCTTTCACACAGACGAAAGTGCAGAGAGACGGCAGACTTGGAGGACCAGATTCTACAGGATATTGAAAAGAACCCTAGTTTATGCTCCAGACAAATTTCCCACCAACATGGTGTAAGCCAGTGTACGATTACATGTATCCTGCATGACAGTCGCTACTATCCCTATCACCTTGAAAGAGAGCAAGGATTACCTGCAGCGGATTTCATTATATGGGAAGGATTTTGTCAATGTTTTAGGCACCGTGCCATCACCATTATGAGATTTATATCATCAGTCCTCATTATCGACGTGTGAAGGCGTGCACTGCATCCATCGGAGGCCACTTTGAACATCTGTTGTGGTGTGAATGCGATGCATCTCTCTACTGAGTTCGGGGACGATCTGTTGTCGTTCCACGCACATCGTCCGTTTCCTGACACATGTTCATAGTGCCTTTTCTCCTTCATTTCCAACCAGAAACTCGTCCTTGCAGTTTGTCGGTGTTATAAATGTTCACCCTGTATAACATTACCGGCTCTTACGAAATAAACAATACACCGATAATGTTACTCCTATTATAGAAATCTGGAACGACTGAGATCGTGTGTAATCGATAAGTTATCGGAGTAAATTTCTATTTTCGAAAGTTTACTATCGAAACGTGGCAACAGCAGAACAAACGGGAATCGAACGAATCTTCTGTTAGTAATACAGTAAACTTAAATTACGCAAAAGGAAACGACTGCCTACCTAATTAAGCGAAGTTGTTCGTAGTACTTACAGTCTACATAAAGAAAGTTAACTGTTGGTATTTACTTCACTTGACAGTGGAATACTACTGTTGTGTATTGGACACGAGACAATAGTCCACTTTAGAAAGCAATAAGCAGTGGTTTGTCATGAATAACACTAGATGACGAGACAATAGTCCACTTTAGAAAGCAATAAGCAGTGGTTTGTCATGAATAACACTAGACGACGAGACAATAGTCCACTTTAGAAAGCAATATGCTGTGGTTTGTCATGAATAACACTAGATGATTATTAAAACGTTTTGACAACAACAACTGGCTCTCAGTAACACTATTTGTATATCAAAGCAGAAAGCTAATGATCGCTATAGGTAAATAATTGTTAATGGTTAAGCAATACTAACTTGAACAATAAGTTCCTTTATCACCCTCAATTATTGTAAAATGCTGTCAATAAAATGGTTTTCAGGAAATTATATTCTCTATCCAGATTACTATTTGTTTTCTCAGGGGGCATTCACTTCTTTACACTACACAGCTAAAATGAAACATGTGGTTCCTAGGTCTTTTACAATTTGAACAGTGGTAGCCAGTTACTTGTTACAGAAGACACAAGTTACAAGAATAAAAGTTGTATTTGTCTAGTTTTGTTGTTGCAATGTATACTGCAAAACTGGCTCAAGAACTGGCTTGGCGACCCAAAAACTATTCTACAAACTGCCTCAGATCGAAACTGAACATTTTCGTTACAACACAATATGAGAAACACTATTTAATTACATACACAAGAAATTATAAACACTATTACGTCCAAACCTGGTCAATAATTAATACTTACGCTGGCCCTTCATGTCTACCGCCCAGCAACTATATGAATCATGACAGTTCTTGCAGGTAACTATAATACTGTACTGAGATTTCAACAAGAACAATCATTATACTGAATACTTTAAATCTTTTCTTGGCAATTATATTTTAGTGAAACTTAAACTAACCTTCTCTTAAAACCAACTGGATTTTTTCAGAGACAAGATTCACTTCATGAACGTTATTAAATGTTGTTACAGAAATTAATCACTGTAAGTTCAAAAAATACAACTTGGAATAGGACCATCTCTCTGTAAATGACTAAGGGTAAACAATGGGTGCTCAGCATAACGTTTACAGAACACAAACTTATTACTGAACCACGTAACTGGTCCATGCAACTGATTGGGTGGCTGTGGCTACTTCCTGTGGCTGTTCAAAAAAGGGCAGCGAAAGTATCCATGGCTTTTTCTGTATAACAGTCTCTGAAAATTCTCTTCTTAGTGTCAGATTTTCATAGTACAGAGCACGGCCGCCCCCGTCGGAGGTTCGAATCTTCCCTCCCGCATGGGTGTTCAAAAATGGTTCAAATGGCGCTGAGCACTATGGGACTTTACTTCGGAGGTCATCAGTCCCCTAGAACTTAGAACTACTAAAGCTTAATTAACCTAAGGACATCACACACATCCATGACCGATGCAGGATTCGAACCTGCGACCGTAGCGGTCGCGCGGTTCCAGACTGTAGCGCCTAGAACCGCTCGGCCACCCCGACCTGCGGCATGGGTGTGTGTGTGTTGTCCTTAGCGTATTAGTCTACGTTAGATTAAGTAGTGAGTAAGCCTAGGGATCGATGACCTCCGCAGTTCGGTCCCATAGTCCTCATCACTTTTTTTTTCAGAACTGACCGACATATTCCATCAACAATAACACAAATGTCTTCCACGTCTGAGGCTACATTAAATAATCTTGCTACTCTCCTTGCTTCATTCACCACACAAAATGCCAACTCCTTGCATGCTAACCACCAACTAACTTTTGCCACAAAGGATCCATGTAGTTTGACCACCATATCCACCTTTTCACTTCCGCCATGCGGCTTTTGTTGCAGAGGGACTTCCCTCCATGTGTTACATTATTACAAATCCAAGTATCCTATGAATGAGCCAGTATTGCAAGTTAAAGTCTTAAATTTCCATTCTTTTCTAGAACATTACTTTTAAAATTACGTCCATAGGTTAATTACAATGACACAGCGACACGGAAGTCACAATAAACATAAGGAAACAAAGAAGTTGGATGAGATAGATAAAAGTAATATCGATATTAGTGTTACAAGTTGTTCAGCACTTGTAGTATCGTAGAACGTCTATTTCTGTTTGTGAAAATTATTCCTATGATCCTTATTCCATAGAGTCCTCCATATCTGCCATGTACTAGATGGTAACCCTCATTTTTATATCATTTAGTGTCCATAATTTTGTTTTATTAACTGAATTAAGGGATTATTTAATTAAGACTGCATTATTAACCTCGTTAACAGCAAGTTAAATGTTGATGAGATTTCCGTCTTTCCTTCGTGCATGTATGTTCATTGCAACCTCTTGCTTTAAGAGTAAATAAATTAGCATTCTCTATAATTATCAAACCCCTCCACACTCGTGAAATGGTCGTGCGGCAAAATCCCCACTGCATTGCACCTCGGAGATGCTGTGCCCCATCGCTCGTGCGCCGACTGTAGCACCGCATTCAAACTCACATAATCTTGATAACCTGCCATTGTAAACAATGGTTCAAATGGCTCTGAGCACTATGGGACTTAACTTCTAAGGTCATCAGTCGCCTAGAACTTAGAACTACTTAAACCTAACTAACCTAAGGACATCACACACATCCATGCCCGAGGCAGAATTCGAACCTGCGACCGCAGCAGTCGCGCGGTTTCAGACTGTAGCGCCTAGAAGCTGCCATTATAGCAGCAGTAACCAATCTAACAACTGCGCCAGACACTTATTGTCTTACACAGGCGTTGCCGACCGCAGCGCCGTATTCTGCCTGTTTACATATCTCTGTACTTGAATACGGATGCCAATACCAGTTTCTTTGGAACTTCGGTGTATTACGTCAACCGCAAGCTAAATGTTAAATCAAAAATAGGCAGTTTTAGAGTTTGTTTCACTCTTGGGTAAATTTATGCAGACTACCAATGGCCATGAGTAGTGAATTTCGCACCTCGCATTCTATATAACCAATAAATCACCTAAAAATTTATTCGTATATTCTTTCTACTACATGGCATACACCCTACTCTATTACTTACGATGTGGCCGGATAGATCGCTGTCTGACTGCGCGGTCAGTGGCTCAGAACCGCAACGGTCACGCCGCGTCGCTAAAATGCTCTATGGTGGACCGCGTCGGCAGTCGCACAGAGAGCGGGCGGGCTTGACGCGGAGGCCAGCACGCTGGCACGAAGTGGAAATCAAGCAAAAGAGTCCGAAAGAACAGATACCACGCAGAATCCGCAGCAGTATCACATAAACTGAAGGTGGAGGGAGGAGAAAGGAAACGAAAGGGAAAGGAGTATTGATTTCAGCTGCATCGGGACTTTATTCGGAGTGAGCGGCGAGGAGCGAAAATATGTGCCGGACTGGTATTCGAACCTGGGATCTGTTGTTTACTAGGCAGCTGCGTTAACCATAGTGCTTACTGCAAACGAGCGAGCTATCTCGGCACACTCCCCGGCCGTCACACATTGCCAGCTGGCACTACCTACCCGCAGTACGCGTCCACATCTTCCGTGCTTCCTTATTTTAGATTTCCGCTGGAGGTCGGATGTAATTGTGCATCTGTACTGAGTGTTGTGCATTCACAGCCCATAGTGGCGACCTAATTATATGAATAGCTAGTGTCTGTTTCCTTTTCCTTTCTCACCCCTCCACTTTCAATTTACATAATACGTATCACAGTTGCAGATTCCGCGTTGTGTCTGTTATTTCGGTCATGTCCGGAAGAGCAGACACCACGACTTCATATAACTGATTCGCGTAGATGAACAAAGAATCCACCACCTTCATTGCGGACATACAATTACGTTCGACCTCCTGTGCGAATGTCAAACTAACGAGCGTGGAGGACTGGATGGTTACTGTGGATAGGTGGCACTACGTGGAAATGTCAGTCGGCAGGGAGGCGGCAGGACTGCAATAAACCCAGTATCTGGGTGGACTAGTCGTTAACACAATTGTCTACTAAGCTAGGGACCCCAGGTTCGATTCCAAGACCACCACACATTTTCACTCGTCTCTGCTGAACTCGCATAAAGTCTCGATGCAGCTGACATCAATAGTCTCTTCCCTTTCCTGTCGTTTCTCCTCCCCCCACCTTCAGTTTACATAATTTTGAAGAAGGGTAAAGCATAGAGTGATATAGCTGCTGAACTGGATCAAAATGGCAGACATTTTTGCAAAGATCTTTATTAACACAAATGTAATATGTTACATAAAATCTAATGAAATATACACTCCTGGAAATGGAAAAAAGAACACATTGACATCGGTGTGTCAGACCCACCATACTTTCTCCGGACACTGCGAGAGGGCTGTACAAGCAATGATCACACGCACGGCACAGCGGACACACCAGGAACCGCGGTGCTGGCCGTCGAATGGCGCTAGCTGCGCAGCATTTGTGCACCGCCGCCGTCAGTGTCAGCCAGTTTGCCGTGGCATACGGAGCTCCATCGCAGTCTTTAACACTGGTAGCATGCCGCGACAGCGTGGACGTGAACCGTATGTGCAGTTGACGGACTTTGAGCGAGGGCGTATAGTGGGCATGCGGGAGGCCGGGTGGACGTACCGCCGAATTGCTCAACACGTGGGGCGTGAGGTCTCCACAGTACATCGATGTTGTCGCCAGTGGTCGGCGGAAGGTGCACGTGCCCGTCGACCTGGGACCGGACCGCAGCGACGCACGGATGCACGCCAAGACCGTAGGATCCTACGCAGTGCCGTAGGGGACCGCACCGCCACTTCCCAGCAAATTAGGGACACTGTTGCTCCTGGGGTATCGGCGAGGACCATTCGCAACCGTCTCCATGAAGCTGGGCTACGTTCCCGCACACCGTTAGGCCGTCTTCCGCTCACGCCCCAACATCGTGCAGCCCCCTCCAGTGGTGTCGCGACAGGCGTGAATGGAGGGACGAATGGAGACGTGTCGTCTTCAGCGATGAGAGTCGCTTGTGCCTTGGTGCCAATGATGGTCGTATGCGTGTTTGGCACCGTGCAGGTGAGCGCCACAATCAGGACTGCATACGACCGAGGCACACAGGGCCAACACCCGGCATCATGGTGTCGCGAGCGATCTCGTACACTGGCCGTACACCTCTGGTGATCGTCGAGGGGACACTGAATAGTGCACAGTACATCCAAACCGTCATCGAACCCATCGTTCTACCATTCCTAGACCAGCAAGGGAACTTGCTGTTCCAACAGGACAATGCACGTCCGCATGTATCCCGTGCCACCCAACGTGCTCTAGAAGGTGTAAGTCAACTACCCTGGCCAGCAAGATCTCCGGATCTGTCCCCCATTGAGCATGTTTGGGACTGGATGAAGCGTCGTCTCACGCGGTCTGCACGTCCAGCACGAACGCTGGTCCAACTGAGGCGCCAGGTGGACATGGCATGGCAAGCCGTTCCACAGGACTACATCAAGCATCCTTACGATCGTCTCCATGGGAGAATAGCAGCCTGCATTGCTGCGAAAGGTGGATATACACTGTACTAGTGCCGACATTGTGCATGCTCTGTTGCCTGTGTCTATGTGCCTGTGGTTCTGTCAGTGTGATCGTGTGATGTATCTGACCCCAGGAATGTGTCAATAAAGTTTCCCCTTCCTGGGACAATGAATTCACGGTGTTCTTATTTCAATTTCCAGGAGTGTAGTACGATGTTATGAACTCGAAATTAATTAGTATTAAAACTTACAGTATGTGATAGAGAGGGTTGCCATATCACCAGGTTTATCCGGATTACACTCCGTTTTTAATGCACTATTTCAACCGCCTGTTGTAAACTTTTAATACCTCATTTTTTGGACTTCCGTCCCGAGTTGTTACTGTGTGATGTGGAATACCTGACGGACTGAAACTGAAAGTGGGCATAAAGAGGCAGAAATAAGAGGAAGTTGGCAATATTTCAGCCGATAGTCGGCTCTTGTGGCACTTAGTCTTGATCTTCAGTTTCGTTTCTCTAGAGCAGAGTACCGCACATCGAGTCGAACGAAGTCGAGGCGTTGTTATTGATATTAGCTGCACTGTATAGACCGTTTCGAACATGTCTAAAGATAACTGCAAATTCAAATGTAGTGAAAATTACTTGAATGAATTGCCACTTCTGCGAGAAAGATGAACTGCACACGAGACAGAATGCCTGACTTGCAGGTAAGTCTCAGATATAAAGAAGTACAACAATTACGCGAAAGAAAACTGCCTGCAGAACCTGCAGCTTCGCATCCTGCATCCTTGTGCGAGCGGTATTTAATATTATTACTAAAGTGGTACCATTTAAGTATATTTACTTCCAGGCGTTCTTTCTCTGTATCACAGGGAGGGAGATCGCATATTATGTATAATACAGTGATAAAATCGAATCCAAGAAAAAGTTACTTAAGAACGTTCGTGGAAACGAGAAATATTCTTTTTTGAAAAAGTAAGCCTTTGTGGTTCATATAAAGATTGTTTGTAATAACCGTCCCCCGGTTTTTTCATTTCGAAATATGGTAACCCTAGTGATAGATAACCTATATTGAGATGTAGCTATAACTTACAGAAAGAATTTGCACAACAACGCAATCGAAAAGGGAAATAATACGTTGAAAATCAAAGGAGAAAGAATCGCCATCTTTGTTGAAATTAGACTTCATCAAAGGTAGTTTTGTGACTCATTAAAGCAAGAATTAGCTAATCAAAATATCCACGGGTGTACTGCCGGTCTATAGTGTCCAACGGGCACAATATTTCGGCGATCAAACATGTCGCCATCATCAGGTGAACTGACGGACTAAGCTCCTGTGAACGTGCTGGCACGGATATCCGTACGCTATGGCTGCTCAGGGGAAACTGGGTTCGGTCGCGGCGGCGGCGGATTTAAATACCCTCCGCCCGCGGCGCGCTCCCTCCGCCGTCCGCGCCCCGCGCCACGGTAGCGCGGTGGAACAGATTGCGACGGCGTCTGAGATGACGTCGGTGTGATTGCTCTGTCCGCCGTGGTCGTCACAACTATGCGTTTGCTCGATTTACTCTTGATTAACCCAATCGCTGGTTCCCAAGCCTTGCTAAGATTATAGCCACAGTCACGGTTTATGAGGTCGTCATTGGTGCGAATTTCGATGGCCTCTCTAACAACGCTGTCCCAGTATCTCGACGTCTGTACCAGAATCCTAGTGCGGTTATACTCCATAGCGTGATTTTCCGACAAACAATGTTCAGCGACGCCGACTTGCTCGGATACATCAGTCGAGTGTGCCTCTGGTGTTCACGGCATCGATCCTCGACGGTACGCATCGTCTGACCAATATACGACTTGCCACATTGACACGGAATCTGGTACACGCCGGCCTTCCTGAAACCGAGGTCATCTTTGGCGCTCCCCACCAGTGCACGAGTTTTATTCGGAGGACAAAACACACTTCCGACCCGGTGTTTCTTCAGAATGCGGGCGATTTTCCCCGAGAGTGCGCCTGTGTATGGAATAAATGCAGTGCCTACCTCCTCCCTCGTGACTTCATCCATCTCAACAGGTTGTGCTGCAGTGGTTGGGCGGAGAGCACGTTGGATCTGCCACTCTGAGTACCCATTTTTTTCGAAATACAGTTCTCAGATGTTCCAATTCCTGGGGTAGACTCTCTGTGTCAGAGGTAGTGCGCGCCCTATGTACTAGAGTTTTAAGTACCCCATTCCTCTGTGAAGGGTGGTGGCAGCTGTCTGCGTGCAAATACAGATCAGTGTGTGTTGTCTTTCGATACACCCCATGACCTAGGGTGCCGTCAGCCCTTCTCCTGACCAAGACGTCAAGGAAAGGTAATTTACCCTCCTTTTCAGTCTCCATAGTGAATTTGATGTTGGGGTGTATGGAGTTTGGATGTGTAAGGAAGTCAAGGAGTTTATCCATACCATGTGGCCAGATGACGAACGTGTCGTCCACGTAACGGAAAAAGCAAGTAGGTTTCCATTCGGATGACGACAGGGCTTCCTCCTCGAAGTTCTCCATGTACAAATTCGCTACCACCGGTGAGAGTGGCCTACCCATGGCGACTCCCTCCGTTTGTTCGTAGTATTCTCCATTAAAAAGATGTGATGAGGGCATTTACCCACATAAGGACTTAATATTCCCGCCAGGTATTTGGCCAACAAATACACTCCTGGAAATTGAAATAAGAACACCGTGAATTCATTGTCCCAGGAAGGGGAAACTTTATTGACACATTCCTGGGGTCAGATACATCACATGATCACACTGACAGAACCACAGGCACATAGACACAGGCAACAGAGCATGCACAATGTCGGCACTAGTACAGTGTATATCCACCTTTCGCAGCAATTCAGGCTGCTATTCTCCCATGGAGACGATCGTAGAGATGCTGGATGTAGTCCTGTGGAACGGCTTACCATGCCATGTCCACCTGGCGCCTCAGTTGGACCAGCGTTCGTGCTGGACGTGCAGACCGCGTGAGACAACGCTTCATCCAGTCCCAAACATGCTCAATGGGGGACAGATCCGGAGATCTTGCTGGCCAGGGTAGTTGACTTACACCTTCTAGAGCACGTTGGGTGGCACGGGATACATGCGGACGTGCATTGTCCTGTTGGAACAGAAAGTTCTCTTGCCGGTCTAGGAATGGTAGAACGATGGGTTCGATGACGGTTTGGATGTACCGTGCACTATTCAGTGTCCCCTCGACGATCACCAGAGGTGTACGGCCAGTGTACGAGATCGCTCCCCACACCATGATGCCTGGTGTTGGCCCTGTGTGCCTCGGTCGTATGCAGTCCTGATTGTGGCGCTCACCTGCACGGCGCCAAACACGCATACGACCATCATTGGCACCAAGGCACAAGCGACTCTCATCGCTGAAGACGACACGTCTCCATTCGTCCCTCCATTCACGCCTGTCGCGACACCACTGGAGGGGGCTGCACGATGTTGGGGCGTGAGCGGAAGACGGCCTAACGGTGTGCGGGAACGTAGCCCAGCTTCATGGAGACGGTTGCGAATGGTCCTCGCCGATACCCCAGGAGCAACAGTGTCCCTAATTTGCTGGGAAGTGGCGGTGCGGTCCGCTACGGCACTGCGTAGGATCCTACGGTCTTGGCGTGCATCCGTGCGTCGCTGCGGTCCGGTCCTAGGTCGACGGGCACGTGCACCTTCCGCCGACCACTGGCGACAACATCGATGTACTGTGGAGACCTCACGCCCCACGTGTTGAGCAATTCGGTGGTACGTCCACCCGGCCTCCCGCATGCCCACTATATGCCCTCGCTCAAAGTCCGTCAACTGCACATACGGTTCATGTCCACGCTGTCGCGGCATGCTACCAGTGTTAAAGACTGCGATGGAGCTCCGTATGCCACGGCAAACTGGCTGACACTGACGGTGGCGGTGCAGAAATGCTGCGCAGCAAGCGCCATTCGACGGCCAACACCGCGGTTCCTGGTGTGTCCGCTGTGCCGTGCGTGTGATCATTGCTTGTACAGCCCTCTCGCAGTGTCTGGAGCAAGTATGGTGGGTCTGACACACCGGTGTCAATGTGTTCTTTTTTCCATTCCCAGGAGTGTATTAAAAATTAAAATCACCCTGAATATTGACATTTCCGTATGGGACACCTTAAAAAAATCATAATTTTTAGTACATTCTAAAAGAGTGCATTATCACTTAATGTTTTATTTTTCCTGTGAGGACTCACAGTCTGTAAACATTTTGTAAAAGAAAACATGGTTCGCAATACCTTGTAATGTAAACGTTCTTTATTTAAATTGTGTGATTAGTTAATTTCGAACGTAAGTCATTTTAAAGCACATGTACGATATTACGTATTACACATTGTAATCATCAGATTCTCACACACAAAACCAGCCTGTGCCACAGTTACAAATGTGCATCTTGAGGTTGCAGCGTTTCTAATATGAATTCATTCCGAATGTATGGACGGAATGTCATGTGGTTATTTAATATATATTATAGAATACATTACTAATACAGTTTTTCTTTAGTACCGAGAGCGTGAAAACGATGTGAAGCGCAAAAGGCTGGCATTAGGTACCTCCGGTCAGGTCGTGAACAGCTGCAAATCATGCCCATGGGACGTGGGACATAAATCTCAACATAGATAAGACACAAGTAATGTCATCAAAAACTCAGTTACACCATTGTTTTTATTTAATGATTGTAATCGATGTATTTATATTCATTTGCTACATATGATGCTGCAAACTGGAACGGAAAAATTTGCTATACTTCTGCATGAGGCAGAAACAGACCAAAAACGGTGAAACTTAGCCCAAAGAATTGGATAGATTTTATCTTAAGTCAGTTGATTTCATCTAGTTCGTTGTGCACTTCTCGGCGCCTCCTTTTATTAGGGGATGCTTTTCCTCCAAACATACTCACAACATATGAAAGTACCTGAAACCTGTCTTCTTTAATTTCTAGTTTATTACACAGTCAATGGTTTTCCCCTAAGCTTTCTCTTTACATTCTCTTTTCTTCATACCGTTTCGTAATGCTAATACGAAAAGGAGTTGGTTCTCGACCGAGGTATTCATTTCTGTCAAAATTTATGATTTATAAAATTTAAATCGTACTATGCAAATATACGACATCACTCAAGATATCGTCTCTGCGTGACGCTGCCAAATCTGCTAATGCCACGACAATCACGCTGTCTGTCCAGACTTTCACAGGTGGCTATGGAAATCTTTACCAGTCAGCATGAAGATAACAAGTTTTCCGCATGATTGATTCCCTTTGATGATGTTTCCGTAATGGATCTATCGCTCTGTGGCGAATATGTGCTGTTGTGAAACTTCCTCACCAAAGCTAATTCCTGGTCTAAGACTCAAAACCGGATACCAACAATACTCTTACTGACTCCACTTGCAATGTTTCTGTTCCCGCTGCATTCTCTGGACGTATATTGAACTCATCTGTTGTGATCTTGAAAGGTAGCATGGTCTCTTAACCTTCATTTCTTACATATTCGGATTTCACCATCGTATTCTGTGTATCAAGACGTTTCATTCAAGCCCAAACTCGATAGGGTAGAGTCAGTTTTACATATTTCCATTTAATCGATATGGAAATCTAATAAATAAATCGCAAATGCACATCAAGATTAAAAAGTCGAGGCTGGTGTACACAAACATTATGGCCACAGGAGTTTTTGTTTGCCGGAGCCAACCAGCCCACTGGAAAGTCAGTAGGAGGGTGAGTTAGCACGCTGCTGCTCCGGCCAGCCAACCACGCACACACCAAAACAGTTTTTGCCAGAGAAAAGAGATAATGGCCTGCGTGTTCACCTTCAAAGCAAAATCCGCTGTATTGTTTGGGGGAGCCCCAGCGTACGCATTTTTTTGACGGCCCTAGTGTGCAGTTTCAGAGTTCTCACAAGTGGACAGTAAACGATTGTTCGTCTTAGCCATTCTCTCGTTTGTAATAGTAACGCTGATTGGTGGACTATTTCTGACACAATGAGCCAGAGGAATGAGGGAAAGACAGTGGATGATAAACCCTTTCGCTCTTTGCATGGAGGGAAGTCGTTCTGGTGACGCTCTTGTAGTGGGAACACATAGCAGGAGCGAGTGCGCTCATGCGTATATGCAGAGAGCGAGGAACAAAGTCTCTACTCAGTACTGCACTGAGAGAGCACCTCTGTCGCTAGCGAATTGAAGTGATACTCTATAATGAGTTGTTAGCGATTAAGCGTTTGTTCACTGTGTTGGCCGCGCCACTTAATGTGCGGTGTGAACACAGACAGAGTATTAGTTAGCGCCTGCGAGCGAACATTGAGTGGCATCGCCGTGGACTGGTTATCTGACTGGTGTACCATGCCAATAGTTAGACTAGAGGCAGATAAGAGTCCTTGACTTCATCAAAGTGTAGTGAGAGCTCGATTGGCAAAGGTCAATCCAGATAGAAAGAGGTAGTTTTGTTATTTTTCAGTGGCGAGTGACGCAGGCAACAGTCGTCGCAGCTCACGATATTGTGCACTACAGCATAGGCAAGCACCATCTTTCCTCCATTAGAAGTAACATACTTCATTCACATCACTCCATTACATTTCTCACGCAACAGCCTCGGCTGCACTTAGAAAAATTCAATTGTTAATTATTTAAGTTGAGTAGGCGTGGTCCTCAGCAATTCTGCGGAGTAAATAACATTCTTAAAGAAAAGGGATAAAAGAGCTTTCCCACACTTTGTATATAAATGTCATTAATAGGGTTCGTAACCACAAGAGGTAACCTCCTATTCCGAAAAGAAGCCAGAAATTTGTGTATCAGTTTATAAATAAAAGTTTCATTGATTTTTCTTAAATTTTGCAATCAATAAGATTTTTCGTTCGTTTAATGTTTTTCTTACGCTAACTAGCAATACTCTAGTACCCAAGTATCCCCCTTGTTACGTAAGAAAATAGAATATTTTTGTGTCTTTTCCTTACAGTGGACGACTCCAGAAGATATTTATTACTGAAAGTTTTTTGGTACGTTGGGAGCATCTGTCTGACTTCTGTAGTAGTGTGGGATGCAAATTGCAGGAACCACGGAACTTGTCAGATCAATCCATTGTGCTACTCGTCAACATAACACCTACACATTGACAATCTTTTCAGTAAGTTTAGGTTCCCTTCCACATTCGAATTTTCCATGAATTCAAGGTGCTATAAATACACGGCACGCAGTAGGCCTACCTCTAATTGCTCCTAGTATCGTGTCACAGCTGTCAAATATTTACCAGTTAGGTAGTCTCCTACATTTTTCCTCGTTGTAAGTCTGTGAGGTCCGATCTTATGGTAGACCAACCCATCTTTGTGTGACTGCAGACGTATTCGCAACATAGAACACAAAACACAACGTCATTGCGTTGCAGATGAGTCAGAAAAATACCATAAACAAAGAAAATAAGTAGAGAGGCTGAGCCACGATCTTTGGTTCTCCCTGCAACGCTATTCCGCACCATTAGGCTCTGTTTTCCAATAGTCATTATGCAGTTGTTTCCAAAGAGAGAAATTTTGAAGGTGAAAAGTTTTCAAAATCATCTTTACAACATTCTCATGTATAACAGCAAGTTATCAGTGAAACTACCATTATTTCTTATTTTTCGGGTTCTGGATTTAACCCACATAACACACAGGGTATTTCTACATCTACATCTACATCTACATGACTACTCTGCAATTCACATTTAAGTGCTTGGCAGAGGGTTCATCGAACCACAATCATACTATCTCTCTACTATTCCACTCCCTAACAGCGCGCCGGAAAAACGAACACCTAAACCTTTCTGTTCGAGCTCTGATTTCTCTTATTTTATTTTGATGATCATTCCTACCTATGTAGGATGGGCTCAACAAAATATTTTCGCATTCGGAAGAGAAAGTTGGCGACTGAAATTTCGTAAAAAGATCTCGCCGCGACGAAAAACGTCTTTGCTGTAATGACTTCCATCCCAATTCGCGTATCATATCTACCACACTCTCTCCCCTATTACGTGATAATACAAAACGAGCTGCCCTTTTTTGCACCCTTTCGATGTCCTCCGTCAATCCCACCTGGTAAGGATCCCACACAGCGCAGCAATATTCTAACAGAGGACTAACGAGTGTAGTGTAAGCTGTCTCTTTAGTGGACTTGTTGCATCTTCTAAGTGTCCTGCCAATGAAACGCAACCTTTGGCTCACCTTCCCCACAATATTATCTATGTGGTCTTTCCAACCGAAGTTGTTCGTAATTTTAACACCCAAGTACTTAGTTGAATTGACAGCCTTGAGAATTGTACTGTTTATCGAGTAATCGAATTCCAACGGATTTC
The DNA here is from genome assembly GCF_023897955.1 of Schistocerca gregaria. NCBI lineage: Eukaryota > Metazoa > Arthropoda > Insecta > Orthoptera > Acrididae > Schistocerca > Schistocerca gregaria. Next base: position 542,026,465 of record NC_064924.1, read on the forward strand.
TTTTGGAACTCATGTGGATCACCTTACACTTTTCGTTATTTAGCGTCAACTGCCACCTGCCACACCACACAGAAATCTTTTCTAAATCGCTTTGCAACTGATACTGGTCTTCGGAAGACCTTACTAGACGGTAAATTACAGCATCATCTGCGAACAGTCTAAGAGAACTGCTCAGATTGTCACCCAGGTCATTTATATAGATCAGGAACAGCAGAGGTCCCAGGACACTTCCCTGAGGAACACCTGATATCACTTCAGTTTTACTCGATGATTTGCCGTCTATTACTACAAACTGCGACCTTCCTGACAGGAAATCACGAATCCAGTCGCACAACTGAGACGATACCCCATACGCCCGCAGCTTGATTAGAAGTCGCTTGTGAGGAACGGTGTCAAAAGCTTTCTGGAAATCTAGAAATACGGAATCAGCTTGAGATCCCGTGTCGATAGCGGCATTACTTCGTGCGAATAAAGAGCTAGCTGCGTTGCACAAGAGCGATGTTTCTGAAGCCATGCTGATTACGTATCAGTAGATCGTTCCCTCTAGCGGTTCTAGGCGCGCAGTCCGGAACCGCGCGACTGCTACGGTCGCAGGTTCGAATCCTGCCTCGGGCAAGGATGTGTGTGATGACCTTAGGTTAGTTAGGTTTAAGTAGTTCTAAGTTCTAGGGGACTGATGACCACAGATGTTAAGTTCCATAGTGCTCAGAGCCAATTTTTTTAGATCGTTCCCTTCGAGGTGATTCATAATGTTTGAATACAATATATGCTCCAAACAAATTTCAATAAACATTATCACATTATGCCATTTAAATAAAAATGAACAGTTTCTAGAACATTTCTCTCCGAGGTCCTCGTTGTTTTATGACATTGTAGAGTACAAGTATCTCGGAGCCCGCCCGGTTAGCTGTGCGGTCTAACGCACTGCTTTCTAGGCGGGAAGGCGTGGCGGTCCCCGGCACGAATCCGCCCGGTGGATTAGTGTCGAGGTCCGGTATGCTATCCAGTCTGTGGATGGTTTTTAAGGCGGTTTTCCATCTGCCTCGGCGAATGCCGGCTGGTTCCCCTCATTTCACCTCAGTTACACTATGTCGGCGATTGCTGCGCAAACACTGTCTCCATGTAGTCATACACCATAATTACTCTACCGCGCCCACGGTGGGGTCCGTGGCTGTTGTGGGGTTGTGAACAACTGAGGGGTACGGTGGAACGACGTCTCTCTGTCGTTTCTAGGGCCCCAGTTCAATACACATTACACACAATGTCTGTGACATTACGAGTGAAATAAATTTAATATCAAAATGTGTTTTCAAGGACTTTGTTTTAAGTGTTCAATAACTCTGTGGAACACATAATAGTAACCTACTCCTTATAAAGAAAAAACAGAACTAAATTGCAAGTGACGTCTGTTTTTCAATACGTATGTTAGTTTCATATTTGTAAAACACCAGTGAGAATGAAATGACTCAGTTCAATAGATCTCACCTATGGCATGATGGCTCCAGAGACGCTAAACAGCGCAGTGCAGGGCACCGTGAACGGAACAGCGGATACTAACATCCATACCAACTGGGGACCCCAAAAATGGTCTTTTCTATATAATTTCTACAAGTTAGCTTAAATCCTGAGAGTTTAAAGCTATTAGAAAATTCCCAACTATGAAATAATTCACTATAATGAACGCACTTAAGATACACACAAATAACTTGCGTTAATAGTTGCTGTTTTATTTTAAGTATTTGTGACATTTACTAGATTCGTTAACGATAGCTGTAGCCAGCACAGTTTGGTCGTAAATGTGAATAGTGTTAAAAATGTATCTGAAAGATAGAATGAATGGTATTATCTCTGGAAGGACCTCAACTCCAGCAACAATACTCGCAAGCTCAGCTCCGTTACTCTAGCAACGTCTGTAGGACCACTGTGAGGAAATAGAGGCTGTAGCCCACTTCATATAATCTGGGAACAACGTAAAATTCACTCTCCGTGTCAAAATGCTGCGAGTGTGTGACGTCGAGAAGCTGTCGCTGATACTGGACGGGGATCTGTGAGTATGCTCCAATATAATACAGTACAATAGTTCCTCACTGGGTAATTTCCAAGAATGATTGCCTGTCGGAGTTGGAGCGCTTCAGACGATACATATCGAACGTGCGATAGTAAATCGATTATGGAAGTCTCGTGGTGCGCGTTATGATAAATGATGTGTGATCGTCATTTTTATCAGATCTGCGTTGTTTCTTCAGTTGGTGTACATTACATTCCCGCCATAATAGTTCGTGATTCCATTGGGAAATCGACACGGTTTCTCTTGATAGCGAGTGTAATGTGTGCTGCTTCTCAAGTTTCTTCTTCGGATTGCCTCACATGGAAAACTCTAATTCCAAGCATTTCCAGCATAGACATATGTTTGACTTTTGCCGGAAATATGGACTTCCGCCGGACGAGGAAAGGAGGAACTGTGTTGACTGTGGTGCTGCGAAGTCTGTGAAACTTCGTAAGAGGAGTGTGGACACTGACATTCCGTTGCAATTTCATTGCGGACTTCGCGGAAAGCGAACCAGCATCAGGAAAACTACGTGGTTCGAGTCCTCCAAATTATCAATTCAGAAAAGCGTAATTCTTGTGTCGTGCTGCACTAGAGATTACTCGTTGCAAGCCACAGCATCAGAAACTGAGTTATCGGCAAATACCCTGTGTGACTACTTCGGATTTCGCCGATAAGTGTGCTACGTGATTGTGACAAATGACAGTGTGCCAATTGGTGGACCGAATGAAATAGTAGCAGTAGACGAATCTCATATTGCTAGATGAAAGAATTAGAGAGGACGACCTTCTAAAAGTGAAGTACATCATATTTGGGTTTCTGGTGGGATAGAAAGGGAGTCACGCAAGTGTGTCGTTGTGAGGGTATTGTCCCGAGACTAGGTGACGTAGTAGATAGTGTCGGAAGTTCGATGCGGCTTTTCGCGGATGATGCTGTAGTACACAGAGAAGTTGCAGCATTATAAAATCGCAGCGAAATACAGGAAGATCTGCAGCGTATAGGCACGTGGTGCAGGAAGTGCCAACTGACCCGTAACATAGACAAATGCAATGCATTGCGAAGAAAGAAGGATCCTTTATTGTATGATTATATGATAGCGGAACAAACACTGGTAGCAGTTACTTCTGTAAAATATCTGGGAGTATGCGTGCGGAATGATTTGAAGTGGAATGATCATATAAAATTAATTGTTGGTAAGGCGGGTATCAGGTTGTGATTCATTGGGAGAGTCCTTAGAAAATGTAGTCCATCAACAAAGGAGGTGGCTTACAAAACACTCGTTCGACCTATACTTGAGTATTGCTCATAAGTGTGGGATCCGTTCCGGGTCGGGTTGACGGAGGAGATAGAGAAGATCCAAAGAAGAGCGTCGCGTTTCGTCACAGGGTTATTTGGTAAGCGTGATAGCGTTACGGAGATGTTTAGTATACTCAAGTGGCAGACTCTGCAAGAGAGGCGCTCTGCATCGCGGTGTAGCTTGCGTTTCTGGATGAGGTATCTAATATATTGCTTCCCCTTACTTACACCTTCAGAGGAGATCACGAATGTAAAATTTGAGAGATTCGAGCGCTCACGGAGGCTTTCCGGCAGTCGTTCTTCCCCCGAACCATACGCGACTGGAACAGGAAAGGAAGGTAATGACAGTGGCACGTAAAGTGCCCTCCGCCACACACCGTTGGGCGGCTCGCGGAGCATAAATGTAGATGTAGATGACTTCAGTGGGTCTCATGAAACATTTCATACTCTCTGTAACAAAAGTCATCACTGACGGGTTTCAGTCGTACCAGACTCTCAAAGCTGAAGGGTTCGAGCACGAGTTAGTGAACCACTCTGTAGAGTTTGTCTCTTCAGATGACGCCAGTGTCCATACCCAGAATATAGAACGACTGTGGAAGTCTGTAAAGTCTACCATAAAAAGAGAAGGGTGTCCATACCCAGAATATAGAACGACTGTGGAAGTCTGTAAAGTCTACCATAAAAAGAGAAGGGCGTCCATGACAGAGGGACGAACTGTATTTGTTCCAGTACCTATACGATCAAAACTTGCGTTTTTAGGGGAAAGTCGACGCATGCAACACTCTGCCGATAGTCCTGCGCGATATTGGCAGAGTTTGCCCTGGGTTCGGGAAAAAAAGAATTCTCCTGCAGCTTATACATCATGGGGACGGTCACAAGACGACAACACCGACGACGAGTAAGGTAAGTCGTCTCCTTTGAATTTAGAAGTGTTTCTAAACGCTTTTCTTTTGTCGTTGCTGTAGTGACAACTTGCGACATACTCGTAACGCGCGCCATGAGACTACCACAATCGATTTACTATCGCACGTTCGATATGTATCGTTTGGTGCCCTCCAATTTCGACAGGCAATATTTCTTGGAAATTACCCCTCACTGTATGGTCTTCATCAGAAAACACCACAGCGTTCTATTATAGTTGTACTTCCATGTCATAGATATTATTCCGCTAACGTTCATGCAACGATTGCTGTTTCGGTAATTTCCAAGAATGATTGCCTATCGAAGTCACTGGGTCCAAACGATACATATCATACGTGCGATCGTATATCCATAATACGACACTGGTGGCGGGCATTGTGATCAATTATTTGTGATCGTCATTTTTATCTGTTTTCCGTCGTTCCCTTATTTGCTCTAAATTACATACCTCCGCGAATTATTTGTGACTTGCTATAGAAACTCAGACGATTTGTGTCGTTAGTGAGCGGGTTGTCTGGTGTTCTTGACGTTTCTTCGGCGGATTCTGTCACATGAAAGAATCAAATTCCATGTTTATCCAGCGTGGGAAGTTGTTCAACTTTCAGTCGCAAATATAGAGCACTGCCGGACGAGGAAAGAAAGGACTTTGAAGACTGTGGTGATGCGAAGTGTGTAAAAGTTCGTGAGAACAGTTTCGATGCTGAAATACCGTTACAATTTCATTGCGGACAGTGCGGAATACGAACGAGTATGAGGAAGAACACATGGTTCAACTCAGCTAAATTATCAATCCAGACCACGGTAATGGACTTTCACATGACGACAAAACCGACGACAAGTAAGTTAAGTCACTTCCTTTGCAATTACAAGTATTTTTGTAGCACCCTTCTTTTGTGTTGCTGTAGTGACCAACGTAAACATACAACACCCACCATCAGATTCGCATGATCGATTTACGATCGCACATTCGATATGTATCGTTTGGACCCAGCGACTTCGATAGGAAATCATTCTTGGAAATTACCCCTCATTGTATGGTCTTTGCCGGCCGCGGTGGTCTCGCGGTTCTAGGCGCTGAGTCCGGAACCGCGCGACTGCTACGGTCGCAGGTTCGAATCCTGCCTCGGGCATGGATGTGTGTGATGTCCTTAGGTTAGTTAGGTTTAAGTAGTTCTAAGTTCTAGGGGACTAATGACCACAGATGTTAAGTCCCATAGTGCTCAGAGCCATTTGAACCATTCTTGTATGGTCTTTATCAGAAAACACCACAGCCTTCTATTGTAGTTGTGCTTCCATGTCATAGATATTATTCCGCTAACGTTCATGCAACGATTGCTTTTTCGGTAATTTCCACTGTAGTAAACATATACTCCTATCAGTGTCATAAATTTGATGTGGCATTAATTAATTTCAATGACTATCATTTTTGTCACAGTTAGAAATACACTGGTGACCAGAATTAAAGCAGCAAACCGCTATTTCCCTGTTCTGTGTCTAATTCAAGATATAATCACACAGATTGTCAACAGATCTCAGTACGATCGTGTTCTGTGCGAAAGATGCCATTCCAGTCAACTGACAACCATCCCAATGCTGAAGTCAGGGAATTTATCAAACGTGGCAGTGCTTCCCGGGTAGTTCTACGTCCACAGTCGCTGTGTACACAGTCACTGACGGAGCAATATGGCACAGAGAAGACGCCTACCAGACACTCTGCAATGAAGGGCCATGAAAAGAATGTAAGCAGGACAGTCTTAAACTGAGGTGATCGTGAAAGTTTCTGTTGTTCCTCTGATGTTGCGACAGTTTATAGAGACCGAAACTGTATCCCAAAGACCAGAGTAGGGCCGACCGCATGTGCCATCAGAGAGAGAGAACCGTTATTTGGCTAGAAGGGCACGACGGTACCTCATTAGTTCTTCACAGCAACTGGCATCTGACCTCGCAGCATCCACTGGACGTTTTGTATCGAGGCAAACGGTACAGAAAGCTTCGGCAAAGTGAACTTAATTGCTGCAGACCTGCTGTATGTGTATCTCTGACGAATCTTGACAGAAGGGAACGTCTAGAGTGGAGTCGTCAGCATAACACCTGAACAGTCGAAGAGTGGACCAATATTCTTTACACTGATGAGTCCCGGTTTTGTCATGAGAGTGATTCTCGACGGATTCGTATCTGGAAGGAACGTGGAACACGATTTCGGCACCCAAACATTGTGGAAAGATACCGATATCGAGGGGATTCCTAACGGAGTGGGCAAGGATTACGTTGACCGGTCGGACACATCTTAATGCAACTGTACGGATGAATCGACAAGGTTTAACTTCTGTCAGATATCGCGACTCGTCTTGGGACTTCACGTGCGGTTGTAGCGAAGTGCTGTTGATCCAGACTTCGTATTAATGAAAGATAATGCTCGATATCATAGAGCACGAGTGATTAATATTTTCTTGGTAACGGAAGATGTACCATGCATGGCGTGACATGCACGTTCTCCCTATTTGAATCTTATAGAGCTCGTCTGGGACGCACTAGGGACACAAGTTGCATCAATTCGGCATCCACCAACCACTCTCCAAGACTTGCGAGCAGCCCTACATGGAGAGTTGCCTTTATTGCCTCGACATGAGATTGATGACGTCATTCACAGCCTGCCCCGTCATTATCAGGCCTGTATTGCTGCCAGAGGTGGTCACACCCCATATTGAGCACATTAACCAGTTTTCGGAATGTGTGTGCAAATCCATTATGTTGTAAAAACGAAGAACATTTTTCTCTACGGTTCAGCATGTTGTATTCTTTACACTGCTTCCACTTCAGTATCACCTGTCTATACTAGTTTGTGGCAAAATAAACCCAACCTTGCAAAATTTCCGTTTCTTGCTTTAATTTTTGACACCCGCGGAATACTGGATCCTAGGGCACGAATAATAGCCTATGTTTACTGCGCGGAAACGCAGTTGCTTAATGGTAACCATCATCATCATTATTTACTGTAAAACAAAATAGAAATAAGTGTAGCTTGCGTTATATATTTGTTTGATAGATAACATTTTCTGAATATTTGGTGTATAATAAAACTGCTAAAACTTACATTAATTATTGAGTACTTAACGATAGATATTACGTAGTAAATGCATAAATTCAAATATAATCATACGTGTAGACAGCCCTAATGTAGAAGGCTGTGTTGTTGCTCTGATCAACAGTCTTTATATTTTATTGATTGGTAATCCTGTAAATATACATGCTTCGGTTCTATAGTTCTCAGTTATAAATAAACCACGTTTTGGTGTGTAAATGAAGTTTTATTGAGGGTCAGATGAACTGATATGGTATTTTATCAGACAAGTAACCATATCAGAAACACATAAACGAAGTTAATTTTGTTCCCTTATATCGCAAATAATCGTTTAGCTGCAACTGCGTTGACAAGAACCAAAATCAGTCTCGGACACTCAATTAACCTAATTCGCTTTCAAAAAATATGGGTTATTCATTAAGTAATTGTCTCACTGCAATGCTCTTTCACTGATCGAATTATTACAATACAATGTGATGCAGATGCGTCGTACTGCTTCAACGCAATCTCTTAATCCCATCTTAAAAGTCCCATTAATGACTCAACTGTCTTACAAATTATTTATTGTACGCGAAGCCTAACCCTCACTAACAAATTTTCGCCAACTTGCACTTTCACTCAGGAAATTTAAAAAAAAGGACTCGTGTTTTACGCTTCTATGATGTGCATAAAAAACACTAAAGCAGGGCGTGTATTCCTATCCCAGTAGCATGCTGCATTATCGCGAATGACAATAACTTTAGCAGGTGGTGTGTCGGATCATCATTTTTTATACCCGCTGAAATAATGTAGAGGTGGCGATGGTTTTTTACAACAAAGTCCAACTGTTGTTTGGAGCCCACCGGCTGTTCCTTGGGTAAGGAGCAGAGATTCTCCAGTGTTATTGGAGCAGTCAGTCCAGATCACAAATAAACTGACGAGGATCGACGAAGACTATTTGAATCATCTTCTGCCAAACTACCAGATCATTTGAAATATGTTGTCTTTATTACGAGACTACGGACAGCTTATCCCTTCCCACCTCCTAAAGATACAATCTTCCCTCCTGTCGGCCCTCTTCTTCCCCTATCCACCCTCCTCCTCTATCCTCCTCTACCTGTTTCAACAAGTATTGGCTACATGTGGAAAACAACGTTCAAGTTAAATCAAAATTTAGCATCCCGCAGGATATTGGAGACAGAGAATGTGGGGAGAGACACAAGAGAGGAAAACAACGACCAGCAAAAAACTTCACCACTAACGACGCTATGATACAGTAAGCGTAACGTGTCTTATTATAATAAAAGTCGGCACTTTCAGACAGCTTTGCTAAACTCAGCTTTGTAAACAGATACTTAGAAATAGGAGTACTGTACAGAAAATGCTACTTCGTTGTGTGACATGATTGTCTCTTTTTATTGTTTTCGTGTCGCTCTTACAATAGTCCAAGCCTTTCCGTATGACGCTGCTTCTGTTTCTTGTGAAATAAGTTGTTAGGTGTCGCTGTTCGGTGTCAATGACTGTAACGAGTATGCGTAGGGTGTGGGGTCGCGAGTATCTTCTTTGTGGTGTGAAGAATTCATGTGAAAAGAAAGCAACGGAGAACAAGAAAGCCAGTGCCAGAACATTTCCTACGAATAGCAACAAGGACGTCAGAGCTTCGCGAACTAGGCCGAAGCACTGATCATAATCAGAAGTGTCACATTCCCCAACTCCATGAGGTAACTATAGCCAGCTTTGAGACTTCACTTAGGAAACAGGCATGTACAATGGGAATCCATTAAATTTTAATTAGAGAAAAAAACTCTCTCAATAATTAATCTGTGACTATGAAAGTCGATGTGAAGTCATTCTTTCCCTACACATTCATCCTAAATCGCCATACACTTTTCGACCGATAGAGAAATCGGAGGGGACCTTGGTTGTAAATGTCTACATAACGGCTATTCAGCAAACGTTCCACATTAAAAATCACCTCGTACTCGTCTAAACATTCATGGTGGTGTCTGTTTGTTCTATATCGTGTCTCCCTACCACTTTCGCGCAACGACGCTCTGAGCGTGTTTTTTAGGGAATTGACTAGTTTGAACCTGGGACCTGTTGCTGGCAAGGAGACGCCAGACCACACATGACATGTAGAATTCAGAAGAGTTCAGTGAGACTAGCGATGACATAACCAAATACTTAATTATTTCAGCGTCAGCTCCACTGCTCTCCCTATAAAAGAATCTTAATACTAACTAAATTTAGTGGAAGGGGTTGAAGGCTTTCCTATTTTTAGTGAGCTGGTAAAATAACGTCGGAAAAGCAGTTACGTTTACCATTGGAAATGTTCTTCTACTCACAAAACATCGTTTATAAATTGCACTATTGATAAAAGGAAATGCTTTAATACAGGATGGTAAAATCCAACTGCGTTCAACAAAAATGTGAACGAATATTCCCTGAATGGGTTTCCAAGTTCTACAATCGATCGAAGGATGACCTATGCCATATCACATTTATAATCTAGGTTTAATTTAAGTTTCACATAAGAGAAAACTATCGAAATGGTCTACAGTGACCCTCAATTATCTTTAATTACTTATCTAACTTGTCGTAAATTACAGTGGCTGATGTGGCTTCTCAATAACTACATAACAGAAAAATCATCGCGTTTCAGATTTTTACTTCAAGTGGCAAATGTGAACACCATGAACTTTAATTGACGATCGACACTAGTATTACGCAAAAAGGGGGTGTAACAGATGAGACTTCTGCAGTTCTGAGTTAAGCCTTATGCGCTCAAGAATGCGGCATCGCGTGCGTTCATTACCTTGTCGGTGTTTAGGCACCGTCAGGGCAGCGGCGGCCAGCACAGCTCCGCTCACCTCGCCATCTCGGAAGCAACTCCTCTTCTCCTTACTACAATTTACCGAAGTTGGTTTAAAAAAAACTATCTGGTTGTGTTTTCATCTGACCAATCAGGGTCTCAATGTTAACCTTAAGCTCCGCCTACAAAAATTCTGTCTATCCAATGAGAAACGTTATACTTTTCGTGGTGGGGCAATGTTTTTAAAGTTTGCAACGTAACAGAGAAGCGAAAATGTCTCACGCTAAAACCTGCAGCTGGTGTGGTCCTTATAGCGTTATCGTAAGATAAATAATCTTCTTCTGGAGGGCTCTATCTTTTAACATGGGCTGGGGGGTAGTCCTAATGTTACAGCGATGCGAAAAAGGCTCACGCTAAGATTGGCGGGTGGTAGTGGCCCTTTTTGTGTTATCGTAAGATCTATACTGTTTTTCTGGAGGGCTCTAGCTTTTAACATGGGCTGGGGGGTGGTCCTTGACGTAACAGAGACGCGAAAAAGTCTCACGCTAAAACTTGCGGGTGGTGTGCCATAGTGGTTAGCTGGTGACGTGGGTGTCCAGTCCGTCCCTTATCGTAGGGCCTTCTAGCTTAACACGGTTCTGCTCTCGGCTTCTGTTCTCGTTTCTCCCCTCGGAACTGCGTCTGTCTCTCGGTGGGAAGGTACGACATGCATTTAGGCATTCTTGTGTTACTCTGTGGTACTCCATTTGCTCACTCGTTACTCGTATTACTTTGGTTAATTTAATGTCACGATTTCTTCGGAGCTATGTGACATACTACTGGGTTTGCTTATCATGTCAGAGTTTTCATGGAAGGTGTTGGATTTGCCTGACACCTTACACTCGTTCTAAAAATTCCTGCTACGCAACAGTTTCTTCATCCAAGCAAACAGAGAGAGTCAGTGGTCGCCATCAGCAGGGTGGTTAGGGGAGTGGAGGGGGGAGGGGGCAAGGGAGAGCACTTTCTCCCTTCTGGAATCCGTAGTAGACTTTCATAGTCTCTGATTCTACTCAACCACGGACCCAACACTACCAAATGCTATAGGAAATACTGTGGTTTGTTAAAAACTACGTTGGCTGGTTGTCAGGCTGTTCACGGAAAATTATACAGTCCTTTTAGTGTCATGGCAGCAGTGTTGACATTGTTTTGCAATCGTGATGGATGCGAACGTTTACAGAACAGTGCCAAAATAGACTGGTGTGGCAAAAGTCATGGCATAGCGACATGCATACATACAGAGGGGGGAAGCTCTCATTTGCACTCAGGTCATTCATGTGAAAAAGTCTCAGTCGTGATTGTGGCAGCAAGCCGGGAATTAACAGACTTTGAATGCGGAATGGTAGATGGAGTCAGACGCATAGGACGTTCCATTTCGGAAATAGTTACGGAATTCAAGATCCCGAGGTCCACAGTGTCAAGACCGTGCCGAGAACAGCAAATTTCAGACGTTACATCTCACCACGGACAACGCAGTGGCCGATGACCTTCACTTAACAACTGAGAGCAGCGGCGGTTACGTAGAGTTTCAGCGTTAACAGACAACAACACTGCGTCAAACAACCGCAGAAATCAATGTGGGACGTACGGCGAATATATCCGTTAGGACAGTACGGCGTTAATTGGCTATGACAGCACGCGAGCGATGTGAGTGTGTTTGCTAACAGCACGATATCGCCTTCAGCAACTATTCTGGGCTCGTGACCATATCGGTTGAACCTTAGGTGACTGGAAAACTGTGGCCTTGTCATATGATTCCCGATTTCAGATGATAAGAGCTGATCGCAATGTTAGAGTACGCCGCAGCTCCCATGAAGCTGTGGACCCAAACTGTCAACAACGCACTGTGCGTTCGTGGTGGCTCCATAATGGTATAAGCTGTGTTTACATGGAATTGACTGGGTCCCCCGGTCCAACTGGGCCAATCATTGACTGGAAATGGTTATGTTCGGCTACTTGGAAACCATTCATATTCATTCATAGACTTTAAGTTCCCAAACAACGCTGAAATTTTTGTGGATGATAATGCGCCTTGTCACCGGCCCACTATTGTTCGAGATTGATTTGAAAAACATTGTGGGTAATTCAAGCGAATGATCAGGCCACCCAGATTGCACGATGTGAGTCCCATCGAACATTTTTGAGACATAATCCAGAGGTCACTTCTTGTGGGTGGCTATAGAGGCAGACCGGCTCTATATTTCTGCAGGGGTCTTCCAATGAGTTGTTGAGTCCATGCCTGGTCGAACTGCTCCACTACGTCGGGAGAAAGGGGGTCCGACACGATATATGGTGGTATCCTATGACTTTCATCACCTCGTCGTAGAGTACCCGATCTATTCTCTGTCTTTTGCTTATATAGCCCTTTAATGAGTAACAGGAAACAGTCGTTCCAACACCAAGCACAGTAAAACGTGGGCAAAGTACACCTACCTGATACCTGTCCCGATTTCCCATAAGAACAGCCCCTTTGGTTGCGCTCGTCTTAACCTCAGATGTAAGTTTGCATTTGTTCCATTAAAGCTTGCTGAGACTTCATTCAGTATTTGTAGTACAGTGTGAAGAACATGATCATGTGATGCTGTAGGTATGCTGTAGATGTGGGGAAAAAATACCAGTGTCTGTTCTGGAAGAGAGGAAAGAGTGGTCAAATATCAAGGTCGAAAAGATGTTTGGACAGTCTTCAACTATGTTGTTGTTGTGCTGGTCTTCAGTCCTGAGACTGGTTTGATGCGGCTCTCCATGCTACTCTATCCTGTGCAAGCTTCTTCATCTGCCAGTACTTACTGCAACCTACATCCTTCTGAATCTGCTTAGTGTATTCATCTCTTGCTCTCCCTCGACGATTTTTACCCTCCACGCTTCCTTCCAATTCTAAATTTGTGACCCCTTGATGCCTCAGAACATGTCCCACCAACCGATCCCTTCTTCTGGTCAAGTTGTGCCACAAACTTCTCTTCTCCCCAAACCTATTCAATACCTCCTCATTATTTATGTGATCTACCCATCTAATCTTCAGCATTCCTCTGTAGGGCCACATTTGGAAAGCTTACATTCTCTTCTTCTCCAAACTATTTATCATCCATGTTTCACTTCCATACATGGATACACCCCATAAAAATACTTCCAGCAACGACTTCCTGACACTTAAATCTACACTCGATGTTAACAAACTTCACTTCTTCAGAAACGCTTTCCTTGCCATTGCCAGTCTACATTTTATATCCTCTCTACTTCGACCATCATCAATTATTTTGCTCCCCAAATAGCAAAACTCCTTTACCACTTTAAGTGTCTCATTTCCTAATCTAATTCCCTCAGCATCACCCGAATTAATTCGACTACGTTTCGTTATCCTCGTTTTGCTTTTGTTGATGTTCATATTTTATCCTCCTTTCAAGACACTATCCATTCCGTTCAATTGCTCTTCCAAATCCTTTGCTGTCTCTGACAGAATTACAATGTCATCGGTGAACCTCAAAGTTTTTATTTCTTCTCCATGAATTTTAATACCTACCTCGAATTTTTCTTTCGTTTCCTATACTGCTTGCTCAATATACAGATTGAATAACATTGGGGAGAGGCTACAACCCTGTCTTACTCCCTTCCCAACCACTGCTTCCCTTTCATGCCCCTCGACTCTTATAACTGCCATCTGGTTTCTGTTCAAATTGTAAATAGCCTTTCCCGCCCTGTATTTTAGCCCTGCTACCTTTAGAATTTGAAAGAGAGTATTCTAGTCAACATTGTCAAAAGCTTTCTCTAAGTCTACAAATGCTAGAAACGTAGGTTTGCCCTTCCTTGATCTAGCTTCTAAGATAAGTCGTAGGGTCAGTACTGCGTCAGGTGTTCCAACGTTTCTACGGAATCCAAACTGATCTTCCCCGAGGTCTGCTTCTACCAGTTTTTCCATTCGTCTGTAAAGAATTCGCGTTAGTATTTTGCAGCTGTGAGTTATTAAACTGATAGTTCGGTAATTTTCTCATCTGTCAACACCTGCTTTCTTTGGGATTGGAATTATTATATTCTTCTTGAAGTCTGAGGGTATTTCGCCTGTCTCATACATCTGGTTCACCAGATGGTAGAGCTTTGTCAGGACTATCTCTCCCAAGGGCGTCAGTAGTTCTAATGGAATGTTGTCTACTCCCAGGGGTTTGTTTCGACTCAGGTCTTTCAGTGCTCTGTCAAACTCTTCACGCAGTATCGTATCTCCCGTTTCATCTTCATCTACATCCTCTTCCATTTGTATAATATTGTCCTCAAGTACATCGCCCTTGTATAGTACCTCTACATACTCCATCCACCTTTCTGCTTTCCCTTCTTTGCTTAGAACTGGGTATCCGTCTGAGCTCTTGACATCCGTACAAGTGGTTCACTTTTCTCTAAAGGTCTCTAATTTTCGTGTAGGCAGTATCTATCTTACCCCTAGTGAGATAAGCCTCTACGTCCTTACATTTGTTCTCTAGCCATCCCTGCTTAGCCATTTTGCACTTCCTGTCGATCTCATTTTTGAGACGTTTGTATTCCTTTTTGCCTGCTTCATTCATTGCATTTTTATATTTTCTGCTTTCATTAATTAAATTCAATATTTCTTCTGTTACCCAAGGATTTCTACTAGTCCTCGTCTTTTTACCTACTTGATCCTCTGCTGCTTTCACTACTTTATCCCCCAGAGCTACCCATTCTTCTTCTACTGTATTTATTTCCCCCATTCTTGTTAATTGTTCCCTTACGCTCTACCTGAAACTCTGTACAACCTCTGGTTCTTTCAGTTTATCCAGGTCCCATCTCCTTAAATTTCCACCTTTTTGCAGTTTCTACTGTTCATAACCAATAGATTGTGGTCAGAGTCCACATCCGCCTCTGGAAATATCTTACAATTTAAAACCTGGTTACTAAATCTCTGTCTTACCATTATAGAATCTATCTGATACCTTCTAGTATCTCCAGGATTTTTCCATGTATACAGCCTTCTTCTATGATTCTTGAACCAAGTGTTAACTATGATTAATTTATCTAATTCCAACAGACGGCTTCCTCTTTCATTTCTTACCCCCAATCCATATTCAGCTACTATGTTTCCTTCTCTCCCTTTTCCTACTCTCAAATTCCAGACACCCATAACTATTAAAATTTCGTCTCCCACCACTACCTGAACAATTTCTTTTATCTCGTCATACATTTCATCAATTTCTTCATCATCTGCAGAGATAGTTGCCATATAAACTTGTGCTACTGTAGTAGGCATGGGCTTCGTGTCTGTCTTGGCCACAAAAATGCGTTCACTATGTTGTTTGTAGTAGCTTACCCGCCCTACTATTTTTTATTCATTATTAAACCTACTCCTGCATTACCCCTATTTGATTTTGCATTTATAACCCTGTATTCACCTGACCAAATGTCTTGTTCCTCCTGCCACCGAACTTCCCTAAATTCCACTATATCTAACTTTAACCTATCCATTTCCCTTTTTAAATTTTCTAACCTACCTATGCGATTAAGGGATCAGACATTACACGCTTCGACCCGTAGAACGCCAGTTTTCTTTCTCCTTATAACGACGTCCTCCTGAGTAGTCCCCGCCCGGAGATCCGAATGGGGGGACTATTTTACCCCTGGAATATTTTACCCAAGAGGACGCCATCATCATTTAACCATACAGTAAAGCTGCATGCCCTCGGGAAAAATTACGGCTGTAGTTTCCCCTTGTTTTCTGACGTTGGCAATACCAGCACAGCAAGGCCGTTTTTGTTAGTGTTTCAAGGCCAGATCAGTCAATCATTCAGCCTGTTGTCCCTGCAACTACTGGAAAGGCTGCTGCCCCTCTTCAGGAACCACACGTTTGTCTGGCCTCTCAACAGATACCCCTCCGTTGTGGTTGCACCTACGGTACGGCCATCTGTATCGCTGAGGCTCGCAAGGCGTGTTTCTGCATCTGAAAGATGATGTCTAATCAAATTTCACGCCCATCCAATAACAGTGGCGCTAATAGCGCCACTATGAGTAAGGAAATCAGGTTTGCTCCAAGTACGTGCTGTAACGGTCGTGAGCGTTAGTTGCGTTTGAGATTGGACATGGTAACTAGTGCTAGTCAATAATGCCTAACCCTTTAACTGCTCTGGACGTGTTAACGAGCGCGCCTTTGTACCTGTCCATGTGTGCTCTGAACGTGTTTGTGTGAGTCGCCAGTCCTACTACCTGGTACGCGTAGACACGTTCAGAGTACCAGGTGGAAGGACTGGTGGAGCGCAGAAACATGTTCAGAGCACACAGGGACAGGTACAAAGGCGCGCTCGTTAACACGTCCAGAGCAGTTAAAGGGTTAAAGCGACAGAGACGCCATTACCAACACCTCACTGCGTTTGAACGAGGTCGTGTAGTAGGGCTAAGAGAAACTGGATGTCCCTCTTTCGATACTCCAAAAACACTTTTGCAGAGATGTAGTTGTTGTTCATGATTCCTGGCAACAGAGGTCACGGGAATGTATGGCCGCAAAAAACTTCGGCTCCTGACGACCAGTAGGCACCATCGAGATGAAAGAACATCGAGTTAGGCGTATGGTTCTGGCTCATCGTAGTGCATCTGCAACAGAAATCTGAGCAGCAGTTTGCACCACAGTGACACAAACAACTTTTACAAATCGTACAGTCGGCCTGTAGCGTGCATTCCACTGATCTCAGACCACCGACATTTGCAATTTCGGTGGTGGCAAGCGAGAGCTCATTAGAGGGCATGATGGAGGTCTCCAGTGTTTTCCGATGGAAGCTGTTTCTGCCTCGTGCATTTGTTAGAAGGCCAGTTGAGGGCCTGCGACCTTACCTTTCTGATGCTAGACATGTTGGACCTACATCCGGAGTTATGCACCGAGGTGCGATTTCGTATAACAAATGCTTCAAATGCCTCTGAGCACTATGGGGCTCAACTTCTGTGGTCATCAGTCCCATAGAACTTAGAACTACTTAAACCTAACTAACCTAAGGACATCACACACATCCATGCCCGAGGCACGAATCGAACCTGCGACCGTATCGGCCTCGCGGTTCCAGACTGTAGTGCCTAGAAACGCACGGCCACTCCGATTTCGTATAACAGCAGGAGCACTCTAGTAGTTATCCAATGCACCCTGACTGCAAATCTGTACGTCACTGTGGTGATTCCACCTATTGTGCTGCCATTAATGAACAGCATTTTAGTGGATGTTTCCCAATAGAATAAGGCTGGCTCACATACCGCTGTTGTAACCCAACACGTTCTATACAGTGTCGACATGTTGTTCTGGTCTGATCGATCATCAAATTCATCTGTAATCGAGCACATATGCTACATCATCGGACGACAACTCCACCGTCATCCACAAACGGCATTAACTGACGTCATCTGTATAAAGAAAATGCATGTGCGTTTGTATGCTTGCGTTCAACATTCTGGCAGTTACACCTGTGATTAATGTACCATCATTTCATCATTTCACATTTGCAATGCCTTATCTTGCGCTGATGTTAACCAGTGATTTTGTGATGTTCATTATTTGAATAGGTTAACTAGACAAATGCATTTCTGAAATTTCAATACCGGTACTCTACATTACTTATTTTTTGGTGTTGTGATTTTTTCCGTCAGTGTATTAACAGTGCAAAAAGATGTACTTTGGGTGTATTTACGAAACACGCTTATATTTAAGGTATAACAGTAATCTACCTTCAAAAAATACTGAGTGGATAACTATCAAATCTTTAAGATACTGTGAGCTACATGTACTTCCTCTCAGATTTATTTCTTGTGGCACACCAAGTTATCAAATTCAGCTAAGGTGTTATATCAAAATGACAATTAGGGAATCTTGTCCCCTCTTGTACAAATTTGTGCGGACGGCCATGGATGTTGTCGTGCAGCAAAAACACCCCCTTGTTCAGCTTCCCACAACACATCGTTTGGAGAGCCTTTCGTAACCTCGCCATGAGATTTTGGTAGTATACGAGGTGCGGCAATAAAGTAATGAGACTGATTTGCTTGCAAGATGTGGCATCCCAGAAGGCTTGAGTAGGCATAATATATTTGACCTTGGCCTATAAGCTGCTTCTAGTCCAAGCGGCACATCGATGCAAGTGCTCAGTCATGAGTTGTGCTGTAATAAGTTAACACATGTTCGTGTCTCTCGTCACGGAAATGGAACCGCATAATATGCCATTCTTTTTGCGTTAAATTGGTTAAAAACGCGACGACAACTTATAATAAGCTTCAGAAGGCTTTTGGAGAGGAGGTAATGTCAAAACCTCAAATTTTTCATTGGCATAAAATTTTTAGTGAAAGCAGAACTAATGTTGAAGATGAAGACCGCAGTGGACGACCATCAGCCTCACAGACGGATGCCATCTTGGCCAGGGTGCGTCAGCTCGTACGATCTGATCGAAGAGTATCCGTGAAAATGATTGCAGAAGAACTGAAGTTTTAGAAATACTTGCTAAAAGATTTCTTCGTGTCCGTGCCAACATTGCTGATAATTGGATTCTTCATCATCCCATACTGCTCTCTCACTACAGCAATTTTTAACCTCAAAACAAATTTCAGTACTACCATAGCCACCTTATTCACCAGATGTCGCTCTGTGTGACTTTTCTATTTCCAAGACTCAAAAGGGCAGTCAAGAGATACAATTTTCAAACAACACAAGATGTCCAAAAAGTTGTGACGAGGGTCTCGGAGGATATTACAGAAGATAAGTTCCAGAAATGTTACCATCAATGGCAGAAGCGCTGGAAAAAGTGTGTGCAATCAGAAGGGAGCTACTTTGAAGGAGACAACACTAAACTTGACTAAAACGGCAAGCAACATTGTTTTCAAATCATTCTCATTACTTTACTGTCGCACCTCGTACTTCTGTGACGGTTTGCCTCTTATGTGCACAATCTATTAGCAACCCAGCATGGCACTCCCAAAAGAACGCTCTGCCCCACCTCCTCGGATGATGGTTGGGTCTTCACGTTTTTCGAAAGTGGTGAAGTAAATGCCTGGTTTACTGCTTTGTCTCACGAGACACCCAGCAGCTGCAACATTTCCGCCACTGCCACTGCTCGAAAGCCTTTTTAAGTGGATATCAGCAGCCGCGGAACAAGTGGGCGGCCACCTCACTCGTATTCAGAGTATCCTGCAACGTGTTGAAAATTGATCCATAACTGATTTTCAGTTTTTACACTACCGCCTCGCTTGAGATACTTCGGCATTCGAGTGCTGAGGCCTCCACTTCTTTTGTCATTCCCGTTTCTTCAGACATGTTGTTTTTCGTCACTCAGACTTATGTGGCCAAACTGGAAATATGTGCGCTAATCACTGTGTGACGCATTGTTGCTGCACTCTTCCATCTGCTCAGCGTGGATTGTTAACAGCGTTTCTCCTTTAAATTCAGGAAATGAACCAGGTACCTCCGGTCCGTGGCAAAAAGCACACAATGGCCAATATTGCATACACACACCTTTCGCCCACGTTTTAAAGTGTTTGAATGCGTGTAGGCCGTCGTGTATTACCAAATAGCTAACTTGGGAAATTCTTATAAGCAGATAAGAAGGACTTATCTGTCTCCCTCACATGATCCGCCCACTATTTTAAATGTGAAGGAGACGAGTGCGGTACAAATGAAAGTTGTGTGGATTGTTCGGCCTCCTAATCACGATAGTGGGAGGATATTTTGGTGTGCTGCAGAGTTACTGTTAAATCCAGTATTCGTAACGAATGGAAGCAAAATGAGCCGCAAGACAGCTGTAATTTGTGATTTCTTTACTGTCACAACCGGTTTCGCTGCATTAAAGCGGCGTCCTCAGGTGAAAACAGTGTCACAAATAGCACACCAAGACGCCCCCAACATTCATAGTCAAAAGTCAGATCCCTGGTAAGTTAACGAGACGCTTTTTTCACCAGAGGACGTTGTTTCAATACAGCGACACCGGTTGTGACGATAAAAAATCGCCAATTACAGCTGTCTTGTTGTTCATTTTACTTACATTCATTGTGTAGTTTACGGTTGTGCCTGACGGCATTACGAAGTTCCATGTCATCCATTAGTGTTAAGTGTTCACCCAATCATAAGAATCTGTTCCCTTTGTACATGTTCTGGTTCTGCATGTATGTAATTTATTTTATTGTTAGTTGTTTTATGTCGTTTGCATCTATTTTTAGTTTTAATGTTTTTCGTGACTTTCTTTAGGTTTCTGTTGTATTTTAAATCTCGTTCGTTTGTTGTTGCTGGTTGATGTTAGAGCACATTGTTGTTTTTATTCAATTTTCACCCTACTCGTCCCTTAAGGACGCTGAAGACTCAGCAATTTAGTAGCATCGTAAAACCCTCTATTGAAAAGATTACTGTCGTTTATTACTCTTCTGGTGCTTTCTACTGCGTCACTGCCTATTGTGTAACTTACTCCGTTTCGTAACAATCAGACAGACTCTACTACGGCTATACACGGTTGTATAATCGTAGTGTATAAGCGAAGTATATCCCATCAGCCCCGCTCTCGTTAACATCGACTGCTTTGCTCCAGAAGTGGTGGCCTATTTTTAGGGATAATTCTGCGGCCTGTGTTTTCTGACAGGATAACTACCTTGTTTGCTGAAGAAAAATCAGCGTGTGTCACTCAGCAGTATAAGTCATTTGTGTATTTCTTCACCTATTACAATTTATTATGCTCTTCTTTAAAAATTCATGCACCGAACTACACTGTTTACAGAAGAAAGGTTCACATTAGTCACTCAGTAACCAAAGATTTTTGTTTTTCTCATCTCGCTACAATTTCCTTGCTCGAGTTTAAGGAGTCAGGCACCGAAGGGAAGGTTTTCACTACTCCAGAACATTTCGGAAAAATAATTTAGTGCATTAGCGATAGTCACGCTGTTCTTGCATGTCTGGCGTCAAAAACACCCTCTTCATTAAGTAAAATAAGACGGAATGAAATATATGTACACCATGAAGAACAGTTGTGCCTCTTTTATCAGCCCTCTTGTAGAAGTCAACTTTGTACAAGAAATTATTGGAACTACATTAATAATCCCCTTCTCACACTAGGCTGTAGTTACCTATGGTTTCTCCGGTGAGCTTCTCTCTATTTTCGCTAACATTAATGCAAACAAAGCACATGACGTCAAGCTCTCCTCATGGTAATCTACAGCAAAGAGCTGCGCATTTAATTTAACACAGTGGCAAATGGAAGAGCTTTCATTGGGTAACGAGCTCCACTACCGTTTGTTTCCCTGTCTTCGTGGCTGCGTAGTTTTTACTCCGAATAAACACTCTGAACATCAAAAACAAAACACGCTCAGGCGAGACTTGTAAATAGTGTTTCAAGGCAAAAGAACGATGTTTCGCATTCAGGAAGGGGGGGCGGGGAGGGGGGAGGAGGTAAACTCATATCAACGAGTGGAGGAAACGAAGTATAATACGATGTATGTATGTATGTATGTGTGTGTGTGTGTGTGTGTGTGTGTGTGTGTGTGTGTGTGTTTCACACCACCTAAAACACTGGCCGATTTCAGCCAAACTTGGTACGCATATCCCTTACTGTCAGGCAACAATCGCTGTGGAGTTAAGAACCACCATTGTGCATGACTTTTATATGTATTACTTCTTTTCTGCTACTACTATTCGTAAAATATTTTGCAGACAGTATGCACATATGCATCTGAATATGTCTACAACACTGTATGACACACAGGTCAGGCGATATGATAGCGTAAACATTGACATGTGTGAGAAGCTGCTGCATCATATGTGACGTTTAAATATATTACTTCTTTGCTACTACAGCTATTCGTTTACAGTATTCATGTATGTTGCTGAACGTAATTATACAAATATATCATTGTACGACACGTAGTTCTTGAGATATGACAGCATAAACACTGAGACACGTGAAAAATGGTCCATCATGCATGAAGCGTTAATACATTTAATATTTACAACTAAGACACTCCTAAAGTCTAGTCAATCTAAGGAAGTCCCTTACAACTCGCTGATTTCAACTGCGAAGCGTAAACGGCTGTAGGCGAAAGCTGTAGCCTCTATGGAGCTATAATGAGGCGTATCCATACAGACGTTTATAAAATCGCGTTGCTGATGCGCGGAGCAGATGCGCCCAGAGTACAGAAACTGTTCAAAAATGGTTCACATGTCTCTGAGCACTATGGGACTTAACATCTGAGGTCATCAGTCCACTAGACTTAGAACTAACCTATGGACATCACACACATCCATGCCCGAGGCAGGATTCGAAACTGCGACCGTAGTAACCTCGAGGTTCAGGACTGAAGCGACTAGAACCGCTCGGCCACAGCGGCCGACACAGAAACTGCCCAGGATCGTGTTTCTTAATACATTTGTAAATTGTGCATATGTCTTTATACGACTGTTTAATAATTTCAGAGTTGTTTTCACGAATACACGGAAATGAATTTTTTTATATACATCAATAAAATCACAGTTTTATTTCATTTTGTTTGTCATTAAAAATTGGCAAAATGAATATGCGGAAAATGCCGGGTTATTCAGCTAGTTTCCAAAAAAAAAAAAAAAAAAGCAAACACAAAACAGTTGAAAAACATTTTGTAACATGTCCTAACCATCTACAATGTATTTCACTGAAATAGTGTAGTTTGTACGACATTTGTAAATATTATTTTGCTGCCAGACATCTAATATAGATGACGAAGAAATGTATGATCAAATAAAAGAAATTATTCAGATAGTGAAGGGAGACGAAAATTTAATAGTCATGGGTGACTGGAATTCGGTAGTAGGAAAAGGGAGAGAAGGAAACGATGTAGGTGATTATGGACTGGGGCAAAGAAATGAAAGAGGAAGCCGCGTGGTAGAATTCTGCACAGAGCACAACTTAATCATAGGTAACACTTGGTTCAAGAATCATAAAAGAAGGCTGTATACATGGAAGAAGCCTGGAGATACTAAAAGGTAGCAGATAGATTATATAGTGGTAAGACAGAGATTTAGGAACCAGGTTTTAAATTGTAAGACATTTCCAGGGGCAGATGTGGACTCTGACCACAATCTATTGGTTATGACCTGTAGATTAAAACTGAAGAAACTGCAAAAAGGTGGGAATTTAAGGATATGGGACATGGATAAACTAAAAGAACCGGAGGTTGTACAGAGTTTCAGGGAGAACATAAGGGAGCAATTGACAGGAATGGGGGAAAGAAATACAGTAGAAGAAGAATGGGTAGCTTTGAGGGATGATGTAGCGAAGGCAGCAGAGGACCAAGTAGGTAAAAAGACGTGGGCTAGTATAAAACCTTGGGTAACAGAATAAATATTGAATTTAATTGATGAAAGGAGAAAATATAAAAATGCAGGAAATGAAGCAGGCAATAAGGAATACAGACGTCTCAAAAATGAGATCGACAGAAAGTGCAAAATGGCTAAGCAGGTATGGCTAGATGACAAATGTAAGAATGTAGAGGCTTATCTCACTAGTGGTAAGATAGATACTGCCTACAGGAAAATAAAAAAGAGACCTTTGGAGATAAGAGAACCACTTGTATGAACATCAAGAGCTCAGATGGAAACCCAGTTCTAAGCAAAGAAAGGAAATAAGAAAGGTGGAAGGAGTATATAGAGTGTCTATACAAGGGCGATGTACTTGAGGACAATATTATACAAATGGAAGAGGTTGTAGATGAAGATGAAATGGGAGATACGATACTGTGTAAAGAGTTTGACAGAGCACTGAAAGACCTGAGTCGAAACAAGGCCCTGGAACTACTGACGGCCTTGGGAGAGCCAGTCCTGACAAAGCTCTACCATCTGGTGAACCAGATGTATGAGACAGGCGAAATACTCTCAGACTTCAAGAAGAATATAATAATTCCAAACCCAAAGAAAGAAGGTCTTTACAGATGTGAAAATTACCGAACTATCAGTTTTTACGTCACAGCTGCAAAATACTAACGCGAATTCTTTACAGATGAATGGAAAAACTAGTAGAAGCCGACCTCGGGGAAGATCAGTTTGGATTCCGTAGAAATGTTGGAACACGTAAGGCAATATTGACCCTACGACTTATCTTAGAAGTTAGATCATGGAAGGGCAAACCTACGTTTCTAGCATTTGTAGACTTAGAGAAAGCTTTTGACAATGTTGACTGGAATACTCTCTTTCAAATTCTGAAGGTGGCAGGGGTAACATACTGGGAGCAAAAGGCTATTTACAATGTGTACAGAAACCAGATGACAGTTATAAGAGTCAAGGGGCATGAAAGGGAAGCAGTGGTCGGGAAGAGAGTGAGACAGGCTTGTAGCCTAATCCCAATGTTATTCAATCTGTATTTTGAGCAAGCAGTAAAGGGAACAAAAGAAAAATTTGGAGTAGGTATTAAAATCCATGGAGCAGAAATAAAAACTTTGAGGTTCGCCGATGACATCGTAATTCTGTCAGGGACAGCAAAGGACTTGGAAGAGCAGTTTAACGCAATGGATAGTGTCTTTAAAGGAGGATATAAGATGAACATCAACAAGAGCCAAACGAGGATAATGGAATGTAGTCGAATTAAGTCTGGTGATGCTGAGGGAATTAGATTAGGAAATGAGACACTTAAAGTAGTAAAGGGGTTTTGCTATTTGGGGAGTAAAATAACTGATAATGGTTGAAGTAGAGAGGATATAAAAGGTAGACTGGCAATGGCAAGGAAAGCGTTTCTGAAGAAGAGAAATTTGTTAACATCGAGTATAGATTTAAGTGTCAGAAAGTCATTTCTGAAAGTATTTGTATGGAGTGTAGCCATGTATGGAAGTGAAACATGGACGATAAATAGTTTGGACAAGAAGAGAATAGAAGCTTTTGAAATGTGGTGCTACAGAAGAATGCTGAAGATTAGATGGGTAGATCACATAACTAATGAGAAAGTATTGAATAGGATTGGGGAGAAGAGAAGTTTGTGGCACAGCTTGACCAGAAGAAGGGATCGGTTGGTAGGACATGTTCTGAGGCATCAAGGGATCACCAATTTAGTACTGGAGGGTAGCGTAGAAGGTAAAAATCGTAGAGGGAGACCAAGAGATGACTACACTAAGCAGATTCAGAAGAATGTGGGTTGCAGTGGGTTCTGGGAGATGAAGAAGCTTGCACAGGATAGAGTAGCCTGGAGAGCTGCATCAGACCAGTCTCAGGACTGAAGACCACAACAGCAACAACATCTAATGTCCAGATACATACGTATATTTTCTATAGTCATGTTTTTGAAGCTTTTGACATTGTCCGATTAAACAAAAAACGTCGCGAATTGAAGCTACAGCGCTTTTGCAAGCTATTAGAACACAGAGCCATATGGCACTTTCAGTTGCAAGTAGAACAGTAGAGAATGGCGAAACCGATTTGAAATTTAAAGACTAAGACTTCTTGATACATTTACTGGTAGTAGGAATCCACTATGTATTTTGGTTTTCTTCAAACCTTACTGGATTGATATATTTGTCTGTGTAGCGGTGCAAGAACTGAGTATGGTTTGAGGAGATCGTTTTTTTTCTGTTAGGAGCCGGGAAACTGCCTCTCCTTCCCTCGCTGATAGATCCTTGCTAGAAAAGGATGGCTGAATGAAGGTTCACATCAAGCGCGGAGAGAACCGTCACTAGTGTAAAGCGAAGAATGAATGAATCTCGTGCTTGGATGCAGTTCGTCACCTATAACAAACATATCTTTGATGATCGGTGTCGTAGAGTAATGGATACTAAGCCCGACTCAACATTACTGATGCAGATTTTAGGTGGGCAGAGGCCTGTGACCAAGGCATGACGTTAGTGGAAGTGAGAGAGAGAGAAATTATTTTAATTTAAGCCTGTGGTAGATGGTAATTTAAGCGAGCAGAGGCTCGTATGGTCAAAAGCTTCTTCAAAATCTCACCTTAGTAGGAATATTTAACGTCTCATAACCATTTTAGAAGTACTGGGAGCTGACTGACATAGGTAACGCAGCTGAAAGTCGTTGTCAGTAACTGACTATTCGCGATGAAAACGTCACCATTTAAATATTTATTATCCAAACTTGAAGAATTTCCGAATGGTCGGTAAAGTTTGATGGGGTGTCAGCCAAGCCGTCGTTGTCAAGCTTGTCCAAAACTCCGCTTTCTCTCGACTCTACTCTGTCTTCTGTTTCCTTCTATTATTTATGTCCTTCCGTGATGTCATTTAGCGGAACGATGTGCTCGCTGCGAATTTGCGAGTCCGTCAGCATGTCTTACGGCAGATCACGGCGGTCCCGCCGTTGTTGCATCAGTAACGTCCAAACCGTGGTCTGTGATAACTGTGCGTCACGTGGGTAAGAAGATGCATGTGAGCGAAATTACTTAGAGGGCAGTTTGATAAACATTCGTAAGGTAAGACGCGACAGGAAATATGGTTCAAATGGCTCTAAGCACTATGGAACTTAACATCTGAGGTCATCAGTCCCCTAGACTTAGAACTACGTAAACCTAACTAACCTAAGGACATCACACACATCCATGCCCGAGGCAGGATTCCAACGTGCGACTGTAGCAGCAGCGCGGTTCCAGACAGAAGCGCCAAGAACCGCTTGGCCACTGGAAAGAAGGGGAACAGATGGAGAAGCTGTGAAGGTATTTTTCTGCTATTAGTGATAGGACATGCTCTCAGCCTGGGCAGAAAGGATGTAGGAGAACTGAGCTTATTGCGTGCAATATGCTTTACAATAACTCACAGGTAATTCATTAAACATTCAACGCTATAACAACTTATTCAAATATTTATGCCCACCGGCCTTATTTGCTCCAAACAGAGAGTCCAACATTCAAACAAATCAAAATAAGCGAACCTGAGAAAATCGAATTCTATTTGACAGTAATGAACGCTATGAAACCAAAACCATTTTGTACTTCAAAATTAATTTTTCAAGATTTAAAATACAGTATGTAGACGAGGACTTGCCTTTTATGACAGCAGACTAACCTAATGCACAAGATTAGCTATGGTAACAGCTTAATTATAGATGTCATAAAAAGTACCACGAAGAATATGAACGCGAATCATTAACAGAAAATTAAAGGAAGGGACCATTGCTTATTGTTGCACTGTAACTGGTAACTGTGGCGACAGAACTTGATCAACAAGATTACTTGAAACAACGACCGTCACACAATATGTGACTGACGCGGAAGGAACCCAAAATCGCTCTGTGGGCGCATCGCCGACAAATCGAAGTCTGCAGCGCCAAAGCAAACTCGTCGGCCCGCTGTGTTGGCTGCTGTCGACTACAATTCCCATTGCAGTAGCCTACTCATTTATTTGTAATATCCAGTTTCTTGATGACAACAATGGACTGCTTAAGTATGAAATCACATTTATATGAATCTTCATGATGATCTATTTACTTTTCTTTCTTATTTACTATTCTAAACACCGATCTGAGTTTACAGTGTCTGTCACATTATTTTTCCTTCTGTTTATTTCTTTGTACCACTCTAACATTTCCTTAAAGCTACTCTACATGTAGTTTCACTGAGGCATCTTTTTACACTCCAGTCGCGTATTCCTTTATTGTCAAATAAAAAGGGCAATTGGTTATCGTAATTTCAAATTATGTTGACTAATTTCACAGATACCCACTGCTGTCAGTACTGTTGTAATAGCATGCACTGCTCCTATAATAAAAACCAACGTAAATAAGTATTACAGTTACAACTAACACTAATACAAGTAATTACTACCACCAACACCACATTGTTTTTTTTTTCTACAGGAACTATTGCTCCGACTGATAATTATGTTACTAATAATATTACTTCTAATACGATTGTTTATGATGACGTTAGCATCACTGTTCCTCGGAGAACAAAAAAATGTTCAAATGTGTGTGAACTCTTATGGGACTTAATTGCTACGGTCATTAGTCCCTAAGCTTACACACTACTTAACCTAAATTATCCTAAGGACAACTCCACCCATGCCCGAGGGAGCAGCCGCTCAGTCCATGACTCCTCGGAGAACAGTTAAGCAGTATATAGTCTTATGTAGCTTCACTATTCCTCTTTATCGTAGTCTGAGGCAGAAAAAAAAACACACACACACACAGTAACACACACACACACACACACGTGCGCGCACGTGGGCGCGCAATTTACTACTGTCGGCAGTTTCCATACCATATCGGCCATTCTGTTGCATCCAGCAATATTTCGCTGCCCCCAGGCAGCATAGCGATGATTCAGGATATATCACTTACATTTCACTCATACTTCTCATTCTTCTTAGGTACGCTTGTGCCTACCTCTTTTCACTCTTTCTTTATAATAGAGCTATGAATCTGCGTTCTCGCTCCGCGGGATTATTGCACAGTCAGCTTAACTGCTCATGCGTCCAAGTTGCTGACAAGAGTAAAACACAGAAGAATGGAAAAGAAAATTGAGGATGTATTATATGACGATCAGTTTGGCCTCAGGAAAGGTAAAGGCACCAGAGAGGCAATTCTGACGTTGTGGTTGATAATAATGTAAGACTAAAGAAAAAACAAGTCACCTTCATAGGCCTTGTAGAACTGGAAATAGCGTTCAACATTGTGAAATGGTGCAAGATGTTCCAAACCCCGAGAGAAATAGGCGCAAGCTCTAGGGAGGGACGGGTAATATATAATACGTGCAAAAGCCAAGAGAGAATAATAAAAGTGGACGACCAAGAACGAAGTGTTCGGATTAAAAAGGGTGATAGACAGTGATGTAGTCTTTCGACCCTAATGTTCAATCTGTACATTGAAGAGCCAATGACGGAAATAAAAGGAAGGTTCAGGAGTGGAATTAAAATTCAAGGTGAAACGATACCAACTATAAGATTCGCTGATGACATTGCCAATCTGAGTGAAAGTGAAGAAGAATTGCACGATCTGCTGAATGGAATGAACAGTCTAATGAATACAGAATATGGACTGAGATGAAATCGAAAAATGGTGAAAGTGATGAGAAGTAGCGGAAATGACAACAGCCAGAAACATAACATCAGGATTGATGATCATGAAACAGATGAAGTTAGGGAATTCTACTACCTAGGCAGCAAAATAGTCCCTGACGGAAGGGGCAATGAGGACATCAAAAATAGACTAGCACTGGCAAAAAAGGCATTCCTGACTAAGAGAAGTTTACAAGTATCTAACATAGGCCTTAATTTGCGGAAGTAATTACTGAGAATGTACGTTTGGAGTACTGTATTGTATGGTGGCGAAACATGGACTGTGGGATAACCAGAACAGAAGAGAATCGAAGCACTTGAGATGTGTTACAGACAAATGTTGAAAGTTAGGTGGATTGATAAGGTAAGGAATGAAGAGGTTCTGCACAGAATCGGGGAGGAAAGGAATATGTGGAGAACACTGATAAGGAGAAGACACAGTATGAAAGCACTTCTGTTAAGACATCAGGGAAAGGCTTCGGTGCTACCAGAGGGAACTTTAGAGGGGAAAAACTTTAGAGGAAGACAGAGATTGAAATACATCATGCAAATAATTGAGGACGTAGGTTGCAAGAGCTGCTCCGAGATGAAGAGGTTGGCACAGCAGAGGAATTCGTGGCGGGTGGCATGAAACCAGTCAGAAGACTGATGACTCCAAAAAAAAAATTATATACAGGCCATATTCGTCTATACTTGAATTCTGTTGGCTACCAAATTAACGATGCTGTTCATATGACATAGATAATGACCAACAGTCTCAGTTTGGTTTGCTGACAGTAACAAGAACACTTTAAGTGACTGTGTCTAGGTCAGACGTCGGTCAGTAAAACTCTAAATCCAGTCAGGTACCTATCACTGACGATAGCTTCTGTACAAAATTACAATACTTAAGTTAACTGGTGCATACCAGTCCTGAAGCATAGTCTAAGGGAAGCCGACGTCGTGAGGAATGAAAGTTGTGGTACAGACTGCTGGCCAGTCGTTGCTGGCTGCTGTGCTGTATCTTCGAGGTTGCTGCTGCTGTTGGAATTGCGTTTCTGCGAGATGTAGATCCAGATTTGGATCTGCAACGGAACAGCTTGGCTCAGCAAACTGTGCTCGCAGCTAGTGGCCAGGCGCTGTATTAAGAGGGGATTTAACGGGAAATATAAACATTTATTTAAAAAATCTTTACAGCCATATTTATTAAAGTACAAATCTAAAATTTTGCATGTGTAAAGGAAAAGAGCGTTGTTTTAACAAAAAATATAATACAATATTCAGGGTTAATATTTTGCCAGATATTTGAATTTTTAATTTTTTATTGTCTTTTTATAAGAAGCCATAACTAAAATTCTAATTATGCAATCAATCTGAAAATTTTATTGTCGTACCCTGAAAAGGTTCTAAAACCACTGAACTAAAGTTATTTATTTATGCTACAAATTGTATCATTAACAGAGTTTTAATTTTGCACATCAATAATTAACTTATCAAAAAATCAGAATGTAATTGCAGGATCACGCTTTCTTTTTTTTATTTATAAGGAGCCAGCAACACAATGGGAACAGCATTAGGGCATATACTTTTTGAGAAAAGGCTTCCAATAACGTAAAAAATGTAAAGCACAGAAAATTTGGTTCCAAGATTTTCTTCTCATACTTGTACATGTAATAAGCTTACCTCAATTTTAAAATCCTCCATACTCGTACTCCCCACCCTCCAGGTTTCTTGACCCCTCTCTCGCCGATGGTGTAAAATGCTTTTGTTGTAAACGCACCAGTATCTATACCAACTCTCTTCAGCACTTCAGTTCTGCCATTATTTCCGTTATTGTAATATGAAACTGCATCACAGCCATATATTTTGAGTACTTCAAGTCCACAGAATGTCCTTTTCGAGCGTCTAATCCAAATTACATTATTGGAGCTTTCATTTGCATTTTGTGTCTTTCCGTGAAGACACATTCTGAATAAATCAGGGTTTGCAAGAAACCTGAATTTGGGCTTAATTGCATTCATAACAGGTTCTGGTTATGAGTGTTTATGTGAATACGTCTCATTTCTGTAGTTGAACTTACACCAATCGTCTTTCGAACACAGATTGTACATTGGTGTTTAGTCAGCTTTGAACGAAGAGTAATTCCCATCACCAAGGTATTTAGTATATCCAATACCATAGTTGTCCTCAGATCTGGAGAACATCCTTCCATCTGCAGCAGCCGCCATGCCCCCACTTGAGCCACTATAATTTTTAGAGCATGCTACTGCACGCTTTTCTTGTCACAGTTCTCACTGTCTTCATTGTTGGACATTTTCTTGTTCCATTCTGGTGGCATTACAGTTTTTAAACAAAATTTCTACATCTAAAACTTTATGTGAGTCAATACCGATAACAGATGTTACTCCATACAGAGGTGTGTGACTCCTTTTCATCCAGGTCCCATCTACAAACACACAGGTCAGTAATATTTGTATGAGATTGACTGTCACGAATATTTACCCCAGGATCTATTTCTTTTTGGTTTATTTCCACCAATTCCTCCCCTACTTTCTTCATAGAAACTCTGGCAGTATCGCATACGGCATCAGACATTTCTTTATTTTTTCAAACCTTGCACAAGGTAGAGGCATGTTCAGAAAATCACACAATAAATTATCTCCTTCCCTGCGCTGTCCAAGGAATCTCAGAGCATATGATAACCTGAAATTGCTTTCATAGGTACGAGTGTAGGTTTTTTGGAGGAAGAAAATGAAAATTCATAGCCACGTGAATTACAAATTAATTTAAATCACAAACTATTCCCACTCTTCTTTCTTCAACAACAATCATGCATTAAGGTTGTGAATTTCGTTGTTGGACAGAAAATTTTGCAGTATTGATCAGTACCCTTAAGTGTCTCTGTTAGGTATGGTATTTTCTACGACGTTAAGTTTTCTCAAGTCCTTTCTTGTCTATTCCAGCCTTCCCGTCGTGTTTCTTAATTTGGTAATCAAGTTAAAACTTTTCTTCGTTAGCCAGTTATCACTCATTCTGTATATACGATCGTTAAATTTTAATCTGTTCTTCTATTGTGTCTATGATTCTATGTTGCTATATAGAGCTTCATTCCCCCTCCTGACGATGGTCCTCTGCAGCCGACTACTCATTCATGTGCCAACGTTAGCACCACAACATCGGCAACTACGACTGAAAAGGGCACGTGACCATCGGCACTGGACGTTGGTGCAGTGGCAGAACGATGCATGGTCAGATGAATCCCGATACCTTATTCTTCTTGTCAGTGGCACAGCGCGAGTCCGTCGTCTTCCCGCGGAACAGCTCCTTGAGACTTCTACTGCGCGACAGAGACAAGCTGGTGGCGGTTGCACTATGCTCTGAGGAACATTCACGTGGGCATCCGTAGGTCCAATGGAGCTCGTGCAAGGCACTATGACTGGAAAGGAGTATCTGATGGCAGTGACATTTTTCAACAAGATAATGCGCCATGTCACATGCCCAGGAGTGTGACGGAGTGGTTCGAGGAACACAGTGGAGAGTTCCAATTGATGTACTGGACCCCCAACTCACCAGATCTGAACCCGATCGAACACATCTGGGATGTAACTGAATGTGGCGTCAGAGCTCAGCGCACCCCTACCCCGAATTTACAGAAATTAGGTGACTTGTGTGTGCAGATGTGGTGCCAACTCCCTCCAGCGACTACGAAGGCCACATTACTTCCATGCCACGAGGCGTCATTGCTGTTATCCGAACTAAAGGTGGCCAAACTGGCTATTAGGTAGGTGGTCATAATGTTCTATCTGATCAGTGTATAACGCACCATTACATGGCCGTTAGGATAAGTATGACATGAAGTGTTGACCACAGGTGTCAGGCTTACACACATTTTATAACAACCTTATTTCATACAAAGAAGGTTTTCACGACCGTATGTTTCAGCTGCCGAGAATTTTCCGGGTTGTATGGCCGTGGTCCATGGACCTCTTCTATCCTTGACGTTTCGTCTAAAGCTACGTTGGACATCTTCGGAGGTGCTCCTGGTTGTGCTGAGTCTTGCCAACTGAGTCAGTCGGGCCAAGGCCATACAACCCGGAATAATTCTCGGCAACCTTATTTCAATTATCTCATCATTAAGACTTCTGTGTGTTATAGTGATTCGTATTCTGTCATTAATTTCATTCCGACTTTAGCAAGCACTGGTTCAACTGTTGCTAGTCAATACTTGAACGTAGACTAGGCGCTATAGTCTGGAACCGCGAGACCTCTACGGTCGCAGGTTCGAATCCTGCCTCGGTCGTGGATGTGTGTGATGTCCTTAAGTTAGTTAGGTTTAAGTAGTTCTAAGTTCTAGGGGACTGATGACCTCACATGTTAAGTCCCATAGTGCTCAGAGCCGTTTGAACCATTTTTGAACGTAGAACACAAACAGTTCTTATTTTGTAATTGCAGGAGAGGTTTTGTAACGATTGATATTAGCATTCCGTTTGTATTCCCGTAATAAAGTCACAGAAAGATTTTTCATGTAATAATTTTCATGATAGAAGCAACTTTGTAAAAAAAACCATTGTCACCAAACAAGCTTTACGAATTTCAGTACTGAAAGCTAAAAGTGGTATAAAACTTCATGTTGCAATGTGAGAAGAACGAATTAATGCTTAACTGCATGATCACAATCTGTGTACACTAGCAAGATTTTGACTATAATCCATAAATGTTTGTTCCTAATAATGGATAGTGTAGGCAGTTCTTGTTACAAACATATATAAGGAGTCGCGAATTAGCCAGGTGTGACAGTCAGCTTTCCGGCAGTTTTTGTGAGCCACTTTTTACGAAATAAACGTGCGATTTTGAAAGAGGGCATGGTGTAAACCTGAATTCCTTGGAATTTCTCTTAGCACTCTCAAATCAATAGCTGCACAGTCAAGAACTCAGCAAGTTATTGCAAATTTGGGTGGATCAATAACTCGCAAAAAATTCTCTAACTGCTCCTGCAGCATCGGCGATCGCCGAGAAATGAAGACGAGTATTTGCTTATTAATTGTTATGCCCCGGGACATTTCAATACGAGGATTAATCCATGTTGTAATTGATGCCAGAGCCTTTACAGTGACGGAGCGAAATGAAAATAGCTGCTTTCAGCAAACAGAAGCTTTGAATCTGTCTACTGAACGTGCTTGGATAGCGCAATTGGTGGTGTGATGCCTGTTGAGGTCAGAGTGTAGAATTTGACTACCATTTCGGCACACATGCCACTGCAAGGTGTTTAGTTCATGTAAGCATAGAGGGCATCATAATGGGAGGATAGTGCCAGCCACTCATGACAATTTCGTGAAAAGGGCGTACAGCAATTCCACTTTCGTTCAGGCAAATACGAAAGTGAGATACTACACTGCGCACTGTGGATGAAGAGCAACAGACAGATTCCATATTTTTAGATTTCCGGAAACCATTTGACACGGTGCCCCACTGCATACTGATAACGACGGTACGATATTATACAGTAGGTTCCCAGATATGTGAGTGGTTCCAAGATTTTGTAAGTAGCAGAAACCAGTATGTTGTTCTCTGCGGCAAGTATTCCATGGAGACAGGTGTATCGCCGGCCGCGGTGGTCTCACGGTTATAGGCGCTCGGTCCGGGACCGCGCGACCGCTACGGTCGCAGGTTCGAATCCTGCCACGGGCATGGATGTGTGTGATGTCCTTAGGTTAGTTAGGTTTAAGTAGTTCTAAGTTCTAGGGGACTGATGACCACAGCAGTTAAGTCCCATAGTACTCAGAGCCACAGGTGTATCGTCAGGAGTTCCCCAGGGAAGCGTGATAGGACCGCTATTATTTTCTATATGCTCAAATAATCTGGTGGACAGGGTAGGCGGTGATCTGCGATTGTTTGCTGATGATACGGTCAATAGGGCGTAAATATTCAGGTCATGTAATACTAGTTGGAGGCGACTTTATCCCGCCGAGTATGAACTAGGATGTCTCTGAATTCATTACTGGGGGTACAGAGAGACAGTCATGCAAAATACTTTTTGTAAAAATTATCTTGAGCAGTTAGCTCGGTAGCCCATCCGCAATGGAAGTATCTAAAACCTTGTAGCTACAAAGAGGCTGGACCTTATAGACAATGTCAGTATAGAAACGGGGATGAGCGATCATGATGCCATTATAGCAAATATGATTACGAAAGTTAATAAATCAGTCAAGAAAGCCAGGAGAATGTTTCTGCTAGATAGGGCAGATAAGCAGTTATTAACATCCATCTTAGATGGTGAATTGGCATCACTTAGTACCAGTAACGTGTATGTAGAGGAATTATGGGCAATGTTTAAGTAGATCATAAATCGTAGTCTGGAGAGTTACGTGCCTAGTAAGTGGATAAAGGATGAAAAAGACCCAATATGATTTAATAACGAAATTCGCAAGATGCTGAGGAACCAGAGACTGTTGCATGCAGGACGCACGAACGACGACAAGCGAAGGTTAGTAGAGAGTCGTGTGAAAAGATCTATGCGGAAGGCATACAACAACTACCACCACCACACCTTAGCAAAAGATCTGGCATGGAACCCCACAAAATTCTGGTCGTATGTAAAATCGCTAAGCGGGTCTAAGACTTCCATTCAGTCCCTTGTTGATCGCTCTGTGTGGCAGCTGCTCACGTTCAAGAAATCGCTCATGCATGAGGACCGTAAAAACATACCGTCGTTTGACCATCGGACAGACTCCCGTATAGATGACATAGAAATAAGCATACTTGGCGTAGAGAAGGAACTGAAAGATGTGAAAACAAATCACCAGGTCCGGATGGAATTCGAGTTCGAAGAGAACTCTGAGACATTATCCCCTTACCTAGCTTGCGTTTATCGTGAATCTCTCGCCCAGCACGAAGTCCCAAGCGATTGGAAAAAGTGCAGGTGACTCCAGTACATAAGAAAGGTAGAAGAACGGACCTGCAAAATTACAGACCAATGTCCGTAACTTCTGTTTGCTACAGAATCCTTGAACATATTCTCATTTCGAATATAATAAACTTTCTTGAGGCTAAGAAGCTTACGTCCACGAATCAGCATGGTTTTGGAAAGCATCGCTCTTGCGAAACTCAGCTTGCCCATTTCTCATATGATATACTGGGACTGTGGATGAAGGGGCAACAGATTCCCTGTTTCTAGATTTCCGGAAACCATTTGACTCGGCGCCCCATTGCAGGCTGTTAACTGAGGTAAGAGCATTTGGAATAAGTTCACAGATATGTGAGTGGCTCGAAGACTTCTTAAATAATAGAAACCTGTATGTTTTCCCTGACAGCGAGTGTTTATCAGAGACAAAGTTATCGTCAGGAGTTCCCCAGGAAAACGTGATAGCACCGCTGTTGTTGTCTACATACATAAATGACTTGGTGAACAGGGTGGGCAGTAATCTGCGATTGTTTAGGATGACGCCGTGGTGTACGGTAAGTTGTCGAAGTTAAGTGACTGTAGAAAGATACAAGACGACTTAGACAAAATTTTCAGTTCGTGTAACGAATGGCAGCTAACCCTAAATGTGTAAAAATGTAAGTTATGCGGATGACTTGGAAGAACAAACATGTAATGTTCGGATACAGTATTTTTAATGTCCAGCTTGACAGAGTCAAGTCGTTTAAATATCTAGGCGTAACGTTGCATAGCGATATGAAGTGGGACGGGCATGTGAAAACTGTGGTAGGAAAGGCAAATGGTCGACTTCAGCTCATTGGGAGAACTTTGGGAAAGAGTGGTTCACCTCTAAAGGAGACCGCATGTAGAACGCTGGTGCGACTTATTCTTGAGTACTTCTAGAATGTTTGGAATCCGTACTAGATCGAATTAAAGGAAGACGTCATAGTAGTTCAAAGGCGGCCTGCTAGATTTGTTACTGTAGGTACTTCAGAAACTCAAACCGGAATCGCTGGAGAAAGTTGACGTTCTTTTCAAGCAACGCTCTTAAGAAAATTTAGAGAGCCGACATCTGAAGCTGACAGCAGAACGAATCTACTGCCGCCAACATACATTTCGCGTGAGGACCACGAAGATAGCTGGCCGGTATGGCCGAGCGGTTCTAGGCGCTTCAGTCTGGAACCGTGCGACCGCTACGGTCGCAGGTTCGAATCTTGCCTCGGGCGTGGATGTGTTTGATGTCCTTAGGTTAGTTAGGTTTAAGTAGTTCTAAGTTCTAGGGGACTGATGACCTCAGATGTTAAGTCCCATAGTGCTCAGAGCCATTTGAACCATTTTTGAACCACGAAGATAACGGAGGCATATAGTCGTTTTTCCATTGCTCTACTTGCAAGTGGAAAAGGAAAGGAAATGACTAGTAGAAGTAGAGGGTACCATCCGCCACGCACAGTTTTGTGGCTTGTGAAGTATGTATGTAGAAGTAGATATCAGCTTTATGTCTCATTAATTAATGTGTCACGTATTCATCCATCATTCATAACCACTGATTTCGACAAATCTGTCAGAGAAATCACAATGTCGATGCTACTTAATGTAGGGCTATTCTGCGTCGTTATCTGATGATAAACAACGATTAGGCTGAGTAGCTGAGGAGGGCGTCCGACGTTTGGAACTCATTTATCCACTTTGACATTTTCCCATCTGTTTACTTCGAACACACTGCATGCATTCTACTGTCTTCATTAATAATTGTCAGAACATTCATTGCAAAGATAAAATCACAAGTCACATTACCAAAGACCAACATGTTAATTCACAAAAACCCGCCAAACATTTTATATCAGCAAAAATTTCATATTCCCCTTCTACAAGGCGTAAAATTGGTGGCAGCTCTGTTTTTACAACAGAGTGACTTTTTCGCACAATATAATTTTCTTTGAAATGGGTCTTACTCCCAATATTGTTAAGAAACCAAAGTTAATGTCTCGTTTATTTTATGAGTTAGCCAGCTTCAGCTACTACGGTTAGCGAAATGGACACTGTAGAGATATAAGGGAAAAAACCGAGAAACGAAAACGTAGCAGCTACTAAGTAGAGAATTTTTTCTGATCAGTGTGCTGGCTGTTAACTATGTGGGAGCACTGAGCAGATAACACAAGCAACGGCGCAGGCGTCCATTCACAGAGCTATGAAGGAAGACCTCCTATTTTTTCAGTATAGATATGGATTGGCAGAAGTCGGTCGACTTCGGCCTGCTCATGTTTTGTGTCCCCGAGCTGCTGCCAATCTCAGGGATCTAACACATAATTTTGCGTATGAAAGTAGCAATTACGAAATGACTGTTGTGCCATGTTGTGTCGCAAATTAATAGATTTCTTGACGAGAGACGAAGCATTCCCCTCACCACCCCCTCCTTTCCTCTGCCCCTTCCCTTGGCTTCATCTTCCCCCCTTCCATCCCGTATTTTCGCCGCCTACCCTCTATCTGCCTCCCTTCTCTCCCCCGAGTCCTTTCTGCTCTCCCCTTCTCTACCTTTCCCATTACTTCTCGCGTCCTCCCAGCCCCCCCCCCTTTTCTATGTCCCCTCCCTCCTCCAGCGGCTCCCCCTTTTTTCTTTTCCTCTCCTCGCCCCCTTTCCCCCATCATCCCACCCCCATCCCCCATCTCGCCATGTAACTGTATAGCGGTGTTATGAGTGAGTGTTCAGTGTTGTTTGTCCCCTGTCAGTGTTGCGAACAGCCGCCATACTGTCGCTAGTTGTGTTTTTTATCTCATGCGAAGAGAAACCAGACAATCGCTGTGTTTTTTAATTGTGACTGTCTACTTCTTGTGTGTCTTCATGCGCAACATCACTGCAGTGTTTTCATATTTTAAATTCCACAACTTTCCGCCATTTTACAGTTTCTTACAATGTCACCGTTTTATCGCCCGTTTTCCTTGTTTGTTTCTATTCTCGTTATTTTTTTAACTTTTCTGTATGCTGTAGAACAGCGTAATACGCTGCTGCCAGCCTCTCCCCCTGGGGGGGATTGAAATCCAATAAAGAAGAAAAAAAACGAAGCATTCCCTGGCCCATTGGCGGCAGCATTATATGATCTTTCCACTCCTTGTGGAAAGGCAAGGGTTAGTACTTTACAAAGTGGAGTTAGAAAAATAATTAATAACATCGCTGAATTTTGGGAGCAGAAGATCAAAAATAAAGAGCTGCTCCACACCCTCTCTCAACCGATGAGATGACTAGGGGCATACACAGGAACAGACTTAAGATCTATGCGAAGAAATCAGAGTTTTTGCTAAGATAGTTCTGCGAAGTCACCACTATCTTACAGCAAAAACAGGTAAATTTCAGTTCAAATTTTTCAGTCCGACAGTGTTGTGAAAGTGCCATCCCCTTAATTAAAAAAGTCAATATAAAGTTAAAAAACACAGTTGGTGATGCGTAGAGCACAAAAAGGGCACTGTAGTCACATGCACAGGTTAAAAGTTGGCCAAAGTATTAAATACACCCCAGAACAAGACACTTTAAAACCACTTGAAGATATGAAGCACACATGACAGAGAATAAAACTGCCAGGAGGGTCCTGCGGAGGAGGAGGCCTCAGAGGATGGAAAAGGAGCAGAGAGCAAGGTGCAGCAGGAGAGGGGGTGAGATGAAAAGAGTTGGGGCATCAGGGGGTGCACCAAGATGCAGGAGACAGGTGGGGTGGGAGGTGAAGAAGGAAGAGAAGGCATGAGGGAGTGCAGAGACACTGAAGGGGAGCACAGGAGAGGGAGGAGGCGTAGAAGGGGGAAAGCCGCTCAGGAGAAGGAAGGGGGAGGAGAGGGAGACCTGAGGAGGAGGAGGCAGGAGGAAGGTGTGGTTAGAGTTGGAAGGAAGGGTAAGCGTCAGGGAAAAGCTGATAATCCAGGAGGAGTAGATGCTGGAAGTTGTGTTGGGAAAGGAGGTGGAGGATGTGGAGATGGAGAGAGGGTGGTAGACAATGCTAAAGGTGCGGCAACAGCCTGCGGGTGGAGAGGAAGGGAGACACAAGGTTGTGGGGAGATCAAGGCAGCAGACAATATGTGGATATGTTCAAGGAAAAGGAGAAGGTGGTGGAATTGGATGAGGTCATAGAGGGTGTGCGTTTACCCACACACAAGCTGAAAACGGTTTTAGTTCTGTACAAGGTGACTGTAGCACAGAAGCGACAATTGATTAAATTTGTCAGCATCCGACGTTTGAGGAGTGGAGGTGCGACGAGTACAGACCATGCAGGATACAGTGCCCGATGTGCAGTCACTAATTTTCGTTCAAAGTGCGGAGCAAGTTCATTTGTGTGTTCAGAAGAGGACGCCGACACAGTCTGCCATCTATTGGCCGGTTGGCGATGACACTATCGAGGCACACGCCCTGCAGTTTTTCTCAAACAATTTTACAGAAGATATTTACAAAAAAAATCATTTTTGCTTTATTTGTTGCTTTGTCAGGTTTATTTAGATGTGCCCTTCATTTCGTTAATGGGCATAGTTATTGTGATATTTGTGGGGAATTAAGAAATCGAACGAAATTCGAAAAAGTTTGCAATGAAAAGTAGCTGTCGCTATGGGTGCATATTATGTAACATATTACTGCGTGTATAATCTAGCGAACGTACTGAATTTTTCTTTAGACCCGCCAGGTTAGTCGAGAGCGCTAATGCGCTGCTTCCTGGACTCGGGTAGGCGCGCCAGCCCTGGATCGAATCCGCCCGGCGGATTAACGGCGAGGGCCGGTGTGCCGGCCAGCCTGGATGTGATTTTCAGGCGGCTTTCCACATCCCGCTAGGTGAATACCGGGCTGGTCCCCACGTTCCGCCTCTGCTACACAATACGCAGACATTTGAAAACGTTTGCACTATTCCATGGCTTACACTAGACACAGACAGCTGGGGTACACTATTTCTGTCCTGAGGGGTTAGGGTTGGCAGTAGGAAGGGCATCTGGGCACCCTCTGCAAGTAACACTACCAAATCAATAGTAATAAGGCCGACCTCACGTCGAAGTGGGACAGAGCCCTGAAAAAGGAAGAAAGAAAGATTGAATCTTTCTGTAGACTTGGATGGAGGGCTCTGTCTGCCACCAATGCCAAGAAGGCTGATCTGACGTAGTCACACTCATTTGCTATCGCGCCACACAAGCTATAAAGCCTGAGTGAAATATCCACAACATTCTCATATTTCATAAAGGGTTTGAGATATCGAAATGAGAGCTTGGCAAATGATAGCACGCAGAGAGGAGAGTATTTTGCCGTATGGTTATTGTGCAAAACTTCATCGTCTACCAAATTACCTACAGGGTTTCTCGATGAAAGAATGTAATGCCATCAATAGCTGATGAACTGAGAAATGGATAGCATTTTGAAATACAATTCATAGTAACCTTACTTTCTTCAGTTCCTCATTTCATAACTTTTAAACCGCTGTTTCAGAATTCTCTTACTACTGTATCTGCTCAGCATATTAGTGAGGTGAGACAGTGTAAACTCCACTGTGTTTTGGCAAAAGACCTAAATTTTAACATAACAACTAGAGAAATGTGTACGTTTTACTCAGAATTCGCCACTTGACACTTCTCTGAAAGTTACAAACGTTTAAAAAGCCAGGCGAAAACAAATCGCTGCATTTTCGGCGGAATTCATTTTAAACACTAAACCAAAGCAGAGGTAATAGATCTTTCTGATCACCATACAAGTGTGGGCTTGGAGGGGAACGGCACTTCCCTTCTAGCGCCTGCCTGCAGGCACAACCACTGTCACTCTCCCCACGCGTGCCTTGCAGTCTGTGCATGTATCAGCCATGGTATTCTGCGCGGACTTTGCCGTCTCTAGGCAGCCATCACAGTGCTTAGTTCTCTGCGGCGATAGAAAACCATGTTAAAGTCAGTTCAGTGGGCTCACGGACTAGGTGTGAGCAGTTGCGAACCTAATGGTCGGTGACCTTTGCCAAGATCTAAATGTTGTGCAAGATGTTGAAAACTGATGCTTGACTGCTTTTTAGTTTTCCACTATCGCCTCGATTTTGATACGCTGGTCATTGATCACTACGACCTCTTCGGACCTCCTCCACAGAGAGATGTTCTGCCATTGGTTCTTCATCACTCTGACATTCTTGACAACATTGGAAACCTCTGCACCACCCAACCACTGTGTCATATGATGGCAGACGGGTAGAGGGAAAGAGAAGGCATTTGCCTCCCCCCACCTCCCACACCCAGGAATCTGGAATACAGAGTGATTATTCATTACAGAATTCTCTTACATTTCTAGAAGGGATTTCCCGCGATTCCGCAAAACCTCTCGTTTAGCCAGTGGTAGCATTATGTGAGTAATGACAGTCAGACAATAATAATCAACTATGATTTCTTCTTTAGAAAAATGTAGCATCAGACACTCGATTATGGAGGGCGGACTTCACTCGTTTGTGAGTTCCCAATGCCGAGCAGGTTGCTGAACCACGGATCAAACGATGGTTTAAAAACCGCTCTTGTGAGCCGTGCCGGCTATTTTCTCGGGCTTCTTCGAGTATTGTAGTCAAATTGCCTGCGGGCATATCCCAACTGTAGCGGATTTAAATTCTCCGTCGCAGTCGATGTAATCAAAATAGGTAAACGCTGCGCTTCCTGGAATATTCCTTGGCTTCACAGAACGCCACGTGAGGTACCGTGTGTACTTAAAAGTTCGCTTTACGTCAGCTTTGTCGCGTGCATCACGAGAAGACATCCACTTTATTTATTCATTAATTGCGATTTCCGTTGACCGCAATAGCAAGGAGTTGCTAGGATATGGAATGAGTCACTCTTATCACGATATATACAATACAGTAAAGCGCAAGATGGTTGCTTCATGATACAAATCGTAACAAATAATGTTACATCATAACACATGTACAAAAGTAATAACATTTAAACATACAAAGTGAGTTATTCATATTAGGAATAATTTACTTTTATGCTTGCATTAAATGGCTCAGTCGTCTATATAATGAAATGCTACATAAATACTTGCTCATTTGCACTGAAAACTCACAAATTGAATAGAATGAATTTTGTATCAGTTGCTCTTTCAATTAGCTCTTGAATTTTGGTGTCTCAATAGCAAGATTTTTGAGATTTCTAGGTAGAGCATTGTAAACTTTGATGCCCAAATAGTTTACTCGTTTCTGTATAAGGGCAAATTGTGATTGGTTACTATGTAAGTCGACTTTTGACATTTAGGCTATGATAGTCACTATTGCTCTCGAAGAGAGAATGATTTTTATTATTGAAACATGTAAGAGAGAATATATAATGAGATGTCATTACGAAAACCTGGTGTTTCCAGAACAGATTCCTGCAAGTGTGTCTCGGATGCACACCAGTTATGATGCCTGTAGCTCTCTTCTGAGCGATAAATACCGATAAACACTGTTTTTTTCTTTTTTTGGTCGGGTCTAGTTATCCCAGAGGATGATACCGGAAGACAACAGTACATGGAAATATCCAAAGTAAGCAGCTTTAACGACACCCTTACGTGTAGATGGTGCAAACATGCGTAAAGTGAAACCTGAAGAATAAAGTCTTCTTCCAAATCTAGGATGTGATCGGATCAGTTTAATTTGTTATCAAGGTACACACCCAATAGCTTACCAGAATTCACTTGCTGTAGATGTTGTCCATTACATTGACACGTGAAATTATACATAATGAGTTTTATTGACGTTCAAAGAGAGTGCATTACAGTTAAACCATTGAGAATATCCTTATAAGCAGTATTAGCCAAGACTACGTTACTCCATTTCATAGTGCTGGGAGGAAATGTAGCCTGGATAAGGAATCTTGGTGAACTAGTTTAGCTAAAGCCGCTAACAACAGTCATTCATATTTTTCAGGACTTGCACGGCCAAGCAGGAGTCAGGGACCGATGTTTTAAATAGTAAACAGTTCTTCACAAGTCGTCAGCTGAACCTATTTACAAGTAATTCGGACTTTGCAGAAGACGGGTGTATACTTCTGCGACGGGAAGGCAGGAGGACAATCAGCTTTACAGTCTGTGAGGAGTTCCCCAGCAGTCCTCTCTCTTTTGTAAAAACATCCACGTCCGACCCACAACTTCCTCTGTTCTCTTTTGGATTCTGGTGACGAAGGCTACGTGGGTAAGATACCAAGTTTAGTAGATACCAATACTGTAAGTTGTGTTTTACAGCTTGTCTCAAATCACAATACTGATTAGGTTCGCTCTGCAGTTTTCTGTTCATATCTGACATCTGGATGTCATACGAAATTTAGAATGCGGTGATATATGTCATCCATTACTTTCAGCTCAGCAAAGCGGAGTTTTTCCTCAGCCCAAATGCCTCAAAAGTATAATAATGCTGGTAAGTTCTTGTGTGAAGCAACGCTGTGGTACAATTTTTGGTCAACGAGAGTACAACTAACCCCAAATTTATCAATAATCGACATTACTGATGAATATTGAGTCTTTTCCTGGTATAAAAAAGGACTCTATTGACTGCTCTTGCTTTGCCTTCAACTACATTCACAGATGAACAAGCAGTACTCTATGAAGAGTAAAATTGTGGCTGGGTTGTACAGCGAATGGA
The DNA here is from genome assembly GCF_023897955.1 of Schistocerca gregaria. NCBI lineage: Eukaryota > Metazoa > Arthropoda > Insecta > Orthoptera > Acrididae > Schistocerca > Schistocerca gregaria. The sequence goes on from NC_064924.1 coordinate 542,071,075, forward strand.
AACAGGTTAAGTGAGTTGTAGGCCCTAAATGTTCACAGAACAAAAGTGATCGAAAAACCTGATTTTACTAACTTAATAACTGACAAATTCTGACAACAGCCTCGGCGATTCTTATTCGCTTTCAAACAGAATCAGGTGTAATGTTCCATTCTCTGTAGTTCCGTATCACATATGGTTCTTCGTGGTTTGTATGTTCTTCATGAGCTCCTATTAGGAAAACAATTGATCATTTTATTATTTATAGCTGTAATTTGTAAGCTTTCATTTAATATCATTGGAACTGCATTTTGTAAATATGAATAGCTGTATTCTTAGTAAGCACAGTTTTAGATTAGAGTGTATCAGCGTTTTTAATTTGTTCTCTGCATTTTCACTTTCGAGAAAGGTTAGTCAAAGGCCCTTCACGACTGGTTATTTTCGTTTACAACCAACAATATTCTCCTTTCTGATTTTTTCTACTTCAGAATTTTCACATTGAACATCAATTCGACATTTCTGGCATATGAATATAAATCTTTCTTCAAAACATTTTAATGCTTTATTTCCCAACTTATTGATCATTTTATTGGATATATGTCAAATGTAATAGTAAAAGGATTTAATTTTAGATCATCAACTTAGAAAACGAGTCACATATATAACCACTTTATTATTGGGTTGTTGCACAAGTTCGAAGCGTTTTTCCGTAAGTTTAATAAACAGAACAGACACACAGCACAAAGACATTAGCCATATTCTCCTTCATTGATGGCAACAGTCCAACACTGCGCGGACAACTTTTTGATTCGGCGACGTTGGAAATTAAATGGGTTTGAGGCGAAGAACTCGTCGAGCCATGTTCGGAGCTTATTTTCATCTTTCCTTGAAAGTTGTTCAGTGGAGAGCGCAGAAGGTAAAAATCTGAGGATGCAAGATCAGGTGAATAAGATGGGTGTGGAATGACTTCCCAATCTAACTTCTGTATAACGTTTTTTGTCAGTCTGGCAGAATGCAGGCGGGTTGTATCGTGCAGCAGCATCACTTCACGCAATCTTCCTGGTCGTCGTTCTTGGACTACGTTTGCAAGACGTCTTAGTTGTTGTGCCCCTATGGTTACACGTGCAGGAGGCAATTCGTAGTATACCACACCGTCGCTGTTCCACCAGACGCAAAACATTATCTCTTGTGGATGTGCACAGGTCTTTGTGTGGGGTATGGCTGTTTTGTTTGGGCTCACCTATTCCTTTATTTTCCTTATTTAGCTTAAAGACACCATTTATCATCACTAGGAACGATACAGGATAGGAATGATCGGTGTTGTTCACGGGTATACAATAATACACTACTGGCCATTAAAATTGCTACACCACGAAGATGGCGTGCTGCAGATGCGAAATTTAACCGATAGGAAGAAGATGCTGTGATATGCAAATCATTAGCTTTGCAGAGCATTCACACAAGGTTGGTGCCGGTGGCGAGACCTACAGTGTGTTAACTGTAAGACAGCAGAGTTGTGAGGGAAGTGCGGGGAGATGAGGAAGCAAACATTGGCTGGCGAGGGGGGAGGAGCTGTTGGGGGGGGGGGGGGGGGGTGCTCGCACTACAAATTGCGCGTCATGCTTACACGAAAGCAGACGAAAGGCATGGAAGTAAAACTCGCTTTAAATGTTGTTCGTGAACGAAACTGAAGTCATATACATTAAAATCTATATATATATATAAAAATGAATGTATGTATGTTTGTCTACTATGCACTCACAAACCATTTGGAAATCTACTGTAATATGAATGTGTTTCGAAATAATACAGAAACCAGTGGTGTTTCCTTACAAAGCAATATGGTTGCAAGAAAAAATGAAATATAAGGTAATTGGGACAAAATAGGGGCTCCTACAAAGTGATCGCGAACAAAATATCTGCAATGGAAACTCACCTTTTCTTGCCAGGCGTTTGTGGTGATACACAAGGATGATTCTTGGAAAACTGTTTGAATCTTCCCAATGCTACGCATGCTTTGTCCTGTGTATGTAGTACCTCTCACTGAAGATGTGTAAATGGGATGAAGCAATTTTTTCTGCTCCCTTTCCCTTTCGTAGCATTCAATCTCACGCAATATAATTTTGCGAGCATCGCATCGTAATACTGGTTTCCTTCTAACCGTAGGCCTACCAGTAGGGGTTGTTGGCGACTCCCGAGATGGGCCACCAACTGCCTCTTCACTCATTTCGGTAATGTTTAGCACAACTGCACAATAAAAACAGTACAGCGTAAAACAATAACGAAGCAGACGACAATGGCTGCCTTGTACAACACAGTCAGCTAAGTAATGTTGGCAGCAGTCGAAACTGCGTGCCTTCCGAAGGCTCCCGATGTTTACCGGCTTCTACCGATTCAGGACTAGGGAGAGGTCTGCCATCTAAAAGTTTACACTCTGTACAGTGTGCTGACATGAGGAAAGTTTCCAACCGATTTCACATATACAAACAGCAGTTGACTGGCGTTGCCTGGTGAAACGTTGTTGTGATGCTTCGTGTAAGGAGGAGAAATGTGTACCATCACGTTTCCGACTTTGATAAAGGTCGGATTGCAGCCTATCGCGATTGTGATTTATCGTATCGCGACATTGCTGCTCGCGTTGGTCGAGATCCTATGACTGTTAGCAGTGAATGGAATCGGTGGGTTCAGGAGGGTAATACGGAACGCCGTGCTCGATCCCAATGGCCTCGTATCACTAACAGTCGAGATGAAAGGCATCTTATCCGCATGGCTGTAACGGATCGTGCAGCCACGTCTCGATCCCTGAGTCAACAGATGGGGACGTTTGCAAGACAACAGCCATCTGCACGAGCAGTTCGACAAAGTTTGCAACAGCATGGACTACCAGCTCGGAGACTGTGGCTGCGATTACCCTTAATGCTTGTAACCGAACGTATCAAAGGCTATACTTTATCGAAGTATGCGATACCCTCCGAATTCAACCATTTTAACGAGTATGTATGATTATAGAAAAGTTATTGTGTATGTTAACAATGATTGCATAACATGTCTCCATAAACAGTCAACCCATTAAATTATACTGAATAACTGGTCCACACAAAAGTTAATATCACTTGATCCTGATACAGCAAATGTCATCATGTAAAAACACTAAGTTCATCTTAAATAATTAATATGAAGTACGAAAAATAGTGGCCAACTTAGGTATTTTGGATCTCCTTAAATAAAAATCACCCAGTGAAACCTGTTTGTTCACTAGGAGCGTTTTCACTCAGTATTCACGTAATCACTCCTATTTTAGACGAAAACCAATGTAATTCTTAATAATTCATGTTATTTACTTATTTATGCAAAGTACAGAAGTCAATTGACAAACTTCTAAAAAACGGCCTTTTTGTAACAAAGAATTATTCTGTCACGTCAACAAATCTGTCTGTCATTTTAATAACATGTTAAATTATGTCACTTGTTGTAAATTTATAACTTTTCTGCACAAATTGTGATAACAGATGTACATGTTTGTTATACACTATACCTCTTTTTAGTAGTTCTTTGACAAGGTTATAAATACAAGCAGCAAGAAGGGTCAGGAGCGCAGTCGGAATGTCACTTTGGTAAAGTGTGTTTGTGTGTTAATGTTTGGGGTGGATAAACAATGCAAAGAACATGTAAAAGAAGTACTACTTTGTGTTGTGTCATTGTCTTTGGTGGACGGTGAAATTAAGATGGCCACCAGAGTAATAAATAATTGAAGTTTAAATATTCGTTGGTTTCGCTCGTTATTTATCATCAAAAGCACATCAAAACACGGGACCTCATCTTTTTAACCCTAGACAACCAGATTTAGAGCCAGCATCAGCATCGAGACACAGCAGAGATCCAGCACGCAGCAGCGATTGCGATTACCACAATTTATTTTAATGGCGCCAACCTAACATCAAATGCTAACAAGCTCCGTAAATGGGAGTGAAATAGTGCGACTATAGCAATATCCACGACTAGGCGACCATTACATGCTGCATCACAGACAGGAGTGCCTGCGATGGTGTACTCAACGACGAACCTGGTTGCACGAATGGCAAAACATCATTTTTTCGGATGAATCCAGGTTCTGTTTACAGCATCATGATGGTCGCATCCATGTTTGGCGACATCGCGGTGAACGCACATTGGAAGCGTGTATTCGCCATCGCCATACTGGCGTATCACCCGGCGTGATGGTATGGGGTGCCGTTGGTTGCACTTCTCGGTCACCTCTTGTTGACGGCACTTTGAACAATGGATGTTACATTTCAGATGTGTTACGACCCGTGGCTCTACCCTTCTTCGATCCCAGCAAAACCCTACATTTCAGCAGGATAATGCACGACCGCATGTTTCAGGTCCTGTACGGGCCTTTCAACTGCTGCCCTGGCCAGCACATTCTCCAGATCTCTCACCAATTGAAAACGTCTGGTCAATGGTGGCCGAGCAACTGGCTCGTCACAATACGCCAGACACTACTCTTGATTAACTGTGGTATCGTGTTGAAGCTGCATGGGCAGCTATACCTGTAAACGGCATCCAAACTCTGTTTGGCTCAATGCCCAAACGTATCAAGGCCGTTATTACGGCCAGAGGTGGTTGTTCTGGGTATTGATTTCTCAGAATCTATGCACCCAAATTGCGTGAAAATGTAATCAGATGTCAGTTCTAGTCTAATATATTTGTCCAATGAATACCCGTTTATCATCTGCATTTCTTCTTGGTGTAGCAATTTTAATGGCCAGTAGTGTATAAACGTGCCCCATCACAGTCGCACGCCACTAGACAGTCCTTAATAAATTGAAGTAACGTGTGGCAATTTGTTTTCTGCATCAGAACAAGAACATCCTCGCCTCAGTCCGTGTTGAGTTGGTGGAAGTATGCGGTAACAATACACCATCATAGATTGCTGTCCACAGAGGTTTTTCCAGAGGAGAGTAGGTCTCTAAAATTGGCTTTTACTATTATATCGTAGAGAACTGATGATTGTCCATTCAGCATTTTTGTTACATCACATTAATACTTGTTCGATAGGTCATAAATACATTTCGTAACGATGTGGAATGTGTCAATTTAACGTAAGTTCTCATTACACATGGCCGGCCGTTGTGGCCGAGTGGTTCTAGGCGCTTCAGCCTGTATCCGCGCGACCGGTACGGTCGCAGGTTCGAATCCTGCCTCGGGCATGGATGTGTGTGATGTCCTTTGGTTAGTTAGGTTTAAGTAGTTCTAAGATCTAGGGGCTGATGACCTCAGATATTAAGTCCCATAGTCCTCAGAGCCATTTGAACTATTTTCTCATTACACATGATTTTGTAATAGGTAGATTACCTTGATACTGGAAAGACACGAATTGTTTCATGATTACCTTCAAATCGAATCTTTTTGTATTATTAGGTTGGTGCGTTACTGTAAGTTAGTAGTGTTTTTGTTTTGCTTGTTAGCATTCCGGTTGCTATGTGATTATTTACCGATTGTGACATTATTCGCAGTTCACTGTTGCTATTTGAGTATACATCTTGCCATTTTAACAGTGAGTGGGGCTGTGGACGCGATGAAATGGAGTGTGAAGTGGAGAAATCGGACCATTTCCGACGTATTCTTCTGTTTGAGATCAGTAGAGGGATAACAGCAGCGGAGGGAGCCAGAAACATTTGCGGCGTATATGGGTATGATGCCATTCGACAGAGGACAGCAAGAAAATGATTTTCTTATTTTAAGGAATAAATTAATTACGTAGCTTTATTTTTTCTGCGTGATAAGTAAGACTGTGTTTGTATGTTCATTTCCCATCTTTGAAGTGTTCCGCCCTCCTAACTGCTGAGTAGAGAGGAAGACGTGGCCCATGTGTCTGCAGTGTGGTGACGGTGGACGCGTGGGCGCTGTGGGGGCGGCTGCCGGTGGCGATGGACGTGGTCTCCTGCGAGAGGGACTACCGCGCCTCGCTGCGCCTGTGCGAGACCCTGGACGGCGGCCTGCTCTGGGACGTATGGCACGGCGGGCGCCGCGACCGCGCGCTGCACGCCGCCTTCCTGCGCCGCGCCAACCTCAGCCTCGGCGACGGCGACAAGCGGAACTGGGAGTGGGCCAAGGTACGCCCTGTACCCATCTGGGCTCGCGTAATCCATTACGCTACAGCGCTCCATCCGCATCCCCGAGCCACGCGCTCTTCACTCGGCTGCGCTGTGGGACGGAGAAAGAGCAAATCAGCTTCGTGCACGTTGGCAGAAGTTGCCCGAGATGACGTGCACCGCCTCAAACCACTCTCGGTGGTCCGTGAATAGTTTCCGACGTCAGTGTGTGGTAAACGCACTTGTGGAGCTGGGTGTATGCGCCCCGGGAAAAGCACGAGAACTTTTTCACCCGGGAAAATCCTGGGAATTTTTTAGACTTCCAGTAATTTTTCATTGTTTTATTTTTCGTTTAAATGTTTGTAATTTTGTCTGCTAAGAGCTGATAAGGCCTATTCTAACAAACAATTTTACTTTACCCCGATGCTACAGAGAATACCCCAGTCTAACATACACTCCTGGAAATGGAAAAAAGAACACATTGACACCGGTGTGTCAGACCCACCATACTTGCTCCGGACACTGCGAGAGGGCTGTACAAGCAATGATCACACGCACGGCACAGCGGACACACCAGGAACCGCGGTGTTGGCCGTCGAATGGCGCTAGCTGCGCAGCATTTGTGCACCGCCGCCGTCAGTGTCAGCCAGTTTGCCGTGGCATACGGAGCTCCATCGCAGTCTTTAACACTGGTAGCATGCCGCGACAGCGTGGACGTGAACCGTATGTGCAGTTGACGGACTTTGAGCGACGGCGTATAGTGGGCATGCGGGAGGCCGGGTGGACGTACCGCCGAATTGCTCAACAAGTGGGGCGTGAGGTCTCCACAGTACATCGATGTTGTCGCCAGTGGTCGGCGGAAGGTGCACGTGCCCGTCGACCTGGGACCGGAACGCAGCGACGCACGGATGCACGCCAAGACCGTAGGATCCTACGCAGTGCCGTAGGGGACCGCACCGCCACTTCCCAGCAAATTAGGGACACTGTTGCTTCTGGGGTATCGGCGAGGACCATTCGCAACCGTCTCCATGAAGCTGGGCTACGGTCCCGCACACCGTTAGGCCGACTTCCGCTCACGCCCCAACATCGTGCAGCCCGCCTCCAGTGGTGTCGCGACAGGCGTGAATGGAGGGACGAATGGAGACGTGTCGTCTTCAGCGATGAGAGTCGCTTCTGCCTTGGCGCCAATGATGGTCGTATGTGTGTTTGGCGCCGTGCAGGTGAGCGCCACAATCAGGACTGCATACGACCGAGGCACACAGGGCCAACACCCGGCATCGAGGTGTGGGGAGCGATCTCCTACACTGGCCGTACACCTCTGGTGATCGTTGAGGGGACACTGAATAGTGCACGGTACATCCAAACCGTCATTGAACCCATCGTTCTACCATTCCTAGACCGGCAAGGCAACTTGCTGTTCCAACAGGACAATGCACATCCGCATGTATCCCGTGCCACCCAACGTGCTGTAGAAGGTGTAAGTCAACTACCCTGGCCAGCAAGATCTCCGGATCTGTCCCCCATTGAGCATGTTTGGGACTGGATGAAGCGTCGTCTCACGCGGTCTGCACGTCCAGCACGAACGCTGGTCCAACTGAGGCGCCAGGTGGAAATAGCATGGCAAGCCGTTCCACAGGACTACATCCAGCATCTCTACGATCGTCTCCATGGGAGAATAGCAGCCCGCATTGCTGCGAAAGGTGGATATACACTGTACTAGTGCCGACATTGTGCATGCTCTGTTGCCTGTGTCTATGTGCCTGTGGTTCTGTTAGTGTGATCATGTGATGTATCTGACCCCAGGAATGTGTCAATAAAGTTTCCCCTTCCTGGGACAATGAATTCACGGTGTTCTTATTTCAATTTCCAGGAGTGTAGCAGTCGCGACACTCACTGCCGTAAAAGTAGTTAACGTTTGACAGATGGAGTGGCACTAGCGCTCCAAGCAGCGAGTAAGGTGAACATCAGACGCGTTGTAATCATGTTTTACATCCATTTCCGACGTAAGTTACGAAATATTTGAGTTATTTTCTTGCCTGCAAGGATTTATGTAGTATGAGAAGGCATAAATATTTTTAAAAAATGATTCTAAAATTAGCACAAGTATGGACAGAAACCATGAATCAAGTGGCAAGCTACAACACATTCCTGAAGAAATACTTGTGACGTTGGATAGAATTGCAGCTTACCTCGTTGATATCAAAAGAATATAAACACACAGATTCACACGTAAGAAGCACAGACATGTACCTCTACATGCAAAAGCGATAGACAGCTTATTTATCGTGCTGTAGGCCTACTGTGTTTGTCATTGTCGCCTGTTGCCACAAGTACGACCTTCATCTTTATATTATTCTAAGTGGGACAAGCAGCTGCCAAATAGTGGGTGAAATATGTAGAAAACATTATAATGAGCTGATTACATTACATTTCACACAAAACCAAATATTTGAATAATTTGTAAGCAATCTGTCAGTGAACAAGGTGCAAACAAAATAATCATCACGCGAAGGAAGGAAGGAACATTAAGTGACTAACAACAGAATTGAATGAAATAAGACCAAACATTACGACTTTGTAAGACACAAATAACTGCACTTCATCTAACCACTTCATCTTCAAAGCAAGTCTGTGTTGACGATTCACACGAATCTGGCACTGATACATCGAGAGCTGAACTGGCTGCGTCAGAGGACTGTTTCACAGCTTCAGATGGATTGTCGAATTTTTGTGGCAGTTTCCTCTTCATCGCCAGTTGAGGTGGCTTACTTGGGATGTCAAACAGTGTGGGTACTGCATTCCACACGAGTTTATTGCTGTCTGCGTCCATGAGCTGGTTTTGTGCGAAATGTAGCGAACAAAACCTAATACTATTATTATACATTTAAACTGGGTCTTTTTTTCATAAGGTCTTCTCGTCTGCTATTAACTAGCCATTTTCTGCTGCTAAAACGAAACATTAGTCATTAATACACATGTAGTTTGCAAGTGAATCCTGACGATACAGTTTAGTAACATGGTGGTATATACCTCTCAGGATCATTAGGAAAACTAAAAAAAGGAGAGCTGTGGTGTCTTCATCCTGTTGTTGCTGGAATTTATTGCGCTAAAAACGCTCACACTTGTAAAAACCATTGTAGAAATCAAAATAAACAACCACTATTCGCTTTCACGATCGTGCCAAACTCACAGTTGAAGTTACTGGCCGCTTGGGGCACTGCTAGCGCGGTAGGCAACAAAATTGAGGCGAAGTGTCGCGATTGTTATGTTAGACTGTGATAATACTGAAGCCATAATACCAAAAACAGAGAATAGTACGAGGAAAAATTTAGTTGCAAAGAAAATACGCCGTTTATAACAACAAAAACAGCGGATACACCAGAATAGACTGTGGCACACACAAGCGTCTGCTGACAGGAAAACGTGTCAAAGACTTTTAGGACGAAGGTTATGCAGTTCTACGTAGCAACAAACTGCTTTTGATCAGCATGACGTCACAACTGTTTACATTTCTAACAGAACATGGGAAAATATTGTGAATTGTGTTTTGAGAAACGTTACTTTCAAAGTAAATTTCCTTTTACGCAAGTTGAATTGTGTTACATGGGAAAATAAGCGAAAAATTTCTTAAATCACGGACCGTTTGACTCTCATTCAATACTTAGTACTGAGCACCAGCCAGAAAAATTCTGCCATTAGTTAAAATTTTACTGTCTCGTTGGTATATGGTATTTCTTAAAGGATAACGCTAAAAAGACCATCTTAGTTTTTCTTGTAGCTATGCTGCATGCATGTTAATTTAAACCATTAACTTTTCCTATTAGTGTGTCCGCACTACTTAAGTTATGCTCTGAATATGTGCCACTAACAGTATTATCTACGAGGTCACTTGACTGTGATTGACTGGCAAAAGCGCATCACAATCTCAATTCCAGTACCTCTCTCTCTCTCTCTCTCTCTCTCTCTCTCTCTCTCTCTCATTCCAATTGATCCATAGTGAGGAGGTCCTCCAGGATGTAGAACATGTCAGAAATTTCCACTTTGGGAAAGTGAAAATCTGGTTTACACTTGCCCTTTTGAGAACCTATGTGTTGGTCAAGCGTGTCAGACGTAGCCATCAATTGCCAATTGAGCATGATGCTGTCACATATGATCATGTCACAGTACAACACTGTATGAGCAAAATGGATCATTTCTGGGTATTCAGCAACAGGATGGAAAACAGGTATACTGCACATCCTGTACTCATCAATTCATTGTTTTCTTCCACTGTGCTCTGCAATTTATGTAGCTAACCACCATATTTCCTTAGCTACATGTTAGAGTCACACATCTGTTGGATCACACTTGGCATTTTCTTGCCCATGTGAAAGTGCTTCTAGATACTACTGTGCATTTGAAGTTCAGTCACGGAAAAAGTGAATGGTGGGGAATGAGTATTACTCACACAACCTTACCAAATTGACGTAGTGCTCTAGGTTAGACGACATCCTGCACGAGAGACAGTGTTCAGTATGTGGATGTTTGATTTAATGGCTATTAGCTGCAGCATTGCCCCAACATTCCTTGATGTGAGTAACAAACGCCTGCTGCAAGCTGGTCAGCTCACTGATAAATGTGCCGAGAGAATTATCAGTTAGGAAAGTTGACTGAAAGAGGAGGCTATACATGAAGTATGCCATTGGAGGCCCCATCACAGAATATTTCACTATTTACATCTAGAGCTTAAGAGACCACCATCAACATTCTTCAGTCCACAAGAATGGCTACAAACACATTTAGACACGCGATAAGTGGTTATCAGCGACATATTTTTTATGTGACCACAAACTTTCAGCTACCAATATGCACCATCCTTGTCTCTCTCTCTCTCTCTCTCTCTCTCTCTCTCTCTCTCTCTCTCTCTCTCTCTGCTATCTCAGCAGTGATATAACGGCTTCAGATGAGTGACCTATCATTAAAATTAATTCAAAGATGAGCTTAAAGGTTATAGCCTGACTTTCACCTCATTCGGGAATAACTATGATGACAGTCCTGATACTTACAAAGAAACAGAGAAAATAAAAACAATACTTACGTGTGGGGACACTGTATTTTTTGTACATTGAGGTCTGTACTGTGAAGGATACAGCAGGTTGCTTTAGATATGAGCCATTGTGAAGCCCAGTATTTTCAGTGAAATACAGTGCATCTGGTAATGGGCTAATTAGGATCCCAGTTGGGAATATTTGGAAGAGGACCTCAGTCCAGCATTTGCCTTACAACTGTAAGAAACGTCACAAAAACCTTAGTCAGGACCAAAGGAATCAGTAGACACCGTCATAAAATTAAACTAATCTGCTAGAAATACTACCACATCAAAACAGTGTGTAAAAGTTTACAGGATATCATATAAGAAAGTTAGGCGAGAGTGGGGCACTCTGAACCACAGGGCACAATGAATCAAGTAGCATAATTGCAGTATAAGGTGGTAAATTTTTCTTTCCTCTGTGCATATGTTGTCAGTAATGCTCTACTGACTGCAATTTGTTTTCTGCAGGAACTAGTTCCCACCATTAGTGCTGTACTCGTGATATGCTAGTTTCACGACAGTGAAGTAATTTTTGGGGATGTAGATAGACTGAATTTTTGTCAGTCCTTTGTCACCAAATTTTAGAGAAAGTAAGTCATTGTAACAATGTCAATACTGTATTTTAATTATATAGATCTCCAAATATTAACAGTGTTCATATATAACCTCACATGAGCTTTGTTTGCAATATGTATTGTCGGGGCACATTGAACCAAGCCCTCCTGGGGCACAATGAGCCATGGTTCATTGTGCCCCAGGGTGGTCCATTGTGCCACAAGGAATCTTTTAATCGCCCAATACAAGCACTCTGTACTTTGTTTCCTTAGCATGCATAAAAAAAAATATGTGTAGGTATTTAAGGCTTTTAAATTACAGACGTTCAACAGTCCTGTTTTATATTATCAGGATTGAAGATGGTTCATTAATACCACAGGAAGACGGACAGAGGTAAAACTGGCCATGATGTTATGCGAGAAGCTGTACAAGATGTTCTTAATAAGGGCATGGCTGTTCTCCAAGCAGCTAAAACTCATTTAGTACCTTACCTTACTCTTGGTTGTTATGTTCAGAACATTAAGTGTGGTTCCAGTGAAAGACTGACACCAAAGTATGACATTCGTAAGGTATTTTCTGTAGATCAGGAGAAAGAATTAGTGGAGTATTTGTTGCATTCTTCTAAGATATGCTTTGGTGTTGTCACTAAAACATGCAGGCACTTAGCAAGTACACTTGCTTTGAAAAATGGTCTGAAATGTCCTGAGAACTGTACAGAGGGAATGGCTGATGTAGACTGGTTCTGTGGGTTCATGAAACGAAATCCCAGTATAAGTATCCGAGCCCCAGAGGGCTGCAGCTTATCAAGAGTAATGTCCTTTAACCGGTATACCGTTTCGAACTATTTTCAAAAACTTGGAAGGCCTTTGCCAAAGATACCCTACTTTCACCGATGGTACAAGGGTTTTCAATCTGGATGAAACCAGTATCTCAACTGTACCAGATTGGATTCCAAAGGTAGTGGCACAAAGGGGGAGTAAACAGATTTCTCAATTCTAGTGGAGAACGTGGTGTCTTATTGACTACTTGTTGCATGATCAGTGCAGGTGGTACTTTCCTGTCACCAGCAACTGTTTTTCCTCAAGTACATTTTAAACAACATATGATAAGTAATGCACCAAAAGGCGCCCTGGGGTTAGCAACAAAGACTGGCTGGATGATTAGTGAACTTTTTGTGGATATCATGAAACATTTCATCCATAAATCCACTAATAGCAAAGACAATCCGGCGCTTCTAATTTTAGACAATCATGAAAGCCATCTGTCAATTGAGGTAATAGATGTAGCAAAAGCCAAAGGGGTGGTTTGCTAACTATACCTCCACATACCTCAAACAAACTTCAGCATCTAGATGTAGGAGTGTTCTCTTCATTCAAGGGAACTTATTACTCAGCATTAAATACAAAATTCCTACATAGGAAAGGCACTCCTCTCACTATTTACGATGTAGCTGCACGTGTCAAAATTGCTCATGACAGATCAATGACACCCACTAACATATGTTCTGCTTTCAAGGAACGTGGAATATTTCCATTTGATGAAGACATCTTCACTGACGAAGACTTTATGGTCAGCAAAGTAACAGACAGGGTCATGGAGGCAAACAGAACAACTTCAGATATTAATTCTTTGCATCATATCAAGGATGCACAATCTGCAGGACAAGCCTCAGTCGATGTCAGCCAGTCACAAGATCTGCAGCAAGCAGGACCATATGCAGTGCTTAACACCCAAACAGCTTTCCCTAATGGAATTTCTTCTGAAATAATTCGACGATATCCAAAAGCAAAGAACAGAAAGAAGAGCCATAAATATAACGGAGGACGAAGTTTAATTGCAACTGATACACGGGAGAAAGATTTGTTGGAAGCCACAAAACATCTCAATAAAAATGTCAACTGGAAGCTTTATTAGCAGGAATCAGATGACATTAGTGAGGCACATTATGAAGAAAGTGATGCTGATGTGGATGTGTCTGGTGAATCTGAGTACAACTTTGAAGACGTGATCAAATTACCAGAAATGGATGATTTCGTTATGACCAAATAGGAATTGAAAAACAAAACACCGGTTTACTACATGGGGAAGATTTTGAAACTGAAGGATGATGCAGGAGACTGTCAGGTATCATTTTTGAGAAAAAGTGAAAAAAATGGAGGGAACTTTATTTTCCTCAGGTAAAGGATGAAGCTTTTGTTCCAACTAGCAACATACTTTATATGCTCCCATGACCTGCTACTGATCATGTGACAAAGAAACAAAAATCATATTTCAAATTTGGAACCAGCTTTGAGTTCATTGATGTTTGGCAATCCCAAAATATGTAACATGATTGTGTGCCTACAGATTTAATTATATGATTCACACATGGAATATATGTAAACATTGTGTTTAAAGTATATTTACACTGACTTTGTATACTAAATAGGTTCTTTCAATGAACCTGTATAAGTAGTTCATTGTATCTCTCGTGAGGGGCACAATGAGCCATTTACAAACTTTTCTTCAAAGGCTTGCAGCTAAAAAACAATTAATGACAATGGAATCGTGTAATGCCATTTGATACTTGAATGATTAAACAGTAAAATCTGTAAATCACAACTCTGTAATAAAACTATTTGATGAGTAACATGGAGAAATATTTTTTATGGTTCAATGTGCTCCACTCTCCCCTATAATAGCAACTAAGGTACTTAATGATGATTTGTATGAGGTGCAACAATAAAGTAATGAGACTGATGGGGAAAAAATTTTGCTAACCATTTTAGTCAAGTTTAATGTTGTCTCCTTCAAAGTAGTTCCCTTCTGATTGCACACAATTTTGCCAGCGCATATCTGGATGTCATCTTCTTTAATATCTCCTCCAAGACCCTCATCACAACTTTTTGGATATCTTGTGTTGTTTGAAAATGGAGTCCCTTGACCACCGTTTTGACTCTTTGGAATAGAAAAAGTCGCATGAAGCGATATCTGGTGAATAAGGTGGCTGTGGCAGTACTGAAATTTGTTTGGAGGTTAAAAATTGCTGTACTGACAGAGCAGTATGGGGTGGCACATTGTTGTGATGCAGAATCCAATTACCAGCAACGTTGACATGGACATGAAGAACGCTTTCTAAAATTTCTTTGTAGTAATATTGGTTAACTGTTTGTCCAGAAGGCACCCACTGTATATGATCAATTCCTTTGGAATCAAAGAAGCATACAAGCATGCATTTCTCTTTTGACGTTGACATGCGAGCTTTTTTTGGTCTGGGTGATCCCTTTGAGCACCATTGCGAACTTTGGCGTTTTGCCTCTGGATTGTACTGAAAAAACCAACTTTCATCACCAGTGATAACATGGCTCAACAGTTCTGGATTGATTTCCGTTTTCTTTAACAGTTAGGCTGCTACATTTTTCTGTATTTCTCACTGTTGTGTCATGAGATTTTTGGGGACCATTTTTGCACAAATCTTTCTCATACCAAGATCTTCAGTTATTATTACATGAACCGTTTCTCTATTGATGTTCGATTTTTCTGCAATCATTTTCACTGATAATCTCCGATCCGATTGTATGAGTTCATGCACCCTGGCCAAGTTGACATCCATCCCTGATGTTGATGGTTGTCCACTGCTGTCTTCATCTTCAACATTCGTTCTGCCTTCACTAAACATTTTATGCCAACAAAAAACTTGAGCTCTTGACATAACCTAATTTAAAGTACAATGAAATGGCATACCTTTGCACAATATTATGCTGTTCCATTTCCGTGACGAGAGACACAAACACGTTTTAATTTATTGCAGCACAACTCATGACTGAGCAGTTGCATCGATGTGCTGCTTGGAATAGAAGCAGCTTATAGACCAAGGTCAAAGATATTGTGCCTACACAAGCCTGCAGGGTTGCCACATCTTGCAAAGAAAATCAGTCTCATTACTTTATTGTTGCACATCATATATCAGGAAAGGTAACAACCAAATAATATTACTCTCTAGGCAGACAGACACAAACACACACAGTCATGCAAATCAACTCACATACATAACTGCAGTCTCAGGCAGTTTGTCTTTCTGTCATGCCTATCTGCAATTCGGCATCTCCCCTATATGGTAAGTAGCAACTTTCCTTTTCATAATATTGTTACATTTCATCCTGGATTTTACATTGTTTAAAAAGTATTATAGGTAAAACAAAAACAGAAAAACAACAATGTATAATCAAAAGTTAATGGAAGACTGTTGAGGATTCATGCAGATAGCCAACATTTTCAATAAACATAATACAAATACAGCAGCAAAATTAATTCAAAGAAAATGTAATTTCAGCTCAATATTGCAGCTCCCCTTGAATGATGCATTAGAGGTATGAAATCTTATAAATAGGTTAAAAAATAAAATGTGATATGGTAGGGTTGGGATTCTAGAAAAGTAATAAAGCTCAGTGCAAGATACATAAGATTCACAACTTGCTGACATTGTTAATGTGTCATTCAGCCCAGGAGTCTTCCCAGAGAAACTAAAATATTCTGCTGTCAAAACTATTTACAAGAAGAGTGGCCAGTCTGATGTCACCAGTTACTGACCTATATCACTGTTATCAGGAGTTTCAAAAGTAATTGAAATGGTATGCATGAATGAAAGACTTTCTCATTTTCTCAATAAAAGTCACATATTAGTTGACGGACAGAAATTTTTTAGGATAAACATATCACCTGACCCAGCAACCTATAATTTTTTAAAACTTATAATACATTCCATAGACAACAATGAATAAATTGTGGCATGTTTTTTTTTATCTATGTCATAAACCATAATTTATTGCTCAGAAAACTATATTGCTACAGGGTTCATGGAGCAACATATGATTGGTTCATATTATATGTTCCTAACAGATACCAATTGGTAGAGATACAACAAGATTACTCATCTGTGTGCAAAGAACCAAGCATGGGGTGCCACAGGGCTCTGTACTGGGGCCATTGCTGTCCTTAATATTCCTAAATGGAATGCCAGACCATATATCAGCAGCAGATACAGTGTTATTTGCTGATGACATCAATCTGTTTTTTAAAGCTAGGTACAAAGTTGACCTACAGGAGAAAGACACAGTAGCTGCAGAAGAAGCAGACATATGATTGATTGATTGATTGATCTGTTTCATAATTTTTGTACATAGTTACAAATAGATTTTGGACAGGTCTATTTTCTTTAAATTACCAGTACCAGTCCTTAAACATTGTCAACTATTGTATTATGTATTTATTTAGCGACATGTTTTGAGGGTTAAACCTCATCTTCAGGTTAAACAGCATTACAAAAACAACTTTACAACAAGGTCATACAGATATTACATGGTCTTTTCGTAAATGCTGTGGCCATCCTGTGGAAGAAGAGAAAACCTAGTAAGAGACGATATCACTTTGTTGGCTGGACTGAAGTTTGCACGAAAACGTTTTGTAATGGTCACTCACTTAGTTCTTCTGGCATGGCAGTTGTGATACGCTGCGGTGTTTTCATTTCTGTGGCTCTCTTGGTCACTGTTCATAAATTGTCACTAACATAGCAGTAAGTTGGAAACACGATCACAAACAGTTCTGTAGTGCAGTGGACAAATTGGCAGTCGAAATACAGTTTGTTTCGATTTGACTATCGATTTGTCGATCTACGTAGTGTCAGACGTTTCCATGTGATCTGCACATCTTGTTATCGTATTACAGATGTAGATTGACGAAATACATAACAATTTGAGCACCTGTTACAATATTATTGAACACATCATGATATAAACTATTTATTTTACATATTTGAGAGCTATTGCTGGGGCTAAACTAAAACGACCGTCATGTTATATATCTTTTATTCTAGGACCACTGTAGTCAAATTGTAAAAGAAATGTACCCCGAGCAATAGCTCTGAATTATGTAAAATAAATAGTTTATATCATGATGTATTCAATAATGTTATAACAGACGCTCAAATTTTTATATATTTCGTCAATCACTTCTGTAATACGGTACCAAGATGTGCAGAATACATCTGACACCACATAGATCGACAACTCGATAGTCAAATCGCCATCTTGTCCACTGCACTACAGAACTGTTTGTGATCGTATTTCCAAGTGACTGCTAAACATCAGCCCAGCTTCCAAAGTGACATCGCCTCTTATTAAGTTTTTTCTTCTTCCACCGGATGACCACAGCATTTACAAAAAGACCATGTAATATCAGTAGGATCTTCTTGTAAAGTAGTTTTTGTAATGCCATTTAACCTGAAGATCGGTTTAACGCTCGAAACATGTCGCTAAATAAATAAGTAAAACAATAGTTGAAAAAGTTTGTGACTAGTAGCAGCAATTAAAAAAATACTAAAAAACCTTTACATATTTCTTGAGACAATCACAGTCGAAAAATAGTCAAAATGGCTTCAAATGAATGTGATAATTATGAATTGTATATCTACTACAATATAAATATGTTTACATATGTAGAACTGCAAGCAAATGTATGAACGTATATTAATGTCTTCATGTTCTTCTGCAGACCTTATAACTGTTTTCTAGAGAAAAAGGAGAGAAAGATTTTAAATCATTGTGTTGTTCATATCTAAAAAATTTATTTTCTAAGAAAAAAACGTAGGTTAAAACAAAAACTTTTCAAATCAATTAACAACAATTAATCTTATTTAAAAAATCACAGTAATGTTTACAATTTTTTGGGTTCTTTATGACTGCAGTTTATAGCTTTTACATTTGTTATACTTTTGTCCATACGATACAAATTTAAAAATCGGAAAATATTTACAATTTATGCGACATACTTTAACACTGGTTACATTAGCTTCTGATGTATTCTACAGGAACTCATCCAGACTTTAGAAGCAGTTAGCTTCACTAGCTTCTATGTAGTTGAGGACTGTATATATATTCATCAACACTATAACATGGTCTGTTTAAAAGATATATATTTAGAGCCATTTCAAAATTTCTTAAATTTTTTGTGATAACTTATTGTAAAGTTTTTTCCCTGCTAGTAGGGGCCCATCTAGTCTAAGTTTTGTTTTTGCATATTCACTCTGCAGTTTCTGTCGAGTATTGTATTTATGAACTGTTTCATTTTTTTGCACTAGTCGGTGTTCAGTGTCTGTTATTTTCTTAAGGAAAAGTAACTTACAAAATGTATATGCAAGATAGTGAACGATGATGATGTTTGGTTTGTGGGACACTCAACTGAACGGTCATCAGTGCACATACAAATTCCCAACCTTTGCTCAGTCCAGTCTCGCCACTTTCACGAATGATGATGAGATGATGAGGACAACACAAATACCAAGTCATCTCGAGGCAGGTGAAAATCTGTGCCCCTGCCGGAATCGAGCCTGGGACCCCGTGCTTGGGAAGCAAGAACATGACCACGACACAACGAGCTGCTGACTGGGAGAATTTGTAGGTTCTTAAGTAGTGACCTGCGTGAGCTTTCTAGCAGTTACATTTCTTATGAGCCTTATAATTCTTTTATGAACAATAAAGCATCTGCTGGCAGGTGAGCTGCTCAAAAAAAAAATTATACTGTATCACAACGGTGATTCCACCTGTGCATAATTATAAGGTCTGGTCAAAAAATTCTAAAATTCCATAATTTTGTGCCAATAATGTGTTGGGGCAAAAGGTAGTTGGCATCCCTGAAAATGTCTGTGTTTAATATATAACTGCTGGAACTTTCATTGTTGTACATTTGTTTATTATTGTTCAGTGCTGTATTCAGTAGAATGTTGTGTCACAAAATTTGCAAATTTCTAGATGGCACAGTTAGAGGAGCAATGCATCTGCATTAAATTTTGCTTGAAATTCAAGAAAATCTTTACAGAGGCTCACCACATGATACAGGAAGTCTATGGTGATGAATGATTTAGCCGTACCCAGTGTAACAAACAATTCACACAATTTAAAAATGGACAGAAGTTAAAAATCACTCTCACTCATGGTGCTCTTCAATATATACTGACGACACTCATGTCAGGAACATCAATGAAACTGTGGGTGCCAATTGAAAACTGACTGTCCAAGACTCTGCAGAAGAGTGTAACATTTCAGTTGGATCAGGTCATGAAATCCTGATACAGCATCTTGGAATGCATCATGTTGCTGCCAAGTTCACCCCATGGCTCATGAGTCAAGACCAGAAAGATCTTCACCTCATAAAATGTGAATAGCTTTTGGATCACGAAAATAAGAAGATTATGTTTCTTAAGACAATCATAACTGGTGATAAGCTTTCGGTCTATGGTTATGATGTTGAGACCAACGTTCAAACTTCACAATAGATCAGGAAAGATTCTCCAAGACTAATAAAAGCTCACCAGGTCATGTCAAATGCCAAAGCCATGCCGATAGTTTCCTTTGACTGTGAAGGATTAGTTCATCAACATTTCATGCCACAGGATTGATCTGTTAAATGCTGGTACTATCGGGACCTGTTGAAACACCTGCGAGGAAATGTGAGAAGGAAACGGCCTGAAATGTGGCGAGACAACTCATGGCTCTTGCATCACAATAGCACACCCACAACATCCCTGTTGGCGCATGACTATTGCAGAAAAAACAAAATCACTGTGCTGCCTCACTCTCCGTACTCTGGAGACCTGGCAACTGCAGAATTTTTCTATTTCCAAAGTTTAAAACCCCGTTGAAAGGATGAAAATTTGCAATGATAGTTGAAATAAAAGAAAATTTGCAGATGACACTTTGTGCAATACAGCGAGACAAATACCAAGAAGTGGAAACAGCGTTGTGAGTGGTACACCAACTGTGGAAGCGAGTATTTCAAAGGATACCATGCACAATAAATAAAAAGTAAGTGTAGAAAAATTTTGTGGACAAAGTTCTGGAATTTTTTGAACATATCTCTTTTTTTATCATTTGTTGTTTCATGCAGCCAGTAAGTATTTTCATGCCCAGAATCACAGCTAATTCTATAAGTTGAATTGACAACATCTTCTTAGACAGCAGTAGAGTTCTAAACATAACTGTAAAACATATACTGAATCGGCTCTCATACCATGACGGTCAACTACTTTCAGTTGATAATGTTAGCCCTCTTTGTAAGAACAGTTCCTGCAGTTAAACTTTCAGAGTAATTAACACACAGTCTATCAATAGCTTCTGTAATTCCCTACAAGAAGAAGACTGGGACCAGATTGAGATCTTTGACAATGTTAATTACAAGTACAGTGCTTTTCTAAATGAATTTATCTACCTATTTGAAGCGGCCTTTCCTAAAAGGACTGTCAAATTCAAACACGAGACCTACTCTAATAAAAACTGGCTAACTCTGGGCATTAAAATGTCTTGCGAGAATGAAAAGGAATCTGTATGCCTCACTCAAATCCAGTTATACTGTAGAAAAGGAAAAACATTACAAACTATACTGCTGTATCCTTAAAAAAGTTCTAAGAAAGGCAAAGAGTATTTCTATAAAATCAGAAATTGATGTCTCTAAATAACAAAATTAAAACCATATGGGGCATAATAAAAAGGCATACAAGTAAAATCCCTGCTGCAGAAAACACCACAGAAATTAAAACAAATTATACCATTCATGACAATGTTGAAATAATCACTGACATTTTTGACAACCACTTTCTGGCATCAGCAGTACAAACTGGAAAAACATGTTCTGCTAATGAAACCATGTTATCCCTTCAAAAAGCTATTAATAAGAAAAACCAAGCAGATTAAAGTGTCCCTGTCATAGTACATGAAATTAGAGAGATGAAGAGCAATAATTATGTTTGCATAGATAGTATCTCTTCAAGTTTACTGAACGAGTGCTATAAGCTGATAAGCAAAATACTGTGCCACATATTCAATGAATCCATCCAGCATGGGATTGTTCCTGAGAGACTAAAGTATGCTATTGTCAAACCTCACTTTGAAAAAGGCGATGAAACTGAGGTTACCAACTATCAGCCTACATCCCTTTTAACAGCCTTTTCCAAAATTCTTAAGAAATTGCTTCAGAAAAGACTTACTGAACACATCATGCATTATAAGGTATTAAACAGTATCCAGTTCAAGTTTCAACAGGGTATATCAACAGAACAAACTATTTTTCCTTCACCCATCAAATCTTAGTCTTTTAATAATAAATTATCTCTTGTTGGTATCTCCTGTGACCTTTCTAAGGCCTTTGATAGTGTTAATCATGAAATCCTCTTAGCAAAGGCTGAATATTATGGTATAAGTGGCTCAGTTAGTTCATGGATTAAATCCTGCCTAGCTGGAAGAAAGAAGAAGGTCATGTTGAACGACTCTGAGGGGTACTCTGTGTCATCTAGCCAGGGCTCTATTGGCTGTGGTGTTTCTCAGGGCTCTGTACTTTGCCCCCTTCTGTTCCTCATCTTTGTAAATGACCTTCCCTTGCATACTACCTTTAAAACTCACTTTACTCTTTTTGCTGATGACACCTCTATCCTCATCAACAAAATTCCCATCCTCAATCTTGAGTAATTGGCCAATATTGTCTTTAGTGAAGTATGTAATTAGTTTGTAAATAATGGGTTATCACTAAATGTTAATAAGACCCAGTTTGTGCGTTTCCAAGTAAGGAAAAACGTTGAGGATCAATTAAGTATTGCAGTGAATGGTAGTGAGTTACTAAATTGAGTCAACCAAGTTTCTGGGTATACACATTGACAACAATCTAAAATGGTCTGAACATATTTTGCACATCCACAAAAAACTCAGCTGAGCAACATTCGCTGTTTGTATTATTTCCACTGTATGTGACCAAGACACCACAAAAACTGCTTATTTTAGTTATTTCCCTGCATTATTGCTGTATGGCATAGTTTTATGGGGTAATCAGCCACTATCCAGAAAAATATTCATTGCCCAAAAGAGAATTAGTAGGATAATGAGCGGAGTGCAGCCTAGACATTCTTGTAGGAACCTTTCCAGAAAATTTGGGATACTGACAACTGCATGCCAATATATCTACTCCCTGTTATGTTTTATAGGTAAAAATGGTTAATCGTACTAAACCAATGATTCATACCATACCCACAATACCAGGAGGAAGATGGACCTCCATTATGAATCAAAAAACCTTACTACTGTACAGAAAGGAGTCCATTAGATGAGCTGCAAGCTGTTCAATGCTCTCCCACCATCACTGAAATTACTTATCCACGAGCTTCCCAAATTTAAACAACAGCTCAAACAGTATTTATTAGATAATTCCTTCTATTCGGTAGAAGAATATTTCAGTAGAGTTAACTGTAATTGACTTTTTCATTTACTAATTTGATGTGCTATTGTGCACTAAGATACTCAAAATCACTGTTAACATTACTGTGTCTTTCGTTTAGCTATTACGATCTACCATATTTTCTAATGTAATTTTTTCTATACCTATTAATGTGTATTTTGTCTTATACCAGATGTCCTGTTGCAAGAGGTACTTTTATGTATTCCTTTTGTATTATTTGTAATAATTCTGACACATCCTACATCCATGCGAATGCCTTGCAGTATTGGATTTATGGGATGTAAATAAATTAATAAATTCAATAGCAGATGGTACTTAAGTTTCTTATTGATGCTTATATGCTTATCCCACTTTAGGTTTCTTGGATCCATATTCCAGAAATTTAGTGTTGTTCATAGTTTCTAGTTGTTTGCAGATAATACTATGGAAGGGCTTGAGGGGTGTATCTTTTGTGCACTATGTAAATGCATAGTTACTGTCCTTTCTGCATTTATGATAAGTCTGCTTCTGGAGAGCCGATCAGTTGTGTGTAACATGCACACTTTGATTTCAATCTCCAGTTCATCTACAGTCTTCCCTTTTATCAGAATGTTGGTGTTGTCTACAAATTTTCTGCGTGTCTTGGAAGGAGTTGCTGACTTAAAGTCATTTATAAGCAGCAGAAACAAGAATGGAACTTTGGGACATACCATGTTTAACATTCCGTTTCTCTGACTGATACAAATGTAAATTGTTTCCTTCTTGATATTTAAGTTTCGCTATTTGTTGTCTGTTGTTCAGGTAGGATTGTATCCATTTGTGTTCAAGACCCCTGACACCTACATGTTCCAATTTTGAGAGTAGTAATTTTATTGTTTATGACATCAAAAGCATTCATGATGTCCAACATATAGCAGAGAAGTGATACTTATTGTCTACTGAGGTCAGTGCTTCATTTACAAAATCAAAGATGGCAGGAAACTATACTGTGATTTTAAGAACAGGTTATATTCTTCTATAACATGAACCAGCCTTTTATAAAGTATTTTTTTCCAATATTTTAGAAAAGCCAGACAGTAAAGAGAATTTTTTACCTCTGTCGCTTGATGCTCTTAAACAGTGGCGTCACTTTTGCTATTTTCAACTTTCCAGGGAAAACCCCCGTAGCCAGCGAGGAATTATAAACATTTGCAAATGGTTTTGCTATTACTGCTGACCATTTCTTTAAAATACCATCAGGGATGTTATCAATCCCAGATGAGAATTTTGATTTTAGCCCTCTAACAACATTTGATACTTCTTTCTCATCCACTGGATATAAAAAAGACACTTATTTAAACTTTTGGAACTTATTCTTTCATAGCATTTGGTGAATGCGCTTTGATAAGATTTCTGCTACTTGTGTAAAGCAGGAGTTAAATTGCAACTTTTTTTTTTTAGTCTGATACTTTGGCTGAATTTTCAAGTAGGTCACTATTGTGGTGCTCTTGTTTCTTTTCTTACTATGTCCCATATAGTCTTCATTTTGTTTGCGACACTTTTTACAAAATTCTCATTTGTCAGTTTCTTAGACATTTTAATGACTTCATTTAGGATGTGCTTATATATTGTAAAATAAGCATCAAAATTCTGGCAGTTGTTTTGTTTGTTTTGATACTTTGTATAGAAATCTCTTTTCTAGGTGATATCAGTATACCTGGTTTTGGCCAATTACTTTCCTTATTTTTTTATTTTTTATTTATTTATTTTTTTATTTTTTTATTTTGCATTATTTTCTGTCTTTTGGGCAGGGTCAGGGAACATAGTTGAAAGTAATAGCAGATGTTACTGAAACCATCAGACATTTCATTTGTGGCTGTAATGTTGCAAATTTCTTGCCACTTTTTCCCTAGTTAGAAAATACAGAAAGAAATTTATATTTTGTTCATTGTGGCTCCTAAAAACAGCTGATACTGACTGTTTCAAAAGCAGATAATGATATTTTAGTTGTACAGAAATTATTTATGTATTGTGATCTCCAGAGCCTATACTGAAAGTTGTGTATTGTATTTACATAATGTATTTGAAAATATTTAGTCAATGGTTCACACCGATGTTGCTGTTATCTGTGTTTCTGCTTCTATTTTATGCTTTAAATTAAAAATTAAAATAAGGTTCAAAAGATTAATTTTTTGTTTTGATTGTTTGTGAAAGTTAATATTAAAATCCCTACATACAATGAAATTTTTGCACATTTTTGTTAAGATGTGGAATTATGATTCAAAATTTCATGACTGGGTAGGTACTTGTATATAGCATGTTGGAGCTCTATACAAGCAAATAACAGCAACATTTTCAGCTACCAATTCAACTCCAGGTATCTCTAAAACTCTTTCTTTAGGCATATCGTTTGGAAAAAGGATAGGTGCAAATTATATAGACACACACACACACACACACACACACACACAGTTCTACAGAAATAGCTGCCTAACACAAAATTTTGAGACTCAACATTTTTACTTTTTCCTCTTAAAGCCAATGTTATGTTATGCAAAGTATAGAAACAAATTTTTGTTCAGTCTCTAGAAGAACTTGAAATTCACTTACTCCATTTGTGAGTTACTGCATATTTTGATGTGCACTGAGAAATTTGCAAATAACTTTAGGATTTGAAACTAACTTGTTACATAGTGTGATGGTCTTGCTTCTAGATTGATCATTTTCAAGTTACAGGAGGTGCCATGACCTTTTGTTGCATCTGTTAACTCCTTGTTTGGATCAAATAGAGGTGGTGGAATAGTTTTCCTGGTGCTATTCTTAATCAAACGTTGCTCTAAACCTGATGGATGTGCTGCTCTTTTCCAGATAGTTGTCACTTATCCGTAAGTTTTTCAGCTGGTTTGTCCCAGCCTTTCCCGTTTCTTTGTTTTGAAGCAATAGTTGGTGTTATTGTTGCGATCATTATTGTTGTTCTTGTACTGCTGCTGTTACTGGTAATAACCGTGATTCCAATGATGATGGTTCTACTGTTTCAGATAATTCTTGTTATGGTGGAATTGAGATTGTAGTCTTCACTTTAGGGATGGCTTATTTATAAATTTAATTATTTCAAAACCCATATTTTTTTCCCTCTTATGTTCATGTGGAGACTGTGTTTTATATTGTGCTGTTGGTTGACGGATAACAAATTAATCATGAATGACAAAAAACAGCTTGGATAAACTTCAGACATGCAACAAACAAACTAGGAACCAAACTAACAGCAAAACATGGGTTGTGTAAGAAGGAGTAAACCCCTGTACTAAATTTTTATGGGTATGGCTAGAAGAAAATTTAATGTGGAAGAAACATACAGAAATATTAAACAAAAATTAAGTCACTTTTGTTATGTTCTTAGAATGCTAAAAATTTCCTATAGTACTGATGAAGTATTATGATCATACTTTGCACTCATATGGTCACAGTAAGATATGACACCGTATTTTTGGAGGGATAACAGTGTGGATAAACACAAATTTATGCTTCAAAAGAGAGCGATGTGGGAGAATAATAAAAGGGGTGACACATAGAGAAACACACAAATTTTTTCAACAAAGGAAAAAATAATGACCCTACCATGTATCTGTACTCATGAAAGTATATATTTTCTGAATACACATCAGGAATATTCTGTATTAAGCAATCAAGTCCACAGCTAGAGAATGAGAAATAGAGACAATTTTTCTAGAGAAGTTCACCCAAAATCCACATCCAAAAAAGGGCTCTTTATCAGCCTAAAGTCCTGTTTAGTGTACACCAAAGGAATTTAAAAGAATATGAAAATTCCACATATTAAAAAAAGAACTAAAAATGGTAACTAGAAAGAGCTTTTAAAGCGTCAAGGAATACTTGAGTCATCAACACTTAAAATAGAACAGCTTATTTCCTTAATCATAGAGACCCAAAATGCTGATTTGAAACATAAATTGTATTCATTTATTATTATGATTGCTGTTACATGTACAGTTTCATGTTACATCTAAGAATATTTTTTCTCCAACATAGAATTCTACGTGTTTCATGTCTTGTTATCTATCTAAGATCACATATGACATATCCTATATCATTCTAAAAAGATGAGGCACAAGAATGCTAAATAAATAAATATCATGCAGTTATAATTTTGTGCAAGTTGTGAGAATTTGCTGCTATTAAAGCTCTAAAATTAAAACGATAATTAAATGGACACCCTAGCTGCAAACAGGCATTGATGTACTTCATTAGGGACATGTTGAAAATGTGTGCCCCGACCAGGATTCGAACCCGAGATCTCCTGCTTACATGGCAGATGCTCTATCCATCTGAGCCACCGAGGGCACAGAGGATAGTGCGACTGCAGGGACTTATCCCTTGCACGCTCCCCGTGGGACCCACATTCCCAACATGTCCACACAACTACATTCGTAGTGCGCCTAAGAGATGTTTGCCCATCATACTCATTACTCGTGGCAGATTAATGTACCAAGTCCCGTGCGAGTTCAGGCATAGTGTGTGCGTTTGCACAAGAAAGTCAATGGCCGGGAAGCCATATTTTAACTAGTCCCGTGCGAGTTCGGGCATAGTGTGTGCATTTGCACAAGAAGGTCAATGGCTGGGAAGCCATTGGTACATTAATCTGACACGAGTAATGAGTATGATGGGAAAACATCTCTTAGGCGCACTACGAATGTAGTGGTGTGGACATGTTGGGAATGTGGGTCTCACGAGGAGCGTGCAAGGGATAAGTACCTGCAGTCACGCTATCCTCTGTGCCCTCTGGCGGCTCAGATGAATAGAGCATCTACCATGTAAGCAGGAGATCCCGGGTTTGAGTCCCGGTCGGATCACACATTTTCAACATGTCCCTAATGAAGTACATCAACGCCTGTTTGCAGCTGGGGCGTCCATTTAATTATCGTTTCATTTCTAGCAAAGCTGCATGGTCATCTACAGTAATTGTTCTTTCGGGAACAAATACTATCGTCATGTATAGCTCTAAAATTAGTTGTGCTCCACACACACATCTTGAATTTCCATTGCTCAAAAACGTGTAATCAGAATAATTGCTGGAGCCCATCCACGGTCATCTTGCAGACATCTATTTAAGGATCTAGGGATCCTCACAGTAACCTCACAGTATATATATTCACTTATGAAATTTGTTGTTAAAAATCCAGCCCAGTTCAAAAGTAATAGCAATGTGCACAGCTATAACACCAGGAGAAAGAATGATCTGCACTATGCAGGGTTAAATCTGACTTTGGCACAGAAGGGGGTAAATTATGCTGCCACAAAAATCTTTGGTCACCTACTAAACAGCATCAAAAGCCTGACAGATAGTCAACCAACATTTAAAAATAAATTAATAGAATTTCTAGATGACAACTCCTTCTACTCATTGGCTGAATTTTTAGATATAAATTAAGGGAGGGAAAAAAACTAACTTCAGCATTAGTGTCATGCAATATTTTGTGTAATGTAATATCTTGTACAGACATCTTTCATTAACCTGACACGTTCCACATCATTACGAAGTGTCGTATTCATGATCTATGGAACAAGTATTAATCTAATCTAATCATAAGAAAGCTTGTCAATTTATGCATTTCTATGTTGTTGTTTTTTTGCTGTAGTTTATGCTAAAACTAACTGTCAGCTTACAGAAACTTTGATGGAGGTTTCCCACATACCGAAGAACAATAAAACAAATGCCTGTAGGGACTCAAATGTCAATCTCATGCCCTAACCATCACCACCACCACCCCAGTCAAGAAACTGACAATAAAGCATATTTTGAAAATCAGCCTAAAATGTGTTCAAGCTGTGACCCCTCCAGAACCAAACACTGCCTCTGCAACTGAATCTACTTCTTCATTTTCAATACTTAAAAAGTGGAACAGGGGTGAGGGATCAAATCAAATTGTG
The DNA here is from genome assembly GCF_023897955.1 of Schistocerca gregaria. Classification (NCBI taxonomy): domain Eukaryota; kingdom Metazoa; phylum Arthropoda; class Insecta; order Orthoptera; family Acrididae; genus Schistocerca; species Schistocerca gregaria. The sequence continues at coordinate 542,099,929 of NC_064924.1, forward strand.
AGGGGCATCCCAAATATGCAACCACAAACAAAAATGATATAGAGAGTCCATGATGTGGTTTTTAATAATCAGTGACTAGAGATGTACGAATAGCTGCTGCCTTAATGTATCAAAAGAAACAGTGTTCCACGTCTTATATGAGAAAGCCATTTGCAAGATGACACACATGTTAGAAGCTGACCAAAATCTAGTGCAAATACAAAATTCTCATTAAAGTGTGTGACTCACAACTTGCCCTCACAGCTTCATTTCCATCAGCAATTTCTCTCTTATCTTGGAGACTTGAAGCTGTCCTACACACCTTGTGGGACCAGCAGTCTTGAAAGAAATGATCATTCCATCAGCCCACTAAAGCCAAAGATACTAGGTTCAAATCCCTGTTTGATACATAGTTTTAATCTGCTGGGCAGCTTCTATTTTAATTGTTAGAACATTCATATACAGTATTCTCTGGAATGCAAGAGGGATTCTTCTCAGTAAATATAGCATTTTTTTTTATTATTTATTTATTTATTTATTTATTTATTTATTTTTTGCATGCAGTTGACACTCCCATTGTTCTATTCATTAATGACTTTTCTTGTGACATCTGCAATTTATTCTGGAGTTATTACTAAGCACATTTAAATGCCTTGTGATCTGAAAAACCAGTGTTTATCACTGCAACATCATAATCATATATCTCTTTACCAATAAATATCTGGCATTCTGGTCAGCTGTTGTTTTGCTTCACTGACATCAGGTGGTCTCTTGAACTGTTGATGAGAGACTATAAGAGACTGATAAGGTCATCAGTTGATCCCTTTTAATACTTGTAGTTCTGGAGATTGTACCTAAGTCATCTTGCAAAAAGTGCATATTGGCTGAATCTGAATTTCATTTCTAAGAACTTCTAGATTTTTTAAAAGCAAAGAAAAATTACCCTTTGTTTATCTTTATATAATATAATAATAGGCCCCTTTTCTGTTAGTACAAAAATATATTACCCAAATTCTTTTTCAGTGCACTTTACCTGTTGCAATTTTATAATTTACAGCACTTACTAATACACACTCCACTGCATATTCAAGTTTTCCTGCAGAAGTAGATTATCACTTCAAGATCTGTAATTGTAGCAGTGCATATCTGTATTGCCCTCCATATCTGCCTTTTTTAGATTTATGTGGTGATTGCCAGTACAGTCACTGAGTTACTGATCAGATGATTTTGATCTGCTTGTTGACTCTGCATAACACCAAAATTTCCTATGGAACTTGGCCACACCAGTTGGCAGACTATTTATTTTGAATTTGTCAGATGCTTCTCAGATTTATCCCCTAATCTCCATTTTGGCTTTGTTCAGATTTTGTTTGTCAGTAAGATTTTGACATTGCTGAAGCCGGTGGTGAAGATCTCTATACCTTTGTAACAGCTTTCTAAGACAATTATTAAATTTTGACAGGTCTTCCCTCCCCCTTCCCCCCTCCTTACAAATTTGCTTGTCCTATACTGAACTAAGGTGTATTGTACAGTTCCTTTGAGGTTAATCTACTTAAACTCTGTATCTTCATCCCCAGAGCTGAATATTTGATGTTAACTACTCAGTTACTCTACAGTTTGTTTCCTATCACTCTTTTCAAACAAAACTAATTTCCTGTGTTTCATATTATTCCTTGTAACATCAGTACTCTTTGATTTTATGACAGCCATATGCCTACTGATGCACTCCTCCAAATTAACTGATTCATAAAGTTCAACTGGGTAAGTTACTGAGAGATTTAAGACACTATCCTAATTAGTCTATTGTCTAACTAGCTGCTTGAAGTATTTTTCAGAAAGAAGCTCATAACAGTTTCACATGAATTCCTTCTCTGGCAACAGCAATACCCCATTCTGTACCAGCCAAGTTCAAGTCTCCCTCTATTACATAACATGATGTGGTAACATCCTTGCAATCTTCTCCAAGTTTTATTGGAAGCACTCTTCCACCACCACACCAGTAGCAGATGGTCTGTAAAAGGACCTGTTAACCAAGTATGACCATTCTTTGATTCCTGCTTCCATGTTTTTATATTCAGAAACTGTAGTAACTTCTCTATACATTATCAAGTTGTTCAAGGCTACAAATTTCCTTTCATGATGGGTGTCTATCCTTTGCTGCCACTCACTTCCCATTTTGGACAGCTTTCTGTTCCTGAAGCTAGACATTTTTTATTACCTGCAATAAGTAATACTAATGGTGGGAACTTAATGTGGATGCTCCTGCTGTTTGTTACTGCCATTTAAATGCTTTGAGCTTGTCTGGCCTTCATAGTGAAACTGATCACTAGTCCAACAGGCAAGGCGTCACATGGTACCTCATATGTGTTATCAACACTGGTCAGCACCTCATACAGCTACAAATGTATTAGCAGATAGCTGTGCTCCTGGTACTGCATTCACCTTCTGTCTATAAATCCATCACTCACGTTTGAGAAAGTACAAATCAGTCAGATATTGTCACTGGAGGCTCAATGACAGCAGTGTTTCCAGAGGATTCCAGTAGCATCAGATGTCTCACAGCTTTTGTCACAGGTGCCCCAGTATTGGTGCAGCTTAGCTTGAAGCTGTGTCATCCATGGCAAACACAGTCCCTAGATGTTAATGGAAAGCAGCTAACTCTCAATATGACCACACACAACAAACCCAGTCCTTATCTATTTCCTACTGTGCAAAACTATATAATATAACAAAAATGTATCGGTCAGGAATACAGATGTACTGACCACTTAGTAATGAAAGAAATAGGAAATGCAGGAAATCTCAGGTGAAATGGATACATGAAAAATGAAGAAACTGAAAAAGAAATGATTGTCAGAAAGACTGACTCAACACATGAAGAAACCAAAACAACCTTAGGTGAAGTTAATAGCAAGGGTGGTAACATTAAGAGTTCAGTGGAAATTCCACAGATAAATGCAGAGGAGAGAGTGAATAGGTGGAAAGAGTACAGCTCTTGTGCAGAAAGGTGCACAGTATACTGCTGCATCCATTTTCAATAAGCTGCCACAGGAATTCAAAAATCTTAGCAATAATCAACATGCTTTCAAATCAAAACTGAAGAGTTTCCACATGGGTCACTCCTTCTATTCTACTGAGGAGTTCATTGAAAAATTAAGCTGATTTCTGTGTTATATTGTTGATTGTGTTTACGTAAACTGATGGCTTGACTTTTTTTGGGTTCACAAACATTTTATTTTGTCTGTTATTACTTCTATACTTCTACATTGCAATTTCATGCACTAACACATTCCCTGACATTGGAGATTTGCTCCTCAATTTGGTCCTACAGAACTAGACGTAAATAAATAATTAAATAAAAGTACATTGAGGGCCTCTATGAGAAGGAGGACATATCTGATGACATGGTAGAGGAAGAAACAGGAGTTGATAGGAAGAGATACCATATTCAGTATTAGAATTGGAATTTAGAAGAGCTTTGTAACTGTAATTGTAATTTTATGTATCCTGTAGATCATACATTGTGTGGAGAGATGCACATGATGATATTGGACAAGATTTGGACTTGGAATACTTACAATCAAATAAGGCTGAAGGGATGGATAACATTCCATCAGAATTTCTAAAACCAGAGTGGAAGTAGCAAAAAACAATTACACCATCAAAAAAAGTTTTGCATCACCTCAATTCTGAGGTTTCCAGAACCTGTACATAAAATTGGAATAGATATGAACACAAACTCATTTCTGCCCTTTTTATTGCTCATGAAAACCACACATAGAATGTTGTACCACCATACAGTGAGACCTTCAGAGGTGGTGGTCCAGATTGCTGTACACACCGGTACCTCTAATACCCAGTAGTACATCCTCTTGCATTGATGAATTCCTCTATTCATCATGGCATACTATCCACAAGTTCATCAAGGCACTGTTGGTCCAGATTGTCCCACTCCTTAACAGCGATTTGGCATAGGTCTGTCAGAGAGGTTGGTGGATCACATTGTCCATAAACAGCCCTTTTAAACTTATCCCAGGCATGTCCAATAGGGTTCATGTCTGGAGAACATACTGACTCTAGTCGAGCAATGTTGTTATTCTGAAGGAAGTCATTCACAAGATGTGCATGATGGGGGCATGAATTGTTGTCCATGAAGATGAATGCCTCACCAATATGCTGCCGATGTGATTGCACTATCGGCTGGAGGATGGCATTCACATATCATACAGCCTTTACAGCACCTTCCATGATCACCAGCGGTGTACGTCAGCCCCATATATTGCCACCCCAAAAGAGTGGGGAACCTCCACCTTGCTGCACTTTCTGGACAGTGCGTCTAAGTTGTTCAGCCTAACCTGGTTGCCTCCAGACACGTCTCCCAAGGATTGTCTGGTTGAAGGCATATGCAACACTCATTGGTAAATAGAACATGATATCAGTCCTGATGGCCCATTCAGAATGTCGTTGGACCCATCTGTACCACTCTGCATGGTGTCATGGTTACAAAGATTGGAAATTCAATTGTGCATCATGCAACCCATTGTGCAGTTTTAGTCGTAACATGGTGTCCTGTGGCTGCACAAAAAGCATTATTCAACATTGTGTCAGGATTCCTCTGAGCCATAATCCATAGGTAGTGGTCACTCACTGCAGTAGTAGCCCATGTGTGGCCTGAGCGAGGCCTGTCATCAACAGTTCCTGTCTCACTGTATCTCCTACATGCTCGAACAACACTGCTATGGTTCACTCTGAGATGCCTGGACTCTTTCCTTGTTGAGAACCCTTTCTGGCACAAAGTAACAATGTGGACATGATCAAACCACAGTATTGACCGTCTAGACATGGTTGTACTTCAGACAACACAAGCCGTGTACCTCCTTCCTGGTGGAATGACTGGAACTGATTGGCTGTCAGACCCCCTACATCTACTAGGCTCTGCTCATGCATAGTTGTATCCATCTTTGGGCATGTTTAGTGACATCTCTGAACAGTCAAAGGGACTGTGTCTTTGATAAACATCCACAGTGAACATCTACCTTTAGGATTTCTGGGAACTGTGGTGATGCAAAACTTTTTTTGATGTGTGCATTTACATTGGTCTGTAGAATGTATGACACTGGTGATATACCACCAGACTTTTGGAGAAACATCATCCACACAATTCCCAAGGTTGCAAGACCTGACAAGTGTGAGAATTATTGCACAATCAGCTTGACAGTTCATGCATCCAAGTTGCTGTCAAGGATAGTATACAGAAAAAAGGAAAAGAAAATTGAGGATCTGTTATATAATGACCAGTTTGGCTTAGGTAAGGTAAAGGAACCAAAGAGGCAATTCTGATGTAGCAGTTGATAATGGAAGCAAGACTGAAGAAAAATTAAGACTTTTCATATTTTCTGTCAACCTGGAGAAAGTGTTCAACATTGTAAAATGGTACAAGATGTTTGAAATCCAGATAAAAATAGGGGTAAGCTATAGGTAAGAGGGATAATACAATGTGGACAATAAAAAATAGCAATAAGCTACAGGTAAAGATGGATAATACACAATTGTTAATGCATCAGGATTGGCCAGGAGGCGCTGAGGCTGAATGGGCTGCCACCAAAGAGAGCAGGAGAGGAGAACATCTGGTCGGGTCGGAAGCTACCAGGAGAAGAGAGCGGACACCGTGTCTGCTCCTAGCAGCTGGCCACGGTTCCACTCCCACATGACTGCCGCCAACCCTTCCTATTGTACAGCCAAGTTGTAGTTTGGTAGTGTCACCTTGTCAGCAGCATGTGAGATTAGCTGCTGATGGTTCAACACGTGAGTTTCAAAGTGGTTGTGTCCAGTTTTGAGCAATGTGACTGATATGCTGCAACTTGCCGCCAGGCAGAAGGCACTGGCGAACATCAAGTGAAAAATAAAAATCAAATTTCATATTATTAAATCCATTTAGTAACAGCCCCCACTGTACACCCTTCTCCCCCCCAGGTGCAGGAGTGAAAAAGGGGAGGGGGACCGATTGACAGTTACTATGGGGCTCCTGTGAAGGACAGCCTTACATAATTTTAACAATAAATTTTGGATTTTTTAAAATTTGCATTGAAAAAATTAGAATAAAGTAGAAATGAAATATTGCGTGGCAAAATTTTGGCAATGGCGGATGGTGTGGTGGTGGTTTGAGGCACTGTGAATGGCGGCACAAGGTGCTGCAATCAGCTGTTGGTGCTGGCAGCAGCAAAGGTCACTGGCCGTGGTGGGCACTGAAACTTATGCTGGAGCATATAAGTGGGGTGTTCCAGAAGGGATGATGCACAGATCACAAGGGGCGAAAGGGGGTTAACATTTTGCATCACTTCACACACATAAGCACTGCATCACTTACTTCCTTACTTCTAGAGGAGGGTCATGCTCCCTTTTGATTTTTTTTTTTTTTTTTTTTTTTTTTTTTTGGGTGGATTTTAATTATATTTTAATTATTTACCATTTATTCTCTATCCACATGGTACTCATACCATCATTATTTTTCTACGTTATGGGGCAACAAGGAACATTCCTGATCCCATTACAAGACTTAAGTGTGATATTCCCCATGAGGTTGCTGTCCAGGGGCAACCAAAGTCAATTTCTAAATGCTACCCATAGGGATCAACCAATTAGGATAATTATTAAACGGGTACATACAGAACTGGGAATAACTACATGACTGAGGTGGTGTCAATCTGTGATATGTGGGTGGCAAGGGCTAGCATAATCTGCCCTGGTTCTTTGTTTATCAGGTCAGTTAAAGACTGGACCAGCTGGGAATGAGAGTGATTGGGGAGAGATGGCCAATTGTCAGGTGACAGTAGTACCATCAGTTGCTCTGGTAAATGCCACAGGAGAGGAGCTACCATTAAGTAACACACGGTAGGACTGGGTTGCTCGAAAGTATTCATAACACATGATAGTGGCTGTTACTGGGTGGGTTACAGTGTATAAAATGCTGTTGCCTATAGCAACGATCTAATCTTGTTAGCTCCAGCTGGTAGTTATGTTACAAATGGGAAGTATTACAGTAGATGAAAAAATAGTAAGTAATTACCTGAGGTGGTAGTGACAGATAAAAAGTCGATGGTTAACTTAAATGCCAAATGTGCGCTATGTCACTGGGCAGGCCAAACTGGCAATTCCAAAGAACAGAAGAGGTATAAGTTGGTGGAGATAGGGTAATGGGGGTTAGTAGGGGAGGGGGGGGGGGGGTATGGTCATGCTGAAACGAGGCTTACTCATCATGAGTGCAAAAATGTGGGGTTGCATAAATAGGTGGAATTCATAGTATTTAGTGTTTTTGTAAGTGATTTGCTGAATAAGAAGCTTTAGTAATGGGTGTTGTGGCTTAGGAGGAAAAGGGATTTGGCCAATGGGAAAAATCATACTGCATTTAGCGCAGTTTTTTCTGGGTATATTCGCCGACAGCTGTCTGCAATCGCAACGCCAGGGTAGCCTGACATATTGAGCATTTAGGCCAAGTGGCCCACCAGTGGCGAACCAGAAGGGAGCTCATGTTAAAGAATAGGGAATTGGGTATAATTGGGAACAAGTTCAGGTAACGGGTTTCAAAATAAGATTGATTCAGTGGTGATATATCCACTAATCGCAGGGTACAGAGATACGAGATCAGACACACACGTCTACTGGGTGATCGGATACTTGCTCAGAAGACTAGCCAAGAAACAGGTTTTCCCCTATGGTAATACCTCAGAAAGTAGCTAATGGGCCACTGCAATCAAGGGAGGACTAATACCTTTATAAAACGGCTGGAAAAGCATGTCTAATATACAGTGTTATATTAGCTTTTGTGTTCCTACCAGAAGGCTGTGCTAAGCTACCCTTCCCTGACAAAAGAAAGGAAGAAAAACAGAATAGGGACATTAGCAGGAGGGTAAGAGAAAGAGGGGAGGACAAAAGAGAGTATCTGCAGCAACTGATATGACAGTGGGGCGCACTGTCCACAGGGACTTCCACAACAGAATCGGTCGCCTACCACTGGCCTTGCGGGAGAGTAAGGAACTGAGTCAACGTTATTTGGCCTCTACTAAACTGAGTTTACCATGGGTCAAAACAGGTCTGGTCTTAGTTAAATGGCAGTGAATTGACTACATAGTGCCATGGGGGGGGGGGGGGGGGATTTCCTTAGAAACAGACACAAGATAGATGGGGCACAGGTGTGAATCACTTGTGATGTAACCACCGTGTAGCAAATTTGCTCATGGGTGCAAGTAATTACTAATACTAAATGAAGATGGGTGGTGGAATTTTTGAGAAAACTTCCCTAGAGGCTTGTGAGTCATACAGTAAAATCAGTGACAAACCACGTCCTAGCTGGTTTGTAGGTGGGGCATCTCATTGCCCAAGACTATGAAACTTGCATAGCCTCGACAGTAGGAAGTGTTAATATGAGAGGAAAGTGTTAAATATTCGGGGCTGCTAGTGTGTGAATGTATGTTTGTGTTAACGGTCGAAAAACTGCTCTGCTTAAGTCCTATGCCAGGGAAAAGTAGAGGGAAGCAGTGCTGTAAAACAGCTCTGCTTAGCCCTCATGCCAGAGAAAAGTAGGGGGCAGGTGGGGATGAAGCCATATTGTTGCAGTTGTATCATCACTAAGTAAGTCTGTAACTAGATGGTACAGACAAGTTTCCATATAAGGGCCTTGGATTGGAATGGGTGGCTAGCCTAATGGCAGGCAGGGTGCAGGATGAGTGCTGCTAGAGGAGCCCAGTCACCAGCTGAATGTGATGACAATGGAGAGCTTCTGACTTTATTAGCCATGTTGGAATATAAAAGGCATCCTTCCTCCTCCCTTTGGGGGGGAGGGAGTGATGCATAGATAAAGAGATAGGTGGGCAATCGGTTTACGAAAGCAAAAACTGAAAGAATAAATCGATTAGCTGGGCACTCTGTGGGCACTAACCGCAACGTGTAAGGCACATGGCCCTGGAGGAGGGAGGTACAAAGTAATGATAGAGTCTGGAACAAATAAACGAGTGACTCAAAGTAATGGTAGTAACCCAGTGCAATGCATGGGCGAGGAAGGCACTGTGCTCTGTTCCAAAGGGCAATTACGTCTCGTGGGGGTTAACTACTACAAAACACCCAAAATCCCTGAAGTAACAGGGTGAGCTACAAAAAAGGGGGCATGAACTACTGCGACATTTTACAATAAAGCTTTTATTCATTTGCGTGGAAATCTCTTGTTAACTAAGTTTTCAACAAGATAACGCATTACTGCTCTTGGGAGATTACGTCACATCATCTGTGCTAATCATCAACAATCTAGTGCTTATTTCAGTGGGTGCTTCAATCATATTATGTCATGGGTGTGTTTGTTTGGACAAACAAATGAGTGTCTTTCACTTCCTAAACGCACGTCGGGGCACGGTACCCAAATGGTACCAGTGGCGACTTCCGTGCTCCCTCGTAACAGCTTCACTTCATCAATAAATTACTTTTTAAGAAGTAGGGTAAACAATAATGAAACCTGTATTCGTCTGGGTGAAGTCTTAAATGTGAAACATGCACATGGGGTGCTAACTACTATTCTTCAGTTACTTGGGTGAAACTTTATTACTTTTTACTACCACAAAATCTGTCTCACTGCTCTACAGCAAGAAGGTAGCACACTTCTTCTCATCTTCAGGGGTGCATTCAACTCTTCTCTATTGGGTTATTTTATATAACTTGGGTGCTTTACTCTCTTCTAAACATACCAGTCCGGCTCCAAGCATGAACATGGTGCATAATAGGATTCCTGAATCGCTATCTCATAAAGTCATGTATCACAACTGAAGGGGAATCTTATGTAATTGGAATGTAGCTGTAGTGCAAAATATCTACAATCCAGGACTGTGGTGGGTCTTACATACTGGAGTCATAAATATAAAATACATTTATGCAACACCAATGGCATACATTATAAAAAAACATGCATGACATAACATATATGATATATGAAGAGCGTTTCTGCACAGGAAAATGACTATGAAATGCTTAAACCTAACATAAAACCATAAGGGGAGAAAAATACAAGTTATTGGGTATCAATTATTAATCAGCTTACAACTGGCAACTCATAGTCGGTCAGACATAACTCAACACTTCTAATCATACAAAATGCACATAATACTGAGCCTCTGATATGTATCTGGGTGGAGAAGAAAGGGTTAGGTCTCTTATTGGTGGAGAAGCACGTATGGTAAGTATTTTTAGGGTGCTGCCAAAACTGAGTGGTAAAACAATTTATCAAACCCAGCACATGGTGAAGCAGGTAGTGTTATAAAACTGGCGAGAGACACAGGCAAACGTGCTGCAACAGCGGCAGGTTTCAAGTTAATGCTGAGATTGTGAAGCAGCAGCACAGCGAGTGCAGCACTGAGATAGCAGAACAGCTCCAGCATGTTCTAAATGAATGACTCCTTGGTGTGTTTGAATTAACCATTTACAAAATGCAGTTCACATAAATTAGTAATATTAGAGTGGCTTTAGTGATTGTTGCAAATAGTATTCCAACTCCTTTCTCCAATGAATAGATATATATGGGCTGAATAGGCTGTGATGAGCACATAATGGTGAAGCCATTTATGAATTTGGGAAAGGAGCAGGTAGTTGGTTCTTAAGATGCATCAAATGAGACGGAAGGTGGTAAGGTGGGACTATACTTCATAGGAGGCCACCAAACTAAATGATGGTGCACTGGAAGACACCCCATAATGGCGTTCTTCATTATTGCAATGTTTTTCCACTTCCTGTCCATCAGCTGGAGGTTGCTTGCTTCCAAACTCCCCTCAGAATTATAGTCTAGTCAGCAGACATGTTAAGGGCTTAGGTGTGCAAATAAGTCTACATATGGGACCTCAAGGTTTTGAAGTTAGCCAATTATTGAGATGGAAGGATGGAAGAAATCACATTTGAAATAGTTATTACGTAAGACAATGGTAAAGTTCTGTGGTAAGTTGCTATTAATTGGTTGATAGTGGAGATAGTATGTTTTAATACGCATAAGGTATGTGGCAGGCAGATGCACGGTCAGTGCGCGGAAAGAGGGGCAGGGGGGAGGGGAGGGGGGGATCAGGCAGTGACAGCCGGCATGACTAGTGGGATGGTGCATGTTGGGGAGTGGAGGGGAAGTAGCAGTAGTGTCAGGTGTTTGAAATGACTCCACCCTGCACAAAATGGCTGCTGTACGCACAACTCCCAGTTGACGAGTTGACAAATGACTCTGACAGGCAGAGCACATGTGTTTACCAGTATCAGTGTTCAAATGGGTAAATTACTTAACACAATCACTTCTTTATACACTATTCTTATTTAGAATTAACTGTATTGATACTGAACATAGAGCTGCTGTCCGACCATTAGGCAGGTCATAACACATAAATAACATAAATAAAAATAACATAAGTAAAATACTGGTTAGAACTAGGAGTTAATTAGGCTAGGCCAGCATTGCAGAACAGGCTGGGTGGGTAAAGCACTGATAATCTCTTTCAGAGAGGGGGGCTAGGATGACATCTTAGTTATGGGAGCATAAAATACATATTGTATGGGTAGAATGTTCATCTGCAATCGAAAATAATAAGGTGGTTACTTGAGCCTTGTTACTTTTTATTTTGGTTGATAAAACTGGGAATAAAATTATAAATAATGTAGCAACCAATCATGGAAACATAATTTATTTATCTTGCAGCAAATCAATTTTGGCTGATATCAGTCATCATCGTTGCATTTTTCTAGCTGATACAAGCCATAAGTTGAAGTACTGTCCTTGGCAGATTTCTATCATGATCAGTGTTAAGATTCACTGATGGAAATGGAAATGAGCATTTGGCATGATTGGCCAGGAGGCCCCTTGAGGGGCAGGTCCGGCCACCTTGGTGCAGGTCTTATTACATTTGATGCCACATTGGGCAACCTGGATGAAATGATGATGAAGACAGCACAACACCCTGTCCTGAGCAGAGACAATCCCCTACTGGGTATCGAACTTGGGCCCATAGGAAGCAATCGGTTATGCTGACCACTCACAAAAATAAACATTGCACATTCCCAAATGAGCATTAACTTCCTGTACACAAATGCAAAGCACACAGACAGACTAGAGCTCATAAGTTTTGTACGTTTACACTATAATGAGCGAAAACATTAACCTCATATGAGAATGCACTCCTTATATATTCTGTCAAGCTTTTGAATCAGTTCGTGTTGTATATTTCTTCACAAATTTAGATTCAGCATCATTCTGAAAGGTTTTATTATTATTATTATTATTTTGCACCAGCTGCAATTTACCTTCTTTTGTTTTTTTTATTCACAAGATAAATAAATTAAATTGTAGCTACTTTGGAATAGAAGATGTCTCTTTCCAAATTTATTAACCTCAACATAGAGAATTTATTAATTCTGATAACTAATAATTTTGACATAGACTGGTATCCTCTTTAACAAAAGAAATGAAATTTTGTAATGAAGTTAAACAAAATACATTACTGTAAATTTTTCTATATGTTAGATAAATGTACTGTATGCCTAAGATAGCAGTAACACCTTAGTTCTTCACATATTCTGATTCTTATTAACAGCTGAGCAGAAATGAAAATTTATTTCATTACTATATTTCATTTTTTACAGGTTGAAGTACCATGCAATATGCCATTTAATACATTTATTTTAGTTGATGGCACTAGCAGTGAAGTAAAAGCATTTCCATTGTTGCATGAGACTGATACAAGATCTGAACTCTACAAACTATCTGCTGATGAACCAACTAGCCAGCAATTACCACATAATCTTATGGCTTATATCAGATGCCAGTGCTCAGATTTCCTTGTGCCTTTTTTCCCTTTGCCATATGCAAATGACTCATTTCATCTAGAAGCTTTAAATGGAGAAAATTTTCAGGAAGATATCCCTGCTATAACATACAGAATCATAGATTTCATCAAACTACAAGCTGGATTGCAAGAAACTTCAGGCATTCGAAGAAAGAAGCAGAGGTAAACCACACAATTCATTGCTCATAACGTACTGTACTTTAGTTATTGGTACTTTTTATAAAATTAGAGACATAGTTTATAAATGTGCTGCTAAAAGTGATATGATCTCTTACAAATCGTGACCAAGTGATACTCAGCTAAAACCAACACAGAATTGTTAAATGTGGACATCAGTGTTACCATGTAAAACAGAAGGTTCCTCTATCAAAATCTGAACAAAAGAGAAAAGTCATAGAAAAAAGGTCACTTAAAAAGATGGAAAAATAAGCCGTTACTTTGATTGAATTTCTTTGTGGAGAGTAATTATTTTTAGTGTCAGTGTCTTGTGCCTAGTGTAAACATCATCTAAATACCACCACATTTCAGTTTTCAGTTGTTGCTTTCATGTCTTTTATCTTTTAGTTCAAGTTCTTAATAGTACAGATTTGCATTTGAGACAATGATTCTCATGACTACATGCTCTTTTAATGTTTTCTTGCCACATCAGATTGGAGTACAAGCTTAATATTTCTACAGTAATCTCCACTGTCTTTATCAGGAACAACTGACTGCCACAACTGCTAATTAATAAGTAGCCTACAGTTGGTTGACATACATCTTCTTGCTGCAGGAGGCTGTTTCAGTGTCAGTGATGATTACTGCTCTCATTGGAACATAAAATGCTCATTGAATTTGTATGTGGTTTCTCAGATTAGAGAGCCCATGCATTATTCAGATTAAAGCAGTTGTCCCAGTTGTAATTATTATTGTATCTTCTGATGATCACTTGCTCTCTGTGCTCAGCAGCTGCTGACTTTTCTGTATCTTAACTTTCTGTGTGCTCTTGGAGTTCAGCATAACATTCAGAAACTGTACAGAATGATTGATTGATATAATTTCTGGAGTTCAGCATAACATTCAGAAACTGTACAGAGTGATTGATTGATATAACACTTTAAACTAATTTATTACGTTAATTATAGTGCTCTGCAAGCGTACCATTAAAGGTTTTTGTCTTACTCGCGTATTTTCACAGTAATCACGTAAAGTTCGTTTTGTTTACATATCGCGGCCAGGCCGAACTTTTGAGTTTTCAGATTAAACTTCATACCGCAATCTTAAGTGCATTTACTGATAGTTTAGTGTGCTAAATACGTTTGCTGCCCCTTTATATCTGTAGAGTATCGTCATCTCTTAAGTAATTTCCAGTAAAAAACTTCTGAACCACTGTTTACATAGTCGCGAGTAGGCCTAATTTTTCGTACACCTATTTTCATTGTTTTCCGGTAACTTAATTGTCTTTCTGTCACTAAAATCGATTTGTACCATGAGTGTAAAGTGCCTGACATGCCGTAGGATCGTTAGCTCCGGGGTCTGGTGTGATGGATGTAGTAACTTTTTTCATTGGGGCGACTGTAGTGGCGTGGGAATTGGGAAAATGAGCGAGACTCATCAGTGGTTCTGTAGGCTATGCAGTAGAGATAGGAAGATTGTGGAACAGGAGGGGAAAATTGCTGCCCTTCAGGCTGAGTTAGATGAGGCTAGGCGAGAACTGGGCAGGTTAAGGGGGGAGAAGGGTAAACAGGGGTGGGAAGTGGCAACAGGCATGAGGAACAGGCCAAGAAATTCTTCTGACAGCTTTGTTATTAATGTACAAAATAGGTTTGACCTGTTGCCTCAGTCAGAAACTGATGAGCCTCTCACAGAAGTAGATGTAGACAGGGCTCAACAAGCTTTCAGCAGCAAATTGATTAAGAATGTAGGGAAGTCTGCAAAGAGAAAGAAAGTCTTGTTGCTAGGTAGTTCGCATGCTAGGGGTGTGGGCCAACTTCTGCAGGATGAATTAGGGTTGGATTACCAGGTCACAAGTTTTTTCAAACCTAGTGCTGAACTTGGGCAGGTTACAGAGGATTTAGGTTCACTATGTAAAGGTTTTACTAAGGAAGACACCGTGGTTATTGTGGGTGGGCCGGGCAACAGTATTGACAGAGATCCGGGGTACAGCATAAAGTGTGACCTGGCAAAGATTGCATCGGCATCGAATCATACAAGTGTTGGGTTTGTGTCGGTTCTGGAGCACCACGACCGACCTCATTTGACCTCTTCTGTCAGGAGAGTTAATTTGGAGTTGGAACGGCTACTTGGATCTGGTGCAGGGTCACACATTGGTGTGGTTCCTGTTGATTCACTCTGTAGGTGGGACTATACTAGACATGGCCTACACCTCAACAGGAAAGGGAAGAATAAACTGGCTGGGCTAATAGCAGGAAATTTAAAGGGGGGAGGAACTACATCTCATGGTGGAAACTCTTTTTTAGTGTAAGATCAGTGTCCAGTGGGAAACTCAGCCAGGCAAGTACTAAAGATGTTAAAAATGTTCAAGATACTCACAAAAGTAAAGTGAAAAATAATGTTAGTATATTTCATCAAAATATTGGGGGATTGAAAATAAAAGTACTAAAGATGTTAAAAAAGTTCAAGATACTCACAAAAGTAAAGTGAAAAATACTGTTAGTATATTTCATCAAAATATTGGGGGATTGAATAATAAAATTGATGAGCTTCTGCTTTGTTTAGAAGATATAGAAACCAAGAATGTAACAGATATACTATGCCTGTCTGAGCATCACATTGTCACTGATATGCAAAAGGTTAGCATCAATGGGTACAAATTAGCTGCACATGTAAGTAGAGATAATATGATGAGAGGAGGAGTTGCCATATATGTCAAAAGCTTCCACAGTGCAAAAAATTTAGAAACTAAGAAATTTTGTGTAGAGCAACATGTGCCACTGAACTTAAACTAAATGATGGCACTTTCATAATTGTAACAGTGTATAGGTCCCCCTCAGGGAATTTCCAGCTATTTCTAGATAACTTGGTTGCTTTGTTGTGCTATCTGTCAGACAGGGGAAGCAAATTATCATTTGTGGGGATTTCAATGTTGATTCCCTGAAAGAGTGTAATAGGAAGAATGACTTTTTAGTATTACTCAGTTCTTTCAATTTGAGCTCCGTCATTGATTTTCCTACTCGGATAACAAAGAACAGCAGTACATTGATAGATAACTTTTTTATAGACCAAGATAAGTTTAAGGACATAAATGCTTATCCTGTTGAGAATGGTCTTTCAGATCATAGTGCACAGCTTGTTACAGTACATGACATAGCTCCATGCAGTATAATAAATCAGACTTTCAAAGCAGTGCGTTCAATTAACAATATAAATATTGCAAACTTTAGGGAAAGCCTACAGCAGCTAGACTGGGATGAAGTGTATAAGTAACCCGATGCAAACTTGAAATATAACTTATTTCACAATACATTTTTAAGGGTATTTGAAAATTGTTTTCCCAAGAAAATAGTTAAACATAATTCCAAGAAAACATATAAAAAACCTTGGCTAACTAAAGGAATAAGAATATCTTGCAACCGTAAAAGAGAACTGTATCTAACAGCAAGAGGGAGTACTGACCCCGAAATTGTTCAATATTATAAAAACTATTGTGCGGTACTAAGAAAAGTTATTAAAAAGTCCAGAAGCATGTGTATCATGTCTGAGATCAGTAACTCTGATAATAAAATTAAAGCAATTTGGAATATTATTGAAAGGGAAACAGGGCAACCAAGAGCACAGGAAGACTTTAGTGCAATAAAACTGAATGACAAGTGCACTAACAAACAATCAGAAATTGAAAATATTTTGAATAATCATTTTTTAAATGTTGTGGAGAAAATAGGATCTAGATCTTCACTAGAAGAGGCAAGGCTATTAATAGAAGGGGCCATACCTGCGCAGTTTGAAACAACTGTAATTCCACCAACCTCTCCCTCTGAAATCAGTAAAATAATAAACTCACTGAAAAGTAAAAGCTCTTACGGAATTGATTGCATTTCCAGCAAAGTACTTAAAGCTTGTTCCCCACAGATAAGTAGGATTCTCAGCCACGTATGTAATAGCTCTTTGGAGCAGGGTGTTTTCCCTGATAGACTGAAATATGCCATTGTAAAACCATTGCATAAAAAGGGGGATACATTGGATGTCAACAACTACCACCCAATCTCTCTTCTGAAAGCGCTATCAAAAATTTTTGAGAAAGTAATGTATTCAAGAGTAGCCTCCCATATTTGTAAAAATAAAGTACTAACAAAATGTCAGTTTGGTTTTCAGAAAGGCTTTTCAACAGAAAATGCTATATATGCTTTCACTGATCAAATATTAAATGCTCTGAATAACCGGACATCACCCATTGGTATTTTTTGTGATCTCTCAAAGGCCTTTGATTGTGTAAATCATGGAATTCTTTTAGATAAGCTAAATCATTATGGTTTGAGTGGGGCAGTGCACAAATAGTTTAATTCATACTCAACTGGAAGAATGCAGAAAGTTGAAATAAGTGGTTCGTGTAATGTTAAAACAACAGCTGATTCCTCAAACTGGGGTGCTATCAAGCACGGGGTCCCACAGGGTTCGGTCTTAGGTCCTTTACTGTTCTTGATATACATTAATGACTTACCATTCCACATTGATGAAGATGCAAAGTTAGTTCTTTTTGCTGGTGATACAAGTATAGTAATAACATCCAAAAACCAAGAACTAAGTGATGTAATTGTAAATGATGTTTTTCACAAAATTATTAAGTGGTTCCCAGCAAACGGACTCTCTTTAAATTTTGATAAAACACAGTATATACAGTTCCGTACAGTAAATGGCAGAACTCCAGTAATAAATATAGAATTTGAACAGAAGTCTGTAGCTAAGGTAGAATTTTCAAAATTTTTAGGTGTGTCCATTGATGAGAGGTTAAACTGGAAGCAACACATTGATGGTCTGCTGAAACGTCTGAGTTCAGCTACGTATGCTATTAGGGTTATTGCAAATTTTGGTGATAAGAATCTCAGTAAATTAGCTTACTATGCCTACTTTCATTCACTGCTTTCGTATGGCATCATATTCTGGGGTAATTCATCGTTGAGTAGAAAAGTATTCATTGCACAAAAACGTGTAATCAGAATAATTGCTGGAGCCCACCCACGGTCATCCTGCAGACATCTATTTAAGGATCTAGGGATCCTCACAGTAACCTCACAGTATATATATTCCCTTATGAAATTTGTTGATAATAATCCAACCCAATTCAAAAGTAATAGCAGTGTGCATACCTATAACACCAGGAGAAAGGATGATCTTCACTATGCAGGGTTAAATCTGACTTTGGCACAGAAAGGGGTAAATTATGCTGCCACAAAAGTCTTTGGGCACCTACCAAACAGCATCAAAAGCCTGACAGATAGCCAAGTAACATTTAAAAATAAATTAAAAGAATTTCTAGATGACAACTCCTTCTACTCATTGGCTGAATTTTTAGATATAAACTAAGTAAAAAAAAAAAAAAAAAAAAAAAGAAAAAAAAAAAAAAAACTTAATCATTAGTGTCATGCAATATTTTGTGTAATGTAATTTCTTGTACAGACATCTTTTATTAACCTGACACGTTCCACATCATTACGAAGTGTCGTATTCATGATCTATGGAACAAGTATTAATCTAATCTAATCTAATCTGTGCACTGGCAAAGGTTGTTACAAATGCCAGGGACCCTAAGGCCAAGACTGTCTTTCATTTGGCACAACATCTCTCTTATTTTCATGTGTGGAAAATGGTGTCATACCATGGTTAGGTAGTTTGAACATCATAGACTTGAGTGCCATTACTTAAATTTGTCTGCCTATGTACAGTGCAGTGCCTGCTTAGAAGCTTGCATTTGTGCTTGTTTGGAAGAATCTCTTTGTTTGTAGTTAATATTTTCAATGGTGTAGCTTTGCTCTACCTGCAGAAACTAAATTATGTACTTCCACCTCTTGTTACAGTTGTATCCCTGTTGGCTTCAGTTCATCTCTATTGCTTCCATTCTTACTTTTCTATTATTAGATAACTGTATTTGGCAAATGATGGATGGGGGACAGTGCTACAATGCTTACTGTATGTTTGTTTTTGTTGTTGTTGTGGCCTTCAGTGCTGAGACTGGTTTGATGCAGCTGTCCATGCTACTCTATCCTGTGCAAGCTTCTTCATCTCCCAGTAACTACTGCAACCTACATCCTTCTGAATCTGTGTAGTGTATTCATCTCTTGGTCTCCTTCTACGGTTTTTACCCTCCACACTGCCCTCCAGTACTAAACTGGTGATCCCTTGATGCCTCAGAACATGTCCTACCAATCGATCCCTTCTGCTGGTCAAGTTGTGCCACAAACTCCTCTTCTCCCCAATTCTATTCAATACCTCCTCATTAGTTATGTTATCTACCCATCTAATCTTCAGCATTCTTCTGTAGCACCATATTTCAAATGCATCTATTCTATTCATGTCCAAACTGTTTATCGTCCATGTTTCACTTCCATACATGGCTACACTCCATACAAATACTTTCAGAAATGACTTCCTGACACTTAAAACTATACTTGATGTTAACAAATTTCTCTTCTTCAGAAACGCTTTCCTTGCCATTGCCAGTCTACCTTTTATTTCATCTCTACTTTGACCATCATCAATTATTTTGCTCCATAAATAGCAAAACTCCTTTACTATTTTAAGTGTCTCATTTCTTAATCTAATTCCCTCAGCATCACCCGACTTAATTCGACTACATTCCATTATCCTAGTTTTGCTTTTGTTGGCGTTCATCTTTTATCCTCCTTTCAAGACACTTTCTATTCCGTTCAACTGCTCTTCCAGGTCCTTTGTTGTCTCTGACATAATTACAATGTCATCAGCGAACCTCAAAGTTTTTATTTCTTCTCCATGGATTTTAATACCTACTCCAAATTTTTCTTTTGTTCCCTTTACTGCTTGCTCAAAATACAGATTGAATAACATTGGGGATAGGCAACAAGCCTGTCTCACTCTCTTCCCGACCACTGCTTCCCTTTCATGCCCCTTCACTCATATAACTGCCATCTGGTTTCTGTACAAATTGTAAATAGCCTTTTGCTCCCAGTATGTTACCCCTGCCACCTTGCGAATTTGAAAGAGAATATTCCAGTCAACATTGTCAAAAGATTTCTCTAAGTCTACAAATGGTAGAAACGTAAGTTTGCCTTTCCTTAATATATTTTCTAATATGAGTCTTATGGTCAGTATTGCCTCACGTGTTCCAACATTTCTACGGAATCCAAATTTATCTTCCCCGAAGTCAGTTTCTAACAGTTTTTCCATTCGTCTTTAAAGAATTGGTGTTAGTATTTTGTAGCCGTGGCTTATTAAACTGATACTTTGGTAATTTTCACATCTGTCAACACCTGCTCTCTTTGGAAATGGAATTATTATATTCTTCTTGAAGTCTGAGGGTATTTCGCCTGTCTCATACATCTTTCTCACCAAGTGGTAGAGTTTTGTCAAGACTGGCTCTCCCAAGGCTGTCAGTAGTTCTAATGAAATGTTGTTTACTCCCGGGGCCTTGTTTTGACTCAGGTCTTCCAGTGCTGTGTCAAACTCTTCACTCAGTATCATATCTCCCATTTCATATTTGTCTACATCCTATTCCATTTCCGTAATATTGTCCTCAAGTATATCACCCTTGTATAGACCCTCTATATACTTCTTCCACCTTTCTGCAATCCCTTCTTTGCTTAGAACTGGGTTCCCGTCTGAGCTATTGATATTCATACAAGTGTTTCTCTTTTCTCCAAAGGTCTCTTTAATTTTCCTGTAGGCAGTATCTATCTTACTCCCAGTGAGATAAGCCTCTACATCCTTACATTTGTCCTCTAGCCATCCCTGCTTAGCCATTTTGCACTTCCTATCAATCTCATTTTTGAGAAATTTATATTTCTTTTTGCCTGCTTCATTTACTGCATTTTTATATTTTCTCCTTTCATCAGTTCAATTCCTTATTTCTTCTGTTACCCAAGGATTTCTACTAGCCCTCGTCTTTTTACCTACTTGATCCTCTGCTGCCTTCACTACTTCATCACTCAGAGCTACCCATTCTTCTTCTACTGTATTTCTTTCCCCCATTCCTGTCAATTTTTCCCTTATGCTATCTCTGAAACTCTGTACAACCTCTGTTTTAGTCAGTTTATTCAGGTCCCATCTCCTTAAATTCCCACGTTTTTGCACTTTCTTCAGTTTTAATCTACAGTTCATAACCAATAGATTGTGGCCAGAGTCCACATCTGGCCCTGGAAATGTCTTACAATTTAAAACCTTGTTCCTAAATCTCTGTCTTATCATTATATAATCTATCTGATATCTTCTAGTATCTCCAGGCTTCTTCCATGTATACAAGCTTCTTTCATGATTCTTGAACCAAGTGTTAGCTATGATTAAGTTATATCTGTGCAACATTCTACCAGGCGGCTTCCTCTTTCATTTCTTCCCCCCCAATCCATGTTCACCTACTACGTTTCCTTCTCTCCCTTTTCCTACTAACAAATTCCAGTCACCCATGACTATTAAATTTTTATCTCCCTTCACTATCTGAATAATTTCTTTTATCTCATCATATATTTCATTAATTTCTTCATCATCTGCAGAGCTAGTTGGCATATAAACTTGTACTACTGTAGTAGCCATGGGCTTCTTGTCTATCTTGGCCACAATAATGAGTTCACTGTGCTGTTTGTAGTAGCTTACCCATACTCCTACTTTTTTATTCATTATTAAACCTACTCCTGCATTACCCCTATTTGATTTTGTATTAATAACTCTGTATTCACCTGACCAGAAGTCTTGTTCCTCCTGCCATCGAACTTCACTAATTCCCACTATATCTAACTTTAACCTATCCATTTCCCTTCTTAAATTTTCTAACCTACCTGCCTGATTAAGGGATCTGACATTCCACGCTCTGATCCGTAGAATGCCAGTTTTCTTTCTCCTGATAACAACATCCTCCTGAGTAGTCCTTGCCCGGAGATCTGAATGGGGGACTATTTTACCTCTGGAATATTTTACCCAAGAGGATGCCATCATCATTTAACCATACAGTAAAGCTGCATGCCCTCAGGAAAAATTACGGCTGTAGTTTCCCCTTGCTTTCAGCCATTTACAGTAGCAGCACAGCAAGGCCGTTTTGGTTAATGCTACAAGGCCAGATCAGTCACTCACCCAGACTGTTGCCCCTGCAACTACTGGAAAGGCTGCTGCCCCTCTTCAGGAACCACACATTTGTCTGGCCTCTCAACAGATACCCTTCTGTTTTGGTTCCACCTATGGTACAGCTATCTGTATCGCTGAGGTGTGCAAGCCTCCCCACCAATGGCAAGGTCCATGGTTCGTGGGAGGGACTGTGTGTTTATGCAGGAGAAATTGGGCACTGTCTTGGAACAGCTATAAAAGCTGCATTGGCTACGATCATGAATCTATAAACAGAAACATGTGAGTACTGGCTGCATGGCTGCCCCCTTGTACCTTAGCAACTGATACAATTTTTTCCCATTGATGATAATATATCTGAGCGAGCAAGTGATGCTCTACTGTTGGTACAGTTGATATCTTCTGAAAAAACTAAACAAGTGCAGGAAGACTGTGTGCTGCTGATAATTGGGAGCTCCAGTATTAAGTCCTTAATAGACTTTCCAGGGAACAGCTTGCAGCCAAGAAAGTCAAGTTAGTTTGACTTCTCACTCAGTAATGTTGATACCATTCACATAGTACCAAAAACATTCCAGGGCATTTTTATTTTTATTTCTATTGCTGTCGATCAAGTCACTGGTTTTATTTCCGGTATGTTAATTTCACTTATTTTTGATCTTGTTACACTTGAATTTCAGACTTATTTTCAAAATCTTCCTATTTAGATCTTCTATTAGCTGTAGACATTTATGTGCACTAGGGGCAAACAGTACAGTGTCTTTAGCAAAATGCAGGTGGTTCAGATAGCTTCTGTTAGCACATGTTCTCTCTTCCATATTCTATTTTGCAGCTTAAGGATCTGAAAATTTCCTTGGTGGCTGCTCAGAATAGTTTTGATGATAAAGCACTTCCTTGCATGATTGCCATGTGTTAATTTCTTGTTATGCTGGTGGAGTTTAATGGAAACTGTAGCACTGACATAGGTATACTTCTGTAAACTAACATAGTAGAACCAGTGCCTGTTTCCTAGTAGTAATAGTAGTAGTAGTAGTAGTAGTAGCAGTAATTTTTACGTACATGAATCACTTTTACAGACATATTGGACTTGAAACTTCCTGGCAGATTAAAACTGTGTGCCCGACTGAGACTCAAACTCAGGACCTTTGCCTTTCATGGGCAAGTGCTCTACCATCTGAGCTACCGAAGCATGACTCACGCCCGGTACTCATAGCTTTACTTCTGCCAATATCTCGTCTCCTACCTTCCAAACTTTACAGAAGCTTATTGAGCATTACAGTCTTAAGAACAGTAAACATAATTCACATACACCCCAGCATTCCTACAGAGGTATTTTTATACTTACAGTTCTTTTATGGAACAGGTTGTCAGTCATGGCCTTACAGTAAGAAGCAACATGATGGTTTGAAACTTCCTGGTAGTTTGAAACTTTTTGCTGAACCAGGAGTCAAACCTAGGACATTTGCATTTCATGGGCAAGTACTAACCAATTGAGCTATCCAAGAATGACTCACAACCCACACTCACAACTCTACTTCTGTCACTATCTCTTCTCCTACCTTTTGATCTTCCCGGAAGTTTTCTGCATACTTTGTAGGGTTAGCACTTCGTGGAGAAGAGAGTTGGTGGAATAAGGAAGTGGGAAGGTAGAAGAAGAGGTATTGGTCAAAATGAAGTTGTGAAGTTGGGTGTGGATTGTACTTACATTCCTCAGGTGATGAGCACTTACCCACAAAAGGCAGGTTCAAGTCTCAGCCCAACACACATGTTTAATCTGTCAAGAATTTCAAATCAGTGCACAGACTGCATAAAGTGAAACTTCATTTAGATTCCTACATTTTTAATTAATTTGTGGAAACCACATAAAACCTATAACAGAATGGCAGGATGGAGAAAACAGCCTCCCTCCTCTTAAATATAAGGTCAGTATGATTAAAACACTGCAACTCCATTTGATTTATCCCTTATGTTTTATTTGGTCAGAAAGAGGATAATCTATTGGTATTTTCCATTGTATAGTTTTGGTGTGAAGTTTGACAAAAACAAAGAAATAGTAGTGTGAAATATCAAACGCATTCTATTTTTATTTTCATATATTGTTTATTTTTCTTTATTTTTTTTTTTTTTACCAAGCCCTGCTCTGTGTTCCCTAAGATATCATTCACTGTTTGTTTTAGTATTTTCTTTAATGTCTTTATGCAGTTCGTTACACAATTTTGTTCCTTGGTAGAAATATTGTTTTCATTTTGACATTCACTCTTTCTTTGGAAATGTAAATGAGTCTAGATATTGGTCCATTGGCATATACAGAGATGTTTGTGCTATAATAATCAAAAGTTATTTTTATGGTCATTTTTGATTAGGTAATATACTCAAATGGTGTGATAAGTATTTCCATTGATGGAGCAGATCTTAACAGTATGCTGGATTGATATTTTTTGTTAATATTCTTATGACGATTTGCTGTAGTTTAAAGATTGTGTTCATTATTTGTTTCCAAGGAAAAAAATCAATTGCAAAAAAATCTGAGTGAATTTATGGATCATATACAACTAAAATGCACTTGCTGTAACACACTGTAGACAGGACTATAAGGTCATAACATATTGATTTCATTCTGTTTTTGCATGATCCTTATTGTAAACTTGTTTAAGGGTTTCATATCATTTTCGGCATGGAATTCAGTTGTTTTTTCAGTGACTGTAGTGCCATCATCAACAAAGAGAAATTTTTCCCCATGAGCTGTTTGTGGGCTATTTAGAGGAATCCTTTTTAGCCATCCAGAATCACAAACTCTTCATTGGGCTCAGATCTGTTTATGACATCTTTATGATCTGAACTGAGGATGAGGATTCCCCATCCACATTTCTTCATAACCTCAAAGCTTTCTCACCCATTTGCTTCACTTTGTCCTCCTCAGCCCAACAAACCACCTTCCTCAGGATTGACTTCCATGTCATGGATGGCACCCTGTCCTCAACAAACCTAACAGGTGCCAACAGTACCATCATTTTGATAGCTACCACCCATTCCATACCAAGAAGTTCCTTGCATACAGACTAGCCACCTGTAGTTGTTGCATCTGTAGTGATGAGCAGTCCCTCTCCAAATATGCCAAGGGTCTCACTGAGGCCTTTTCAGACCTAAAATACCCACCTAACCTTGTTCAGAAACATATCTCCTATTCATTGTTTATCAGTCATCTACCATCCCCCACATACCCACTGTCTGGCCACAAAGGAGCACTCCTTCTCATGATTCACTGCTACCAGGACTGAAGCAACTGAATCACATTCTCTGCCAAGATATTGACTAACTCCTGTCATGCCCTGAAATGATGAATATCTTAAGAACTATCCTCCCCACCCCTCCCGCATTGGTATTGCATTGCCCACTGACCCTAAGCAATATCCTTGTCAATCTCTACCCCAACCCCGCTCCTCACCAATTATCCCATGACTCACATCCCTGTAAAAGACCTATATCAAACAATGGAAAATCTACACTGTAATAATAATGACAATACTATGAAAAGGATAGATCACTGCTCACAATATAGAGGAGCTGATGTGCCTATTTGTGACTCAATATCTCCTCTAATATTAACTAGCAATCTGTCCTTTCATAAAAGATCTATATGCATGACCTGTCCCGCACATCATCCCCCTACCACATCCTCTAGTCCTGTCAGACATTTCCTACCCCACAAAAGGCAGGGCCACCTGTGAAAGCAGCTGTGTGGTGTATTAACTTAGCTGTAACCACTGGACAGTTTGACAGTATGTGGGCATGACCACTAATAAGTTGTCTGCCCACAAGGATGGCTACTGTCAAACTGTGACTTAGTGACAGCTGGACCATCCAGTTGCTGAGTGAACTGCACAACATGGTAGGCTTGACTTCAACCACTGCTTCACTGGTCAGGTGGGAACTCTTCCTGCAACATATCCTTCACTCCTGTCTCACTTTCAGCCCTTCACCAGTCTTTGTCTTCTACCTGCCTCTATGCCCTTCCCTGATCCCATCTGTACCTCAGACATGTCTTCTATCTCTCCATATCACCTATCCCCTCCCTACAGGACTACTGATAATGGTACTACATGTTGTAGTCCACCATCCTCCTCCCATCATGTTCTACACACACCCACAGAGAGCACTACAACATACTCTCCCACTACTACCCTGCTATGTATCACCTTTCCTGTGCCACACCTCTTCTGTAGCCCCACAACACATACCAGCCAAGATGGCTGCTCATCACATTTGGGAATCAGGTACCCAAAGATACATTTTAGTCTTCTTTTAAACATGCCTGTCTGCTGATCAACACGTCCCCTATGTGGTGAATAGCAATCTATTCTAATCCATATTGTGTTATTCCATCTTTGATTTTTCATTGTTTGACTTTTAAGAGTCATTGATGTATATCAGGAACAGTACTAGCCTAATGTGTTACATTGAGAAAGTCTCAGCTCCAAGTATTTTGCTTCCACTGGGCATTTCTTGGGATTTGTGTCATCTCTACTGATTTGACCCTCCCTGCTTGATGTGACCAGACTAGTCATTAGATAAAGCTTTCTTTCCTAATGATTGCTGCTAATTTAGTAGAATCTTATGGCCAGGAGTGTCAAAAGCCTCATACAGGTTTAACAAAATTCCTTCAACATAGTCACCCTTGCCAAGTTCATCATCTACTATTATAGAAAATTCTTCTATGGCAGACTGTACTTTTACCTCTTTGGAATTCAAACTGCCATGGGAGATCTGAATGCACATGTACAGAGTGAAAGACAAGGGTAAGAAAATGTACTGGGAGTAGAAGTACGGGGAAGTAGAAGTGAAGAAGGAAAGAGATTACTGGAATTCTGTAAGAAAAATGGTTTTGTGATAAGTAACTCATGGTTTCAGAAGAAAGAAAGCCACAAAATAATGTTTTGCAAAAACAGACATAATGTCTTGTGGGACAACAGCAATCAGTGAAATTATAATGTTACTTAAAAACCGTCTTGATTGCAAATATTTTTATTCATATGACCAGTTTCGGTTAATTCAGAACCATCTTCAGATCTGTAAAACTAATGATACTAATTTACTATTTCACAGAAGCAAATCTTTTTCATCTTATCTAATCAACATCAAATGTACCAGAGCGTACCTGATATTTCAGTTACAGGAGTAACCCGTCCAAATCCAACAGTTTTCACATGCTACGTCACATAAAATTGGTTGGCAGAGTGCACGTCATTTATATTAATTATAACACTATTACCGACAGGTGGCGTCTGGTACATTTGTTACGTTCCATTTGCACATACTATATTCAGTAGATCTTTTTTGTATTAATTAAAAATACTTAATTAAAATATGTAGATGTCAAGGTTAAAATCTGTACTTGTCAGCATTAATAAAAAAACATTAAAATTATCATTTTTCAGGTGTATATAAGATCAAATGTAATGACTGATGTAAACAATATATAGGGCAGACTGGTAGGAACTTTGAAACCAGATTCAGGGAGCACACCTACTCTCAAAACAAAACAGCTTTTGGGGCGAATATGGCTGCGACAAAGCACTCAGTCATGAACATTTAACACAATTTAGACATCCTGCATAGAGTCCATAAGGGACGGTTTCTTAACATTTTGGAAGAAATTGAAATATACACCCACAAAAATAAAGATCCGGATTTAATTCTCAACGAGCAAAGCGAATTCAATCATAATGCCTATTTTAGCATTTATGATGACCTACTAAGATGACAATTGTTGCGTGTGGAGAACCAGCCCAAGGGATGAGAGATGGTGCGCGGTGGAGAAGCCGGAAGACGCGTGCAGTGCCTGGCATCGTTGATGGGGCCCTCCTGTGCGGCCCTCTTGCCCACGGCGATGGACATCAGACGACTGAGTGGACCGCGGCATAACACCAAAATGGCGTGAAATACGGAAGCAGACCGTAGAGGAAAACAAGTTCACACCATCACCATAGATATATAAATCGCCCTATGTTTTTTTAGATCGTATAAAAATGATAATTTTACTGGTTTTTTTTTTTATTAATGCTGACAAGTACAGATTTTAACCTTGACATCTACATATTTTAATTAAGTATTTTTAATTAATAAAAAAAGATCTACTGAATATAGTATGTGCAAATGGAATGTAACAAATGTACCAGACGCCACCTGTCGGTAATAGTGTTATAATTAATATAAATGACGTGCACTCTGCCAACCAATTTTATGTGACGTAGCATGTGAAAACTGTTGGATTTGGACGGGTTACTCCTGTAACTGAAATATCAGGTACGCTCTGGTACATTTGATGTTGATTAGATAAGATGAAAAAGATTTGCTTCTGTGAAATAGTAAATTAGTATCATTATTTTTACAAATCTGAAGATGGTTCTGAATGAACCAAAACCGGTCATATGAATAAAAATATTTGCAATCAAGACGGTTTTTAAGTAACATTACAAAATAATGTGGTACAGCAGGAATCTAATGCAGACATCTTTGGTGAGTTACTACATATTCTATGATGGGGAAACAAAGAGGATTGTAACTGATATAAAGGTACTAACATTTGAGACATGGTATAGTGGCTACCAGCTACTGGTTATGAGCCTGAGAATCATGAAGAAATGGAAGAAGGCAAAGAACCAGGAAAGGAGAATTAGAGTAGGAATACTGAAAAAAATGGAAGTCAAAGAAGAATATAAGGAGATTATAAGGGAAAGGTTACCAAAAAATCAACCAAAAACTGGGGAAGAGGAATGAGGACAATTTCAAAATGCTATGGTAGAAGTTGCAGTGGTTATATGCCGAAGGACAAGTGGTAAATAATGGTGGAAGCAGACACTATGGTGGAATGAAAGAGTCTACAGGTAGTGCAAAGGAATAACAAGGCCTTCAGACTGTGGTTCTGAGAAAGGACCAAACTAGCAAGAGAAAAGTATAAGAAAAAGAAGACAGAGGCAAGCAAGAAAGACAAAAATGAGAATTATGTTTATGACAAAGGCACACCGAAGATAGTGTGTAAGGAGTACCTTGAGCATTTGCTAAATCCAAACACACTTAGAGATGATGATAACAGGCCAAAGGAGGTACAGGGAAATTGGGTGGGACAAGACTTGACATGGAAAAGACTGGAAATGGTGTTGGACAGGATAAAAGGAGGAAAGGTGCCAGATATGGATGAACTCTTGTAACTACATTTGTTTGTGTGGTCATCTTATGCAGCAGCTGTTAACATCTGTTATTATAGGTTATCTGACTTGAGCTGACTGCAAAGTAATTAAAAAGAATTACACCAGATGCATTTTACTTTTATTTACAAAGCATCTTCTGTGGTATACTGTAAATTGAATACACACATTTGTACATTAATTTTTTGATCCTTTATGGAGTTGGCCTACAAGCTACTTATGGTGTTTCTTTACATAGTCTACACCTTCCCCTCTTGCCAGCAGTGGTTGGTGTCAACAGGCTTCATTTCACATCTGAAGTTTTTGGAATTTTGCATTATTTCCTGTGCTGCACTATTTATAATTGACTCTTAACTGTTTATGAGTGTTTTCAACCACTGAAACAATTTTGTGTGTGTGTGTGTGTGTGTGTGTGTGTGTGTGTGTGTGTGTGTGTGTGTGTGTGTGTATGAGAGAGAGTGAGAGAGAGGTGAAACTGTCTTGCATGTAGATAGCAACATGAGAGGGGTGTTTTTTTCCCTCTGGGCAGGGGAGGGGGGGGGGAGGGGGGACACGACAGGGATGGCCTGGACAGTGACTATGGGACAGATCTGGGAGGAAATGGTAGTGGTAAATAGATCCTGTGGTTATATTTGTACTTTCAATGTTATATTAAGTGGCCAGTTGGTTTGAAGTGTATGCAGCTTGCCAAGTTGATCTGATCATTTATGAGTTGTTTCTTTTCTGTTATGGTTTTTTGGATGTGGTAGTTTTCTTGTAAGGTGAGTAGATGGTTTTTGTTGTTGTTTATCCTTATGATTTCCATGTCTGTGTCTCTGGTTGTAATTTTATGTTGGAGTTGGTGTAAGTGTTCCGCAAGAGTTGAATGATTTGTCCTAATTCCATGCTCTTACATGTTCTTTGTATCTAGTGTCAAATGTCCACCTGGCTTGACCTATGTATCTTCCATCACATGTATTGCATTTTAGTTGATATATTCCTGATTTCTGATACAGATCAGTTTTTCCTATTGCTTTTGGGAAGTATTTCTGAATTGAGTTGTTAGTTTGGTGTGCTATTTTTTGCCTCTCTTTTTTTAAAAAAAATATTGTATGGTATTCTGTGTGTGTATTTGTGGTTGTATGTCATTGTGTACCATCTTTTACTTTCTATTTCTTTCACACTTCGTGTTGTTTCTATTCCTGTATTTTGTGTATTTGTTTGTGTGTGATTTTGTCCGTGTGTTGGTGACAGTTGGTTGATTGTTCTTTTCAGTTCCTTGATTTTCTTGTTCAGCTTTGTTACTAATTCTCTTTGTATCAATTGTTTGTGGCTATTTGTATTAATATTCATTTCTTTTTTTAAAATTATCTTTATCTTACAGTACTGTGTGTAGTCTGTGGAGCATGTATCTAAGTGCTGCCTGCTTTTGGGAATTGGGGTGTTGTGATGTCTCATGTGCAATCGTGTCTGTTGTTGTCAGTTTTCAGTATATGGCAGATGTGTGTTGGTTGTTTTGAATATTTATGGTGATACCCAAGTAGTTCAATTGTCTATTTTGCTCATTCTCTTGTAAAATGTATCTTATCATGAACAGAATTCATATCAGTGTGTAACTGGTCAATTTTATTGTTTGGTTCATCTATCACACACAAAATATCATGTATGTATCTAATCCAGTATAGGATGTTGTACCTATTTGGCACAGTTTTGTTAAATTTAATCTGTTCTATATGGTTCATAAATATGTTTGCTATGGTTACAGACACTGGAGATTCCATTGGTAATCCTTCACTTTGTAAATAGAATTCATTATTGAACTGAAAATAACTCAGTTCTGTTATTAGCTCTAGAAGCCTGATTGTTTTTTTTTTTTTTTTATGTATTCATGTGGAAGTGTACTCAGTGTCTTAAGATTTTGTTCTATAATGTTTATTGTTTCAGTTGTTGGTATATTGGAATACATATTCTCTACATCAAATTAGAGGAGGGTGGCTATGTCTGGAAATTGTATGTCTTTTATGTACTGAATCAATTGTGTGGTGTTTCTTATAGTCCTATTTTCTTGTAATTTGTAGTTTTCTGATAAGATTTTGAACATGTATCTTGCTAGTGGGTAAGTGGGAGCAGTTCTATAATTCACAATAGCTCTGATGGGAAGATCTTTCTTGTGTAGCTTCCCTGTCTGGACTTTTCTCATCCCTTTCTATTTCTCTTTTCTTCTTTCCATCTCATTTACTAATCTTACCCTATTATTTCTCACTCTTTGTCTGAGAAGTCAGCAACTTCATCTTCACACTGATTCCTTCTACACTGTTGTCATATGTTTCTGTTTGATGTGACTACTCACATTTGACAAGAATAAAATGAGAATATGGTTTAATGTTAATAAGACTGACTATTTCTTAAAAATCCACAACTTTATTACTATAGATTATTATTATTATTACTATTATTGTGATGTTTAAAGCTTTCCTGGCGTACTGATTGTTCCATAAAAACACGGGAGAACTGCCGGATGTCAGTAAAGTCCTGCCACAATATTTCGGTGCAGAGTCTTCTGGCCATCTTCAGGTGAGTGCAACTGTAGTAGTACTACTACCCCATCCAGTACTACTACAGTGGCACTCACCTGAAGATGGCCAGAAGACTCTGCGCTGAAATATCGTGGCAGGACATTACTGATATCCGGCAGTTCTCCCATGTTTTTATGGAACAATTATTATTATTATTATTACTACTAGCTGTGGACCTGGCTTCAGTCAGGCTTTTGATATTAGATTGTTTGTAGTCGGAATAAAAGGATAAGCATAAGAGGTAAAAAAAAAATTATTGAAAACATGTTCTATCTATTTACAATACTTGTTAAAGTATAAGAGGTAAAAAAAAATTATTATTGAAAATATAATGTAACTATTTACAATACTTGTTTATAAATAACATTTTTCATTTTGTTATGTGAGGTATATATGAACAATTTTTTGGAATTTCCTACTCGAGAGCAACCCACATGTAGTTGACTGTGCGAGAAGTAGGAGTCTTTGAGGTTGATGCTGCAATATTTTAAAGTTTATCATTGCTCTTTTTTAATTATAAAACTGTAGGCTGATCTGATGGGAAATTGCATTCTTTCAAACTGAAATAACAGTTCAGTAGAGATCAGTGGTAGTCTGGGGATAAATAATGTGTGTCCTTTGCACTTTCCAGTCATAATTTCGGTTTTGATGATATTATTCGAAAGGTTTTTGATGAACATCCTTGTTCATTACATAGTTTTGGAATTGTGCATTTGTCCCAGAAGATAATTTTAGCTTGCTTTAAAAGTTCACCCCATCCAGATGCTCTTGAGGTTTTACACACTGGAAATTGTTCTTTGGCTATATAGATTGGTAATTGTAGGATGGAATGGGCAGTTCATCATTCTTCCATAAGTGTGGCTGCAATGCCAGATGATGCCAGTGTAATGCGTTGTTTAGCATGTACACTCCTGGAAATGGAAAAAAGAACACATTGACAACGGTGTGTCAGACCCACCATACTTGCTCCGGACACTGCGAGAGGGCTGTACAAGCAATGATCACACGCACGGCACAGAAGACACACCAGGAACCGCTGTGTTGGCCATCGAATGGCGCTAGCTGCACAGCATTTGTGCACCGCCGCCGTCAGTGTCAGCCAGTTTGCCGTGGCATACGGAGCTCCATCGCAGTCTTTAACACTGGTAGCATGCCGTGACAGCGTGGACGTGAACCGTATGTGAAGTTGACGGACAATGAGCGAGGGCGTATAGTGGGCATGCGGAAGGCCGGGTGGACGTACCGCTGAATTGCTCAACATGTGGGGCGTGAGGTCTCCACAGTACATCGATGTTGTAGGCCAGTGGTCGGTGGAAGGTGCACGTGCCCGTCGACCTGGGACCGGACCGCAGCAACGCACGGATGCACGCCAAGACCGTAGGATCCTACGCAGTGCCGTAGGGGACCGCACCGCCACTTCCCAGCAAATTAGGGACACTGTTGCTCCTGGGGTATCGGCGAGGACCATTCGCAACCGTCTCCATGAAGCTGGGCTACGGTCCCGCACACAGTTAGGCCGTCTTCTGCTCACACCCCAACATCGTGCAGCCCGCCTCCAGTGGTGTCGCGACAGGCGTGAATGGAGGGACGAATGGAGACGTGTCGTCTTCAGCGATGAGAGTCGCTTCTGCCTTGGTGCCAATGATGGTCGTATGCGTGTTTGGCGCCGTGCAGGTGAGCGCCACAATCAGGACTGCATACGACCGAGGCACACAGGGCCAACACCCGGCATCATGGTGTGGGCAGCGATCTCCTACACTGGCCGTACACCTCTGGTGATCGTCGAGGGGACACTGAATAGTGCACGGTACATCCAAACCGTCATCGAACCCATCGTTCTACCATTCCTAGACCGGCAAGGGAACTTGCTGTTCCAACAGGACAATGCATGTCCGCATATATCCCGTGCCACCTAATGTGCTCTAGAAGGTGTAAGTCAACTACCCTGGCCAGCAAGATCTCCGGATCTGTCCCCCATTGAGCATGTTTGGGACTGGATGAAGCGTCGTCTCACGTGGTCTGCACGTCCAGCACGAACGCTGGTCCAACTGAGGCTCCAGGTGGAAATGGCATGGCAAGCCGTTCCATAGGACTACATCCAGCATCTCTACGATCGTCTCCATGGGAGAATAGCAGCCTGCATTGCTGCAAAAGGTGGATATACACTGTACTAGTGCCGACATTGTGCATGCTCTGTTGCCTGTGTCTATGTGCCTGTGGTTCTGTCAGTGTGATCATGTGATGTATCTGACCCCAGGAATGTGTCAATAAAGTTTCCCCTTCCTGGGACAATGAATTCATGGTGTTCTTATTTCAATTTCCAGGAGTGTATTTCTGCCAGCAATAGATTTATTAAAAACGTTCTCTCGCTGCCTGGTGTGTCCAAGTAAATAATTCTGCCAGTGTTGTTGTCAATTCAGTCTATGATAATGTTGTAAATTTCCTTTTGATTGTTATTGAGGAGTGGTTTGTTATGAGCAATGTATTGAATAGTTCATTGATGCTGTAGCTTTTTTTCTTTGTAATTTCAAAATTTAGCACACTGATAGCATCCTTTCATGGTACTTGCATCCTAAGTCGTACTAAGGTCCAGTTGTTTATTGTTAAACATTAATCTTCTAGGTGTATAAGTGTTTCATTGAAGATGGTGTTGTTGAATCTGATGGGCAGTTCAGGATAAGGTTGTCAGATTTGGTACAGTATGTACAGTACGTCTTTGAAGGAGTCCAGTACCAGTTTTAGATTCGACGGGTTACATGTTAGAATTATGGTGAATAAGTCTCTCATTTGTTCAGCTGAGCTGTGAGTGAGGCTCCTTGTAGTGTTAATTCCACGTGACTGTTGTTTTCCAGTAGTGCTAATGTTGGCATGCTTCTCTGTACCTCTGTCATAGGTGAACATCAACAGTTTTGCAATCTGTGAAACGTGTTAGTTCCTGTATTTTGTATTGCGAAACATGTTGATTCCCGTATTTTGTGTAGAAACACCCGGAGATAAAAACATTTGGCATTATTTGGATGTACAGTATATACTTGGCCTAGTGCACCAGTTTTCATGATTTTTGGATGATCTCCTACTGGAATTGCCTTGTTTTTGTCACTGAAAGTTTTTCTTGTTGTGTTCCACGTATCATAGGTAGGGATATTGACATACAGTAATGTTTTTCCCAATGGATATCTTTGGCACAGTTGATAAAAAGCTGTAATGTTGTGTTCTGACCTGGTTTACTTGCAAATTTTCTGGTGGTGTCTTTTGTGAAGTAAACTCTGTCATTTCTTCAAATCTACTGTTACATGTTGCACAGTTGGTTCACGTTTGTGTATGAAAAACCAAAAACCAACCAAGCTGCTTCATTAATGTTAGTATATTTTCCCATTTGGTACATGAGGATCTCATAATTTCTTTTTTGTTGTTCACTGTCTCGAACTGTTTTAAATACTCCCATATCACTGCCTTTGTTCACATACTTACAGACATATCTGATAGATTTCACTGAATTGCAGTACTCTATGTGTGTTTGGAATATTTGAAAAGTAGTGTGTCATATGCCACTACCCACTGATTATCTGTTTCCATTTCATTGCTGCCTTGTATGTGTATTTTTGCTTTGAAGCCACACTCTTTGGGTGATTGTCTTCTGTATTTGGGACAGCCATCAACTCCAGTGTGTGTTACCCAAATACAGTTTTTTGTACATTTTCATCACTCATACAAGGATAATAGGAGTTTTATAGCCCACGTGGTTCGTGAGTCACATTTTTCACTACTATGTTATACAGTTATGGATCTTCTTGTGGACTGGGAAATTCAGCTGGGACAATTTTGTTGATATCCTCGATATCCTTGTGATGAAGTCTGTCGTGGGACCATATTAGATTGTGAATAAGGCAGCCCTTTTTTTTTTTTTTTGCAATTCATTGTGTACAGCTAGCATCTAAAAGTTACAAAGATCTACATCTACATCTACATCCATACTCTCCAAGCCACCTGATGGTGTGTGGCGTAGGGTACCTTCAGTACCTCTTTCGGTTCTCCCTTCTATTCCAGTCTCGTATTGTTCGAGGAAAGAAGGATTGTCGGTACGCTTCTGTGTGGGCTCAAATGTCTCTGATTTTATCCTCATGGTCTCTTCACAAGATATATGTAGGAGGGAGCAATATACTGCTTGACTCTTCGGTGAAGGTGCGTTCTCGAAACTTTAACTAAAGCCCGTACCGAGCTACTGAGCGTCTCTCCTGCAGAGTCCTCCACTGGAGTTTATCTATCATCTCCGTAACGCTTTCTCAATTACTAAATGATCCTGTAATGAAGCGCGCTGCTCTCCATTGGATCTTCTCTATCTCTTCTATCAACCCTATCTGGTACAGATCCCACACTGCTGAGCAGTATTCAAGCAGTGGGCGAACAAGCATACTATAACCTACTCCCTTTGTTTTCTGTTTGCATTTCCTTAGGATTCTTTCAATGAATCTCAGTCTGGCATCTGCTTTACCAATGATCAACTTTATATGATCATTCCATTTTAAATCACTCCTAATGCGTACTCCCAGATAATTTATGGAATTAACTGCTTCCAGTTGCTGGCCTGCTATTTTGTAGCTAAATGATAAGGGATCTGTCTTTCTATGTATTCGCAGCACATTACACTTGTCTACATTGAGATTCAATTGCCATTCCCTGCACCATGCGTCAATTCACTGCAGATCCTTCTGCATTTCAGTACAATTTTCCAATGTTACAACCTCTCGATACACCACAGCATCATCTGCAAAAAGCCTCAGTGAACTTCTGATGTCATCCACAAGGTCATTTATGTATATTGTGAATAGCAACAGTCCTATGACACTCCCCTCGGGCACACCTGAAATCACTCTTACTTCGGAAGACTTCTCTCCATTGAGAATAACATGCTGGGTTCTGTTATCTAGGAATTCTTCAATCCAATCACACAATTGGTCTGATAGTCCATATGCTCTTACTTTGTTCATTAAACAACTGTGGGGAACTGTATCGAATGCCTTGCGGAAGTCAAGAAACACAGCATCAACCTGTGAACCCTTGTCTATGGCCCTCTGAGTCTCGTGCACGAATAGCGCGAGCTGGATTTCACACGTCCGTCATTTTCGAAACCCAATCTGATTCCTACAGAGTAGATTTCTAGTCTCCAGAAAAGTCATTATACTCGAACATAATACATGTTCCAAAATTCTACAACTGATCAACGTTAGAGATACAGGTCTATAGTTCTGCATATTTGTTCGACATCCCTTCTTGAAAATGGGGATGACCTGTGCCCTTTTCCAATCATTTGGAACACTACACTCTTCTAGAGATCTACGGTACACTGCTGCAAGAAGGGGGGCAAGTTCCTGCGTGTACTCTGTGTAAAATCGAACTGGTATCCCATCAGGTCCAGCGGCCTTTCCTCTTTTGAGCGATTTTAATTGTTTCTCTATCCCTCTGTCGTCTTATTTTGATATCTACCATTTGGTCATCTGTACAACAATCTAGAGAAGGAACTACAGTGTAGTCTTCCTCTGTGAAACAGCTTTGGAAGAAGACATTTAGTATTTCGGCCTTTAGTCTGTCATCCTCTGTTTCAGTACCATTTTGGTCACAGAGTGCCTGGACATTTTGTTTTGATCCACCTACCTCTTTGACATAAGACCAAAATTTCTTAGGATTTTCTGCCAAGTCAGTACATAGAACTTTACTTTCGAATTCATTGAACGCCTCTCACATAGACCTCCTCACACTACATTTCGCTTCGTGTAATTTTTGTTTGTCTGCAAGGCTTTGGCTATGTTTATGTTTGCTGTGAAGTTCCCTTTGTTTCCGCAGCAGTTTTCTAACTTGGTTGTTGTACCACAGTGGCTCTTTTCCATCTCTTACGATCTTGCTTAGCACATACTCATCTAATGCATATTGTACGATGGTTTTGAACATTGTCCACTGATCCTCAACACTATCTCTACTTGAGACAAAACTTTTGTGTTGAGCCACCAGGTACTCTGTAATCTCCTTTTTGTCACTTTTGCTAGACAGAAAAATCTTCCTACCTTTTTTAATATTTCTATTTACGGCTGAAATCATCGATTCAATAACCGCTTTATGATAGCTGATTCCCTGTTCTGCATTAACTGTTTCAAATAGTCCAGGTCTGTTTGTCACCAGTATATCTAATATGTTATTGCCATGAGTCGGTTCTCTGTTTAACTGCTCAAGGTAGTTTTCAGATAAAGCACTTAAAAAAAATTCACTGGATTCTTTGTCCCTGCCACCCATTATGAACATTTGAGTCTCCCAGTCTATATCCGGCAAATTAAAATATCCACCCAGAACTATAACATGGTGGGGAAATCTACTCAAAATATTTTCCAAATTATCCTTCAGGTGTTCAGCCACAACAGCTGCTGAGCCAGGGAGCCTATAGAGACATCCAATCACCATGTCTCAGCCTGATTTAACTGTGACCTTCACCCAAATTATTTCACATTTCGGATCTTCGTCAATTTCCTTCGATACTATTGCACTTCTTATCACTATAAACACACCTCCCCCTTCACTGTCCAGCCTGTCTCTGCGGTGTACATTCCAACCTGAGTTTAGGATTTCATTACTGTTTACGTGTGGTTTCAACCAACTTTCTGTCCCTAGTACTATAAGGGCATTGTGACCGTTTATTAATGAGAGCAGTTCTGGGACCTTTCTATAGACACTCCTGCAATTTACTATTAGCTCATTAATATTGTTATTCCCTGTTGCATTTTACCTACTTCTACCTTGCCGCGTCTCAGGAGGTGTCTTGTCGGGCCTAGGGAGGGAGTTCTCTAACCTAAAGAACCCACATGTGCACTCCACACGTACTCTGGTACCCTTGTAGCCGCTTCCGGCGTGTAGTGCACACCTGACCTATTCAGGGGGACCCTACATTTCTCCATCCGTTGGCAGAGGTCGAGAAATTTGCACACCAGATCTCTGCAGAATCGTCTGAGCCTCTGTTTTAAGCCTTCTACTCGGCTTCAAACCACAGGACCATGATCGGTTCTGGAAATGATACTACAAATAGTTAGCTCAGATTCCACCCCATGAGCAAGGCTTTCCGCCTTCACCAATTCCGCCAACCGCCTGTACGAACTGAGGATGACCTCTGAACCCAGACGGCAGGAGTCATTGGTGACGACATGAGCAACAATTTGCAGTCGGGTGCACCCAGTGCTCTCTATCGCCACCGGCAGGGCCTCCTCCACATCTCGGATGAGACCCCCTGGCCAGCAGACAGAGTGAACACTGGCCTTCTTCCCCGACCTTTCCGCTATTTCCCTAAGGGGCTCCATCACCCACCTAACGTTGGAGCTCCCAATAAGTAATGAGTGTTATTTTGTGATAACTTCAATAAATCTCATTTGTTTTTGTGGGAAAATTTATGCTATTATGTCGTGTCAATGGATGGGGGCTTGGCTGTATCTTAATTGTTGTTTGATTCCTGGCCATGATGAGTGGCACGTGAATGTTTTGAAGAGGTCAGGTCAGCCATATTTTCTTATGTATTTCATGTCATCTTGAGTGTATTTGTGCAGGTTCTCAGGCTTCCTGTGTATGATAAGGGTAAGATTACCAATGGTCACATGTCATCTGTGTTTCTGTGTAGTCTTTCACTTCTTTATTGCACAGTTATGTCACAATTGCAATGGTGACTTTGTGTATCTGAGGTGCATTAAACTGTTGTTCATTTTCTCCAGGTGGTCTGTACATATTGGACTACTTTTTGTCTCAGTTCACTGATATATGTGCATCATTGATCAGTTTCTGTTTCTTCATTTCTGATGAAACATACTTGTAGAAATTTACGGTCATTGTCGAGTAGTAATAATAATCATCCCATGTTGTGATAGATTTGTCCTTGGCTGGAAAGAATGTAATGAGTTTCATCTACTTTAGTGTTGATCCAAGCAACTCCAAAAGAAGTCATTTGAAGGCAGGAGTAGTACACTTTTATATTTTGAAGAAAGTATTTTGATTCTGGGGTTTACCTGGTCATGTAATGTAAAAATTCATGTGGAGGTGCTTCCAGTTGTGATAACCGAATTTTTCCATTCATGCAGCTGAATCCTGATATTTCTCTACTGAATTTTTTGTGTTGCAAAATTGACAGATATTATCTATCTTCCCAAATGTTCCTAACTATTCTTGAACATTCCAGAACATCCCGGCTTAACATTCTCCTCAGAACATTAACACTTAACTTAAATTTCATTGCCTGGGATTCATTGATGATTGAAAACAAAAGTTTCAAGCTTCACAAAATTGATTGTCTATCAAACTACACACTCCACACATAAACAAAACAATGACTGACTCACCTTCTTGCAACATCACTGCATTGCTTTATATAGAATTTTAACAGTAAATTTCAAAATAACCAATTATTAATATTGTACAATTTTGATGTTACAATTAAAATTTACAAAACGTTAAGAAACTGATGTTGCAGCCAAATAAGGTAGAAAATACAATATCGAAAGACATAATTTTTTGTAGTAATATCTGTAGTTTTCCATAAGAAAATCAAAGAATTTAGCATTTTTACATAAGTTTGTTAATGACAACAGTCTATTGACAATTATGACAATTTGCATCCTTCCAGAATATTTTATATGTTTTCACAAAAACATTCAGTGTTTTAACAAATTGGATAGATTGGTACCTATAAAGATACATATATGAGGGGTGTTTGAAAAGTCCGTGCAAAAATAAGAACTACTTACGTGTTTGGGGTAAACCTTTCTTATTTTTCAACATAGTCTCCTTTTAGACTTATACACTTTGTCCAGCACTGTTCTAATTTGATGATCCCTTCTAAATAATAGGAATTATCCAACTCTGCAAAATAGCTATTGGTTGTGACTTTTCATGTTTTTCCTATGGATCTGTTGCAAATACGCTTCTCAGGTTTGCCGCTGGATTGTATTGTGTAAATCACACAATATTTCTTCGGTGCAACTGCTTGACATCATCAGGTGGTGGTAGCTGCTGCTGTCACTGCTGCAAGGCGCGACTGATGATAATCGCGCTATTAGTTGGTCCAATCACCTCCTTGTTTGAATAAAATCTTTGTCCCACCAGCCATTTCTTCAAACTGGGAACAAATAGTAGTCCAAGTGAGCCAAGTCTGAAGAACAGGGGGGAGGTGAAACGAGTTGGAATCCAATTTCCAATAATTTTGCAACCACAACTGCTGAGGCATGTGCTGGTGCATTGTGTGATGGAAAAAGACATTTTTGCAGTCCAGTCGCTGGTGTTTTTCTTGCAGCTCGGTTTTCAGGTGGTCCAATAATGATGAAAAATATGCACCTGTAATAGTTTTACCCTTTTCCTGATAGTCAATGAGGATTATCCCTTGCAAATCTCAAAAGATAGTCCCCATAACCTTTGTGGCCGAAGGAATGGTGTTCGCCTTTTTTGGTGCAGATTCTCCCTTGGTAAAACATTGTTTAGATTCTTGTTTGGTCTCAGGAAATTAGTAGTGTATCCATGTTTCATCTACAGTGATGAAACAATGGTTAAAGTCCTGCAGATTCTTCCTGAACAGCTGCAAATCATCCTTGCATCACTTCATATGAACTTATTTTTGGTCAAGTGTGAGCAATCACAGAACTCATCTTGCAGATAGCTCTCTGATGTCCAAATGTTTATGCAAAATATTATGTATCCATTCATTTGAGATGCCCACAGCACTAGCAATCTCATGCCCCTTAACTCTTCTGTCATCCATCACCATATCATAGATTTTATCAATGATTTCCGGAGTCATAACCTCCACAGGCCATCCAGAATGTTCAGCATCACTTGTGCCCATATGGCCACTCCGAAAATCCTGGAAACCACTTATAAACTGTCCTACTCGAAGGTGCAAAGTCATTGTAATGTTTATTAAGATTCTCTTTAGTCTCTTGAGGCGTTTTGCCTTTCATAAAGTAATGTTTAATCACCACACAAATGTTTTTTCGGCCCTTTTTTGACTATCACTTGACTTCCTTGATTCTCACAAATGCCGAACACAAACAAATAGACCAATATGGCTGAAACTTGGTGTGCATTCTTTCCAAAGATGCTACTAACTAAACACAACCTTGATATGCACCAGTGGTGCCATCTCTTGGACTGCACAGACTTTTCAAATGCCCCTTGTACAAGGTCTTAGGAAGCAGGGTATCGTCCAGTAACTTAGATGCATATAAGAAAAGGTGGTACCAGACACTTCATATCAATCTTGGGGAAGGCTGTATCATTAAACCAGACCATTTTGGAACATTCTGAAATGTTGTGGAATGTTCTTGAATACCGGTACTTTTGAATGTTCTAGAAATTTCTAGAGCACGAAACTTTCCAGCCCTTATATCTTCAAAAGCACACAATTCTGGTGAAAACAGGAACCTTCTTTATGAATGGAAAATAGAGGGCTTTCAACCATATAACTCCCTTGATTGTACCGTGACTTGTTTCTGAGTTCTAGTCGCATGCATATTATACACTTACTTTTATAATATATATTGATTATTATTCATCATCAGCCAGTTCTGCCACTTAATGATGTGGCCTCTTTGAGTTGGCGTGTAACAAAGCATCCCAGTAAGATCTTCCATTTCTTCTGACCCTGAGCTTCCCATTGTCAATTGAACCCACTGTCTTTCTTATGTCTCTGTCCCATCTGTCTGGTAGTCTTCCTCCAGGTCTTTTTTGGTAAATTGGGCTCCAGTCCAGAACTTGTTTAGACCATCTACCATCTTTTGATTATTATTATTATTATTAAACTATATTGTTTCACCCTCTAAGGAGGACATGGAACCATTACTTAGCACTGGCTTTCTTGTTCTTATCATTGGCCCAAAATTTCATCATCCTTTCACTTTGGACCCCTCTACTTTCTCGTATCCATGCATTTTTACATTTCAATGGTCTTCTTGTTGGGTTCCTGGGTATGACATTATGTGTATTGATTTTCTGCCTGTATGTAGTCCAGATAGTTGCCAGTGGGTCAATACCTGTCTCTGTGAGATCACTTTGGGTGTCTACCAGCCAGCATTTTTTGGATTGTTGGGTTCCAACGACAGTGTGGAAGATCTCCTTGGTTGAGCAAAATTTGTCCATTTGTGTTACATGCACTTAGAATTTTATGTATTTTCCATGAATACAGTGAATACAGTGGTGCTGAGCTTCCACACATCTAAATACCATCTTGAATTCTGGGTCCAAATATTTTGGCTCATATGTGTCATTCCATTTCCTCAATGTCTTTGACATTTGTAGTTATCAATGACATCTCCATTGCATAAAGTGCTTCTGTAAGAATGACAGTGTGGTAGTGACCAAGTTTGGGTTTGGTAGACAATTATTTCTTGTTGTACATATTCCAGGTAATTGTGTAGGCTTTATGCAGTTTTTCTGCATGTATTTTGTTAGCTACTCTTTCATTGCTAGTGTTCCCAATAATTTAACCTAGATACTTGAAGTGTTAGGAAATGAGACACTTAAAGTAGTAAAGGAGTTCTGCTATTTGGGGAGCAAAATAACTGATGATGGTCGAAACAGAGAGGATATAAAATGTATACTGGCAATGGCAAGGAAAGAGTTTCTGAAGAAGAGAAATTTGTTAACATAGAGTGTAGGTTTAAGTGTCAGGAAGTCATTTCTGAAAGTATTTGTATGGATTGTAGCCATGTATGGAAGTGAAACATGGACGATAAATAGTTTGGACATGAAGAGAATAGAAGCTTTCAAAATGTGGTGTTACAGAAGAATTCTGAAGATTAAATGGGTAGATCACATAACTAATGAGGAAGTATTTAATAGGATTGGGGAGAAGAGAAGTTTGTGGAACAACTTGACTAGAAGAAGGGATCGGTTGGTAGGACATGTTCTGAGGCATCAAGGGATCACCAGTTTAGTATTGGAGGGCAGTGTGGAGGGTAAAAATCGTAGAGGGAGACCAAGAGATGAATACACTAAGCAGATTCAGAAGGATGTAGGTTGCAGTAGGTACTGGGAGATGAAGAAGCTTGCACAGGATAGAGTAGCATGGAGAGCTGCATCAAACCAGTCTCAAGACTGAAGACCACAACAACAACAACTTGAAGTGTTTAACACCTGTGATGATACCATACAAGGTTGCAAGTGATGCCAGGTTTGG
Organism: Schistocerca gregaria; assembly: GCF_023897955.1. Lineage (NCBI taxonomy): Eukaryota > Metazoa > Arthropoda > Insecta > Orthoptera > Acrididae > Schistocerca > Schistocerca gregaria. Next base: position 542,143,943 of record NC_064924.1, read on the forward strand.
GAGCTTGGAGTCTATGTATTGTATTTTTTCCGTAAAAGATTTAGAATCTGGTCTTGATGGTGATCTCATGAAGCTTCTCAGTGGGGTGACTAGCTGTGTCAGGAGGGTGTGTAACAATGATAGGTCATCAGCAAAAGGAAGGCATTTAATGTATACTCATTTTTTTTGTTCCCAAACGTATTTCAGGCACTTCTTTCTCCCAAGTTTTGATGATATTATCAAGTACTAGGTTGAATAGGAGTGAGAGCAGTCTACCACCCTGTCTTACTCCAGTTATAATTTGATAAGTTTCAGAGATTTTGCCCATAAATTTTACTTTAGAGAATGTGTCTGTCGAAGTCTGTTCAGTTTACATAGTTGTTTTATTAACCACACAATATTCATGAAGTATATCAAACAGATTGATGCAGTTAATCATGTCATAAGATTTTTTGAAATCCTTGAAAGTGTCAACTGTGTAGTTTGACATTCAGTGTTACAGTATGATCTTAAGGTTCCAGATCTGTTCTGCACATGACTGGTTGGTGGAAACTTGCCTGGTATTCACCCATCAAAATTTCTATTTCTTGCTCAAGTCTGGTAAAGAGGACATGTGGGTAAACTGTGTAAGCAATTAATGTAAGTGAAATATCTTGATAATTGGGTCCATCTTACCCCCTTTTTGTGTAATGGGTGGGTCAAAACATTTTTCTAGTCTTCTAGTACAGCGCTATTTTCCTGTATATTGACAATGATGGCTTGTAATCTGTCACTCAAGAGTTCACCTCCGATTTTGAGCATTTCTGTGACTACATCATCTTTCCGTGGCATTTTGTTGTTTTTGAGGTGATGTTTCATATTTCCTCATGTGTAGGTGGAACAGAGTTTTGATTTGGTGCAGTTAAGGGAAATTGGGATCTATCTGCAGGTGGTTCACAGTTGCGTATTTTCTCAAAGTAATGCTTCAAGTTTTCACATTTGGCCTGTGTATGAGAGTCATTCAATAATTAAAGAGACAAATTGGTCTGGAGAAAAAAGTGTTTATTTTTACAGAACAATACTTTCTCTACTTTTTGACATAATCCTCTTGAACATTTGCAGCTGCAAAGAAGTCTTTATCTTGATGTTTGAACCAATTTCCCACAAACTTTTTCATGTGCTCGCTGTCCTGGTACCTCTTCCTGCATAATGCCTCCTTCAGTGCACCAACAAATGGAAATCACTAGGTGCTAAATCAGGACGTTAAGGGGGATCAGGCAGTAATTATGAGCCCATTTTGTTGATGTTTTCATGGGTTAGATGAGCAATATGAGGACGTGCATTGTCTTGCTGGAGAATCACACCTCTCCTCTGAGATCCATGACATCTCTCTCATGGGTGGCTTCACCTTGTTTAAAAGCAAATCCAAGTAGTATTTGCTGTTCATTGTACACTGCTCTTCAAGAGAATCAGAAAAAACTGGACCTTCAGATCCAAAAACATCGTCAACATGACTTTTCATGCTGATACTTGGGTATTGAATTTTTCTTTACAGGCATGTGGTGTGCTTCCACTCCATGCTTTGTCTTTTCATTTCTGGCTCATAATAGTGAACCCAAGTTTTTTCACACGTTAAAATGTTGTTGAGGAAGTGCTCACCTTCTCTTTCATAATGTTCCTTTACCTCTACGCACACTCTCAACGTTGTTTCGTTGTGACCCATCCTGCACATGTTTTGCAGTACTTCAGCTTGTTGCAGATAATGTTATGAACTGTACCAGTACTAACTTGAACCTTATCAACTATTATCTCGACAGTCACATGGCGGTTGGCAAAAATAATGTCATCAATTTGACTTCCAAGAGAGGGAGTTGAAACTGCAACTGGTCAGCCAGAACGGTGTTCATCGGTCACTGAGTCATGACCATTTTTTAACTGCTCTACCCACTTGTAAAAATTTGCACAATTCCTACAACCTTCACCATCAACTTCAGACATTCTACAGTATATATTCACTGGTTTCTTGCCTTCAGTAAGTAAAAAATGAATAACACAACATTGTTCAACTACTGAGGACGTTTGAAACGCACTTGCAATCTTGAACGTAAATAAAACAATGTTGATACATCAGCTGATCAGGTCTCATCCCAGTGATGCTGACTTAAAGGCATAAAATTACCAAACTTACCCTACTAACAGTTTTTTCCCCAGACCAATTTGTCTCTTTCATTATTGAATGACCCTCATATTTATCTTAAAGAGTTTCATAGAATGATGAAAACAAAGACTAGGTGGCTTGTAGTTTGTTAGTTCTCCCCTAAATATCCTGTAAAAATTTCATATTTTTCCTTTCAAAATCATTGTCAGTTTCCTCTAATCTTTTGTGGTGGTATACCCATTTAATACATCAGGTTGTTTTAGATGTTTTTCTTTGCATTTATAAAAAAAATATACACCAATTCTATGGAAATTGGGGGCTGTGCCAAGTCTGTTTTTGATATGGTTTTCTAGGGCTGTGTTGCAGCCTGAGGTCCACCATCAGTTTTTCCATTTCCTTGAAGCTTGAGCAAGTTTTCTTGCTGATTGTCGGATGATTTTAAAGTTTGTTCCATTGTTGAGTGTTGATTTTTAGTGATTTTGTGAACTTCTCTGCATGTTCTTTTAAGTATTCTGGGTCTGTACATGTGTGTTTAGATTTTTGGCCCCTGTTTCTTCCACGGTGCCTTCTGAAAGTGTGCGCAGACATTACTTGGAGAGTTGCCATTTTACATATGTTGACTAGGTGTCTTTTTGTGTGCCAATAAATTTCCAGTGATGTGCCTGTGGTCCAATTTTGTGCTTTTTGAACTGAAATATCCAAGAATGATGTTGTATAACACAAAAATAATCAGTTATAGACAATATAATGTAAATGGATAAATAACAGTTCACTACTGTACCCCTTTTTGCTAAACCTCTCCAGTCCTTTTCCTTCACGCCTCTTCCTTCCCCTTCAAACCTTCTACTAGAAGAAGGATCCATTGCCTCTGAAAGTCTGTAAAAGTTAAATCTTTTTGTGTGTGTTTGTGTGTGTGTTTTCCTGCCACCACTTGGTGAGTAAATTTTTTATTGATCCATTTACAAGAATGATCTTGACATGACTTGAGGGATCTTGGTGAGTGTCTGTTCAAGTATTGATGAGCCTCCTCAACTTTGCTCTCATCAGTGTCATGTGCATTGACAAATGTGTAGGCTTTGTTGGTGCATTTAACTGTGAGTATGGAGAGGCATCCTAATGCTGATGTGAAATATATCAGAGCATTCTTGATACTGTTGTGAACTAGAAAAATGGTTCCCCAGATATGTAATTTACTCTAAGTATGGTTGCAGATTTTGCTTTATAGATACAATATCCATAAGAATCAAAGTGATTAAAGTCATGAAATTGTACAGCAAGTATTTGGATTTCAGATTTATCACAGGTGTCTGTCAGCGTCTTCAGTTTTCCTGTTTTGGTCAGCATCTGTATGTTGAGAGTGCCAATTAACCACCTTCCCTTTGGTTAGAGTAGTTTTGGGAAGCTCCAACTCTTTCCAGCATGATGTCTGGTCCCCCAGGAACTGAACAACTGGGTTTGCCTTCATTCTTCTCAGCTTGGGCATGGGGTAGTCTGTTGCTTTTATTATTATTATTCTTTCTTTTCTCAGACATTACGTCTGGTCAAAAATGGAAAGTGATGCGGACTTTGATCAAGCGTGACTTCCTTTTAACTGTACAGTATATGTTACATTGCATTTAGGAACTTTTGGGTAATTGAACATGTATCAATAATTACATATTTCTGTAGTTGTATATATAAGTTTGGATGTAGCTGTATTGTGTTGATGTACTGGTGGATATTGTGTGGTATGATTCCTGTAGTTGATAGTATAATTGGTATAATGTCAATTTTATCCTAATGCCACATGTCCTTGACTTCCTCAGCCAGTTGGATGTATTTTTCAATTTTTTCTCCTGTTTTCTTTTGTATATTTGTTGTATTGGGCACGGATATTTCGATTAGTTGTGTTAATTTCTTCTTTTTATGGTTGAGTATGATGTCAGGTTTGTTATGTGGTGTTGTTTTATCTGTTATAACGGTTCTGTTCCAGTATAATTTGTATTCATCATTCTCCAGTACATTTTGTGGTGCATACTTGTATGTGGGAACATGTTGTTTTATAAGTTTATGTTGTAAGGCAAGCTGTTGATGTATTATTTTTGCTACATTGTCATGTCTTCCGGAGTATTCTGTATTTTCTAGTATTGTACATCCGCTACTGTTTCTATTTGTTGTTTGCAAAGTCTGCATTTATCTGTTGTGGTATTGGGATCTTTAATAATATACTTGCTGTAATATCTGGTGTTTATTGTTTGATCCTGTATTGCAATCATGAATCCTTCCATCTCACTGTATATATTGCCTTTTCTTAGCTATAAGTTGGATGCATCTTGATCGATGTGTGGCTGTGTTAGGTGATATGGGTGCTTGCCATGTAGTGTTTTCTTTTTCCAATTTACTTTCTTCATATCTGTTGATGTTATGTGATCTAAAGGGTTGAAGAAGTGGTTATGAAATTGCAGTGGTGTAGCCGATGTATTTATATGAGTGATTGCTTTGTGTATTTTGCTAGTTTCTGCTCGTTCTAGAAAGAATTTTCTTAAATTGTCTACCTGTCCATAATGTAGGCTTTTTATGTCAATAAATCCCCTTCCTCCTTCCTTTCTGCTTAATGTGAACCTTTCTGTTGCTGAATGTATGTGATGTATTCTATATTTGTGGCACTGTGATCGTGTAAGTGTATTGAGTGCTTCTAGGTCTGTGTTACTTCATTTCACTACTACCTTTATTATTATTATTATTATTATTATTATTATTATTATTATTATTATTATTATTATTATTATAGTATATTGGCTGTGTACAGATTGTAATGTTTATGTACAGAAAAAGTCTCATTAGATGTAAAGGATGAGCAGAAGTTTTAAACTTTCCAGGTGAAATAAATGCATAAATAAATACAAGTAAAAGTAATCAAGGTTATATGTATATAATACACTCCTGGAAATTGAAATAAGAACACCATGAATTCATTGTCCCAGGAAGGGGAAACTTTATTGACACATTCCTGGGGACAGATACATCACATGATCACACTGACAGAACCATAGGCACATAGACACAGGCAACAGAGCATGCACAATGTCGGCACTAGTACAGTGTATATCCACCTTTCGCAGCAATGCAGGCTGCTATTCTCCCATGAAGACGATCGTAGAGATGCTGGATGTAGTCCTGTGGAACGGCTTGCCATGCCATTTCCACCTGGTGCCTCAGTTGGACCAGCGTTCGTGCTGGACGTGCAGACCGCGTGAGACGACTCTTCATCCAGTCCCAAACATGCTCAATGGGGGACAGATCCGGAGATCTTGCTGGCCAGGGTAGTTGACTTACACCTTCTAGAGCACGTTGGGTGGCACGGGATACATGCGGACGTGCATTGTCCTGTTGGAACAGCAAGTTCCCTTGCCGGTCTAGGAATGGTAGAACAATGGGTTCGATGACGGTTTGGATGTAGCGTGCACTATTCAGTGTCCCCTCGACGATCACCAGAGGTGTACGGCCAGTGTAGGAGATCGCTCCCCACACCATGATGCCGCGTGTTGGCCCTGTGTGCCTCAGTCGTATGCAGTCCTGATTGTGGCGCTCACCTGCACGGCGCCAAACACGCATACGACCATCATTGGCACCAAAGCAGAAGCGACTCTCATCGCTGAAGACGACACGTCTCCATTCGTCCCTCCATTCATGCCTGTCGTGACACCACTGGAGGCGGGCTGCACAATGTTGTGGCGTGAGCGGAAGACGGCCTAACGGTGTGTGGGACCGTAGCCCAGCTTCATGGAGACAGTTGCGAATGGTCCTCGCCGATACCCCAGGAGCAACAGTGTCCCTAATTTGCTGGGAAGTGGTGGTGCGGTCCCCTACGGCACTGCGTAGGATCCTACGGTCTTGGCGTGCATCCGTGCGTCGCTGCGGTCCGGTCCCAGGTCAACGGGCACGTGCACCTTCCGCTGACCACTGGCGACAACATCGATGTAATGTGGAGACCTCACACCCCACATGTTGAGCAATTCGACGGTACGTCCACCCAGCCTCCCGCTTGCCCACTATACGCCCTCGCTCAAAGTCCGTCAACTGCACATATGGTTCACGTCGACACTGTTGCGGCATGCTACCAGTGTTAAAGACTGCGATGGAGCTCCGTATGCCACGGCAAACTGACTGACACTGACGGCGGCGGTGCACAAATGCTGTGCAGCTAGCGCCATTCGACGGCCAACACCGCGGTTCCTGGTGTGTCCGCTGTGTCGTGCGTGTGATCATTGCTTGTACAGCCCTCTCAAAGTGTCTGGAGCAAGTATGGTGGGTCTGACACACTGGTGTCAATGTGTTCTTTTTTCCATTTCCAGGAGTGTAGAAAGAAACATTCCACATGGGAAAAATATATTAAAAAAGATGCTGTGACTTACCAAACAGGAAACCGCTGGTAGATAGACACAATAAAAAACACACACACAAATATCAAGGTTTCGCAACCCACGGTTGCTTTGTCAGGAAAGAGGGAAGGAGAGGGAAAGATGAAAGGATGTGGGTTTTACAGGAGAGGGTAAGGAGTCATTCCAATCCCAGGAGCGGAAAGCCTTACCTTAGGGGGAAAAAGGTACAGGGATACACTCGCACACACATACACTTATCTATAGGCACATATACAGACACCAGCAAACATATGTAAAGGCAAAGAGTTTGGGCAGAGATGTCAGTCAAGAAGGAAGTACAGAGGCAAAGATGTTGTTGAGTGACAAGTGATGTACAAGGGGCGGCAACTTGAAATTAGCGGAGGTTGAGGCCAGGTGGGTAATGGGAAGGTTATATGTAGGCATACATACTGCAAATTACAGAAATTACCAATTTTGTATGTTGAAGTTCAAGTATTCACTAGCTGAATAGAAATAGTGGTACTTCAGGTATTCTCTAATAGATTTTCAAAATGCATTTTTATTTAGTGTGTATTTTAAATCATGTGGAAACTTTTTTAAAGGATTTCATCTTGCTTTCAGCTTTAAAAAATTTGTAGAAGCTTCAGACCCATATTACAAAAAAAAAAAATCTTGAAACTTGTTGAAAAGTTTTACTCCCACATAGCATGTGCCTTTGTATCACAAACTTGTGTTAGCAGGGATTAAATCTAAGTTTCTTGTAATTCCAGGCTGCTTTGCTTCTTTCTCTTCATAGCATGTTATAGTGTCATTAGATTGATTTAAATACTTTCTCAATATCTATAAAACCCAAAAAATCAGGTATTCATTCCCCTTGCCCCGTTCTATAATTTTGTTAGTGGCTCATTGATTGCACTGCATCTGCAGCTAATGCCAGTTTACTGATTAAAATCCAAGGTTTTCTTGCTTGCAATTGGCAATAATTTTAATGTATATCACGTAAATCATGGAGTGAAACCTAATAAATTTATTTTTCCTCTCCTTTCAATTGAGGTTTAATAATTCAGCATTGATTCAATCTGGGAATCATATTCCTCCACAGCTGTCTTACAAACAAGTTAGCAAATTCCTCTCAATTGATTTGCCATTTCTTTTTATACATGATCAACTTTTATCACATTTATTTTTCTTACAAATCAACTACCTGTATATATCTCTTCTGGAACTTCATCCAGAACTCCATTGTTATCCGAGTTTCTGTTTCATCTCATTAACATTATAAAGATTTAAAGAAATCTTCACAGTTTTCTCTTCACTGTTAGTTACTAGAAAATGGTATAGTCAGTTTTTTACATGCTAGTAATTGGTTGGTAACAGTTTATCTATTTCCTGTGTTTAGTAGTGCTTTTTCAGTTCTCTTTTGTGTATTTATCTTGCTAGTATTAATATAGTTTTATCTGGCTTTAAATCATAGTTTCATAAAGTAAGTATCACAGCTATACAACTAAATTAAATTAGTTGCTATTGATATTCAGTAGAATTTCAGTCCCATAACTGAGTGTGGACAAGGGGCCACTAGCATTACCTGAGATCACTGATGTAGCACTTTCCAACACCTCTGACCAAGTTGGTTCAGCCTCACCTGAGGGTGAATGGCAAACAATGATGGGCATGTGAATCTCTTTGCAGAAGATGGAAGTGGTCATTTGGAGTTCTAGTGTTAGGCAAGTGAGCCTGTCAAAGACTGGCATAACTAGAAGGAAGGCCAGTGTTTGTTCAGTATGTTTGCTAAGCAGTTTCATAGAAGTTGTGAAGAAGATTCTGCTGGTTGCTAGTGGGGCATCTGGCCACTTCTGACTGTAAATTCTGGCACATTTTGGCATGAGTGGCATCTGGTACTTGAGTTCAGAGGCCATTCGTAGTTCCTACAGATGACTGGCTGAACTGGTGAAGACAGTTAGCTTCATGTGCAGGGTAGTAGCTGTACTAGCATTTTACAATGTTCATCCCAGAACAAGCAACAGGGCTTAAACTGGCTGAATTGGTAAAGACAGTTAGCCTCAATGCAGGGTGGAAGCTGTTCTAGCATTTTGCAATGTTCATCCCAGAAAAGCAACAAGGCTTAAACTGGAGGTTCAAATGATTGTATGGTTATTTTGGGTACAGACTGCTTGGCATACACTGCTGGTGGAGAGTAATATGACTTCCCTTAATATACAGCCAGGTGCAAAACATAGTAAATTGTTATGAGAGGGTCAGAGGTTGGCATAGTGAGTATTTCATGAACATATTACTATTTTTAGTGTAGCTAAATGCCTACACAGACCAAAATGGGGGAAAAAAATATTCTTATTTTTGAGAGCATAGAATATCAGCTTCATTAATAACAGATGGTACCATTCCTCATTAAAATGTTGATAAATGAGGTGTTTTTAAATAGTAAATACTGTTACATTGTAAAAAAAATATATTATTGTTGTGATACTTGGTCTGAAGACTGGTTTTATGCAGCACTCCATGGTAAGCTATTCTGTTCAAGTTTCTCCATCTCTGCAACACCTATTGTAACTTACAACTATTTGAACTTGTTTACATCCTCCATCCCATTACAGGTAGACCCTCTCATCATGGAATTTGAGTGAACTGCCCTTCCTTTCTAACCTTCCCCCAACGCATCCCCCTCTCTTCCCTGGGGAAGGATCTAACAGTTTCAAAGGCTAGAATTGTGTTGTCACTTTTACTTTTGAATGTGCCTATTGGCAGTACTACATATTTTGCCTCCTGAAGTAAGTATTTGCTTGCAGATCTTTACGTTCTTCTGGAAGTCTGATGGTATTTTGCTGGTCTCATATTCCTGCATACCTTTTGGAATGGTTTTCTCGTAATTGGATCACCCAAAGATCTCAGTTCTGAGGGAATGTCTTCTACTCCAGGTTCCTTGTTTTGACTTATGTTTATCAATGTTCTGTCAAATCCTTCTTGTGGTGTCACATTGGCCATTTTATCTTCCTATGCCTTCTCTTATCTTTCCCTAATATTGTCTTCATGTTTATGTCATTTCTATAGCCCTTCTACATATATTCTTTTCAGTTTATCCTTTGCTTCCTACTGGCTTGCCAACTGAGTTCTTGATAATCATACAGCTGCTTCTCTTTCCACAAAGTCTCCCCACCTCCATACATGCAGCATCTGTCTTTCCCACAGTCATGCATGATTCTACAACTTTGTATTTCTACTCTAACCATTTTTGCTTTGTTCATTTTCTCATAATTTCTTTAATACCATGTCCCTTCAGTCTTCAAACATAAACACCATGCCCTTCAAAAGTTGCCACTCTTTTATGCTACCTGCCATTCAGACTTAGTAAATACAAGAAATCTATTCTACAGTAACATTAAAGGGATATATTGCTGCTCAACACATAGTGGCGACATTAAGTCACAATAGTTGTGCAGTTTGCGACTCAATGCCTCCTCTATGTGGTTGGTAGCAATCTGTGTTTTTCACATTCTACATCTACATTTACATCTATACTCTGCAAACCACTGTGAGGTGCATGGCACAGAGTGCATCCCATTGTGCCAGTTATTAGGTTTTCTTCCTGTTTCATTCACGTATGGATTTCAGGAGGAATGATTGTCTGAATGGCTCTGTGTGTGCAGTAATTATTCTAATCTTATCCTGACAATCACTATGTGAGTGATACATAGGGAATTATTGTATATTGCTGGAGTAATCATTTAAAGCTAGTTCTTGAAGCCTTAGTAATAGACTTCCTTGGGAAATTTTATGCCTACCTTCAGGAGTCTTCCAGTTCAGTTTCTTCAGTACCTATGTGACACTCTCCCACAGATTAAAGAAACCTGTGACCATTCATGCTTCCCTTGTTAGTAAATGTTCAATATCCCCTGTCAGATCTATCTGGTTCAGGGCCCAGTTGATCAATATTTGATAAATGGCCACATGAGTGATTTGTAAGCAATCTCCTCTATAGATTGATTGCACTTCCACAGTATTCTACCAATAAACCAAAGTCTAACACCTGCTTTACCCATGACTGAATGTAAGTGATCATTCCATTTCATATTCCTGCAAAGTGTTACACCCAGGTATTTGTTCGAGTTGGCTGATGCCATCAGTTATGCATTGATACTATAGTCAAACGATACTGCATTTTTTCATTTTGTGAATTGCAAAATTTTATATTTCTGAACATTTAAAGCAAGTTGCCAATCTCTGCATCACTTTGAAGTCTTATCAAGATCTGACTGAATATTTATACAGCTTCTTTCAGATAGTACTTCATTACAGATAACTGCATCATCTGCAAAAAGCCTGATTTTGCTATTAATGTTGTCTGCAAGGTTATTAACACACACCATGAACATCAAGAATCCAATAATCCCTGGAGCATAACTGAAGTTATTCTACATCTGATGGTTACTCTCGTTCTTGCTACCAAAAAATCCTCAATGCCGCCACAAATTTAATTTGATACCCCATATGATCATACTTTTGACAATATCTGTGGGTATAGGTGTGGTACTGAGTCAAATGCTTTTTGGAAATCAAGAAATACAGCATCTGCCTGATTACCTTGAACCAAAGCTTTCATTATGTCATGTGAGAAAAGTGTAAGTTATGTTTCATGCGATCAATGTTTTTGGAACCCATGCTGGTTGGCATTGAGGAGGTCATTCTGTTCAAGATACCTCTTTGAGCTCAGAATACTGTCTAAGATTCTACAACAAACTGATGTCAAGGATCATCATCGTCAGTTATCTGCTATATTAGCAGGTCCTTTGCATCTCCATTTTCTGCGATCCATTGCTTCCTTCTTAAGACTGCTGTATGTAGTACCATCGATCATGTCATCCAGTATCTGGAATCTCTTCCTTCCTCTCTTCGTTTTCCCTTCTACATAACCTTCTAAAACTGTTTTTATCAGTCCGTCATTCTTTCTTAATATATGCCCAATGTCAAGGATACTGGACGGTAATTTTGTGGATCACTTCTACTACCCTTCTAGTAGACGGATGTGATATATGCCTTTTCCCAAGAACAGGCCACAGTTTTGTGTTCAAAGAATCTGTGGTAGATTATAGTTAGAAGATGGGCCAACTCAGCCACAAATTCAGTAGAAAATCTGAAGAGATTTCTTTGGGCCCTGGGTCTTTGTTCAGTTTTAACCATTTCAACTGTTTCTCAACACCACCAACACTAATACTAATTTCATTCATCTTTTCAGTGATACAAGGATTAAATTAGGGCACTACTCCTGGGTTTTCCTTGGTAAAGGAACATTTTAAAATGGAGTTAAGCATTTCAGCTTTTGCTTTGCTGCCCTAATACTAATTTCATTCATCTTTTCAGTGATACAAGGATTAAATTAGGGCACTTCTCCTGGGTTTTCCTTTGTAAAGGAACATTTTAAAATGGAGTTAAGCATTTCAGCTTTTGCTTTGCTGCCCTCAATTTCAGTTCTTATCTCATTCACTAAGGTTGGACGCTAACTTTGATATCACTAAGAGACATTCCATATGACCTTAATGTCTTTGGATTGACAATAATCTGCTATGATAGTCATTGAGGGCCTCATGTATTGCTCTCTTGACAGCCAAATGCGTTTCATTTGTCATTTCTCTATCTCTAGCCCTATGCTTCATTTTACACCTCTGTTTTTTTTAAAAGTTTCTTTACAGTGACTGTATACCATGGAGGTTCCCTCCCATTATGAACTGTTCTATTGAGTACATATCTATGCAATGTGTGGCCAACTGTTCTTTTATAAACTTGAGCTGGAGTCCCTCTACATGCTCCTGCACTGTGCTGAAGTTTCAAGTGCCTACTGATTTTTTATCTGGTTCACTGAACATGCAGGGTGTATCAGCACTCATCTTTTTGTGTTTCCCACGCTGGTCTCGTCGTTAGATCATGGCTCAGTCATTGAAAATCTAGGTGGTTATGATTCCAAGCTCGGATGCAAAGACGCCTAGGTTCTATCATGCTATATTCAAAAGTTTTGTATATGCGCTTCACAAACCATTCTTGGAGATTAAACCTTTCAAACTTAGCACAATAGTGAAGTAAAAAAAAAGTAATCAGCACTCCAAAATTAAGTTACACTTCCTTTTAATTGTTTTTATTGCAATATCACATAAACACAAAACATCACTTCACAATACAAAACTTGAAAACATCTTCCTCACATTTTATAAGCCAACTACAATATGCATCTTTCCAACATGACGTCCAAGGCTTGACTTTTTCAAGGTCCAACTCTCTAACATTTTAACAACTAACTAATTATTGCTTACGTGCCCAAAAATCAGAGTTACAAGTACGTCAAAGATCATAGTGACAGAAGAAAGAATACACATAAGAATAATATCATTGCAATATAAACATATTGAAGTATCACAAATGAAATCAAATCTGAATGTTGTCTCAGAAATATGTCAACTACTTTGCAGAAACACAGTAGAATATTACTGGTATCGAGAGGTTCAGGTGAGCTGCCGTAATGGTTACGTAATTCAAGTACCATTACAACCATCATGCATGAACCACATGTTCAAGTGTTGGTTCAGTGGGACATCATCATGTACATCTGGAAGTACAGTCCACAGAAACCACATTTACTGCTGTCCAGTTATTCTCTGTGATAGGAAGTGTAGTCCAGTTATGTGGTCTCCGAGCAGTCCTGCCCAGATGTTCAATGAATGAGATTGCTGATGTAGTGATATGTGTGTGGCATTAGAATTAACATTGGCCCAAATGTGACCATTATGTTATTTAAAATTACTGTCATGGGTAAATCCAGTCTCATCCATGAACAAAATACTGCTTTCAAAGAGGGGATTCAGGATACACTGTTGTTGCACCCATTGCCAGAAATTCTCTCTGGGAGGTAAGTCTGTATTGTTGAATGCTACTTGTATTTCTTTGGGTTCTGTGAAAAATCACTTGTCAGTATTCTGCTACAGTAATCCTTGAGGGGCTCACACATTGCTCTCTTCACATCCAAATGCATTTTATTCATAATCACACTGTCTCTAGTCCTACGCTTCATTTTACACCTATTATGCAGTACTTACTGATGTAAAATCCACCACTCACTGGTATGACTCAGGACACATTCTTGGATAGCAATCGTCCTTGCTGAAGTACTCGGACATTTGTGTACAATGCATAACAACCTTTCCTTAACACTTGGTGCTATGGATCTGGGTCAACCTTCTCACACACAGTGTGCAAATCTCCTAGTTTCTCTAAGGTACTGATGTAACCAGCAAAATGTATGCCTGTCAGGCTGCCTGCAGAGAGGAAAAGCTTCTTCATAGAATAGTGCACCTTCAAGGGCACTGCCATTCCCTTTGCCACACATGGAGTTCTTGTCACCATACTCTCTGCTGGTGTAACCTCTGTCCAAGGTGCATTAATGTTCATAATTGATTGAGAGGTCAGTATGGCACAGTGCATGGAGAGGGAAAGAGAAGTAACTGCGCATGTGTAAACAAACAGATAGCCAATCCCAAACCTTGAGATACCAACGGAAATATTGTGATACCCAGAGGTACCACAATATTTACTCAAATTTTTTTTGATACTTCAGCAACAGTTGATTTGCAGACCCACATTTATTGGAGCTGCTCAGCTACTTTTGCCTGTACTTTCCAAGTGTGAATTATTGACCATCACTTCCAAAACACCCTGTATATACCTTTCTGCTTGTTTTTGCTGACCTTTGTACTTTGGTAACATTGTTGCCACAACCATGTTATGATCACTGATACCAGTTTTGATGTGTACATCCCCAAAGAGGTCAGGTCTATTTGTTGCTGTTAGATCCAATACATTTCTATCTTGAGTGGGGTTCATAACTATCTGTTCTAGGTAGTTTTCACAGAAGGCATACAGCAACATTTCACAGGATGTCTTATCATGTCATGAAATGAGATCCATTGTCTCTGAAATTTTGCCCACCACACCTAGAATAGCTTTTTGTCACCCTCATAATCTCTGAAATTTTCTTGTCAGACCCTATGCTACTTCTGCACCCATCTCCCTACCCTTTGGCACCTACCTCTGTGATCATCCCCACTGCAAGACTTGCTCTATGCACCCTCCTACCAGCACCTATACCAGCCCTGTAACTGGAAAAACATATAATATCAAAGGGAGAACCACCTGTGAAATAATATGTGTCATGACTACCACCAAATTATCGACTAGGATGAACGGCCATAGGCAAAAGGTGTATACCAGCAACCCGCGGTATCCTATTGCAGAGCATGCTCTACAACATGACAATCACGAACTTGGTGCCCATTTCACCACACACGCCATCTGGGTTCTTCCCCCAGATACCAGTTTCTCAGAACTCAACAGGTGGGAACTAGCACTGCAACATATCCTTGTTTCTCGCCACCCACATGGCATTAATTTACACTAATTTCTTCTCTCTCAGCATTTCTTCACAGTAACTACTCTTCTCTTCACACTGTTTTAGGTTTCTACATCTTTCATTGTCTTACTTGTCTATTTTTCAGCATCCCCCTCCCACCTGTGTTATGTACAATGCACTTAAGTTTTCACTCTTAACAACTCATGCACCATGTTTAAGCAATGATCTCTGTCTTGTGTATTACCATTTCTTGCATCCTTTAGGTCTCATGTTTTCAAATCTCATCCAATATAGTCCCAACAGTCAGTCTTTCCTTCTCATCCTGTGCAATAAGTCTCCCCTGACCCACAGTTTTGGGTGACTTTCCCAAAATCTACCCCTTTTCCTAGACCTCTTCAGTCCTTGTCCTTCACCCTTCTTCCTTCCCCTTCAGCCCTTCTGCCTGAAGAAGGAGCCACTGGCTCCAAAAGCTTGACTAGTTATAACCTTCTTTTATCTGTGTGTTCAACAAGTAGATTTTTTTACCTATCCTATTACATTTTTTTAGGAAAAATTGACCGTTTTCATTGTTATAATTTATTGCTAGATGCTCAGATCCTTTATACATGTTTTCCAATCTAAATTCTTAGCTTCATTCTGATCCATTACCTTAACAGAATCCATTTTTGCTCTGTCTTAATTTTTATGATGTTTTAGTTTTCAGCATTATGATTGTAAATTCTGAATTATTTGGGTTTTTACAACGTTCAGATTCAGCTCATTCAGCTGGAATTACGTTGTTTTTCTACTGAGTGTTTTTATAACTTGGTCATGAAACTTTTTCTATGAAGGTTTTTACTATTACTCGCGTAACAACTAATATACGAGATAAAATATGTTGCTACGAAAAGAGCCCTGAAATACCTTTTAGTGATGCTGTGCTGTGACTTTCTTTGGATCATTAATTTTCAACAAAACAAAATATATTATGTTCTTATTGTTCTGGATCTGGCTTTCTATTAAAGGAACATTTTTTTTGTTACTGTAACTCACCATAAAGTTCAACATATCTTCCTGACTTTACAGTTATTGATAAGGTCACTGAAAATTATTTCATTATCAATACTGACGTTACAGTATGCAATGTTTGTTCAACATCAAAATTTTGCAGTGGATTTTTGTTAACAGTAAAACACCAATAAGTACCACAACTAACACGAAAACATGAGACTATTATCACAGAAAAATAAAATTTTACTATAAGGTTTGCCAGACCGGAACTACGCACAGCAATATTTCTTTTATGTTCTGAAGGTAAATTATCTTTTTGCACTTTTAATGATATAATATCAGCAGCCCAAGTCAACCTGTAAAACACATCATAAAATCTGCTGCTCTGCTCTGCAATTCCAGAAGCTGAAAGAAATAATTTTAGCTCACTATTACCTGTCCGCTTCTTTGCAGTACGATTGGTTTCATTTAATGCAGTTTGAATGTGCTGCAACAGCAGCTCGTTAGATCGTAGCACAGCTCTGCACCATGAATGATATTTAAATAACTGAAAATGTCTTAACGGGATGGGATAAAATGCCAGGCAAGCTTATTACAAATGCAAGTTTTCACTAAGTAACTCTATTCAAAACATTTAAACAGATTAAGTTATTACACACCATTCCAAATCAATGTCTAATGGCTTTCCTCTCTCAATCTTGACAAAAGAATGTTACACAAGAGTACAATATAATGCCACAGGCTCTTCCTACTCACGTAGCTACAAGGAGATGACAGAAATTAATGTTCGTTCTTTACTATTTATACTAGTCACACATTCTCTTCTCTGTTTGATATTTAATAAGTATCGTCTGTGGCAGTTTCAGTACTCACCGACACAGATATTATTTTAAAACATCAGTAAATAATTCTATACAAGAACAAAACATGACACATAATGCTTTCTCTTTATTACATAAAGTTCACACAATCTTTGTCCGCACAATTACAATCATGCAGTTCAATTATTCTTTTCTCCTTTTCTGTTTTTTACCACATATTAGATGTCTTTTGCTAAGAGACATTACAAGCTCATTCAGCTGGAATCACATTGCTTGGCTACTGAGTGTTTTTATAACTAAGTCATGAAACTTTTTCTATGAAGGCTTTCATTCACAGAGATTTATTAGCTGTATATAAAACCAGCATATGTTAACATCAAATGCTAACAGAATTAGTCCTACAACATAATTTTTGGAGAAACATTTTTATTTATTGTCTCCTCTGTTGACACAGCCACCATATTGATTGTTGCAGTTTCATCCAATTCATTAGTATGCCTACCGCTCTAGAGTATGTATTTGCAATAGCCACTTTTATAAAGTATTGTTCTACAATAGGTAGCTTCCTGTATTTCTCAGCTGTAACTGATCTTAAAACTGTGCTTAATTTTTGCAGGAAACACCGTTCCATACCTTCGAAACAAGCATCAGAGGGCAGCACAGCGACATTGTTGATACTGCTCTCTGAGCTGTTCAATGAAGTTGAAGAAGAATATTCCACAAAGGACTGTCCATGTAAAAGAAAAAGATTAGTATGATAAAGAAAACCTCAGACAAGTAGTCTTTCTTGATTTTTTCCACTTGTGGTTTATTAACAAATTAAAAGAACAACAACAGAAATTAAAATTGTGCATGTTTTAACTTTTCTGTACATCAAACACAGCAATATTTTGCCCAGAAGAAGTTCTGTTGGGTGAACTGAAACTGAAGTTTTTACTAAAAACTGTCTTTGTAACTGACTTAACTAATATTTTAAGTAACATATGGAGTGAGCATAATATGTCAAACTTAAATTACTTAGCAACTGAGATGTGAAACAGTTGTACATCTGTTCAGCTATCATTTTGACATATGTCAGTTTGACATTTGTTGTGTTTAATACTCCTTTAAAGTCCTTTGCAGATTAATTATGTATTTTTTATACTTATTCAGCATGACACACAAGAGTAAGGCAATATGAAAATAGCTCTGCTGAATAAATATAATTATTCATTTAACAACATCTACCTTAATAGCTGGATAATAATAAAGGGTCATTTATGAATGTTAAGAAAGCCTGCAAATCCACTGCCAAACCTTGGTCATTCTGACCAACAGCTTTATGTAGTTAAGACTCAATTGATGAAAAAGGGATGACATTAGTGCCATAAAATTAGTCTTTGAGAAGTTTCTTCTATTCTTTGTACAGAATCCTTTACCAAAGTCAAACTGAGAGGAATTTAACAAGCTATACTGTTGAAAATAACTAATTGCATTTCCGTAGTCTCAAAAGCTTTTGAAAAGACTGTGAGGAAGAAAATCAGTCTGTAATAAAATCACTTTTATCATCTCCATTTTCATAGATGGTTATTACTACTGCATATTTAATTTGTATTGAGTATTGGTTAATTAATAAGAGAAATCGTGGATGTCCCATCAAGTTAGCATGAGATTTTAATATTGTGCTAGCAACACTATCATAGAACTTTCTATAATTCTTCTTTGGAATGGTAGTTTCAAAAACTACGTCAGCTAGTGGTAGCGACGGCTCTACAAGAGTAAATTTAGGCCATCTGTATGGTTGCTTATTAGTAGGTTTAATGTTTGTTGCCACCATGGGTAATCATTGAATGTGACGGCCAACAATTTCAAAGTTTCATCAATTCTTCAACAACTGTTACCTGGGAAGTCAGTTTCATTTTTAAATTTTCTTTTGTGCTATTAGTTTATATAGGATTAATGGTCATAAGTAATGGCATTATAAGAGAATTGAAATGAGGAAAATGTACAATATGTAGATGGTATTTTATAAAATTAATGATGTCCTGCCTTTAGTTTTAAGTGTCATGAGAACAGTTCTGTTTCAGCACCAACAAGATTCCTTCAGCAAATTGTAAGGTGAATGGAAAATGAAAGAAGTGTCAGAATACATGAAAAATCATATTAAGGCTCCAAAGTAATCAGGTAATGTGTGGAGTCAGCAGCAATTTGTGTGGCAGCAGTAGTAAAGATTAGATTCAGTTTTCGTTCCATATGCCCAAAAATTGAGATGATTCTCATGGGTGTGGAACATGTCAAAGTATAACAAAGCATTGGAATATAATACTTACTACCCTGATCATTTGTCAGGATATTGTCAAAATAGGTGAATACACTGCAGTAAACTGGAACAATATTTATAGAATTAACATGCTATCAAAATGAAACATTGTCATGCACTATTAATAAATTTATCATACACAAAACATCTAATCTTGACTGTTGTGACCAAGTGCTGTGAAAACTGAAATCTAACAGACATTTTTAACTTAAGCTGGCGTAACAGTCTCTGTTAAGATAGTCATCTATAGAGTAGGAGTTGCCTATCAAAACGTCTTTCAAATTCTGTTTGAACCGGCCTTTATCTGAAACCAAGTTTTTAATGGTTGCTGGCAATTTATTGAAAATGTGTGTTACTGAATATTGAACCCCTTTATGGACCCAGGTAAGTAATTTTAGGTCTTTAAGTAGATTGTTCTCATTCCCAGTATTGACACTATGTATTGAACTATTTGTTGGATACAGAGATATATTACTTGCCCCAAGTTTCATTAAAGAATAAATTTACTGAGAAACAGGGATTAGCATACAAAGTTCTTTGATCAGGTTTGTACTTGATGTTATTGAATTTACACCACAAATGGTTCTTATTACATGCTTTTGCACCCTAAAAACTTTTGCTTGGTTTGATGAGTTAACCCAGAATTTGATCCCATATGATGTAGTAGAATAAAAGTAAGCAAAGTATGCAAGTTTTTTTTATATCCATACCTCCTACATCCATCACCATTCTCACTGCAAATACAGATTTGTTTAAGCACTTCAGCAATTCTGTGGTGTGCCCTTCCCAACTGAATTTACTATTGAATTGATATGTTATCATATCCACTGGAATACTTGGATTTTAAGGATTTTATGATGGCTGCTACGTCTGTGGGAGACATGAGTGTCATTTCCTGGTCTCAGATACTCCATTGCACTGTTCCCTGAGTATGATAACCTCAAAGTGTCAGTAACAGAAATGAAGTACTTGTTTAAGAGGTTTGATACATGACATGCATTTGTTACCAAAGTCTCATCTATTTTTAGAGCTATCTGTTCCTCTTCCTTTTCGGCCCCACTTGTCTGTCTTCACTATATCCCATACAGTTTTTATTTTGTTGCCTGATGTTATTATCTTATTCTCATAATAAAGCTGCTTCAATTTCTGGATTACTTGCTTCAATATTTTGCAATATTCTTTGTAATGCATTTCAATTCTAACACTTCTATTCCCGTCAGTTTATCACACAGTGCCCTGCTCATCACTATTGGTGCCACCTCCCATTACACAAACACCCCTAATGCCCATGGCCTTACCATTATTGAACAGTGTGGTGTTTGTTTATTTATTGGTTTTTGTACATTATGAAAGTTGAAGTTAATATTATTGTGTCTGCTTCACAACTGAAAAATCATTTGCGTCAGTGACTCAGTTGTGGGGCCTCTTGCAGTTAATTTGCCCAACATGGTGTTTTTATATTGAAAGATCCACCAACAAACAAAATTCCAGACACATGACTATTTGTTGTTAAAACTGATTTTTGTAAATTATTTTTACTTTGGTGAAAATGCAAGGCTAAGCAGATTCTCGCAATTTTGTTAAGTGGGGCTCAAAAGAATTTACTGAACTCAGGTTTCTCAAATATGACCATGGCTGCAGTTACCCTTGATGCTGCATCACAGACAGGAGCACCTGCGATAGTGTACTCAACAACGAATCTGGGTGCACGAATGGCAAAATGTCATTTTTTTTTATGAATCCAGGTTCTGATTACAGCATCATGATGGTCGCATCTGTGTTTGGCGACATCGCAGTGAATGCACACTGGAAGTGTGTATTTGTCATCACCTTACTGGCACATCACATGGCTTTATGGTATGGGGTGCCACTGGTTACACGTCAATCTCACCTCTTGTTCACATTGACAGAACATTGAACAGTGTACGTTACATTTCAGATGTGTTACGATAATGCATGACCGCATGTTTCAGGTCCTGTACGGGCCTTTCTGGATACAGAAAATGTTTGACTGCTGCCCTGGCCAGCATATTCTCCAGATATCTCACCAACTGAAAAGTCTGGTCAATGGTGGCCAAGCAACTGGCTCGTCACAATATGCCAGTCACTACTCTTGATGAACTGTGGTATCGTGTTGAAGCTGCATGGGAAACTGTACCTGTACACTCCATCCAAGCTCAGTTTGACTCAATGCCCAGGTGTATCAATGCCGTTATTACGGCCAGAGGTGGCTGTTCTGGGTACTGATTTCTCAGGATCTATGCACCCAAATTGCATGAAAATGTAATCACATGTCAGTTTTAGTATAATATATTTGTCCAACGAATACCCATTTATCATTTGCATTTCTTCTTGGTGTAGCAACTTTAGTGGCCAGTAGTGTATATAAAGATAAAAATATTATTAAAGCCATATTAACTAATAGATTGCATACAGCACATGTCTTCTTGTGTCTTATAAATTTTTAAAAAGTTTAAACTGTTTTACCCATCTGACATAATTTAGATGTCTTAATAATAACAACGGACTCACAAGGAGTCAACATGGAAATGTTATTACTTGCAGGCAAATATGAAATAAGTCAAACTACAATGTAAAGAATTTTACTTATGTTTCATTTTATGTGATTCTGGTGCAAATATGAAGTGCTTTACTTCCCTTGAATTTTATATATGTAGTTCATGTAGATGGCACCATGTAACCAATCGATGTGTTCTCCATACAGCCTGCCTTCCTCAAACAGTAGTATTCAATAAACTGTGGGTGAAGCCTGATCAACAGGAACTTACATCCACTGAGCAAAAATGATAGTGGTATGGTATATACAACCCTTTTGAATTAAGCCATTACTTGTAACTTTTTATGACATCATCTGACTATGAACTTCTTGCGTATTCTTAGCATTCTAGATCTGCATAGCAAAATTTTAATAAGGATGACTGACTGCTGCAATCTACAATTTACAAGTCAATATAACAGTCGCTGAGAGCAACCACTTTCTGAATGGAAGGTGACCTGATGAATATTTGGTTATATTTAAGATTAATGTAACAGGAAACTTACACATTTTCATGCCCGGTCACAAAAAAAAGTGTAATTACATTCACAGATTATATCAGTTGATTACAGTCTTTGTTATTTTTCTGGGATAGTATTTATGTTTCATTACAATGTCAGTTTTGGTATGTTTGCAAAGTTATTCAATATTATTGTTATTCAATATTATTTTTATCACGTTGTGGCGTATCGCTACAACACTACCTTTCCCAATGCCCAATGGATTCCTAACCAACAACCTCCTTCCTAGATGCAAAGACCAATTGTATCCTTGCTCCCAATTACTTATCCTCTGAAGCCATTACCTACAAACAAATCTGAGGTATTGCTACGGGCAACTGCATGGCACCATCCTAGGTCAGTCTATTCATGGGCCATCTAGAGGAATCCTTCCTATACACCCAGAATCCTAAACCCTCACCTGGTTCACATTCACTGATGACATCTTTGCAATGTGGGTTGAGGGTGAGGACACCCTATCCACATTTCTCCAGAACACAATAACTTCTCTCCAATTTGTTTCACCTGTAAAATAGTTCTCCAACCTGAGGATTGACGTCACAAAATAGGTCCACCTTTAAACATACTTCCAACAGTCTGTCTTGTGTTTCATAGAACACACTAAGACAATTGCTCTTACATAGGATTTACAGTAATTCCGGTCAACATTGATTATATAGGTCAAGAAAAGTACTGCTTACCTTAGGCCTTAGCCAAATTAGATGGCTTTCAAGTTCTGTAATGTCAAATTTGATTCTACAACACTTTTACTTCATGCTTTCTGCAGGCAAGAAACTACTGGAACAAATCTCCAGAAATGATCCATTCGCCAGTTTCAAATGAGATTTATTCTAAACTTTTAACTGAAAGTTAATGAAGGAGCTGTGTTTGGCATGGAATTATGTCTTGTTTGTCCTGATTCTTTGTCCTTCAAGCATGGTTACCGTAACTATCTAGTTTTATTGTATTGTATTGTACCTGTACTTCCAGGCAACAAGGAATTTAATTTATGTTCCTATCCTCAATTGTGCCAGGGAAATTTATTGACCATATAAGATTAAAAATAGCATAAAGTACTGTTTTTCTTTTTTGGAGGGAATTCATCAGGTACAACAGTGATAGAAAAGTACTCAGTTGAACTAATATTCATGAAGGGAGTAGGTGGAAATTCAAATATCAATCAAGCTTTAATTTTTTTCCTTCAACTGGGTCACTAATGTGGATTGCCATTACCTTATCCCCTACACCCAAGACTATTTATAACAAACAGCATAGTATGAAATAACTAATTATATGCCACTATATACCATGAACAGAAAATAATTCTTTGTATTTGGCCTCCTACAGGCACTAGGAGTTTTTATACAACAGATGGTAAAATTCAGAAGATTAACTTTTGTTATAAATTTTAAATGAACATAGTAGCAAGATAATTATTAATACAAATGAGGAACCTTATCAGTACAACAATTTTTATTTGATCATCACATATAACTGGTATTTTTTTTACATAAATAAAGTTACTAATCATATGAAAATAGACATCACTGAACTTTTTATATACATTAGGAAACAAGGCATTCCATTAGCAACAGTCTTATCACATTGTTATACAATGTTATTTAGTACTAGTAATGACAGTATACTATATACTCTCCAAACTGTGTCTTGCATAAGTGGTACCTACACAGTAGGCAAGAAACTTGAGGATATTCACATAATATCTCATTATACATGACCATAAGCTTCTAACAATGCCTCACCATGATGAGTGATTACATAATCATGGTAATACATCATAATACATAGTGGCTGCCCAAGTATTAGTGATGCCCAAACAATTATGTTACTCCACCTAGGACCAAATGTCTTTTCAACACTGCGACTGAGCATTGACAGGGGTACCTGAAAGAGAAAATAAGATGATGAAATTATGTATGAAGCTATAACAAGAACATGAACTAAAATTAGCCCATATTATCATTCCTTCTTATTTCTTGCTTTTACATCATTAATCTTTATACTTCCTTAAGGCTTTTGTATTCAATAGCAGAAATTAACAATGTTTTTAAGAACCTTGACTTTTGTGCACTTGTCTGACCTTAATTATGCTTTAAGTTATCAATTTTCAAGCATTATTTTAGTTGCAACTACCATAAACTGGTCTGGTGCTTCTGTTTTACACAGTTGTATGTTTAAAGGTAGCCTTGTGGGCATTTCTCATTTAAATCATACAGTCGAGTATAATGTTCCTGATGTAATCAGTCCTCAGATAAACCACCTCTTGAAAACAAGTACTCTCACTACTACATAATAAATTTTACATGCCTCTGTACCATCTGCATATGCTTATGAAGTTTCTTTATTTTTTTCTTTCCAAGAAGTGTTTGATCCTGTCAAAAGACAATTAACTGAATACATTGAAACCTTTCTTTTTAACAGTTTCTTCTACAACAAGAGTTAGGCCGAATTATTTGAGTCAAGATTCCAAGCGGGAAAGCGCCGGCAGACAGGCACAATGAACAAAACACACACACAGAATTACTAGCTTTTGCAAATCTTCCTCAAATTTAACCATGTTTTCAGCACAGAATTTCCTGGCAGCTTTAACCATCACTGTCTTGTCTGTTAACGTCACTCGTTATGTATCTCTTAATACAAAATAGCTTTTTCCATGAAATTCTTATTCTCATTCACTCTTATTATTATTATTATTATTATTATTATTATTATTATTATTATTATTATTATTATTATTATTATTATTCTGCTGCTGCTATGTGGATCTGCAAGGATGGATATGTGTGTGTGTGTGTGTGTGTGTGTGTGTGTGTGTGTGTGTGTGTGTGTGTGTGTGTGTGTGTGTGTGTGTGCGCGCCAAGGGTAAAAAGTTCAGTTTTAGTTGTAATTTCTGAAAATTAAATTTTGAACAATGTGTAGTTTCAGCACCTATTATTGTGATGATATATATGGACCTGATTTTTGGTCATGAGACTGTCAGTCCACGGCCGAGTTTCAGACGAGGAACCTGTGTTGATTAGAACAACGACAATGCATCAACTTAATAGTGAAATAAGTGCTATGCGAATAATCCACATGTTAAAGCAATGACAGTGTGTTCCATGGTTATGTTTTTATTGCTCATACATGTTCAACAGTAAACTATTATAGCAGTATGTGGATGTTTGCCTGCAAACTATTAATGAGGCTTACTGAAAGTTAAACAATGGTGCACTGGTCATATGTAACTGTGTATTATTGGGAGGTTGTCAAAAGTGAAAGTAAAAGACTGTGAAACAACTGTGCATCTGTGCTACATAATTTACAGCAGACAGTACTGCATGTCCGCCCCATATTTTTTCAGCCAGTACATTGACACTGATGACAGAAAATGAAAAAACATAGTAGGCAAACCACTACATATGGTGCCTCAACATGAGGACTATTGTATGTGGGCACAATAAACTAGAACTCACGAAATTTGACAGTGAAGTATGAACTGTGGCGATTTACATTTTTAAATGGAAGAAATGCTACAGCCCATCAGCACTGGCATTTCACAGCCACAGTAGGACAGCAGTCAATCAGCAAGTGGGTTCAGTGGAAGCAGCCATTGAGTTCCAGAGCAGCCAAGAAGCACAGCTGATTGAGAAACAGGACACCTTGCCAATAGAATTACAGCTT
The DNA here is from genome assembly GCF_023897955.1 of Schistocerca gregaria. Lineage (NCBI taxonomy): Eukaryota > Metazoa > Arthropoda > Insecta > Orthoptera > Acrididae > Schistocerca > Schistocerca gregaria. The sequence continues at coordinate 542,169,678 of NC_064924.1, forward strand.
GCCACATCCTTGCAGATCCACGTAACAACAGCAGCAGCAGCAGCAGCAGCAGCAGCAGCAGAAGAAGAAGAAGAAGAAGAAGAAGAAGGAGTGAATGAGAATAAGAATTTCATAGAAAAAGCTATTTTGTATTAAGAGATACATAACGAGTGACGTTAACACACAAGACAGTGTGTATAAGGACAATGCTGTAGAGGTTAAGTTGTTAAATGAACAGGACATAAGTGTGACTGGTTCTGTGGTTCTATAGATGATAATAGTTATAAATCAGACATGAATGTAGATTTAAAGGTTGGTGATGAAAGCCCTATTGTAAAGAGCAAAATGGACAACAACAACAGTCCTAAAGTGGGTGAAGTCATTAAGGTTAAGGAAGAGGAATCTGGTAGTAAAAGTCATCAAGAGCAACAGTTTATGGTAGATAGAAACTTGGAAGTGATGTTGAGGCAGATTATGAGTAGTATATGTAGGGTGGAAAAGAAAACTGATAGCATTAGAAATGACATGGTTAGCTTAATGGATGAACTGAAGAAAGAAATTAAAAATGAGATTCAGGTAGTTAACTATATTCTTTCAAAATTAAACAACTGGACTGAAGCAGTAGCTAAAGATTGTGATGAAAAATGCAAATAGGGCAGAATACTAGCAAGAAATTAACATTGATGAGCAGTAAATGCATAGGAGAGAGAAAAACTGATGATATAGGAAGAGGGTGGAGGCTTCCAGAAAACAGTGTAAGATGAAAAAGCTGCCAGGAAATTCTGTGCTGAAAACATGGTTAAATTTGAGGAAGATTTGAAATGGAGGTAGTAAAAAGTGTGCAATATGGATACAGGAAAAACTGATAAATGTAAATAAAAATGTAGATTCAGCATTTTCTGAAATAGAGAAAAAGATGGAAGAGGTACAAAATCTAAAGCATAGATTATGTAGTGTCCCAATCAGTTGGTTGGTTGGTTTAAAAAGAGCGGTGGTGGAGGAGAGGGGAGGGGAGGGGTACTGAACTGTGAGGTCATCAGTCCTTTGTTCCCAGTAAAAAAATTACACAATGGGAAGAAAAGAAAGGAGACATACAGCACAATAACAAGAGAAAGGAAGAGCCAGAAGAATGACAAAAGGACAACCAACACTATTATGGACAAAAAACAGGAAAAGAAAACCATACAGAGAAGCAAGAAACAGTAGAAGAGGTAAAAACAAGAGAGCAGATGACCGTGACTGATCAACCAAGTGAATAAGAAGGGAAAGCCAGTCACTCTGCTACACATTAAAATATCCACCGTAAACATATTAGAGTGGAGAACACAAAGAGAGGACATGCTGTAAAACTTATATAGAATGATAAAACCCACTGTCACATATAAAACTTGAAACTAAACTAGCCAATGAGGCATTGTCACATAAAATTAATGACAACCAGTCCGGTAACTGAAGAGTCCGTTGCAAGGTAGACAAAGAAGGACAGCTCACCAAGGTATGGGCCACTGTAAGCTGGGTGCTACACTGACACTGAGGTAGGTCATCATGGCAAAGGATGTAGGTGTGTGTCACCCAAGCGTGGCCAATGCAGAGCCAGCAGAGAACCACGGAGTTCCTGTGACATGCCTACATGGAGGACTGCCACACATTCATACTCTCCTTAAAGGCAAGCTGTTTGTTGTGCATGATGAGGTTATGCCATTTTGTCTCTCAGAGCAGCAAAACTTTGTGGCATAATACTGAATGCAGGTCAGTTGCAGAGAAGCTGATCTCCATAAGCAGTTTCCGCATTGGCTGTTTGGCCAGCCTGTCGGAAAGTTCATTGCCTGGGATTCCAATGTGACCTGGGGTCCAGACAAACACCACTGAACGACTGGGCTGTTCCAGGGCATAGATGGACTCCTGGATGGTCTCTATCAAAGGATGGCGAGGGTAGCACTGGTTGAGGGCTTGTAGGCTGCTCAAGGAGTCAGTAAATAGAAGAAATGCCTCCACAGGGCATGAACAGATGTTCTCAAGAGCACGAGATGTAGCCACCATAGCCACCAGCTCAAAAAAAAAAAAAAAAAAATTGCAGCCATCGTGCAAGGAATGCTGTTCAATATGTAATCCATGGACATACATGAAGTAGACATGAGCATCAGCCATCGAGCTGTCGGTGTAAACCACTTTCTTGCCTCAGTACTTGTCAAGTATCGAGATGAACTGGCAGCAGAGAGCCATGGGGTTAACTGAGTCTTTAGGACCACGTGAAAGGTCCAGGATAAGCTGCAGCCTAGGTGTGCACCATGGAGGTGTACATGAATGAACCTCACATATAGGTGGTAAAGGCAAAGACTCCAGTTCATAAAGAAGGGAGCAGACATGAACTGCAATTGGAATCACTGACCTGGGTCAATGACATGGGAGACGGACTGCCATGGGTGGAAAAAGGAGAGTGATTCTGATGTGCAGGAGAACTACGAACATGTGCTATATGTACCTGGTCAGTAGTTGTGCATGCCCAACCTGCGATGGAGGCACTCCGGCTTCCACAAGGACGCTGGTCACCAGACTCATCCTAAAAGCTCCTGTCGCTAGGTGAATGCCTCAATGGTGCACTGGGTTGAGTAAACACAATGCTGAGGGCGCCACCAAACCATAAACCAGACTCCCATATTCAAGGTAGGATTGAACAAGGGCTCTGTAGAACTATAGCAGCGTAGAGGGATTTGCACCCCAGTTGGTGTTGCTCAGGCAGCCGAGAGTATTGACATGCTGCCAGCACTTCCACTTACACTGATGAAGGCAAGGAAATCAAGTCAATTGGGCATCAAAAACCAGTCCTAAGAATCGATATGTCTCCACTAAAGTGAGTGGATTGTCATTAGGGTAAAGTTTTGGTTCTGAATGAACAGTACATTCCCAACAAAAATGCGTAACACACGATTTTGCAGCCAAAAACTGGAAACTGTGGGTTGGAGCCCATGAATACGCCTTATGAATGGCTCCCTGTAGGCACCGCTCGGCAACACTAGTACTAGTGGAGCTGTATGACATGCAGAAGTCATCTGCATACAGAGAAGGTTAGACAGATGTCCCTGCAGCTGCTGCTAGACCATTAATGGCCACTAACAAGAGAGACTCAATACAGAGCCCTGCGGGACTCCATTCTCCTGGAAATGTTGAGGGGGGTGAGGTGGCGGAGGGGGGGGGGGGGTACTATGGGAGGTACCAACTTTGACACTGATTGTAGGAAGGAACAGGAAAATCTGGATGAAAGTCAGGAGCAGGCCTCTGAGATGCCACTCATACAATGTGGCAAGGATATGTTGTCGCCAGGTCATGTCATGTCATGTCATATGCTTTTCGTAAATAAAAAAAAGACAGCAACCATGTGTTGGGATCTAAAAGGCTGTTTGGATGGCAAACTAGGAACACAAGATTATCAGTAATAGAGTGACCCTGTTGGAAGCTGCTCTGACATTGAGTCTGTAGGCAAAGTGACTCCAGTGCCCAACCCAACTGCTGACACACCATACATTCCAGCAGTGTACAAAGAAGATTGGTGAGGCTGATGAGCCAATAGCTATCCTCATCAAGTGAGTTTTTACCAGGTTTGAGCTTTGGAAGGATGGTGCTCTCCTGCCATTGCGATGAAAAGAAGCCATCGCAACAGAGCTGGTTGAAGATGACAAGGAGATACCACTTGTATTCATATGAGAGATGTTTCATCATCTGACCTGGTCGAGGAGCTGTGTTGGGGCAATGTGAAAGGGCACTGAGGGGTTCACATTCCATAAATGGGGTCTATAGGATTCACTGTGGCATGTAGAAAATGAGAGAAATTTCTCTTCCAGCTACTGTTTTAGAGTTCAAAAGGCTGGGGGGTAATTCTCCAACACAGAGGCTTGAGCATAGTACTTAGCAAAGAGCTCAGCAGTCACATTTGTGTCAGTACATAACTTTCCATTTATGGTAACACCAGGGACAGCTAATGGGGCCTGGTACTTTAAAAGACGTTTGATCTTTGCCCAGACTTAGGAAGGTGACGTGTGGCACCCAGTGGTGGAGACTTATCTCTCCCAATACTACTCCTGTTTGATAAGGTAGCGAACACGGGCACAGAGCCATTTAAAGGCTATGAGGTGCTCCAGATAATGGTGCTGCTTATGCCGCTGTGGAGTTCGCCATCACTCCTTAATTGCTTCTGCAACTTCCGGCGACCACCAAGGGACTACCTTACACTTTGGGCACTCTAAAGAGTGAGGGCTCATGTTTTCTGCCACAGAAATGATTGTTTTAGTCACCTGCACAACCATCACATCGAGGTTCCAACATGGGGGAGATTCACTGGTGACTGCAGAGGTAAAAGTTTCCCAGTCCGCCTTGTTTAAAGCCCATCTGGGCAGGCATCTGTGGGCTTGACGCTGGGACAGTGACAGGAAGATGGGGAATTGGTCACTACCACACAGGTTGTCATGTGCTCCCCAGTGGATAGATGGGAGAAGTCCTGGGCTGCAAATTGATAAATCAATGGTCGAGTAACTACCTCAAGCCACACTGAAATGTGTGGCGACCCCAGTATTTAAGAGGCAGAGCAGAGTTCGAACTGAGACAGTAAAGTTTCGACATCTTTGCCTTGGCTAGTAAGCATGGTGCCACCTGATAAGGGGTTATAGGCATTAAAATCTCCCAAAAGTAGGGAAGGTTTATGGAGTTTATTGATCAGTGCTGTTAATGCACTCATAGATTCTACATAATCTGGAGGAAGATATACATTGCAGACAGTTATATCCCACGTCATCCTGATTCTGACAGTCACAGCTTCAAGAGGTGTTTGAAGGGGCACAGGTTCACTACAGACCAAGTTTAGGACAAACACAAACTTCACTTGACACTCAATTACAGTAGCTATGTTTCCTGTAGTGTCCCTTATAGCCACGGAGGGCAGGGGTCCGCATTGCTGGGAACCAGGCATACATAAAGCAGGTGTAAAGCTTAGCCGTTGCCATAGCCCAGCCAGGCAGAGACAAAACAGCTGCAATTCCATTGCAGGAGGACATTGTGAGACTGGAATGCATGGAACACTCAATGAGGCAGTTTATGCCTCAGGGTCACCTGCTGCCACCGACTTTTTGCCTGAGCAGCCTATATCCACTGTCTGAGGGTCTAGCGAGATATAGGTCCTCAGCAAATGCCAAAATCTCCACCTCATCCACATACAGATGATCTAGTAGGTAGTGGTGGTGTGGATGCCACCACAATTCCCTTGGTCTTGGGGACCATCTTTTTGGGTTTCTCTCACTGTTCATAGGGTTTCCCTGGCTGGGAGGACTTCACTGATACAGTTTCCAGGAATGAGGATGAGTGTGAAGTCCTGTGACCAGCTGCTTTTGGGTTTTTCAGCCACTGGTGGGTGTCATCTTTCCTACTAGCAGAAAGATGGGAAGGGAGTGACCCAAGGGACCCCTTCCAAGCAAGAGCAGCCAAAGGATTTGTATGCTTCTCCAGCTTAGAAGTGGGGATGAACATCCCAGATGGTTGGGGGCATGTTGCTCCTCAAGTAGGTGATGCAGGAGCAACAGGGAGGGAAGTGCCCCCACCATCAAAGGGGCAGGTGTAGTCTTCCGAGTCAGAGGTGACTGGGGTTGGTGGAGCTGATGGGGCTATAACTGTTGTAGCAGTGGCATAAGATGTTTTCATGCATACAGGATGTAGGCCTACAAATTTCCTATTGGCCTCAGTGTAGGTCAATCGGTCCAGGGTTTTTTACTCCATGATCTTCCTTCCTTTCTTTCTTTCTGGAGAATCCTGCAGTCTGGCAAGCAAGGCGAATGGTGCCCTCCACAGTTGATACAGATGGGAGGCATGGCACATGGAAAATTGAGATGTGATGAGCATTCGCAATCTCAACATGTGATGCTGGAAGTACAGCAGGAAGACATATGACCAAATTTCCAACATTTAAAGCACGGCATTGGGGAAGGGAAATAGGGTTTTACATCATGTTCGTACACCATCACCTTGACCTTTTAGGGTAATGTATTACCCTCATATGCAAAGATGAAGGCAGTGGTGGCAACCTCATTATCCCTCAGACCCCAATAGACACACTGACGAAAATTTACACCTCACCATTGTAAATAGGCACGCAGCTGATCATTGGACTGCAAAAAAAAAGTCACTGTGAAATATGATACACTGGACCATATTTAAGCTCTTATGGGGTGTGATGGTTACAGAAACATCCCCCAGCTTGTCACAAATGAGTAATGCCTGTGACTGGGCAGAGGATGCTGTTTTGATCAAGACTGACCCTGATCTCATTTTGGACAAGCCTTCCACTTCCCCAAACTTGTCCTCTAAATACTCAACAAAAAACTCAACCTTCATTGGCATAAAAGACTCCCCATCAGCTGTCTAACATACAAGGTACCAGGGTGAATAAGAGCCACCGCCATCCTTAGTCTGACATTCCTCCTATGGTGTGGCCAGGGAGGGGAATAATTTGGGGTTTTACTTCTGTGCACTGGACTGAGCCTGTGAATGCTTAGAGTCAGATGGTGTTTGAATATCAGCAAGAGATGATGTACTACGTGTCATTGAGTTTCATCCACCCTGATGCCATCCACTCCAAACAGGGGCCTTCCCCACAGGCGCCACCCAGCTACAGGATGGGCATTGCCAGGAGTCCGGATGCCCCAGTGGATGGGCATCTGCCCCTTGGCATATGTGGGGAGTTAATGTTGCTGGCATCAGCAGAGCAATCCCTGTGTGGTCAGGAGGCCACAATCAAAAGGGTACATGGTGGCCCCACCGTGCAGGATATCAGGTGCAACCAAGCAAACAAGTCCATTATCTTCAGTGTAGAAAATTATACTGCACAGTTGATGGAAAAATATGCACCCAGGAGGGCGATATTGACCAACAGTTGGAGAATGAGCAGAAATGCAGATCCACATCGATGAAGGCTGCAATAGGACTTGGCGCACGATGCACCATGTAAGGTGCCCGTACCCAATTGGCTCGCTCTTCGGGAAAATTTTGAAAAATGGAGGTCCAGCTCTACAGGGAACCATCACATAGGCTGGAATGTGAGACTCCACTTTTAGTCACCTCTTACGACAGGCAGGACCCCCAGACCTGTAGGGGGTCCCAAACAGTCCTTTATTTGTTAGTTGTAAGAAATTTAATGATTTGCCTAAAACATAGAATAACAAAAAGAAAATGTCATTTGTGAGAGGTTTTTTGAAAGAGGATTCTTATGGATGGGCAGTTCAGGTAGCTGATAGTTGTAATTCGTGGCAGGGCTTTGAGAAAGAATTTTAAAATGAATATTGATCCAAAGAGTGAATTTTGCGGAGGAGAGAGATTTGACTCTAGGAAGGGTACTGTGAAAGGTTCCTGTCATCTTTGGATAAACAAACTGAAATATTTGGGCAAACAGGTAGGTACTGAATCAATAATTATGGGTTTAAGAACTAAGATGCCTCAGAAAGTTAGAGAATTGCTTGTACCTGCCCCTAGGGGTAATATTAGTGATTTCTTTAATTATGTTGATAAAGTGGAGAGGGTGAATCCCTCAGTGGAAGATCGTAGCAGACATTTTGATGACAATGATCACTGATAACAGTGGTGCTAAACTGATGTGAATGTTATGACAGGTCAGTTATTTGGTAACAGTTTGTGATTTTGTGAGGACTTAATCTCCTGACTAAAGAGTAGTGCTCAGCATGGAGTAGAGAAATGGGACCATGATTTGGTGTAACTTCCAAACCTATAGTTTTGATTTCAGTAGCAATTAAGTTATATGGGTGAGACTATTCTTTTTTCATAATGTAATGATTATTAAATCTATGCTACTGCACATTCCTGAATTTTGCTATTTTTAAAATGGGAAAGAAGCAAAATTCTTTTAAGTGTAACTAGTTTCAGACAGTAACAACTTAGAGTAATGTGCACTCGATTTTAAATTTTTCCTAGTCATTTCCTTTTGTACTATAGTCAATTTTAGTGCTAATTATTGCAATGTTATGATAACTATGTAATGTACCTGTTTATGATGTGATGATTATCGTCTGCCATTAGTGACATTTTTTTAGACTCACTTAGAAGTAAAAGCAAGTGTACTAAAGTAGGGTACTTTGATTTTTCATGTACTGTTGCAGAGGTGAACAACCTCCAAGGGAACTGGTAACTTACTCACTGCTACTTGGACAAATTGATGGTGTGGACAACTCTGAGTAGATGTGTAAAAGCTCATTAAAAGAGTGAAAGTGCTTGTGAAAAATACTAAACACTGAGCAAGTTGAATTTGCTGTCTATTGCAACTCATGAGGATTTGTTATTTGAAGCAAGATAGGACTTATCAAATGATATGTATCTTTAAATGTATTCTTCATTTACCCAAAAAGACATCACTTATGACGAAGAGGCAAAATTTTGTTGAAAGCATGACTTGTGGATATTTTATGTAAATGTACAACACACATGGCCAGTTCACATAAGTTAGAATTTGAAAAAGAAAACTATTTTAGTTTTGTTAAGATCTCTTAGGTAATATTTTAGTGATTGTGGATTTTAAACCCAATTTCTGGGGTCACTTGTGGTCATTGACTTGTCCAGTTAGCTATTTGCAATATCTATCAGGTCAATCCAATGAGGGGGTGATGTGACGAAGAAAGTAGGAATATTTTTACTTCCTTCTCCTTCTGCTATCTGCCTCCTTAAACTCATTTTTTCACTTTTGAATAATTGTCATTAACATACATGAATATAATCTGCATTTCCATAAAAGAGGAAGGTTGGCCCTCAGTTTTAAAGAATGTAACACCAGATCTGATTTTGTGCTTAGTTTTATGTATGTAATTTATTTTCTTATTTATTTTGATTATTACTAGTCAGTATCTTTCATTATAGGGCAAAAATCAGTAATTGTTTTGTAACTTAAATTATATTGTTGATGTATAAACAAATATGAAGTGTACTAATTATAAACCTTTGGAAAAAATTAATAGTTTTCTTGAAGGATCTATTTGGCTCTATTCGAAAAAATGTCAGCATAGCCAGCCCTTAACTCCAAAGTAATTAACAGTTTTCTCAAAAGTATTGTTTGCATGACAATGTATGTTAATTTCATGATTTAAACAAATAATTCGGCCTAACTCTTGTAGAAGAAACTGTTAAAAAGAACAAAGGTTTCAATGTATTCAGGTAACTTAAGGAGTTCAGTTTTAATTGTAATTTCTGAAAATTACATTTTGAAAAATGTGTAGCTCCAGAACCTATTATAGTGGTGATATGTAAGGGCCTGATTTTTGGTCACAAGACCGTCAGTCGACGGCCATGTTTCAGACGAGAAACCTGTGTTGGTTAGGATGACAGCAATGCATCAACTTTACAGTGAAATAAGTGTTACACCAATAGGCTGTGTGTTAAAGCAATGACAGAGCGTGTTCCATACACATCAGATCACTCCGAAAGAACTGAATTACATGGTTTTGTTTTCACTGCTCATGTGTGTTAACAGTAAACTATTGTAGCAGTATGTGGATGTTTGCAGGCAAACTTAATGAGGCTTATGGGAAGTTAGAACAATATACACATCCATATGTAACTGCTTATTGGGAGGTTGTGAAAAGTGAAAGTAAAAGACTTTAACAACTGTGCATCTGTCTGCTACATCATTTACAGTAGACAGTACTGCATGCCCAATCCCTATTTTTCAGCCAGTACATCAACAGAGGACAACAAATGAAGAAATGAAGTGAGCAAACTGCTAAAATTTCAGGATGCAAGATAGAACTTGGGTGAGGGTGACGGTGACAGAGAGGAGCCAAAGAATACTTTCTGCAGCAGTACTGCCACATGCTGTACAGGTCATCAGTTTGTGTCCCACTTTCTGCAGTAGTTTATGATCTGGAAGGTTGAGACATACTTGCACAACATTTTAATTCACTATAACATTATATGTATGTACAAACAAAAACACTCATTACCAAGGTGCACACACACACACAGTGTATAGTTTGTAAACATTACATAAACGTGCTTCTGTTGATGTTCCTGCTCTCTTAATTGACACCTTATTGAATTTTTATCCGACAATAAAACAGAATGCTCAATCTTAAAAATTCACCAGTTATGATTCCTTTGAATTATCTTTTTTGGTAACTTCTCACCTGAAGTCTTTTTCACATACTGTGGTATATTATGACAAGTTTCTTACCTGCCCCATCATTCCCATGAAAGCCCAAGTCTTGAATGTTCGTAATGGTACACTCACTAAGTACTCATGGAAGAAAGCACTTACAAAGAATACCATCACACTTGCTACTGTCCTTCCATAACCCATCTCAACCAGTGGTAAATACAAGTGCCTATAAAACAAAATTAACAACAATAATAAACACAAAATAAATCATCTTACAGTGCTTTTACTTTGTTATATAAGACAGTATCATAAGTAAAGCTTTAGGTGGACAAGTTAACAGCAGTCTTGTACTTTTGTACTGTGTTCAGGAAATCTTACAAAATCTTGGATGCTTTTGTCAGTGGACCTCAACCTTTGCTTATCATACCAGCACCGTGAAGCTATGAAAAGTACCTGATTTTCACATTACTGTGTAATAACAAAGCTTACCTTACAGCCCAGCGATGCACAGGCATGTTCCATGTTCTCCAGAATATATCTATGTTATTTGCATTCCACCAGTCACAATAAAAGTTCCTGTCAGCAAAGTGCAGGAGTTCACCCACCAAATTTAAGAATGAATGAAATAATAAATAAAAGCCAATCAGCCACAGTAAATGGTTTGGTATCTGAAAAGATGGAGAGGGGGGAAAAAAAGAGGTAAGTGATGAAATATTTCAGTCATGGTGTATAAATGCATCAATATGAGCAAAATTACTTACAGCAAGTTTTAGGAGACGTTCAGTTGCTTTTGCTACATCCATATTCTGTAAAGATATTGAGACTTAAATAGATCACAAACACACACCAAAATTAAAGTTTTGTTGCTCTATTTCTCAAATTGTGTACATTGGAAGGAGCAGGGTATCTAATATACTCACTGAAAATGGTATGAGTGAATTTTTGACAGATGGTATGATCCACTGCTGACACAATGACATCATTACTTGGAAACCAACTAGAACTTCCAGTATCCTCTTCAACAAAAACCTGGAACAAGCAATGTGAAGTTTTGCTCATTTTTCAGTGTCCTCCTAGATTATTAGACTACAGAAACTGTCACTTGTATTCACAAATCTCTAACAAAACCCTTAGGAAATGAAGAGGAGAAATAAAAGACAAAGGAAAGAATAAAAAACACAAATTCTTTAAATGCAATTATAGTGCAACAGAGAAAGAATCTTGATATTTGTTTAGTTTATAGCGTTCACATCTTGTTATGATTACAGAAGAGAATTTCACAAAAATATCTTAACTTTTATGTAAAATGAAGTGACAACGATTCATCTGTTGTGGACTAATGTTTGAAGCAGAGAAACATTTAACATGAAACATTATTAACAATAGCTTTCAACGCATGACTGCGTGCACCACTTTCATACAGGAAACTGTGAAGTAGGTCAACCAGCCACAAATTGTCCATCAATATTAGAGACAATGAGTCCTGAAGTCTATACTTAGCATGGAGAACTAAAAGGAGAGGGCATTTTACCAAGGTATGAGCCAAAATCTTTAAGGCTGCACAATCACAATGTGGACGTGGCTCATTACACAAAACTGGATTAACCTGGTATGACTGATGCAGAGATGACATAAGACTGTGGATTCCTTCGAGCAGAAGGAAGAGTGTCACGACACAGTCTCCCTGATGTGCAGAGTATGTTAAATAGTGCAGTAGCCTGCCAAATGACATTCCATTTCTGAGTGAGCAGAAATCTCATGTGCACCTGTAGACCAACAGCTAGGATCAGCAAAGCTGACAGGGAGCAAGTAACTGCTCCGCTAGACAAACTTTGGCTGGTTTGTTCTCCAGGACACCCACATTACATGGGACCCAGAGAAAAGAGCTGTAGGCAGCACAAGGGAAGGTCAGCAAGGTGGTCATGAATAGTAGAGACCACAGTGCTGCAAGAACAGCAACAGTCAGTAGTCCAGAGACTGCTCATTGTGACAGTATGATTTAGAATATGATCAATGGAAGGCAGTTTAATGAACACAGGGCTGTGCTAGCAGCTGTCACCTCTGCTATAAATAAAGTACATGGTCCCAGCAGTGAATGGCAGCCCATACTATCAGAAAATTTAGAAGTGTATCCTGTCTGATCCATAGTTGTAGAGCTGTCGATAAAAGATACTATAGCACCCTGGAACTCTCTAAGAATTTGATATAATAGATGCCAAAGTGTCATGCAGACATCTTTGGCTTTAGGGTCTTTGAAGATATCAGTCCCAATCCACAGTCTGGACACCATAAAAGAGGGAGTGTATGAGAAAGCATAGTGCATGAGAAAACATCTTAGGAGATGGAAGCAAGGCAAATTACAACTGGTAATCCCACCAAAGTGCAGTTATCAGCTCAGTGACACCCCTCATATGCAAAGGAAAGGGATACATGAGCTAATCAGGGAGTTGTTGAAAGGCAATTGCATAGGAGACCAAGAACTGGTACTGCCCAATTTTAACAGGGAAGGTCCCCAATTTGCAAGGGGGCTATCTACGAGACCAGTCCAGAAGGTACCAATGGCCACATGCCTGCCACAATTGTGGACCAAGTCTAACAGTTTCAGAGCTGAAAGAGCTACAGAGTCATAAACCTGGCAATTATAGGCCAGCTGGGACAAATAAGAGCCCGGTAAATACAGGTAAGAGTAGCATTATCTGCACCTTGAATAAACTACCACACATAGCTAGCCTTCAGGTGATAAATATGTGGCAACCCAGTCAGCTTTTTATCTAAAAGTAGCCCCAAGAAATGGGACAGTGATACAACATCCAGGGGCTGGATACTAAAGTAGAGTTCTGTGTCAGGATATACCTTGGTGTGATGGCAGAAATATATGACCCTTGCATTTGTAAGAGAGAATTGGAAATCATGGGAAAGAGCCAACACAGAGGCCTGACTGATAGCATTTGAGCAATGGCTACAAAGTGGGAGCTGTACGAAATTGAAAAAATTGACGACAGACAAGGCATGTCATCAGTGGCCCAGCAGCAGTCATTAGCCTACTGATTGTGATGAGTGATGCTCAACACAAAGCCCTGTGGGACACCCTTTTCTTGGACTTGTGGGAAGCTGAACAAAGTGCAAGTTGTCTGATTGGTTTAAAAGAGGGGGGAGGGGCAGGGACCAAACTGCTTCTGTTGTTCTGAATGAAAATACCACAAGGGTGAGAATAAAACAAATGAGACTTACAACACAAAACACAAAGAAAAGAAAAGAACCACAAGAACAATGGAACGGCAACAAAAGGGGACAAGAAAACCACAGAGACACAAGAAACAGGTAGAAGAGATTAAAACAAGAAAGCTGATTACCATGACTGGCTGACCATGAGAATAGAAAGGAGAAGCTAGCCACACTGCAACACATTAAAACCTCCTTCCTAGAAGTACTAGGGTGAAGGACATGTGTTAAAACTTACATAGAAGTATAAAACCCACTCTCATAGTTAAAACTAAATCAGCCTATGAGGTGTTGTCAGATAAATGTAGAAGCAACAAGTCGGGTAACCAAAGATTTTGTCGCAGGGCAGTCAAAGTAGGACAGTGCATCAGAATATAGGCCACTGGCAATTGGGCACTGCAACGACACAGTGCAGGAGGTAGCCATGGGCATGGTCAATGTGGAGCTGATGGAGAACCACAGAGTCCCTGCGAAACGCTTACTTGGAAGACTTCCACACATTCATAGTCTCCTCAATGAGAAGCAGTTTGTTGTATGTACTGTTATGCCATTCCATCTCCCAAGGTTGAAAAACCTTGTGGCATAATATTGAACATATGTCAGTTTCAGAGATTCTAATCTCCAGAAGCAGTTTTTGTGACATCTGTTTGGCCAGCCTGTCAGCTAGTTCATTTCTGGGAGTCTGACATGTCCTGGGGTCCAGACAAAAACCACTAAATGACTGGACCATTCCACAGCACAGATGGACTCCTGGATGGTCGCTACCAAAGGATGGTGGAGTAGCACTGGCAATAGCTTGTAGGCAGCTCAAGGAGTCAGTGCGCAGAAGAAGTGACTCGCCAAGGCATGAGCAGATATGCTCTAGGCACGAGACATGACAGCCAGCTCTGCAGTGGAAACACTGCAGCCATCTGGCAAGGAGGGCTGTTCAGTATGTCCTCCACAATCATACATGAAGCCTACGTGACCATCAGCCATCAAGCTGTCAGTGTACACTACTTCATGGCCCTGATGCATGTAGAGGACCAAGAGCTGCAGGGTTATCTGAGTCCTGAGGGCCATGGGAAAGGTCCAGGCAAAGCTCCAGACTGTGTTTACACCATGGAGGTGTACATGTATGGACCTAGAGGAGAGATTGTAAAGGAAAGGACTTCAGTTCCAACAGAAGGGGCTGAACGCGAACTGCAGTCATAAGCTCTGACCTGGGTTGCTGATGCGGGAGATGAACCACCATGGTTGAGAAAAGGAGACAGTAATTAGGATGCTCAGGAGAGTTACAAATGTGTGCAACGTAACTGACCAGCAGTTGTGCACATCTGATCTCCAATGGAGGGACTACAGCCTCCATCAGTACACTGGTCACTGGACTCATCCTAAAAGCTCTTGTCACTAGTTTAACTCTGCAGTGGTGCACTGGGTCAAGTAAATTCAACACTGATGGCGCCGCTGAACCATAAATCACACTCCCATAGCCAAGGGCTCTGTAGATCTGCAGCAGCATGGAGCGATCTGCACCCCAGTTGGTGTTGCTTAGGCAGCGGAGGGCATTGATGTGCTGCCAACACTTCCACTTAAGCTGACAAAGGTGATGAAGCTAAATCAATCAGGCATCAAAATCAGTCCTAAGAATTGCTATGTCTCCACTACAGCTAGTGGATCATCATTAAAATAAAGTTATGGTTCCGGATGAATGGTACGACGCCGACAGAAGTGCATGACATGACTTTGAGGCTGAAAACTGAAAGCCGTGGGCTAGAGCCCATTGACTGCCTTGAGGATGGCTCCCTGTAGGCACCACTCAGCAATACCAGTACTGAAGGAGCAGTAAAAAACACTTAAGTCATCTGCATATGGAGAAGGTGAGTGACAACCCCACCACTGCTGCTAGACAGTTAATGGCCACTAAAAATAGAGATACACTCTACACAGAGCCCTGTAAGACCCCTTTCCCCTGGATGGGGTGGCACTATGGGAGGCACTAACTTTGACACGGAAAGTACAGAGACAGGAAATTTTTGATAAAAAATTGAGAGCGGGCCCCGGGAGACCCACTCCTATAACATGGCAAGGATATGATGTTGCCAGGTCGTGTCTAAGCTTTTCGTAAATCAAAAGTGACAGCAATCATGTGTTGGGATCTGGGAAAGTCTGTTTGGATGGCAGATCTAAGGGACACAAGGTTATCAGTGGTAGAGCAACCCTGGTGGAAACCTCCCTGGCATGCAGCCAGTAGGCCTTGTAACTCCAGGACCCAACCCAACCACCAACACACCATACATTCTAGAAGCTTACAAAGAACATTGGCGAGGCTGATGGGCCAATAGCTATCCACATCATGCTGGGTTTTACCAAATTCAAGCACAGCAATGATGGTGCTCTCCCACCATCGCGACGGAAAGATGCCATTGCACCAGATCCAGTTGAAGATGACAAGGAGATGTCACTTGTCAGACAAGAGATGTTTACTCATCCGACTGTGGATCCAATCTGGTCCAGGAGCTGTGTCGGGGCAAACGGCAAGGGCACTGAGGAGCTCCCACTCTGTAAATGGGGCATTATAGGGCTCACTGTGGTGTGTAGTGAACGAGAGGACCTTCCCTTCCATTCTCCATTTGAGGGTGCAAAAGAACAGGGGCTAATTTGGCGACACAGATGCTCTCGCATAGTGCTTGGCAATCGCATTTGCATCAGCAGGTAACATGCAAATTGATGTTAATGCCAAGGACACCTGTTGGGGTCTGGTACCCAAAAGCACATCTGTTCTTCATCCAGACTTGGGGAGGTGACATATGGCACCTAATGATCGAGATATACCTCTCCTAACAGTTCTGTTTCCATCTTTTTATAAGCTGGCAAAAACAGGCATGGAGCTGTTTAAAATCTATTAGGTGCTTCAGGGAAGGGTGCCACATATGTAGCTGTAGAGGCCATCTATGGTCTAATTGCCTCAGCAATTTCCAGCGACCACCAAGGTATTGTCTTTAGCCGGTGGGCACCTGAATGAAAATGTGATAGTGTTTACCACCACAGAAATAATCTTTCAAGTGACCTGCTCAGCCACCACGTTGATGGTAACATGTGGGTGAGATTCAATGGTGACAGCAGAGGTGAAGGCTCCTCACTATGATTCTGAGGGAGTGCCAGGAAGATGGGGAAGTGGTTACTACCACACAAGACATTGTGGGCTCTCAAGTGGACAGATGGGAGAAGCCCTGAGCTGCAAAGTGATAAATCAATGGCTGATTAACTACCATGAGTCACAATGAAATGTATTGGGGCCCAGTATTTAAAAGGCAGAGGTTGAACTGAGACCTTCAAGTTTCAACATCTCTACCTTGGCCCGTATGCAAGGTGCCATCTCAAAAGGCGTTATAGGCATTAAAATCTCCCAAAATTAGGAAACGTTGAGACCCCATCTGGCAGTGTCACAGACAGTACAGTTCTTACAGTACCACCAATAGTCATGAAGAGTGGGGGTCCACACTGCAGGAAAGCAGTTTCCTGAAGGGCAACTCAAAAAGCAGGTGTAACACTTAAAAGCTGTCATAACTCAGCCAGGTGGGAGAAAAAACCACCAGAGTTCCACTGGAGGGTGACACTGTGTCGTCTGCGATGGGATGAAGGGATCAAGGAGGCAGATTATGTCTCTGGGTCATCTGTCACCACCAGATGAGTATTTATCTTCATTTTCATTGTGGCTAGAAAGTCATCAAGAGTCAGGTCCTCAGGGGAAGCTAAAATCTCCAACTCATCCTCTGATGCAGAACTGATAGGGAGTGTGCAATGGATCACCTGCCTTTTCTTTTTTTTCCCTTCATTTGTCTCCTCAGTGTATGTACTGTGTTGCTATATTGTTTAAAAAAACTGAAGTCAAACACTGACTACTTTAAACAATGTAGCTGACAGGTGCACATTTCTGTTCCACAGATATTTACTTTCACTATTCACAATGCCACAATAATACACAGTTTTATGGCCAGTGCACTATTGTGTAACTTTCAATAAGCCTCATTAATAATTTGCAGTTAAACATCAACATACTGCTACAACAGTTTAATATCTAACATCTACGAGCCATAAAAACCTAACCACATAGTTCCCAAGTCTTACAGAATATTGCAGTACATATTGAACAGACACACATTGTTTTAATACATGGCCTAATTGTGTTAAACTTATTTCGCAGTTAATTTGATGCATTATTGTTCTAACCAACACAGGTTCTTGTCTGAAAAACTGCCATGGACAGACTGTCTCGGGACCAAAAATCAGGCCCTAGGTATGAATATTTTCGAAGTTAAATTTACAGAAATTACAATTAAAAAAACACAACTCATTAAACTAACTGAATACATCGAAAAATTTGTTCCTTTTAACAAGGGTTAGGCCAAATTATTTGTTTAAATGATGAAATTAACAAATATTACACAACACTTTTGACAAAACTGTTGATTACTTTGCAATTAATTAAGGGCTGGTTTTTTAACATGTTTTTGAATAGAGCCAAATAAACACTTACAGAATGCTATTGTTTTGTCTCCCAAATGTTTATAATTAGCACAGAATTTATATTTGTTTATAAGTCAACAATAGAATTCAAGTTACAGAACAATTACTGATTTCACTTTATAACGAAAGAAACTAACTAGGAATAGTCAAAATAAATTAGGGAATCAGTTACATACATAAAACTAAGCACAAAATTAGATCTGGTGCAATCTTCTTTAAAACTGGGGGGGGGGGGGGGGGGGTGCAGTCACACTTTTTATGGAAATGCAGGTTATACTCATTTATGTTAACAGTAATTAGTCAAAAATTAAAAACCAATTTAAGTAAACAGATGGCAAAGCAAGAGGGGAAGTAAAAATATCCCAGCTTGCTTTGTCACAAGTGGTGGTATGGGGACCACTGGAGTTTCCTGTTTCTTAGCAGACTACTACATCACCTGCTTGCTCTCTCACTTCTATGTAGGGGCATGCTGGGAGGACTTCTCCAAAGCAGCTTCAGCTTCAGGCATGGAGGAACACCATGAAGCCCTTCATCCAGCAGCTTGTGGCTCCTTCAGTCACTGGTGAGTGTCCACTATGTCATTGGTGGACAAATTGGAAGAAAGAGTGCCAAAGGACCCCTTCCATGCAATAGGAGCCAGGGGAGGCTGTTGCTTCTCTGGCTGGGGGAGAGGGGGGGGGGTTATTGCTCCCAAAGTAGGTGCTTTGGTAACAATGAGAGAAAGTATGCCATCTAGCACTAAGGGGACAGATGCATTCTGGCCACCCTGAGGGCTCACTGTACAAGGCAAAGATGCAAGTAAGGGTGACGATGACGTAGCTGCAGCGCACAGAGATGTCAAGCCAATGGGATGCAACTTCATATTTCAGTTCAACCTCGCAGTAAAACAGCCTGTCTGGGGTCTTTTACACTTTAATTTTCCACTTATTTTGTACTACAATGGAGTCTGGTGAGCAGGGGGAGTAGTGCTCTCCACAGTTGCTCTACACGTGTGACATGGCACATGGGGTATTCAGATACAGTTGATATCTGCTATCTCTACATGTGGCATGGAAGTGCACCAGGAAGACATGCTCTAATTTCCAGCATTTAAAGCACCACATAGGGAGAGGGGCATTTGGTTTGATGTCACAGAGGTATACCATCACCTTGACCTTTTCAAGTAATGAGTCACCCTCAAATGCCAAGATTAAGACACCGGTGTCAACCCTGTTATCTTTAGGCCCCTTATAGACATGCTGGTCAAAGTGAAGACCACGTCATTCTAAATTTGCTCATAGCTCATTGTTTGACTGCAGCAGCAGGTCACAATCAAAAATAAACTCCCTGGACCATTTTGAAGCTGTTATGGGGACTGAAACAGGAACGTCACCCAGCTTGTCACAGGCAAGTAACACCTAGGTCTGGGCTGGGGATGCCATCTGAATAAGGACTGACCCCAATTGAGCATTTTGGACAATGCTGTCACTCAAACTCGTACTCCAGATGTTCAACAAAAAATAGAGGCTTCATATCCAGAAAGGAGTCCCTATCAGCTCTTCTGCACACTAAATAACAAGACAAATATGACTTCTTTACCATTAACATACGTTAATACAATCTGCATTTCCATAAAAGAGAAAGATTGGTCTTCAGTTGTAAAGAATATAATGTTTATTTTCTAATTTATTTTGACTATTCCTAGTTAGTATCTTTTGTTATAGGGTGAAATCAGTAATTGTTTCTTAACTTGAATTCTGTTGTCAACATAAGCAAATATAAATTCTGTACTAGTTATAAACATTTGGAGGAACAATTAATAGTCTTCTTCAAGTATTTGACTATATTCTAAAACATGTTAGAAAAGCCAGACCTTAATTCCAAAGTAATTAACAGTTTTGTCAAAAGCATTGTTTATGGGAATTAGATTAGGAAATGAGACACTTAAAGTAGTAAAGGAGTTTTGCTATTTGGGGAGCAAAATAACTGATGTTGGTCGAAGTAGAGAAGATATAAAATGTAGACTGGCAATGGCAAGGGAAGGGAAGGGAAGGGAAGCGTTTCCGAAGAAGAGAAATTTGTTAACATCGAGTATAGATTTAAGAGTCAGGAAGTCATTTCTGAAAGTAAGTATTTGTATGGAGTGTATCCATGTATGGAAGTGAAACATGGATGATAATAGTTTGGACAGGAGGAGAATAGAAGCTTTCAAAATGTGGTGCTACAGAAGAATGCTGAAGATTAAATGGGTAGATCACGTAACTAATGAGGAGGTACTGAATAGAATTGGGGAGGAGAAGACTGTGGCACAACAGGACAAGAAGAAGGGAGCGGTAGGTAGGACATGTTCTGAGGCCTCAAGGGATCACGAATTTAACATTGGAGGGCAGCGTGGAGAATAAAAATCGTAGAGGGAGACAAAAGATGAATACACTAAGCAGATTCAGAAGGATGTAGGTTGCAGTAGGTACTGGGAGATGATGAAACTTGCACAGGGTAGGGTAGCATGGAGAGCTGCATCAAACCAGTCTCAGGACTGAAGACCACAACACACAATATGGAACTATATTTGATAATTTCATGATTTAAACAAATAGTTTGGCTTAACCCCTGTAGAAGAAACTGTTAAAAACATGGAATTTTTTGATGTATTCTGTTAATCTAGCGAGTTAAGTTTAAATTGTAATTTCTGTAAATTAAATTTTGAACAATGCGTAGTTTCAGCACCTATTATTGTGATGATATATGAAGGTCTAATTTTTGGTCACGAGACAGTCATTCTATGGCGAAGTTTCAGACAATGAACCAGTGTTGGTTAGAATGGCAACAGCGAAACAACTTAACAGCGAAACAACTTAACAGCGAAACAACTTAACAGCGAAACAACTTAACAGCGAAACAACTTAACAGCGAAACAACTTAACAGCGAAACAACTTAACAGCGAAACAACTTAACAGCGAAACAACTTAACAGCGAAACAACTTAACAGCGAAACAACTTAACAGCGAAACAACTTAACAGCGAAACAACTTAACAGCGAAACAACTTAACAGCGAAACAACTTAACAGCGAAACAACTTAACAGCGAAACAACTTAACAGCGAAACAACTTAACAGCGAAACAACTTAACAGCGAAACAACTTAACAGCGAAACAACTTAACAGCGAAACAACTTAACAGCGAAACAACTTAACAGCGAAACAACTTAACAGCGAAACAACTTAACAGCGAAACAACTTAACAGCGAAACAACTTAACAGCGAAACAACTTAACAGCGAAATAAGTTTTACACCAGAAGGCCATATGTTAAAGCAATGACAGTGTGTGTTCCATATGTACCTGATTATTCTGAAAGAACTGTCAATTATGTGGTTGTGTTTTTGCTGCTCATAGACGTTTAACAGTAAACTATTTTAACAGTATCTGGAGGTTCACCTGGAAACTATTAATGAGGCTTATTGAAAGTTAAACAATAGTGCATTTGTCATATTAAATGTGGATTTGGGGGGGTTGCGAAAAGTGAAATTAAAGCACTGTGAAAAACAACTGAGTCTTTGTTGGCTACATCATTTAAAGTAGACCATGTTTGACTTCAACACCCCATTTTTCAGCCAGTATATCAACACCAAGGACAACAAACTAAGAAAGTAAAGTAGGTGGAACCGCTACAAAAATTTTCACACCCAGACGTCTCTCGTTTCTATTCTCTGTCTGCCTTATAATGATCTTTCTCATTTGAAGAGATTGCTGCAGCCTTTCAGCCACCAGCAGAAGAAAGATTCCAGAATGAGATTTTCACTCTGCAGCTGAGTGTGCACCGATATGAAACTTCCTGGCAGATTAAGACTGTGTGCCCAACCGAGACTTGAACTCAGGACCTTTGTCTTTCGCGGGCAAGTGCTCAGATGGTAGAGCATTTGCCCGTGAAAGGCAAAGGTCCTGAGTTAGAGTCTCTGTCAGGCACACAGTTTTAATCTGCCAGGAAGTTTCAGAAGAAAGATTAATTCACTTCATCTGCAAATCTTTCTCCATGGTACTGCCCTCTCCAAATGAGGGCTCTCCCCACACAGCCACACCAATAGTTACCTGGCCAGCAAACCATTTCTCAGAGATTCCTTTGGTGTGTGTGTGTGTGTGTGTGTGTGTGTGTGTGTTTTTTCCAGCTTGGGCACCAACAGTGCCATCCCCGTGTAGTAGATGGGGCTACCACCACACAAGTACCTTATGACCATGCTGCCCGCCACCACTCTGCCACCCACCCTACACAATGGAATGGCTACTGTGCTCGGTTTTGGGCACAGTACCTTCACAAGAGAAGGGTGCAAAGGATGAAAGGACCAAAAATCTGGAATATACACTGCACTGGGTGACCTTTTCTGCACAATATGTACACCTGTAAAATTTGAAAATGAGTATTAAGTCAAACCAACAATGGGGCCCTATAGTTAAGATTAAAAAGTTGTAGGATGACAGAAAGAAAACAAGTGTCCAAGATGATGCACAGATCTAAGCACAATCAGAACCATGGAGACCTTCACATGGAAGGGAAGAAAGGAAAAAAAGTAGAGACTTGCAGCTTGGAAAGGGAAGTAGCTCTCCAAAGGCTGGAGATCTGTGGTGTGTAAGGGGAGTCCCACAACTATAAAGAGATGGCTGGGGGGAGGGGGGCGGGAGAGGAGAGGCCCCTCATTGCAAAGTAAAAAAAACACATGAGTCAACCTAGTGTGGCCAATATGAGGATGGCAGAGGTAAGAATGCCGCATGTTGGAGGTCTCCTTGATCATAAAAGTTTATTAGGGAGTGGAGTAGCCTCTCAAGAGCTGGCCAACAATTGAGTAAAAAAGATTTGATGTAAAACGTCAAATTTGCCCCGGGAGGGGTCACAGAGAGTGGGTGGTGGAACACCTACACGTTTGTTCCAATGTGAACAAAACACTGATTTTTGATTTCATGACAATTAGCTCTAGCTGCACTTGCTCTTCAGATTACAAAAAAGCCCAATCCTAAGTGGAATAGAAATTGTGATTGTACAAGTATGAAATCATATTACCCCTGGTAGGGCATGTGTCATTACCACCCCACCAAAATGTAAGAGACTAACATTATAAAGTGCTCTCTTATGAAGATATTCATCAATGCTCCGAGTGTTTAAACTTTTTCAGACTGTCTGGGTGAAATAGGTTTTGGAAGTTTAATTAGGATTTTGAGACGTACTAGACAATGTGAATTTTATTTTACATTCTTGTGTCAAGCCTCACTCAAGATTTTTTTGTAGCTCTCAATGCTCCATTCACATATCTGACTGTTCTAGTCATCAATGCTGCATAGCACTGCTATCCAGCGAAGCCTGTGTAACTGTAGCAGTTCTGTTGAGAGAGGGGTTACCTTCAAGTTAGTAAGTGTGAAATGACTAGTACTTCACATGCAGTCCTTTCTGAGGAAGGATTGTAGAGTTTTTAAAGGAATGTATAAGAGAAATGGACAGTAACAATGATTAAAATGTCAATGATTTTGATGACAGTGATTCATTTGTAAACAATTCAAGTCATGGAAATAGTCCATCCTAACAAATTCCAAAATAAACTTTGCACAATGGGAAAGTTTTGTATTTTAATGTTTATGTAACTATATTTAAATGAAATGACACTGTTTAATTGTAGATCTTAATTGTTGATCAGCTGTCTCATTTTTCCATGAAGAGATTTGTGCAATTCTCGTTTCTGTACTCACTGCTCAGGCAGCAGTGACTTAAATAAGTGCATACAGATGTGCCAGTGTCTACATTACATAGTGCAAATGGTTAATATCATAGGAAATTTTGACTTCAGTGAAATTAAATAAGGGAAACCATATCACTGGAAGTAAATCTAGATGCATTATATATAGTTCTCAGTTCACTAAACTGAACTTAAAAAGTAACTTTTGTTAACTGAACAGATCTGAATCTCCTCCATTCCGATCATGAAATTTTACTTTTTGCCTCTGATGCCAGTAAACAGGAACAGATTAAAGTACTTCGAAAGGGCAAGTGTGAAAATATACTTTAAAAGGATAATGTTGTGTGGCCATAACATGAAAAGTGCCTGTTAACAATGAAAAGTTACAATCATTTGATGATTTTTGTATTTGGAGTTAGCTAATAATAGTGACTCAATGGACATACAACAAAATGATCAAAGCAAATGCTCTGTAGTTGTTTTGGTGATCTAAATAAATTTCTTGAAAGTAAGTTATGGTTTACTGGAAAGGAGAGTTTACTATCAGTTTACCAGTCACCAGTTTGTGATGGTCAGACACAAACTTCTTATACAAAACCATTGAAAGGCAGAGTTGTTCAATGAACAATGAAGACCTACTTTTTCATTCATTTATTCATGCTGAGAATTCTTAGAAGTGACTAGTATGACCTAATGAATCAATCATCAAACTGAAATGGAAGACATGATTATGACAAATCAAAGTTATATGGAATTGTATACAGGTGATTGAAAGAGAAATACTAAGGATGTTGTTTGATTTCAGTAGTAAGAAGATTGAGATGATGACAAAGAATACAGATGACATTAGGAAATATGTAAAAAGGATTCTGGAGAAACACAGCTAAAGACCATAATAGAGAGAAAAGTTCAGAAGAGATCTTTTCAGCAGAGGATGCTTGACAGCTGAAGATTATGCATTTAATTGTAGGGTCCCCTTAAATGTGCCAGGTGTGCACTACATATCAGAAGCAGCTACTCTGATAGCCCACTATGTGTAGGGTGAACACAAGAGTTTTTAGATTAGGCAACTCTCTTAATCCAGATAATGATAGCTGTAGGAAACCAAGAGTTATCAGCACGGATCAAAAGAGATGCCTCCCGTAGGTGAGAGTATTAAAATCCTAATACTAAAGTACCAAAGCCTTCACAACAAAGTGCCAGAGTTTGAAGCAGTCAACAAATGGAGTGAAGCTCGCATAATACTAGGTACAGAAATCTGGTTCAAACCTGAAGTTGATAGTGAGATTTTTGAGGAAAATTTAAATGTATATTGAAAGGATAGGCAAATGGGAAATGGAGGTGGTGTATTTGTTGCAGTAGACAAGAAACTCAAATCTACAAAGATAGAAATTGAAGTTGCATGTGAGATTGTTTGGGCAAGACTCAATATCATGTGTGGACATAAAATGGTAATTGGATCCTATCTCCCACCTGACTCATCTCCTAATTTAACAGAAAACCTTAGAGAAAACCTTAATTAACTTGTACATAGGTTCCCCAATCATACTGTAATCATCAGTGGGTACTTAAATTATCCAACAGTTAATTGGAAAAATTACAGGGCAACAAATAGACCTGACCTCTTTTAGGATGTCCACATCAAAACTGGTACCAGTGACCATGACATGGTTGTGGCAACAATGATTACCAAAGTAAAAGGACAACTAAAACAAGCAGAAATATATATGTTCAGTAAAGTAGATAAAATAATAAATGGTATCATATGCCAATGAGGAACTTTAAAAGTTCAGCACAGACCAGGAACATGCAGAGGAACTATGGCTAAAATTTAGAAGAATAACTGATCGTGCACTGGAAAGATGTACCCAGTAGAACATTTCATAATGAGAGGGATCCTCCATTGTATACAGTCACTGTAAAGAAACTTCTAAAAGAAACAGACTACTGCATAATAGGTGTAAAAAGAGCACAGGACTATAGGCAGACATGCTAAATGGAATGTGATTAGCCGTGAAGAGAGCAATGTGTGATGCCTCCAATGACTACCACAGCAGAATATTGTGAAATGGTATTTCACAAAATCGAATAAATTTTGGTTATACATAAAGGCTGTTGGTGGCACCAAAGTATGTGTACAGTCCTTAACAAATGAGACAGGATCTGAAACAGAGTAGCAAAGGAAAAGCTGAAATACTTAAACCCATTTACAAATATTCCTTTGCTAAGGAAAATTCATGAGAACTGACTCAGTTTAACCTTCATACCATTTAAAACATGAATGAAGTATGTTAAGTATTAGTGTCAGTTGTGTTGAGAAGAAGCTGAAATCATTGAAATTGTACAAAGCTCCATGATCAGCTGGAATCCCGGTCAGATTCTATACTGAATTTCCAGCTGAGTTTGCCCATCTTTTAACTATAATCTATCACAGATCCCTTGAGCAAAGAACAGTGCACAGGACTTTGAGAAAAAAGCACAGGTCACACCTGTCTGCAAGTAGGTAGTAGAAGCAATTCATAAGAAAAAGTCATGTGGAACCCAACTCGCACTTTTCTCATGTGACATACTGAAAGTTTTGTATCAAAGCATTCAGGTAAATGTTTTATTTCTTGATGTCTCTGAAGCATTTGACTCAATACCAGATCTACACTTACTGTTGAAAGCATGGCCATACAAGGGTACCAAGCGAACTTTGTGATGTGATTGTGGACATTTCAGCACCGAGGACACAACATGTTATCTCTGATGGAGAGTCACTGTCAGATGTAGAACTAACTCCTGGCATGCCCCAGTGAAGTGTGTTGGGATCCTTGCTGTTCATGTTTAATATTGATGACCTTGAAAACAAGATTAACAGTAACCTCAGAGTTTTTGCAGATGTTGCAGTTATCTATGATGACGTACTATCTGAAAGAAGCTGCATTAATATTCTGTCAGACCTTGTTAATATTTGAAAGTGGTGCAGAGAATGGCAACTTGCTTTAAATGTTCTCTAAATGTGAGAATTTTGCACTTCACAAAATCAAAAAACATACTATCCTAAGACTTAAGTAGGAATGAGTCACTGTTGGAATCTGCCAACTTTTACCAATACCTAGGGGCAACACTTTGTAGGAATGTTAATTGGAATGATTACTTAAGGGCAGTTGTGGGTAAAGCAGGTGGTAGACTTTGGTTTATTTGTAGAATATTGTGGAAGTGCAATCAGTCTACAAAGGAGTGTGCTTAGAAATCACTCATGTGAATGGTTCTAGAATACTGCTGAAGCATGTGGAACACATTCCAAATAGAACTAATAGGGGATATTTAATGTATACAGAGAAGGGCAGCACAAATGGTCACAGGTTTGTTTAATTTGAGGGAGATTGTCAACAGAGATACTTAAGGAACTGAACTGGAAGACTCTTTAGGGTAGAAGTAAACTATCCCGAGAAAGTCTACTCAGAGTTTCAAGAACTGGCTTTAAATTATGGCTCTAGGAATACACTGCAACACCCTATGTATTGCTCACAAAGGGATTGTGATGATAACATTATAAAAATTAGTGCACACACGGATGCATTTAAACAATCATTCTTCTCACACTCCACATGTGAATGGAACAGGAAGAAGAAACCCTAAAAACTGGTACAATCTGATGCACCCCCTGCCATGCACCTACACTGGTACGCAGAATATGCATATAGATGCAGATAATACTGATTGTGCTCATGAACATTACTGAAGTGAGTGAAAGTAGCCTGACACCAAACACTCAAGCCAACCATTCACTTAAGAACTACACCAACCAGAGCAATTTAAGTTAAGCTTATCTCTGAAGTATCCTAAAATTGCACTTTAAAATTTTGCTAGCTTGATATTTAATTGAACATTTACATCAGGTAGTATGGGTTAAACCTTAGATTATGTAACTGAAGGCCATTTGTCACAAAATATTCAGACTTTCCTATTGCGAAAAGTGAGATATCTATTAACTTTCATTTTAACAATTTGTTTACATTAGTTCAATTAAAAATAATAATGTACCTTTTCCGTATCCTTGTTGTTCTTGGGAAATTAAGTTCATAGCATAGAGTAGGTGCTAATATGTAGTAATACAAATCTTTTATATTTAAATTTTCAGGATACTGAACTAGATCAGGATGAGGACTTTTGTCTTTGAAGTGAATGGTTCCATTTTTCACACCAAGCGATTCTGTAAAGATACCATTTGTTAATATTAAACATTTCCCACTGCTAATCAGTATTTTACAAGAGGCAAGCACAGTGCTACAGTAATTCAAGTTGTGAAAAAGCTGTTTACCAAAGTTCTGGAGGGACAGAGACTGCCTTCTGAGAGTGTTTCTTTGATTTGCTCTGCTACTGCGGCACCACAAGTTCACTTGTACATATGACCACAGCTTCAAAAACAATATAGAATATAGCATACAGACAGCTGTTGCACCAACTGTGAAAAAAGTTATTTTTATAGTAACACTATATTCAGTCACAGTATGTAGGAAACAATTTATTGTGCTGGTCAACTGTCAAGTAAAATTATAACTTTAATCCCTTAAGAAAATCATTTGGGCTACAATAGTGTACTTGCAATATGTGATCAAAAGCATCTGAACACCTCCAAAATTATACATTTTTCATAATAGGTACATTTTGCTGCCACCTACTGCCAAGTACTCTATATCAGCGACCTCAGTAGTCATTAGACATAGTGAAAGCAGAACGGGGTGCTCCGCAGAACTCATGGGATTTGAATGTGGTCAGGTGATTGGGTGTCACGTGAGATTTCCACACTCACGAACATCACTAGGTCCACTGTTTCCAGTGTGATAGTGTAGTGGAAATGTGAAGGGACGCATACAGCACAAAAGCATGCAGGCTGACCTAATCTGTTGACTGACAGACTGCTAACAGTTGAAGAGGGTCAAAATGCGTAATAAGCAGACAGCTATCCAGACCATCACACAGAAATTCCAAACTGTATTATGATCCACTGCAAGTACTATGACAGTTAGGCGTAAGGTCAAGAAACTTTGGTTTCATGGCTGCTCATAAGCCACACATCATGCCGGTAAATGCCAAACGTCACCTCGATTGGTGCAAGAAGCATTGAAAAGTGAAAAAACTGTGTGGAGTGATGAATCATGGTACACAATGTGGCGATCTGATGGCAGGGTGTGAATATGGTGAATGCCCAATGAACGTCACCTGCCAGCATGAGTAGTGCCGACAGAAATTCAGAGGCAAAAGTATTATGATGTGCTAGAGTTTTTCATGCAGGGGGCTTGACCCCTTGTTGTTTTGCATGACACTATCACAGCACAGGCCTATATTGATGTTTTAGGCACCTTCTTGCTTCCCATTGTTAAAGAGCATTTCAGGGATGTCGATTGCATCTTCCAACACAATGGAGCACCTGGTGGAATGATTACATGGCAATAATATCCATGTAATGGCATGGCCTGAACAGAGTCCTGACCTGAATCCTACCGAACACCTTCGGGATGTTTTGGAACACTGACTTTGTGCCAGGCCCCACCAACCAACATCAATACCTCTCCTGAGTGCAACACTCCATGAAGAATTGGCTGCCATTCCCAAAGAAACATTCCAAAACGTGACTGAACATATGCCTGTGAGAGTGGAAGCTATCATCAAGGCTAAGGGTGAATTCTAGTATTACCGATGGAGGGCGCCACGAACTTTTAAGTAATTTTCAGCAAGGTGTCCGGGTACTTTTGACCATGTAGTGTATATATTAAGTCATAAAAAAGAAGTAAAATAAGATGAAAGACTTACCTAAGCTAAACGCTCCTGATTTAACATTGATTGTTACCATAGGAATCAGCACCAACACCACAAGGTTGACCACATGTATGAACATCCCAAAAGCATTTGGAATAATTTCCTTCAAAAAATTACAATAATTATTTACTGCAGATTACATCAGTTATATTTTTACACCTTCTAAATTTATTGAATAGTACCTTAATGCTTTAAGTATTACTTAGTTCTGGATTGTGAACATGAGCATCTGAAAAATCAGCAATTGTCCCTAATGGTGAATAAGAGAAAATCCAACATTTATGGACAGAGTATTTTTTTTACTGATGTCAGCCATTTTTAAACTTAACAGTAGGTCAGTTTGTAACCAATTAGTGTTTTTAATTAGTTTTCCTCAATAAGATGCACCATTCCAGAAATGAGCCTCACAAATAACCTACAAAACTGATCCTGTTTTTCTCTTCCACAGTACACACAACTAACAGTACCTTCCATTTATGCAATAAATGGAACTCATCATGCCCATTCTATATCACAAAAAAATCAAAGTGAGTAATATTCAGTACAGAAAACTGAATGTCAACTAATTTGTGAAGTCTAACATGAAAACAAAACATAATAATTCACAAAGTTTGTATTTTGCCAGTATTGCAGTGAGCTTCTCAAGGCAGATGCAACAGCAGCTAAAATAATGGAATCTGTAAGATGTACATGTCACCCACCAGATCAAGACCTCTGACAGCATCATTAACAGTTGCCACGCCTGAATGAAGTGACTGTTGTTAAAGAATCACTAATTTGTCCAAAAGTTTCTGTAACTTGCTAAAAAATTAGTCACCATCCGAAGTACTTCAGAAGAGCAAAGAAGAGTAACAATGGAGATATAAAATACAGGCCAACAAGATCCATCGTCTAAAAGTTAAGTCAGTTAAAAAAAGAAAAAAATTTTAAGTTAATGAAACCTTCACAATGAGCAACAGCTTGATTAACAAAGTGACATTTGTATGCAACCAACAAATACTGAGTTCATATTCTTTTCATTTTATGAACATTTTTAGATTACTGTCATATGCATGTATTAAGTATCTTTTATGATGCAGCACAGTGCATAGTGTTTTGAAACTTTGCAGCATTAAGGCAGTTATCTGAACTGGAACTCAAACTGAGACCTTCGTGTTTTGTGAGCAATATTCTTGCTGACTAAGCTATCTAGCCACCCACCATTACCCCACCTTCAGCATCAAGTCAGTTAGTACAATTATCATACATTCCTAAATCAAGGGAAGCTCCCCTGTATACATTACTCATGTAAAGAGGAATAATTTTAAATAAAACACCTATCCATCCAAACACATTAACCTTCACTATCTGATCAGAAGTATTTGGACAGCCATTGGCAAACAATGTGGGGTCTGTCCACCCTACCCCTGCATGACAACTTGAATTCTACTGGGGAATATCAGTCACGTGTCCAGGTCTGGAGGAATGGCAGAAATGTCTTACTCGTGATCCAAAACCAGAGAAGGTAGTGTTGTTTGACACTGTTCAAAGACACCCCAAAAGAGTGTTCCACTGGATACAGATCAAGACTCTGGGCTGGCCAGATCATTTCAGTAATGTTGTTGTCCACAAACCACTGCCTCACAGATGTTGCTTTATGACAGGGTACATTGTCATCCAGATACAATCTCTCATGTCCTAGCTGTCTCTTAACTGTTTTCTTACTGTACATAGTACACAGTGGTGTAAAATATGTTCATATTCTTTAGCATTTAGCATTCTATTAAGATCAATAAGAATACCACACACTAACCATGAAGAAAACACACATACTTTAACGTTATCGTGCCCGTACTTCACTGTTGGCACTATGTATGTAGGCAGGTAATGTTCTCCAGACGGCCAACAAACCTACGCCCTTCCATGACACTGCCAGAATACACACTATGATTCATCATTAGAATTCACTTCTTTACAGCCATCCACTGTCCAGCAGCATCACTCCTTACAAACCCGAAGCGTCACTTTTTTTTTGAAACTTTTTACAATCACCCTCAGCTATGCTATGTGACCTGTCTGCAAGTACAGCTCAAGAGAGCAACAATTTGATATCAATTTGGATAAAGATATGCCTTCCACAGTTTCAGAAGGAAGATCAGGGTAGCCTCAACCCATGGGCTAGGGAAGTGTGTATCTTTATTTGCTTATGGCAACTATCACAAAAGCATTTCAAATGCAATTATGTTACTGGTTTCAGGCAGCCAGTGATCATCACTAGACTATTTGAAAGCTCATGCTGCAACCAATGACATAAGGTTACCACTTCACTGTCAGAAGTATACATTATGTTTTTGTGATTGTTATAAAGAAATTTAAGAAGATAATTGTTCAGTCCCATTTTCAATAGAAAGACAACTTTTATGTCCCAGTGATGTGTTATAAGATGGTTAAATGGTAACAGTGGATTTTTAAAAAATCCTGTGCCCACCATCGATGGGCTGCAGTAGGAAATGATTTCCTTCAATTCAAATACTGCAAGCTTTTTGGACACAAGAACTTAGTATGTTTGTGAAGTACAATGGGCACTTCTCTAAATTTGAGGATGTATTGATATTTTTATGTATTTGGTATTATATTGTGAACCAAGCAGATGTCAGACAGATTTTGAATGGATAAATAACAGGGTTACATAACCAAAGGAAATCAAAACACAGTCATGAACTGGAAGACTAAAAGAATGAACAGCAATGAGACCCATCTGTCAGGAGAGGTTGTCTGTTGTGAATTAGTTTGGAGATTGTGAGAGCCATGGTTCTGGATGACCAAACTTTTGCTCTATAGCTGTGCTTTGAAAGTTGACAAATAGTACAATTTGCAATTTATATCACAGTCAAAGTTTGTCATCCACAATGGATATATTGAAAATAGTACAGTGCCTACAGTTAAGAAGTGGTCAAAGTACAAGCCTTTGTAAACTCAGTACCACTGGAACAACATCGTTACCAAACAAACAAGTGTTATGATACAAAGATAGTGTGTTAGTAGCACCAACTAAATGCCACTACAAACAGGCACTGGCTTGTAAGCAGTCAATGTCTAATGAAGTGTTAGTATGAACAGCAAGTAACTGTACTATGAATATCCTATTGAAAACTGCTTACATTTTCTAAGGTCTCAATCTCAAATTATCCACTGTCCAGTGTGAAATTACACCTTACTGTAAAACAAGAAAATACAACACTAAAAGGGTGAATTTTCTAGTGTGATAAAATATCAGAACTTAGCTAAACATGAAGAGAACCCATCTTCTTATGATTAAAGAGCTCCACTTCAATACATATCATATTGTAAAGCACTATTGCTCCAATAAACAAACTGCACAGTTTAACTTAACACCACATGAAAAAGTAAAAAAATGAGTGTTACCAATACCTGACAGAAGATCAGCTGTAATTCACTGATTATCTTAATTCCAGATTACAAATGGCAAAGTGCTATTTGTAATTTATAGACTAATAAGGAAAGCTCAAAATGAAATAGTAGATTGCAAATTTCTCTGAAGAAATAAAAGGAAAGATGATGAAAGCATTTTTTAACTTTCTTAGTACTGCATGCATATTTTTGTAGCTTATCCTTCGTGATACTTAATTACTGATATTGCCCGACATCCAGCAATATCTATTTCCATAGAATCAATCTCTTGAGATTCGGCACACTCAAGATCACAGCAAAACTTGCATTTCTTTTAAATGTGTGTGCTAGCCCAGCTCCATTTGTTCTTTTGTTAACCCATAGTAACTAGAAGCCCATCTACTGTTATACTTAAACATTTTTGCTGCAAAGTTACACTAAAAATGCAATCAAAACTGCAGAATATACTTACAACAGAAAGTGACTTCTCTACCAAAAGGCAGACAACAACAGGTACAACAGAATCTAAACAGAAGAAACATAAATGACCAATTACATCAACAAAGCGTCACTTAAGTGTAACTCTTCAATTTAATATTAGGAAATTTTCATTAAAATAAGAAGCTTTAACTCAACATAATTATCTTACTAGTCACTAGGGTGAACATTTACTTTTTGCTATTATATATGCATAACAGAAGTCAGTTCCAAATTAATTGAAAAAAAGGTGGAGTACAAAGAAGATTTATTTAGTAAGTGATCAACAAATGTAAAAGAGGAAATTAAAATCTCTAAAATAAAAATCTTAATTTAAAGTATGTCATTAGCCTGTTTAGAAAATTAAGTTTGAAAATTGTGTTTAGTCTGCATTGAATTATCTTAAGCTTCTAATGAAAATTGTGTTTAGTCTACAATGAATTATCTTAAGCTTCTAATGTGTTTACAATGGAAATTTTACATTAAGTATCTCTTTCAGTTTTGATTTATGATAGTTAGGCAAGCCACTGAAGTGCATGGCAGAGGGGTACATCCCACTGTACCATCTACACTCCTGGAAATTGAAATAAGAACACCGTGAATTCATTGTCCCAGGAAGGGGAAACTTTATTGACACATTCCTGGGGTCAGATACATCACATGATCACACTGACAGAACCACAGGCACATAGACACAGGCAACAGAGCATGCACAATGTCGGCACTAGTACAGTGTATATCCACCTTTCGCAGCAATGCAGGCTGCTATTCTCCCATGGAGACGATCCTAGATATGCTGGATGTAGTCCTGTGGAACGACTTGCCATGCCATTTCCACCTGGCGCCTCAGTTGGACCAGCGTTCGTGCTGGACGTGCAGACCGCGTGAGACGACGCTTCATCCAGTCCCAAACATGCTCAATGGGGGACAGATCCGGAGATCTTGCTGGCCAGGGTAGTTGACTTACACCTTCTAGAGCACGTTGGGTGGCACGGGATACATGCGGACGTGCATTGTCCTGTTGTAACAGCAAGTTCCCTTGCCGGTCTAGGAATGGTAGAACGATGGGTTTGATGACGGTTTGGATGTACCGTGCACTATTCAGTGTCCCCTCGACGATCACCAGAGGTGTACGGCCAGTGTAGGAGATCGCTCCCCACACCATGATGCCGGGTGTTGGCCCTGTGTGCCTCAGTCATATGCAGTCCTGATTGTGGCGCTCACCTGCACGGTGCCAAACACGCATACGACCATCATTGGCACCAAGGCAGAAGCGACTCATCGCTGAAGATGACACGTCTCCATTCGTCCCTCCATTCACGCCTGTCGCGACACCACTGCAGGCAGGCTGCACGATGTTGGGGCGTGAGCGGAAGACGGCCTAACGGTGTGCGGGACCGTAGCCCAGCTTCATGGAGACGGTTGCGAATGGTCCTCGCCGATACACCAGGAGCAACAGTGTCCCTAATTTGCTGGGAAGTGGTGGTGCAGTCCCGTACGGCACTGCGTAGGATCCTACGGTCTTGGCGTGCATCCGTGCGTCGCTGCAGTCCAGTCCCAGGTCGACGGGCACGTGCACCTTCCGCCGACCACTGGCGACAACATCGATGTACTGTTGAGACCTCACGTTTGCACTGGTGGAGACCATTTTTCCTAGTCTGGAATTTCAGCAGATGCTACCAAGTTTGCACTGGCAGTAAGGCAAGCAGATTACCAATGCACTGCGGAAGTGCAAGATATAATTACCGCACCACCAGAGGCTAATTTCTATTACTGGCTTAAAGCAGAATTGATTTGGTGAGTTTCAGCATTGCAGGAGGAGTGAATCTGTAAAGTCCTCACTTGGGAAGATATTGGAAATAAGGCATTGACAGTATTTGTGGCACCTAAGAAGCAAAGCATTCAATTGCATCTCTTTATTCGTCCATCAACAATATACATTGTATGGATGTAGTTAACTACAATATAATTTCTTATATTTAATTTGTTACAAAAACTTGGATAATAAATATAAATATTTCATACCAGCATACATAAATAATATTACTTTTCCATATTCAGATATACTTCAATGTTATAAAAACTATGTGTTAGTAAAAATTGTTTAAGATCTACCTTTAATTTATGAAATTCTTTAATTTTCTTTACTGTAAAAGGCAATGCACTAAAAAGTATTTTGGGTTGGTAGTTTACACTTTTTCGGTAGAGTGCTCCTTTGTGGCTGTGGCTGTGAAAAATCATCTCTGTTCCTTGTTTAATGGTTATGAACCAATTATTTAATGTTGATAATTCCAGGTAGGTTTTCAGAAAGCAGACACATTCATAGATGTATAAGCTAGGAGGAGTCATTTTAAATTATTTAAATATTTCTCTGCATGACACACTACAGGGAACCCCTTTCATTATTCTAATAATGATCTTTCTTTGAAGTTTGAAAGCTTGTTTTGCCTTACCTGTATTTCCCCAAAAGAACACACCATATCTAAGCAAACTGCTCATATAAGCATAATAGGCACACAGCAATGATTCAGTGTTGCAACATTCCCAAAGCATTCTTACCACATAGCATCATTTGCCTAGTTTTTTACTCAAATCATCTAGATGCTTTTCCCATCTGAAGTCCTCATCCACCCATATACCTAGGAATTTTGTGTATGTAGCTTGTGCAATAACAATTTCCTAACTCAGTTTTTACTCTTCTTCTAGCTTTACTTTCAATATTATTGAAATTCATCAATACTGTTTTATCCTTATTTATGATCAAAGCACTATCACTAAACCATTTTCCTGTCCATTTACTGTCCTAGAGACACTCTGCTGTAGATTATCCTCAGTGTGTCCTTTTATAAAAATGCTAGTATTGTCAGCAAACATCACCATTTCTGCAACTGTCAGATACTTTGGCAAATCATTTATATACACACACCAAGAACAACAGTGTGCCTAACACAGAACTCTGGGGCACTCCATAGCTAGGTTTTTGAGTCTAAAAGTTACTCTTTACCTTAATGACATATTTGTACCTCCTGTTGTCTATCAGATAAATAAGACTTTAACCCTCTGAAGGCAAGACCCCAGACTCCATAAAATTCTAATTTCAAAAGCAGTAAGTCATGGCTGGTTAGATCAGACATTTTAGATAAATCTAAAAATATCCCACAGCTTCGTTCTTGTCCAAGGCATTTAGGACCATTTTCATGAATTGGAGGACTGCCATTTCTGTGGATCTGTTCTGTCTAAACCCATTTTGAGCATTAGTCAGTATTTTATTTTTATTCAGAAAGTCAGCTAACCTTTCATACATTACTCTTTCAATTAGACATGGGAACTATTCTGGACAGCTTATTATGCACAATATGGAGCAGTCATTTGCCACAGCCCATTAAAAAAATATTAGCATCACAGTCTGACATCTTTGGATGTAGTAGTGAAGTTGGCAGATAAGATCCAAGATGCTATGACACTGGCTACTGTCAGCACAATCACTGCGCAGTGCACTAGTGTGATGCGAAATGTTTTAAGTGCAGATTACAATGCCTTGGCAGCCAAGCTAGATTTATCGATGAAGCAGTTCAGAGAACGTAACTCTACAATCTGAGCAATGACAGAAGCCTGAATCGATACTGCCAACACTTTCACAGCAGGTCACTGATGACCTCTTCAACAACCAAACCTGAGCAGCAAGATATCTGCTGGTATCACCAGAAATTTGGGGAGCAAGTGCGCACATGCATAACCCCCTGCAGTTACCCAAATGGCAATGACGTTCAGAATAGGTGCCTCCTCTGATTTCCAGTCAGTGTGAGTGTTTGTTAGAGATCAGTGGTCAGAAATATTTAATAGACACTAGATCCAATTTGTCCATTGAACTATGGAATATGTTGCACAGAAAGCAACCACCCACATTACTCTCCCTGAATGCAGAATACAACTCTGTCATGACAATGTATAGTGCTCTGTGTTTGTGATTACACCTTGATTTATGACGAGCCTAACCTACCATCAGAACAGGCTACCTCACTCATTATAATCTACTGCTGGACATGAAATACTCACGTCTACATCACAACACCACCACAGGCTTAAAAGTGTTAGGATTTTGATAAAATGCAGCTGTTGATACTGCCAAAGTAACACAGATAGTCGACGGTGAATAAGTGGAGCTGCTGAAGGGATTTCCAGCTCTGATATGACCACGTGGAGCCCCTAAGCTAGTAAGGCATGACTGTCCACTACATGAAGACAACTGATGGTCCCCCATGTCTTGCAGGCCACAACATTTGGCTTCAGATCATCTTAAAATTGTG
Source organism: Schistocerca gregaria (assembly GCF_023897955.1). Lineage (NCBI taxonomy): Eukaryota > Metazoa > Arthropoda > Insecta > Orthoptera > Acrididae > Schistocerca > Schistocerca gregaria. The sequence goes on from NC_064924.1 coordinate 542,207,201, forward strand.
AAAGCAGAATTTTGACAGTACGATTCGTGAACGTGTAATGTGGCCTTCCAACAGCTGCTGATCCTTGTCACTACATTTGGTCCCCAAAAAAGGATAGTGCATGGTGGCCTTGAGGTAACTACAGAGCCCTGAATGCCTGAACAATACAAGACAGATACCCAGTACCAGTTACTGGAAGATAACTATATGTTAAGTGGTGCACTTATTTTTAGCATCCTGGACTGTGCAAAAGCATACACACAGATCTCTGTAGCCGACTGACACATTCTGAAGACAGCAATAATCATTCCGTTTGGCCTATTAAAGAGCAGATTTATTGCATTTGGACTTTGAAATGCTGCTCAAACCTGGCAATGCTTCATTGACTCAATGCTAAAACACAACTTTTGCTACTGTTTAACCTGGATGATATTTTATTTTTTGTCATTGGCAAAGTGAAGTCAGCAGCAATAAACAGAAGCGTTTCAGCAGTTGGAATACTTTGGCATTGTCCTGAACTCTGCCAAATTTGTCTTTGGCCAGCCCCAACTGGATTTCTTGGGGCATAAGATAACAGCAGCAGGACAACTACCACTGCCTTATAAGTGAAAGCCATCTTACAGGTTTCATGCCCAAATACAACAGGAATTGCGTTGACTCCTTGGTACATTAAATTTTTAAAGCAATCATGTGCCACACACTGTAGAGTTACAGAAACCATTAACTGCCATTAACTGCAGTGCTCACGGGCCCAAATAACAAGGGTAACCCACCTATAACATGGACTGATCGTATTTGTGGCATCTGATGTGGTCAAAAAGAGCATTGAAGATGCCGCACTACTGATGCACCCTGAGCCTGCTGCATCTTTGGCACCAGTGGTCAACACTAGTCAGATGGCAATCAGTGCAATGTTGGAACAACAAAGTAGTGACACATGCAAACACTCATTTTTCTGAAACAACCTATCAAATTCACAAAAGCTGTGGAGCACCTATACAGAACTTCTGTCCATACATGAGTTTCTTATCAGTAACCACAATGCCTTAATAAATGAGAATGTACTACGTGATACAGACAGCTGTACCCTAAAAATCATAGGCTCATCTATGGAATATTTCCATTGTCAGTAAAGTGATTGGTATGTGCTTTACTTCATCTTTGTACACACAGAGTTTCTGGCAATGAAGATATGACACCACCACCACCACCACCACCACCACCACCACCACCACCACCACCACCACCACCACCACCACCATTTTTCTTTGTGACAGTTCACTTTTTCAGCACACCATGCACATTATTTATGTATTAAACTTAGAAATTTTAGCTATAAGTACAAAATGGAAACAGAATGAGGAAATTTAGTACATAAAATGAAATGTCTTATAGATAGGGCCTCCCATCATGTAGACAGGTCACCTGGTGCAAGACTTTTTAGCTGACACCATTGAGGTGACTTGTGTGTTGTTGAGGATGATAAATATATAATGATGACAACGCAACACCCAGTCTCCATGCATAGAAAATTCTCGAGCCAGCAGGGAATACAACTCCGTCCCCTTGCAAGGCATTCTGCCACACTGACCTCTTTGTTATCAAGATGGACAGATAGTAGATGAAGCTGCATGTGGGCCTTCTTACTAAAATTTCAGAATGCTTAAGACTGATATTAAAATTTGCCTTCCTCTATTCTTCATTAATATTGCTTCCTAACTGATTTGTTTCTTTGGTCACCAAGTGCATTTTTTTCTTTTTACCAGGAATCATGAAATTATTCATGAAAGATGATTATTATAATTATAACAACTTACACATCAAGAGCACAACAGATGGATGTTCTGCTGTCCCCTCTTGTTGTCCGCTAAGGAATATTATCCACTGTCTCGGGTCAACACGTATTCCATATCTGAAGAGAGAAAGAAGAACAAGAAACTTTTCATACATGTTGTTTATGTTCCATATAATACAATCACTTATTCTGGTGCTTAATGAAAGGGAGCAAAATATAAAAAAAAATGTAATGCACATTACCTTTAAAGTGAAGTTCCAGCAATCCTATTGAAGTAAAGGGTGCATAAAATGTAGACCTTTTCTGCTGATAATGTAGTTCATAGTTATCAGAATCAACATAAAACCAACACCAACAACAGTATACAAGCCAATGTCACAAGCAGAAAATGATGTAGATAAAGTATATAATGTTATTGAATAGGCAATTCAGTATGTGAAGGAAGATGAAAATTTAATACTCACAAATGACTGTAATGCAGTAGTACAGTAAGAACTAGTAAAAAGAGTTACAGGAGAATTTAGACTGTAGTAAGAATGAAAAAGAGAAGAGTAATTGAATTATGCAACAAATTTAAGCTAGTAATAGCAAATACACTATTCATAAATCAGAAAGGAGATGGTATAGTTGGAATATAGCCAGCAACATGGTATAATTCCAACAGGATTACATCAAGGTTGGATGAAGTCTGAATTAAAATGTTGAATTTTCAGGCATACCCAGGGGCAGATACATACTCAAATCACAATTTAATAGTGATGAAGAGAGGCTGGAGTATAAGATAACCGTCTGCAAGAATCAATGTGGAAAGAAGTGGTGTGCTGAAATACCAAGAGATAATATAGGCATTTGGAGTTCTCTAAAGCTATAGATACTGCGATAATGACCAATACAGTTCAGTGGAAGAGGAATGGACATATCTAAAAAAGGCCAATCACAAAAGCTGGACAGAAACATAGGAACTAGGCAAGCACCTGCTAAGAAATGTTTGGTAATACTTAAACTGATTAATGAAAGAAGAAAACAAAAATATTCAGGGAATGACAAGGATACAACAATATAAATAAATCTAGAATGAAGTAAATATGAAGTGCAAGGAAGTGAAGATAGAATGGCTGTTAGGGAAATGTGCAGAAGTAAAAATAAATAAATAGTCATATGAAGGTGTTAGCATGAGAAAAGTGAACACATTCAGTGAAATCAAAAGCAAGGGGGACAATATCAAGTATGGAGTGGGAATTCCACTAGAGGAGAAAGCAGATATCTGGAAAGACTGCATTGAGGGCCTCTACAAGGATGAGGAATGAGAGTTGATATACAAGACATAGGGACATAGGGACAAGTATTGAAGTCAGAATTCAATACAGATTATGAAGACTTGGGATCAAATGAAGCAGACGTGATAGATAATATTCCTTTGGAATTTCTAAAATCAATAAGGGAAATGCCAACGAAACTAATTTGGCTCTAAGAAAAGAAAAGCACACAAGAGGCAGTTCTGACTCTGCAGTTCATACTGGAAGCAAGATTTAAGAAAAATCAACACACTTTCAAAAGATTTTTAATGTAAAAAATTTATTTAGAATAATAAAATGGTGCAATATTTTCAGTATTCCAAAGAAAGTAGATGTAAACTGTAGAGAATAATGGGTATCTAAAATACTTAGAACAACCAAAGTGGAACAATATGACAGACCAAGAACACAGTGCTTGGATTAAAAAGATCCCTCCTGCTCAATCTATACACAGGAAAAGCAATGATGGAAATAAAAGAATGGTGCACGATTGAGATTAAAATTCTGGGTGAAGAATGTCAATGGTAAGATTCACTGACGACACTGCTATCCTAAATTAGAGTGAAGAAGAATTACAGATTCAATTGTATTGAATGAAAAGTCTAAATGAGATGTAGCAGAAATGAAAATAGCTATAAACTTATCAAAATTAATTAAAATACTCAAAATGGCTCTGAGCACTATGGGACTTAAATTCTGAGGTCATCAGTCCCCTATAACTCAGAACTACTTAAACCTAACTAACCTAAGGACATCACACACATCCATGCCCGAGGCATGATTCGAACCTGCGACCGTAGTGGTCACGAGGTTCCAGACTGTAGCGCCTAGAACCGCTCAGCCACCCCAGCTGGCAATTAAAATAGTCATTTTTTAAAAAAAATTATGATGTAATTTGAGACATGAAAATTGTGCTCATGAAGTGGTAGTAAGAGAATCAGTATTCCTTTCTCATCCCATCTGGTAAGTCTCCACTTTCCCAAGCTCTCCCCATTTCCTAAACCTCACCAGCCCCTTTTCTTTGCCCCTCTTCCTTCCCCTTCAACTCTTCTGGAGTGGAGTGGAGCGATTATGGATGAGCACATGCTCAAAAATGTTGACACCAGTTGTCTTATCTAATGGGTTAATCTGGACTTTTAAATTTTGTAAGGTAATGATGATAGCAAGAGGATACTTTAAACCTCCAACTGTAGTGATTCTGTGATCGTTCTCTATAAAATTGCAGAACAATTTTATTTGATAGTTAAATTAATTTTAAAGGATGGTATTAGAGCTATGTAACAAGAAAATGAAAAACTAAATTTAGCAAAGATTTTTATTTGATGTTTAATGTAGATAATGTGGGGAGGGCGGGGGGTGAGGGACTAAATTAAGGAGATGGGACATAAACAGATTGAAAGAGCCAGAGTTTGTTGAGAATATAATTTAACTGGACAGATAGGTTGTTGAAATTTTCAAAGGGAAAGGAATTCAGTAGAAGACAATGGATAGCTTAGAAAAAAAACAGTGAATGCAACAAAGGATCAGATAGGTAAAAAAAAAAAACAAGGGTTGATAGAAATTCTTGGATAACACTGGAGATATTGCATTTATTTCATGAAAGCATTAAATCGAGCAGGTTAAAGGAATATGAGAATCTAACAACCATTAGTGACAGGAAGTGCAGAATGGCTGTAAGGCATATTTGAAGGACTTAGAAGCATATTTCATTAAGGGAAAAAAGAGATACCACGTACAGGAAAATTGAAGACATTTCTGAGGAAAGAGAAGCACTTGTATGAATATCAAGAGCTCAGATGGAAAACCAGTGCTAAGCAAATAAGAGAAAGCTGAAATGTGGAAGGACTACTAGAGGATGTGTACAAGGGAGCTGAACTTGCAGGCAATAGTATAGAAACAGAAGAGAATGTAGATGAAGGTGAAATGGAAGATACGATGCTGCGAGAAGAATTTGACAGAGCATGTGTACATTATCCTAAAGCTTAGCATGTTTTCCATTTTGTTTACATGTCTATTAATCACTGAACAATTCAACTGTGTGACGTGGTTGCTTTTATTTCTTCCATTAATTATGTTACAGTATTCTCTTTTCAAATTTCCATGAAACAAACAACATATTCACTTCTTAAAACCATAAGCTTAGTCAATGGATAACTTACTTTATTAGATTCTCCAGAAGCAATCTCATTCCACCAATAGCAAGTAACAGGAACGCCCAGTTAACAAATCCGACGAAGTTGTCAAATCCTGATGACCATGAAAATAGTGAATCCCTGGGTCTATGACATCTGAAACAAAGTAACATTAGATTATGTGAGAGTAATTTATAGAATAAGGGTGAAAAGGATACTGTGCAGCTCCAAGGAATGACTGATTTGTTTACCCTCTCATTCGTTATATTTAGTAATTTGTATGAGTACTCAACTAAAATTACAATTTCATACAGAAGGCACTATATACAATATAAGGTAATTATATCTTCAAATTGCCCAAAATAGACAATTTAAATTTATCAGTAACAGTGCCTTTGCATTTATCAGGAACGTCTCATATGTTATCTAAACTTCGAAAAATATTTTATGGCAGTTTTTGTATTGGTTTGAAAGGAAAACCTTGTTAAAATAACCATGTCAAAACTGTTAAAAACATTTGCTATTTGTGAGATAGTTTGTTTACAATGCATATTTAAATGCAGCCACCATGTGTCTGAAGTTATCCAGGTGGAAAGAGTGGCCACTTTTGTTAAAATGCCTTTTTAAACTATAATTATAAAGTTACATCTACACCTGCATAATACTCTGTGAGCAACCACATGATGATGGTATGGAAGTGCATCTTTTAACACTACTAGTCATTTGCTTTCCTGCCCATTCACAAAGATAGCAAGGGAATAACTACTGTCTATAATCCTCCATACCAGCCCTAATTTCTCTTATCTTTACAGTCATTACATGACAGATGTTGATGGCAGTAAAGTCATCCTACAGTCCGCTGCCAACCCTAGTCCTCTAAATTTTCTGAATAATGTGTCACAAAAAGAATGTGGTCTTCCCTCCAGAGATTCCCATTTGAATTCACAAAGCATCTGTAATATATGTAAGCTGAGTGACCTTACTAGTAACAAATCTAGCTGCCCACCTCTGAACTGCTTTGATATCTTTCTTTAATCTGACCCAGAGGGTATCCCAATCACTCTACCAGTACTGAAAAATGGGCCACACTAGCATTTTACACAGAGTCTCTTTTACAGCTGAACCAAACTCTCCTAAAAGTCTCCTAACCAATCAAAGTCTACCATTCATCCCACTCATTATCATCACAAGCTTGTTTCATTCCATATTGCTTTCCAGCATTACATCTAGATATTTAACCACTATTATGACTGTGTCAAGCAGCCAACTACTGCCACTGGAAATTACTAGATTATTTTTCCTTATCTGCATTAAATTCTATTTTTCTTCATTTAGAGCAAGCTATCACTCATCACACCAATTAAACTTTTGTTTAAGCCGTCTCTTATTCTACTACAGTCAGTTATGATACCTTCCCATACACAATAGCATAATCATCCAACAGCTGTGGATTGCTGCCCACCCTGTCCATCTGATCACTTATGTGCAAAGATAAGAGCATCCTCTCTCTTCCCTGGGACACTATGACAATACCCTTGTCTCTGATGAACGCTTGCTGTTGAGGGTAACATATTGGATTGTAGGATATAATTTCCAACTGACTGTGGATAGTGAGCTGATAAACTTCCCACCAGATTAAAACTGTGTTCCAGATCAAGACTTATTCTAGACCTTTGCCTTTCACAGGCATGCACTCTAGTGACAGTTACCCAAACACAACTCAGGATCAGTTGTGTCTGCTTTCCATCCACCAGTACATAATCTACATTCTGAACTTCACAGAAGCGCTCCTGAACAACTTTTGAGCCTAGCACTCCAGGAGCAGTAAATTTAGTAACACTCGAAAGAACTGAATTTTCTAAATTTTCTATTGGAACTTCAACATTGTTCTAAAGGCATGGAATATAAATACTCAAACATGAAATAATGTCAATTAACAATAGCTACTAGTATCAGAGTCACAATGTGTCTTGTGCTTTGCTACTAAGCAACACCCCAAGACCTAAGCAACGCCCCAAACAAACAACACTTGTGAGAGTGATGCGAAGTGCACTTTTCCTCAATTCACTGATGTTGTTGTTGTTGTTGTCTTCAGTCCTGAGACTGGTTTGATGCAGCTCTCCATGCTACTCTATCCTGTGCAAGCTTCTTCATCTCCCAGTACCTACTGCAACCTACATCCTTCTGAGTCTGCTTAGTGTAGTCATCTCTTGGTCTCCCTCTACGATTTTTACCCTCCACGCTGCCCTCCAATACTAAATTGGTGATCCCTTGATACCTCAGAACATGTCCTACCAACCAATCCCTTCTTCTGGTCAAGTTGTGCCACAAAATTCTCTTCTCCCCAATCCTATTCAATACTTCCTCATTAGATATGTGATCTACCCATCTAATCTTCAGCATACTTCTGTAGCACCATGTTTCAAAAGCTTATATTCTCTTCTTGTCCGAACTATTTATCGTCCATGTTTCACTTCCGTACACGGCTACACTCCATACAAATACTTTCAGAAATGACACCTTAATCTATACTCTATGTTAACAAATTTCTCTTCTTCAGAAACGCTTTCCTTGCCATTGCCAGTCTACATTTTATATCCTCTCTACTTTGACCATCAGTTATTTTCCTCCCCAAATAGCAATATTCCTTTACTACTTTAAGTGTCTCATTTCCTAATCTAATTCCGTCAGCATCACCCGACTTCATTCGACTACATTCCATTATCCTCGTTTTGCTTTTGTTGATGTTCATCTTACATCCTCCTTTCAAGACACTGTCCATTTCGTTCAACTGCTCTTCCAAGTCCTGTGCTGTCTCTGACAGAATTACAATGTCATTAGCGATCCTCAAAGTTTTTATTTCTTCTCCCTGGATTTTAATACCTACTCCAAATTTTTCTTTTGTTTCCTTCACTGCTTGCTCAATATACAGATTGAATAACATCATTGAGAGACTACAACCCTGTCTCACTCTCTTCCCAACCTCTACTTCCCTTTCAAGTCCCTCAACTCTTAATAACCGCCATCTGGTTTCTGTACAAATTGTAAATAGCCTTTCACTCCCTATATTTTACCCCCTGCCACCTTCAGAATTTGAAAGAGTATTCCAGTCAAAATTGTCAAAAGCTTCCTCTAAGTCTACAAATGCTAGAAACGTAGGTTTGCCCTTACTTAATCTAGCTTCTAAGATAAGTCGTAGGGTCAGTATTGCCTCACATGTTCTAACATTTCTACGGAATCCAAACTGATATTCCCCGAGGTCAGCTTCTACTAGTTTTTCCATTCGTCTGTAAAGAATTCATGTTAATATTTTGCAGCTGTGACTTATTAAACTGATTGTTCAGTAATTTTCACATCTGTCAACACCTGCTTTCTTTGGGACTGGAATTATTATATTCTTCTTGAAGTCTGAGGGTATTTAGCCTGTTTCATACATCTTGCTCACCAGATGGTAGAGTTTTTTCAGGACTGGCTCTCCTAAGGCCGTCAGTAGTTCCAATGGAATGTTGTCTACTCCGGGGGCCTTGTTTTAACTTAGGTCTTTCAGTGCTCTGTCAAACTCTTTACACAGTATTGTATCTCCCATTTCATCTTCATCTACAACCTCTTCCATTTCCAAAATATTGTCTTCAAGTACATCGCCCTTGTATAAACCCTCTATATACTCCTTCCACCTTTCTGCCTTCCCTTCTTTGCTTAGAACTGGGTTTCCATCTGAGCTCTTGATATTCATACAAGTGGTTCTCTTATCTCCAAAGGTCTCTCTAATTTTCCTGTAGGCAGTATCTGTCTTACCCCTTGAGAGATAAGCCTCTACATCCTTACATTTGTCCTCTATCCATCCCTGCTTAGCCATTTTGCACTTCCTGTCGATCTCATTTTTGAGACCTTTGCCTTCCTATTTGCCTGCTTCATTTACTGCATTTTTTATATTTTCTGCTTTCATCAATTAAATTCAATATTTCTTCTGTTACCCAAGGATTTCTACTAGCCCTCATCTTTTTACCTACTTGATCCTCTGCTGCCTTCACTACTTCATCCCTCAAAGCTACCCATTCTTCTTCTACTGTATTTGTTTCCCCCATTCCTGTCAATTGCTCCCTTATGCTCTCCCTGAAACTATGTACAACTTCCGGTTCTTTTAGTTTATCCAGGTCCCATCTCCTTAAATTCCCACCATTTTGCAGTTTCTTTAGTTTTAATCTACAGGTCATAACCAATAGATTGTTGTCAGAGTCCACATCTGCCCCTGGAAATGTCAATCATACAGTAAAGCTGCATGCCCTCAGGAAAAATTACAGCCATAGTTTCCCCTTGCTTTCAGCCATTAACAGTACCAGCGCAGCAAGGCCGTTTTGGTTATTGTTACAAGGCCGGATCAGTCAATCATCCAGACTGTTGCCCCTGCAACTACTGAAAGGCTGTTGCCCTCTTCAGGACCCACACGTTTGTCTGGCCTCTCAACAGATACCCCTCCGTTGTGGTTGCACCTACGGTACGGCTATCTGTATCACTGAGGCACACAAGCCTCCCCACCAACGGCAAGGTCCATGGTTAATTTAATAGTCATGGGTGACAAATTCGGTAGTAGGAAAAGGGAGAGAAGGAAACGTAGTAGGTGAATATGGACTGGGGCAAAGAAATGAAAGAGGAAGACACCTGGTAGAATTTTGCACAGAGTACAATGTTTTCTGCAAGATCACTGATATATAACATGAACAGCAAGGAGTCCAGCATCCTTTCATAGGGCACAGCTGAAGTTATTTTCATACCTAATGACTTTACATCCACAATAACATCCTGTGTCCTTCCTACCGGAAAGTCCCCAATCCGGTTACGAATTTCATTTTATAGACCATATGATCATGCTTTTCACTACAAATGTAGGTGTGGCACTATGTCAAATGCTTTTCAGAAATCAAGGAATACTACATCTACCTGACTGCATTGATCCAAAGTTTTCAGTGTGTCACATGAGAAATGTCCGAGTCGGGTTTCTCATGATCGATGTTTTTGCACTCCATTCTGGTTGGCATTGAGGAGATCAATCTGTTCATGATACCTCATTATGTTTAAGTTCAGAATATATTCTAAGGTTCTACAATACATTAATGTCAAGGATACTGGACAGTAGTTTTATTGATCATTTCTACTACACTTCTTGTAGATTGGTGTGATCTGTGCTTTTTTCCAAGAAATGGAAATGGGTTTTTGTTCAAGGGTCTACAACAATACATTATAGTTAGAAGAGGGCTTAACTCGCCCACAAATCTGGTACATAATCTGATGAGGATTCCATTAGGACCTAGAGCTTTGTTCAGTTTTAACAATTTCAGCTGTTTCTCAACACCTCTGGCAATAATACTTATTTTATTCATCTTTTCAGTGATATGATTAAATGGGGCCTGTTATCCAGGGTTTTTCCTTTGTAAAGGAACACATGAAAATGGAGTTAAGTATTTCATCTTGTTTTGCTACCCTCAATTTCAGTTCCTGTCTCATTTGCTAGAAACTTGACACTGTATCACATGACATATGTGAACTGTCATGAGGTCCTGTAGTGGGCAGGTGTTGTGGCAACAGTAATACACCTTCTCACCTGTATCTGCATCCATACTCTGCAAATTACTGAAGTCCATGGCAGAGGGTGCTTCCTACAGTATCGAACTCCCTCCTGTGCCATTCGCGTAAGGAGTGTGGAAGGAATCACTACTATAACATCTTTATGCAGCCATAATTTGACTAATTATGTCTTTGTAACCTAGCAGCATTGTTTGGGTGTGGCCTAGTAGTACTCATTGTATGTTGAAAACCTGGTAGATGGATAAAAATGAGATTTTCAGAAGAATCAGCACTGAAAGGAATATGTGATAAAACTGAGAAGAAGCAGGGATAGGACAATAAACCATGTTTTAAGAAGTCAGGGGATAACTTCTATGGTACTAGAGGCAGTTACAGGCTAAAAACTAAGTGAAGACAGATATGGAAAAAATTGAAAAAATTGTGTATAAATTATACTCCAATAAGGAGTTTGGCACAGGAGAGGAAATCATTTGGAGCTGCATCAAACTGATCAGGATAATGACAACTTTTTCTGTGAAGTTATTGCCAGTTCAACCACATTGTTTGATCTTTCACCAAAAGATGCTAACACTGACACTCACGAAGATTGTGCCACATCAATTAATTCAGCTAGCAACCCTACAGCCTTAAATTAAACAGCTTTTGAGATACCACAAACAGTTACCTAAAGCAATGTCTTAACACAGACACTGGAGACTGACACATCAAAGTGAAGGAGTGTGTCACTGTATATGGATTCAACCAAGTTGTGAAGGAACAGACAAAATTTTTGTTCTGTGGCAGGGTGTGAGTAGACTACCACAGTATAGAAGTGCTTCAGAAAAAGACATGATCTCTGCACACTGATAACAGTTTTCTATGTACAAAATTTCTTGAAACAAATCATGTAGGCAATACTGAGTTATATACTGGTGACAAAACAACGAAGGAAGATTATCCATGCCTTCCATGTATGGTGAAGTCTAAACAGAAATATTCAGCAGAAAGAACAGTCAAACTTATTGGACATCTGGATATGATATCATTACTTTTATCACTAGTCAGGATGTTTCTGCAAACAAGTTTCTTAGTATGGTCCATTGTTCACAGAACTTATGTCCCATGACAGATTTCAATAGAAGAAAATAGGCTTCATCAATGAATATTAGGAATTTAAGCAGGTTCATTGTTGTGCTGTAGTCTTCAGTCCTGATACTGGTTTGATGCAGGTCCCCATGCTACTCTATCCTGTGCAAGCTGCATCTCCCAGTACTTACTGCAACCTACATCCTTCTGAATCTGCTTAGTGTATTCATCTCTTGGTCTCCCTGTACGATTTTTACCCTCCACGCTGCCCTCCAATGCTAAATTGGTGATCCCTTGATGCCCAGGGATATGTCCTACCAACCGGTCCCTTCTTCTTGTCAAGTTGTGCCACAAACCTCTCTTCTCCACAATTCTATTCAATACTTCCTCATTAGTTATGTGATATACCCATCAAATCTTCAGCATTCTTCTGTAGCACCACATTCTGAAAGCTTCTATTCTCTTCTTGTCCAAACTATTTATCGTCCATGTTTCACTTCCATACATGGCTACACTCCATACCAATACTTCCAGAAACGACTTCCTGACACTTAAATCTATACTTGATTTTAACAAATTTCTCTTCATCATAAACCCTTTCTGTCCATTGCCAGTCTACATTTTATATCCTCTCTACCTCGACCATCATCAGTTATTTTACTCGCCAAATAGAAAAACTCGTTTAGTACTGTAAGTGTCATTTCCTAATCTAATTCCCTCAGCATCACCCAACTTAATTAGACTACATTCCATTATCCTCGTTTTGCTTTTGTTGATGTTCATCTTTTATCCTCCTTTCAAGACACTTTCCATTCCATTCAACTGCTCTTCCAAGTCCTTTGATGTCTCTGACAGAATTACAATGTCATCAGTGAACCTCAAAAGTTTTTATTTCTTCTCCATGGACTTTAATACCTACTCCGAATTTTTTTTGTTTCCTTTACTGCTTGCTCAACATACAGATTTAACAACATCGGAGAAAGGCTACAAACCTGCATCACTCCCTTCCCAACCTCTGCTTCCCTTTCATGCCTCTTGACTCATAACTGCCGTCTGGTTTTTACCTACTTGATCCTCTGCCACCTTCACTACTTCATCCCTCAAAGCTATCCATTCTTCTTCTACTGTGTTTGTTTCCCCCATTCCTGTCAATTGCTCCCTTATGCTCTCCCTGAAACTATGTACAATCTCTGGTTCTTTTAGTTTATCCAGGTCCCATCTCCTTAAATTCCCACCTTTTTGCAGTTTCTTCAGTTTAATCTACAGGTCATAACCAGTAGATTGTGGTCAGAGTCCACATCTGCCCCTGTAAATGTCTCAATCATACAGTAAAGCTGCATGTCCTCGGGAAAAATTACGGCTGTAGTTTCCCCTTGCTTTCAGCCGTTCGCAGTACCAGCACAGCAAGCCCGTTTTGGTTATTGTTACAAGGCTAGATCAGTCAATCATCCAGACTGTTGCCCCTGCAACTACTGAAAAGGCTGCTGCCCCTCTTCAGGAACCACACGTTTGTCTAGCCTCTCAACAGATACCCCTCCGTTGTGGTTGCACCTACGGTACAGCCGTCTGTACCACTGAGGCATGCAAGCCTCCCCACCAATGGCAAGGTCCATGGTTCATGGGGGTAGGAAGTATGGTCATACTGAGTGGCAAATTATACTTTACATTGTTGTGATCAATTTGACACTCACTGACTTAATAGATATCAATCTTTACTCACTAAAATGTTTTGTCAGCATGGGCAGATTAGACTCCACAGTACCATCATATTAGCTTGCTTTGGTCCATTGTCCATCAGTAAAAATTCCAGAAAAAAATACTGGTTGGTTGAGGATTTAGAGGCCTGATAGTGAAGTCATCAGTCTTTCAGCCAAGTGGATGGAGCTAGCAATGTCCACCAGAAATTTAATTTAATTTAATTATGAAATTATCTAGGAGCAGTGAAGTTTAGGCACTGAAAGCAATATTGATGCCCAAGCTGAGAAGGAATTCAAGAAGTAGTACATGGATCAAGCAAATTCATGGCTCAGAGCAGATGAATAGTCTTCCAGGGCACATCAGTGGTGAGAGGAAACCTCACCCATACCTGAATCCTTCCAATTCAATTACTTATTTTGTTCTCTTTTAGGGCACAAAAAGTGACTGTAGTCATACACTCATATCAGAACCATAGAACATGAAGAAAAGAAATGAGTTAGAAGTTACTATACATTAAGCCCAACTGATGGAATGAAGATCACTAAAAATGGTGACTTTGAGAAAGGTCCATAAAATACCCCATAGGGACAATGGAGGTCCTCAACTAAAGCTTAAATACCCTTCACCAAATTGCTACAATGGATAAAAAGTGAAACACATTTGACAGCTCCCATGTCATTCACCTGAACTGCCGATAACTCAGATGGCAAACATAAATGAGAACATAAGTGATTAAGAAAGGGCATCCTATCAGGAAATGACAAACCACTAAAGGGTGAGGTCAATGAGAAAGTGTTGGGGGGAGCACCACTTAATAAATGGTGACAGCTAAAAAGACAGTGCCAAAGACACAACCTAGCTAAAATGATCTCATGGCGAGGGGGCTGAGTGGTCTGCCAAGCCACTGAGGAGGAGGTTTAATTCTCAAGAGCTTCCTGGCATATTAACACTGTGTGCCAGACAAACTCCAACTCTGGACCTTTGCCTTTGGTGAGCAAGTGCTCTACCATCTGACCTGCCCAAGCATGACTCTCAACCCGCTCTCATAGTTTCAATTCTGCCAATACTTCATCTCCTACCTTCCGAACTTCACAGAAGCTGTTCCGTAAACATTGCACCACTCCTGGAAGGAAGAAAGCTGTGAGGATGGGTTGAGAGTCTTGCTTGGGTAATTCAGATGGTAGAGCAGTTGCCCACAAAAGGCAAAGGTCCCGAGTGTGTCAGTCCAGCACACAGTTTTAATCTGTTAGGAAGTTTCACTGTTTTCAGCAGTTATGAACCAATGGGGAAGGGTTTGTGGTGACAGCACATTCTGAAGTTCATTTCTAAACGATTTTGCTTTAAGTCATCCAAACCCACTGTGTCCAGCATCCCTCCCTCAGTCTTTCATCCAGAGTCTATTTACACTCTTGTTATAAGGCCTACTATAATAACTGAAGCCAGCAATTCCAAACAAATCTTAAAACACCCATATATCAAATGACTGGAAAAAAACTATGTCGTAATTCAATTTTTTGCTGTGATGCATTTTATTTTATTTTGAAACAATGTACAACTATCAGTTTTGAAATTCTCCACTGACTGTAGCTGTGTGTGATCAGCCACCAAGCTAGCAGTCCCTAGATTCAGGAGGCAAGGTGGTTTGACTCCATCCACTGGCAACCACAAAAATGATTCTGTGGTTTCCCAATTTCAGTTTAGGCAAATACTGGGGTTGGTCCCTTACCATAGGCCACCTTTCTTTCCTGACACACTCCAGTTCTCTTAAAGATACAGCCCTTCTATTTAAATGAAAATAGTTGCATTGAAGGCAAGCCAAGCATCTCTTCAGATCTTCACACTAAAAGCAATATGATAAATAAATAAATATATATATAATCTAAATTCTCCTCATTTAGGCTCATGTATTTCTCTGCCAGGACATTCATTAATCCATAAAATGATTATTACATTGCACAAAGTGACACACACATACTTAAATGTCAATTTCTGAAGTGTGAGGATGAATAATTCCAAATCATTTGTACTTTCGCCACCAAAAATAATTCTAGCTTCTCTGCTGAACAGTGTTCTTTATTCCAAAACCATTGTCAGTAATAAACCCAGTGTCCCAAAAAATTAGTGCTCATACATTCTCCATCACTTCCTCAGCTCAAATCCAGATAAAGAAAGAGTGTGTATAATGACCTTGGAGGGTGAAGGGAGAGTGGAGCGTAGCAGCTGTTTAGTGGTTTGCTGAAATACAATACTCCTAAGTAATGAGACTATCTCCACTTAAGAGTTTTCATCGAGATCATTTTTGGATAAAATGATTTATTGTCCTCTATGGAAATTCAGAATTAATGAAAAACTTGAGTCTTTTAAGATCCTCTTAAACAAATTTAATCTTCCGCTCCATCCTCCACTTGATGAAATCCTTGTCATGTCCTTAGTGGCTCTGAGCACTATGCAACCTAACTTCTGAGGTCATAAGTCACCTAGAACTTAGAACTAATTAAACATAACTAACCTAAGGACATCACACACATCCATGCCCGAGGCAGGATTCGAACCTGCAACCATAGTGGTCGCTTGGCTCCAGACTGTAGTGCCCAGAACCGTACGGCCACTCTGGCCAGCCTGTGCTTAGTAGGGGGTGATTTAAAGACCACTATTTTTTTCTTCTATAACTCAAAGCACAGCTTCTAGCAAAAATGTTTCTCATTATGTTAAACTACATTACATTTTCTACAAAAAAGGTCATATTCCTTTTGGCTTTGACAGTTTCAACATTCACAGGTCAGTAAAAATTAACATTAACCTTAAATGAAGTGGGTTAAAAGAAATATTCAATGTATGTACCACATATAAGTTCAGTAGAACTGTATTAATGGGTAAACAGTGTTCCAGGGGTGCAACAGAGTGGAGGGGAGGGGACATGTGAGGGGTAGAAGGTCACTGAACTGTTTTCAGGCACTTCCCTCTTTCATAGCTCTTCAGACTGAAGATTAACCAGGCAATTAGTCTACCTACTCAACTAGGTCACAAGAAGCAACTACAATCTGTTTCATGATCTATGAACCATCCTCATTGTGTCTTATGAATCACTGGCAACATGATGTGCAGAAATGCCCCACAGTGTCTATTTGCCGCAAAATGCATTAACACTACATGGAATGCAGAGATGAGTTACTAATAATACCAATACAAGTAATGCACACCACTCTACATTGCCAGAAGGGGAATTTATTCTTAGTCATCCTTTATGGCAGTTATAGTGTCTTCCGGAAAACAGCATTTCTGTCCAATTTCCTTGTGAGAATAGAACAAGCAACTTCACTGAGCACATGTTTATATGTAGTAGTGTTATTTTCACAATGACCAAGAAGTGTAATTTGTAAGTTCTGCTGTTTCTTTAAAGCACAAAACAACTAAGGCTGTAAGCAGCCATGTCATAACTTGTATCAATCATTATCAAAGGAATTTTAAGTCAATAATACACAGAGCCTAATCAGCTGTAGTACAGGGACAGCCAAAAACTTGTGGATATTATGGGTCTTAGATCAGTAATGACACACATAAGCTGTTGAATGAATATTTATTTAAGCACATAAGGCGAAAACAGCATAGCTGAATAAATTTAGTGCACTTAGTACACATAGACATAGTGAATCAAAGATCCTCAGCCAAAAGACATGGCACTTTATGCCACTGGTGTCACAAACTAAACTAACACTTCCCCTTGGAGGAGGTTGCTCAAACAGTTGAAAATTCAATTTCCTTGACCATATTACAACAAATGGAAAGCACAAAATGATCCTCAGCTCATCCTGTTACATGCTAAAGTATCTTAATTCTGATGGCAAACATACTTTAAGTAGTAAATGCTTATAAAAATAGCATTGGGTCAGAAAATGGTGCACTGTCAATAATTGGTTGCAGTAAGCACAGTGGTGCTGAGTCTCCACTTAAGTGGTGGTGACCAACGATGCCCAATACACAGCTAGCTAAAAATGTCCTCACGGTGAGAGGGTGAGGTGTTTAATTTCCCAGAGTTTTCCCCCATATATAAAAGACTAGTGGTCATGCCAGAGTGAGAATGTTCCTATAAGCAGCAACACAGGCATCTGTAGAGACAGAACAGCTCAAATGCCTAGAGAGCCCGAGATGCCTGGCAGGAAACACTCCATGACAGGGGTAATTGCTATGGAAAAAGGCTACACGCAGCAGAGTCCTGAGGCACTCCATTCTCCTGAATAAAATTATTCAACAAAGCTGAACGCTTTGAAAACCTGTATTTTTGAAGTCTCCTGAATAAAAGGGGGCAAGAGGCCTCAAGTCCCATGTGTGCATTGTGCAGTGGATGCCCTTCCTCCAGCAGGTACCTTAAGCCTTCTCCAAACAAAATAGCACAGCTGTAGTTTATGGGTAGACAGGGCGACAAGATCAATAGCAGAGTGGTGCTTATGAAATCCACATTGTGCATTTGTTAGAAAATTTTGAGATAAGTCACCATACCAGTTGACCATTGATCATGCAATCCATCACCTTGCAGACACTGCTGGTGAGGGAAACTGGGCAGTAGCTGGATAGAAGATGTTTGTCCTTACCAGGCTTAGGTATGGGGATTGCAGTCGTTTCACACTGAGAATTTGTAAGTGTGGTGCTGTCAGTTACCTATGTAGTGTTGGTGTTAAATAAATGTGGCACCATACAGCCAAATCATTGACAGCATACTGTAAAATCATGTAATTGTGTTTTATTCACTTGGTGAATTAATGAATGACCAAAATGTGACTGCATTTCTCTCACAATTCACTGTGTTACTGGTATAATGCTCGAAAATATTTTTCTTTCAGGAATTGAAAGCTAATAGATTAGATTAGATTAGATTAGTTTTCGTTCCATAGATCCGTGTTGAGGAGATCCTCGTGGATGTGGAACATGTCACCTTTTTTATTTTTTTTTTTTAAGCTGAAATAACAATACTAATAGTATGAATATATACAACACATCATTAATTTCTATTAAAAAATTCGTCAATGGAGTAGAAGGAGTTTGCCTCTAGTAAGTCTTTCAGGCTCCTTTTAAACTGATCTCTATTTGTAACTAAATTTTTTATGTCTGCTGGCAAATTATTGAAGATGAGTGTTCCTGAGTAGTGGACCCCTTTTTGAACTAAAGTAAGTGCTTTTAAGTCCTTGTGCAGATCATTTTTGTTCCTGGTACTGTATGTATGAACTGAGCTGTTTGTTGGAAAAAGAGATATTATTTAGGACAAATTTCATTAAGGAGTAAATATACTGAGAGGCAGTAGTTAGTATACCCAGTTCTTTGAAGAGGTTTCTACAAGACGTCCGTGAGTTTACTCCACAAATAATACGTATTACACGCTTTTGGACTCTGAAAACTTTTGTTTGACTTGAAGAGTTACCCCAAAATATTATACCATATGACATTATGGAATGAAAGTAGGCAAAGTATGCAAGCTTTTTCACTTTTATGTCGCCTATGTCTGCTAACACTCGAATTGCAAATACAGATTTGTTAAGGTGTTTCGGCAGTTCTGTGGTGTGCTCCTCCCAACTGAATTTATTATCAAGTTGTAATACCAGGAATTTAAGACTGTTAACCTCTTCTATCTGCTCTTCTTCGTACTTTATGCATATGCTGGGTGGAAAGCTCTTACAGGTTCTGAACTGCATATAGTGAGTCTTTAAGTTTAATGTCAGTGAGTTGGCTTCAAACCATTTATTAATATCCATGAAAATGTCATTAGCAGATCTTTCTAGAACTACACTCGACATACTATTTATTGCAATACTTGTGTCATCTGCAAACAAAACCAACTCTGCTCTGGCAGTGTAACTGATGAGAGATCATTAATGTACACAAGAAAAATCAATGGCCCTAAGATGGATCCTTGTGGGACACCACATGTAATTTCTTTCCATTCTGATGATGACTGATGACTTAATTCACTAGTCCCTTGCACTGACACCCTTTGTTTCCTGTTAGTGAGGTATGACTTTAACCATTTTGCAGCACTGCCTGTGACACCATAGAATTCTAATTTATTTAAAAGGATGTAGTGGTTTACACAATCGAATGCCTTTGACAAATCACAGAAAATACCTGCTGCTTGTAACTTGTTATTTAATGAATTAAGTACATTTTCACTGTAGGTGTAAATAGCCTTTTCTATATCAGAACCCTTCAGAAATCCAAACTGTGTTCTTGATAATGTGTTATTTGTGGTCAGATGGTTGAGAAGCTGCCTGTAGATTACTTTTTCTAAAATTTTTGAGAATGCTGTCAAAAGTGAAATCGGTCTGTAGTTTGATGGCATCTCTTTATCCCTTTCTTGAACAGAGGCTTAACATCTGCATATTTCAGCCAGTCAGGAAATGTCCCAGTTATAATTGACTGGTTACACAAGTAACTTAGAATTGTACTAAACTCACATGCCTTAATTAACTTTGTTGATATTTCATCATAACCACTAGAATGCTTTGTTTTTAAAGTTTTTATTATGGAAGTTATTTCTTTTGGTGATGTTAGTGACATATTTATGTTCCTAAAGCTATGTGTAAAGGCTAGTATCACATACTCAAGGGCATTATTTACTGATCCTGACAATCCCATATGTCTGATGGAATGACACTGAAATTGAATATTCGTGAAATGAAAGACAAGCTGCAGCGACAAGCTCGGGATGTTTTGGTGTGCTAAAAGAATTCTGGCTTCGTTTCAGGTAAGTCGAGAGTATTTATATATTGTTGATTTTTCTGTTCTTTATTTTATTACTATTTGTATGAAGACCTCCCGAAACAAAAGTATGTACATAAAGTAAAAAATAAATGTTTTCAGAATAAATACAACATGAGCGTTTTCAAGAACCTCTAAAAAATCTGAACTCCCTTTGATAATATCTTGGCTGCGTCCTTGAACCAGGTACGAAGCTAGAGATTAAATGACTGGCGTCGTAGCTGCCGCGACGTCTCCATCTGTGGCTGGCAGGAAATGCTCGTCCGGGCAGCTGTTCTCGTCAAGCACGACAACCCGACTTCTGACGTAGCTGTCTATCTGCAGGAACTGGGTTCCCTCGGCTTGTTGCCAGCTGATCGCTTATTTTTAGCCCCAGACTTCTTAAACGCGGAAACCTTTCATGTGCTTCGGTATGCAGAGCTGCATTTCCCAAAACAAATGCAGGCAGCACCAAACCGCGTTTCGAAACTCACTCAGCTAGAATACAAATAGCTAACTTGCGACAGCAATAACAACTAAATCGGACAATTTAGGTGAACTGCATCACTATCACGTTGAATTAACTTATAAAATTTATTAAATATGCACTATCACAACCTGACTGCAGAAAAATGCCAGTCTTTCTGTAGCACTGTTCCAGTGTGCCTCAAATTATTGTACATGCAGCTACACTGAAGCATTTCTTGAGGTCTTACAAAGAAGGAGTTACAAGGCCAGCTTCAACTAAAGTGAATCTACTTGCATCTAGTTTGTTTGGATATTGATTGATAAGTTTCTGGGATGTGGCCAGCAGCCAACGTACAAAACTTGTGAAATCTGATAAGTACCAAGATAGTGAGAGAACATCTCTCCCTGGCAAAATGGCTTTCGAAAGCGACGAGATTGTTTACAGAGTTACAACGCTTTAGAAGTTGGGTGAGAAATATCATAAGCGAATAATCGAGAAGAATTAAAATACAAAGAAAGCCAGCTGTTTTATTTGCAGCTGAACGTAAGAAGTCGCTAAAAAGAATCAGTAACCTGTGTAGTTGGTATGGCATGGAATAGTCACTGTGGAGAAGGAAATTTCTGTGCTTCTTGATCTACATCTACACCTACACTCTGCGCACCACAGTAAGGTGCATGGCAGAGGGTATGTCCCATTGCATCAGTTATTGGGGTTTCTTCCTGTTCCATTAACGTATGGAGCGCGAAAAGAATGTTTGAATGCCTTTGTGCGGACAGTATTTATTCTAATCTTATACACGCGATCCCTATGAACGATATACAGAGTGGCCCATTGATCGTGACCGGGCCAAATATCTCACGAAATAAGCGTCAAACGAAAAAACTTCAAAGAACGAAACTTGTCTAGGGGGAAACCAGATGGCGCTATGGTTGGCCCACTAGGTGGCGCTGCCATAAGTCAAACGGATATCAGTTCCTTTGTTTAAATACGAACCCTCATTTTTATTACATATTCGTGTAGTACGTAAAGAAATATGTATGTTTTAGTTGGACCACTTTTTTCGCTTTGTGATAGATGGCGCTGTAATAGTCACAAACACATGGCTCACAATTTTAGACGAATAGTTGGTAACAGGTAGCTATGTGTCGAACATCCATCATGTTTGAAGTACATCACCATTCTGTCGTGCAGTGAAACGTCTTTTGGTAACATCGGTAGAACATTACGTAGGAAATCAGCAAAAATTGCACCATCTAAAGTTCCATCGATAAAATAGGGGCCAATTATCCTTCCCCCCATAATGCCGCATCATACATTAACACGCCAAGGTCGCTGATGTTCAACTTGACGCAGTCATCGTGGATTTTCCGTTGCCCAATAGTGCATCTGATGGCGGTTTACGTTACCGCTGTTGGTGAATGATGCTTCGTTGCTAACTAGAACGCGTACAAAAAATCTGTCATCGTCCAGTAATTTCTCTTGCGTTCAGTGGCAGAACTGTACACGACGTTCAAAGTCGTCGCTATGCAATTCCTGGTGCATAGAAATATGGTACGGATGCAATCTACGTTGATGTAGCGTTCTGAACACCAACGTTTTTGAAATTCCCGATTCTCGCAATGTTCGTCTGCTACTGATGCGCGGATTAGCCGCGGCAGCAGCTAAAACAACTACTTGGGCATCATTTGTTGCAGGTCGTGGTTGAAGTTTCAAATGTGGCTGAACACTTCCTGTTTCCTTAAATAACTTAACTATCCGGCGAACGGTCCGGACACTTTGATGATGTCGTCCAGGACACCGAGCAGCATACATAGCACACGCCCGTTGGGCATTTTGATCACAATAGCCATACATCAACACGATATCGACCTTTTCCGCAATTGGTAAATTGTCTATTTCAACACGGGTAATGTATCAAGAAGCAAATACCGTCCGCACTGGAAGAGTGTTACAGGATACCACGAACTTATACGTTTGTGACTATTACAGTGAAAAGTGGTCTGACTAAAACATTCATGTTTCTTTACGTACTACACGAATATGTAATAAAAAATGGGGTTTCCTATTTTTAAAAAGCAATTGATATCCGTTTGTCCTATAGCAGCGCCGTCTAGCGTGCCAGCCATAGCGCCATCTGGTTTCCCCCTTTAAGCTAGGCAAGTTTCGCTCTTTGTAGTTCTTTCGTTTGACGCTTATTTCGTGAGATATTTGGCCCGGTCACGATCGATGGACCACCCTGTATATGGGGTTGTAATACATTCCAAGAGTAATCATTTAAAGCCGGTTCTTGGAACCTGGTTAACAGACTTTCTGGAGATAGGCATAAAGTATATTTAAGAGTCCGCCAGAGTGTCAGTATCTCTGACTCTCCCACGGATTAAACAAACCTGTGACCATTCGTGCTCCCTATTTCCGTATACCTTAAATATCCGCTGTTGGTCCTATCCGGTACGGATCTCCCACACTTGAGCAATATTCCAGAACACTTAGAACGACTGATTTGCAAGCAATCTTCCTTATAGATTCTACCAATAAACATAGGTGATCACCTTCTTTACCTACGACTGAACCTGTGTTATTTCATTTCATAACCCTACGAAGTGTTACCACCAGGTATGAGTTGGCCTATTCCAGAAGTGATTCATTGATATTTTAGTCATAGGATACTACATTTTTCGTTTTGTGAAGTGCACAATTTTACGTTTCTCAACATTTAGAACAAGTTGCAGATCTCTGCACCATGTTGAAATCTTATTAAGATCTGACTGAATACTTATCCAACTTCTTTCAGCTACCGGAATGAGATTTTCACTCTGCAGCGGAGTGTGCGCTGATATGAAACTTCCTGACAGATTAAAACTGTGTGCCGGACCGACACTCGAATTCCCGAGTTCGAGTCTCGCTCCGGCACACTGTTTTAACCTGTCAGGAAGTTTCTTTCAGATAGTCCTTCGCTATAGAAGTTTTACAACTTTGTTTCTGCCATTTTTTCCACAAAATTTGAGGCTTTAATGTAACAAATTGCTTACAAGTGTACCATTCAAAGTATTTTCCATCGCTGGCCACTACTTTCTCCCATATTCCAGGCAGTGTGCGAATCCCGCGTTGAAAAAGTTTTTCATCTTTTGAAGCGATCCACGAATGATCCAATTTGTGACTTCATGAGATCGGAAGTGTTGGTCACCCAGGCCAAGCGCCATTGATCTAAACAGGTGATAGACGGAGTAGTGTCTGGAGAATACGGCGGGTGGTGTAGGACTTCCCATTTTAACGTTTCCAAGTACGCTTTGACCTCTTTCGCAACGTGGGGTCGAGCATTGTCGTGCTGCAAAATCACTATCGTATCTCTCGCTGTATTACGGCCGTTTGTCTTTTAATGCCCGCTCAGACGCATTATGCCTTCGTTAACGTGAATCTGTGATTGTTTCACTTGGTTCTAACACCTCATAGCACACGACGCCGAGCTGGTCCCACCAAATGCAGAGCATGATCTTGGAGCCGTGAATATTCTGTTTGGCCGTCTACGTTGATGCATGGTCAGGATATTCCTATGATTTTTTGCGTTTAGGGTTATCGTAATGAACCCCTTCCGTTTATACCTCTGAAGCAACTGTTCACAAACACACAAACGCCGTTCAACGTCTCGTGGTTTCAGCTAACACAGGACACAAGTTACTTCTTTCTGTATCATGCCCAAAGCCTTCAAACATTTTGAAATGGCTTGCTGTGTCACTCCCACTAATCGTGCCAATTCTTCTTGAGCTGGACGTTAATATTCACTCAGCAATGTCTCCAATTCTGCATCTTTGAGAACATTCCTCTTCCACCACTATGCCTGTCTACGACGTTAAAATCACCGTTCTTGAAGCGTTGAAACCTCTCACGACACGTTATTTCACTAATAGCGTCCTTACCATACGTCCTAGAGAGCATTCGATGAGACGTAACAGCTATTTTCTTCATATTGAAACAAAACAGTAACAACTCCCGCAAATTACGAGAATTAGGCTCTTAAACTTTTTCAGTCAAGAACAACTTTATGATACAGACACAAATCGAATGAGGTTATGTTGACCGAGGTCCAAGCTAACTGCCTGACGTCTGCGATCTGTTTCTTTCGACCACTACTTATCGTTGTCGCCACCTATCGGCAAACGGCGGAAGCAAAGTTGTACACCTTGTAGATAACTGCAACATCTGAAAAACGCCCAATTTTACTATTGATATCGTCTGCTACGTCATAAATACGTAACATGAACAGAAAAGGCCCTAGAACACTTCCCTGGAGCACACCCGAAGTTACTTCTACATCCGACGATGCCTCTCCATCCAAGATAACACGCTATGTCTTCCATACCAAAAGCTTCTCAGTCCATTCACAAATTTCACTTCCTAGCCCATATGATCGTAATGTTGACAATAAGCGTATGTGTTGCACTGACACAAAAGCGTTTCGGAAACAAAGGAATACTGCTTCTACCTGATTGAATTGACCCACAGAGTTCAGTGTGCCATGCGAGGAAAGTTAGAGTTGGATTTCACATAATCTGTGTTATTCAAATCCATGCTGGTTGGCATTGACATTCTATTCAAGATGCCTTATTACGTTTGAGCTCATAACATGTTACAAGATTCTACAACAGATCTATGTCAAGAAAGTTGGACAGTAGTTTTGCGAATCACTTCTTCTACCCTTATTGTAGATGGGTGTGACCTGTGCCTTTTTCGAGGTACTAGGCATGGTTTTTTGTTCGATGGATCTAGAATAGACTAAAGTTAGATGTGCTAACTCAGCTGCAAATTCCGTATAGAATCTGATGGATGCCATCAGGCCCTGGAGCTTTGTTCAGTTTTAACGATTTCAGTTGTTTCCCAACACCACTAATATCTCAGTCAACTTTTCAGTGGTATTGGGACAGTTCTCCTGGGTTTACCTTTGTGAAGGAACATTTGAAAACGGGGTTAAGAATTTCAGCTTTTATTTTGCTCCCCTCTCATTCAGTATGGACTGAACACTAACTTATGGTGCCACTAACAGCATTTACACATGGCCACAATTTCTTTGGGTTTTGTGAAAGGTCATTTGTCAATATTCTTCTGCAGTAGTCATTTAAGGCATGACTCGTTGCTCTCTTGACAGCCAAACGCGTTTCATTCAGCATATACACTCCTGGAAATGGAAAAAAGAACACATTGACACCGGTGTGTCAGACCCACCATACGTGCTCCGGACACTGCGAGAGGGCTGTACAAGCAATGATCACACGCACGGCACAGCGGACACACCAGGAACCGCGGTGTTAACCGTCGAATGGCGCTAGCTGCGCAGCATTTGTGCACCGCCGCCGTCAGTGTCAGCCAGTTTGCCGTGGCATATGGAACTCCATCGCAGTCTTTAACACTGGTAGCATGCCGCGACAGCGTGGACGTGAACCGTATGTGCAGTTGACGGACTTTGAGCGAGGGCGTATAGTGGGCATGCGGGAGCCCGGGTGGACGTACCGCCGAATTGCTCAACACGTGGGGCGTGAGGTCTCCACAGTACATCGATGTTGTCGCCAGTGGTCGGCGGAAGGTGCACGTGCCCGTCGACCTGGGACCGGACCGCAGCGACGCACGGATGCACGCCTAGACCGTAGGATCCTACGCAGTGCCGTAGGAGACCGCACCGCCACTTCTCAGCAAATTGGGGACACTGTTGCTCCTGGGGTATCGCCGAGGACCATTCGCAACCGTCTCCATGAAGCTGGGATACGGTCCCGCACACCGTTAGGCCGTCTTCCGCTCACGCCCCAACATCGTGCAGCCCGCCTGCAGTGGTGTCGCGACAGGCATGAATGGAGGGACGAATGGAGACGTGTCGTCTTCAGCGATGAGAGTCGCTTCTGCCTTGGTGCCAATGATGGTTGTATGCGTGTTTGGCGCCGTGCAGGTGAGCGCCACAATCAGGACTGCATACGACCGAGGCACACAGGGCCAACACCCGGCATCATGGTGTGGGGAGCGGTCTCCTACACTGGCCGTACACCTCTGGTGATCGTCGAGGGGACACTGAATAGTGCACGGTACATCCAAACCGTCATCGAACCCATCGTTCTACCATTCCTAGACCGGCAAGGGAACTTGCTGTTACAACAGGACAATGCACGTCCGCATGTATCCCGTGCCACCCAAGGTGCTCTAGAAGGTGTAAGTCAACTACCTTGGCCAGCAAGATCTCCGGAACTGTCCCCCATTGAGCATGTTATGGACTGGATGAAGCGTCGTCTCACGCGGTCTGCACGTCCAGCACGAACGCTGGTCCAACTGAGGCGCCAGGTGGAAATGGCATGGCAAGCCGTTCCACAGGACTACATCCAGCATCTCTACGATCGTCTCCATGGGAGAATAGCAGCCTGCATTGCTGCGAAAGGTGGATATACACTGTACTAGTGCCGACATTGTGCATGCTCTGTTGCCTGTGTCGATGTGCCTGTGGTTCTGTCAGTGTGATCATGTGATGTATCTGACCCCAGGAATGTGTCAATAAAGTTTCCCCTTCCTGGGACAATGAATTCACGGTGTTCTTATTTCAATTTCCAGGAGTGTATCTATAGCCCTACACATCGTTTTAAAGCTATTACGCAGTCATCTGTTTCCTTTGAAGTTTCTTTACAGTGACTTTACACCACGGAGGTTCCTCCCAGTATCAACTGTTCTACCGAGTACATGTATCTAGCCAGTGCATGGTCAACTTTTCTTTTACACTTGGGTTAGAGTTCCTCTACACAGTGCTGAAAGTTTCAGGTTCCTCATCGAGGTATGACACTAATTTTTATCTAAATTACTGGACACATATAGGTATCTTTCTGCTTGGTTTAGTTGTCCAGTATACTTAGGCAGTCTGTTGCAGCAACTGCGTTATGGTAACTGACTAAAGCTTGCCTGTCCAATTTCCCAAGCACAGCTGTCTCTTGTGGATAGAACGTCCAAGTTTAACTGACCAGGAAAGTACTTGGGCTCGAACAAACAGATCTGTATGGACGTTTGGTTACAGGACCATCATGTACCTCTGAATGTGCTAGTGGGTGTCTTTTTGTCTGCAAAAGTCTGCAGTCATGCTCTAGATATCACTGTAGATTTAATTGCATACGCCATACGCAATGCAGCAATCTTAACCATAAATGTAAATGCGGAATGTCAATAAAATGTTCCGAGCAATATGAATGACTGCAAAACGCACAGTGAATAAATGGAAGTTGATCGCATGGCGTATTTGCACATTTTATAATATCAGTGTTGAACGCCACGTCACTGACACTTTTGAAGTTGATCACTGGTTCAGCAATATCGTAGCCAGCGTTCTGCCACGCGTAACGAAGCAGTGGTCTGTATACTGCCGCAGATAACTGACTGTAAATAACAAAATGAATATTCATGATAAAGAATCTGTCGTGTAATTTCGGCTGCATATTACTGGAACGCAGTTTAATGAAGTCTGTTATTCTCTTGGCATATATTTTATATTGGGTGAAGAAACACACATCCAGAGGTTGTGCATATTTTGTAGTTTTAGGCGGAATGATTTCTAAATCTACATGTTTTCCGCCAGATGCTTCCAGTAGTACTCGTTCATCCTTATGTCCAGACCACGAGTCAAAGTACTAACGACTTTCTCGACAAATGTGGATTGGAAACTGACAGGAAAAAAACGTCATCAGATGTTTCGTCATCTTCCCACTCACTTGCATCGACGACGACATTTGGAGGGCACCGCGTTTCTATTTCCCTTGACACGCTGGGTCCAAACTTTCCACTGGATTCTTGGAAGCAAATATAGAGTTTGTCTGCCAATCGTCCGTTCATTGATATAGCAACATCGATCGTTTAACTATGTGTTGCACAGTTAACTGATTGCAACATCGCGACAGTGTCTCTCTCCCCTTTCATGGATAGTGTTCTGTCACAAGAAAGTTCATAGTTGAACTGACTCTGATCACAGTTCCATACAGAACTAATATTGATGTTTTCGCTTGTGATATGCTCATTGACGTCAGCAACAAACGTTTGAGCTCTTTCAATCAGCTCTTCTTCGTCATTCTTATCTTTTCGTGCTTTAAGCATAGTGATACGGCGTGATGTTATCCTAAAGTCCTTTTTCAAATTAGTAATTAATCCTAGTGTAGCTGTAAAGTTTGTACACCCGAGATTTCTGGCTACATCCAATGCCCAATGTTGTAACTGCCAATAATGAACAGCGGAACCGCATTCTCGCGCTTCATCGAATTTCGCCGTTAGACGCTCCTTGATGGTCTTTAACTGTAGTGTACGATTTCCTTTGAAAACTGTATTTCCTTTTTTCTTTGCCACGTAATCCAGTACGTTTTTAATATTGCTTTTAGACTTCAGTTTAGGGTATCTTTTCAGAAGCTTGTATGTGTCGAAACATCTTACGTAATAATCATCGTACATGTTCTTCAGTGTGTTATCAAACGCCGTGATGACACTTGCAACTCTTTAACCTCCTCCTTAGGAGACGGTTGGTATTCACTGTCACTGCTTCCATCGCCCCTTCCCGCATTTGCCGTAGCACTACCGTTTGCAATGAGTTGTTCGTCGTCATCATCTTCATCATCATCATCAATCAGCGTTACAACGGTATCCGTTTCTAACTGATGCTCATATTTCTGCACTACAATAGATACCCGAAAACATGCGAATGATTCCTCTTCTACTCCAATACCATCTTCACGAAGTAGTTCTTTGTAACTTCATCTCAACCAATCGCAATACATTAGCAGGATTGATTACCAATCGCAGAGTCATCTGACGCTTCAATACACAAAATCACAAAACGCAACTTCAGAGGCACACTGCACCGTCCCTACTGGTCCCGACTGTCGTACCGGGAGGTCAGTGTGCAATGCGGCATGGCATACGCAGAGGCCTCTAACGGACGACTGCAGAGTTTTGCAGATGGAGTATCTGCAGTGCAATAAGAGACCTTTGCATTATTTCTCACACGATTTTGTTGTATTTGTGTCTGTTCGAGCCCAAGTACTTTCCTGGTGAGTCATGCTCTTCAGCCCTTACTGTTCTAATCAGCATAAACGAGAAAGTATCGCTCGACACATTTCGTCTGAACTTCCAATAAATGAATGAGTAGGCATCTGCAGCCTCAGGACTGATTGAAAACGATAAATACCCGACTTCAACCGTTGTCAACTCCAGTGTTCAAGTGCACCATAGTGTTAAGGACTGATGCAAAGGAATTAGCAAAAACCGGAGATTGCATAGCTTTGAAAGCTTTTTTAGCTTCACCATAGGGTGACTCCTGGCTTTTTCTTTCCTCATCATAAACCTCTCACTTTCTGCTTCACACTGGGTGATCCTCAGAGCGGTTTACACACTCTGGAGGAAGTGATCAAGAATTGCCCAGTTCGTGAGCTGAGCCTCCAGAATTGCCACACGTTGGTATAGCCAGATCTTTGATATTTGAAGCATCGCATTGGATTAGGTACAAACAGGCAAACCTTAAGACGAATATAGCCTGTAAGGATAGGTTCAGGTAATTCGGGAGAATTAAGCATTAGAATAAATGTTGCCGATTTTTCCAATTTGCCGTTGACTCTCATAGTTCTGCAATTCCATGACGCCCATATTTTTTATATTCTTCACGCAACTCCGCAGGCTCCATCTCCATTGTATCTGATAAGGTAACGACGCCTTTACAAAAATTAAAGAGTGTTACGCAACTCAGCTTCGACTGGGTAGTCACCTAAGGACTCTTAGCCCAGAAGCTTAGATACTTTGAACTAGCACTTTCAACTAGAAGTGTTCCATTACGAAGTCGTTTGACACTTTTTTGGGACCCAGAAATACCCTCCATTCCCTTGTGAATATAGAAAGGGCGATCTTCGCAAAGGTTCCCCCCTGTTCTCTTGATTACAATGGAAGTGTTATGGCATACTAATGCCCTGTTACTATAATTGAGACTTCTTTTTGGGAGGACAGACCAACCGAGCTCTCTCTGATGGGTGAGTGTAGGTACTGCCTGACTGTACATCCGTCCTGTCAGCAGTAGTAGTTTGACGAGATCGTTCCATACCGATCCCACGAGAGACCGCCCTGCATGCCTCAGCAAGCCTTATAGAACTGGACAGGGGGGGGGGGGGGGGGGCGGTGGGTGCCTCGAGTTTGCCCGCTATTGACCGTTTTACCTCAACAGCCATTCACCTCATCAGTGCGTAGCACACCTTGAGGTTGAGGGTTCTTTTGCGCAGATATGTACTTTCTTCCCCGGGGTCCAGGCGGTTTTTTGGTTTTGATTTGTTTTAGGGCGCAAGAAACAACTGTGGTCTTACGCACCCAAGTCAAAACTATACAACACGAAGACAGAGGAGTTAAAAAGCGAGCACACATCACTCCCAATTGCCCTAAGAGAAAGCTGCTATAAACAGGCGCGTGGAGAAAGGGCTAAAAGAGACATCATACTGAAACGGAGGTCTAAAACTAAAAATTAAATGGCCTTCACCGTGTTGCTTTGGCGGATAAAAAGTGAAACGCGGTCGACAGCCCGCCCGTCATTTGCTGAAACGGCCGATAACTCTGACGCCAAACCCAAGTGGGAACGTAAACGGTTAAAAAGTGGGCAATCTGCCAGCAAGTGGCAGACAGTTATAACTTGAGCGCAATGCGTACAAAGTCGTGGGGGTAGTGCCACTTATCAAATGACTATGGCTGAAAGGACAGTGCCCAATACGCATCCTAGTTAAAAATCACCTCTTCCTGGCGGGAGGGCCGAGAGGGTTAATAAGCCTGAACTTATTCCCACGAAGGGAGGACCATTAACAATGCCAAAGGGACCACCTCCTGAGAGACAGCAACACACAGATCAGAGGTAATATAGAAACTAGCAATCTGAGGTACGAGAACTGCAGTCTTGGCAGCAGCGTCAGCAGCCTCATACCCTGGCAGACCAACATGACCAGGAACCCACAGAAATAGGACAGTGGCTCCACAAAGAGTGAGCAAGTGAGTTTTCCTGGACCTGCTCCACTAAAGGATGGGCGGTGTACAGTGCACAGTCTTTGAAGGGCGCTGAGTGAGTCTGAACAGATGACACAACTGAAAAGAATGTGTTGCTGGATGTAGTCCGTAACCTGATGTAGGGTGAAGAGCTAGGCTGTAAATATTGAGCAGTGTGCCAGAAGCCGATATCGAAAGATATGGATGCCAATGATGAAGCCACACCCGAAGCCACAGTCAGTCCGAGAGCCATCAGTGTGTACAAATATACTATTGTGAAGTTCCATGCAAAGGTTGTGAAACTGAAGACGACAGACCGAGGCTGGAGTAGTGTCCTTAGAAAGTGAATGAAGGCTGAAGTTAACATGTGCTGCTTCATGAAGCCAAGGTGGTGGTTATTTCACACCCACTGGGAAAGCTGCAGATAGTGTGAAGTGACGAAAGCGGACTCCAGGAGGCAACAGGTAAGAGGGACGCGCCCCATACTGGCGATCAAAGGAATCTAAGAAGGATACCAAATAATTCACACTTTACAGTTTCACAATTAGATACCTATAATATTTGAGGTACGACCTAGAAGGTAGCATTGTCACTTAAATCTGTGCGTACTATTTTGTGTGTACAAATTTCC
The DNA here is from genome assembly GCF_023897955.1 of Schistocerca gregaria. Taxonomy (NCBI): domain Eukaryota; kingdom Metazoa; phylum Arthropoda; class Insecta; order Orthoptera; family Acrididae; genus Schistocerca; species Schistocerca gregaria. The sequence goes on from NC_064924.1 coordinate 542,239,581, forward strand.
AGATGTATCAGTTTTAAGTATCTGCAAAAAGCTATACTTAATACGAAAGGCCAAAAGGACATTCCATCGATATATGGAATACTGTCGGTCTGGCTCCGTAACCACATTGTAGGGACGGGTCGTTATGCAAGACAAAACGATGGGTGATCCTAGTATGGCTGATGTGCAGACAGTACAAGACTGGACTACTAGTGAGAGGAGCAGAAGGTAGAGCACTGAACTGCAGTAGTCTCCTGGATCGTGCACAGTTTATTACTGAGAGCAGTAGCGCACCAGATGTTACTCCACTTTTGGGCAAAGAGTGATTTGATGTGTATCCGCAAATCAGCACCTGGAATCGTGAAAGGGAATGTGTGTGTGTGGGGGGGGGGGGGGGGGGGCGCAAGTATCTACCCCTCTAATAAAACTGTCTGCCAGTTCATTCCCTGGGATGTCCCTTATGACTTGGGTCCCAGAGAAAGAAAACTGAGCAGGCGGCATGGCCAAGAGCAGAGAGAAGGTCATGGAACCAGATACCAACAGGTGACAGGAGTAGCATCGATGTATAGCCTGCAGGCTGCTCATTAAGTCGGTATACATTAAAACACTGTATATATTAAAACACTGTGCATGAAGGCCTGAATAACAAAATGAACAGCCTTGTTAATGGCTAGAAGTTCTGCTGTGAACACACTACACGATCCTATCAATAAATCGTGCTTAATGCCAGTAGGAAACATAGAAGTGTGTTCCACCTTATCTATCGTTTTAGAACTCTCAGTGTAGAAGGTGGTAGCGCCATGTAACTCTTCAAGAGTAGAACTTAAAAGGCACCTGAACACCATAGGGACGACAGAGACCTTAGGACCCTGCAGTGGGTCAGTGCTAATGTATGGTCGAGGCACCATCTGAGGGGGCGGGGGGGGGGGGGGGGAGGAGAAGACGCATGGGGAAATACACGGGGAACATTCCAATGAATGGAGACAGATACCCGGACAAAGGGAAGTAAGTTGCATTTCACTGGGCAATCCCACCCAAAGGCAGGAATCAAGAGGGATATGTCCCTCATTTGCAGGGAGGAGAGGGTACACAGGATGAACAGGGTCAATTAGTTTCAAAGTGGGAGGAGCTGCCGAAAATACATCTGACAACCATAATTAGTCTGGACTAACTAAGAATGAAAACGATGGAGAAAAGTAGCAGTCTCTCACTCCCAGATGTATCAGCCAGGAGGTGGAGAGCATTAAACTTCCACATGCAAGCAGTCTTGAGGTGCTAATATGGGGCAGCCACGTCAGCTTTTTATCTAAAAGAAACGGGACTGTGCTACAACGTCTAGGCGCTGGTCGCCTAAATTAAGTTCTGGATCGAGATGTACTGTGGGTCAACAGCAAAAATGCATAACCCGCTCTTCGGAGCGGAGAGAAGTGGAAGCCATGGGAGGGGCCCCACACAGAGGCCCGTCAGGTTGCATCTTTGAGCTGGAGTTCAGAAGATGCTACTGTGTGGGTGCGGCACCAGATGTAAAATCGTCGACACATAACGCCAGGTAACCACAGGCTCAACAGAGCTTACAAGATTATTGATGGCTATGAGCAAGAGTGTGACAACACACAACCCTGTGGAATATCGTTCTTGTAGATCAGAGGAGGTGCTGGATGAAGTGACAACTTTAATCTGGAAGAGCGAGGGTAACTAAAATGTGGCGCCAAGCTGTGTCATATGGCTTATGTAGGTTAAAGAAGACCATGGCAAGGTGACAGCAGTTAGCAAAAGCATGTCAGATTACTGTTTTCAATGTGGGTAAACGGTCAGTTTTAGATCGTCCTTCCCAGAAGCCACACTGGTATGGGGACAAAAGACCTTGAGATTTGAGTACCCAACATAATCTGAAGCTAGCCATCCTCTCCAGCAGTTTAGAAAAAAAAAAAAAAAAAAACACGGTCAGCCGAAATGGGCGGTAACTGTCTTAGAGTCATTGGGTTGTTTCCGATCTTAAGGATCAGGATAACTATACTGTCTCACCATTGCGAGTGGAAGACACCCATGAGCCAAATGTGGCTGAAGATCCTGAGTACATGTTACCTCTGTGTAACATCCAAGTGTTGGACCATCTGGTTGTGGAAGGAATCTGTGCCTGGGACTGTGTCATATGAAGAGGTAAGAGCCTGCAAGAATTCCCATTCAGTGAATGGCTCATTACAGGATCCATCTTGGTGGGAGTTGTAACGTAGGGGGGTTTCTTGTACTATTCGTTTCCGTCAGTGAAAGGTAGGATAGGAAGAGAACGCCGATGCTGTTGCATAGTGTTTTGCATGAAGCAACTGGATCAGTACACACAGGACTCTGCACAGTAAGCCCCGGAAGGTTGATAGTCGCTGGCAGTCCAGAAGGGTTCAGAGTTTGGCCCAAACCAGTGATGAAGTGGCATACTTCATCAAGGAGGAAACAGTGCTCTCAGCATTCCTTTTTCTTCTGCTTAATAGGGTAGCGAACCTTAGCATGGAACCACTTGCAAGCGATAAGATTGGTCTCTGAAGAGTATTGTTGAAATCGTTGCAGTTCTGGATAGTAACCGGTACATTCTTGGTATATCACGGTACTGGTCGACGATGATGGGGGACCTGTGGTTAGGGGGATAGCAGTGCCAGTGGCATGAAGAATAGTGGCAGGGACTCTTTGCAAGACTGCATCAATGCAACCTGACAGAGCTATCAAACTGCAGGGCAAACATATATACCAAGCGATAAAAAACAGTATAAATTTGAAAATTGAATAAATCACGGAACAACATATAGAGAGGTACAAATTGACACACATGTTTGGAATGACATTGGGTTTTATTAGACCCAAAAAATACAAAGTTCAAAAAATGTCCGACAGATGGCACTCCATCTGATCAGAATAGCAATAATTAGCATAACAAAGTAAGACAAAGCAAAGATGATGTTCTTTACAGGAAATGCTCAATATGTCCATCATTCCACCAATAGCTGTAGTCGAGGAATAACGTTGTGAACAGCACTGTAAAGCATGTCCGGAGTTATGGTGAGGCATTGGCGTCAGATGTTGTCTTTCAGCACCCCTAGAGATGTCGGTCGATCACGATACACTTGCGACTTCAGGTAACCCCAAAGCCAATAATCGCACGGACTAAGGGCTGGGGATCTGGGAGGCCAAGCATTACTAAATTGGCGGCTGAGCACACGATCACCAAACGACGCGCGCAAGAGATCTTTCACACTACTAGCAATCTACGTCTACATTTTACTCCACTAGCCACCCAACGGTGTGTGGCGGAGGGCACTTTACGTGCCATTGTCATTACCTCCCTTTTCTGTTCCAGTCGCGTATGGTTCGAGGGAAGAACGACTGTCTGAAAGCTTAGGTGCGCGCTCGAATCTAATTTTACGTTCGTGATCTCCACAGGAGGTATAAGTAGGTGGAAGCAATATATTCGATACCTCATCCAGAAAAGCACCCTCTCGAAACCTGGCGAGCAAGCTACACCGCGATGCAACGCTATCACGGTTACCAAATAACCCTGTGACGAAACGCGCCGCTCTTCTTTGCATCTTGTCTATCTCCTCCGTCAACCCGATCTTGTACGGATCCCACACTGATGAGCAATACTCAAGTACAGGTCGAACGAGTGTTTTGTAAGCCACCTCCTTTGTTGATGGACTGCATTTTCTAAGGACTCCCAATGAATCTCAACCTGGTACCCGCCTTACCAACAATTCTATGTGATCATTCAAACTCAAATCGTTCCGCACGCATACTACCGGATATTTTACAAAAGAAACTGCTACCAGTGTTTGTTCCGCTATCATAATCATACAATAAAGGATCCTCCTTTCTATGTATTCGCAATACATTACATTTATCTATGTTAAGGGTCGGTTGCCACTCCCTGCACCAAGTGCCTATCCGCTGCAGATCTTCCTGCATTTCGCTACAATTTTCTAATGCTGCAACTTCTCTGTACACTACAGCTACACCCGCGAAAAGCCGCATGGAACTTTCGACACTACTAGGTCATTATATATATTGTGAAAAGCAATGGTCCCATAACACTCCCCTGTGGCACGCCAGTTGTTACCTTAACGCCTGTAGACTTCTCTCCATTGATAACAACATGCTGTTTTCTGTTTGCTAAAAACTCTTCAATCCAGCCACACAGCTGGTCTGATATTCCATAGGCTCTTTGTTGATCAGGCGACAGTGCGGAACTGTATCGAATGCCTTCCGGAAGTCAAGGAAAATAGTATCTACCTGGGAGCCTGTATCTAATATTTTCTGGGTCTCATGAACAAATAAAGCGAGTTGGGTCTCACACGATCGCTGTTTCCGGAATCCATGATTCCTACAGAGTAGATTCTGTGTTTCCAAAAACGACATGATACGCGAGCAAAAAATATGTTCTAAAGTTCTACAACAGATCGACGTCAGAGATATAGGTCTATAGTTTTGCACTTCTGCTCGACGACCCTTCTTGAAGACTGGGACTACCTGTGCTCTTTTCCTATCATTTGGAACCTTCTGTTCCTCTAGAGACTTGCGGTACACGGCTGTTAGAAGGGGGCAAGTTCTTTCGCGTACTCTGTGAAGAAACGAACTGGTATCCCGTCAGGTCCAGTGGACTTTCCTCTGTTGAGTGATCCCAGTTGCTTTTCTATTCCTTTGACACTTATTTCGATGTCAGCCAATTTTTCGTTTGTGCGAGAATTTAGAGAAGGAACTGCAGTGCGGTCTTCCTCTGTGAAACAGCTTTGGAAAAAGATGTTTAGTATTTCAGCTTTACGCCTGTCATCCTCTGTTTCAATGCAATCATCATCCCAGAGTGTCTTGATATGCTGTTTCGAGCCACTTACTGATTTAACGTAAGACCAGAACTTCCCAGGATTTTCTGTAAAGTCGGTACACAGAATTTTACTTTCGAATTCACTGAACGCTTCACGCATAGCCCTCCTTACGCTAACTTTGACATAGTTTAGCTTCTGTTTGAGAGGGTGGAGCGCCATCCTGCATTTTGGTTCTAATAAAACCTCATGTCATTCTAAGCATGTGTGTCAATTTTTACTTTTCTATCTACATTATTCCGTGGTTTATTAAGTTTTCAAATTCATACTGAGTTTTTGATCACCCGGTACATAAAGGCCAATTGGCACTGTGGAATGACCAATACGGGGGGCCTCGTGGCGGCAGGGAAACTATACAACCATCGGAAAGTGGTCACTCTTAGTAAGGTCACGATTGGATGAACAATGTAATGAAAACCAAGATAGCAGCGGAGGAAATAATGAGATTCATAGCAGAAAAGAAACCATGAGTGTCACAGAAGTGGATAGGGGTAAAATTTGTAGTTAGTCTGTCAATGGGAAGATCCCTACCCACTGAAGTGGCATTCCCCTACAGGGGATGGTCTGCACTGAAGTATCTGAGGAGGAGATATGGGGACAGGAGTTACTATATTAAGGTAGGCAGGCCAACATAAGGAAGTAGCCTGCCTAGAGGGAGGTAGACATTGCAAATGGTGATTGCTGGGGGTGTTCTCACTCATACCGCTACTGCTTCAAAGTTGGTACGAAGAGGGGCCGAATCACTAATGACACCAGTGTGAGCCAAAGAGCAGACCCAGCAACATGGTTCTGCCAGAACGCCTGATAACCACAAAACATTGGAGAATGGTTATCACAAAACTGCGTTTCTTGAAGGTCAAGACAGAACGCAAAATAAGAGGACACAAGTTGGATTTTTAGTAGGTGGCGGTGATGTCCGTTGCATTTCCACTGGATTGTCTTGTGGAAAAGAGTCCAAGTTAGATAGATAAGCTAACGGGAGGTTATGTCACCGGCTCAGTGGTCATCAATGAGGATGGGGTGACAGCCATAAAAACAGGGTCTGATTTGGAATGAGGAGCGGGCCAAGCCCTGTGGGATACTCCTCCTCCTCCTCCTCCTCCTCCTCCTCCTCCTCCTCCTCCTCCTCCTCCTCCCCCCCCCCCCCCCACCCCCCCCCCCCCCCGGCCCTGAAGCTTACTGGCACACGGCGCACACATGTGTAACTCATACACACCTATGAATGTAACAGCTATATTCAATGTTTCCGTGTACTACCATTACTACGTTTAATGTTTTCCTATGGTTGATGAAATGCTAGTGTAAAGCCTACGGACATCGTCTTTTTCAAATTTTGTTAATAACCGAGTTTTCAAAATACTAAAGCTTAAATCATATCTGGTGGAACGCTAAATTGCCCGAGTCTTCTTTTTAATAGTGAATTCACTAGGAAGACTATCTTTCAATACGCCTCTAACGAAAGATAATGATTTTAAGATAGGTAACTAAGTCACAGCCTTTACAACATCTTCAAATGACTAGTTAGTACACCGTCCTTTCATGCCCAATTGTTGACAGAGAAAGATCCCTCATTCACTTTTTGAACATGTTTTAATTTAAATAACTCAGCGCTATATCGAGAGAGACGATCCTGTAACTCTCGATTCTTTTGCCTAAGGGCTTGCATTTCTGTTTCCATAATTTCTTTGATGGCTCGAGTACGCATTGTCGGATTCACAGCAATGTTAGTTCACACGACTAAAGTTTCGTCTAGTAGTAATTTCTTCACTAGCTGGTAATATATTTACCCGTGAAATATTCTTTACTTGTTTACGGTAGCTTCGTTCTGTCCACTAATATTTGTCTCATCAAGTTCATTACTCTGTCCTAAGTCAGCGCCGGAGGATGGCATATTTAAAGCTGGAACAGCATTAGTTTTCAGCTTACGTTCCGAGGGAATCTTCAACAGTTCACCTTTCAAATCCTTTTCATAATTCGAATCAGTAAAATGTGCCGAGTAGGCACGAGAATTTTCAGCTGAAAACGAATCTGTACATTTAAAATCATTTATCCAGTTTCGTTTTTTCTCACTGTGTTTAGGAAATTTGTAATAGTTCCTAACTTAAAATCAGACAACGGAAAATCCAGGACGGACTGTAACAATATTATGAAATGGATAGTTTCTACTCACCATATAGCAGAGATGCTGCTGAGTCGCCGATAGCCAATCTGGCTTCAGCTGCCAGAGACACTGTGCGTGTTCGCTTTCCGACAGTCTGTTGTGCCTATATGCGACTGTCTCAGCTATATGGTCAGTAGCTTTTATCCTTTCCATAATATCGTAAATTCCAACTTACTTGACGAGCGAGGTGGCGCAGTGGTTAGAACAATGGACTCATTCGGTTGACGACGGTTCAAACCCGCGTCAGGCCATCTTGATGTAGATTTTCCGTGATTTCCGTAAATCGCTTCAGGCGAATGCCGGGATGGTTCCTGTCAAAGGCCACGGCCGACTTTCTTCCCTATTTCGAGGGAACTGAGGACCTCAACGTTTGGTCCCCTCCCCCAAACCAACCAATCCTAGCTTGCTTAGTTTTCTCCTGTAATTTGTACTACTGGCGATCGCTAATAAAACGATTATTTTTCAGTTGTAAACTTACTCGAAAATATCCCGCAATATACTGATTATTACGGCATAACTCCGAACCCAATTGCCAGTAACCATTAAAAATTGACATTGCCGTAAGCAACCTTATTCTCGCTCGTAAACACAATTACAGTATATTACGGCAATAGCGGGCTCTGAGCGCTGGTTGGGTTCACTCTGACGTCAGTGGCATGACTTGGTGCTGCGTCTACACCTAGTGATACCTACCGTGTGACCTAGTATCACAATCCAGACGAAATGTCAAAATATAACTTATCTGCGCGAAAGATAAAAATAAAGGAAGAGTAACACTTATTAATATCTAAGAGAATGGTGATAATACCCGCTTTTCGTAGATAACAGACTTGGACACAAATTAGACAAAATAATATTGCAAATATTTTCAGAGAAGTAAGTGTAAAAACTGAAGAACTGATTTTGGTCTCCAACAAAGTAGAAGCCTGTTGCATCTGAACTGTAAATTTGTTGATAGTCACACGTGTTCAAATAAACATATCAATGTGTTGCATACACTATGTGCAGTAGTGAGGAGTACATACTTTGTCAGCTTCTCGCTAAAGAAACTTGAGTAACATAATGAACTGAGCGCAGCCACAGCACACGCGACGTTCGTAAACCTGGAAAGTACTTTACACTTACAGAATAACACTTTGGAAGTTTTGTAGAAAGTAGGAGCAAAATTTAAATACGAAGTAATTTACAGTATTTTCATAGGGTTGGAGGCTACGAAATACTATTCAAAACCAAGCACGCATATGGACACGAGTTTACCTAAAAAGTGCGAGACCTCGAGATTGCTATTCTGTGGAAACAACATTCTATTTAAAACACATTTCACTTTAGCATAATCAGGATAAAATTAATGACGATATTGAAATACCGGTAATATACTTAAGCAAAGTAAAAAAATAAGCTCTAAAACAATTTTCAATTACAAAAATATTTCTGAAGTCACATCTGGTGTATTGTACTACATACATGTATGCCTTGCCACAAGAAAAACTACACGAAACAGGAAGATTTTTCAATGGCGTTACAGAGGTCACTAAGAAGCTGCATGGATGAAGCGGGACAGGAAACAGCTTTGAATAGACCTAGAAATACTCTTTGAAAAACATGTAGTAAAAGCAGTAACGGCAAATACCTAAATGCGTACACAAGAAGATTGGACGTAGTGTGAAAAGAGAAACGCAGCCGAAAAATCCGATGGAAATGGTTTACTACTGGGAAAGTCAAACTTCCTTTTGAAATTCTTATTTACGATAGTTTCAGAGTGAAAAATAGTGTATGAAGAATAATCATAAATTGAGAAAAAATTTGAGGAGCTATAAACATAAATGGATGTTTACGTCTTTTGTGTCCGACGAACCTTCGTTTCACCTTACTTGCGTACTGCATCAAACAGGACGAATAAAACTAGTAAGTAAATGGCGTGACGTAAGCGTCTGCGTTGCACAACGCGAAGTTGTAATCTGCAGTAGTATTGACGCTGAAGTTAAAGACACAGGCCATAGTTCGGAAAGAGTAGTATGTGGACGACACCTTTCTGTGAACGTTGTTACTTCAGTGCAAGTGTCATACGATGACACTAGAAGACTCGTCACTGAAATCTATTACTCCAAATAACGCATCCATAAGACATCAGTAAACGAACTATAAGCCACCTTTTGCACACTTCCATGAGAGCTGACAGCATGCACTTCAAACAGTAAAACAACTAACATAACACTGCAGCATCTGGCTTCTGCTTTGTTTGGAAAAACTCTTGATTGTGACAAAGGTAGCGACATATTAGTTAATTAGATTAGATTCAGTTTTCGTTCCATAGACCCAACAAATGATATGATTCTCTTGGGTGTGGAACATGTCAGAATGTAGAACATAAAAACGTAAAGCATTTGAATATAATACTTACTACCCTGATCATTTATTAGTAGATTGTCGAAATAAGTGAACTGCAACAGCTAATATTTACTGAATTAACGCGCTGTCAGAATGAAACATTGTTACGCACTATTAATAAATTTATCATACACGAGATATCTAATCTTGACTGTTGTGACCAAGTGCTGTCAAAACTGAAATCTAAGGGATATGTCTTATTTGCACCTACTATCTCACTTCGTGAACGTTGTTATGCCGATACTATCTGCGCATACTCTCTTGTTGCCACTAGCGCATGCTAATCCTGAGATCCGTAACGTTAGGTCCCTTTGTCAGGGCTTACTGTTTACACCTTTACTGTATTGCCTATTTTCGTCTTTGTAATTTCGCTGTCAACTCGTTTGTTCAGTAGGCTGGTGTCGTGGAAAGGACAGATTTTCTGGTACTTGGTGTGGTTTCTACAGATCTTGGAACCCGGTACATAGTGCACTTTGTCCATGGCCACAGTTGTGTATTTATACTGCCGACGTTGCGATATTAGCCAACGTACTTTTTACACAAATTTATTCCGCTTGACATGGAAGAGTGTCCTGTTAACACTACCCGTCCGCAGAATTTATCCTGACTAATCGGCAAGGCACGGATTCGTATCTCAGAAGATTGGCCTCATGCGCTTCCCCGCGGTTTTGCCATTTTGGGAACGGGAGAGTGATGTGTTTGCATTGAAGAAATTAGCGTTTGTATTCATGTAACGAAAGATTCGTCTGCAGTGACGACACACTAGCAGATTTTACCCGAATGTCATTGAAAGTTCCAGATTTTGTTGCGAAAAAGCCAGATCCGCTTCAGATGAAGTGTCAACGTGTACTGTGCAAGTCCAGAACATAATTAAGGATAAGTTTAGCGTCTTTGCTGATATCTTAGACTGTCATACATCTGCAAATTGTTGGTCGTCTCTTGGGAGGTCAGTATTTCATTTGCTGTTCCGGGCCTGTAACAGCTTACGGTCGCCCTTGGTGAATGCTGTCTTGGTTCTGCTCCTGGGCCTGTTTGAATTCGTCTTCATACATTTCCACTGCCACAGGATGGTGCATGTGTGTCAGTACCGTGTTTCGTGGGCCTAACTTTCGGTCACTCCTATTCTGAGCAGGTAACGAATTACTGTTGGTTGAAATCTTTGCATTTCCTCGTTGCTTCCACTACCGTAAATTAGTTGCTGCAACTCTCGCAGCCAAGATAGCTGCCTTCTAGCATTTGCAAGGTTTTGGAATGAATATAAAAACTCATTGTCCAAAGTTCCTAAGAGCGATTTAGAAGATACAGCGTAATGCATTCATTTTGACTTGCCTGAAACTAACTAATTAACCTTTGTATTAATGAAACTATGTTCGGAAGAGTTTATGAAACAGCGTAAATTATTTGTGCGCCTAAATTTAAAAAGTCTGAAGATGTTTTTCTTGTGAGTATGCACGTGCTCGTCGTTCACAAACGCCATTGAACTGTCCGACACCAATTTCTTTCAATATCACGAAACTTAAAAATCAAAGTGGCCTTTGGTAACATCAAATCACACTGCTCCATCAGAAAATGAAGAAAGTATTGTATTCCAGTTCGTAAATGTCTAACTCAGTGCCTATGCTTTTCTATTGGCAGTAGTATCTGATGAAAAATTACTTTAACCACCGGTAACGTAGTAAATACTTGTCTGTTTCGCGAAGTAAATTGAATCAGCCTTTTCAGAACGTAGAATTAATTTTACTACCATGTTATTTGGGTACATCGATTACAGTAGTTAGTCTATCGAAACCCCGAAGAAGATTCACACTTCAAGTAGAGAAAAATACATTCGAGATGAATTCGGATGTGCACGTACGATTTGTGTGCGCCAGAGGAAATCCTTCACGTTAAATACTAAATGTAAGTCAGAATTTCGAACTCTGATGTGTGATTTCTCTTTGGATTGAGTGCGAACTTCCTAAAATAGTCCTAGTTCGGAGTTAATATAACACCGACTATAACAAAGCACAGTTTGTGGTTTCCTATGTTCATTATAATTATTTTAACATTGTTTCTGACGTGATGATATAGTGGTTGCTGGTGACTAAATATTTGTAGAAAGACTGAATCACTGTGTAATTTTCTGTCTTGACTTTTACAATCTTTCCTTTCACCGACCAGGCGTACTGCAGTTTATCAGTGCCTTATCGTAGTCAGCGCACCGCATGACAATTAGTAACTCTGCATTTTAGTTGAAACATCGATTGGACTTTGAGCCAATGAAAATTGGAAAGGAAGAAGAGACACTAAGAGCAAAACATGTATAACTACAAGATAACTTCATGTAATAGCATAGCATAAGTAGAATTAAGGATGTTTGTGTAACACAAAACAGGACATAAATCATTTCTTTTTAAATTATCTAACTAGGGGAGTAGACTAGGTTATCAGTTGAGGTGGATGACTTGTTTTGAGGTCAACATTGCCAAGAACATTCACCGTACAGAAATCCCCTAATTTCTCTGCGTTCTTTTTTTTTTTTTTTTTTTTTTTTAACAACATTCAGTGTTGGACTCCATCGTTGGACATTGGTTGGAGGGTCATGGCTGATCAGCTGAAGTCTTGTGGCTTTAATTTTCATTAATATTTTGGGTCCACACTTGTCCTTTTAGCTTGGGAGAAAATATCCTAGGTAGTAGAGAAAGACCTCTTTAAGAAAGAATTCGCGCACAGTGTCCAGCAGCTAGAAACACTTCGCCGTTATCTTCAAATGTTTCTCGCGCGTGCAATTAGCGATCTGAACTGCGTACAATTGCAAGCCTCGTGCGTTAGCTACAGTCCCAACTCAGTACGAGGACAGTAGGAGACTGGACAAACTACCAAAAGTTGCCACAGAGTGGAATCCTGTGCGCTGTCCATCAGATAAAATGTTAGGAATTCCTGCAAACGAAACTAATTCCTCGAAGGACTGCACTACTCAGCTTATGTAGTTCAGACAGGATAGGTATAATCTATATTTAAAAACAAAACACGTAGCGAAAGGCTGAATGAAATATTTAATGAATACTACAACATTAACCACAGTACTGGAGCTCTTTTAGCTACATAAGAGACTCCAACAAATACTTTTTTCCTGGACGCCTTCTGAAACAATTAGAACTGCTGTAGACTGTATGTGGCTATTAGATTGTTAGGAACTGTATACTTCCAACATTTATCTGACGGTCATGTCGCCCCTTTGAAGTGACTTAGATGGACAGTAACTGCCGTATGGAGACGAAGAACACATTCTGTGTAGTTTGGACGATGCTCACGTCATTTGTGATGGAACTCATGCCTCCTGTTTTGAACATAGGAGCAAATTATATACGATATACGATATTAACAAACGTGTGCTTTTGCTACACGCGGCTCTCCGTTCGGCACATGCTAGACCCAATCGTTCGAAGCTTGGCGCATATTATCGACAACTGTCAGTGGCACAAGATTAGAAATTACTTCCAGTGCTACAACAGTTTTCCATTACATTACTGTTTTTGCATCCTGGGTGCTTATATAAGACATCTTTAATGCGTTTTTATCAATGACGACTTAGAAAATAATTACAAAATGTTTATTTTCGTTGTTTCATGTTGAACGAGCGTTGATCAGAACAAGGCTTCGTTTACTTGTTTGGGAGCCGACTATCACCGACGGCCCGGTATCGCCGTTTTGTTCTCATTGCTTGTGATTATTCCTTAAACACTGCAGCTGTAAAAGAAAATCCCTATAGAACTGTACGAATGCATCTGTTTTAGTAAACAGTTCCATATTGTGCCTAGCACTGGAAGATTTTCTAACAAGATCTGACTTTAAACAAGAGAGTAACAATATTATCTGATTTACAACAGTGCAGGAGATAATCATTTTAACAATGGAGATAAATAATTTCATCGTTTGAATAAGTTGATTTGCCAAAGTGTTCTTATTTCAACTAAGTTTAAAAATGACAATAAATGGTCTTAGGACAGCATTTTTCAATTTACGAAATATTTCATTGTAACACCCCACCCGTCACTTACCTGGTTTAGGTGTGTGTTCACCCCAGGTAATTGACTAACAGATCAACAGAGAGTGCAAAACTGCCGCAATGTCGGATAATGCAAATAAAGTAATAAGGCCCTATGACTCCTGATTGAACTGTGATGGCAATTTTGACATTAATTGATTCAGAATTGATCCCTTTTAATTAAAAAAGGGGTGCACATTGATGTTATATTCAGATATTTAACACCAGATGCAAATGTTGACCATAAAATTAAGAAAGTGACCTGAGATTTCAACTACTTGATTGAAAACAGATGCAGTCGATTAGCACAGATTTATTTTAACTCACAACCTTCAATCATGACATTACATAACTCACCTAACAGGCAGTGGTAATAAATTGCTTTTTCGTGGAGTAAAGCGCGATATAACAAAAGTAATTCTTATCAACTGACCCAGGCGTAATGCGAAGTGCGAGAAGAATTCTACATTACATGGCCCATGAAACCCTCATCGAAACTTTGCCGACGTGATCCAACAAATTAATCAGTGGCCGTAGCAGGCGCAGTATCACCGAATTCGGTGTGGTGTGGCAGCGTCGTTATGCTGATATTGGCTGACCTCATGGTGGTGCAAGGCTGCACTCGTCTATTCACTTCTAGCTATCTTGCTCAGTACATAGCTGAACAAAAACTTTCTATCTCCAAGCTCAATCGTTCTGTTTGCGAAGTCCTAAACTGCAGAGATGCTCACTCTCCCAGTCAAGCTCAGTAAAGAACGCCATGTCCTCACTCTGGGCGAGCTGGGAACGGAAGACCACAATGTGGAACTCTCCCAGTCTGCTCTTCGGCTCTGTTTCCCCTCCAGTAAAATCACTTATGCCAATTGCAGCGCAAGTCGTTAATTATGCGTTGCTTCCCAGAGCTGACCAATGCCTGCTCTGGGAAGTGAACAAATTCCCACAAAATTTCCCTTCCTCTCAACTTCTGCTATTTAGCTCTTCCCAGGCCACCATCAAGGTTAGCGTTGTTTTCCGGAATTCTGACTCCCAGGAGAGTACTTCAAATTCCTTGGTCCTACATTCCCATCGGAGGCCAGCGTATTTCATTCTGTCGCTCTTCATCTGATTTACTTCAGACTCTGCGGACCGGGAATTGAGCATGAAGTTGCTATAGTCACAAACATGCATATTTTGACCTTTGTTTATTGCTCCACCATAGCTTTGCGCAGCTTTCTCGCATGTTTCACTGAAAACAGGACGACTGACATTTATCAACAGGTGTACAAGTTCTTCGTCTGCTTCCGGGTACACCACCATGGGGTCAACCACTCCCCCCCCCCCCCCCTCACTGTCACTCACTGTAAGGCAGCTGGAGGCTGCGCCCCGTTACTGCTTTTTCAAGAGTTTGAGCCGCCCTAAGCTGCCTATTGTCACTTCCCTTCGCCGCTCCCCTGCCCTGCGCTGTGGTCAACTCTAATACTTCCCTGGGGTAAACTAGCCTCCAGTAAAACGACGCGTTTCTACAAAGTTTACATGTTGTGTGAATTACTTTAAAACCTTCACCCAACATTAATTATTCTAATACGTTTATACTATACCCTCTACAAGATGCATTGTGCCTTGTGAGTCATTTTTATTCAGCTCTACTGTTCGCTCAAAATGAGTTAGGTGATCTTAAATGACTTCATGTAACGGGCATAGTTCTTGCCATCTTACATCATTAGCAAAGATTTTATTGCGGTATTAGTCGTCTAAAATGAAAGATTTACTGCCAAGAATGGTAATTTTGTGGAAAACTTAGTTTATTCACAAATGGGAACTTAGATATATTAGTACGACATGTAAGTAACAACAGTTTAATTGATAGATTTCTGAATTTCAGAATTCTCCGCAGCTTCTAGTTAAGTATTTGCTTAACGCTATAGCAACATGGCACACAAAGCGTTACACAAAGTTACCGTTTCCTCCACTTTGAGGATCATTAATTTATTAGTTGTGTTGGTATCCAACAATTTTCTCAGTCTTTGGCTATTTTAGCTTAGATTTTTAATTTTCTGTGACTAACTTTTAGGAATAGGATTAATTTTTTCATTAATATTTTCTCTACATTTCATAACTCTTAACACCCTCGATTTGATGGTTAAGGATACGAGTAATTTCAGATTGACTCAAAGTGGCATACACATATGAAGAGATGTTTGCACATGCTAATTAAATGGATAGAAGTAGTCTACCTTAAACTCGCCCCTTTCTTAAATTTCTGTGGACAAACATGTAATGGATATTGTCTAGAAGCAGCTGCACCTTTTTCACACCCTTAACTGTGCCCTTCCTCAATTCTGCTGCCGTGTCACATCGTCTCACTGACAACGCCAAAGGACGCATAAAAAGAAGCGCCCAGACACAGATATGGAGACTAGGGTACAAACACTTATTGAAAGCCGCAAGAAAAACTCTTTAGATGATGCGGAAACCTAGAAGAAGCTGGGATACTGGCGCATGGTGGTTCCCACAGTGCACACAAATTGGTCAAGGACGACGCCGCTGTCGCGATAATCAACTTTGAGTGTTTGGTGTACTTGATAAGATTGCCAAGCGTGTGCGTGCATCTTCGTGCAATTGTATTCCCCTATAAGAGACTGAACTGGCCTATTTTCGGGTTGTTACAACTTAAGGTGATACCACCTTTAATATAAATGCACTGCAGTGTTCAGCCTAGAGTTTCGCCATCTACATTATTATTTTATATATATTTCAACTTTAAATTGTTATTTTGAGAAGTATTATCTTTTTGTAAATGTTTTAGATGAAAAACTAAAATTCTTGGCTTCATCTCAGTTTTACGCCAAGAGCTGCCAGGTTTAGTTCTTTATTATGTATCGTACCTACAACCATCAACAGTTTTTAAGCATTGCAAGCTTACGACCAAGCAAAATATCGGGGTTTCTGCTTCCGTTAAACATGAGTAAGCGCTTTCCGTTTCTTCCCCCTTTACACAGAGCAATTTTTCCTCGTTCGGCTAAGTCAAAGTACCGAGGGGGGAGGGGGGTAAATAAGAACACTATACAGCCCGCCACCTTTAACAATTGGCGGTATTACTATTCTTCAGCTCTACGGAACTACTGTGGCGTCTATGAGGTCAGTCACGCGCATACTTTATCAAAACAAGCCTATCCTTGGGACAATAAGGAGTTTTGCGCGGAGACAACTACGCTTTCACTCTTGTTAAAACCTCAACTCAAGCCACAATGGGTTCTTCAGCATTGATGTATAAACTGAAAATTGGTAGTTTTCTAGTGTATAGCGTGTAACTCGCATTATCAGAACTGTCGATACTTCAAATAAATTATTTCTTACAGACTGACGTTCCTGAACACGGCACTTTTTGTCATCTTTCGCTGAACAGATAGCCTAAGTTGCAGACTTAGTGCTAAAATCGTTCTTCCTGATATGCGCCAGAGCTGCAGTACTTCAACTGTCACATTCTTAATTCGGGAATAGAAATTTCCGTGCGTGTGGACACGGAAGAGGTTTATCACTAAACGCTCTAATCAATAAACAATGGAACAATGGTAAGTGGAAATAATTACTTGTGATATAGTCCCGTATTTGCAGAAATTCATTTTATGAATAACAGAAGTCTTACGCGAAATCTTCTCTGGGGAATACATGGACCAGGTTAGGATTATGGTAAAAGAACGTAGCTCGACAGACTTCGTAAAAGATTTTATCGTGGACACGATGCGCTGATGCTTTCTCAAGCCGGGAAGAAACCGTTTCCGACGCGACCTGTCAAATCGTCGGTCAAATTCCTGTCAGATAAGATTAAACCGGCCGCCACACTGTACCGAAGGACTTTGATCAGTGACACAACATGTTCGCAGAAAAACTCCCCGATATGCGTGTCACTAGGCACGTGGGCCGCACTACAAAGTAGTACGGGTTTGCTGTCGGTGACTACGGCGGATTCTGTCCATTACTGGGAACTCTCGAGTTTCCGACGGACAAGCAAGAAAAGAAGTTACGGGTATGTTACTGTAACGAAAGTTTCTTCAACCTGTCCGGCACAGGTGAGGCCTAACATTTGTTGGCCGAGTAAAAGCAACGGTCTTCCAAATATTGGAAGGCTTGGCTATAATTTGTCAGCCATTTTACGTCAGAACCAGTGGATACGTCGTTCTTATGTGTTTGGAAGACCTAATTTGTGGTGGGGGACGGGGGGGGGGGGGGGGGGGTAGAGAAAAACTGCTCAATGGCAATTTCACGTGCCGTTCACGTTTGCGAAGGAAGGAGGAAACATTGGGTGGTCATTAACCCTAGATTACTAAATCATCGTAAAATCTATGGCTGCATTAGGGCATAAGACATTTGATTTGGTATGTAACATACCATTGGAGATCTGTTCTAGGTAGACCAACATTATAATAAAGGTCCGAAGATGGCCTTTTAAGCCGAAAAACTGTTAACACAAAAGTAATACTGTAGAACAAAAGCAAACTGGTGCTTGTCATTTATCATAATCTATAAATTATGCCTTCCTTTCAACTAAAATGTGGAGCAATAAACTTGAGTATCGTTTAGTAGCAAATTAACATGTCTTCCCCTCCTCCCCCGCATTCCAGTGTTCCAGGCTTAAGCACTTCGCATTAGCTTAGTTGGGCAAACCTGGGAGAGAAAAATCAGTCAATCTTGTTACAGAAATTATCTGTGCATTTGCTTTAAGTACTGAAAAACACGCGAAAGCTAGATAAAACGGATGGATGAAAGTAGGTATAAAAATTTGGATCTAGTGACACTAAGAACCCAATTGTAAAATTGTGGTTGGACATACAACAGAAACACTAGGCTACTTGAACGGAAATGGTAAGAAAAATTTAGATAGCAATATTTTCATGTAACTTTTTTTTGCCACATAGAAATTCTTTCCCCAATTGTATTTGTAAGAATTCATTAAATCGGCAACAAATACACCAGTAACAGTCACGCTAGCCTGTCTTTCACTGACAATATTCATTGCGCAGAAGTTGCCCTCAGTGATCTGTTTTGAAACAGAACGACGGTTCGTCAGTATTGCGGCAACGAACCGTAGAAACCAGGTCACCTCCTAGCAAGCGATAAATTCAGAGGAAAGTTTTTACCGTGAAAGAGGCATTTGGAACGACCCCGTCAGGAAGGAAGGTTAGGGCTTGACGTTCCGTCAACGACGATGTGACTAAGAGACGGTACGGAACTGGACATCACAATGGTTACAGATGTTTACACTCAATCACGAGAGTTCCAGCACTAATTACTGGCTCTCGTGGTACGGACATGAAATGCAATGGTACGTGCTCGGATTAGTTCATCTCCGCACGTGACTGCGCGGCGTGAAAGTGTAGCTGCCGCGCAGCGTCGTGGGCGCACGAGGTCGACTGAATTGTAAACAGCCGCTGGTAGGCTGTAGAGTAGCGTAGCGACACTTACGGCCTGTCGGGCTGCGACTTCCTGGCCTTGGCCTCCTCGTGCTGGATCTCCTCGGCCCTGGTGACGCTCTTGGTGCGCCTGTAGCGCACGCGCGTCGCTGCCTCGCCAGTCGTCGCCATAGCTAGCCTGGCACTGTGGCACCCGCCGCTGCAGCTCGGCCACACTGGTCTCCCTAGCAGGCGGCTGCCGCGGCACCGCGCCTGTCACAGCCGTATCAACAGCGCCCCCCACCACCTGTCCTGCCGCTTCCTCCCCTCCCCTCCCCCGTTCGACGTCCCGCTAGCCGGCAGACAGCACACTTTTCCCCGCGAAGGCGGGCTGACGCAACGGCCACGCAACACAAACATACGTGGCCCGCCCAACGTTGCACCCGCGGACGCTTTACGTTTTCCAGAAGCCAGCTTCTGTTCACCACGTTATCGGAAAACAGCTGAATACACTTGGTTGTTGCTGCAGGACCCTACACAGCCACCAACGGACCGGCTATCGTACCGACAAATTGGACGTAAGCGTTTCGACAGACCGACCGACGAACTTCCCATATCGGCCAGCTTCCGTTCACCACGTTATCGGAAAACCCGACAGTTCTTCCTCCCCCACCACAGTCCTGCCATTCTATACGACAAATTGTACCGTGTGTAGCGCTGTCGTCCCAACCGCCCGACAGAAGTTCGTCTTTTGTCACTCCGCGCGGGATTAAATGCTGTTCTAGTATACATAAGATGATATGAGGCGGACGAACCTTTAAGAACCATTTCTGGAGAAATTTAAAGACTGCAAATGTTTGCGGGACACGTCGTACGAGAGATATAGCAATGTAGATGCAAGAAATGAAACACTTTTTTTTTAATTTTTTGAATAAATCTATAATGGTTTCGTGTGGGACAGAAAGAGAATAAAGTCCGTCGCCCTTCCGTATTTCTATTTTTAGGTTTCATTTACGATACTTTAATATACTTTTAAACGTAAAAATGTAAATGTCAACATTTAATGGACATTAATTCATTAAGCACACTTGCTTCATTAGTATAGGTGTTAAAAAAAGTCCAGTCTATACCCGCTTCATTAGTAAGGTGTAAAAAAGTCCAGTCTATATAAAAAAAAATTGTTCAAATGGCTCTGAGCACTATGGGACTTAACATCTTAGGTCATCAGTCCCCTAGAACTTAGAACTACTTATACCTAACTAACCTAAGGACATCACACAACACCCAGCCTTCACGAGGCAGAGAAAATCCCTGACCCCGCCGGGAATCGAACCCAGGCGTGGGAAGCGAGAACGCTACCGCACGACCACGAGATGCGGGCCAGTCTATATCCAAGCCCTCTGCTTCGAAGAGCAAAGTGGGACTTTTTTATTACAGTTCTAACAGTTACTAAATATATCATTTCTTAACTGTCTGTTGTTCATTTATTAGATAATGTGCGCCATCACCATGTGTAGTCTTTCTTCTTCGAATTTGAAATGGTATCTTAAGGCTTTGTTACCTCTAAAACAGCGAAGACAAATGCACGTTTCTGTTCCTGTGTGAAACCAACATAAACACTGAACTTAAGATAAACAAATCACAACAGGGCGACTCTGTAGTAACTGGATGCAATCGGTTGGGACGTAGCCTGCCAGAAAATTGGTCGTTCGGCTGATAAGTTGGAGCGAGGTAGGGGCCTTATGCCAACCACCATGAATTCTGAAACATGAGGTGCTGTGACAGACAACTCGGATTTTTGGAATATGACATCATGAAAGCCGTACATCAAAGCAGTGGTGATATAGGTACAGTCTTTCTTGAATTTCGATAAGTTTTTTAATCGGTATCACAGTAGCACTTAATAACGAAAATACGATAATACACGGTATCAAACGAAATTGGTGACTGCATAAAGGTTTATTGGTAGGGGGGACTCAGATGTTGAAGTAAATTTAGCCGTAGCCCAGGAAAGTATGATTGTGTTGTTCATTAATGAACTAGCATAAGCCGGCCAGAGTGGCCGAGCGGTTCTAGACGCTGCAGTCTGGAACTGCGCGACCGCTAGGGTGGAAGGTTCGAAACCTGCCTCGGGCATGGATGTGTGTGATGTCCTTAGCTTAGTTAGGTTTAAGTAGTTCTAAATTCTAGAGGACTGATGACCTCAGAAGTTAAGTCCCACAGTGCTCAGAGCCATTTGAACCAACTAGCATAAAATGTTAATGGTAGCCGAAGACATTTGGCAGCTGATGCAATTATTTGTAATGAGGTACCATCTGAGAAAAGCTGCACGAATATTCAGTGAGATAAGATGTCAAAGAGGTGCAAAAGTGGGGCGAGTTTATTCAGATTTATGGAAAACTAAAATTGTGCACTCCACAACACTTGCAGTCTCCTACGCTTTAAATATCAGTGAGTCACAACTGGAAACTATGAAGTCATATAAATAACTTGGGGAAACAGTTTGTAGGGATATGAAATGGAACTATAACATAGGCTTAGTATTAGGCACATTAGATGGTAGATTTCGATTTATTAGTAAGATACAGTGGGAAAGTGCAAACACTCTAAAAGAAGATACGTACGAAACACCGTACAAGCCGTCCTCGACCGTTACCCCAAGTGTGATAGTACGGCTATCGTTTTCTACTCACATAGCCTAAATGATCTGGCGGACAAGGTGGCGCTGGCCTTTTGGCCGAGCGGTTCTAGGTGCTTCAGTCCAGAACAGCGCTGCTGCTACGGTCGCAGGTTCGAATCCTGCCTCGGGCTTGGATGTGTCTGATGTCCTTAGGTTAGTTAGGTTTAAGCAGTTCTACGTCTAGGGGACTGATGACCTCAGATGTTAAGTCCCACAGTGTTCAGAGCAATTTGAACCATCTGACAAGGTGGTCAGCAATCTGCTGCTGTTTGCTAATGATGCTGTGGTGAACGGGAAGGTGTTGAAGTTGATGATAAAAGATGACTTAGACGAAACATCTAGTTGATGTGGTGGATGGAAGCTCGCTCTAAATGTAG
Organism: Schistocerca gregaria; assembly: GCF_023897955.1. Taxonomy (NCBI): domain Eukaryota; kingdom Metazoa; phylum Arthropoda; class Insecta; order Orthoptera; family Acrididae; genus Schistocerca; species Schistocerca gregaria. The sequence goes on from NC_064924.1 coordinate 542,261,424, forward strand.
AAAAATTAAAATCAGTGCCGGGAAAAAGATAGTCGTAATGTTCGGATAGCTGTATCCGAACATATAACTGTTTAAATATTAGGGTGTAACGTTGCAAAGCGATATGAAACGAAACGAGCATTGAAGATTGTGGTACAGAAGGCGACTGGTCGATTTCGGTTTATAGGGATAATTTTGGGAAAGTGTGCTTCATCTGTAAAGGAGACTACATATACAGGTGACACAGAAAAATTGGAACATTTCCACAATACAATAAAACTAGAAGTGACGAAGGAAAGAAATTACATTCATAGTAACTGAAAATTTAACAACTTGATGGCATTTATCATTTCTTAAAAATTACGTCCTTTAGAGTCGTGTAGACTTTGCTCTTGAGGTAGCCCCACAAGGAAATAATCACAAACGGATAAATCTGGCGATCTAGGTGGCCAGAAAATGTTACCGAATCGTGAGATTAGATGGCTGCATAACAATTCTCGCACATATGCCATTGATTGCCGTGCAGTGTGTGATATCGCTTCGTCCTGTTGAAACCAGGCTCCTTGGACATTTGGATAGTTGTTCAATGCAGGTGTAACGAAAGTTCGTACCATCTCCAAGTAACGATCAGCATTGACAGTTTTTGTGTTTCTCTGTTCATTTACGGAAAAAATACGGTCCGATAATCACAAGTGATGAAACACCACTCCATACTGTCACTTTACTAGCTCTTGAATGTCATTCGGATTTGTGTTTGCAAAGTAGAGAATCAAATGTTCAAATGTGTTTGAATTCTCAAAGGACCAAACTGCTGAGGTCATCAGTCTCTAGACTTACACACTATTTAAACTAACTTAAACTAACTTATGCTAAGAAAACACACACACCTATGCCCGAGGGAGGACTCGAACCTCCGGCAGGAGGGGCCGCGCCTGCCCTGTAATGGTAGTTCCGTTTATTCGTATTACCTGTGAGATGAAAATGTGCCTCATCTGACATCCACAGTTTGTTTAGAAATTCATCGTCCTTATTTTTGTTATCATTTGTTGACAGAATCCTAATCGTAACTCGCGCACAACATCATTGTTCGCTGGAGAAGGCACACTTCTTGGTCGTCCTGTCGGTTTCTTCTTAACGACATATCCAGTCTCATCAAAGTTATTAATCCAACATTTTATCGCGTGTTTCGACGGAACGGCATCGTGACCTCCTAAATTATAAAAACATCGAAACTCCCTCGGCACTGCTACCAAACTATCATTGTTTTTAGAAGACATTTTTATGGCTAACGCACGATGTTGTCCGTTCCACTGATCCAAGTTTACTGAAATTGCGAGCTGTTTACTCGCTAACTGTCACGAACCCACTGTGCTGCCACCTGCCCATGGCTGTCATTACTCATTTCAAACATTCCCGTTGTTCTGTGTCACCCTGTAGGACCCTAGTGCGACCTATTCTTGAGTACTGGTAAAGTGTTTGGGATCCGCACCAAGTCGGATTAAAGGAAGACGTCGAAGCAAATTCAAAGGCGGACTGCTAGATTTGTTACCGGTAGGTCCGAGGAACAGGCGACTATTACGGAGATGCAACTCAAATGGGAACCCCTCGAGGGGGAAGGCAATGCTCTTTTCAGGGAACAGTATTGAGAACATTTAGAGGACTGGGATTTAAGCTCATTACTGAATGATTTTACTGGTGCCAACATATATTCAACGTAAGGGCCACGAAGGTAAGATACGATAAATTAGGGCTCAAGTGGAGGTGACAGTCTTTTTTCTCTCGCTCTTTTTGCGCATTGAACAGGAATGGAATTGACTAGTAGTGGTTGAGAGTACCCTCCGCTACGCACCTTACGGCAGCTTGCCGATTATGTATGTAAATATAGATGCAATTGTGTGGTACCCATACAAAGTAATAATTGAGAGACATATTGAACGAATACAAAGGAGGGCACCACAGTGACCACAGGCTTGTTCGATCCAAGGGACAGCATCATGAAGATGCTGATGAATCTGATTTGGTGGACGCTTGAAGATATACTCCAAACTATACTGCATAGTTTCAAAAAGCAGAATTAAACGGGGAATATAGGAATATACTAGATTACCTTAGGTATCATTCCCATAGGCCGGCACAGATAAGATTAGGCTAACTACAGCGCACACAGACGCATTTAAGCAATCAGTCCTCCCGCGCTTCTTACGCGAATGAACTTTGAAGAAACACTAATATGAGATACAATGGGGAACGCCGTACGTCATTCACTTCAGAATGGTCTGCAGCGCATGTGAGGTGTCGATCGTTGTGCACTTGCAAACTCATGTGTTTTCCACTTGCAAACTCATGTGGTTCTCAAAGGTCTAATGAACACTGATTTCGCGAACACTTGTCGCGTGAAACCAAAACTTAGCGTTCATTTGTTTTCGTATGGTAAAGAGCCCGCATGCAAACAAGGATTCTAGCAACAAAATCGATTTATTCGCCAATGACACCCGGTAGGCAGCAGATGATAAGAGTTCTGGTTGCTGCTGCGCCTGTTGAATTTCGAAGATTTCGATGCATTTTCATGTCATCGCCTGGTAAGAAAAATACTTGCTTTCGTTATGTCTGGATAAGTATGCGATTACACCGAAAACCTCCTAGCAAACAGAACGCAGTAAATGGTAAGGAGGTGGTCCTCGTTGAACGCATGAACCATACGAGGTCTGTTCAAAAAATTCTGGAACTTTGTCCACAAAATTTTTCTACGCTTACCTTTTACTTATTATGCACGGTCTCCTTCGAAATATTCTCCTCCACAATTGATACACCGCTTGCAACGCCGTTTCCACTTCCGGTAGCAGTTTTGCTACGCCTCTTACTGGGTCGCTCGAAGGGCCGTCTGTCTATTTTCTATTATCTCATCTATCGTTGCAAATCTTTGTTCTTTCAATGGCGTTTTCAACTCCGGAAATAAAAAGAGTCTGCAGGTGTCAGGTGTAGAGAGTACGGAGGCTGAGGCTGCACATTGTTTTCGTTTTTTGTGCAAGCCACGCAACAACAGGGATGAATGTGCAGGTGTGTTGCGTTATGGAAGAGCCATGAATTGTTTTGCCACATTTCAGGCCCTATCTTTCTCACATTTTCTCGCAGGAGTCGCGGTACGTTCCGGCGGTACCATAGATTAACAATTTGTCCCTGTGACACGAATTCATGCTGAACTAATCCTTCAAAGTCAAAGAAAACTATTAGCACGGCTTTGACATTTGACCTAACCTGACGAGCTTTTTTCGGGCTTGGAGAACCTTTCTTGACCCATTGTGAAGACTGAACCTTGGTCTCAACATCATAACCGTAGATCCACGTCTCGTCACCAGTTGTGATTCTCTTAAGGAACATCTCGTTCTCATTTGCGCGACCCAAAAGCTATTCACAGATTGCGAGACGAAGGTCTTTCTGGTCTTGACTCATGAGCGGTGGGACGAGCTTGGCGGCAACACGATGCTGTGTCAGGATTTCATGACATGATCCAACTGAAATGTTATATTCTGCACTCTCTTGGACAGTCAGTCTTACGTTGACGTTGCTGACATGAGCGTCGCCGGTAGACGTAGAAAGGGTGTTCTGAACGAAGGACATCTTTAGCTTCCGTCCGGCCATTTTTAAACCATGTGAACTATTCGTAACAGTGAGTATGGCTTAATCACTCATCACTGTAGACTTCCTGCATCATTTGGTGTGTCTCTGTGAAGGTTTTCTTGAGTTTCACGCAAAATTTAATGCAGAGGCGTTGCTCGTCGAACTCTGCCATCTCGAAGTTCGTAAACTGTGTGATACTATGATCCACTTTATAAACACCGAACAATAACAACAGACATAACAACAATGAAACTTCAGGCAGCAACACATTTACCACAGGCATGTTCAGGGATGCAAGCCGCATTTCCCTCCAACGCACCAATGGCGCGAAACTACGAATGTTCCGGAATTTTTTAAACAGACCTCGTAAATGTCAGTCTTTGTTTTTTTGAGTAAAATAAAAAGTAATGCCAAATCTGCTGCTGTAGTTTAATTCTTTACACTTTTTTCTTTAATACATTATTTTCGTGTCCACATCGGATGCTCCGTCTAACCGCTGCACCCGGTAAAATGACCCTTTACAGCCGGAACATTGATCATTGGCGGGAATTCCCGAAGCACTTCTATTGGATCTGCCCTAAAATATTTTATGTAAGTTATTTTCAGTATATTTTCCATCAGCATACACACCATGAATGAAAGATATTAATGTGTAACAAAATGATGATGTGTTGAAAAAATGTAAAGTTTCTCGCCGAGACGATCGAGACAAAAGCTTTGCCTGGCGTTCATCGTTTCGGCGGTTTGAATTCTCACGGAATGTGGTTACACACATCTTAGACCGTGCGAAGTGGCGCAGTGGTTAGCACACTGGACTCGCCTTCGGGAGGACGACGGTTCAATCCCCCGTCCGACCATCCTGATTTAGGTTTTCCGTGATTTCCCTAAATCGCTCCAGGCAAACGCCGGGATGGTTCCTTTGAAAGGACTCGGCTGACTTCCTTCCCCGTCCTTCCCTAATCGGATGAGACCAATGACCTCGCTGTGTGGTCTCTTCCCCTCAAGCAACCCAACCCAAACACACATCTCTCCAATGTGTGTAGTCTGTGCAAACGGTTATCCAATTTCACAAAATTATTGAAGAGTTGTCTCACCTTGGCGATGCAGTGGAAGTTTTCATTATAATCATAATATTGTTTAAGGTGTTGTATGCCATAAGGACTAAAGGGATTAGAAATTAAACGTGTGTGTGTGTGTGTGGTGTCCCGCATGATTCTAAGTAAAACCCAGGCGTTAAGGCGCGGTGTCCCAGCATGCTGGGTCCCTATTGGTTAATGGTGCATCTAAGGGCTACCTCGTTAATCTTAGAAGTAGTGCGCCATGGTAGTTTAAGTTATTGCCTTTGCCTTTCTTGGTTTAAGATAAGCAAGAATTCGTCAGCATAACTTTATCTTAAGCTGCACTCAGCCATCAGATACCGCTGCGCGATTTCTTTGGGTTGTGGTGTTTGGGCGAGTTAAAGCGCATGATAAATCAGTGCAATGGGGATTAGTAATTGCGTTGTACATGTGTGGTTTGTAGTGGTTATGTCCAAATTGTATATGCCCGTTGTGTATGGTTTACATACATTGATTGTTGTGCACGGGGCCACAGTAATTAAAATCAGATTTTATTTCTGATCAGTTTCATTATTTGTTTTATTGAGTAAAACTTTTATTAATGAATGGATATACATTAAGATAGTAATTTCAATGAGTCTGTCGGGATAGATGTTTTAAAAATTTAGCCTACTTATTGAGAGCTTAAAGGAAATGAATTTTTTTTTTTTTTTGTTACTTGAATGCAGTTTCAGCTATCCGCAGCACTTTCATAGTCTGCCCGTATCGTTGTTTGATTGACTACTATTCATTGTGGTTAAAGGTTCTGGGAACATTGTTAAGTGGGCCAGTCTGTTACACATAGAGATCGGTGCTCATGAAAGCAGAAACCGTGGTGCCCAGCTTGTCCCCCTGAGCTGATGGTCCTACAACCGCGAGGACGGCAGCCCTGTAGCTAGTCAAGAGTACCAGGTTCACCTAAGGGATGCTTTTGTTAATGTTTGTCAGCTCCGTCTCATCAGTTAATTACCACAGCCCTCCACTCCCAACCGCGAAAAATCTGCACGAAACGTTCACCGAAAATATTCTTAAAGATATCGCAGAACGGTTACGTTTGCTGACAGAGAATTCAATGTAGAAAGCCGGCACCAAATTAGTCAGAATTGTATGAAGTGTTCCAAAGTCTCCCACCAATTTGAAAAGTAGTCTCGAGAAGAACGCGTTCAAAGTTTTGAGTTATATTTCGTGTAGTTACGTTAAACATACATGTGGTCAGCGATCCGTGGACCATCCACCAATTCTTCCAGATCCGAAAGGAGGCCTTCCTCCATCTTCTTCGTGGCCATGGTGGTCCTGCGGGTACCTTTGGCAGCTTCTGTTTTCAGTTGCACTTCTCCCTCCATACGCTTTTCGTCCGCTTTCATGCAGGCTAGTCCGATCTAACGTTTGGGCACTTTCATAGTAACCATAATGCCTACAAGGTCGTCGTTGAAATTACACGCTGCCACATTGGTCGCAATGTGGACCATTTTTTTCCGGCTGTGAATGGTTTTCGGAGACGTTTTTTTCCTAAATCGCCCTGTAACTCGTTAACGAAGTTTCTAGCGAAGTAAGGATGAACACAACAATACAGCAGACACCCTAGACAACATTTTAAGCAAAAATCATTTTTTCGAACTTTTCGAAGAGGACTACACTGTAAAGGGGAAGAAATTGTCAGAAGTGTAAGTAGCGTCAACTATACGCTGAGAAAGTATGAACGGACGATTCTCAAAAACGTACCCAAGGATCTGAGCTGGAGGAGTGCAGCTTATTAATTTCGTGGAAAGGGGAGACTTGAAATAAACGAAGCACAATTTCTTAAAAAATAAATCTCAAAACTAAGTTCATTGAAAAATCACCAGACTTACAAATGCTACCGCTTTATAATAGATACCTACTACTGGGCGAGAGTAATTTGTGAGATATTTGTACACATAGACTGGAGAAAACTGACCTGGAGAACAGTTTCAGGGTACCAGGAAAGCCAGCAGAGGAAAGGAAATACAGTATTAAACTGACTAAACAGGTGTTGAAAGTGGCCACCACTTCTCTTGGCGCTTTTGGGCCCTGTTGAGCTAATTGTTGAAGGTGGATCGCAGTTGGCCTGCTGAAATAGCTTCAGTCTCATCCGAAATGTTCTGCTGCAGGTCTTGAAAGTTGAGCGTTATTATGATACACCTTATACTTGAGAGCTCCCCGTACAGTGTAATCGCACACTGACAGATTAGCTGACCTGAGTATTGGAACAATGCTGATTCTGCGCTAAAGTACCGTCATCCAAGATGGCGTCCATGACGTCATACAAGATGGCGGTCGTGACGTCATTCAAGATTTCAGGTTTTCCCGGGAAGTTTGAATTTTGGCGGGAAAGTGCCGCGCGCCCCCCTCAGCCAGAAAATTCCAACAGGATAATGCATCACACCAAGACAAATGGCGAGAAAAAGGGGCTTGTCGTTATTACTTAACCAATTTCAAACTTGTGTGTTTGCCACGGGCTCTAGAACCCAACTGTCTTGAGATCGTCGCCACCAGAGAGCGCTACCGTGACGTAATCCAAGATAGCGACCGTGACGTGCCGTTAGGAGAGCGCCCTCTGGTGACACCCATATGAACTAAGCCAGTTGGAGGCCAGACTCAGTGGCGAACACACCTCCTGAAATTCGTTAACTAATAAAGGCAAGTCTGTTTTTCCCACCATTATTGTAGGTGTGCCGCATTATCATGTTGGAATTTGAACTTCACGCAATTTTTATTGGGGAGGGGTTAGGTCAGTGGATGTAGGCCAGGTGTACAATCTTACACTGCGTGGTTGATACACTGGGTGCAGACATCTTGATTTGCGTCACAGTCGCCATCTTGGATGATGTCATGGTGGCGACGATATCAACTAAGCCAGTTGGGCTCTAGAGCTCGTGGCGAACACATATGCTTGAAATCGTTTAAATAATAAAGACACGTCCCTTTTTCTCGCCATTTTTCTTGGTGTGACGTATTATCCTGTTGGAATTTGAACTTCGCGCCATTTTTCTGGGCGAAGGGGGCGTGGCACTTTTCCGCCAATATTCAAACTTCCCACCAAAATCCGCCGTCTTGAATGACGTCATCGCCACCATATATGTATGACGTCGTCGCCGCCCTCTTGGATGACATCATCGCCACCACCTTGCATAACGGTATTTTGGGGCAGAACAGTTTTGTTCCAATACTGACCAGGAGGCCAGCTAGGACTGCAACGAAACAGACGTCTGCTGTCTGCTAACAACTCTTTCGGGTGTGAAGATCGTGTAAATGTGCTTAAGGTTCAGCCGGCTGTATGTGCAGTTGCTCCATCCTGTTGCTTTTCCTTCTCCATTATTGCTGCCACTAAACTTCAGTCGCATCCACTTTTATTTGGGCCACCCTGTATTTCGAGAAACGTTCAGTAAGTAATGCAACATTTTTCTCTGCCAATTTCGGCTAAAAAATGCGGAATATGTTGTGGAACATAGTAGAATATTCCGGCTTTAGCACCTGTAGTTTTATGAAGTTCTGATGGGTGCCAGCGCTATAAGTAGCTACAAACCAGAGCATCAATGGTGTCTATGGGCTCTTGTTGAATACCTACGGAGACGTGGCAGTGAACAAAAGGACAGTGAGTCATTGGGCAAGGCTTCTGCCGTCATGATAAAAAGGACGCTGCACAACTGGTCATGTCTGTTGGTAGTGCGGTCCCCAAAGGTGTGTGCCCGTTAGGGTCCTCTTCGTCTAACAGAACATCATAAAGAGCACGAAGGACCATCTGTGTGTAGTTGCTTGTGCAATACGAAGCTTATCGTGATAATTAGTTGTCGAACATGGGCTCGTCATTTCGAACCGGAAACAAAATGCCAATCCATGAAGGTGTGACACACCACTTTCACTAAAAAAAAAAAAAAAAAATTCCAAATCTCACCCTCAGCCAGGAAAGTCATTTTGTTGGTCTTCTGGGGCTCTGAAGAGGTTATTCTGTTTGATGTCCTCCCTCATGGTGCAACTACCATCTCTGGCATGTTCTACTATACTCAGGAAAATGAAGAACGAATTCAGGGTTTGTCGCCTTAAAAATGCAAGCGAACTTCTCCATGACAACGCAGGGCTTCAAGCAAGTCTACGCACTTGAGAGGAACTCAGAAAACTTCATTGGACTGTTCTTCCTCACCTGCCCTACAGACTGTATTTCGCACCTTCAGACTTCCATCTGTTTGGCACATGAAGAATACACTCCATGGGAAGCAGTGCATGAATACTGGGGAGGTTATTGATGCAGCAGGACGTTGGCTGCTACGTGGACCGTTAGAGTTGTACTGTAAGAGCATACAGGCTCTCCCATTAAGTTGGCGTAAGGCCATCGCACTGAATTGATATTATGTAAAAAAAATAGGGTTTCATAGCCAAAAAAGTGAATAATATCGTGTATTGGAATCCTGAATAAAAGCTATCGGCTTTCAGAAGAAAAATTGTTACATTCCTTACTGAATGCTTCTCGCATTATAATGTCAGGCAGGTCATGTTAAAGTACATGTGAATAGTTTTTATATTCACATTTTAACAGTTTTTGACACTGGTCGGTAAAACGAAAGTTAGCACGAACTGAACTTAAAATGCTACTGCAAGCCTTTAAATTCCCAGCAAGAGCTATCAGGCATTTTCAGTTGCAAGGCAATACAGGCGAACGACGAAATAGTTTCTCAAGATATGGCTGTGGGCGTACCCGCTAGTGTCCGGTATCCATTACATGCTCTGACTTTCATGAAACTAGTACTAAATTCACACATCCGTCTGTGTGACCTGGCAGACTGGGACTTCGGTTTGATAAGATAACATTTTATATAGAGTTTAGGGCGGGGGAGATGCCCTCCCGTGTGCTCTGATGGTTATGCCCATGACAGCTATTGTTCACAATAGATTTTTGCGTTCTGAGTTTGTACGCGGAAGTTGCAGTTGAGTAATGGAAGGTGGAGTCGTTAGGCGATTATTAGGAAAAACACCTTGCCGCTGACCCTACACCCTGTTATATGTAATGGTGTGTGAAAATTTGTGCCATATAGGGATTCTGTATATATAAGTCGCAATCTTCCATTATGTCCGTTCCTCTGATGATCCCGTCCCGGCATAGAGAACAACATATGTTTGTACCCAAGTAATAGTAGGAAAAATCAGTGATGGTAAAAGTTAGGGGCAGACCTGAAAACGTACACAGATAGCCTAATGATTAATGTGACTGCTCACGAAAAGCAGGCATTCAGAGTTTGAATCCCAGTGCACAAATTATTTCACTGATATCACTTATTTCCTTCATTTCATGCTAACGATTTGATATCATTGAAGTCGTTTCAGTGACATAAATATGACTTCAAGATGAAATTGGAAGAAAATGCTCTATTTCAGTTTCCTATAGAATCGCTAATCAGCTACTGCGGTATCTGGGAAACAACCACATGAATCTGCCTGTTGGGAAGACAGATGCTAGACTGAATTTTATCATTCAATTAATTATTGAGTAAAATTTGTCTGTGTTTTGAAGTTCGCTGTAAATCAAGATAAAGTTCAAAACGATAGGTTCATGGTAAACAGTTATCGCCAGTATGGCAAATGACTGACACTAGTTTCATTCATAGGTCTAGAACATTTGCAAAGCTTACTAAATGAAGGACAGGGTGAAGATTCCTAGAAGAACTGCTTATTCAGCAGAAGACAGTCACGTAAATACTCAATGAACTCAAATGGAAATGTGACAAATAAGGCATTGTATTTTTTTTGTACCACTTCCATCAACATTAGGTTTCGCTTAAGAACCAAGTACGTAAAATTAGAGAAATTCAAGGTTAGGCGGAGGAGTACCCATGACAGAGAGATGTTAAAGTTTAACCTTTCTTTATCGATGTCACATTGCTGTCGGAAATTGCAGCTACATTTGCTACATTTTACTGGATACATTATGGTGTTAGGCATTGACGGGAGATTTAAAAATCAAAGATGGCACTGGTGTGAAGTTTAAACAATTGCAAGATGGCGATGGAGGGAAAATTAAAAACCTGCAAATTGCCGTTGGTGGGTCATTTAAAAACTGCCAGATGGCGTTGAAAGGAAATTCAAAAATATGCTGAAAGCATTGACAGGAAATTAAATTGAAACAGCCTGGAGGGAAGAACATTTTTGCACATTCTATAAAACGAAACACCCAGTTTTTCTACCTCGAAAATGCAACAGCGCAAGCAGTATGTACAGCCTGCCGTGTTCAAAAGTATTCATTTGTACTACAGTATTTCCATAAACTTTCATAAACCTTTTTACCCTAACTGCAAATTGCTGTCCTTCATCATACCCCACCACATACACAAATGACATGCAAAGAAACTATTTCTCTAACTGCATTTCGAGTGTCAAAAAAATATATACACGCTCATAAAACTCAGCGTCATCAGCTTTATACACCATTAAAAAATGTTTGTCAAACACTTTACTACTTCATCAGCAAATTCCATCTCTGTCCATTTTATAACGCACTAATGTTTGTCAATTTTAACATCTCTCTCTGTAATGGTAATATGAATGAGCCATCAACATTATATTGCAAGCGGAATGAAACAAAAAAATACTCTAGATATCAATTTTATTATATTTATTTATCCACTTTCAATAATGAATCATATTTAAAGTTTTCTATTTATATTTTCACACATACATTAAAACCACAGCTAACTTTGTCTTGCTGCACAAATCATTTGACATCTTATGCTGTCACAAAGCGGAAACGTACAAATTAATACACATTTTATTCATCTTCATCACGTTTTACAATAATTTCTACTGCAAACAGTACGTTGCTACATGAACACACATATATCTGCTAAGCTATCCCCTTCCACGATGACCAGTTTTTAATGTTGACGCTAGAATTCTCTGTTCTTGGAAAGCGAATACAATTTCTCACTGTCTGCTCCCAAAATACAAAGCGTGCTGTTGAGTATGCGAAATCCTATGCACTGATTATGTGCACTGTTTCCAAATCTTTTTAATTTTTGAAATGCAACTTTTGTGGATATCTTTCAACTGACAGATTATTCTTACATGCAACTTCCCAATTTTCAGTTGAGTCATTCACTTTATTATATTTGACAACCGTCATAACCTTCTAGCAATAATCGATTCTTCTCAAAGTTCCTACACACTATACAGTATTTCATTATCACGTCGGTTATCGCCTACTGCTTTCAAACCTAGCGAGAAAAATAATCACTCTACCAATTCGTTCAGGCATTTCGATGAATAAAATATTGTATGTTGGCTATTTGTTGAACAGCATCTGCTAGTTGTGAATGTCATCATCGTCATAATAACCATCCTTCTTCTTCTTTATCTTCCTCATCATAATCATCTCCTTCTTCTACTTCTACATATTCCTATCCATAATCGTCCTATTCTTCTTTTTCTTATTTTACTCCAGTATATCCACCCTCTTTCAAAAATTCATTATTTTTCTTTGCTGTTATCGTCTTTCACTTCCTTGTCTTCGTCTGTCTTCTCCTCTAAGAATTGCTGCCACAGTCTCAGCAACAGCTGAGAAATGGAGGAGACAGAAAGTAGAAGTTTATACTTCATGAATCACATCTTCTACCCAACAAAACCTGTAAGGTTGTTTGTATCCAGCAGGCATAGCTGCATTAGCGTCAGAATTTGAGAAAATTATAACATCATATTGATATTTACATTAAGTGACAGTAAAAAACTACATATATTATATTTACCATTCTTTTGATAGAACTCAATGTGTTTATTGTGGATGAGAGCAATAAATCCAAATATTAGTTCCTATCGATACATATTTACTCAATTACTTCTTAGCTAATTAAACTTTAGAATTATATGTATGTATGAAATTTATTGCCAGTAGAATCAGTTTTAATTTTTGGACAGAATCACTGTAGCCTCATGACAGTTATTTCATATTTATTAGCAGCTTTTCTCTTTTTATATTTTTGGCTGTGCTGTTAGTTATGGTGCTTCTGGATTCAAGCACATAAATCACTTAGAAATAATTCTTTAACAGCCAAGAACCTAGCATAAAGAAAATTGAATTTTATGGGAGATATGTAGATGACACACTATTGTTAGTGAAAGTGGATACCAAACACATCAGACATTCTAAATTACTTCAAGAATCTACATGAGAAAATCAAATTCACTGTGGAACATGAGCAAAATAAAACCATCAATTTTCTGGACCTAAACATTACAAGAGACAACAACACATTCACCTCCAAAATTCATAGGAAAAGCACAATGACTAACACCACAATCCCTGCAGCCTCATGTCATCAAAATACCCATAAACAGGTAGCATACAGGTCAATGCTACATAGGGCAACTAAAATACCATTGAACCAAGAAAACATGCAATAAGAAACAAACACAGTGCAAAAGACTGCATTTGCCAATGGTTACAATGCTTCCACTGCTTCCATGGTTGAAACAATCCTAAAAAAAGTCAAGAAAGCCCAAGCACAAATTGCACTACAGAAGAAAAAGAGAAAAACAATTATATATCTAGTATCTCATACATTAGCAATGTACCTCAAAAGATTGAAAATATTTTCAAAAATCACGAAGTAAAAATTGGGTTTTCTACATCTAATAAACTACAACAGAAACTGGTACATAATATAAAGTGTAAGCATGATCCATACTCAGACTCTAGAGTATACAAGGTAACATGCCATGAATGCTCCATGTTCTACCTAGGACAAACAGGCCGAAATTTCAACACCAGGTACACAGAGCACATAAAAGCCTACGCACACAACAGACACACTATATCAGCCATAGCAACACTTATGCATACTACAAGAAATCCATTTGGAAAAATAGAGCAAAATGTCGAAGTACTTCACCGACTAAATAAAGGACATAAAATGGATTTGCTAGAAGAACTGGAGACGTATTCACATTACAGAAAATATGAAGATAAAATATTAAACGAAAAACTTGAAAGTGAATCAATGAATTTCTTCAGATGTTTAGACAGTAACATAAATAAAAATAGTAACACAGAAATAAGCATTATTGTAAAACAGAAATACGTAAATTATGATCCAAACTGTTAAGGTAAATAATCTTTGTCAAAAAGTATATCATTCTCTGTGGAAGATCTATGTCATCGCTTTGACTGCTTGTAGGGATATCTGTGCAACTGTTTTGTTTATGTACAATGTTTTCAATTTAAAAGTGTACAACAATTTGTGTGTGATGGTTAGTGTGTGTGAGACTCTGTACAAATGGACCATAAGGACACTATAAGTACAAATTTCTAAATTTCCCCGCTAACTTCACAAAAAGATCGACAACCAACTAAAAATCGTGTGTTTTCCTATATATTGCAGTAAAGTCAACGAAATGAAGCAGACTCTCGCACATAGTCAACATCACATAGAAATGGTATTACAAACGCAAAAAAACGCACTTGAAAATGGGAATCATTTGCCGAAATTCGTCGTGCGAAAAAATAAAGAAAATCGTGAATGGTAGTATGTAAGTTATTTATAAACAAACCTATTGTTTTCACAGTCGCAGGCTCTCAGAACCATTTATAATGGATCAAATCAGATCCAATCATCACCGTCAATTGAAGTCACTTTTTCACCTCCCCAAGTGCTGCTTTGCACTGACATAACTGAATTGTCCTGGCCAATCATTCTGCTGTTACTGCTTCTCTCTTGACAACATAGCACTTCCCACTTATTTTATGCTGGTCGGTTCACTTCTCATAACATCTACTGGTCACTTTCGCATTACACAGGGGTATTTAGATACTGTTGATCAGACAGCATTAGTCACAGCAAAATTGAAAGAAATTATCCTTCATATTACAGCAAAACTGTAACAAATTCTTCATGTTACAACAAAACTATAACGGACTACAGCAAAACTGTACCTAACAAATGGTTCTATGTTACAGACGAACTATAAAAAATTGCCCTCCACGGTGGTATCGTCTTTTCTTTACTTGCAGGCACAACCATAAGATTAACTGATGAAGCTTGGGTATGCCATGTTGCTATCATAATCAAATTGGTTCTAGTGGCTCTGTGCACTATGGGACTTAACATCTGAGATCATCAGTCCCCTAGACATAGAACTACTTAAACCTAACTAACCTAAGGACATCAGACGCATCCATGCCCGAAGCAGGATTCGAAACTGCGACCGTAGCAGCAGCGCAGTTCCGGACTGAAGCACCTAGAACCGCTTGGCCAGAACGGCGGGCTATCATAATCAGTGGCGGCAGTTTGCGTACTACAGTGTTGTCCGTTGATAACAATGATTTGTAAATGGTGATTAAAGCTTATATATAAATAGCAAATTTGCTGCATGCCATAGTTTGTTTCGTTTTCAGGGCATTTTCACTATGACTTACTAGGAAGTAAGTGGCAACGTCACTACATCAAAATTGTCATTGAGACTCAGCGGTACGATCAAGCGTAGTACAACACCCCAAAAATAGTAGTGATTCTCTTTTATTATGCTATAACGTAAGAAACAGCGGCATCTGAGTTGTGATACTTGTCATAAACAGTCGTAATGCACGTATGTTTCCTTAACAAGAAATACACTGCTGCTTCATCTAATAGAGAATTATATTCCAGAGTGAAATAATTGTACGTGGTGCTATGAAGAAAAATACTTTTTTGCACCTACCCGTGAAAGGCTGCTGCGTAAGGCTCTTGCCCAGCAGTGGCTCTCAAGAGAGAGCTGATAGATGCGCATCTCAGGTTAAGTGCAGTGATACACTGTGAGGTCTACTTGCAGCAGACGACCGCCGCAGCACCACGGACAGCCTTACAAGCGCTAACACTGCCTGCTGTTTTCAAGAGCATCCCAAATGACCTGAACTTTTCATCATGTTCAAAAGTATTCAAACAATTTCAATTCAATGCAAATTGGTTTAGTGTTTAAACGTACAAAATCAGTTTGTTGGATATGTTAATAATGATCCATTTTATTATAATCAATAAACATACTGCTTATGTCAGGGATGTAGGTTACTTATATAGCTGATAGTTGACAAAATAACGCTGGATGTTTGTATAAACTATTTTGAAATTTATTAGAAATTTCTTTAAGCAGCAGCTCACTGTTCTCGCCAATGCATTTGACTTGGATTGAAGTAATGTGACACCCATGCTGGTTACTTTCGAAAAGCAGGCAGGCATCGGCAAGTCTGAAGTTGCTGACAAACAATTTTTGCTTGTTGGAATAAGCAGTAGCCTGTTGTGGCTTGTCTGGGAAAACTATGCATACATTTTGGCGAGATGCCAGTATGTGACATATTGGAAGATTGCAAAATTGTTGACTCACTGAGTAATCAAAAGGGCAGTTAACAATGTGAGACTGGTACTATCAGAGATAAGTCGTTTGATGGTGCTATCCTCTGTGAAAGCGTCATTGATTTACTCTGCACATCAGAATACTATAACATCTCCATTTTTCGATCTGTTGGCGAGGATGAGGGCTGCTACAGACAGTTCAGTAGCCTAAATTATGAGGAAATAATGGTTGAGCACTCTATACAGCATGTTAAAACCAATTATATTCTAGAATAAGTTTGTGCGGATTCACACTTAAAAATCAAATATATCCTACTGTAATAGTTATGATGGGTTTGATTAACATAATGCAAAACTGTTATATTATCATAATTCAATGTCTATTGCTAATTATCATCATTAGTTAACTCTTTAGCATACATCTGTTTCTCACTCTTTACTCTGTACACTACAGCCCAGATTCAGCCTCGAGAGCATACATTTTAGTCCATAGGCTGTCAAATTCAGTAATAAGTTCACCATTCAACTCATCATTCAATAATCCAATCTTCTTATAGGTGTAATGTTAAATCTCTTATTTACAGGGAAATCTAAAGTATCAAGCCACTTGATATCTCTATAGCACAGTTTTACAAGCTTTGCTGGAAACTTATTTGGTGTATGTTGTAGTAGTCTTCTGTCCGGAGACTGGTCTGATGTAGCTCTCCATGCTACTCTATCCTGTGCAAGATTCTACATTTCCAAGTAACTACTGCATACTAAATACTTCTGAATCTGCTTAGTGTATTCATCTCTTGATCCTCAACAGAGATTTTTACCCTCCACGCTACCCTCCAATACTAAACTGGTGATCCCTTGACACCTCAGAACATGTCCTACCAACCGATCCCTTCTTCTAGACAAGTTGTGCCACAAATTCCTCTTCTCCCAATTCTGTTCAGTATCTCATTAGTTACGTAATCCACCCACCTAATCTCCAGCATTCTGTATCAACAAATTTCGAAAGCTTCTATTCTCTCATTGTCTAAACTATTTAGCGTCCACGTTTCACATCTACACATGGCTATACTCTTTACAAATACTTTGAGAAAAGACTTCCTGACACTGTAATCTATACTCGATGTTAACAATTTTCTGTTCTTCAGAAACGCTTCTCTTGCCATTGCCAGTCTACATTTTATATCCTCCCTACTTCGTCCATCATTAGTTATTTTGCTTCCTAAGTAGCAGAATTCGTCTATTACTTTAAGTGTTTCATTTCCTAATTTAACTCCCTCAGCATCACCTGATTTAATTAGACTACATTCCATTATCCTCGTTTTGCTTTTGTTGATGTTCATCTTATGGCCTCCTTTCAAGACACTGTCCATTCCGTTCAACTGCTCTTCCAGGTCCTTTGCTGTCTCTGACAAAATTACTATGTCATCAGCAAAGTTTTTATTTCTTGTCGATGGATTTTAATTCCTAATCAAAATTTTTCTTTTGTTTCCTTTACTGCTTGCTCAATGTATAGACTGAATAACATCGGGAATAAGTTACAACCCTGTATCACTCCGTTCCCAACCTCTGCTTCCCTCTCATGCCCCTCGGGTCTTAAAACAGATGTATATGCACTGACGTTATTCATTCCAACTGTCATATAGTTTCTGCAGCTGAACAGTGCAAGCTATGTTTATCAGTACAAACGATGAACGTTTGATGCTTGGAGATAAAGTGAATTCTTTAGCTTGGGGTCACTACCACCTGAAAAATGGTGTCCTGTTTTATTGTGTATGTATTAAAATGTAATTTCTACTGCAGGGAAAAGTTAACCCTGAATATTGAGTCTGTGAAAGAGTAAAAGCATTATATGTCATTTGTAACTTATCTACTGTGTGAAAAATTTCATTTTAAAATTTCTTCATTGTAATAGGAGAGTTGACCTTAATCTGACACATGTTGATTATTCTGAAAAACTTGAGCGAGCCTGTGTGAAATACGTCTGAATGTATTTGTGTGAGAAAGTCTATACTTACAAACATATCAAAGGAAATTTAGAAGGCGGAAAACCTCCTTTTTACCGTATCTTTTGTAACTTGTTCTATTTCTAAGTGTCAAATATCGTCGAAAACTATTTTCCTCGGTGAACAGAGCTGACTTATACTGTTGAAATAATTTTCACTGAAAGTACTTGTATTTACGTTCTTATTTACACGCAGTACAGGCTATTTCTTTGTCCAGGTATTGAAAAGCCTAAATATCTTTTTGCTTTCAGATATTTCGTCACCATTGTGGTGGAACACTAGTAGATATAATACCATGCTATCGAGCAACCTTCGTTATGTGGTGCGTACACAAAGCAAACAACAAAATAAATATTAGATTTAGTACTTTCATCGCTAGGTAGCATGTGGGTAACGAGTTTCCTGCAGTGGACTCGATTAGCTGCCAAGTTTTTATCTACCTCCCAGCTCATGTCCACCCACTGAAGATCCTCTGGAAAAGTTCACTCCCAGGTGTTCTGAGATATTCCTCTACTTCTGTACCCATCCATTGGTTTCCACATCAGTGCTGATTTGGGGAGTCTTCCTTCAGCAACGATTTTATTATATAGACTGCATCTACATCAACATGGATACTCTCCAAATCACACTTAAGTGGCTGGCAGAGGGTTCATCGAACCACCTACAAAATAATTCTCTATTGTTCCGCTCTCAAACAGCGCGCGGAAAGAACGACCACTTACATCTTTCCGTGCGATCTCTGATTTCCCTTATTTTATTATAATGATCGTTTCTCCCTATGTACGTCGGTGTCAACAAAATATTTTCACTTTCGAAGGAGAAAGTTGGAGATTGAAATTTCGTAAGAATTATTTCGCCTGAACGAAAATTTACCTTTGTTTTAATTATGTCCATCCCAAATCCTGTATCATGTCCCTGACACTTTCTCTCCTACTTTTCAATTTAAAAAAAAATATGCTGCCCTCCTTTGAACTTTCTCGAGGTATTCCATTAATCCTATCTGCTAAGAATCCAACACCGCGCAGCAGTACTCCGACAGAGGACGGAGAAGTGTAATTAGTGAAGGCAGTATCTTAAGTAGATCTGTTGCATTTCCAATTGTTCTGCCAACAAAACGCAGTGTTTGGTTCATCATCCCCACAATATTTTCTGTGTTTTCTTTCCAACTTAAATTGTTCATAATTGTAATTCCTATGTATTTAGTTGAAGTTACGGCCTTCAGGTTCGACTGATTCATCGTGTGAACGAAGTTTAACGGATTCTTTTTAGCACTTATGTGGATGACCTTACACTTTTCATTATTTACGGTCAACTGACAATTTTCGTACCGTTCAGATATCTTGGCTAAATCGTTTTGATCTTCTGATGACTGTATTACACGACAAACGATAGCATTATTTGCAAACAACCAAAGACAGCTGCTCAGATTGCCTCCTAAATCGTTTACATACATAAGAGCAGAGGACCCCTAACACTATCTTGGGGAACGACAGAAATCTCTTCCGTTTTAGTTGATGACGTGCCGTTAATTGCTATGAACTGTGACCTCTCTAACAAGAAATCACGAATCCTGTCGCATAACTGTGACGATATTCTATAAGCACGCAATTTGATTACTAGCCGCCTATGAGGTACAATTTCAGAAGTCTTCTGGAAATTATAAATGCAGAACCAATATGGAATCCCTTGTCGGTAGTACGCAGCACTTCGTGTGAGAAAAGAGCTAGCTGTGTTTCACAAGAACGATGTTTTCTAAATCCACGTTGACTGTGTGTCAGTATGTCTTCGAGGTAATTCATAATGTTCGAATACAGGGTATCTACCAAAGAACTGCTGCATATATATATCAATGACAAGGGCCTGTAATTTGCTGGATTAATCCTATTGCCTTTCTTGAATTTTGGTGTGACCTGTGCAACTTTCCAGTATTTGGGTACGGATCTTTTGTCGAGCGAGCGGCTGTATATGACTGTTAAGTGTGGAACTATTGTATCAGCATACTCTGAAAGGGAGCTAGTTGGTATACAGCTTGGACTGGAAGACTTGGTTTTATTAAGGGATTTAAGCTGCTTCACTACTCCGAGGACATGTACTTCTAAATCACTCATTCTGGCAGCTGTTCTTGATTCGAATTCTGGAATATTTACTTCGTCTTCTGTGGTGAAGGACTTTCGGAATGCCTTGACAGAGTAGTCCAAGACTTTTGTTTTGAATTACGCGGCAAGTTTGTCAGTGTTTCACAGTATCGTACGGCATTGAGGGTTTCAGCTTGGGAAGGAAATCAACAAGGGGAGATCGTAGCTTAAGTGCCTTCACTTCATCGTCTGTTGGTTTGACATGACAAACCCAAGTTTCATCAGCAGCCACAATTCTGTTTAAGAATTTATCTCCCTCATCACTGTATCGGGCAAGAAATGTCAAAACACTGCCAAGTTGCTTCCTTTTGTGGAAATCTGTGAACATTTTCGGAGCCCAGTGGGATTTGTGAGAGTCTCACGCAGAACCGTTTTTGCAGTTTGTAGAGACTCATCAAAAAGCATTATTATTGTGAAGCGTATGTTTTCACGAATTTTCTCATTTATTTTCCCAGCCAAACCATCATTGACAACAGAGAGCCACCTATTCGATTCTTCTTCACAAACATTGCTTTCGTCCGTTATTGATTGTATCAGTCATTACATTTCACCATAAATCTCTACAAGTTGACGATGAATTTCAGCTGGCTTAATATTCTTTGAGTTAAAAAACCGTATCACAGTAGGCACTTCAGAGTCGGTGCTCAGAGATTGCCTAAAACATTTTGAACGATCACTAAACACAACCCAATCCGGCTCGAGGCCGTGGGGCGTACGTCACGGCATCTGACACTGCATATTTTAGCCGAGTTTAATAATTCTTGACTGCGCGCTTAAATGCATGCTATTATATAAAGATTTCCAGTGGGGCCTGCACGGAGCGTTCGCAGTGTGGTAGGCAAGCCGGCTAGTGTGACTTTAGAAGGTCGTTGCGAGGTCTGTATTTCTCGTGAACCACGATCCGGTTCTAATGGCGTAGTGGAAAGACAATGAAGCAAAGAGAATAGCGCGAATGTGCGGGACTGTGATGGACACGCCTGTTATTTGATAGAAGTTTATCGCTGTGGGTAGAGAAATGATGCTGGATCGTGTTAGGGCAAGTCCATCAATAAGCTCCTGTCAACTTGCCTATGAAGTGCACATTTCGAAAAGTACAGTGTCGAGAATGCTGGCTGAGCAACAGTTATATCTCTTATCAGAAAACGACGTGTTCAGGTAATAGCGCTAAAAGGCACTGAATTCAGAATTCAGTTCTGTCAAAGGATTGTTATTGTTCACCGATGAGATCTCTTTCACTTGTGATAGTCCTTTCAATCGCCGCTCCTGCCATGTCTGGAACGATGAAAATTAATATGACACTCCTGCCTCGAATCACCAACAAGATCCTCTAGCAACTTATATGATGGATTAGTATAACTATTATTTGACTTTTTTTTTCAGTACCGTCGGTGCACAATGCACGTACTTAATTCGAGGCGTGCTCCCACATTAGCTACAATTTATACCTTTTGTTGCCCGCGAGGGGATATGTTTACAACACGATGGTGCACTATTCCGCTTCGACATTAATGTCGGTGAAGATCTGAACAACAGGGTTGTTCCTGCCCTACGGCCAGCATGCACACAAAGACTCAATTCTGTCGATTTTTTGCTGTGGGGTTACAGGAAGTCTTTAGTGCATACATATATGCATTAATACTTGTACCATAGATCATGAATACCACATTTTGTAATGATGTGGAACGTGTCACTTTGACATAATTTTTCTTTAAACAAAATTATTAATTTTTTACAGTTACTACTTCATATCTAAAAATCCATCTATCGAGTAGGAGTTTCCATTTAGAAATTCTTTTAATTTATTAAAAACAAATTAAAAGCACCGGTCAGACTTTTAAGGTTATTTGGCAAATGGTCGAAGATTTATGCGGTAGCATAATTCACCCTTTTCTATGCCGAAGTTAGAATCTACCCAGAATAGTGAAGATCATCCTTTCTTCTAGTGTTGTAGCTATGAACTTCGCTGTTATTTCTGAATTGGGATGGGTTATTAATAACAAATTTTTAAGTGAATATATGTATTGTGAAGGTACTGTGAATATCCCGAGTTCCTCAAATTAATGTCTGCAAGGTGATCTACTGTGGGGTCCAGCTATTATTCTGACTACACGCTTTTGTGCAATGAATAAGTTTTCTCTTAATGATGAAATACCGCAAAATCTGATGCCATATGAAACCAGTGAATGAAAATAGGTATAGTAGGCTAATTTACTGATACGTTTAGCGCCAAAATTTGCAATAACTGTAATAGCATAAGTAGCTGAACCTAACCATTTCAGCAGATCATCGATATGTTTCTTCCAATTCAATTTCTCATCAATGCACACACCCAGAAATTTTGAATATTCGTTCTTATCGACAGACTGCTTTTCAGAGCCTACATTGGTTAATGTTCTTGTACCATTTACTGTACAGAATTGTACATTTCAAAATTTAGTGAGTCTGTTTGCAGAGAACCATTCAATAATTTTCTGAAAGACATTATTTTCAATTTTCTCAGCTGATTCTTGTTTGTTGGGTGTGATTATTATACTTGTATCATCAGCAAATAGAACTAGCTTTGCATCTTCATGTATATAGAGTGGCAGATCATTAATATACATTACGAACAATAAGGGACCCAAGACGGAATCCTGTGGGACACCATTCCTGATACTTCCCCAGTAAGAGGAACCTATTGATTTTTGAAGACTATCTGTACTTCTGATTTCAACTTTCTTCATTTTTCAGTTAAATATGAATTAAACCATTTGTGTTCTTCCCATTCATACCACAATACTTAAGCTTATCTAGAATAATTTCATGATACACACGGTCAAAAGCCTTTGAGAGATCACAAAAAATCCCAATGAGTGATGTTCGGTTATTCAACGCATTTAATATTTGATCAGTGAAGCATATATAGTATTTTCTGATGAAAAACCTTTCTGAAAACCAAATTGACATTTTGTTTGTCCTTCATTTTTCAAATATGTGATGCTACTCTTGTATACATTACTTTTTCAAGAATTTTGAATAAAGCTGATAGAAGTGAGATTGGGCGGTAGTTGTCAGCATCAGACATATCCCCCTTTTTATGCAATGGTTTAACAATAGAGTATTTCAATATATCTGGAAAAATGACCTTCTTCAGTGAGATACTACATATGTGGCTGAGAACCCTACTTGTCTATTGGGAACAAGCTTTTTTTGCTCTGTTAGAAATCCCATCAAGTCCATGTGAGCTTTTACTTTTAAGTGAATTTATTATTTTTCCTAATTCCAGAAGGAGAGGTGGGTTGAATTTCAATTTTATTAAACTGCATAGCCATTGCCTCTTCCATATACTACCTTGTATTTCCTAATGAATAGCTGGATCCTATTTTCTCTACAACACTTAAAAAAGATGATTAATAATGTTTTCTACTTCTGACTTCTTGTTAACATACTTCTCATTGAGTTTGATAGAAATACAGTCTTCCTGTGCTCTCGATTGCCCTGTTTGTCTTTTAACATTATTCAAATTGTTTTAAATTTATCAGATGTGCTAATCTCAGACATAATGCACATACTTCTGGACCTTTTAATATCTTTTCTTAATACAATGCAGTAGCTTTTATGATGTTTCACTGTTTCTGGATCATTAATCTTCCTATCTATGAAATACATTTCCCTTTTCTGTTTACAAGATATTTTTATCCCATTAGTAAGCGATGTCTTTTTAGTTGATTTCTTACAATTATATTTCACTATTTTCTCATGGAAACTGTTTCCAAATATACTCACGAAGGTATCATGAAATACGTTAAATTTTAAATTAGCATCAGGTTCCACGTACACATCATCCCAGCTTTCCCTAAAATTTTCAGTTGTTAAATCATTAACTGAATGCAGTATTTTGGAGGACTGTGTTGCATTACTGTATGGAGCTACGTCATATACTGTAATTAGCTGTCCATCATGGTCAGCCAGACCATTCTTAACATGAAAAGTTATTATTTGATTAAATTGATCTTTGTCTACAAAACAGTATCTAACAGTGTGCTGCTTTCCTGTACCACTGGAGTAGGAAAATCAAAAACTGACGTCAGATTGAAAGAGCGAAGTAATACTTCAAGGTCAAGCTTTCTATCTCACTCTTTCAGAAAACCTACATTGGAATTCACACAGACGGCCGGTGAGGCCGAGCAGTTCGAGGCGCTTCATTCTGGAACCGCGCCACCGCCTCGGTCGCAGGTTCGAATCCTGCCTCGGGCATGGATGTGTGCGATGTCCTTAGGAGTTAGGTTTAGGTAGTTCTGAGTTCTAGGGGACTGATGACCTCAGATGTTAAGTCGCATAGTGCTCAGAGCCATTTGAACCATTTTTTTGAAACTTACACAAACAATAATTTGCTTTCGTCTGTCTGACAAATAGCGCAACAAAGAATCCACGTTTTTCAAAAATAGCTGAAAATTTCCCAGTGGGGACATATACACAGCTACAGTTATAGAAGTACCATTATTTAGTTTAAGCTCACAAGCACATGCTTCTGTAGTTTGCTATACACAAAAATTTTTAGTTTCCAAATTTTTCATACTATGACAAATGTTAAAATATATGTCAACTCCTCCTCTCTCTATAGTGTCTTTACTTACATGTGCTGAAAGCTTATATCCACCTACATTTACTATTTCCATACTTATGACAATATGATGTTCAGACAGGCATAGAACATCTATTCCACCCTCAGTTTCTAAATCGTCTAGACAATTTAGAAGCTCATCTACTTTTTTTTTTAATCCCCTAATATTTTGATGCAATATACTAACATTATTTTTCACTGTGCCTTTATGAGAATCTTGTGACATGCTAACATTATTTTTCACTCTACTGTTATGAGAATCTTGTGATGTTTTCACATCTCTAGTGCCTTCCTGTCTAAGCTTCTCATTAACCTTAATTTCAATCAATATAAACTATAGAGGAATTGGTTTGTAGTATCCTAACTATATACCCCGCCATACAGCAGAGAACAGGTACGTCTGAAAGAGTGACGCAAGATTTTATCAGCTGTTGTTTTGCGAGCATTAATAGTGTCAGCTGTTACTTTGAATTGTTGCCATGAGCTTAGGTTGTTGCTACAAAACGTAAGTTGTTTATGGCAATGAAAAATCAGAGAAAGAATACTGTCACGACATAGTTTAAATCTGTTAATAACTTTCATTCCAGTGCGCTCTACAGTAATTTATAAAGAGAAAGCTCGCTCTCGTTCTTAGAAGGACTACGTCATTCGTGACGATCCTGTTCAGCGAAATCACTAGATTTCACCGCAGGCCTGACATCTAACGGATATTGCAAGCACCATCCTGTCGCTGGATACTGACCAGTAGTGTCGCCTTACTGACCGCTGGAATGTCGCCTTGGACACTGAACATCACACTTTCCAAGATCGCGGGAAAGCTGCCAGGATACAATAGCGCCGAAGAACATCATTTCCTCCTTGAATTTCTAGCAAACGGTTACTGCTAATCCTATCTGGCGCTCTCGGCACAACACTGCTCGTTATTAATGCTACAGTTTTGAGTTGAATCTGTATAACGCTGCCATTTGAAACAATTACGACGAAGACGAGTGTCTTCCTTGGGGCTCCAAAATAACACTGAAACACAACTGTTGTGTAGTTATCCAGCCTCTTGCAGACCCACAATATTACCTCGTTGAAATTCAGTTGATTACATAAAATGTGTTCGTCACGAAATCTCTTTAACTCAGCACGATATTCACACAACAGACCACTGTTTCATCGAGTCAAATACAGTTGTTATTATGTCAACCTTATCGTGTTCAATACTTGGGTCCTACTTCTTCCACAATTTAGTTGTGTGAATCATTGGCTTTTTCATCTTCAGTATATCAAGCTGATGTGTTTCTGTGACATTTCTTTGGGGTTTCTCGAGTACTCTCTTAGTAATACCTGAATACTGCAACTAAGTCAGTCATCGAAAAATTGTGTGCAAAATTGGAAAACTCATGTCGGCTAGAATCCTGAAAATATATAATCAGGTTAATCAATGTTCAAATGTGTGTGAAATCGTATGGGACTTAACTGCTAAGGCCATCAGTCCCTAAGCTTACACACTACTTAACCTAAATTACCCTAAGGAAAAACACATACACCCATGCCCGAGGGAGGACTCGAACCTCCGCCGGGACCAGCCGCACAGTCTAGGACTGCAGCGCCCAGACCGCTCGGCTAATCCCGCGTGGCAATCAGGTCAATAGCTCAGTTCATCAAAACCAGCTGTATTGTAGGAACAGGAATCTGAGTCGCCCCACCAAGGTTAACCAGTTCATAAACGTTGCAAGCTCCACTGTCGTCTTCTCGTGTGCGTGTCTAAGTCTCCACTGCACTGTTCTAAACATGGAGAAGGAAATGATCCACATGTATTCCCGAGCACAAATGTGATAGCTCGTAAATTCTATGTTATCTCCTCAACCATGGTGCGTCACGTAATCTCTCGGCGCTCAAAGTGACGATTTATTTTACCATTAACATAAAATTGTCTAACGTATATCTTAGATTTATGCTTTATCGTTCTAAGTCTGGTTTCAGCGCGATAATATGACGGAGCCTTCAGATCTGTTTTCCATCTCTGGAGCTGCTTAATTGAGTATAAATACTCCCCTCTTCCCTCGCTCCCGCCCTACTTCCATCCTTAATCCTCTATGTTTTTCCCGCACATTTTTCGAGAGTTTTTCGTTGAGCTCGTAGAAAAATGAAATATATTGCCTTAGGTGCAGTGTTTGTAAAGCGGCTACATAATCTGAGTCGCCCCACCAAGGTTAACCAGTTCATAAACGTTGCAAGCTCCACTGTCGTCTTCTCGTGTGCGTGTCTAAGTCTCCACTGCACTGTTCTAAACATGGAGAAGGAAATGATCCACATGACAAATGCCGAAGACTGGGATGAAACATAGCATAATTATCTATTCCGCAGAAACTGGTCTTCGTTGTTATTCGAAAATGAAAATGAAACAGAGACGCTTGAGAGTAGTTGATCTGATCCATAAGAAAACCAATAACGTTTCTTCAGTTGTGCCTATCTGTTATCACATACCGAGCAGCAATATTCCGCGTATTAAATGTCACTTTTTGTCAATATTGCAACTGCTAGTAAATGTTTGTGGAGATACATCACGATTCAGCGCTTCTGAACTGTTCCCGTTGTAGATTCGGGAAAGCATCTTGCGAGTAGTATTTCCTACTCATAAGAGATTGGCACAGGGAACGAAATGTTGCCCTCCCTTGTTTCATTGTCCCATATAATTAATTTATACTAAAAGCAGTTTGTAATAGATGCTGTTAATTTCCTGTCTTTCTCTATATTTTTTTATTTCTTCAGTTCCATAGAATACTAAGGAAGTTATTCCAGTACCAAGAAAGTTTTCTATTGTGTCTTAACACATGTCCTATTATCCTGTGCTGTGTTTCCCTCACATCCCATTCCTCGCAGAGTCTGCAGATAATCTCCTCACTTCTCCGCTTTATTATCAGCATCCTTCTGTAAAACCACATCTCATATGCAACGATTCTCTTCTTTTCCGATTTTAGGTATATGAAGCGAAAAGCAACTATTACTGTTGCAGCGAGTAACTAATGAACATAAGGGCAATTTCTAAGTTCTTGCACATTTGTAAGCGTCGGCCAATACTTATAATAACTGGTCATCGGTGTATGTAAACAGTCTTATGAGTCCCTGCCTCTACTTTACCAGTAGCTGGTCTTATCATGCAGAGCATATCTCCTGGTACAGTGTGCAACTGACAGTCCAAAGTTCATATCCCACTGAATGGAAGCAAAATTAAATTATCACCATCCGATCAGTGGCCGATCAGCACTATATGTAAATCCTTGGAGTACTTTGTTCGTGCATTGCCTTGAAACTTACAACATCCAAGATAAATATCTGGCTTCTGAAAACGCTATAGTTCACCAACCGCATCAGTCAAAAGTGACGACACCAAAAATTCCACTGTCATACGTGCAGCGGTCATTTTGCTCACGGAAAAATTCAAATGGCTTTGAGCACTATGGGACTTAACATCTGAGGTCATCAGTCTCCTAGAACTTAGAACTACTTAAACCTAACCAACCTAAGGACATCACACACATCCATGCCCGAGGCAGGATTCGAACCTGAGACCGTAGCGGTCGCGCTATTCAATACTGAAGCGCCTAGAACCGCTCGGCCACAACGGCCGGCGTACTCATGGACTCAGCAAGGCTTTTGATACTACCGATTTCGAATTACCACTTCTGACAATAAAACAGTAGAACTTCTCAAACAGTTTAATGCTGTGTTTCGGCATCTATACTGAAAACAGGTACCACAAACTCGCCTGTGGGTCTGCGAAGTCTTCAACGAAACATGTGCCCTTTCGATTCCTTTTGGGTTCTGTTAATGGTTCATTGCTTTTTCTCGCTGTATATCAATGTTGTTTCATTTTTACGTTCTTATAACTACCGTGTATATGCTTATTTTAATGCAAAAATATGAGTGGCTATCAGATCTTCTTGGCTCTTTAAAACTGTGGAACGTTACAACACTTCGTCCTATGGCTGTTACCCTCTTTTCCTCATTACATGTTTACGAAATATAGCCACTTCCTTAAAAGAGCATACTGGCTGCTTTGGAGCGTTGTAGACGGTGCAGAGCTGGTACCAGGTCACGTGACCCTACACCGCTGAGAAAGCCACTACAGTGAAGTACAGTGTTGGCGACAGTCGGCTGCATGGAATTGGTGCACTTTTGGATCGACGTGGAGACATGGCAGAAATGAGTTATCGTGTTTGGATGTGCCATGAGCACATCGTAATGAATTTTCCGGATTTGTTGGTCTATTAATGCAGTCATATAACATGGCGTAAAAACAGTGGCCGTAAAAATATTATGCTTGACAGCAACCGAGGACGGAAGTCACGCCTTGTCAATCAAAAGCTGATACGTAACCCGTCAGGAACTGTAGCTGTCAATGAATGCAGCTCCATCTCAACCAGTTTCCGAGCAAATAAAAACGGTTTTCAACAAACTGGGCCCAGGCTACGTTGCGCACAGTGAAATTTTCGCACAGTTAAATTTGTGCTCATAAAAGAGAGAGTAAAGCTGAACTAACTAATCGAATTTCCGGAACTGCATCTTGCCCATCAGGTAGAATAGCGGAGGGCCCTTCAGTGGCTGGCCTGGGTAGCCGAGCGGATCGAATCCTGCCTCGGGCATGGATGTGTGTGATGTCCTTAGGTTAGTTTGGTTTAAGCAGTTCTAAGTTGTAGAGTACTGATGACCTCAGAAGTTAAGTTCCGTAGTGCTCAGATGCATTTGAGCTCTTCAGTGATATATCACTTCAAATTAACTGGTGAAGAGCTCTGTAGCTACAAATTTTTTACAGTTGGAAGATATCATAATTTGTTTTATTTTCTGTCAGATTCAATTACTGAATTCTTACTTACCACCTGACGTTCAGAAAATACAATGGAAAATATAAAGACCAAATTACAAACACAAATGCGAACCTTTTTGGTTAAGCTTTTCCATGGTGGTTACTGATATTGAATGAAACAGTTAATTTCCTGTTACAAATCACCTTTTATTTATGCCCACAATATGTTTCACCTGTTTGAAACTGCGTCATCAGGTGGATTTATGTGTGTTAATATGAAATGTGTGTATCTGTTACAACTTTGGGGGAACCTGTGGCACTGTGACTATGATTTGGGGTAACCTGTGGCAATGTGACCACTAGGGACAGAGTCACAGGTTACCCCAAAGTCGAAATGCAACACACATATATCGTGTTAACTCATATAAATTCAAGTGATAATGGAGATTTGAACCTTTGAAACGCACTATGGGCATAAATAAACAATGACTGGTAATGGATAACTTATTGTTTCACTCCACAAACACGAATGTTAAAAATTTTGTATCTTTTCTACTTGACAAACTTAAAAATAAATAAAAAATTAAATAGGTCCATAACGAAAATGTCATACCCGTAATGTACGTCCGCCTCCGTAGCTAAGTGGTCAGCGCAGCTGAGTGTCATGTAGAGGACATAGGCTCGATTCCCAGAAGTCTCCGGGATGTTTCATTCATGGAAGACTGGAGCGGGATATGTCCGCACCGCAGGTCCTGGTCTAGTGTCTAGCGTTGCTGCCTCTGGATCACGAGGTCCCGGCTCGAATCCCAGTCGGGGTTGAGGTTTTTCTCTGCTCGGGGACTGAGTGTTTGTTTTGTCCTCATTATTTTATCATCCTTCGGGAAATTGGCGAGCCGGCCGGAGTGGCCGAGCTGTTCTAGGAGCTTCAGTCTGGAACCGCACGACCACTACGGTCGCAGGTTCGAATCCTGCCTCGGGCATGGTTGTGTGTGATGTCCTTAGGTTAGTTAGGTTTAAGTAGTTCTTAGTTCTAGGGGAATGATGACCTCAGATGTTAAGTCTCATACTGCTCAGAGTCATTTGAACCATTTGAAATTGGCGACACAAGACGGTGCAGAGATTGAGAATTTGTACGGGCGCTGATAATCATACAGTTGAGCGCACCACAAACCAAATATCATCATCATCATCATCGTCCATGGTGGAACGGGATGAATCAGCTGACGGAGGAGCTGTTTGACCAGACGTACCGGCTTCAAGTAAAGAAAACACAACGGCCGAGAAAGCGTTGTGCTGACCACACGCCCTCCATACCGCATACAATGACACCATTAGCAGAGGATGACACGGTGGTCGGTCGGTACTGATGTGCTCGTTACATGTAGTGTACATGAGACTCCTCTTCATTCTGTTTAAAATACCAGGCCTAAGAACGTACAAGGAAAATTACCTGTACATACAGTGGATGGACGAAAATATGGAAACACAGTGAAAAACAAATGCTTCAATTTAAATACGGATGCTAGCCAACCCTGCCGGTTGCACTGTTATATTCGACCACGAACGACACCTGTGCAATGTCCTAAGTTCTTTGCAAGTGCCACAAGTGGTCAGAACGCAGGTGGAAGTGCATTATATCGGAAGTAAGTGGGCAAATTGTTGGTGCTCGTAGGTTTGGTGCTTACGTAACCAAGGTAACCGAAGTAGTTGGTGTCTCTAGAGACACCGTATCGAATATTTATACCGCGTTTAGGAAAGCGAAGAAATTCCATCCACTAAGACGAAACGCAGGCGATGTATGTTGAGTGATCATGGCGGACGATTATTGAAGGGCATTATGACGAAAAATAAAAGGGCGACAGGTACAAAAGTCACTGCAGAATTGATTATCGCACTTGCAGAATCCTGTCAGCACCAAAACAAGACAAAAGGAGCTCCAGAAGCAGGGAATTGGAGGGCGGGCTGGAACACCAAAACTATTTTCCATTGATACAAATGTCCGTAACAAGAAAACGAGGTGCCGAGGGCACAAAACCTGGACTGTGAAGCAATGGAAGAATGTCATTTGGTCTTGTTTCACGCCCTTTCCAACTTCTAATCGAAAAAAATGGTTCAAATGGCTCTGAGCACTGTGGGACTTAACTACTGAGGTCATCAGTCTCCTAGAACTTAGAACGACTTAAACCTAACTAACCTAAGGACATCACATGCATCCATGCCCGGGGCTGGATTCGAACCTGCGACCGTAGCAGTCGCGCGGTTCCAGACTGAAGCGCCTAGAACCGCTCGGCCACTCCTGCCGGCCTTCTGATCGAGTTTACGTCCCAAGAGCAAAACATGGCGGGGGTTCGGTTAAAATTTGGGTAGCTATCTCGTGGTATTCCATGAGCCCCTTGGTTACTCTGTAAGGCTGCTTTACTGCCACGGATTTATGTTGCTAGTTGGACTGATTAAGTCCATCCCAAGGTACAATGGTTCTTCCCCAGTAGTGATGCTGCGTTCCAAGACGGCATGGTCCATGTTTACACAGCCTTAAATCGCCCAGAACTAGTTCTGTGAGAAGGTAGATGAATTGTCGCGTCTCCACTGGCCACCACAGTCGACAGTTCTCAGTATTACTGACTCTTTGTGGTCTGGTATGGAGATAAGGGTACGTGACTGCTCTCCACCTCCATCATCCTTACCTGAATTTGCAGCCATTTTGGGGAAGAATGAGATTCACTCGAAAACTATACGGGATCTGTATTCATCCATTCCGAGAGGATTGGAAGCTGTTTTGAATGCCAACGGTTTTCCTACAACGTATTGGGTACGGTAAGGTGTTATATTTTTGGATTTTCCATATTTTTGTCCAGCCAACTCACCTTCTCCTCCCAATTCAATGAAAACAATTTTCTTTATAATTCTCCATATTTCCACCATTATTGCCAAGTGGAAGATGCACTGACGGAAAAAATAGCAACACCAAGAAGAAGTTGTGCGAGATAAACGAAAGCTGGTACGCATGTTCCTACATCTGGAAGATGTCTCGTCGAATTTCGCGCCAGTCACATAACAGTGGCGCTAGAAGCACCGTTATGAGGCTGAAAATCACGTTTGCTTAAAATATGCGTGGTTACGGGCGTGAGCGTTATACTCACATCCATGAACGATGGCGGTTCGCGCAGGTTGAGACAAGAAAGGGGCCTGCAGTGTTGTCAGTTCCAAGCGACAGCAGAGGTACGCGCGCACGCTTGCTTTGCGCCTGATAAGAGCATATATCTCGCAAATTATGTCTCTCGCTTGCTTGTGTAGAATTTGTAGCTCACCACCACCACCAGCCACAATAACATGCGACAAATGGAATATAAATTCGCCAAACAACTGCTACGATCGCGGTATAATGTTCGCACTGCGTACAACATTCACAGCAGAGCCGTCTGAACACTTGTGAACTCTTAACTGGTTGTCGGAGAACGCGTGACGTAGATTTGTAGAACAAGTGTAAACTCGACTGCCATCGTTCGTGATTCCAACTATAGTTACCTTTGAGATTGGATTTAGTGAGTTGATGTTAGTCAAGAATGCCTTTCAGGCAACAGAGCCGCCTTTACTAACAGCTCACTTAGTTTGAAGGAGGTTATAATAGTAATGCAGAAAGACTTGACAGCAGGGGTTATTCTAGAAGTCGGTCAAGGGGGAGGGGGGCTAATGAGGAAGGGGGGGGGGGGGGTATGGAATATGGTTTAACAAAAGGAGAATTTGGGTCCTCTACCGACAAACTAGTAAAACTTGGTGTTGCTTAAAGTAGTTTTTGGTAACTGTTTTGGAGTTCATTGTAAAAAATGAGTGTTAATAATAAGACACCTATTTTAAGCTATTTCCCGCTCTTATTCTTGTGTTAAAATGTGTCTGGAATACATTTGCAACCTATATTGCTACATAATTATAAAAAAAATGAATGAATCTGTTGGAGTAATATATTCGCTGATTTCTGAAGTCATTTTATCCAGTGTAATATGGTACACCATGAGGGGATCTATATCCCCCATAACCCCCCACCCTCCCCCCCACCTTGTCACCGCCCCTGCTTGACAGGAATGTTGCAACTGTGCAATCACGACTGGCAGAGAAGTTCACGAGAAGGTATGGATGCAAGAAGACTGGGCACTGGACGGCCACTTGGTACTACAGAAAGTGAACACCGTCGTCTTCGACATATGGTTGTGGCGCAACTGCAGCAGCAGTTCGAGTTGTCAGCGATGGCCGTGTGTTGGTTAGAAGGGGGCGAGGTGAGCGCCTAAAACCAGCCTGTCTGAGGCCTAGACACTCTGAACCTGCGCGCGGAGTTATGATCTGGGGCGCGATTCCGTATGATAGCAGGAGCACTCTCACGGTTATCTCACGCGCCCTGACTGCAAATTTGCACGTCAGTCTGGTGATTCGACCTGTTGTACTGCCATTCATTAACAGCATTTCAGGGACTGTTTTCCAACAGAGTAACGCTCGCCCACATACCGCTGTTGTATCCCAACGTGTTCTATCGAGTGTAGACATGATGCTTTGGTCTGCTCTACCACCAGAATGCTTATCCAATCGAGCACGTACGAGACTTAATAGGACGACAACTCCAGTGTCATCCATAACCAACATCAACCATCCCTGTATTGACCGACAAAGTGCAACAGGCGTGGAACTCCATCCCACAAACTGTATCCACCACCTTTACGACACTGAATTTACGTTTGAATGCTTACATTCATCATTCTGGCGCTTTTAGCGGTTATTAAGGTACTAGTATTTCACGTTTGGAGCTGATTTTCTCGCGCCTGCATTAACCAGTGGTCTTCCAACTTTAATCGCTAAAATGTGTTACCTAGATAAATGTATTCCAGAATTTTCATTGCTCGACATTAGTTAATTCTTGGTGTATATGAGTATTATGACATCGTATATTAAGTAAGATATACTTCAAAAGGACGGAGTACGCTTCATGAAATAACTTACATAATAACAAACAATTTTTTTAAAAGCGATAACGCATAACATGATTTTTCATATTAGGACGGAATATATATCACAAAAGAAGAAAACTCATTTAAACGTTAAAACAATCAGAATCAGTGCAACATGCATGTGTAAGGGGCCAAATCGTTGAAGGTTATATCGAGGATTGCTGGCGCTCTTCTTCCGATACCAGGAAGTTTACGTTGATGGTAACTTGTTTGGTGCCATAGATGCAGCTCGGACTGGGGATACGGCACCTTACTGCAGCAGTACACAGCTTTTCGGTGAATGAAGACTTTCAAATGGTTCAAATGGCTCTGAGTACTATGCGACTCAACTTCTGAGGTCATCAGTCGCCTAGAACTTAGAACTAATCAAACCTAACTAACCTAAGGACATCACACACATCCATGCCTGACGCAGGATTCGAACCTGCGACCGTAGCGGTCGCTCGGCTCCAGACTGTAGCATCTAGAACCGCACGGGCACTCCGCCAGCTGAAGACTTCCAGGACGCAGCTAGTCCGTGACTTAGTGAACAGGCAGTATCCAGGAATACTGAACGCAAATTTGGCCGATTTTTGTGCGGGCACTGTTTTCACTTGACGCCTTTTTCATACATCCAACAGAAACTGACTGGCAGCGCTTTAGTGTGGCCCGACGAGTGGCGATTTTGTCCTTTCTTTCGATATGCTGCAGGGTGCCGAGTGCACCGATGACCCCGTGGAGAGTTTAAATCGCAGTAAGTTTAGAGTGCAGTTCAGGCTGGAGGTAGATCTGTGACGCTGAGGGGCTGTTTCTCGTATCACGACTTTGGCCCTCACATTTATGTTAGCACGAACATTCTAGGTGACCAAGTGTTCCCCTTCCTTTTACGTCTTCGTGACGAACGTGCTGTAGGCACTGCTCTCTTCCAGCCAGAAGGCTACAAGCACATATTCCTGTTTTGACTCAAGACACCACCGCACCTCCATTAGTCCAATAAATCACCTGATCTTAATCTCAGAGTATATGTCTGGGACAATCTGGATCAGCGGGTATAACGTGGCAGTCAACATCCCGAAAATCGGCAGCTATATCGGACCTAAACATCGTTTCACCTAGACATGGTATACGTGAAAAACTTGTGCGCTCTCTTCATCCAAAACACAATTATCAAACCTAGAAATGTAGTCCCCATGGGGTGACTTTCTTCGTAACTGGCAACGTTAAATGCCAGTATCTACATCTACGTCTACATCTATACTCCGAAAGCCACCTGACAGTGTGTGGCGGAGGGTACCTTGAGTACCTCTATCGGTTCTCCCTTCTATTCCAGTCTCGTATTGTTCGTGGAAAGAAAGATTGTCGGTATGCCTCTGTGTGGGCTCTAATCTATCTGATTTTATCCTCATGGTCTCTTCGCGAGATATACGTAGGAGGGAGCAATATACTGCTTGACTCCTAGGTGAAGGTATGTTCGTGAAACTTCAACAAAAGCCTGTACCGAGCTACTGAGCTTCTCTCATGCAGAATCTTCCACTGGAGTTTATCTATCACCTCCGCAATGCTTTCGTGGTTACTAAATGATCCTGTAACCAAGCGTGCTCCTCTCCGTTGGATTTTCTCTCTCTCTTCTATCAACCCTATATGGTACGGATCCCACACCGGTGAGCAGTATTCAAGTAATGGGTGAACAAGTGTACTGTAACCTACTTCCTTTCTTTTCCGACTGCATTTCCTTAGGATTCTTCCAATGAATCTCAGTCTGGTATCTGCTTTACCGACGACAAGTTTTATATGGTCATTCCATTTTAGATATCTCCTAATGCCTACTCCCAGATAATTTATGGAGCTAACTGCTTCCACCTGCTGACTTGCTGCATTGTAGATAAATGATAAAGGATCTTTCTTTCTGTGTATTCGCAGCACTTGGCTACATCGAGATTCAATTGCCATTCCCTGCACCATGCGTCAATTCGTTGCAGACCCTCCTGCATTTCAGTATAATTTTCCATTGTTACAACCTCTCGATATACTACAGCATCATCCGCAAAAAGCCTCAGTGAACTTCCGATGCTATCCACAAGGTCATTTATATATATATTGTCAATAGCAACGGTCCTATGACACTCTCCTGCCGTACACCTCAAATCACCCTTACTTCGGAAGACTTCTCTCCATTGAGAATGACATGCTGCGTTCTGATATCTAGGAACTCTTCAATCCAATCACACAATTGGTCTGATAGTCCATATTCTCTTACTTTGTTCATTAAACTACTGCGGGGAACTGTTATCAAATGCCTTGCGGAAGTCAAGAAACATGGCATCTACCTGGGAACCCGTGTCTATGGCCCTCTGAGTCTCGTCGACGAATAGCACAGGCTGGATTTCACTAGTGCTCGAAGTTGACAAACGAGCAACACAAATGTTTTCAATTCATGGACGGCACGTGACACTAACAGCAAACGCAGCTAGTTGGTGCAAGGTGAAGCAGTTCAGTAGAGAAGGCCATATCAGGTCTCTCCCACGAGTTCTAATCGCAGCTGCCTGTGACACAACACTGCATTGATTAGTGGGAAGGAGGGGAGAGCGATGACCTCTTTTCCTCCGGCGCTCTGTTAAGAAACCCAGCGGCGTCCGCCCACGCGTGGGATTCAAGTCGACTCAGCACTCATTCCAACCTAGGAAGTCTCCACTCATTAGCGACGGATACTGCACTCATTAGGCCATCCATTATGGAACCGGTAACTTTTTTCCGAATTGCATGAATACTTTTACCTTTGCAAGTAGTATTGAAGATATTAGTCTTCCATACGAAATACTACGTAATAACATTAATTTCCAAACAACTGGGTCATTCTACTTTTTCCGAAACCCCTAAAACTGAAGATCTAGTCAACGGGGAAAAGTTATTTTGGATTACAAGAAAGAATAGAGCGTTTTGTCACTGGTTTTATTAAGCGCGTAAGCGTCACAGAGATGCTCATCCAAATCCAGAGGCAGACTCTACAAGAGAGGTGTTCTGTACCACGGTGTAGTTTAAAGTTCCCAGAGCGTACTTTGCTAGAAAATGCAACCAATATATATTGCATTCTCAGTCATATATCGTGCAAATAGACCCATGGGGCAAAATTAGAGACATTTGAGCTCGCACCAACATTCATACTTCTCGAGTACCATTCGTGAATGAAATAGGGAGGGAGTGGCACATTAAGTACCCTCCACCATTCACCGTACCGTAACTTGTGGAGTACAGATGTAGATGTCGAAGCTGTTGAATTCTAGATCATTACAGATAGGGAATTAGTTCAGTTGCATAAGGAGAAAAGAAGAAGTCGTGGTCTCCCCATGATGTAAGTGAAAACTAATAAATTTAAATCGTCAGCGCCAAACCAAATTCTGAATCACATTCCTTCCGAATGCAAATCCAGTACTTTGGATGATCCCACTCGGTAACTGCAAATGAAATCCCCAAGAATGACCATCTTTTACAGAAGCTCGAAATTTAGCGCGGACTTCAAAGCGAGATACTTATTACAGTTTCCACAACGAAGCTCTGTCTCGAAACCTGGCAGAAAATACAAAGAGATTCTGGTCGTATGTGAAATATGTTAGCGGCAAGAAACAATCAATGCCTTCTCTGCGCGATGGCAAATGAGATACTATCGAAGACACTGCAGCCAAAGCAGAGTTACTAAACACAGCCTTCCGAATTGCCTTCACAAAAGAAGAATTCGAATCGAGAACAGCCACCAACATGAGTAACGTAGAAGTAAATATCCTCGGAATAGTGAAGCAACTTAAATCACTTAATAAAAGCTAGTCTTCTGGTCCAGACTGTATACCAATTAGGTTCCTTTCAGAGTATGCTGCTGCATTAGCTCCATACCTGATAATCATATACAACTGTTCGCTCGACGAAAGATCCGAACCCAAAGACTGGAAAGTTGCACAGATCACACCAATATTCAAGAAAGGTAGGAATACTCCACTAAATTACAGGTCCATATCGTTAACGTCGATATGCAGCACGATTTTGGAACATATATTGCGTTCGAACATTATGAATTACCTCGAAGAAAACGGTCTATTGACACACAGTCAACATGGGTTTAGAAAACATCGTTCCTGTGAAACACAACTAGCTCTTTATTAACATGAAGTGCTGACTGCTATTGACAAGGGACTTCAGATCGATCCCGTATTTCTGTATTTCC
Organism: Schistocerca gregaria; assembly: GCF_023897955.1. Classification (NCBI taxonomy): domain Eukaryota; kingdom Metazoa; phylum Arthropoda; class Insecta; order Orthoptera; family Acrididae; genus Schistocerca; species Schistocerca gregaria. Next base: position 542,300,164 of record NC_064924.1, read on the forward strand.
GGAAGGCTTTTGACACTGTACCATACAAGCGGCTCATAGTGACATTGTGTGCTTGTGGAATATCGACTCAGTTATGTGACTGGATCTGTGACTTCCTGCCGGCCGCAGTGGCCATGGGGTTCTAGGCGCTTCAGTGTGGAACCGCGCAACCGCTACGGTCGCAGGTTCGAATCCTGCCTCGGGCATGGATGTGTATGATGATCTTAGGTTAGTTAGGTTTAATTACTTCTAAATTCTAGGGGACTGATGACCTCAGATGTTAAGTCCCATAGTGCTCAGAGCCATTTTGTGACTTCCTGTCAGAGAGGTCACAGTTCATAGTAATTGACGGAAAGCCATCGAGTAAAACAGAAGTGATTTCTGGCGTTCCCCAAGGTAGAAATGGGAAAAAAAATGGAATGATCATATAAAGTTGATCGTCGGTAAACAGATGCCAGACTGAGATTCATTGGAAGAATCCTAAGGAAATGCAATCCGACAACAAAGGAAGTAGGTTACAGTACGCTTGTTCGCCCACTGCTTGAATACTGCTCAGCAGTGTGGGATCCGCACCAAATAGGGTTGATAGAAGAGATAGAGAAGATCCAACGGAGAGCAGCGCGCTTCGTTACAGGATCATTTAGTAATCGCGAAAGCGTTACGGAGATAATAGATCAAATCCGGAGGAAGACTCTGCAGGAGAGACGCTCAGTAGCTCGGTACGGGGTTTTGTTAAAGTTTCGAGAACATACCTTCACCGAATAGTCAAGCAGTATATTGCTCCCTCCTACGTATATCTCGCGAAGAGACCATGAGGATAAAATCAGAGAGATTAGAGCCCACACAGAAGCATACCGACAATCCTTCTTTCCACGTACAGTACGAGACTGGAATAGAAGGGAGAACCGATAGAGGTACTCAGGGTAACCTCCGCCACACACCGTCAGGTGGCTTGCGGAGTATGGATGTAGATGTAGATGTAGTGTTATAGGCCCTTTGCTGTTCCTTATCTATATAAACGATTTTAGAGACAATCCGAGCAGCCGTCTTCGGTTGTTTGCAGATGACGCTGTCGTTTATCGACTAATGAAGTTATCAGAAGATCAAAACAACTTGCAAAACGCTTTAGAAAAGATATCTGAGTGGTGCTAAAATTGTCAGTTGACCCTAAATAACGAAAAGTGTGAGGTCATCCACATGAGTGCTGAAAGGAAAGGCTTAACTTTGATTGCATGATAAATCAGTCAAATATAAAGGCCGTAAATTCAACTAAATACCTAGGAACTACAGTTTCGAACAACTTAAATTGGAAGGAATGCATAGAAAGTGTTGTCGGGAAGGCTAACCAAAGAGTGCGTTTTGTTGGCAGGACACTTAGAAAATGTAACAGATCAACTAAGAAAACTGCGTACACAACGCATGTCCGTGTTCTTTTAGAATAATGCTGCGCGGTGTGGGATCCTTACCAGGTAGGACAGACGGAGTACATCGATGAAAGTTCAGAGAAGGGCATCACGTTTTGTATCATCGGGAAATAAGGGAGAGAGTGTCACTGAAATGATACAGGATTTGAGCTGAACATCATTAAAAGAAAGGAGTTTTTCGTCGCGACGCAATCTTCTCACGAAATTCCAATCACCAACTTTCTCCTCCAAATGCGAAAATATTTTGTTGACACCGACCTACATAGGGAGAAACGTTCACGACGATAAAAATAAGGGAAATCAGAGCTCGTACGGAAAGATATAGGTGTTCGTTCTTTCCTCGCGCTATACGAGTCTGGAATAATATAGAATTGTGAAGGTGGTTCGATGAACCCTCCGCCAAGCACTTAAATGTGATTTGCAGAGTATCCATGAAGATGTAGATGTAGATGTGGATGTAGATGTAGGGGGCTACGGCGGCGGCGAAACTTCTCCGTCGTTTCTAGATCCCCGGTTCCATACAATACAACATGAGATGCTGCTCCCTCATCAGTAGGAATGATAAATAAAACATTTTTATCGATGCTATCATCAAACGGATTGATGGTATTTTTAGTCGCTCTGATCATACTGTGAAGACTTGCGTTATCTTTTCTGTATTCCGGTTTTTTATCCAAAGAATATGATGCATCATCTTGTTGTGACAAACCCAGATTCTTCTTGACAGAAGTCAGTATTTTCTTTCTCATACTATGGTTGAGAGCGTATCTTTGACGCGCAGATATGGAGTCCGCTGTAAGGCTATTATCTGATTGTAGATTTGCGTTTTGAGTGTGCTTCTACACTCCATCTATACAATACATAACTATTTCACAAGGTTTTTATACATGCCAGTCGTCCGGCAGCGCTGCAGTAGCGGTTACAGGAAAACTGTGGGGATTTCACGACTCATTATCATGGAATTTAGTCAGCGAAAAATATTTAATTAAACAATTTTTAATTAAAAACATATGTGCAGGGATATGGGGCGTCAACCGTAGCATGTTTTGTTTGTTTATATTTTACATTGTATAAAATAAACACATTATTAGGAAACTCGATGAGGGAAGATTGGTTTAAGTGGCTAAGACTATCAGTTTCGCATTGGCCAATATTGCGAGCAAGTTAGCTGGGAAGCACTGCAAGAGCTACTCGGGTCTGATCGCCTACCGATATTGATTAAATGTCGGAACAACCTCAATCGGGAGTATAGGTGTTTCTGCATTTAATTGAAATAAATGAAAAGCAAAATTTGCTGGTAAATCTGAAAGACGTTAAAGAAAGTGGACATGTGAGCGCGGACTATGCCAGCCTAGTACATAATACTGAAAAGATGGCCGAAACCTAAGCCCCACAAAACTCGCCCATCTATGTTTCTTCTAGGCCTCTGGCGGGACGAAGAATGTGAGACAGCAGCTGAGGAGATGATAGAAGCACTCAAAACCTACACGCGACGAACCACGGAAGAGAATTTTCTTAATACACTGAAGAGCCTAAGAAACTGGTACGCCTGCCTAACATCGTGTAGGTCCCCGCGAGGACGTTGAAGTGCCGCAACATGACGTGGCATGGACTCGAGTAATGTCTGAAGTGGTGCTGGAGGGAACTGACACCATGAATCCTACAGGGTTGTCCGTAAATCCGTAGGAGTACGAGGGGGTCTCTTCTGAACAGCATGTTGCAAGGCAGCACAGGTATGCTCAATGATGTTCATGTCTAGGGAGTTTGGTGGCCAGCGGAAGTGTTTAAACTCAGAAGAGTATCCCTGGAGCCAATTTGTAGCAATTATTGATATGTGGGTTGTCACATTGTCCTGGTGGATTGCCCAAGTCCGTCGAAATACACAATGGACATGAATGGATGCAGGTGATCAGACAGGATGTTACGTACGTATCACCTGTCGGAGCTGTAACTAGACGTACCAGGGGTCTCATATCACTCCAACAGCACCCGTCCCATACCATCCCAAAGGCTCCATCAGCTTGAACAGTCGCCTGCTGACACGAAGAATCTGTGGATTCATGAGGTTGTCTCCATACCCGTACACGTCCCTCCACTCGATACAATTTGAAACGAGACTCGTCCGATCAGACAACATGTTTCCAGTCATCAACAGTCCAATGTCCTAATGTGGGTGTTGACGGACCCAGGCGAGGCGTAAAGCTTTGTGTCGTGCACTCATCAAGGGTGCACGAGTTGGCTTCGGCTCCGAAGGCCCATATGGATGACGTTTCTTTGCATGGTTCGCACCTTGACACTTATTGATGGCCCAGCATTGAAATCTGCCGCAATTTGCGGAGGGGTTGCACTTCTGTCACGTTGAACGATTCTCCTCAGTCGTCGTTGGTCTCGTTCTTGCAGGATGTTTTTCCGGTAGCAGTGATGTCCGACATTTGATGTTTTACCGGAATCCTGATATTCACAGAACACTAGTGAAATGATCGTACGGGAAAACCCCTCCTGCATTGCTACCTCGGAGATGATGGGTCCCATCGCTTGTGCACCGACAGTAACACCACGTTCAAACTCATTTAAGTCTTGATAACCTGCCATTGTAGCCACAGTAACCGAACCAACAATTGCACCAGGAACTTGTTGTCTTATATAGGCACTGCCGACCGCAGAGCCGTATTCTGACTGTTTACATATCTCTGTATTTCAATTCGTATGACTGTACCAGTTTCTTTGGCGCTTCAGTGTAAAATCGCACCCAGGTAAGGACGAAACGGCTATGCAAAAATAAAAAGAGGGAAAGCTGGCGAAATTTAAGTAATATCTTATCTCTACTGAATCCTCGCTGATTCTCGTTTGGAATAAGATCAAGAGGATGAGACGAATAAATACAGCAATGCGAAAAGTATAAGCAACTCCTAAAAACCTTTTTGGTAACATTTTATGCAAACTGACCTCAGACCTTGCAGAACAGGGAAAAAAAGAGCTCACGATAGACAGTCAGTTGTAACTTGAAAATTGCTCCCTGTCTTAATTGATTCGTGCAATATACCCAGCAGCAGGAGCACGATCGGAGCATTTATTCAGTGCTTCGGCACGTGCCGTAGAAGAGACGAATTCATCTATTGAACGTCTTAAATAAAATATGGACCAACGAAATCTATATCCCAGAATAGAACGGGGAAGGCGCCAAGTGCGCTTCTTTATACAGGCCCATCAGTCTGCTATCAAGTGTTTACAAGACGTTGGAACATCAGATTAAACTCAAGTTAGAATGGTGGATTGAAAACTGAGGAGCTCTGCCCCATTGACAGACCGGTTTCAGACAGGCTAACGGCACAACTGAAACGTTCGTATCATTAGCTACTGATAAACAGCTCAAATTCAGTGACATTAAAAATGTATGCGGGTATCACAAATTCTGCAACGGTTATTATCCGACAGAACCCTGATTATTACAAGAAACAGTGAAACAGTGCGACCAAGCAGAACAAGCAAAGGGTTTTCACAAGGCTCGGTGTTATCGTCATTGCTATACAATCTATGGCCAATGTTTCACTCAAGTCCATTATGCAGATGATTTGTGCATTTATACTCGCAGCGATTGTTTTATAGATTGTCAGGAGCAGATGGGTAAAGCTATGATAGTATCCAATGGATCGCTGAATGAGATCTGCCTTGACATGTCGCCCAATAAGTCAGCTGTGTGTGTGTGTGTGTGTGTATATATACGAGACATAGGCTTAACGAAAGAAGGATTACAGGATGAAAACCTTTTATATTCCTGGTCGGAAGAGTGGTCAAGCACTTAGGATTTACATCGATCATAAACTAACATGGTCACGTTACGTCAACCATGTAATTCAAAAATGTAAAGGTGCCACTCAGCACCTTTCGCGCTGTGAGAGGCGGTTGTTGGGAATGAGATCCATGGCTCTACATTAACGTATATCGCGCGCTAATAAGACCGTATATGGATTACAGATGCATCTGTTATGGTTCACCAACACAAAACAGATTAGAGAAACTAGATAAGGGTCAGTTTAAGGCTATCAGAGACTGTATTAGAGCAATCAAATTGACTCCAACTAACGTTTTGCTAGTGGAAGTAAATGAAATGCAATCGAAACCATGCAGGGAATACATCACTGTTAAATTCATCTTGAAAAAGTTTTCACTTCTTAAATGGCAAATTACTGACAAGGATTAGATATCTCCCTACAAAGTGCTATGCAGGTAGGTACTGAATTACGAAGAAACGACCGCCCTTAGCAGAATTTTAGTGTGATGCTTCGTCTTTCCATGAATACTTTGCCACTTCACAAAATATAAGTTGCTTCAGCGCGCCTTAGGCCGACACCTTAGTTAAGCTGAATACCAAGACACGCCTTCCATACAGGCAAACTTTAATGTATGAGAAAATTTTAGCTGTCAATCTAGCAGCAAGGTCTTCGTCAAGACAGATCTACACATTTGGGTCTAAACAAGAAGATGGGACAGGAAGTGCATTCATAGATTGCAAGAGTAATCGAGGAGGGAAATTCAGTCTCCCAAATGTTGCGCCCCTACTCACTGGACAAGTCATTGTGGTTTAGAGGGACTTAAATGCGCAGAGAATGTGCAAGAAGAAACAATGATAATTTCATCAGAGTCATGCTTAGCATTGATGCTGTTAAAATGGTACAACGTCAACAATACCAAAAGTACGACTCACGCCCGGTACTCACAGCTTTACTTCTGCCAGTACCTCGTCTCCTACCTTCCAAACTTTACAGAAGCTCTCCTGCGAACCTTGCATGATGGGTAGTTTATCCAACGCAAACTGGTTTTTGGAAGAAAATTCCCGGCTTCACACACGGTAGTTTCTCATCGGTTAAGATATTGTGGTTTCTTAGATACTTTTATTACCCCTTACTCTCGGATAGACTAATGAACACGCAACGCGGTCTTCACAGTCTTCAGTTCGGAGTATCCTAGAACTACTGGACTAGCCGTTGCCCTCGAAAAGGCTGCTTATGGGAACAGCTTTGTAGATAATTCCCAAAGGACGAAATGAGTAGTGAGTTTAATTTCACTAAGAAACAGGAAGAAAAGAGGGCCATTTCAAAATGTTTAATGGAAGACTCCACTTAATTAGCGCAGAGAGTGCAAACTGCTAATTTTTTGTAGGTAAAGAATTTTAATATGTTCAGAATCATGGCGCTGACGGTGAACAACTCTTGATGTAAGAAACGGAAATTTTTTAGGATAAAAAGAGACCTGGAGATGCTAGAAGGTTTCAGATAGATTATATAATGGTAAGACAGAGATTTAGGAACCAGGTTTTAAATTGTAAGACATTTCCAGAGGCAGATGTGGTCTCTGACCACAATCTATTGGTTATGAACTGTAGATTAAAAATGAAGAAACTATAAAAAGGTGGTAATTTAAGGAGAAGGGACGTGGATAAACTGACAGAACCAGAGGTTGTAGAGAATTTCAGGGAGAGCATAAGGGAGCCATTGACAGGAATGGGGAAAAGAAATACAGTAGAAGAAGAATCGGTAGCTTTGAGGGATGAAATAGTGAAGGCAGCAGAGCATCAAGTAGGTAAAAATACGAGGGCTAATAGAAATCCTTGGGTAACAGAAGAAATATTGAATTTAACTGATGAAAGGAGAAAATATAAAAACGCAATAAATGAGATCGACAGGAAGTGCAAAGTGGCTAAGCGAGGACAAATGTAAGGAAGTAGAGGCTTATACCACTAGGGGTAAGACAGATACTGCCTACAGGAAACTTAAAGAGACATTTGGAGAACAGAGAACCACTTGTATGAATATCAACAGCTCAGATGGAAACCCAGTTCCAAACAAAGAAGGTAAAGCAGAAAGGTGGAAGGAGTATATAGCCCGTCTATACAAGGGCGATGTACTTGAGGACAATGTTAGGGAAATGGAAGACGATGTAGACGAAGATGAAATGGGAGATATGCTACTGCATGAAGAGTTTGACAGAGCACTGAAAGACCTAAGTCGAAACAAGGCCCCGGGAGTAGACAACATTTCATTAGAACTACTGACAGCCTTGGGAGAGCCAGGCCCACCAAAGCTCTACCATCTGGTGAGCAAGATGTATGAGAAAGGCGAAATACCCTCAGACTTCAAGAAGAATATTATAATTACAATCCCAACGAAAGCAGGTGTTGACAGATGTGAAAATTATCGAACTATCAGTTTAATGAGTCACGGGCTGCAAAATACGCAAATTCTTTGCAGACGAATGGAAAAACTGGTAGAAGCCGACCTCGGGGAAGATCAATTTGAATTCCGTAGAAATATTGGAATACGTGAGGCAATACTGACCCTACTACTTATCTTAAAGATAGATTAAGGAAAGGCAAACCTTCGTTTGTAGCATTTGTAAACTTAGAGAAAGTTTTGACAATGTTGACTGGAATACTCTCTTTCAAATTCTGAAGATGGCAGGGGTAAAATACAGGGAGCGAAAGGCTATTTACAATTTGTACAGAAACCAGATGGCAGTTATAAGAGTCAAGGGGCATGAAAGGGAAGCAGTGGTTGGGAAGGGAGTGAGACAGGGTTGTAGCCTATCCCTGATGTTATTCAATCTGTATATTGAGCAAGCAGTAAAGGAAACAAAAGAAAAATTTGGAGTAGGTATTAAAATCCATGGAGAAGAAATAAAAACTTTGAGTTTCGCCGATGACATTGCAAGTATGACAGAGTCAGCAAAGAACTTGGAAGAGCAGTTGAACGGAATGGACAGTGTCTTGAGAGGAGTATATAAGATGAACATCAACAAAAGCAAAACGAGGATAATGGAATGTAGTCGAATTCAGTAGGGTGATGCTGAGGGAATTAGATTAGGAAATGAGACACTTAAAGTAGTAAATGAGTTTTGCTAATTGGGGAGCAAAATACCTGATGATGGTCGAAGTAGGGAGGATATAAAATGTAGACTGGCAATGGCAAAGAAAGCGTTTCTGAAGAAGAGAAATTTGTTAACATTGAGTATAGATTTAAGTGTCAAGAAGTCGTTTCTGAAAGTATTTGTATGGAGTGTAGCCATGTATGGAAGTGAAACATGGACGATAAATAGTTTGGACAAGAAGAGATTAGAAGCTTTCGAAATGTGGTGCTACAGAAGAATGCTGAAGATTAGATGGGTAGATCACATTTAACTAATGAGGAGGTATTGAATAAAATTGGGGAGAAGAGAAATTTGTGGCACAACTTAACTAGAAGAAGGGATCGGTTGGTAGGATATGTCCTGAGGCATCAAGGGATCGCCATTTTAGTACTGGAGGGCAGCGTTGGGGGTAAAAATCGTAGAGAGAGACCAAGAGATGAATACACTAAACAGATTCAGAAGGATGTAGGTTGCAGTAGGTACGGGGAGATGAAGAAGTTTGCACAGGATGGAGTAGCATGGGGCCGGACGGAGTGGCCGTGCGGTTCTAGGAGCTACAGTCTGGAGCCGAGCGACCGCAACGGTCTCAGGTTCGAATCCTGCCTCGGGCATGGATGTGTGTGATATCCTTCGGTTAGTTAGGTTTAATTAGTTCTAAGTTCTAGGCGACTGATGACCTCAGAAGTTAAGTCGCATAGTGCTCAGAGCCATTTGAACCATTTTTTAGTAGCATGGGGGGAGCTGCGTCAAACCAGTCTCAGGACTGAAGACTACAACAACAAAAAGCACAAGTTTAGAATGAAAGTAAAGATAAATTTTCAGTTAAGAAAAACTTTAAGTTTAACAAAAGTACCCGAAGGGACTATGGTATACTTTCTCAAAGAACGGATATCATTACCAAGGTTAGAGGCTGTGTTACGTGAGATTAATGTGATCTCGGATTGAGATAATTAACTTTCTGTCAGGTGTACTTATTTTTAAGCATACAAAATTTGTTTTTCCTTCGATAAGAGTGTTTCAACCCGTCAGCGACAGCATCTACATCTACATGACTACTCTGCAATTCACATTTAAGTGCTTGGCAGAGGGTTCATCGAACCACAATCATACTATCTCTCTACTATTCCACTCCCGAACAGCGAGCGGGAAAAACGAACACCTAAACCTTTCTGTTCGAGCTCTGATTTCTCTTATTTTATTTTGATGATCATTCCTACCTATGTAGGTTGGGCTCAACAAAATATTTTCGCATTCGGAAGAGAAAGTTGGTGACTGAAATTTCGTAAAAAGCTCTCGCCGCGACGAAAAACGTCTATGCTGTAATGACTTCCATCCCAACTCGTGTATCATATCTGCCACACTCTCTCCCCTATAACGCGATAATACAAAACGAGCTGCCCTTCTTTGCACCCTCTCGATGTCCTCCGTCAATCCCACCTGGTAAGGATCCCACACCGCGCAGCAATATTCTAACAGAGGACGAACGAGTGTAGTGTAAGCTGTCTCTTTAGTGGACTTGTTGCATCTTCTAAGTGTCCTGCCAATGAAACGCAACCTTTGGCTCGCCTTCCCGACAATATTATCTATGTGGTCCTTCCAACTGAAGTTGTTTGTAATTTTAACACCCAAGTACTTAGTTGAATTGACAGCCTTGAGAATTGTACTATTTATCGAGTAATCGAATTCCAACGGATTTCTTTTGGAACTCATGTGGATCATCTCACACTTTTCGTTATTTAGCGTCAACTGCCACCTGACACACCATACAGCAATCTTTTCTAAATCGCTTTGCAGCTGATACTGGTCTTCGGATGACCTTACTAGACGGTAAATTACAGCATCATCTGCGAACAGTCTAAGAGAACTGCTCAGATTGTCACCCAGGTCATTTATATAGATCAGGAACAGTAGAGGTCCCAGGACGCTTCCCTGGGGAACACCTGATATCACTTCAGTTTTACTCGATGATTTGCCGTCTATTACTACGAACTGCGACCTTCCTGACAGGAAATCACGAATCCAGTCGCACAACTGAGACGATACCCCATAGCTCCGCAGCTTGATTAGAAGTCGCTTGTGAGGAACGGTGTCAAAAGCTTTCCGGAAATCTAGAAATACGGAATCAACTTGAGATCCCCTGTCGATAGCGGCCATTACTTCGTGCGAATAAAGAGCTAGCTGCGTTGCACAAGAGCGATGTTTTCTGAAGCCATGCTGATTACGTGTCAATAGATCGTTCCCTTCGAGGTGATTCATAATGTTTGAATACAGTATATGCTCCAAAACCCTACTGCAAACCGACGTCAATGATATAGGTCTGTAGTTAAATGGATTACTCCTACTACCCTTCTTGAACACTGGTGCGACCTGCGCAATTTTCCAATCTGTAGGTACAGATCTATCGGTGAGCGAGCGGTTGTATATGAGTGCTAAGTAGGGAGCTATAGTATCAGCGTAATCTGAAAGGAACCTAATCGGTATACAATCTGGACCTGAAGACTTGCCCGTATCAAGCGATTTGAGTTGCTTCGCAACCCCTAAGGTATCTACTTCTAAGAAACTCATGCTAGCAGATGTTCGTGTTTCAAATTCTGGAATATTCCATTCGTCTTCCCTGGTGAAGGAATTTCGGAAAACTGCGTTCAATAACTCCGCTTTAGCGGCGCAGTCGTCGATAACAGTACCATCGGCACTGCGCAGCGAAGGTATTGACTGCGTCTTGCCGCTTGTGTACTTTACATACGACCAGAATTTCTTCGGATTTTCTACCAAATTTCGAGACAATGTTTCGTTGTGGAACCTATTAAAGGCATCTCGCATCGAAGTACGTGCCAAATTTCGCGCGTCTGTAAATTTTAGCCCATCTTCAGGATTTCGCGTTCTTCTGAACTTCGCATGCTTTTTCCGTTGCCTCTGCAACAGCGTTCGGACCTTTTTTGTGTACCACGGGGGATCCGTTCCATCTCTTACCAATTTATGAGGTATGAATATCTCAATTGCTGTTGCTACTATATCTTTGAATTTGAGCCACATCTCGTCTACATTCGCATAGTCAGTTCGGAAGGAATGGAAATTGTCTTTTAGGAAGGCTTCTAGTGGTACTTTATCCGCTTTTTTAAATAAAATTATTTTGCGTTTGTTTCTGATGGATTTGGAAGAAATGGTATTGAGCCTAGCTACAATGACCTTGTGATCACTAATCCCTGTATCAGTCATGATGCTCTCTATCAGCTCTGGATTGTTTGTGGCCAAGAGGTCAAGTGTGTTTTCGCAACCATTTACAATTCGCGTGGGTTCGTGGACTAACTGCTCTAAATAATTTTCGGAGAATGCATTTAGGACAATCTCGGAAGACGTTTTGTGCCTACCACCGGTTTTGAACAAGTATTTTTGCCAACATACCGAGGGTAGGTTGAAGTCCCCACCAACTATAACCGTATGAGTGGGGTATTTATTTGTTACGAGACTCAAACTTTCTCTGAACTGTTCCGCAACTGTATCATCGGAGTCTGGGGGTCGGTAGAAGGAGCCAATTATTAACTTAATTCGGCTGTTAAGTATAACCTCCACCCACACCAATTCGCACAGAGTATCTACTTCGACTTCACTACAAGATAAACCACTACTGACAGACACCAACACTCCACCACCAATTCTGCCTGATCTATCTTTCCTGAACACCGTCTGAGACTTCGTAAAAATTTCTGCAGAACTTATTTCAGGCTTTAGCCAGCTTTCTGTACCTATAACGATATCAGCTTCTGTGCTTTCTATTAGCGCTTGAAGCTCAGGGACTTTTCCAGCGCAACTACAACAATTTACAACTATAATTCCGACTGTTCCTTGATCCAAGCACGTCCTGTAATTGCCAAGCACCCTTTGACATTGCAGCCCATCCCGCACTTTCCCGAGGCCTTCTAACCTAAAAAACCGCCCAGTCCACGCCACACAGCCTCCGCTACGCGTGTAGCCGCCAGCTGAGTGTAGTGAACTCCTGACCTATTCAGCGGAACCCGAAACCCCACCACCCTATGGCGCAAGTCAAGGAATCTGCAGCCAATACGGTCGCAAAACCGTCTGAGCCTCTGATTCAGACCCTCCACCCGGCTCTGCACCAAAGGTCCGCAGTCGGTTCTGTCAACGATGCTGCAGATGGTGAGCTCTGCCTTCATCTCGTAAGCAAGACCGGCAGCCTTCACCAAATCAGATAGCCGCTGGAATCCAGAGAGAATTTCCTCAGATCCAAAGCGACACACGTCATTAGTGCCGACATGTGCCACCACCTGCAGCTGGCTGCACCCTGTGCTCTTCATGGCATCCGGAAGGACCCTTTCGACATCAGGAATGACTCCTCCCGGAATGCACACGGAGTGCACACTGGATTTCTTCCCCTCCTTAGCCGCCATATCCCTAAGGGGCCCCATTACGCGCCTAACATTGGAGCTCCCAACTACCAGTAAGCCCAACCTCTGCGATTGCCCGGACCTTGAAGGCTGAGAATGATCCTCTGAAACAGGGCAGGCAGCTGCATCTGGCTCAGCCAGAGACAGTGCCTGAAACCGGTTTGTCAGACGCACCGGGGAGGCTTTCTGGTCAGCTTCCGGGGACGCCTTTCGCTGCCTGCCACGCCTTGGAACGACCTCCCAATCAACCACAGGCGAGGGCTCAGCCCCACTGCGGGCAGCAACCGGGGCAACCACAGCGGCATACAGTGGATGCAAGGAACGAAGCGTAGATAGTGGTGGGACAAGAAATGTGGGGCCACGAGCAGGGTCTCCGGGCGTTCCGCTTTGGTCGCCGGTGTCGGGAGAGCAAGCTGATAGCGCGCTGCGGTGCGTTCCCGCGCGGTCGACGTAAGCCAGCTTTGCTGCTGCGCGGGGCTTCATCAGGCCGTCGACTGTGGCATCTCGTTTGGCGCAGAACAGTACCTGGTCGCAACAGTGGAGACGCTCAAATCCCATAACGAGACCTGGTGTGGAGTAATCTTTTCAGGATTCCCCATCATGGCGTTTCAACCGTTTCACAGTATAACGCAGTATCTAGCATACAGAAGAGCCTGTTACAGTGAAGGGGAACTTGCGATCTTTCTCAGGGATACAATACTGAGGATGCAAGAAAGTATACCAATTATACTGGATCATATCTATGAATTACTTCGCGAGTTTGGTCCTAGTCTTGTGCTACACGTCTACAGCATAGAGAGACACAACTTGGAAACAAGGTTAGAATGGGACGAGAGACATCGAATCGATCAAAATTTTAAAGACTGCTGCAGATTGGGAACGCATCGTCGTGAACCTATGACTATAAAACGACAGTCAGCGACGAGCGAGAGGAAGTCAAAACCCGCGGAGATCTGGTCGCAAGAATTTCTGTAAAAATGTGATCTGAGGGAAAGAAAGTGTTTAAAATTCAACATCCTCTAGTGTGGAACTATAAGACTATCCACATTTCAGGACATTAACGGGATGTATAGGGGGCTGGACAAAAATACGTAAACACAACAAGAAATGCATGATTGAACATAAATAAATCATGCGTTTCGTCAAAGAGTTATTTGGTAAGCATGATAGCGTTACGGAGATACTTAGAGAACTCAAGTGGCAGACTGCATGAGAGGCGCTCTGCATCGCGGTGTAGCTTGCTATCCAGGTTTCAAGAGGGTGCGTTTCTGGATGAGGTATCGAATATATCGCTTCCCCCTGCTTATACCTCCCGAGGAGATCACGAATGTGAAATTAGAGAGATTCGAGCGCGCACGGAGGCTTTCCGGTAGTCGTTCTTCCCGCGAACCATACGCGGCTGGAACAGGAAAGGGAGATAATGACAGTGGCACGTAAAGTGCCCTCCGCCACACATCGTTTGGTGGCTTGCGGAGTATAAATGTAGATGTAGACGTAGATGTAGATGCCAGTCAAGAATGCAGGTTGCCTGTAATCAGCGATCTGTATACGACCTGGATGTAGAAGTTTGGTACCCGAGTATAGATACGCAGCGTGTCTGCAGATTCATGCACTTTGCACTGTCCGCGTTGTTGTAGTTTGGAGAATAAATTTCCACGGATCTACCCATGATAAAGAATTCCAGACTGGTTTCTTGCTTTGAACTTTATGTCAACATGTGATGTAATAGGCTGACGTGGGAGCGGAATCGAAAAGTATTTTCTTTCCTTTTTCTAGTGACGTTATCTAGGAGCCATGTTGTAGTTTGGCAAGAAACTAAATATGAGCATCTATGGCTGGCGCGATCAAACAGCTGAAGTTCAACATCCAGGAAGTATAGAGATCACTGGCTGTTGTATATGACTGATAACGACATCTATGCAACGCCCTCGGTTGTTGCAAGAGGCACGAGACTTTTACTGCATACAGGGAAAGCTGAACAACGTCATTCGACAAACCGTTTCTTGGACGATAATGTGTGTTGAATAAACGCAACGGATGGTCATACGGAGATTTGTGTCGAAAAATAAAAAAAAAAAACACGAAGGGAGCTCCAGAAGCAGAGCATTACAAGCCCAGCTGGAATTCCAAAACTACTCACCATTGATACAAGTGCCCGTAATAGGAGAACGAAGTGCCGAACCTATAAAACCTGGGCTATGGAGCGATGGAAGAAAGTCATTTGGTGGGATGAGTCATGTTGCAAAGTATTTCCAATTTCTGGCCGGGTTTACCTCCAAAGATTGAAACACATGGGAAGGGGGGGGGGGGGGGAGACGATGATACAGAGAGCCATATCGGTGTTTCAATTATCACAAACAATTGCAGTGTTCTTAAATGTGTCTGAACTGTCATCTTGGAACGATATACTGTGTGTTATCCCAAAACTAAAAATTGTGTGGAGTAGCTTCGCACACTCCTTGAGACCTTGTAGTAAGAAATTGTGTGAAGTAGCTTTGCACACTCCTTGAGACCTTGTAGTTCGTAAGCCTTTTTCACTACTTGCTCAACCATTCTGTCGTTTATTACTTAATGGAGTAATGGTTTACCGCTGTAATATCTGCTCCTCGTTCACAGAAGAGCTGAAATAAGGACCTTACGTCACCATGTCACCCTCCGTGCCAAATAGGAGTCAAGCGCTATGTGTATATCATTATCTGTTAAGTAGGCTGTAGAATACCAAGCTCTCTCATTTCTGCAAGTTCTACAGTTAAATTCCGTACAGATGGTCCACAATGTCTGCTACAATATTAAACTTCAAAAGTGAGACGCAATTAAGGATTGCGCCGATAGCTTAGCCACGCCGGTAACGAAAACCCTTCACGTCAGTTCCTGTTTACGACTGTTTGCTGGGGAGAGCGGATCAAATAAAAATAAGTTGGTAAATATTGCACTTAACTCACTCAATAATCCTATAGTGTCTTGCTTAAAGGTGTGAATCTGTTCTGTTATTGGTCGTTTACATTTCTACAAATGAAAGTTCTGTTTCTTCAACAAAGCCACGGTGAAATTCCCACCACATCTTCAAAAGAACGGGTGTCTACTATTATTTTCTTTTCGGTGGCAGTACTTAAAAAAAAAACCTAAGATTACTTCCTGCATTCCACAACATCAGAAATATATGAAAATGTTTTTCCTTTTTCACGCTTACTTTAAAAGTTTAATTAACTCATTTGAATCATTCCTGCTATCGGAAGACACTAGTCAACCGTCATGAGTGTTCTGTCGATGACAATATTTTATTTCGCATGATACGATCATTAAACTGAAGGGAACCGCTACAACAAAACGAGATATGTGGTTGCGCTGTTACCGCAAGAACTGGCAGCTCAAAAGAGGACATTGGAAGCGATCTTTGGGTCACTGACGGACGTCAAAAAGGGGTGGGAATACCCTTTATCAGTTTTACAAGAGATTGTTTCTATGAATTGTAGCTGCTGAGACTATACTTCGTAAAGACAAGCAATTCTAAAGCCCCAACTAGATCTCCGAAAGTTCTGCTGTCGCCTTTCTTAATGCAAAGACGTATACGATGGGTTCTTAATTACAGAAAGAAACTGAAATCTGAAAAATGCCGAGATATTAATGCAGAGATACATTTATACCCTTAGGTATCAGTTCGTTAGGAAACCGACAAACATGTCGCACTATGGCAGTTTCTGTAGAAAGAATGAGTATATTCCATTTTTTTTTATTTCGAAGTAGATGTGGAAGGAAAAAAAGAATGGTTAAAGTTTAACGGCGCATCTACGTCACAACCATTAGAAATAGAGCGCTAACTGCTGCAAGGACGGAAAGAGAATCGGGAATGACATTGTTAGAGCAGTCGCTTTACCTGAACTAATTAGTGAGAACTGCGAAAAACTAAGTTCAGGATGACCTAGTAGGGATTTTAGTCCCCCCTCCCCCCAAACCACCACCTCCACCCTCCCGAATGTGTCCATGGTCCCAACGACTCCGGCGTTTTTCAGGAGTACGCTAGGTTGCTTCTTACAAAGAACACCGCAACCAGGTTCCTGACCCGTTCTTGTACCATCCCTGACTTCGACTCGACGAGAAGTTAGGCCGCCAGTTTCCTTCTCTGTTAACGACACCGCCACATTACGTGCTGGAAATAAGGACACCTTCCCCGTGTCACTGAATAGAGAGAGATGAAAAATCTGAAACATCGTCTCAAACCTACAGCCACTCTTTAAAATGAAACAAAGGAAAAGTTCCGGTCTTAATGAATTCTGGAAATGTTTGAAATTTAATCAAAATATGACATCGTATTACTGAAATTACAGATAAATGAGCAAACCAAAAATTAAAACCACATGTTTAAAAGTCAGTACTTCGAAATGCTACCTCTCACGGTCAGAATAACTTCTACCCTTCGTCGCCTAAGGTCAGAAGTTTGCATAGATTATATTCAAAATGTGTGTGTGTGTGTGTGTGTGCGTGCGTGCGTGTGTGTGTGTGTGTGTGTGTGTGTGTGTGTGGAGGGGTGGTGAAGATATTGTGCGAGCGAGACATATACTTCAAAATAAGGACGAACGCTGCCTTGCTGAAACACAGCTTCAGGAAGTGCATCATTCCATGCTCCAGTAGCTCCAGTAGTTGTGCAGTCTGAAGTTGCTAGTTTAGGCCCTGTAATATTCTATAGCACCTGAAAATGTATTTACTCGGTGCAACAGTAATATACTCTGGAGGAAAGTATTCGTCATTCTACGCCTGTGCTCTGCCAACATTGCGGCGCTCATTGGGAAGTATGATAAACTAAACTCCACCCGAACAGGCCATGAAGGACCAATGGTACCGACCGGTCGCCGTGTCATCCTCAGACCACAGGCGTCACTGGATGCGAATAGGGAGGGGCATGTGGTCGGCAACCACATGGCATACAAGTATCCCTTTATACCCAATGGCATATTTTGACTTAACAGCTTAAGCATTGTGCACGTTGCTCATGGTAAACAAACCCACATAGCTGTAATATACTTTATTGACCGAAGTCTTGTACGACAGAAGTCGCTATGTGTCACACTGGAGCGCCATCAGCGTTTGACTGCATGCATTCCCGGTGGCAATTTTGGCACAAGTGGAATGTTCCCAGGCCGCAACTGAAAGTTGGAGTTCTTCACAGCCACAATTTGGGATGTTATTTTAACAGCCCACCTACTGTAGATGTTTGCCTATTAGTTATTAGGGCCTGGCCATGACGTCCTGCTGCCGCTAGATTTCAGATGCACCTGATGATGGAGCTAAGACCCCGAAACCGTGGTGGTATATGGCGGCTTCTATTGTGCAAGACTTTGGTCAGTAAAGAAATGGAATGGGTGTGAACCTGTTTACATCGGTGTTAATTTTGAAGTATTTTAACCATTTGTCCATTTCTTCTTACAAAATTTGACGTTAACACTCCATGAGACGTCCAAAGTACTTCAAAAAGTTTCACGAATAGACCTGCTTGTAAATGCTATCATGTGTGACGAGTACGTGCAAGCGTTCGTGGATGAGACGTGTCAAAAAGTGCTAGTCGTGTCGAACAAAAGAATGTCATGCATTTATCATTTGGGTATTGTAGCTCGTTATTTTCTGCAAAAAGAAAAATGGAGAAACTGGTATGGAAATTTCATTTCATACAAGACACTGCTGATTTATTTTTCTTTCACCATACATATTTCATCACATAACCCGTTATACAAAGCCCATTTGTCATTTATTTATCTGCCTTACGTTGAAAACTTTGCATGATATAAGCTACTAAAACCTATCATAATTTTTTGTGCTTTCTGTTTGTGTGTGTGTATGTGTAATTACTGTATTTTGAAACATACTGGGCTCAATATTGCGACTTTTTGCCAGATTATGTTCTTGATAAAACATTTATAACAGTTCCGGTTATCAGTTAATGATAACACAACAGCTGTTCCCAACTTTTTTTAATGCCTCATTAAAAATCAGTATACAAGTAACTTTATTAGAAGAAACTTGAAGAGGCCTCTTCCTTTTACCAAGGAACACGTCAGTTTTTATCCAAGGAATTCTTTTATTATTTTTTTATTTGCATACTTATTTTTTATGAATTACTCGACGGTTTACGCCCCGCTATCTGCGCTATACTTCACAAATCTTAGATGACAGTAATGAGGATGAAACTTCCTGGCAGATTAAATCTGTGCCCTAGACCGTGCCTCGAAAGTGTTATCATCCCTTTCCTTTCGCAGGCGGTTTCAACCTGCTATGAAGTTACAAAACAGCGCACATTCACCTGCAAAGAGAAATATTTATTCTGGAATCCACACAATATTGCCGAGTTGTTTCTTCTTTTTCTTGTTTTGTGTTCGAACAGTAGTTGCTCATCTTCTGTGTTATTCCTTCCTCTCTTTTATCCAGAGGGCACCTGTCTTCTTTCTTGGTGGCTTGTCCTGGAACCTTCTTTGCTAAAGCCTTCTCCTGACCGTTGTCTTGTCTTTTAAGTCTCTTTTTGTACCTCAAAGTTTCTGCAGATCATTTACCACTTCCATCATCCATCGTGACTTCGTCTTACTCTTGTGCCAATACTGCTGGGATGCATCCTGTAGACATCTCCATACAAGGCTAGACAGTTCTCCGTAGCCATATCCGTGATTTTTTCATAGTGTTTGTAGAGGACCTGCTCTTTTCTATTCGTTATCTTTATTGAATGGTCCCATTATCTTCCTCACTACCTTTCTCTTCTCCGTTTCATGTTACCCTATGAGACCCTTCTTGTGTAGTAGTAGACACTCTGAGGCACATAGGGCTCTACGGCGAATGACTGGTAGTGCTTTATTTTTGAGTTACAGGAGCGATTTTTTGTTGTAGGTGCTCTTGGTCTCTTAATACCAATTCTAGCTTGTTTATCCGAGGTGATACTGTTGTTCTTTCGGAACGTTTGGGTTCTAGTCATTCCCCAGGTCTTTAAAGCTGTTAGTTTCCAGTAATTCTCCAGGTATTTAAGCCTATTGGTTTTATCGATTTTTTCCTTCTCCATGTACAGCGTGCAAGAAGAATCACTGAAGTCCGTGACGTATTGTGCTTTTTTAAGCGACGCATTTAGCCTTTCCTTACTTGTTTTCTGTCTGAGAAAATTGAGCTGATTCACTAAAGTTTCTACTGGATTAGATAAAAGTGCCAGGTAGTCAGCAAATGCCAGGCAGTCAATATTTAGCCCATTGATGTTCTCCAGAGAGATACCGTTTGGAAGACCCTGTCTAGCTAACTCCTTTCACAACCCTTTTATTACCAATTAAGGAGGAGAGGGCAAACACCATCTCTCTGCCTTATTCCTGTCTTTATTTCAAAACTTCTTGAAACTGTTTCTCTGTACGTTGCCCCTGGTTTGGTATTGTTTAAAGTCTGTAGGATGAGATTATGGGTCTTCCAGTCCTATCCTAGTTTCTGCAGAATCTACAAAAGAGCAGGGCTGTCAGTCGAGTCATACCCCTTCTTAAAATCAACAAAGACATAGTTCTTATCAGCCATTTTCACTTGTTGTAGCAGTGGCTTCAGGCTGAGTATCTGTTCATTAGAAGTGCGTCCTTTTCTGAATCCTCCTTGCTGTTCTCCTAGCTGCGCCTCTAGCTGGCAATCGTTTCTGTTCAATGTGGCCTTGGAGAAAATCTGGTATATGAGAGTGTGACGTAAGTTCTTCAACTAAATGTATTTCATTTCTTGAGAGCTAAAATGATATGAGTTTCTTCCAATCCAGACTCGGAGAAATATAAACACTTCAGATGGGTGGTACAACTCAGACACTTAACTTCTTTTTCCATGACGTGGAATCCTTCACGAGAACAGGTTTTGTAGAAGATACACTTTCATACGTTTTATAACATTTTATACTCAGAACGACGCAGGTGGGCTATCGCAAATATCAGATCAACAGTGAGCAATGAACCAACTGACGCCTTTATATACACTTCCAATTACTTCATTATTAATATTACAATTTTTGTATATAGCAATTAAAAATAACTCATCAAGTTAATTTGACATACGTGCAGAAATATTGCAATCGCCAATATTCGTTAAATACATACGAATCAGCCGGAAAACAATGTTATCACTTGAAATTACATCAAATATGCACAACGAATAATTGTACAATAACAGAATTGATCACAGTTTCCCTACCATGTGTTCGATATACATTTCATTAGAGTTGTTGGCCTGCATTAACAGCAATTCTGTCTGATCATACAGTGTAAGCTTTCACGGCCGGTACTGACTTCGCTTAAAGCTTCCGGGCTAAGAATAAAACTTCCTGTGGGGGAGAGGGGCAGATCACCGCGTTACCTCTGAAGATGTCTCCGGCAGTAGGAGGTGAAACATTAAGGGAAAGATTTACACATCGACCACGGCATATTAGCCCGGAAGTTTCAAGTGAAATAATTCTGCCTTCCACACAGAAATTATCTTTTGGCGATTTGTTTACAGTATTGGGTTTTATTATTTCGCAAAGTCTCATAATTATTTTGAAAATTGGTAAATTTTGTTACATAAATTAGTTACAAAGACAGGTAATAACAGTTCTCACGTAAATCTAATCATTGCTTCTAGTACCTTTCTGGCAAAACGAAAATAAGCGATGTAGTATAACACGACTTCATTATACACGGAAGCGCCAAAGAAACAGGTATACGCATCCGTATTCAACTACAGACATTTGTAAGCAGGCAAATCGTGTCGTTGTGGGCGGCAACGCCTATATAAGACAAGTGTCTGGCACAGTTGTTAGATCTGTTACTGCTGCTACGTTATCAAGGTTCAAGTGAGTTTGAACGTGGTGTTATAGTCGACGCACGAGCGATGGGACACAGCATCATCTCCGAGGTAGCGATGAAGTGGGGATTTTCCAGTACGAGTGTACCGTGGATATCAGGAAACCAGTAAATCATCAAATCTCCGACATCACTGTGGCCGGAAAAACATCCTGCAAGAACGGGACCAACGACGACTGAAGAGAATCGTTCAACGTGACAGAAGTGCAACCCTTCCGCAAATTGCTGCAGATTTCAATGTTGGGACATCAACAAGCAGCCGGCCTTTGAGACCGAGCGGTACTAGGCGCTTCAGCCCGGAACCGCGCTGCTGCTACGGTTGCAGGTTCGAATCCTGCCTCGGGCATGGATGTGTGTGATGTCCTTACGTTAGTTAGGTTTAAGTAGTTCTAAGTCTAGGGGACTGATGACAACAGCTGTTAAGTCCCATAGTGCCCAGAGAGATTTGAACATCAACAAGCGTCAGCGTTGGAACCATGCAACGAAACATCATCGATATGGGCTTTCGGAGCTGAAGGCCCGCTCGTGTATCCTCGATGACTGCACGGCACAAAGCTTTACGCCTCGCCTGGGCCCGTCAACATCGACATTGGACTATTGATGACTGGATACATGTTACGAGTCTCGTTTCAAATTGTATCGGGTGGAAAGAGGTGTACGGGTATGGAGACAACTTCATGAATCCATGGACCCTGCATGTCAGCAAGGGACTGTTCAGGTTGGTGGAGGCTCTTTAATGGTGTGGGGTGTGTGCAGTTGGACTGATATGGGACCCATGGCACGTCTAGATATGACTCTGATAGATGGCACGGTCGTATGCATCCTCTCTGATGTCCATTATTCCGACGGACGTGGGCAGTTCCAACAGGCCAATGTGACACCCATCACATCCAGAATAGCTACTGTGTGGCTCCAAGTACACTCTTATGAGTTTAAACATTTGCACTGGCCATCAAGACATGAATATTACTGAGCACATCTGGGATGTCTTAAACGTGCTGTTCAGAAGAGATATCCACCCCCTCGTACTCTTACGGATTCGTGGTGTCCCTCCATCACAACTTCAGACATTAATTGAGTCCATGTCACGTCATGTTGAGACTCTTCTGCATACCCACAGGGGCCCTACACGATATTAGGCAGCTTTACCAGTTTCTTTGGCTGTTCAGTGTACGTACGCCTACGGCCTTGTCGTAGTGGTAACACCGGTTCCCGTCAGGTCACAGAAGTTAAGCGCTGTCAGGGTGGGCTAGCACTTAGATGGATCACCGTCCGGTCTGCCGAGCGCTGTTGGCAAGCGGGGTGCACTCAGCCCTTGTGAGGAAATCTGAGGAGCTACTTGACTGAGAAGTAGCGATTCCGGTCTCGTAAACTGACATACGGCTGGGAGAGCGTTGTACTGACCACATGCTCCCCCCACCACCCCTGCCCCCTCCCCCCAATTCCGCTTTCCAATGCCTGTTCGGACGGAGTTTAGTTTTTTTTTTTGTTTTCAGTGTGTGTGCTACATTTTAGGATGTTCCTACAAATTGACCGCGTTTCATAAGTTTGATGCTTTGATATTTCATAATCATACGCATATTGCATCACTGAGAACGTAGAGATTACTATTTCTCATGTTACAATTATCTTGTTAAATGGTATCCGCGCGGTGGCCTGAACTGAGATTGTGATACCACCCTGTTTAATATGCATTACAGACCGGTCGGCTACGTTTCAATACCCCCTCCCCCTTTCCGAAGCTTTCCGAAGAGTATTGCACACCTGCAGGATGTGCAAGACTCTTACAAGCAAAACACGTAACAGGGAGCCGGTAAAGGGTACAGATTTTAAGATAGGCAACAAAATTTGTGAACAAACATGTACACAAAAGCTATAATATGCAAAGGATTACACAGTTACATAGAAATTGTATCTTTGCATTACAGCAATTCTGTAAAGAAAGATATATCTGAAACGCCCAAAACTTTGACCTTTCATAATTTGACTCCTGCTTCACACAGTTCCTCTTCTTTCATTGCAGTAGGTAATTTTCTCCTGAAGAAATGATATACAGATCAGATCACTTTTGCTGACAACTAGGACATGTACATTCTCAATACTAGTATAATGGCCCATGTCTCACCAAAAATTTGTTCCCGGATATGTGTTTAGTATTTTTTCTTTCTCCTAGTTTTGACCGGTGCTATCTCCTGTAAACATATGGGACCATTAAGACAGCGTGAATACATCTTTAACTGCCTGTCCTCATTTCCACCAAGCATGACGTTAGGTTAACACAAGAATTGTGACTCAGTTCAGCGTAAGTAGAAAATGACACGATCGTTACGAGAAAAAATGACGTTTCCAGCTACGTAAACAATGTTCTCTGCCCGTCTGATAAGATTGGGTGTCATGGATTACACGCGACAGCTGCGGGATTGGCGAGCTTTAAGTAATGCAATATATGGAGTCTGATATTACGATCACGTGATTCAGTTTTGTTGCACAACTGTATTCACAGATTCAGTAGGCACAACACATGTTGTAGGATAACACATGTAAATTTCGTTGTTCATGTTTCCAAGTCGAAAAAATTGCGAAAAATATGCACCTGGGCCCTTCTAAAGCTAGAGGACAATGAAGAAATGCGTAATTGGATGCCTTATAATCGAATTATTACGTGTTACTTTTATTTTGCTATAAATAAATTAACATTAAAATTCAATTTCCAACGGTGCAAGTGAATCGCGAATGGCATCGCCATCAGTATACTGCAAAGAGAGATTCTCACTTTCGTGAAGCGGCCTTGCGGGCAGCACGTTATCTAAAACCTGTCAAAAGCGCTAACCAATGTAAATAATATCCCAGATAAATCTCTGAACTGTGAGACGGTTAAGGATGCTAACCGAAGACTGCTAACAGCTCTGTCAGACACTTCTGTAGCTGCGTACCTAGACGACGGAATACAGCGTGACGCAATTATTCAATTATTCAAACAAAATGAGTAATAACTTTCTTTTTTGAAAAAGATGTAAGCTTTCGCACGTTACGTACAGAGACTGATTTTAGAAATTTTTATTGTTACAAAAATTTCCCAGTTGTACTCAAAAAAAGAAGTGGAAAGTCTGTGTGCTACTGTAGCAAGTAAAAAAAAAAAAAGGATAAAGCAGGCAACATAGATAGTGGTTAACTGTAAGTACTTTTTTAATTTTCGAAATAACCCTTCAAATTACTGCAAAAAATTGCGTTTGTTTACTGAATTTCTATTTAGATTTTGAACTGTGGTTCAATGGGAACACCTTCCTATGTAGACACGTCCTTTTGAAATTATTGCCAGTGGAAGAAGCACGGGAGTCCAATGATTACAACAGGCTGTGCGAGATTTCTCAACTAGTTTTGATGCTGCTACGTAACTATTGACAGGAAAATAATACACAAATA
Source organism: Schistocerca gregaria (assembly GCF_023897955.1). Taxonomy (NCBI): domain Eukaryota; kingdom Metazoa; phylum Arthropoda; class Insecta; order Orthoptera; family Acrididae; genus Schistocerca; species Schistocerca gregaria. Next base: position 542,325,121 of record NC_064924.1, read on the forward strand.
CGGAATATTTGAATCCGTCCATCTGTTTTCTTAAATAAAAGTAGAATAAAGGCTGAGGGGCTCAACCGATGACCGAGTTTCCTTCCTGACTCCAAGTGGTGTGTAAGCATTTCGTTGGTCACTTCGGGAGGAGGGGGAGGATGGTGAGCCTTGTACCCCCGGGGAAGATCTCCAGTAGTCAGTTTGATAGCAGGCTGAGTGGACCTGGGGCCATCCTTGAACTGGAACAAGGAAAAATCCCTGTTCCTACTCAGGATTGAACCTGGGACCTCCAGAGTCGAAGTCTAGTCTCTACGCACTAACCACCACTGCCACATTTTTTTAAAAATAAATGTTGAAAATGAAGGGGAAACTCATTATAAACCTTCAGCAAAATTGGGTGAATTTTCCTAAAAGATAAATCAAAACAAGAGTTTTACGATGACGTTGTACTCAGTTTTACCCGTCTGAATGAAACATCTCAACGAGACAACTTCTGTGAATAAGTATGGCAAGACTTATTATACTACAAGAACCTTCATGACATTAAGGTGCCATCGCTCGTGTACCGGGTGCAGTGCCGGGACTCCTGTGGGCCAGGAGTGCGACTCACAGACCCATGCTGCGGCGCCTCTCAGTTTCCAAGTGCTGCTAGAGCCATGGAGCATACCTGTAGCGTATCCTCTGTATACCCTTTCAGTGCCGATTAGCTGTACAATAGTATTAGTCGCTGGGATAACTAACACACTCATATTGGCGCTTCTGAACATTTACATAAGCATCGATGGTATAAACGACTGCAAAATAATGCTACTAAGAGATGAAGAAATTGGCGCAGGTGAGGACGTTGTAGAAGGTCGCATCAAACCAGTCTAAGGAAAAATGACACCGACTTTTTTTAAAATTTAAATATACGTTTTTCCTTTTTCATTGGTAAGAGCCTACGAAGAGAATTCAACAACGTAACATCTATGGAGCTTCATCGAGCAGTAACAAGGTATCAATGCCGCAAACCACTGTCCTGCCGTCATGAGCAGAGATCCCACTAACTTTTGCCCTACTACACGAAATGTAAATTGTCTATTATTAAGACTGTCGTATGGAGTGGTCAAAAATATTGACCCTGAGAACTGATACGTGATATAAAGCAATTCGGAGTAGGCAATGTTCCACTTTAAATTTCATCTGGACTTATCGCAGCTTAGGCCCATTTTAATCGACGTCTCATGTCTTCGGGTTTTATCAGTGTATCTTTGGAGTCCTCTTGTTTCGACTCCAGAGGCGTTAAGTCCCGTGAAGAAAGAAGACTATTCTGTTTCTTGTACGTCCGGTGCAACGATCTCCAGATATTCTGTTAAGAAGTCAATAATTATCTGTGCAGACATTCGTCACGTTGGTAGCACACGATTTGCATTATTTTCAGTGGTATGTCTTCCAATGACTGTGGGAAAATTATCTGTTGGTTACAGGGACAAATGACCCGATTCTCGAAAAAACCAACACTGCGCATTGACAGACCAGATTCAGCGTTTATCATTTTCTCTAAGTCAACGTGCATTTTCACCTGACCAGTAGTTCATATTGCAAAGTTTCATTTGTCCATGGTTTTTCCCAACGATGCCTCATCCCTAAACAAAATCTTCTATGCAGTTGAGACAAGAAATCTCGTAGGAGGTAGCACTATGATTATATTATAATTTAATACTGTATTGGAGCTGAATATATCGCTTCAGAGAAGAAATACTGCCGGTGAAATATGATTTTATTACTCAAATTGTTCACTTGGCACACACACACACTCACATGGTCGCCTGCCTCCAAAGAGATTTCGTAATTTCGTATCCCAACAATATTCAGTATGTCAGTACAACGAAGTAACACAGGCGATGAAATTGCTCACTTGATGCACAAGTGCATGGTCTACGGGGTTTCATGTCTCAACAATATTGCGTCATGCCAAGCAAGGCTATTATGGAGGTTAAACTACAGTACATCTTTCGAAGGAAAATGCTAGCAAGTCAATTGAGAATTGTATTTTAACAAGAAGTGTATAGTTAATGGCATGGTTCCTAATCACGCCAAGCATGAGTTTAAGTCTTTAGCCTCGAGTGCAAACAGTGTTAAGGTCAAATGTGAACGTTTGTACGTAAAAAGTGAGATGCGCTTGGCATATAAATACAACCATTACGCCGAAGTAATTGGTATCTGATAATGGACATAAAATCCGAAACGGGGCAAGTGAGTAATTTAGGTAATAAAGTCATTTTTCAGTGGCTGTATGGCGTTTTTGAAGCAACTCATTCAGCTCCAGTACATTACAAAATCTGCTGTAGTAACGTCGCATCATTGCAATTTTCAGAAACGCCATTCGGATTTTGATGGCCAGTGCCATCAAGTAACTGATGGAGCAAAATGTAGAAAGGCGGTAGTGTTGAAATGTAGTTTTCGCAGAAAACTCTTTTTAGGTGATCGCATTTGCACATTTACTCTGCTTCGTAATGATGTGTGGATTGGGTGTTATCAGTGCTAAAGTGTCAGTTGCGTTTCCCTGACCAGTTGCTGTTTCTTTCGTTGGAGTAGTGTATCTTTCATGATTTTTATTTTTTTTTATTTTTGCATGACACATCGCGACTACCTGGCGCTGGCAGACCTTTCACTACACGGTCGCATCGCTGCTCAAACAGTATGCCAACACTCTCTATAGACGAAAGCTAAATCCACTTTTCCGACTGTCGCGTAAACTTCCAAAGTCTGAATAGTTATACGAGCAAGTTATTTGATCGCTACAACAGCAGAGCACAAACTGATAAGCTTCAAGATCGCAGGTAAACACATGAACCGCATCTGAGTTGCGTTTGGTACTGTAGGGAAGAAATTTTGTGGGACCTCTTCTTTTGCAGATGGAACGGTAGTGTGTGACGCTGTTTGCTTGTCATTTGATCAAGTTCCAGACTTCATGTCGTTCAAGTCTTCCATTAAAAAGATCAAATCTGTGTTATAGTTAGGAACCTGTTGTTGTTGTTGTGGTCTTCAGTCCTGAAACTGGTTTGATGCAGCTCTCCATGCTACTCTATCCTGTGCAAGCTTCTTCATCTCCCAGTACCTACTGCAACCTACATCCTTCTGAATCTGCTTAGTGTAGTCATCTCTTGGTCTCCCTCTACGATTTTTACCCTCCACACGGCCCTCCAATACTAAATTGGTGATCCCTTGATGCCTCAGAACATGTCCTACCAACCGATCCCTTCTTCTGGTCAAGTTGTGCCACAAACTTCTCTTCTCCCCAATCCGGTTCAATACTTCCTCATTAGTTATGTGATCTACCCATCTAATCTTCAGCATTCTTCTGTAGCACCACATTTCGAAAGCTTCTATTCTCTTCTTGTCCAAACTATTTATCGTCCATAAAAATGACTTACGTGCGTCAGATACTTCACCACACCGCCAGCTACATTCACCACACTGCCAGTTACAACTTCCTGAAAACCGCATTGCTATGTATGGATATATTCGGTGTGGTTTCTCTTAGCTGCCTCACCCTAAATAATTTTCTATTTTTCATTGTTTTCCAATAGCTTTCAATCTGTTTTAATTTTACACTCGAAACAAAAATACTTTCATTGAGAACAGCTTCTCAACGAGTTGTTGTTAGAGCCTCAGGTACCCAATAGTTTATCACAGCAACAATTCCGTTTCCAAACATCCACTATGCGGATTATTTGAGGGCAGTCATAAAATTTCAAGAAATGATCGTCGAACGGACTGTCTCAAAACAGTCTCCAGTGAAATTAAAAAGAAGGGCGTCAACATTAAAAGTGAATGGGAATTCCAGTGTTGAACGCAGATGAGAAAGCGAATAGGTGTGGAAAGAGTACATTGAATGCCTCAATAATGCAAAGGAATTGTCTGATGTGATAGGAGACAAAATTGCAGTCGATGTGGAGGAGACAGGAGATCCAGTATCAGAGTCAGAATTTAAAAGAGCTTTGGAAGACTTGCGATCAATCAAGGCGGAAGGCACAGATTGCATTCCATCGGAATTTCTATAACAATTGGGGGAAGTGTCAAGCAAACGATCGTTCCAGTTGGTGTGTAAAATCTATGACACTGACGACGTACCATCAGACTTTCGGAAAAATATCGTCCACAGAATTCTGAAGATAGCAAGGACACATAAGTGCGGGAATTATCACACAGCAGGGTTAACAGCTTCTGCATCCAAGTTGCTGTCGAGAATAATACATATAAAAATATGAAAAATAAATTTTAGGATCAGTTAGATGATGATCAGTTTGGGTTTAGGAAAGGTAAAGACACCACAGAGGCAATTCTGACTTTGAGTTTGATAATGGAAGCTAGCCTGAAGATAAATCAAGGTTTTGTCGACCTGGCAAAAGCGTTCGACGATGTAAAATGGTAAAAGATGTTGGAAATTTTCAGAAAAGTAGAAACAAGCTATAGGGAAAGACGGTTAATATACAATACGTACAAAAACGACTGGAAGACCGAGAAGCGGTCGGATTAAAACATGTGTAAGGCAAGGATGCAGTCCTTCGGCACTGCTGTTCAATCTATACATTAAAGAAGCGGCCACGAAAATAAAACAAAGGTTCAGGAGGGATTTTAAATTTTAGGATAGAAGGAAACCAATGACAGGATTTGCTGGTGACATTGTTGTCTTCAGTGAAGGTGAAGCAGTATTACGGGGCCTGCTGAATGGAATGAACAGTCTAATGAGTACACAACATGAATTGAGAGTAAACCGAAGAAAGACGAAAGAAATGCGACGTAGCAGAAATGAGAATAGTGAAAAGCTTAGCATCGAAATTGGTGATAACATAGTAGAAGAAGTTAGGGGATTCTGCTACCTTGGAAACAAAACAACCCGTAACGGATGAACTAAGACGGACATAAAAAGCACACTAGCAGGGAAAGAGGGCATTTTTGACCAAAAGAAGTCACTAGAACCAAATACAAGCCTTAATTTGAGGAGGAGGTTTATGAGAATGTACGTTTTGAGCACAGCGTATTGTGGTAGTGAATCATGGACTGTGGGATAGCCAGCACAGAAGAGAATCGAAGCATTTGAGATGTGGTGCTACAGAAGAACATTGGAAAGTAGGTGGGTTGATAAGGTAAGGAACATATAGAGAATACGCACTAGAAGAGTACGACATACGCCAAGTGAACAGAGAATAGCTTCCATGGTACTAGAGGGAGCTGTGGAGGGTGAAAACTGTAGAGGCAGACAGAATTTGGAATACATTCAGCAAATAATTGAGGCTGTAACTATGACCCTTCGTGGCAGCGTTAGCTCTGCTCTAAAATATCCACCCCTCGAAGCGGCACCTTTTTCCCAGCGATGGATGATTTGGCGGAGACCTTGGATGTAGAAGCCTGAATTTTGGCTGTGCAGAAAAAGTTCCACAACGAAAAACACAACGTCGTCATTCTCGCAGTGAGTGCCACTCGGCAGTTTCGTCATCCGAGGAGAGAGAAAAAGTCAAGAGAATACGTGGATGACACAAAATATTGTCCGAAGTAGTGTGTGTGATTGTCTGTGCAGAATGGGCCGGAATGTTGTCGTGCAACTAACACACACGTAGCGGGACAATTTCCCGCAACACTTAGTCTTGGCAGACTCCCATAGCCTCGTTAGGCGATTTCGGTTCTACGTTCCTGTGGCGGTTTGCTCCTTACGAACCCGTCAGCACCAGGTACTCAGATACACCTTGCGAGCGGAAGGTTGCGCCTTCGCCTTTTCCGACGGTGGTGAATGCACATGTTTCCAGTGCTTTGCTGTACTTCTTTGTCTCGAAGGCACAGTGGATAACCCAGTACTCGCCCATGGTGATCAGGCGGCTAAAGAAGTACCCTGGACTGGCCTGACACAGTTGCAACGTTTCCGCTGCTGCCTCGGTCTGGCAGGCCTTTCGCATGTATGTGAGCAGTCGCGAAACCCAGCGGGTGGCGAAATTTTTCGTCTTCAAAATGTCGAAGCAACTCTATGAAATCTTTGCAGCGGGAAGTATTATCTATGAACCAATTTTTTCCTGCGGTTTCTCCCGCGTTCGCATATGTAACATGTATTTTACGCTTGAATATACTTCACATATATGTAACATGTTTCACACATACTTGTATACATATTTCATCCGCATCTCTAGCGAATTTTGTACCTCAGTTTCATCCGAATCCTTAGGAAACTTCGAGTTCTGCCTGGGTGAGAAGTACTTGTATGCAGAAAGTCATGGACAATGATTCAACTTTTCAGGTGTGAAAATGGAACAAACATACTTTACATTTGTAAGAGGGTAAGTATTTTATCTAATTTCTTCACATTCACTCATATTCCTTATTTTTTCTTAATTTTGTTTCTTTAAAGAGTTTAGGTTTAAATGAAAAATCGAAGAGTTTTGAAGGCAACTGTTATTTTAACTTGCAAATAAAACTCCAAAAACAAACGAACTTCTTATAGCCACACCTGTCCCTGGGAGTTCTAGTGGGCTCTTACTTGTACAGTATTTTTATGCAAATAATGATGACGTATACAAAAAAAAAATCAACTGAAATTTCTCCAGGCGTGCGTGCCTGAGTACGCTTTTATGTCATCTCTTTTCACCCCCAGCCTCCACCTAGGGGAGTTAGTTGGGTCTTGCTGTCAAGTAATTTTTTCCAGATAACGATGATCACACGAGCCAAGTTTAGTAGAAATGGCTTCACGCATGACGGAGATATACTGAGGCCACACTGTCCTTGCACGCCGCCCCCCCCCCCCCCACCCCCATTTCTTTTCTCCAATGAGACTAGCGTCCCAGAAAACTATATACACTATACTAATATCTGTCGTTATCAAATAGTTTTACATGTTGCAGCTTGTCATCCACACCCCCACCCCCAGTCACAAAGGCGGTAGGGGTATAAAGCTGATATTATCCACATAGTATTATTATGCAATAATACAAATAATGAGTCACGTATATACCAAATTTGGTTGAAATTGTCCCAGACGTTCATGACTTACGCATCTTCGTCACCCCCTTTTCCACCCCACAGTGCTTCTTTCGAAACAATAAGTGATATGTGTGCCAGGTTGGATTGAAACCGACCCAGTGTTTTATAATATATGAATTAGTTTTATGTTTTTCTGACGTGTCGGTCATTTATAAATTACAGAGAAGGAGCGAGACCTGCGTAAATATTGGTTTGTTTGAGAAAGGATACTTCTCGATTCATTCCAGGATTATCTACATGTTGTTTTACTTTCCGTGCATATAAAAACTCATCGTGTGTGTACGAGTAGTTGACAGAGAGAAAAGTTTTCGTAAAATACTGGAACAAATTTATATGTTTCAGGGCAATTTCATCCAGCTTACTTTATACAATTTGCTTATTGTCTCCCTCACATCCAGTACACAGTCAAGCGGCTGATGTTTGAATTTATGCAGTCTGTCAATCTGATTTTCAAGCCGAGGAATACCCAAATTACGCAATGAAGAGCATTAACAACTGTCTTTTCTACAATGGGTTTTTCAGCAGAGAAATCATAAGTTGTTCTATTTTTCGTGAATAGGTTTATTACCATTCCGGGTCACAAGGTTCTGTATGCCACATAGTTTCCGATAAATGTGCAAGACATATTCATGGAAATAACTTATAAAATTGGTTAAGCTGGAGACGACATGTTAATAACGTGTCACGTCCCGTTTAAAAACACCCAGCGACGAACTATCACCTCTATTTACATAATGAAATTAAGTCGCAGGTTCACTCAAGTATCGACGGAAAATGCAAAACTGTAAACTTTGGCGGCCGACGGATGAATGTATGGTGCTGCAGCGCACTTTCAAGCAGCTGGCAAGGATAGAGAACAGGGAAAATGTCGATACCAGAGTATAAAGACTTTGAGAATTTCAGTCCTTATACTCAGTTGGACAGTACCTATGCCTCGCAGACAGTCACGTGAACAACATATGCAAATGTCACCATTTGAGACAGGACGTTTAATTGGGCTCAAAGAAGCCGGTTGGAGTGATCGGCGATACGCTCGACCTCTGAATAGGATCGATGCCACTATTCGACGATGTTGGCGAGAATGGGTGAACCATGGCCGAAATCAGCATCAAGAAGGAAGCGGTCGACCATGAGAAACGACAGAAGGTGGGGACCGAGCAGTCGTCAGAGAAGCCTCACAGCCCCGGATTCATCATCATCATCGATCCGTCGTGCAACTGGTATTTCAGTGACCACAACGAACATAAACAGGCGGCTCACAGAATTGGGGCTGAGCTCACTGTCGCCCACCATACGAGGCGCGTTTGAAAAGTCTGTACAAAAATAAAAACTACTTACGTGATTGGGGTAACCTTTCTTTTATTTTCCGACATAGTCTCCTTTTAGACTTACACACTTCGTCCAACGCTGTTCTAATTTGTTGATTCCTTCCGAATAATACGAATTGTCCAAGTCTGCAAAATAGCTATTAGTTGCTGCAATCACTTCCTCGTTAGAATAAAATCTTTGTCCCACCAGTCATTTCTTCAAATTGGGGGACAAATAGTAGTCCGAGGGAGCCATGTCTGGAGAATAGGGGAGATGTCAAACGAGTTGGAATCCTATTTCCATTAATTTTGGGACCACAACTGTTGAGGTGTGTGCTGGTGCATTGTCGTGATGGAAAAGGACTTTTTTGCAATCCAGTCGCCGGCGTTTTTCTTGCAGTTCAGTTTTCAAATGGTCCAATAACGATGACTTATATTCACCTGTAACAGTTTTACTCTTTTCCAGGTAGTCGATGACGATTATCCCTTGCGAGTCCCAAAAGACAGTCATCATAACCTTTCCGGTCGAAAAAATGGTCTTCGCCTTTTTTGGTGTAGATTGTCCCTTGGTAACCCATTGTTTAGATTGTTTTTTGGTCTCAGGAGTATAGTAATGTACCCATGTTTCATCTACAGCGATGAAACGACGCTTAAAATCCTGCAGATTCTTCCTGAACAGCTGCAAACCAACCTTGCAACACTTCACACGATTCCGTTTTTGGTCAAGCGTAAGCAATCTCGGAATCCAACTTGCGGATAGCTTTCTCATGTCCAAATGTTTATGCAAAATATTATGTACCCGTTCATTCGAGGTACCCTCAGCACTAGCAATCTCACGCAGCTTAACTCTTCTGTCATCCATCACCATATCATGGATCTTATCAATGATTTCTGGAGTCGTAACCTCCTCAGGCCGTCCAGAACTTTCAGCATCAATTGTGCCCATATAGCCACTCCGAAAATTTTGAAACCACTTATAAACTGTTCTAATCGGAGGTGCAGAGTCACCTTAATGTTTATCAAGCTTCTCTTTAGTCTCCTGAGGCGTTTTGCCTTTCATAAAGTAATGTTTAATCAGCACATGAAGTTCTTTTTAGTCCATTTTTGGACAATCACTCGACTTCCTTGATTCACACGAATGCCAAACACAAAGAAATAGACCAATATGGTTGAAACTTGGTGTGCACTCTTTCCAAAGATGCTACTAACTAAACATGACCTCGATAAGCGCCGGTGGTGCCAACTCTCGGACTTTGCATGGACTTTTCAAACGCCCCACGTACATCCCGACAACCAGGAGTGTTGGTCTGGGGTGGCATTTCATTTCATTGCAGGGTCCCTTTGGTTGTCATCTGCAGCACCCTCACAGCAGAGCGATGTATCGACGATCTTCTATGTCCCGTTTTGTTGCTCTTCAATGCAAGCCATCCTAGTCTTACATTTCAGCAAGATAATACTCGCCCGCACACGGAGAAAGTTTATACTGCTTGTCTTCCTGCTTGCCAAGCCCTACCTTGACCAGCAACGTAGCTGGATCTCTACTCGATTGAGAACTTTTGGAACATCATGGACAGGGCCCTCCAACCAACTCGGACTTTTGACGATCTAACCCGCCAATTGGACAGAATTTGGCACTATATCCCTCAAGGTACCCAACATTCGGTCAATCAATGCCAGGTCGGATAACTGTTTACATAAGGGTGACAGGTGGACCAACGTCTTATTGACTTGCTCAATTTGAGAAGCTCTTTCTTCTGAATAAGTCATCCAATTTATCTGAAATTGTAGTCACAAGTTTCTCCGTGCCAATCTAATAATTCCTGTTTGTCTTTTCTCTCTTAGAGTGAATTTCTCTTCCCATACGTGTAAAAGTAACATATCAGGAAGTCATCGTAAGACTGTGATACCACTTATTGTTCTCATAAAGCGGCGTGGTATACAAAATCATGCAGTGAATGAGAACATTAGATGTTGAGTTCCCACAAAACAGATCAATATTCAACTAGGATACTCTACAACTTCTCATGGCAAGCATTTCTGTTATATTAAGAAGTAATTTTTCTGTATAAATTAGTGCATATGACATTATTTGTAGCAATTTTTTGTGAGGTCATTATGTAAATGTATTATTTAAATACCTGACGACAATTGTTATGTGGCTTCACAGCTCGACCTTAGGAAATTTTATGTGGTTCATTTGAAATGTGATAATCGTCGTAACATGTTTTAATTTCAGTGTACAAGTTGGATGACTGTAGCGTGTTATTGGACCATTTGTTCATAAAAATAATGAAAAATAACTAAACAGACAGCATAACTCGAGTACTACGAGCACGAATAAGGAGTGAAGAATTCACTCGTATTTGAGCCACGCTGCGCTCTTCCCTCACTGTGGGTTGCTTGTGTGAAACAGCTTGCGTCGAGAGTGGATTGACAAGGTGACACAGCAAAGCCTTGAACGGTGTTTAAGCGGCATGTCAAGGCGAATACTCAGGGGTCTGTCTACTACGCTCCGTCGTGTAGCGCCTGCAGACCGCTATAAATAGGGACCTGTAGCTCCCTCGGGAAAGAAAGAGAAAGTCGGTAATTCATACTTGTGAGAACTGATGTAGATTCAAAGTTTTGACCGTAGTTTATACGTTCAAGGTTGGTGCCATATGTTTCGGCAGCTATCGGTTGCCTACGCCTATGAACCGCTAACTTTTACGCTTTGTAACTAGAGCAATGAGCCATAATGAACGGAATGTACATTTAAAAGAAATAATACGATGTAAAATAGTACTATCCTTTTTGCTTGTGATGGTACAAGAAAGTGACAAGATTTGTGCGCCGAACAACGATTTCGCTGTCGAATGAAAAAAAACTCATTCTCTGCCTGATGGATACCACATTTTTCGTCCCGTCATTTTCTTGTTGGTGCTAGAAAATCGCGAGTGAAGCACAAACGTTCTCTGTTTCTACGTTATCTAGCGAGACAGTGAACTGATCACAGACTGGTCTCTAATGGGAAGGATTGAGCGTGTTTGAACGCGTAAGTTTCGACGTGTGCTGCCACTCACAGGCTGATTTATATATAGGAATGAGTTCTCGTGCACTGTTGAGTCTACAGAATCATACCAGAATACGTAGTTTTGTAATCGGGAAGAGCGGAGTTACGTACTCGTTACGAAAGGTAGACGCAGATGAAACCGTCGATGAAAAAATCAGTAGTAATTAGAGATTGCGCAAATCGATCGACGAGGAGTGGCGGGAGATATGAGACTAACAGTAAGTAAATATTGTGATAAGGACCATCTGCTGGTACGAGACGTCGTGTTGCAGACGAAGGCTAAGCACCAGCAAGCATCTAAGGACATCATGCACTTTGTTTTCATCCATGGCCTATATCCTACCTAAAGACGTAAAGTAAATAGGCACCGCTCGGTTATAATTAAAGTGCAGCTACTGACGGAGTTACAGCGTGGGCTGTGATGGCACCAAAAGGTGATAGATATGCTAATACGTTAATACAGAACCGATTTACACTAGAAAAAATTAGTTCCAATTTTGGCCACCAGGTGCAGATCTAACGCTGTACACTGTTTGTATGACAGTGTGACATCCATGCTGTCATTTGACAAGCAGGAACGCAGTGAAGAGTATGGTTATTGAGGACAGAGATCGTGAGCTGGTACTGAAACTACACTCCTGGAAATTGAAATAAGAACACCGTGAATTCATTGTCCCAGGAAGGGGAAACTTTATTGACACATTCCTGGGGTCAGATACATCACATGATCACACTGACAGAACCACAGGCACATAGACACAGGCAACAGAGCATGCACAATGTCGGCACTAGTACAGTGTATATCCACCTTTCGCAGTAATGCAGGCTGCTATTCTCCCATGAAGACGATCGTAGAGATGCTGGATGTAGTCCTGTGGAACGGCTTGCCATGCCATTTCCACCTGGCGCCTCAGTTGGACCAGCGTTCGTGCTGGACGTGCAGACCGCGTGAGACGACGCTTCATCCAGTCCCAAACATGCTCAATGGGGGACAGATCCGGAGATCTTGCTGGCCAGGGTAGTTGACTTACACCTTCTAGAGCACGTTAGGTGGCACGGGATACATGCGGACGTGCATTGTCCTATTGGAACAGCAAGTTCCCTTGCCGGTCTAGGAATGGTAGAACGATGGGTTCGATGACGGTTTGGATGTACCGTGCACTATTCAGTGTCCCCTCGACGATCACCAGAGGTGTACGGCCAGTGTAGGAGATCGCTCCCCACACCATGATGCCGGGTGTTGGCCCTGTGTGCCTCGGTCGTATGCAGTCCTGATTGTGGCGCTCACCTGCACGGCGCCAAACACGCATACGACCATCATTGGCACCAAGGCAGAAGCGACTCTCATCGCTGAAGACGACACGTCTCCATTCGTCCCTCCATTCTCGCCTGCCGCGACACCACTGGAGGCGGGCTGCACGATGTTGGGGTGTGAGCGGAAGACGGCCTAACGGTGTGCGGGACCGTAGCCCAGCTTCATGGAGACGGTTGTGAATGGTCCTCACCGATACCCCAGGAGCAACAGTGTCCCTAATTTGCTGGGAAGTGGCGGTGCGGTCCCCTACGGCACTGCGTAGGATCCTACGGTCTTGGCGTGCATCCGTGCGTCGCTGCGGTCCGGTCCCAGGTCGACGGGCACGTGCATCTTCCGCCGACCACTGGCGACAACATCGATATACTGTGGAGACCTCACGCCCCACGTGTTGAGCAATTCGGCGGTACGTCCACCCGGCCTCCCGCATGCCCACTATACGCCCACGCTCAAAGTCCGTCAACTGCACATACGGTTCACGTCCACGCTGTCGTGCCATGCTACCAGTGTTAAAGACTGCGATGGAGCTCCGTATGCCACGGCAAACTGGCTGACACTGACGGCGGCGGTGCACAAATGCTGCGCAGCTAGCGTCATTCGACGGCCAACACCGCGGTTCCTGGTGTGTCCGCTGTGCCGTGCGTGTGATCATTGCTTGTACAGCTCTCTCGCAGTGTCCGGAGCAAGTATGGTGGGTCTGACACACCGGTGTCAATGTGTTCTTTTTTCCATTTCCAGGAGTGTATTTTATGTGAACGGCATTGCTGAATTGAGAGAGTATCGCCGACTGAAAGGTGTGACGAGAAGCCTGATGTTGTTAAATGATTTAGAGAAGATGATAATGAAATTCGGAAACATGGGTGAGCTTGGTGTGGCAACTGAAAGAAGAAGGCGTCCAATTCCAGTGGAAGTTACTGACGACGTTGCCGTTGCTGTAACTGACCATGAAGCACGTGTCCTGGGTGGTGTTCGTGCAGTGTCACGAGAATTGCCCGTCCCATGATCTACATTACAAAAAGTTCTGCGATCTATATTACACTGGTACCCGTATAAGATCCAGATGGTGCCGCAACTGAAACCTCAAGATCCGCAGCGATGTTCTGAATTTGCATAGATAGACGTTAATAACATGTGGCTGGGCAATATTCTGTGGAGTGTCGAGGCACATTGTACACTACAGGTGCAGTGAATACACCGAACTGCCGAATTTAGGGTACTGTTAAACCGCTTGTTTTGCACAAGAAGCCACTGCACTCGTCTTGTGTGACTGTGTGGTAGGGGTTCACAAGCAACTTTATTCGCAGCCCACTGTTCTTTGAAGAAAACACACCAAGAAGGCCTGTTAGGTGTACTGTGACGTCTGCATGTTATCGAGACCTTCTTGATTCCTGCTTTGTAAGAGCGCAACCACTGATTTCATGCAAGATGGGGCAACACCTCATGACGGCCGTCCAGAGTAAGATCTACTTACTGCAACCTTCCACGAGTGTGTTATCTCCAGAGATTTTCCAGATGCACGGCCTGCAAGATAACCTGATCTGCATACATGTGACATTCGGCTGAGGGGATATGTAAAAGAAAGCGTTTACTAGGCACACATTCTCCCTCTACCTGATATGAAGGCCAATGTACAGGAACACTTTGCTCAGATTCCCTTGGAGCTGCTGCAAGGAACTGTTGATCACGTCATTTTACGAATCGTGCATCTCGTTGACGTCTCTGTTGCTCATAATAATAAAATCCACATTATGTCTTTCTCTCTTACTTGACATTTTATGACCATGTCCCGTTCCTAACCCATTGCACGTGGAAACATTTCTATACCTCTTTCTTGCATTCACAGCGCCAGATTTTCCCCCAGTGGTTAAAACTGGAACTAATTTTTTTCCAACGTAAATCGGTTCAACATCAACGCCTTAGCACACTTACCAATTTTTGCTAACATACGATAATTACAGCCCATACTGGACCTCTGTGAATAGCTAAGTTTTATTTGTAACAATTTCGCTTTTACCGCCTCCATGGCCGAGATCGGTAACGCAGCTTGTGTGACACGCTCGACTTGTGATAAGCCGGTTCGAATGTTAGTGGTGGGAGAAATTTTCAGTGCCAGTATCTGGCCGGAAAGGGGAGTAGAGACGGTAACGTAAAGTTCCTGATCACTAGACTTTGCACCAATGTCTTGGTTTAAGTCCAAAACCTCTCTGAAGTGTCTCCTGAAGTGAGGGCATGTGAAACTGTTGATGGTGATCTGTCCGTCGGATGGGAACGTTAACCTTGACGGCCCCCTTGGTGTCATTCGGAAAGAGCCAGCTAAAGGCTATCTATGACCTATATATGAGGAAAGACGCGACGAGTGAATATTTGTGACAAGGCAAGGACTCGAACCCAAGTCTCCTGCTCACTAGGTGGATGCGCTAACCACTACAACACCCAGGCACAGTGGCTCTGCACAGCTGTGCGGACTGCTCTAGCATGCTCCGCTCTTCAATCCAAATTTCCATTCACTCTTCAATATACTTGGTTTGGCACTTAAACTCGAAAAGCGTTGCAGAGGCTCTCCAACTGTACTGGAATAGCACATCAAAATCGAACGAAAAGGGGTACTTCATTGAAACCCAGGCAGAGAAGCTTTAATCAAATGAAACTATACGGTTCCAGAGAGTGGCTGAGATGTGAATGGGAATTTGGACTGAGGAGGGACGCGTCGTAGGATAGTCCGTGCAGTCGTGCAGAGTGGCGTAGTATTTAGTGCATTGCGTAGTGAGCAAGAGACAGAGGTTCAAATCACGGCCTTAGTACAAATTTTCATTCATCATTTCAGACTGCATATACAGGGTGGTCCACTGATCGTGACCGGGCCAAATATCTCACGAAACAAGCGTCAAACGAAAGAACTACAAAGAACGAAACTTGTCTAGCTTGAAGGGGGAAACCAGATGGCGCTATGGTTGGCCCCCTAGATGGCGCTGCCACAGGTCAAACGGATATCAACTGCGATTTTTTTTAAAAATAGGAACCCCCATTTCTTATTACATATTCGCATAGTACGTAAAGAAATATGAATGTTTTAGTTGGACCACCTTTTTCGCTTTGTTATAGATGGCGATGTAATAGTCACAAACATATGGCTCACAATTTTAGACGAACAGTTGGTAACATGTAGGTTTTTAAATTAAAATACAGAACGTAGGTATGTGTGAACATTTTATTTCGGTTGTTCCAGTGCGATACGTGTACTTTTGTGAAGCTATTATTTCTGAGAACAGTAACTGGCCGGAGTGGCCGTGCGGTTCTAGGCGCTACAGTCTGGAGCCGAGCGACCGCTACGGTGCATGGATGTGTATGATGTCCTTAGGTTAGTTGGGTTTAATTAGTTCTAAGTTCTAGGCGACAGATGACCTCAGAAGTTAAGTCGCATAGTGCTCAGCGCCATTTTGAGAACAATATGCTGTTACAGCGTGATTACCTGTAAATACCACATTAATGCAATAAATGCTCAAAATGATGTCCGTCAACCTCAATGCATTTGGCAATACGTGTAACGACATTCCTCTCAACAGCGAGTAGTTCGCCTTCCGTAATGGTCGCACATACATTGACAGTGCGCTGACGCATGTTATCAGGCGTTGTCGGTGGATCACGATAGCAAATATCCTTCAACTTTCCCCACAGAAAGAAATCCGGGGACAAGAGATCCGGTAAACGTGCGGGCCATGGTATAGTGCTTCGACGACCAATGGACCTGTCATGAAATATGCTATTCAATACCGCTTCAACCGCACGCGAGCTATGTGCCGAACATCCATCATGTTGGAAGTACATCACCATTCTGTCATGCAGTGAAACATCTTGTAGTAACATCGGTAGAACATTACGAAGGAAATCAGCATACATTGCACCATTTAGATTGTCATCGATAAAATGAGGGACAATTATCCTTCCTCCCATAATGCCGCACCATACATTAACCCGCCAAGGCCGCTGATGTTCCACTTGTCGCAGCCATAATGGATTTTCCGTTGCACAGTGTTGCATACTATGCCGGTTTACGTTACCGCTGTTGGTGAATGACGCTTCGTCGCTAACTAGAACGCGTGTAAAATATCTGTCATCGACCCTTAATTTCTCTTGTGCGCAGTGGCAGAACTGTACACGACCTTCAAAGTCGTCGCCATGCAATTCCTGGTGCATAGAAACAAGGTATGGGTTCAATCGCGTTGATGTAGCATTCTCAACACCGTCATTTTTTAGATTGCCGACTCTCGTGGAATTTGTCTGCTACTGATGTGCGGATTAGCCGCGACAGCAGCTAAAACACCTACTTGGGCATCATCATTTGTTGCAGGTCGTGGTTGACGTTTCACATGTGACTGAACACTTCCTGTTTCCTTAAATAACGTAACTATCCGCCGAACGGTCCGGACACTTGGATGATGTCGTCCAGGTTACCGAGCAGCATACATAGCATACACCCGTTGGGCATTTTGATCACAATAGCCATACATCAACACGATATCGACCTTTCCCGCAGTTGGTAAACGCTCCTTTTTAACACGGGTAATGTATCACGAAGGAAATACCGTCTGCACTGGCGGAATGTTACGTGATACCACGTGCTTATACGTTTGTGACTATTACAGCGCCATCTATCACAAAGCGAAAAAAGAGGTCCAACTAAAAAACTGATATTTCTTACGTACTACACGAATATGTATTAAAAATGGGGTTCCTATTTTTAAAAAAACGCAGTTGATATCCGTCTGACCTAAGGCAGCGCCATCTAGCGGGCCAACCAAAGCGCCATCTGGTTTCTCACTTGAAGGTAGACGAGTTTAGTTCTTTGTAGTTATTTCGTTTTATGTTTATTTCGTGAGACCACCCAGTATACATCATAGATGTTTGACGTTTGAAAAGGTCCCTGAAACCATATAATTTCATTTGAAATACGAAATGTTTAGTTGTGTAGATCATCCAATGGAGTAGTCGGATCTCACACTCTTGCTGAAAGAAGCTGGGTAACGACAGGGCTTTGAAGAAATGAAAAGTATAACCGTATCTCGTGGGTCAAAGCGCGGCTGGCGTCTTTTATTTAGACATTGCAGTGTGGCAGACCGGAGGATTAATCCGAGTAAGCATGCGGATAGCGAAATTTTTTGCGCCACTTGTATCACTTAAGCAGTTAGCAGCGCGTGGGTTCTGCCCACGGTAACCGAGTGTGACTTCGGGAGACACAATGGAAATTTTGACAACGCTCGAAAGGAACCTTTAGCAATGCTTGAACATAAACGCTTCGGAGCAGCAAATAGAACTCCAATTCCCAACAGTCACTCGAGCGTAGCGGGACGAAGGGAGGTGGGGGAGCGGTTAAGATACTGGATTAATACTCTGACGGAGCGATCACTTAGATTTCCAGTAATTTCCGTAGAGTATTTCAGGTAACTGCACTTCGGAGCACTTGAAACGCCAGGAGTCTGACGTAAAGTTCACTCGTTTGTGGGTCGTATAAAACTTCAGTGACCTGAACGTCATTAGGTGTGTGTGAAATCTTATGGGACTTAACTGCTAAGGTTATCAGTCCCTAACCTTACACACTACTTAACCTAAATTATCCTAAGGACAAACACACACACCCATGCCCGAGGGAGGATTCGAACCTCCGCCTTCCTTCTTTCTACAAAATCAGGGCACCAAGTTCCATAATGAGTATTCTCCTTGCTATCATGGGTGTCCAAAATTCGGTGCAAAAGGCAACATTAGACACTGTTCAGTAGGAAAATTTAGAAATGTGACGTATAGCTTCACAAATTCAGACGAATGGGGACGACACTGCTACAGCAAGTCACCGGAGATAATACCAGAAGCCTCATCAAAGCTGTCGAAAGCGGAGCACCTTACGGCGTATCGCGTGTGCGCATAAATGCATAAATTTGTGTTCGGAATACCGGTAAGTAAAGCAAGGACGTGTCTTCCTATCACACGTCCATTTCTCTCGTTGTTCATCTGTTAAATTTCGTGACACTCGCGCACGTTTAAAAATTCAAAAGACGAGTTTGGTCACCAAGTTTGGCCCTTTTCGGGAAGCAGTTTCTTCTGTGCCATTGATAGATATTTTTGAAAATTAGTAATTTACGAAAGTTACTGAAGGAAGAGTGAATCTGACTCTCCCTCAATACTGTCATAGTTGCATGTAGTCATCTTTCGTATATTTGATAATACAAGTATTTCATGTATATTATCTATAAGAGGCAGCAGTGTCATACCTTTCGCTTAAGAGCAATGCTTTATATTGTAAGTTCTGTTTCGAATATCGCAAACTGGTGGTGGTGGGAGAGAATTAGTACAGGGCTGTAACATTGTTGTCTACAACGTTATAAACATGAAAACATGGAGGCGACATATGTAAAGTGGAGCCCAATAATGGGATAAGTGCCAAAGAACTTATTCCAAGTTATTCAGTTTCTTTTGTTTTTACAAAAGTATTTTAATGAAAATACCTCAACAATATTTTTTTTATTTGTTGTCTACCATAAGAGTCACACAAATATTTCAAATTTTTTGAGTTATCCTCCTTTTATCAATGAAAATAAATATTTTACTGTGTAAAACGCAGAGTGTGCCAAACACTTCAAAGCCATCGGCAAAAACGAGGTTTGTGCCAATGAAAGAAATGTCAAGCATTTATCAGTTTTGTTAATAATAAATATTTTACAGATACATCATCCTGTGATTAAATTATTTTTTTATCCTTCTTTTAATAATATACTGCACAAAGCAATTTTAATTGATTAACTGTTCGAAAAAAAGTGCTACTAGCCACTTTCAAGCACTATTGCACATCCTTTTTCTTTTCAACCGAGAAGTTGTTTGTATATTGTTGTGACGGTAAAAGGAAGTTCTTCATTATGATAGCGGTAATCCCTTCCTTGAAAATCTTGTAGGTGGTCCGGTCTTCAAGTTCGTCAAACATTGTTTTCAACTTGACGACACCAGGTGCAATTTTTTTCACTTGAATCCGACTAAATTTGGGAATTAATATGTGTATAGGCTCCTTTTTTAAAATCAAAAAAGTCATCAGGCTGGAGCATAGTAACCACAAGAAGATTGTTAGGTGTCGCATTCTCCATAAGTTTTACAAGATTCTTAGGTGCCTGACATTCTTCCAGTCTCTTACACTTTGCAAACAGTTACAAAACTTTGTGTCACTTCCCCTTAGCCCACTTTAGCTTCGCCAGTGGGCCGGCACATACTGTTCATGCTATCTTTCGGTCCTTATATGCACTACTAGAAATGATCGTAGCACTTGGCCCGCTTTTAGGTTGTTGGCAACGGCACTTAGCATAGTTCTTCGGGAAAATTCAAATGAAAAAAATTCTTGGCACTTAGCCCTTTATTGATTTCCACTCGTGAGCTTGCACCATCTCTTACTGCAGTATGTAGGTGTTTCATAAATGTCCATCCCGTATGAGACTCCTATGTTAAACAAGATGGAATCACTCATTATTCCCCCAAAGAATCATACTGTAGTTCATCTTAAATGATTCTGGGGAAAGAGCAACAACTAACGAGATGAGAAGCAACTAACAAGTCTGGATGACTGGACAGGGTTTCAGTGATACTCCGCTTGAAGCGAGTCTAATGCCTTAGGCACTGTACCACCTCGCAAAAACCGTCCTGTGCTCCTAAGACCTTCGAGAGGGGTCACAAGAGGATTGTGATCAGACCAGCACATCTTGCCTGATTCTGAACGAAATCATTACAAATCATTACGTATATGATTGGAAAGCCGGCAGGTGTGGCCATGTGCGGTTCTAGGCGCTTCAGTTTGGAACCGCGTGGCCGCTACAGTCGCAGGTTCGAATCCTGCCTCGGGCATGGTTGTGTGTTTAAGTAGTTCTAAGTTCTAGGGGACTGATGACCACAGATGTTAAGTCCCATATCGCTCAGAGCCATTTGAGCAATTTTTTTAAATTTTTTGTTTAATGATTGGAAACAGACTCCTCCCTCCTGTGGATTACCCTATGGACAAGCGGTAGACTTATCTGTTTTATGATTAGGTAATTATTTATTTTTAACTTTATGGATGGAATCCCTCTGTTCCACGACAGCCGTCATTTAATTAACGCGAGGAATCTAAGTTGTGAGTGCCATGTGTCTGTAAATTGTAGAACCTCTGTTCTGTGTGGTGTGATATTTTGATTTCTTGTGTATCGTGTTTACTGAAGCAGAGATTATGGACTAGTCAGCATTTGCCTAGAAAATCTTGTCAGTGTAGTGACATAGTTTAAAAGTAAATTAAACGATTATCTTCTGGAAAACCCTTTTTATTTTCTTAATGAATTTTTTAATGTAATCATTTCTGCATCGTAACTTAGATATGACACATTTTACTTGTGATATTTGGTATTACCACTTTGTGACGGGCCACTATGACCTAGGTTAGCACGGAAATTTTCGCTCAGGCAAATTATGTACTTCAATTCTATCAATTTGCAACTGGTAATGTGGAATAATTGTATTTAGTATTTGATTGTTTTGTATCTCTGTTCACTATTGGAAATGCATATGCTTGTACTTATTAGCATATTTTGTTCCTAGACACATAATACAGTTTGTATATATTAGCATCTATAAGTACTATCCTGATGTATAATCCATGAGTCGTTCCACATCCATACAATTCTCTTGTATAATGGATCAACAGAACATGAATAAATAAATAAACAAGTGTGGGAGACTGCCTCAATCCACGCTCGTGCTGGCCGGTATATCAAACCAATAGTCGCCAATCAGCCACATGATTTGAATCCGACGAAGGCCGCTCATAGCTGGGGACAAGGGGGTCTACCCCTCCCCCCCCCCTTCCCCCAGTTCTCAGGGAAAGGAAAAAATATAATGTAATCAGGTGTTTTTCTTTGAAGAAAATTATTTAAAAGTTGGCACTACGCAGGTTTTTAACAGGACGGTGCTGAAACTTTTTTATGGATATTTACAACTCGCCATTTGTCGTTCGAAATATTAAAAATACTTCATACCCCCAGTTACCCCCCACCCCCACCCATTCTACAAACTATCGTATGGGTGCCCTTGAATCCGTCTATGGCTCATTTCCATATCTCAGATTCCTACGTGTTGCGCTATACGAGCAGGTCAGGGTACACTAACTCTCAAAACCAAGAGAGGTAAACTAAGACGACATAAAGTCTAAGCAAATAGAACAAGCTGCGTGCAGAGTAATAAGAATATGAATATTACCTGCAGTGAATATTTGGCATTTAGTTTAACGATAGGTTAACCCTAAATTATTGTGTTTGTGTGTGTGTGGGGGCGGGGGGGAAGAGGGGTGGGTTGTGACTCAATAGCTACGGCAAAGATCACAAGCGGCTCTAATTGTATTTTTCTATGGAACTTGAAACACCTACAGCGCGACAATGTAAACTAGATTGAAACGTATTTTGATTACAGAGTGTAAAAAGTTATATAACATTAACATTTAAATTTAGCGACAGTGTGTGTATGATTATTACGTATTATGTTCAAAACGAAATGGCAATAGTGATCAGCTCTTTCAATGTACAAAAGCTTTCTTCATGCAAAATTTGTGTTCAGTCGGTTGAGTGAGTGAAAGAGTAGCAGATGAAGGCTTCTACATTTTTAAATACTGTTTCAGTCTGATTATATAAACCGGCTTAAGAAAATAAAAATTATCCGCGAGAAAACACAATTGAAGTACAGACATGCGCTTTTAAAACAGGGAGAACGCTGGAAACCTTTACCCTTCAAAAATTCAGAATGCGCAGTTCTCTTGTACTGAATAACGCGGGCGAAACCACGACGGTTAAATTTATAGTTTATAATAAACATTTTGTAGGGAAGAATCTAGGCAAAATAATATGTATAGAATATAATAGATTATATGCTATATTTAGATAAGTTTAAATACCTTCGATAAGTTCCTGTAATTTAAGTGTTCTACCAAATTGTAGCGATATATTGAAATACATTTTGTAATAAATATTTATTTATCATCATTTGTCTGACTTTTGAAAAAGACAATATTGATATATTGCTTGGAGCTCTCTTCATAGCAATTTCTCTTGACGCATATATTGACTATAATTTTATTGTTAAGTATATACTAGAACCGGCATGTCTGACAGAACATAAGTCACTGGTGAAGACATGGTTTATAAGGTAATAAACGTGTAATACAACTACTATAATACTTATTTACCATGAACACATTACTGCACTGAAATTGTGCAGAAGTTATATTGTACTTATATATATACACACACAAATCAGTTGGTCCTACTGAGAAATTCATCAATGGAGTAGAAGGAGGTGGCCACTAATAAATCCTAAGAGAACCCTAAAGGATTTATTGGTGACCAACTCCTTCTACTCCATTGATGAATTTCTCGGTAGAACCAACTGATTTGTGTGTACGTATATATATATATATATATATATATAAGTTAAATATAACTTCTGCACAATTTCTGTGCAGTAATGTGTTCATTGTAAATAAGTGTGCATGTGTGTGGTTGTAAATAAGTATTATAGTAGTTGTATTACACGTTTATTACCTTATAAATAAATAACTTTTTTATTTTAAATTCAGTGCATTAGTATTTGTAAAATGATTCTTTCATATAGTGTTCATTAAAAAATGACGATCATCCCACTTGGGACCTGTGGAATGGTACATTAGCTTATTTGTTTGAGTTGTAAATATTTGTCCTATATTGTTGTTTTTCTGACATGCTCTACATCCTGGAAAACCTCCTCACTACGCATCAATTGGAATGAAAATAAATCTAATCTAATCATACATTTATATGAAATAGAGAATGTGGAAAGAAAGCAAAGGGATGGGTGAGAATTCGTGACTTCCAGCCGCACAGGGCATAGTTGCAATGCAGTGGCGAAAGTTGAAAATTTGTGTCGGATAGGGACTCGAACCCGGATTTACCACTTCTCATGAGCTTTTTTTTTTTTTTTTTTTTACCCAGTTCATATATGTGACGTCACGTCGAGTGATAAAGAAAAAAAAGGAAAAGAAAAGGCAGGTTACCCTCCAAGTGAAAGAAAATGAAGTCACTCCGCTAAGAGTTACAATAGGGTCCTCGTGTTGCCAGATGGTCTTAGCATATCTTCTCGAATCTTTTGCCGGGTCAGCGTTGTCCTTTCTAAAGTCATCTTGATTACAACACGTTCATCGTCTTGCACCATGGACGATCCATCAGCACGGCGGGTTGTAAAACGCACTCCAGAGGTAGTTCGAAAAATATTGTCTGTGTTTGGGGTTTCTAATTATAGTGCAATGCCGTTCATGCATGTAGTTACAAAAATCAAGTACAGCCTTTGGGCCATCACCGAATAAGCAATGGACCGCCTGGCCGCGGATCCACGTGATGGCGTTGATCTCGGTCCTCAGATAGCACATCACATCTGGAAGAAGAATAGTTTGAGAAGTGACATGTGCCACTATTACCCACGGTTGAAAAGCAAACATTTGTTTGATGAAGTACCAGACCGCTGCTGTCTCTCCGCAGCTAAGGTGGCCGTCGATATCAATCACATTACATTGCACATAACTGGGTGTCTCTGCCATGCGGATTTTATGTAGACGTTCCTTTAAGACCAGTTTCTTATTGAGCGCCACATACCAAGTAGACTGACGTCAGAGTCAAACATGGCTCTGTGAACTGTCCATCATACAACACGCCATCACATGCTGTGGTGTTTTATTTACGCCACATCTGGTAGTCCTCTTTGTTGGTGGGAGCAGCAGACTTCCTTCACTGTAGCCAAGGATGGATCCAGGAAAGTGTGGTGTGTGTAACTGAAGTCCAAGTACAAACCCCGAAGGTAGAAAAATGGTGTTAGCATGTTTTGTAGTGACACTGGGGTCTTGAGGCAGGTCGGCGCTAGTGCTTCTGGCAGCTAGCTCGTGAGGCTGGTGGGGCAACAGTGCCGTAATCGTAAATATGAACTAACAAACACGGCCACAGCTTTATCATAAGCTTTTACTGTCCCTAGTCCTCTCCTGCCCTTGGGGACGGGGACGGATTCATATCTAACTTCGAACAACATTTCTGTGCTAATGAAGTAGCCAAGAGTCGTCATCATAAAGCTGCAGGCTATTGGGTTCGTAACTGGAAATGCCTGTACTACGTGCAGAACGCGCAACGTTAGGTAAACACTGGCATAATTGTCCCCTCTGGAGAATATTCAAAGTCTGCAGGTGATGACATTCTGTGCCTGCTCTAATTTGTTGGAGGAGGAGTCTATAATTATGAATTGTGTGGTGTATATTATTCATGAAGTGTAGATGCAAGCATCTCATCTGGTCAATGACCGGTAAGTGGGTGTCACTGTCATGTGGCAATCTCGTTCCAATACGCGTGGCGACTTGGCGACTGACTTTTAAACGTTAATGTCGCTATCCAAGGCTGCCCTGTAGGTCGTGACCCATTCCATGGCAATTTTAATGTCATTATCACAACGGAAAGCTGGCATCGAGTCGTCTGTGTATGTGAAGCTTTGGAAGGTGGCAGTACCGATTGTCATCCCAGTCAGTCTATGGCGTAAGCTTCATAACAAGGGTTCTAAGACCAGTGCTTGCAGTATCGTTGATAATGGGAAACCTTGATTCGCTAAACAGTGAATCTGGATGGACATTGTTAAATGACCATTAATAATTAATCAGCACTCTTGAAGATGCATCCTGAAACAGGTGCGTCACGACTTTGATAAAACAGTCTGGGTATCTCATGCTTTGGAGAACTGCAGTCAAGAATGAGTGGTCAACTAAGTCAAATGGATGCCAACACACCTGGTATTCGCGCCGGCCGGTGTGGCTGTGTGGTTCTAGGTGCTTCAGTTTGGAACCGCGTGACCGCTACAGTCGCAGGTTCAAATCCTGCCTTGGGTATGGATGTGTGTAATGTCCTTAGGTTAGTTAGGTTTCAGTAGTTCTAATTTATAGGAGACTGATGACCACAAATGTTAAGTCCCATAGTGCTCAGAGCCATTTGAACCATTTGAACTGGTATTCGCTGGTTCTTAACAGGCGTTCTCACAACCCTATATTGGCACACAGCTGAGGGACCCTCCAATGATGTTTGATCCTGTGAAATTACATACTGTATTACACTCCTCAAATATAGCTATCAATCTGGTGAAACTTTTCTTGTCACTATTCAGCAGTAACAATGGTTGGTGACCACAGACAGAGGACCCATCATTCATTTGTGAACAGGCAATAACAGTTCTCCTAAGAAGGTTACAACGAGTAGTACTTCTAGAGACATCAGTTTTTTTTTCATATCTCTGTCCAACGCTTCACCAACAGCCGCTTGAAGGCCCAATAAAACTCCAAAGGGAGGTTGTCTGGTCCTGGAGTCTTATTGGCTGCTGCTCTGACAATGGCAAAAACACCTCATCTTCTGTCATGTCCCTTGTCAAGCCTGCTTTCAATGCCTGGCGTAGGGATATGGATCAACGCTGACATGTCCACAATGGCCACAGGATTTCGTTGCCATGCTAAATACAGTAGAGCATAATGGTCTGAAAATCTTTGCCTATTCATCATTGTTCATTGAGACATCTACCGTCCTCTATGTTGATAACATGTATCAGCACCCATCGCCATTGTTGACACTCCTTGAGTATGTGATACATTGAAGGTCATTCCATGGGCAGGCTGTCTTGTGCATGCGTACATACTATAGCTTCTTCCAAGTGGATTTTCATGACAGAAACAACGATCTGTGTTTTGGCATGGCTGAATGATGCCTATCTGTCTAGTGAGGACACCTGACTGGAACATTCTCTGAGATGGTAAAGTAAAAGTCCATTGTATGTCTACGCCACACAGCTGCTTCTCTACCCATATACCATGAAGATTCATCTGGGGTTAGATTCGCACAATCTATAATCCATCTTAGGGCCAAGGGGTAAAGACTGAAATGGCATTCACACTCATTCTTTGTTCTCCAATGCCTACTCGACATACTGGGGAGGTCAAGTTGGCAGTATTAAGCTTCCTTGAGCTTCTGCTTCACCATACCCTGAGGGGACTGAGGGCTATGGCACAAATGTAGGCAATATTGCCATCTGGATTGAACAAATAGCACAAGTCCAGTTGAGTCAGTTGGACAAGTGATTGGTGAAGTGAGTTCAGCTGTGTCTATCACCACAAATGTGGCACCACATGTCCACCAGTTGAAGATCACAGATGAGTATGTCAGGCTCACTGCACAAGGAATCGCACAGGAGCTGGTCTGAAGGCACTTTTGTCTAGTTAAAGTCCCTGCCAGTTACCAAATTTTCTAGTAGACCTTGGCAGAGCAGCACATTGTTCTCTGCAAAAAAGCTTGTGTGTTCTTGCTGTTGATCTGTACTGGAAGGGGCATAGAAATTGATGAGTTGGACTCCATTAACAGTGGCGGCCATGCTCAGTGCATTGGGTCACTATTAAACGTCATCAGCTAACCAACCTTCTCTAAGTAGGATAGCTACACCACTGCTGGTGGACAAAGTTTGGGAGACATTAGCTGAGTAACTGAAGAGATTAGGAAACCTTGCTTCCAGGAGAGCAATGTCAATGTCTGCAGCATTAAGCGTGTCTTTCAGCAAGGAGAATTTATGCCATGTTGTGATAGTGCTGATGTTGACTGTTGCTAGCCGAAAAGTTTGTTGCCTTGTCTCCATCTCACTTGGTGTGTCCAAGGATGATGATAGAGTGGGATATCATTGCCAAGGTGCCAGTGGCCCACTGCCACTTATTTGGCCACCAGAGCAGTAAGAGCAGTCTTGAATCACCCCTATCTTTCTCCCTCTATTCTGTTAGAGTGTCACAATCAGCATCACCTGCTGACGTGTTTTAGTTCCGAAGGTCATATCCTGTATTTCTTTCCAACAGACAACTGATGCAGTAGCAGCTTCCCTTAGTATCATAGCCAGCAGATCAAGACGAGACTACATCTTAAGCATAGAAAGTGTCAGGTCAGTCCATCCATATGGTGGGCATGTCCTTTATACACTGCATGACACAGTCTTTCATGTTCTGTTGTGCAGAGGAAGTAATCATCGGAATGTGCACGCCATCACTTTTTATGTTTACAAGGTGATCATTGCTGATAGAAATGAATTTCCCTCTGAGAGTGGAGGTGTTTATCTCTCACAATCACTCCTCAGCAAGAAAGGCTGAGGTTGGCACAACCCTGTTGTCGATGTCCATCTTTTCTTGATATTTGCCCAATGATGGCAGCTAGAGGCATTGTGATGTTGTCATCAGTCATTGCTTGTGGTGGCAACATGATCTTGATCATGTCCTTGTTAGATTTGCAAGACATTAGACCTGCAGTTGATCATTGTTTTCTTCATCCATGGATGCTGTGTTTGCTGCTTTGACGTAGGTGAGGGGGAGGGTCATTACCACCATTGGTGGCACCAGTTTTACGATCATCATTTGCATCAGTCAGCATTAAATACACACGAACCTCACAGGGCCTTCCTGGCTGTAGCCAGAACACATGTGGTTGGTTGTCATATGTTACTAATATACGGCAACTGCTGATGATCAGATAGGAGGGTACATGTTCTGTGAGTTCAGTTTTTATTTGGCAGGCACCACTGTACACTTTGTAATTCTCAAACATCTGCCATATAGTCAGAATGCCACAATCATGATGTCAACTGGAACCTCAAAGGGGAATTCAACGACTGAGAGTGCACAAGCCCAGGCCCACACAGTCAACTATAACAGTACCGAAGTACTATCAGGGTGTTTGAAATTAAGTGAGTTCATGGATTTGTTCACCACAGTTGTGCATACATCGGCACTTATCATCTTGATGTATAGAATGCGGGCTGAAATTGAGAAGTGGATATCCATGAGGTCCAGGGGATCCAGACATAGATCATCTCATAGCAATCATTCAACCTCATATGCTCCTGATCTGGCATGATCCTGTTGAAAAGTGATTTAGACTCTTGCCTGTCTAAATATAGGAATGTGCCATATTTAGAATGTATATATATATAAAACAAAGATTCCAAGACTTACCAAGTGGGAAAGCGCCGATAGACAGGCACAATAAAATAACACACACACACAAAATTTCTAGCTTTCGCAACTGACGGTTGCTTCTTCAGGAAGGAAAGAGGGAAGGAGAAGGAAAGACGAAAGGATGTGGGTTTTAAGGGAGAGGGTAAGGAGTCATTCCAATCCCGGGAGCGGAAAGACTTACCTTAGGGGGAAAAAAGGACAGGTGTACACTCGTACACACACACATATCCATCCGCACATACACAGACACAAGCAGACATTTGTAAAGGCAAAGAGTTCGGGCAGAGATGTCAGTCGAGGAGGAAGTACAGAGGCAAAGAAGTTGTTGAAAGACAGGTGAGGTATGAGCGGCGGCAACTTGAAATTAGCGGAGGTTGAGGTCTGGCGGATATCGAGAAGAGAGGATATACTGAAGGGCGAGTTCCCATCTCCGGAGTTTGGATAGGTTGGTGTTGGTGGGAAGTATCCAGATAACCCGGACGGTGTAACACTGTGCCAAGATGTGCTGGCCGTGCACCAAGGCGTGTTTAGCCACAGGGTGATCCTCATTACCAACAAACACTGTCTGCCTGTCTCCATTCCTGCGAATGGACAGTTTGTTGCTGGTCATTCCCACATAGAAAGCGTCACAGTGTAGGCAGATCAGTTGGTAAGTCACGTGGGTTCTTTCACACGTGGCTCTTCCTTTGATCGTGTACACCTTCCGGGTTACAGGACTGGAGTAGGTGGTGGTGGGAGGGTGCATAGGACAGGTTTTACACCGGGGGCGGTTACAAGGGTGGGTGCCAGAGGGTAGGGAAGGTGGTTTGGGGATTTCATAGGGATGGACCAAGAGGTTACGAAGGTTAGGTGGACGGCGAAAAGACACTCTTGGAGGAGTGGGGAGGATTTCATGAAGGATGGATCTCATTTCAGGGCAGGATTTTAGGAAGTCGTATCCCTGCTGGAGAGTCACATTCAGAACCGGTGAATCCACTGCGGCAAGGCATTTGCCAATAGGTATATAGTATAGAGGTAAACACAGCTATGTAAGATAAAAAGATGTGTGAATTGCTAAAGAGGAAAGGGAAAGAGGAGAAGACTGAAGAGTAAATGGGAGTGAGGTTGGTTAATGTAGGTTCAGCCCAGGGGGATGTCGGGATGAAAGCATGTGTTGGAGTGCAAGTTCCCATCTCCGCAGTTCTGAGGGACTGAAGTTGCTTGAGAGAATCCAAATGGCACGTACGGTGTAGCAAGCTCCTAGGTCCCTAGAATTATGTTGGACGGCATGCTCTGCTACTGGGTATTGGACATCTCCTATGCAGACAGTTCATCTGTGCCTGTTCGTGCGGTCAGCCAGTTTAGTTGTTGTCATACCAATCTAAAAGGCTGTGCAGTGCAGGCATGTCAGCTGATAAATAACATGTGTTGTTTCACATGTGGCCCTGCCTTGAATTGTGTATGTTTTACCAGTAGAGGGGCTGGAGAAGATGGTTGTGGGGGGATACATGGGGCAGGTTTTGCAGCGGGGTTGGTTCCAGGGGTAGGAACCGCTGGGTAGAGAAGGTGGTCTGGGAATATTGTATGCTTTGTCAAGGATGTTACGGAGGTTAGGGGGGCGATGAAAGGCAACTCTGGGTGGTGTGGGGAGAATATTGTCAAGGGATGATCTCATTGCAGGGTTTCACTTGAGAAAGTCATATCCCTGGCAAAGTAATTTGTTGATGTATTCGAGGCCAGGATAATATTGGGGGACACGGAGGATGCTTCTGCTTGGTCTGGGGTTAGGAACATTATTGTATTATTGTTTGACAGGGAGGAAAGTATTGCTCGGGAGATCTGTTTGTGGACAAGGTCTGCAGGATAGTTATGCAAGAGGAAACCACTGGTCAGGTTATTGGTGTAATTGTGGAGGGATTCGTCACTTGAGCAGATACGTTTGCCATGAACACCTAGGCTGTAGGGAAGGGAGTGTTTGATGTGGAATGGATGGCAACTATCAAAGTGAAGGTACTGTTATTTGTTTGTGCGTTTGATGTGGACAAAGGTGTAGATGTGAGCTTCAGGAAGGTGGCTTGGGTTTTGGAGAAAAGACCAGGTGAAATTCAGATTCAAAAACGAGTTGAGGTTGGAATGGTGGTCTGATCATTTAATATTAAAAGACTATGACCAAGGTGTGGACGGGGCCAAGGAATTGATATATCAGACGTGATTTAAAACATACATAATTTATTCATAACATACAGTACGTAACACTATCTACATAAATTCTGCTTCGATGCTTACAATTGCCCAAAATGGGAGGGCCACCACTTTCGAATTGGAAAGACTTTAATTTAAGAAACTAAAATACCTATTATAATTTTTAAAAATAATAATAACACAACACATATGTAAGCACTAAGTGAACACACTCTTAAGTCTTTAATTATTAATCACAAAGCATGGGTTTACCGCATTTAAATTCTCATTGCAATATAAAACATGAATACATGAATTCACAACGTAGCATGGCTTCAAAATTTCTACCTGGACAACCTATAGTCCTAGAACTTTCGTATTACATTCCAGCCAATCACATTAATAACTTATAAACACGTTTGGTAAAATACGAACGTTTGCACGATAATCAATTTCAATAATCCGCAATCACTCAAAAAACAACATTAGAAGTTTGATACAGAGCATGTAAGCCCGTTTATACACTCTTTTAGACCAAAATAAGCACGAGGGCCACCATAACAGAAGTT
Source organism: Schistocerca gregaria (assembly GCF_023897955.1). NCBI lineage: Eukaryota > Metazoa > Arthropoda > Insecta > Orthoptera > Acrididae > Schistocerca > Schistocerca gregaria. The sequence goes on from NC_064924.1 coordinate 542,356,592, forward strand.
CGCTAGTTGCTTTTAGGATAGGTGTTCCCATTAGCTTAATCACTGATCAGGTATTTGCTTAAGCAACAGGTAAGATAGTTAATACAAATAGAATGTATTTCTAAAGTTTTTTCTTCCTTCCTTTTAACAAGTGGGGTTTTATTAAGATGTAAATTACACTTTGAGGAGACGCAATAGCAATCTAGTGGGCACGCCTTCACGAGGACGCCATGCCACTACATACGTACTATACTAGCTGCGTATCCGCTGTTCAAGCCAAACATTAACAACACCATTGCATATTCCTGACACCCAAATAGTCAGGATCAAAACAAAACCAAAAATCCCAAGAGCGCAAGATCCAGCATAACTTCAGAGCAGATCTTACTTCATGCGGTTGCCTTCACAAATACAGGTATCGAAATGAAAACAAGAACGAGTAACAACATTCCCTAATCAGAACAATGTCCTTCTTTAGGTCCCGGTAGCGCTAGAAAATGCTGACGTGCCAATGTTAACAAACCTCTAAGGCAACACCCTCCAACGGACAAGCCGAAACCAATGTGACCCCTTATCAGCTCCGTGACGAGACTCGAACTTCCAACTACCGTCAGTGCAACTCACTTAGAATAAATACAGGGCAAATAGTATGGCAGACACATATACCCTGGGATTAACAGAACACTGGACTGAACTAGAATTAACATTAATAATACAGCACTAGATCTTGAGAGACAAGGAACTAACTCCCCACCCTAAATTCTGCAACCACAGGGCGGGAGGATAAACTAGAAAACATACACAAATAACTACCAAAATACACCACTACACTGGTTAGCAACGATGCGTGGAGGAATCTGCACTGTCAGAATTGTACCAGTGAACGGAACAGAGGATTGCCTCAGCGGTGGCCACAAGGCAGGAAAGACGACTGGATGAACTCAATCCCAAAGGACGATCAACTTGAAACATTCACACTTAAGTTCTTTTCTACTTTCCCTCAGCACACTTTGTCATTTGTCCGAGACTGCTGTGCACAATTCTGAGCCATCACCAGTCGTCCCGGCAGACACCGACCAAGCTGAACTGCTCCCGGACTCAAACCCTCGCTGAACGGTGGCACCACCACCCCATGATGGTTACTGTTTATTTGCCTTCGTCGACACAGGCAATGAACAGACTGCCATCCGCCTCCTGTGGACAACCAATGAAGAGTGGACAGAGGGTCGAAAACCAGGCCAGCGTTCCTCCACACCTAGAAGTGCGGGATCAATAACAACATCCATACGCAGAAGGCAGGATGTTTATGTCACCAGAGCAGACACGAAGGCCACTGCATGACAAACTCCTCCAGTGTGACCATGCTGACATATAAATAGTACAGGCCAAGGAGTCTGCTGCAGTAAACACGTGAGTTGGTCATGTTACCAACCTACGGTTTCTAAGTACACCAATGACAGAACACGCAATCAATAGTGGGTACACTACAGGCGGGAGTTCAAACGAAAGAGTTTCATAAAAGACCAACCCTGAACAACTGCGGAAAAATGAAATAGAAGCGAAGCAATAAAAGACAGCAACGAGATGCTAGAGCCCGATCACGTACAAACACTGTCGATTACCAAAAATATTGGCTCCACACGACACTCAGGAAATGAGCTGTGGAAAGATGGAAGTACACACAGCTCAGAGGTTATGGAGGAAATTAAGGAGTGTTTCTTCACCATGAGTCCAGACCACAAAGATGTCATCTATAAACCTATACCAGGCCAGGGGAAACAGCTGATGGGTCTTCAGGAAAGCCTCTTCCATGCGGCCCATGAAGAGTTTGGCGTAGGATGGAGCCATCCTGGTTCCCATGGCTGTTCCCCTGATTTGTTTGTAGGTCCAGCCTTCAAAAGTGAAGTAATTATGGATGAGGATGAAGTTGGTAAGTGTGATAAGGAACGAGATTTTCGAAGGTCTTTGGGTGGGCGTTGGGAGAGGTAGTGTTAAAGAGCAGAGAGACCATGGGTATGTGGGATGTTTGTGTAAAGGGATGTAGCATCTATGCTAACAATAAAGGTTTCAGGCGTTCTAGAAAGTGGTTTGTGTCTTTGATGTAGAATGGGATTCTGTGGGTGATAGGTTGAAGGTGTTGGTCTACCAGAGCTGAGATACGTTCTGTTGGGTCTTTGAAGCCTGCCACAATGGGATGGCCAGGATGGTTCTCTTTGTGTTTTTTGGGTAATAGGTAGAAGGTAGGGGTATGTGACTCAGGTGGAGTGAGTAGGTCTATGGAAGCCGTTGTGAGGCCTTGTGAGGGACTTTGGACTTTTAGGATTTTCTGCAGCTCAATCTGGATGGAGGGAATGGGTTCCTGGGTAACAGCTTTGTAGGTTGAGGTGTCGGAGAGTTGCCGCAGTCCTTCTGCCACATACTCTACATGGTCAAGTACCACAGTTGTGGAGCCTTTATCCGCCGGGAGGATGACAATAGAGTGGTTTGTTTTCAGCTCCTTAATGGCAGGGGATTCAGCTGGGGTGAAGTTGCGGGTTGTCGGGATGTTCTTCAAGAAGGACTGGGAGGCAACACTGGATGTGAGGAATTCCTTAAATGTCTGCAAGGGGTGATTTTGTGGGAGGCGAGGAGGATCTCTTTGCGAAGACAGTCGGAACTGTTCTAGAAATTGTTCAACACTGGGTCTAGTATTTGGGGGCTGTGTTTGGGTAGTGATGTGATATTTTCAGTTGAGGTTCTGGTGAATGAGAGGAGATCTTTAACCAGGGCAGTGTGGTTGAATTTAGGCGTGGGGCTAAAGGTTAAGCCTTTTGATAGAACAGATGTCTCTGGAGGAGAGAGGGATCTGGATGAGAGGTTTAGAACTGAATTGCGACTGGTGATATGTGGCATTTGACTGTAGTTATAGTTGAGATTTGGTCTGTGTGAGATATGTGCTGGGATTGGGAGACTGAGTAGGGTGGCTAGGCTAGGTTTTTTGGCTATGAGGGGGGTTTGTTGAAGGTGCTGTTGTGGTTGGTGTTTCTGAGGGATAGGGAGAGGGACCCCACTTCTTAGGTGTTGCACTAGCACTGTGGGTAGTTTTTTCAGGTGGTGTGTGGCATGGAACTCAAGTTTACAGCTGGCTTCTAGGATGATGTTCCTGAGTGTGTTCTTCAAGCAGGGGTTTGAGAGGTGGAGGACTTTGAAGAGAGATAGGAGCTGTTGGGAGTGGTGGTTACAGGAAGTAGTGTAGAGATTCAGGACAAGTTGGGTAAGGGCTAAGTATTAAAGGTTCTGGGAATCCAGGAGAGACTGGTGGAAGAAGGGACTGCACCCAGAGATGGGAACTTTTTAGGTAAGTCCTTTAGGGGTAATTCCAAAGGTTATTGGGATTGCAGTTTGGCTACAGTAAATGCATGTTTATGGAATGAATGTAAATAATGTGGCATAAGATTAGGGTACATGGTGGGTAACAAGTGGGTAGGGAAATTAAATAAATAAAGTTAAAATAGTAATAATAATAATAATAAGAAGAAGAAGAAGAAGAAGAAGAAGAAGAAGAAATAAAACAAGGAGGGAAGGATGAGCAAGAAAATATGTTGGTGATGTTCAGTGCCAAAGGAAGACCACAAAATCAGAAAAAACACTATGGATAAAGGTTGACCAGACCAAGCAAGTATGCACAGATCAGGGGAAACGAACAATGTTGCTAAAAAAATCACGAGTGGCGAAAAAATGATCGCGAGCGGCGAAAAAAGATCGCGGGTGGCGTAAAAATGTCCCAAAAAGTTTGCCTGTGGCAGAGAAAGATAGCCAATAGCACAAAAAGAACGTCAGCAACACAAAATCGACGGAAAGGGATGATACTGGCAGGTGTGGAAATTTGTTAGACAAAGATTGTTGGCAGTGATTGTTGGCTGGAAAACAGCTAATAACGAACGTAAAAACTGTGGAGTGTTAAATGAGTAAATCAATAAATAAATAAAGAGAAATTGACTTTAAATTGCAGATGAAAATTGGAGGGCGGAAAATGAAACTAGCACCACAATTGGTGACGAATATACAGGGTGTTACAAAAAGGTACGGCCAAACTTTCAGGAAACATCCCTCACAAACACCAACCACAACAGCACCTTCAACAAACCCCCCTCATAGCCAAAAAACTTAGCCCAGCCATCCTACTCAATCTCCCAATCCCAGCACATACCTCACACAGACCAAACCTCAGCTATAACCACAGTCAAATGCCACTTATCACCAGTCCCAATTCAGTTCTAAACCTCTCATCCAGATCCCTCTCTCCTCCAGAGACATCTGTTCTATCAAAAGGCTTAACCTTTAGCCCCACACCTAAATTCAACTGCTGGCCAAGGTGGCCAAGCGGTTCTAGGCGCTACAGTCTGGAACCGCGTGACCGCTACGGTTACAGGTTTGAATCCTGCCTCGGGCATGTGTGATGTCCTTAGATTAATTAGGTTTAAGTAGTTTTAAGTTCTGGGGGACTGATGACCTCAGAAGTTAAGTCCCATAGTGCTCAGAGCCATTTTTTTTTTTTTAGATTCAACCACACTGCCCTGGTTAACGATCTCCTCTCAATCACCCGGAACCGCAACTGGAAATATCACTTCACCACCCAAACGCAACCCCCAAATACTAGACCCAGTGTTGAACCCTCTCTAGAACAGTTCTGACAGCCTTCTCAAGGGGATTCTCTTCCCCTCCCCCAAAACCATCCTTTGCAGTCATTTCTGGAATTCCTCACATCCAGTGTTGCCCCCCAGTCCTTCTTGAAGAACGTCCCAACAACACACAATACCATCCCAGCTGAATCCCGTGCCATTAACCCTCCGCTACACGCGCGATTTTTTTACCTCCGCTACATGCGCACGGACTGAGAGTCCTCATTGCGTTTTATACGATTTTCATGAACAGTTCTGACATTACAGTTGGCAAATATAATATATTCGAGTCTGGATAACATAAATAAAACAATGAATTCTTAAACACAATGTATTTCAGCATCAGTAGTCTACATAAAATATTTTAACTCATAATTTGCCCATAAAGCAATAAGAACATTTATTGTACTTGCTGAAATTTACGTTCATTCTCTTTTTTCAGTTTTTTTCCAAATGAATATTTTCCAACACTTATATTAAGTAAATTAGTTCAGAAACTTTTTCAGAAAACTGTCAATTTGAGTAAATCACTCGTGGTGGTTGCCATTTTCACTGCACTCACTGCACAGATATGCACCGACATGTTCCAGGCATACAAATGTATTGAACACATTGCAGGAAAATTTCGTAGGTCTGTTTTTTTTTTTTGTTCCTATGACAGAAGTTGCATCTTCCTCGAGGTGTTGTTTGTGGAGGTCTAGGAAGAGCTTCAGCTGTCGGTAATCCCAAAATCTCCTTGATACGATTCTTGATGATCACAAGTGTGCTTAGATGATTGGCCTTCATTGTCATGTAATCATGCAACAGTTCTTTGGTAAGAACTTTTATATAGTCTTTTCTGGAAATTGTTGAATCCAAATTGCTCTTGTAAATTATACATCCATTGATTCCAGCAATATTTAGAAGAGAGTAAAAAATTATAAATTTCCATCTTTTGGTAATTCTTGTCACAGAGTATGTACATTTAATCTCATCAACTGTGTCCACACCAGATTTAGTCTCAGTGTAAAATGTTATTATTTTCTGCTTGCACTTTTCCGAATCACTGTCAATACTGTCATCATCATGTAAAGTAGACAGCACCAGAACAGCCTTGTCTTTCTTAGGTTTATATGAAACCAGTGTCATATTCTTCCTAAATGCAAAAATGTTGGATTCCACAGGACTATCTTTTGCTACTGTTCCAACCATTGTCAGCTTGTCATTTTCCAACAAGTCAGCCGCAAGTGGAATTGATGTGAACCAGTTTACATGTTACATTTCTGCCAGATTTGGATATGCATTTCACCATTCTTTTGACAATAGCATGAGGTGTGTTATCACAGAGATAAGGCCCATCCTCTTGCCTTCCACAGTATATTTCTAAATGGCTGGTACAGAACATCCTTGCACCTGTAAGTGGAAACATTTTTATACCATATTTTGCCAGTTTTGATGGAATGTATTGTATAAATCCACATCTGCCCCTGAATGCATCCAGCATTTCATCTACTGTAACTAGATCTGATAAACTATAACGTTTCTTGCAGTTTTCATTGAACTGATCTATCAAGAATTGGACAGCAGCTAATTTGTCTGTTTCCTTCCGATGAGCTCTGTTTTCTGAGGTCATCAAATCTCAGACATGTCAGGAAGAAACAAAAATGGTTTATGCCCATTGAAAGTCTGAAGTACTCCACTCCAGTACCATCTGCAGCCCAGAGATCTAGTAAATTTGTGTGTGATGTTCGTAGCACACCCGCCAAGAAAAGGAGTCCTAAACAAGCTTTGATTTCTATAACATTAGTGTCTGCAGCATCTCTTTCTCTGGAATGTTTAGAAATGATGGTAGCAATGTAAATATTAGTGCAGATAACAATTTCTTCTAAAATGTCGCCTGTGAAGAAAAGTTGTAACCAATCAATTGGATGCTTGGCTTTTTTGCTTCGCCTATGACTCCCGGTAAATGCTTGACACTATTATGTTGAGGTCTTCTTACTCTTCTGTTTTCGATTAGAGGTCGATGGCTCCATTGCATACCGTATTTCCCAAAATACACGTCAAATTTTTCGATAGAATAACTTTTGTCCAGCAACTGTTCACTATCTGAATAGTAATCACTTTCGAATAATAACTCCAGATCACTACATTCTTCATTACCAAACAATTCGTCCAACCACTGCAAAACCTGATTGTCATCCACCGTTCTTCTGAAAAAAAAAAGAAAGTGTATAACTTATTTCACTAATTGGTGTTGGTCAATGAAAAGACTCATAATTGTATGAGAATTTGGATAATAAATAAATAAATAAAGTTTCTAAACGTAACTATCTATGTTTTTTAATGTTATAAAGGAAGAAACCTCCTTACCTGCAATACATCGTAAAAGAATTGATGATAGAACCACCCCACACACATGCGGACTGACACTCCGCACCTTACGAGACTGCTGCTTCTGGCAATAATGACTAACTTCAATTGTTGCCAACAATTCGTTATGGAAGGATGGGTGGTTAGAAAAAGCCGCTAATGGAAATCTTGAATTGTCAATGGAAAGATTAAACTGTGGACTCACAGTCCTTGGTGCATGTAATGGAGGGTTAAGGAGCTGAAAACAGACCACCCTATTGTCATCCTCCTAGCGGATAAAGGCTCCACAACTGTGGTACTTGACCGTGTGAGTATGTGGCATAAGGACTGCGGCAACTCTCCGAAACCTCAACCTACAAAGCTGTTACCGAGAATCCCATTCCCTCCATCCAGACTGAGCTGCAGAAAATCCTGAAAGTCCAACGTCCCTCACAAGGCCTCACAATGGCTTCCATAGACCTACTCACTCCACCTGAGCCACATGCCCCTACCTTCCACCTATTTCCCAAAATCCACAAAGAGAACCATCCTGGCTGTCGCATTGTGGCAGGCTTCAAAGCCCTAGCAGAACATGTCTCTGCTCTGGTAGACCAACACCTCCAACCTATCACCCGCAGACTCCCATCATACCTCAAAGACACAAACGATTTCCTAGAACGCCTCAAATCCATTCCCACTCCCCTCCCACCTGAAACCTTTCTTGTCACCATAGACGCTTCATGCCTTTACACAAACATCCCACATACCCATGGTCTCTCTGCCCTTGAACACTATCTCTCCCAATGCCCACTCAAAGATCTTCCGAAAACCCCGTTCCTTATCACACTTGCCAACTTCATCCTCACCCATAATTACTTCACTTTTGAAGGCTGGACCTACAAACAAATTAGGGAAACAGCCATGGGAACCAGGGTGGCTCCATCCTGCACCAACCTCTTCATGGGCCACATGGAAGAGGCTTTCCTGGAAACCAAACAGCTGCTTCCCCTGGCCTGGTATAGGTTTATAGATGACATTTTTGTGGTCTGCACTCATGGTGAAGAAACACTGCTTAATTTCCTCCATAACCTCAACTCGTTTTCGAATCTGAATTTCACCTGGTCCTTCTCCAAAACCGAAGCCACCTTTCTGAAGCTCATATCCGACCAACTATTAGAAGAAGGGCAAATAGCCTTACTGTCTAAAATTTTGTGAATAATCACTTTGGCATGTTGATGTCTTTCCAGGTTTAAATGCCTAGCCTTTGTGTGCTAATGATTCTTTGGACAGTACCATTGTTGATCGCAAACACCGATGGGGATGATGGACCTGCGATCGATGCAATATGACTAACCTGTGAGGCACACGCTTGTGTGTCCCAGGTTGGCGGATCAGCAGCAGTGGTGGTGATCCACTGATAGTCCCTGTTGTGGAGCTCAGTGGAGTACTCAATGGTGTCACAAACACAGCTTCCATCTGGCAGTAGAAAAGTCACGCAGCGTCAGCGGCGGGTGTGAGGAGGCTGCACAGATTCTGTGGGTGTGGCCATGTGTGACAGCTGGGCAAACTGCATATGAGCATCTATGAACTTGGCTTTCACGATGGCAATGCATAAGCAGAGAGCTTCTTTGTTGTCCCGAAGCTCATCATTGTGTGATTTAAGAGAGAGCAGTGCAGCGGTGGCTACAACTACCTCACACAATAAAATGGCACTCTTGGATGAGAGGGAAGAAATATCGGACCCAAGGGTATGGCCTACAGAGTTAAAGGTAAGTGTACCTCTTTGTGGGTTAGGTGAAAGAGCATGGGCTAAGAGAAAATTTACCCCGAGCACAGTTTCATCCACATTGGCAATAATGAAAGTCCATTGTAAGAGAGTGTTAAAGTCCTGCAGCTTAAGGTTTAAAATAGTTATGCCATGAGATTGGATCAAGGAATTACTGGCAGCTGAAGTGGGGGGTAAGGTTGATGCTCGAATTTAATGCCTGCAAAATCCAGAGTTCCGGGATAAACACGAAATTTCCTGTTGTGAGTGTCCAGCTCAATTTGTACCACCACTGATGTGTCAGCCATTGTTGAGCACTCAGAACACGTAGAAAGTTCATATTCAATGTAAAACATTTGCATGCTAAGTTTTGTTCACAAAAAATATGCTCTTGGTACGGGGCACTGCCACATGACTGCTGATTCATGTACAATAACGAAAATTTTTTGTTCATATCTGATGCTGGCACATGTAGCTGTGGGAATGTAGAAGCGCTGTTCTATTGAGTACAGCTAGTTGGTTTGTTCAGAAACTGCATTGAATTATTGTGAACACAAGGTGGATAACTGGAAAACAATGCTGGAGCATCTCTTGGAAAAACTATTTCCTTTATTAAATTTATGTTGTGCTTCATTCAGGATATTTAGTGTTTTCTGTAAATTTTTTGTCTGGTCATAGCTGTGTCTAAAATTTGTGATAAGATAGGCGTAATCATTGTTGGTCTATAGTTTTCAAACTCTCCCTGGTCACCACCTTTATAAATTGGCACTACTTTCCTCTGTTGGGAACAGATCCTCTTCCGTTACCAAGCTTACTAGAAATGTCAAGGGCTTTTCTAGTTACTACAAGGAATGGTTTAATACTTTTGCACATATTCCATCTGTGTGCACTCTTTGTTTTGTTGTTTTCAATTTTCAATCATATAATTATATTTGTAACTTCTGTTTCGTCAGCTAGAAAAACAAATATGCATTTGATTATTTCTTGTGAAAAACCAATATTTAGGCCAACTGAACAAAATGAACTGTTCAATGCCACTTTAAGATTTGAAGTTTTTCATACAATTTTAGTTTTGAATGCATGACACATGACTTTCATTTAAGCATATGATATATGGATATATGGGAGTACTTTCAGTTTAATGTTTTTCTTAATTGTTTATAATTAATGAAAATGTTTTCACAAGTTGCAACTCATAAACATAACACTCCAGAAAGTAGGTCTTCCTATCAATTGCAGTTTAAAGTACAGAACTATGAGTGGAAAAAAACTATGTACCTTTCCATCATTTAATTTGTCTCAATCACAGCTCGTGTCATGTAAATCATGAGATTTTATTTGGATTATTCCCAACAACACTTTGTAGCAGTTACTTAAATAATTACCTTTTATTTACTTAAATGTACTTAACTTCATGGAAAGCATTGACATTGGTTGTAAAATCACAAAATTGCAATATGTAAACATAGTTACATATGTGTCATGTTCTCAAGCCTTCTCTCTTAAATCATAATTATTTAACATGTTGATTGTAACCATTTTTGTTCTTTGATTTTTTGCACATCAAAACATATAATTTGGTCTGTATTTGAGTACACCAAAAACTGGAAGTCAGTAAATTAATTAAAATGACAATGAAGATGCCCAGAAAGTTCTCATGGGCACACATAGATTAAAAATATTGCAGCCCAGTTTTTTACTTCTTTGCAAGCAGTTAGTAGATAGTTTGTCAAACAAAGTATTTGTACATCTTTTGCCTCTAAAATGCATGTAAGGATGCCCTTCTTTGTATAATCAGTTTGGCTTTGTTTTGATTGTATGGTGCAGTGACTATTTAGTACCATTTGATGATTTAATGTGAAAATTTTAACAACATGAGCTTCTGTTATCTTAACAAATGTGACATTATTTCATTTAAAGTCAGTCTTTGTGAAAGTATGTAATTAAACGTCAACAAGGAACAAAGATAAATAAATCAAAAGTTGTATGAATCAACACATTGTGTCCATTCTCATAATCAACAAATCTGGCTGCTTCTGGCAATAAGCACTTTTTCTGCAGAAACCATTGGGGCAAGATGAGTATTCAAGTTACTTAAACCAAAATTTTGACCACTTTCCTTGCCCACAGATATAAGATACACCAGATTAACACTGTGTCTGCTAAAAATGTGTTATGAACTATTAACATTCTTTTAAACACTAATATTTAAGAATGCATTATTTTTCATATTTATGCTTCATAGTTTCAGAAAGTTATGGGTAATTGGAAAGGGAGTAATTTCATGGTGAAACTGTACTTTTTTGGCCAGCAGTTCATTTCATTTCATTAGTTCCTGAACAATGTTTACAAAATATTGATTTAAAGTGGATCATGTTTAACATGGGTGAGTCTGTTATTTCTCCTGAGCACTAAGTACTATGTCATATTCATTCCTGTTTTTTATTTATATATAACAAGATTGTCTAAGAAATATTTGATCAGTTTCTAATTGGGTGATTATAATCTTTGAATTTTGTTTGCCTTATCATCCTGCTATATTATTTCTTCTATGTTTATAATCTCACAGTCTGCTTGGCTACTACATTATTGACATTTTATATGAAAATTTTTGAATCATGTTTAATCATGATCCATTTCTTACTGTGCCTTATATTTATTTTTCTGCAGATCTTTGCAAAAGCTATATTTAAGAGGTTACTTAATGTCAAAATGAAAGATTTTCAGCTTTGTTCCATGTCATTGTTATTTGCAGCCTTCCCATCTTCTGATTTCAGTAACCTTTTCAATATGTTGAGATTTCCATCATTTGGCAGCATTCATTCTGCAGCTACTAATAAATTTCCAATTTCAGTTTCCTTATCATGGGCTCTGAAACCATCCTATCCTGATTAATAAGGTCAGTTAACAGACCATGGTGATCTGAAATGATTGAGATAATTATGTCAGTGAAAATAATCAATGTCTGAAAATATGATATAATATGGACATATAAAACAGCTATTCATCAAATGACAACTGGTGAAAACACACATAAAACAGGCAGAAATGTGCAAGCTATTGGAGACAGTGACACCTTCTTCCAGCAGAAAGTTTGAAGGGAAAGGAATAGGGATTAAGGAAAAGGATCAGGAAGGTTTAAGATACGGAGAGAGTTATGGAATAGCCACCCAGAATCATGGGTCACGGAAGACTGACTGGATGGAATGAGAATTTAGGACTGATTGTCCATGCCTGCACCAGATGAGATTTGAAAACCTGAGACCTTAAAGGCATAAGATGAGATAATAATCAAGACACATATTACTGAAAAAAACATCTTGCAAGAGTCTATCAGCAAAGTGCATTACACATGACAGACAGGTAAGAGGTGTAACAGGCCAAGCCATACCTCTGTCAGCCTATTCGAATGCAATTTGACCAGGTGCAGCATTTGAATTACAAGCATGTGTGGCATGTGACGGAGCAAGGCATGCACACTGCCTCTGGCCGTGGTCTGAGGGTGTTTTCTGCTCAGGCTGAGGGTGTCTTCTGCTCTGCCAGAAGCCATTACAACCATGGGCCACATTATCACCATGATGTCCATCCACATAGTTTCTGACAAAGGGCATAGTACCTGGCAGTGACATGTTGTCATTTACAGAGTATAAAAGTATCGTTCATGTTGGCTGCACACAGCAGAAATCATGCTATTTACAATTGAGGTTGAGGTGCTAATGGAAAGAAGATGTCAATTCAATTCCAATGATATGCAGATATGACCAGGGAATTAAGTCTGTGGAGAGATACAGCATCAAGTAGATCTGATCAATGTGCAAGTGGCATTCCATAAGTAATACAGCACTTTTCTTCTGAAAGCAAACTCATTTTATTCAGGATTCCAATACACCATATTAGTCCCTACTCTTTCGGCAACAAAACATTATTTTTCAACATAAGCTCTTCGCAGTATGATGGCCTCATGCCATCTTACTGTGAGGCCCATATGCCCACATGGCACCACTCTACTGGTTGACATCAGAGACAATGTCTTGCTGCATGATAACCTCGCATATATTGCTTCCTGTGAAGTGCAATCTTTATTGGGCCAAATAGATGGAAATCATAAGATGTGAGATCCAGGCCACTGGTGGACGAGGAAGAAAAGTACAACAAAGTTTTGTAAGCTCATCTTGGATGTGCAGACTTGTGTGAGACCTTGTGTTATCATGGAGAAGGAGAAGTTTGTTTGCATTTTTGGAGCAACAAACAAACTAAAGTTTATTTCTTCAGTTTCCTGAGGGTAGCACAATACCATTCAGAATTAATCATAGCACAATGAGGGAGGAAATCAAACAAAATAACCCTTTCAGAGTTCCAGAACACTGAGGACTAGACGTTACTGGTTGAGGGTGTGGCTGTGAATGTTATCTTCAGAGGAGAAGTGGTGTGAAACCACTCCACGGAATGCCGTTTTGTTTCTGTTTAAAAGTGATGAACCCGTATTTTATCATGTGAGATAACGTTCAACAAAAATCTTTTAGAGTGTGCCTCATAACTCACAAGAAATTCTGCACAAATGGTCCTTCATTGATCTTTATGTTCTTCTGTTAGGCTGCAAGGAACACAGCGATGCACTGTGGAGCAGCAAGGTATTAGACTGTGATAGGCTGATCACCTTGAATGAAAGTATCTGCATGTTCTAATATGGCAGGAGTTTTAGCTGCGTGTGGCTGGCCTGCACGTAGGAGATTTGACTGGTCTGTGCGACCTCGTTGTGATGATGGCAGACGCCTCGCCCAACAGCTCACCACACTTTTGTTCCACCCAACAACTCACAATGCTTTTGTTCACTGCCAGGTCACTGTTGAAATTCTGCTAGCACCTATGAGTATCTGTGATGATCTGTTTTTTCGCCAAAAGAAATTCAATTACCGCTCTCTGCTTGCAACTCACATCCAATACAGACACTATTCTGAAGGTTATGTGTAGTGCCACCACCTATTGGAACGTCCTGAAGCTATAGGAACCACAGCAGGAATATTCCATGATATCCCACAACAAATTCTGCATTTTTTCAAATGAAATTGGCTGAGGAAAAAATGTGTTGCATTATTTATTGAACAACCCTCATAACTCACAAAATAATTTATAACATCCAAGCTATTTGTTACAATAAATCAAGCTCACAAACAGTGGTACTTATCAATGTATGTAAAAAAAAAACCTATCAACACATTTTATAACACTATCATTAGTCAAAGAAACTAGTACACCTGCCTATTATTGTGTAGGGCACCCGTAGGCACACAGAAGTGCTGCAACATAACATGGAATGCACTTGACTAATGTATGAAGTTGTTCTGGAGGGAAATGACACCATGAATCCTGCAGGGCTGACCATAAATATGTAAGAATATGAGGGGCTCGATATCTCTTGTGAACAGCATATTGCAAGGCATCCCACATATGTTCAATAATGTTCATGTCTGGGGAGCCTGGTGGCCAGTGGAAGTATTTAAATTCAGAAGAGTGTTCCTGGAGCCACTCTGTGGCAATTCTGGACATGTGGGGTCTTGCACTGTTCTGCCAGAAATGGCTAACCTGAGAAAATGCACGACAGACATGAATGGATGCAGGTGATGAGACAGAGTCATATGTTGACATATCAGGTGTCCCATATCACTCCAACTGCACATGCCCCCCACCATTACGGAGCCTCCGCGAGCTTGAATAATCCCCTGCTGACATGCAGGGTCCATGGATTCGTGAGACTGTTTTCATACCCATCTACATCCACCCACTCAATACAATTTGAAATCAGACTTGTCCAACCAGGTAACATGTTTCCAGTCATCAACAGTCCAATGTCAGTGTCGATGGGCCCAGGCAATTCGTAAAGCTTTGTGTCACGCAGACATCAAGGGTACACTAGTAGGCCTTCACCTCTGAAAGCCCATATCAATGACTTTTGAAGAATGATTTGCATGCTGACACTTGGTGATGGCCCAGCATAGAAATCTGCAGCAATTTGCAGAAGGGTGTGCATTTCTGTCATGTTGAACAATTCTCTTCAGTCATTGTTGGTCCTGTTCTTGCAAGATCTTTTTCTGGAAACAACAATGTTGGACATTTAATGTTTTACCTGATTCCTGATATTCACAATAGTCATGAAATGGTTGTATGGAAAAATCCCCACTTCATCACTACCAAGGAGAGGCTCTGTCCCATTGCTCGTACACTGACTAAAAAGCCATGATCAAACTCACTTAAATCTTGATGTTGTTATGGTCTTCAGTCCAGAGACTGATTTGATGCAGCTCTCCATGCTACTCTATCCAGTGCAAGCTTCTTCATCTCCCAGTACTTACTACAACCTACATCCTTCTGACTCTGCTTAGTGTATTCATCTCTTGGTCTCCCTCTACGATTTTTACCCTCCACGCTGCCCTCCAATGCTAAATTTGTGATACCTTGATGCCTCAGAACATGTCCTACCAACCGGTCCCTTCTTTTTCTCAAGTTTTGCCACAAACTCCTCTTCTCCCCAATTCTATTCAATGCCTCCTAATTAGTTATGTCATCTACCCATCTAATCTTTAGCATTCTTCTGTAGCACCAATTTCGAAAGCTTCTATTCTCTTATTGTCCAAACTATTTATCGTCCATGTTTCACTTCCATACATGGCTCCACTCCATACAAATACATTCAGAAACGACTTCCTGATACTTAAATCTATGCTTGATGTTAAAAAATTTCTCTTCTTCAGAAACGCTTTCCTTGCCATTGCCAGTCTACATTTTATATCCTCTCCACTTTGACCATCATCAGTTATATTTCTCCCCAAATAGCAAAACTCATTTACTACTTTAAGCATCTCATATCCTAATCTAATTCCTGCAGAATCACCCAATTGAATTCGACCACATTCTATTATCCTTGTTTTGCTTTTGTTGATGTTCATCATATATCCTCCTTTCAAGACACTGTCCATTCCATTCAGTTGCTCTTCCAGGTCCTTTGCTGTGTCTGATAGAATTACAATGTCATCAGCGAACCTCAAAGTTTTTATTTCTTCTCCTTGCATTTAGTACCTAATCCAAATTTTTCTTTTGTTTCCTTTACTGCTTGCTCAATATACAGATTGAATAACATCGGGGATAGGCTACAACCCTGTCTCATTCCCTTCCCAACCCCTTCTCTTTCATGCTCATCAACTCTTATAACTGCCATCTGGTTCCTGTACAAATTTTAAATAGCCTTTCGCTCCCTGTATTTTACCCCTGCCACCTTTAGAATTTGAAAGAGAGTATTCCAGACAACATTGTCAGAAGCTTTCTCTAAGTCTACAAATGCTAGAAATGTAGGTTTGCCATTCCTTAATCTATTTTCTAAGATAAGTTGTAGGGCCAGTATTGCCTCACTTGTTCTTACATTTCTATGGAATCCAAACTGATCTTCCTCGAGGTTGGCTTCTTCCAGTTTTTCCCTTCGTCGGTAAAGAATTTGGGTTAGTATTTTGCAGCCAAACTTATAGTTCAGTAATTTTCACATCTGTCAACACCTGCTTTCTTTGGAATTCGATTTATTATATTCTTCTTGAAGTCTGAGGGTATTTTGCCTCTGTCATACATCTTGCTCACCAGAAGGTAGAGTTTTGTTAGGTCTGGCTCTCCCAAGGCTGCCAGTAGTTCTAATAGAATGTTGTCTACTCGCGGGTTCTTGTTTTGACTCAGGTCTTTCAGTGCTCTGTCAAACTCTTCACGCGGTATCATATCTCTTATCTCACCTTCATCTACATTCTCTTCCATTTCTATAATATTGTCCTCAAGAACGTCACCCTTGTATAGACCCTCTATATACCCCCTCCACCTTTCTGCTTTCCCTTCTTTGATTATAACTGGGTTTCCATCTGAGCTCTTGATATTCATGCAAGTGGTTCTCCTTTCTCCAAAGGCTTCTTTAATTTTCCTGTAGGCAGTATCTATCTTACCCCTAGTGATATGTGCCTCGACATCCTCACATTTGTCCTCTAGCCATCCCTGATTAGCCATTTTGCACTTCCTGTTGAGCTCATTTTTGAGACATTTGTATTTCTTTTTGCTTGCTTCATTTACTGCATATTTATATTTTCTCCTTCCATCAATTAAATTCAATATTTCTTCTGTTACCCAAGGATTTCTATTACCCCTCATCTTTTTACCTAGTTGATCCTCTGCTACCTTCACTATTTCCTCTCTCAAAGCTACCCATTTTTCTTCTACTGTATTTCTTTCCCCAGTTCTTGTCAATAATGCATTCACTATGCTGTTTTTAGTAGCTTACTCCTGCATTACCCCTATTTGATTTTGTATTCACCTTACCAGAAGTCTTGTTCCTCCTGCCACCGAACTACACTAATTCCCACTATATCTAACTTTAACTTATCCACTTCCCTTTTTAAATTTTCTAACCTACCTGCCCAATTAAGGGATGTGACATTCCATGCCCTGATCCGCAGAATGCCAGTTTTCTTTCTCCTTATAACAATGTCCTCCTGAGTAGTCCCTGCCTGGAGATCCAAATGGGGGACTATTTTACCTCCGGAATATTTTACCCAAGAGGATGCCATCATCATTTAACCACACAGTAAAGCTGCATGCCCCCGGGAAAAATTACAGATGTAGTTTCCCCTTGCTTTTAGCCGTTCACAGTACCAGCACAGCAAGGCTGTTTTGGTTAGTGTTACAAGGCCAGATTAGTCCATCATCCAGACTGTTGCCCCTGCAACTACTGAAAAGGCTGCTGCCCCTCTTCAGAAACCACATGTTCTTCTGGCCTCTCAACAGATACCCCTCTGTTGAGGTTGCACCTACAGGTGTGGCTATCTGTATCGCTGAGGCACTCAAGCCTCCCCACCAACGGCAAGGTCCATGGTTCCTGGGGGGTGGGGGTAGTAAATCTTGATAACCTGCCATTTTGCCATTTTAGCAGCAGTAGCTGACCTAACAATTGCACCAACCTTTTGTTGTCTTACATAGGTATTGCCAACCACAGTGCATATTCTGCCTGTTACAAATATCTGTATTTGAATATGCATGCCTATATCAGCTTCTTTTGTGCTTCAGTGTATTATGTTAAAGATATTTTAATTGGATATGTAGTTGATTCACTATACCTTTAATCAAAGATAGATGCACATTTAGCAAGACAGAATATGTTGGCAAGCATTACATAACACCATCCACACTATTTATATTTTTGATTCATTACTTTTACTGCCAATTTTATTGTTGATATTTAAATTTTTCTTACTTTTGTCTGTAAGTTAAATCTGATTAGGGATTCATAAAATCTGGAAAAGGCACTGGAAACAGGAGTCACTTTCCAATAAAAAATATTAATTTTTCACATTTGTATGATAATTGTTAAAGGTACTGGGAATGTAAACTATTTCCACCATACCAAATTTGAAGTTACAAAATTCTAAAGTTAATTAGCAGAGAAACCATGACCCATACTGTTTACTGTAAAATATGTATCTTCTGTAGAATTTCAGTGTGAGCCAGTGACACATTTGGATTTTTGTTTAAATTAATGGTTAAAAAGTTGTAAAATAGACTGTTATTATGTGACATCAACACATGCACTTTTTGGGAGAAGGAAACTGGAAGCATGGAGTGGGTGGTCTCAGCTTTTATAAGGGAAGTATGATTGATTGGTCCATTCTGTTACATTTCAATCAGTACCAGGATCGGACATAATGCCCCAGGAAATCTGCTTTTCACCTAAGCTGGTGAAACACTGTAGTTACGCTGCATTACTGAAATAAAATGCCTTGTTATTGTCCGGCAATGTGGGATTACCTGAGACTGTAGAGAATTTGAAGTCTTCTACTAATCCTGACAAACTTAGATTTGAGGAACTTTGTCAGTTGTCACACAGTATTTTTGTTATCAAATGCATGTGGTGCTGGCATTGTTACAGTTTAACCACCACCACAAGTACCCTGAGCAGTTGCATGTGGCATTTATCGCCAACCAGCAAGGTCTGTCATGCAAAAATTAGCCAGAGTGACCCCCAGCTTGCTATTCTGATGATGTCTGGACCAAAGGCACACAAGAGATGCATTTATGGAATCTAATACCTTCTGGACAACAGCCTTCATAGCAAATTGGAGAAACTGTAATGAGTTATGTTGAATGTTACATAAGTTTCTTCTGCCTGGTCCATTGATGAATGAATGCAAAATTTTCATGCTTCACAAAATTTATTGACATTAATTGACATCCAAACTGCACACTCTTCATGTACACAAAACACAGACAGACTTCACAGGTCCCTTTGACTTCCAAAAGTAACTTCAAAACTGACTTCTCGCAGGATCACTGCATCGTTTTATATAGAATTTTAACAATAGTTTCCAAAATAAAGCGTTATTAATTTTGTACAATTTTGATGTTACAATTAAAATTTACAAAACGTAAAGAAAGTGATGTTACAGCTAAATATGGTATAAAATACAATATTGAATAACAAGCTTTTATAGTAATATCTTTAGTTTTCCATAAGAGAATCATTCTGAACTTTAATTACAATAATGTCTCTTGTATTATTTTAGTTACATAATTAACAGTTTGTATTTGGTTACTAACATGTAATGGTAGTTCAGAGCTCGTGCTTTATCTAATTCAATACATAGAATGCACAAATAAGGCCTCAAGTTGTGGAAATTGGAAAACTGTGAGATGTAAACAATTGGAGAGTTAATTATAAATGTAATTACAAAGAATATTAATTACAGAGGAAAACATAAAAATAAATAATAAATGAAAATACATCACTTGGTAATAATTTTTAAGCTGTTTCTCAAGATAGTCAGGTCTTCTGTTACAGGATTTTTAGATTACCATTTTGTTAATTAGAAGCATTGATTTTTCATGCTAACATCTCTGCTGTCTCTAGTTATTTGTTGCTAAGGGCTTACTACTTCAATTTTTGAATAGTTACTTGATTTAGTACATGTACATAATTTTATCAACGACAACAGACCACCAACAATTATGGCAACGCACGTCCTTCCAGAACATTTCACACACTTTCGCAATGAATATCATATTTTTTATCAAATAGGACAGAATGACATATATAGACACACATACAAGGCCTTGGGAAGCACTGAATTGTCCAATAACTATCTGGATGCATATAAAAAAAGGTGGTATCAGACATTTCATATGAATTTTGGGGAAGGCTGTATCGTTATGAAATGTAGCTTTTTTTTCTCCATGGGTACATTTATTGGGTAATGTTCACAGCAAAAATGGCCTTAACCCTATGGCTGAGCACATCAACGCTATTGTAAATCTGCCAGCACCCAAGAATCTGAGAGAGTTTCAGGACAATTTAGGCAAGATTTTCACTGTGTTAAGTTCATTCCTCAGGATGTGCACATCTGCGGTCCTCTTAAATGGCTTAGTGAAAATGGTGTAAAATTGTCTGGTCAACAAGTTGTCTGTCAGGTTTTCAGTCTCTCAAGCAATGTTTGTGCTCCATTTCCTCCCTTCTTTTACACCAAGAAAACCTTTATCCTGGCTAGTGATGCATCTCAGTATTGCATAACTGTGGTCCTATCACATGCTAAGCTGGTTGGCACCAAGCAACACATCACTTACCATGATGCAACATAATATTCACCGGTGGAAAAGAAGGCAATGTCTATCTTTTTGGAATTTAAAAGTTTCAATTCCTCTTGCATGAAGCAAAATTTCTACTCATCACCACCACAGGCCATTGATTTCCTTAATCAGCTGGATAGGGTTGCCCACCAAGTGCATACCCTACTTGTCCATTCCCCAGCATGCAAATGCAGATGCACTATTACAGCTGCCCGCAGGGCTGGACCTAGAGTTTGACGAACAAGAGGCTCTCCTTTTCACTTTGGATAATAACACAAGCAGACGGGCCTAAATATGTCTGCTTGTGTCTGTGTATGTGTGGATGGATATGTGTGTGTGTGTGTGTGTGTGTGTGTGCGCGAGTGTACACCTGTCCTTTTTTTCCCCCTAAGGGAAGTCTTTCCGCTCCCGGGATTGGAATGACTCCTTACCCTCTCCCTTAAAACCCACATCCTTTCGTCTTTCCCTCTCCTTCCTGAAGAAGCAACGATCGGTTGCGAAAGCTAGTAATTCTGTGTGTGTGTTTGTGTGTTTTGTTCTTGTGCCTGTCTGCCGGCGTTTTCCCGCTTGGTAAGTCTTGGAATCTTTGTTTTTGATCTGCTTGTTTTCCGCACAGAGCTGCCATTTGGGCCTGGTCTTTTGGCCAGCAGCTGGGGTGGCTGCAGGGTTTAGTGGTGAACCACAAAGCTTGTCAATTTATTTTGTAGAATGTCAGTTGGGAACAGATGATCCATCATTCAATTTAGTTGCACCTATGACCTCTTGGACCTTCAATGCTACCATTTCCATCTCAGCCAACAGGATTGTTCATGGCATTGTTCCAGTGGGAGGGTCTCAATTGCAGAAGTGTGCTCACCTGCTGGCTCCCCTAATGTGCTCACCTTCATACTACCTTCAACATCAAAATAGGACAATTGTGGGGCAAGCTCCTGTGCCTTCTGCTGCAGGGTCCATGGATTTTGAACTGGCACTCACTTTCCCCTGCTTGCTGATGCTATTGAACCATCTGTTACCAGCCCTCTGCAATCTTCCATCCCTCCGGCAGAGCATGCTGTGTTGATATTGTATCCTTCAGTGGTTTATTTGCTGCTGCAGACTTGTGCCCTTTCCAGTTTTATGATGGAAGTCATGGCACAAAACAGTCCATTTTTGGCAGTATATGGCCCTTTCAGTGGAGTAAGGGATTTAGCATCCTTGGCCGTGGATACTCAGGTGGATGCAGAGGTGTCAGTATGCTTATCACAGCGAAATGGTATAGAACACTGTTATGGAGGGTGTGTGCAAAGCATAGAACACTGTTATGGGTGTGTGTGCAAAGCATGGCATGGGCAGAGCCTCTGACCTAGGTGTTCACTTGATTGCAGCAATGGGCCTGGCACAGCAATTCTACATCTACATCTACATGACTACTCTGCAATTCACATTTAAGTGCTTGGCAGAGGGTTCATCGAACCACAATCATACTATCTCTCTACCATTCCACTCCCGAACAGCACGCGGGAAAAACGAACACCTTAACCTTTCTGTTCGAGTTCTGATTTCTCTTATTTTATTTTGATTATCATTCTTACTTATGTAGGTTGGGCTCAACAAAATATTTTCGCATTCGGAAGAGAAAGTTGGTGACTGAAATTTCGTAAATAGATCTCGCCACGACAAAAAAAGTCTTTGCTTTAATGACTTCCATCCCAACTCACGCATCATATCTGCCACACTCTCTCCCCTATTACATGATAATACAAAACGAGCTGCCCTTTTTTGCACCCTTTCGGTGTCCTCCGTCAATCCCACCTGGTAAGGATCCCACGCCGCACAACAATATTCTAACAGACGACGACCGAGTGTAGTGTAAGCTGTCTCTTTAGTGGACTTGTTGCATCTTCCAAGTGTCCTGCCAATGAAACACAATTCTAATGCTGATTTCAACATCTACAGTCCAAGCCTTCACCTCATGCAGTACTCTGTTTCTGTGTGCTCAGTTGTAAGTCACTTATGCTGGTTGCATGTTGCATTTTCCTCCATGCTCGCTCTCTGTGGAGTTTTTGGACTCTCTGCTGCCCCCAAGATTGACTTGCATGTCAAGGTTTGATCCCATTTCCAGAGTTCAGCTCCACAGATTGTAACTAGTATAGGTACATTTGTGCTGACAGTGATTACTCCATGCCCTTGCAGAGACTAAAATAATGATAGACACATCCATTTTCAGGGAACAAAGTGCCTGGAGTTCTGCAGACTGCATTTTACAGTATCTGTTTTATGTGTTTTCTCCTGCTGCTGTTTGGTGAGTAGATTTTTTTATCTTTCGTTATTATATATTTTTGTTGATAGATTTGGCCTTGTGGCCATAATTCCTTCTTCTGTAACCCCTTTGTCAGTCTTTGTTGTCATACCTGCCATGTTCAAATTGTTGTCTGTTTTCATTTTGTGATATTTTTTCATTTATTTATCAGTACCAACTTTCCACTCACATGTCTTTCCTAGTACTGATTTCCAAGCACTCAGATAGGTTCACTGTTGTTTACAAATTTTTATTTAATACTTTGTTTACAGTTCACTATAAACTAGAGGGCCTTATCCAAGTTACCTTTTACCAATTATTCCCTTGCACTTATCCAGCTAATCTGTGACCTGTATACCTCATCTTATGCATTCTTGGTTGGTATCATTCACCAAACCAATGACAAACTGCAACAACAGGCCAGACTTCAACTCAAAAGTTATCCTATCTTCTCCTAAACTATCAGTACCTCAACAGTGGTGTTTCCATCTCCATCCCACTCCAGTTCCCAAAACAGCTACACCATCAACCATTACTTCTCTCCTACAAAATGAGCTTGTCCAATCTTTTTAATATCTCCTAGCCTTCACAAATATTGAATTTAATTGATGAAAGGAGAAAATATAAAAATGCAGTAAATGAAGCAGGCAAAAAGGAATACAAACGTCTCAAAAATGAGATCGACAGGAAGAGCAAAATGGCTAAACAGGGATGGCTAGAGGACAAATGTAAGGATGTAGAAGCTTATCTCACTAGGGGTAAGATAGATACTGCCTACAGGAAAATTAAAGAGTCCTTTGGAGAGAAGAGAACCACGTGTATGAATACCAAGAGCTCAGATGGCAGCCCAGTTCTAAGCAAAGAAGGGAAGGCAGAAAGGTGGAAGGAGTATATAGAAGGCTTATACAAGGGCGATGTACTTGAGGACAATATTATGGAAATAGAAGAGGATGTAGATGAAGACGAAATGGGAGATACGGTACTGCGTGAAGAGTTTGACAGAGCACTGAAAGACCTGAGTCCAAACAAGGCCCCCGGAGTAGACAACATTCCATTAGAACTACTGACGGCCTTGGGAGAGCCAGTCATGACAAAACTCTACCAGCTGGTGAGCAAGATGTATGAGACAGGCGAAATACCCTCAGACTTCAAGAAGAATATAATAATTCCAATCCCAAAGAAAGCAGGTGCTGACAGATGTCAAAATTACCGAACTATCAGTTTAATAAGCCACGGCTGCAAAATACTAACGCGAATTCTTTACAGATGAATGGAAAAACTGGTAGATGCAGACCTCGGGGAGGATCAGTTTGGATTCCGTCGAAATGTTGGAACACGTGAGGCAATACTGACCTTACGACTTATCTTAGAAGAAAGATTAAGAAAAGGCAAACCTACGTTTCTAGCATTTGTAGACTTAGAGAAAGCTTTTGACAATGTTGACTGGAATACTCTTTTTCAAATTCTAAAGGTGGCAGGGGTAAAATACAGGGAGCGAAAGGCTATTTATAATTTGTACAGAAACCAGATGGCAGTAATAAGAGTCGAGGGGCATGAAAGGGAAGCAGTGGTTGGGAAAGGCGTGAGACAGGGTTGTAGCCTCTCCCCAATGTTATTCAATCTGTATATTGAGCAAGCAGTAAAGGAAACAAAAGAAAAATTTGGAGTAGGTATTAAAATTCATGGAGACGAAGTAAAAACTTTGAGGTTCGCCGATGACATTGTAATTCTGTCAGAGACGGCAAAGGACTTGGAAGAGCAGTTGAACGGAATGGACAGTGTCTTGAAAGGAGGATATAAGATGAACATTAACAAAAGCAAAACGAGGATAATGGAATGTAGTCAAATTAAATCGGGTGATGCTGAGGGAATTAGATTAGGAAATGAGACACTTAAAGTAGTAAAGGAGTTTTGCTATTTAGGAAGTAAAATAACTGATGATGGTCGAAGTAGAGAGGATATAAAATGTAGACTGGCAATGGCAAGGAAAGCGTTTCTGAAGAAGAGAAATTTGTTAACATCGAATATAGATTTATGTATCAGGAAGTCGTTTCTGAAAGTATTTGTTTGGAGTGTAGCCATGTATGGAAGTGAAACATGGACGATAACTAGTTTGGACAAGAAGAGAATAGAAGCTTTCGAAATGTGGTGCTACAGAAGAATACTGAAGATGAGGTGGATAGATCACGTAACTAATGAGGAGGTATTGAATAGGATTGGGGAGAAGAGAAGTTTGTGGCACAACTTGACTAGAAGAAGGGATCGGTTGGTAGGACATGTTTTGAGGCATCAAGGGATCACAAATTTAGCATTGGAGGGCAGCGTGGAGGGCAAAAATCGTAGAGGGAGACCGAGAGATGAGTACACTAAGCAGATTCAGAAGGATGTAGGTTGCAGTAGGTACTGGGAGATGAAGCAGCTTGCACAGGATAGAGTAGCATGGAGAGCTGCATCAAACCAGTCTCAGGACTGAAGACAACAACAACAACAACAGCCTTCACCACTGTTTCCCAGAGCAATGGCAACTCAGACTCACCAGAATCAGCTACAACAGTATTCTCTTCTTCCCTTCTGAGTTATCTGTAGCAAACAAGGGTTGCACTTCCAGCCCTAAAATTGCATTTAACCTTGCTTCTTTGGTTAAGAAACTACTTTCCTTCATATGTAAGTATCATTTCACAATTCAATCTCAAAACATTTTCTACAGCATACCTTTCCAACCAAGATCCCAACTTGGTCAAACTCAAATATAACCATTTACAAGCTTTCCAAGATTTCCTAACATTCAGCATTGCTTGACAACGCTTCCTCAGGTCCCTCCAACATGACCATAAACTTTTCTGTGCAGAATTTCAGGCACTTAGTTCCCTACAAATGTATTATGACCACCATCATTATCCTCACAGTGAACGGGGAAGTGACCACTGTGATACTTAACCAATGGGAGAATGTAACCAAGGGTCTATGTCAGCTTTCTGACACTTATGTGTACAGTGTCTGCTATGTAGATTGTGCCCTTGTGGTAAAGCTTACTTACAGCATATCCTTACAAACTCAGACCCCTCACAAGGACTAACACAGTAATCCACACAACTTCTTACCCCATGCCAAACATGCTTATACCTTCTTAATAAGACCCACAAACCCAGTCACCCTGGCTGTCTTATAGCTGCTGACTTGCAAGCACCCACTGAATGTATCACTACCTTGGTTGATCAGTACTTGCAACCAACTATGAGATGAGACAGTTGATAGTTGATGGTTGGAGAAATAATGTTTCTGTTACAGGTAGTCTGCAAAAACCAGTTATAGATGGTGTTCACTGATGAATGGAGTATACAGATGTTATTAACTCCCTCAACATCAGCTAAGGCCTGAAGATGCTGCACTGAAGCACCGAAACTGGTAGTCATTAAAAGGACAGCTGTAGGAGTTCCATTTCATTACATAAGTGAATGGCCAAAGTCCCTCAGACTTCTAATCACATGGTCAGACAAACAAAAACTTTAAATTCTGCATCTCACAGACATTTGGCTGTTGGTACTTTAAGGAGGGTGTGTCACAGGATTGTCACTGACATCAGCCCACAAAGCAAACTTATTTCTGTTGCTGGTAGTGGAATTTGATGAAAGAATTGTCTATTCATGGCTCATATCTGGCACGCATAATTAAACTTTCTGTACGTTGGAAAAATACAAAGAATTTTTAATATATCATTTCAGCAATCACTGCCATTAGTAGTCCAATTGTGAATGTGAAAGTGTCATTGAAAATAAAATCAAATGGTCTCTTCTGGAAGATGTTTCAAGTGTTTCATGGAATTCCAGGGTTCAGACAATGTCATTCCAGATTTGACTGGGCTAAGACTGTACGTACCTGTGCATAGTTAGATGCCCTGTTCCTTGACTTCTGTAAAGCATTCGATACAGTTCTACACTGTTGCCTAATGAACAAATTACAAATGTGTGGAATATCAGGCCCGGTGTGTGATTGGATTTAGGCATGTCACTCAACAGAGAGAACTCTTTAGATCTAAAAGGAACTTCAGCCATATGCCAATGGAGTGTTATAGCTCCATTACATTTCATAATATACATAAATGACATAATAGACAACATTGGAACCTCAGTGAGGCTTTCTGCAGATGATGCTATCATATACAAAGAAGTCACAATGCTAGAAAATTCTAATAAAATACAGGATGGTCTGCAAAGGATTGACAGATGGCAATTGATCCTTAACATAAAAAAAATGTAATGTGTTGTGTATACATAGACAGAAAGACTCATTATTTTATAATTACTTAATTGTAGAATGATTGCTGGAGGCAGTTATTAGCATAAAATGTCTGGGAGTGATTTAAAGTGGAATGGCCTCATAAAACTAATTGCAGGAAAGTTAGGTACCAGACTGTGAAGTGGAAGAAGCCTCAGGAAATGTAACCTGCCAACAAAGAAGGTAGCTTACAAAAACTTTATTCAACCAGCACTTCAATACTGCTCATCAGTATGGGAACTGTACCAGGTAGGATTGATAGCAGAAGTAGAGAAGATCCAAAGAGGAGCAACGTTTTTTGTTACAGATTCATTTGGTAGTGCAAAAGCATCAAGGAGATGTTCAGCTAACTCCAGTGGTAGATGCTGCAAGAGAGGCATTCTATATAACTGTGTAGTTTACTTTTATACTGTTAAAGTTCTAAGAGTGTATGTTCCTATAAAAGGGTTGACCAAAACACAATCATCTCAGAGTCACTCTGCAAACAACACGGACATCATTCAGCACCCATGTGAAAGAAAGAGCAACAGCAGCAATAAAATCAATTTACAATCACAACAGCCAACAACCTCAAAAACCCACCTACCATGGCCAAGGTCATCAATACACACTTGTGTGGAGGCTCTCAGGAGGTGTGTGGGGGGGGGGGGGGGGGGAGGAGGAGGGGGGGTAAGCCAGTTCAAATCCTGGTTGTGGAAAAAGTGTTCACTGCCACTGTTTGGCCGGCAAGGGGAAGAGAGGTGGTTGTGTAAAGTTCCTAGCCACCAGACTGCCCGATGTCCTAGCTTAAATACCAAACCTTGCTGCAGTGTCTCATGAAGGAAAGGCGTGTGACGCTGTTAATGGTCAGGTTAAGCTTGGCGACCCCCTTGGTGCTATTTGTGAGGAGTAGACAATGTGACAGCACCAGGCTTCTCCCTATTCCTTTTCTTATCATCATCAGCATTGTCATCCTCAATCAACACATACACACACACACACACACACACACACACACACACACACACACACACACACACCACAACACATACAAGTAGTATTTCAAATATTGTAATGGAGCATGTTATATGTACATACTGCTTCCCTTTCCTACATATATCTTGTTAAACTACCATGGAGAATAAAACTAGAGAGATATGATCTCACATGTAGGTTTAATGGCAATTGTTCTTCCCACAAAGCATTCACAACTAGAACATGATAAGAGGCGTGTGACAGTGATACATAATGTACCCTCTGTCACACACCACAAGGCTGCTTGTGGAGTATAGATATAGATAGCTTTCCTGCACAGCCTGGCTCATGCTGTAATGTCACAAAGTAAAAGATATCTTGAGACTAGCAGAGGAGATGTTACTCAGACCATGAGGTAGTTTACTTGACTCATCAGCACCACTAACCAGTATCCAGTTTTCTGACGTCACTGACTGATCACTGGGAAACGCCCTGACAGATTAAAACTGTGGCCCACACTGAGACTCAAACTCAGAACCTTTGCCTTTTGTGCAAAGCGCTCTACCAATTGAGCTACTAAAGCATGACTCATGACCCATTCTCACAACTTTGCTTTAATCAGTACCTTGTGAGGACGGGTCATGATTTGTGCTTGGCAGCTTACTCGGTAGACTACTTGCATGCAAAAAGCAAAGACCCAAGTTTGAGTCTTGGTTCAACACAGTTTTATTCTGTCAGGTGGTTTCAGGGCCTACAGGGTTTGTAAATTTGATTTTACTGGTGATGAAGTTTACAAATAGATAAATGAACCATGAATAAACAACTAAAATTTACAAATCCAGTGTACATTGACAAAATAAATCTTTTACAGTATCGCGGAGCATGTACTCTTTTGAAACTTCTTAACAATCAAAACTGTTTCCTGGAATGGGACTAGAACCTGGAACATTACCTCTTGCAACTTCCTTACCACCAGAACTACCCGAGCACTACTCATAACTGTCCTGCACAGCC
Source organism: Schistocerca gregaria (assembly GCF_023897955.1). NCBI lineage: Eukaryota > Metazoa > Arthropoda > Insecta > Orthoptera > Acrididae > Schistocerca > Schistocerca gregaria. The sequence continues at coordinate 542,385,483 of NC_064924.1, forward strand.
TAACTTCTGTTGTTACCTACCTTCTACCTTCTGAACTTTTAAAATGCTCTCCTACATACCCTACTGGGCTAGTGCTCCTACAAGTAAGAAAAATGAAGAGCAATGGCTGAGTCATAGCCGAGCAAGTTTCCAGAATAAATATATAGTTGCAGGCAAAACAAAACTGTCCCAGAAAATATTAAGAACTTTAATACAGGCTAAATCCACTCCTGGAATGAATAACACAAGCTAGATTGCCTTTCTTAAGGTGCATGAAACACAGGGTCTTAAGAAAACTTTCTGTATTTTGAGAGGTGGGAGTATAGACCATAGGAAGGCAAAAATTTCCAGTAAACACAGGCTCTAAAAGGTATACCTCAAGATCTACGAGCACTTGCTCATCTACGCTACTGTAAATCAACTCTTACAACTGCGAGCTCTTTGCTATTACATAATACCTACAGAATGCAATAACCGAATGAATAAGCAACTGACAACACACTATTCTGTTACTGTTAACAGCCGAACTTCTGCCATAGTCCACTGACTGTTATTTATGGGCTGCACTTGCCAGCCATCATTAATGGAGAAGCTCAATATGGTTTCTATTCATAAGAAGATGTACTACTGTTGATTGTCTTAGGTAGTCATGCACTTCCTGAAAAACTCCAGGGTGGTTACTGATGTGCTGGTAGGCACTGATTCTCCATTCCTGCAGTGATTGGCCATCATAAATGGTACACTAAAGATTTAAAATGTCCCCACAACCAAAAAGCTAAGGAATTGAGATTGAAGGAATGGACTGGCCAAGATACTGGACTCCCTTGACCAATACATTGCCCATTAAATATATTGTATATCGGCACTAGCAGTGAGACATTTCAAAAAAAATAATTTCTGAGGAATTGTGCTTGAAGATTTCAATAGATAATCAATTTACTAATAAGATAAAGAACGAAAATATTAATGTTTTCATAGTTGCTATGTGTATTTTAAGTATTTATCTAAATATCTGTAGAGAATATAATCTTTTAAAATTTATCTATAGATAAATTTTATTAATTATCAAAACAGTCTAGAGGTATCACATTACTCTATTAGCTCTCATGAACCCAATTTTCAGTTGTACTTTTTTATACTTGGTGAGCAATAAAGTATGAAAATAAAAATAAATTGCTTGTGATTATGTAGTAGTGGTAGTTGTCTCTGAAATGTGTAACCATAACTGTGACTTTATTTAAGAGACATATTTGAAATTGAAAATTTTAGTAGTTTTAACTTCCAACTACTAATGAATTTGATAAAGTAAGCAGAACAAAACTTTGAAACTTTCTAGGCAGAAATTACTTCATAAAGATTTTTTATGACTGTGTAAAGGCTGCAAGTACACTAGCATGTGGTTAACTGCATTAAATACAGTTTCATAAATTCGTTTTATTTTTCCAACTACCATTGTGTTGTGGACATAATTTGATACCTTTGTACATTTTTAACTTTATCATAATCGTAAATCATGAAAGAGGAGATCCATATTTAGTAGTCTGAGTGTCTAATTAATGAAAAACCTGCTTATTTAAAAATGTTGATGTGTCATGTAACAACAAGGAAGTATAGTCAGTAGTTCAAAATTTATTATAGTTATATGAAACTTACAAAAATTATGCCAATTTTAAATTAGTAAAGACAACATTACAATAAAAAGTCCAAAACAAGAACATCTGAATTACAAAAATTATTATATAGTATTGAAATTAAAGCATCTGAAGCAGTCTGGGATCAAGAGTGCACAGGGGGATGTTGTACTTCATCAGTCAAACAGCCAGGAAACCCTAAATTGCTATGTAACGGTCCATAGCTGTGGTTTCATAGATGAAGCAGTGGCTTGGCTGAGGCATCCAGCAGCCTCCTGTGTGTCATCATCCAGCAAAGCTGAAAAGCACAGCATTGGCTGAGAGGGCACACGTGACTCAGCTGCCTCTGTCAGTGATGACTCTGGTCCTCATGGCACTATGAGTGCTTCAGGGCAGACTGTCCTGTCACAGAGTTGAACTTTACTCCATGAACAGCATTCTAGATGGTGCCCCAAGGATCACAGCCTTATGGCAGTAGAGCTGCAACACTAACAGAAGTCTTTAGTATCAAATGGATAGGTATTATATGCTTTTGGGCTGTGTTTGCTTGGGCATTGCTGTGCCTTGTGGCACATAGGCTAAACACATCTGTGGCTGCTTGTGTGGAAAGGCTTCAACCGTCTTCTGCTTATGTACACTTCTGTGTCAACTGTTCCCACAACTCACCTAGCCAACTCACTTCACAATCTTGTATTTTGTTAAGCATAAGACCCTGCTTGCCTACAGCTAGTGCTGCTGCAATATACTCCCTACTCTGGCATTTTTTGACCAAATATAACCTATTCACTACACATCATTTTTACCACATCTCATTTTAAATGTTCAAAATCACAGTACATTTGTTAACCCTTTTTGGAACTTTCTGGTGAGATAATAAGTAAGAATAGTGTTTGTTGACATAGAGGGAATTGTAAAAGTTGAAATAAGAAGTTATATTTTCCATTGACTAGAGACATCAAATCTTTGTTTTTATTCTTAGAGATCCCCTGTGGTGTTTTATAGGCCTGCACTTTTTTCTAGTCATTAATGATTTCTTTCCTTTTTCTGGTGGATTCTATTTTTGTTTTTCGTGAACTGAATATCTTCTTTTCCTCTTTCCTTCCTCATTTGGCCTATTTTTTCCTTTCATACAGACTCCGCCTTTGAATATTTCTACTGTTTCATAAACTTCACTATAAGATGTTTCATAAATTAAACAAAAAGGTTTATCTTGACTATTTTTACATTTACAATTGAAAATTTTTAAGGTCTTCATGTCCATCATGAAATGTTTGTCCAGTTTATCCAAAAGGTGTTTGAAATCTATCAAATCGTCATATGATGATTAAAAGATGCTGTAAAATTGTGGATTTTTCTTAGCACTTCCAGTCAGCTGAACATATTGATGTGGAATTTATATTGGGTGTGACTTATTTGTTCTCCTTAATTGTTTTTGAGTTATTGAATATACTCCATCTTCTGTGTGAGTTTTTATGCCATTACGGTAAGTGAATTAATTTTTTGGAACTTATGCAAGCCACACATAAACAAGACAACTGCATAGTAATTGTCTGAATAAAATATAGATTCTACAGAATCACCTTTGTGTGATTGCACTGTCTTGGGGATAAATTTGTACACACATGAGGTGATTTCGATGGCCCATTTACTTCCATCTCCCTCATGCCAACTCAACAAGTCCCTTATTTTGCTTTATAGTCAGATATTGGCAGAATGCAATAAAAATCTGAGATGTCCCCTTGGTGTAGGAAATGCTGTCTGTGAATCATATGCACAAATGATGACATTGGAGTCAGAATTACAGAATGCCACACAAAACTCTCATAAATCTTTCTTGGGCTTGAAAATAAAAATATTTAGTTCAGAATTCAATATTTTTGAAAACATGGAGCGAGTACCATTTGGCTTACCATTCTTTTTGCTATATTCTATGTAGTCTCTGTAAATACTTGTGGTAGTTTTTCTTCCTTCTATAAACCCGCATGACATCTGTTCTTGTAGGTAATGACTCTCAGTGCAAGGGATTAATTTAATGTGTGCATGCATATCATTTTTAGAGTTGGCTTCAACTGATGCATGATTATCTTTTTTGCCCCAAAGATCCTCTAGCATAAATTCATCTTTAATTTTCTTGAATATGGTTAAAACTGTCCATCAGTCAATATGCAAAACAGACACAAAAAATATTTACAGACTCTTAATCACTGTACAATCTTTTCAAAATAGAATGCATGGTTCAGCGTATTATCTTCCGTGGGATATCTGGTTGAGCCTTCATTTTGACAGTATGATGAACAATATATTCCTGTTGCTTGGACCAACCCCTGGTCTTGAAAAGAAAAGCAATCTTGTCCTGAATTACAAATGGCTTTTACTTTTACTGTTTCCATTCAGAAGGACAGGATTATTTTCTCTTTTCTTTGGGGTTTATATTATCTTCAGTTACCAGGTTTTCTTCATTGCTGGTATTAGATGGAATGAGAGGTTGACCACAATATGAGTGATGGTTCTTTTTTCAACTGTTGGTCATCAGAAGTAAATGATTTCATGCTGTTGGTACTCTACATTGGTATCTTCATAGGAGCTCAATAATTTTTTTCTGCTATGCTTCCTTTTATTGTCACCGTGATCTCTAAATGAAACATATTCTTCTTCTGGTGTTGAAATATTGTTACAGTCAAAGTCAAATTCAGTCTCCTTTGTGCAGTCCCAACTGATAAGGAGTAGTTCATAGTTATCTGGTTGGTAGCACAGTATTCCATTTGAGCATCCGACTAGAGGAGGAGAAGGTGGAAATTCTTTTCTTAAAAGAATCAAGTCCCACTCACTTATAGGCAGGAAGTATTGAACATGTCCATAACTGCACAACAATGAAACATTCCCACTATCACTATAATTCTTAAAATCAAAGCCTTTACAACAATTTTTTTCATGGTTTCATCTGTTTATTTAATCTTGAGCAGTCATTCTGTTTATAGATGATACTCAGTGTTTTGTGTCCTGCCAATTAAAACCATTTTTTAGCCTCTCCCAGTGAGGCTGGGACTGTTGAAAGTTGATTTTAACATCCACAACTTGAAAAAAGAAAACTAAACAAATAAAAGGATATTATGCTTGTATTGTACGTCATACTTTTCCGTGTGGTGAAATGTTACAAATTAAAATTACATGAATGAGTGATGTCACAAGTCTCCATAACATAAACCAACAATGTGATAGATCAAAATTAAATAGAGAAGTAATGAGGCTTTACAAAATCCTATAGGCAAGCAATGTGGCAATCACAAATTCAGTAGACTAGCTACATGGTAGCTAGAATATGCTGTGGAAAACTGACAAGCAATGTAACAATTCAGGAGGTACCTCCACTTACAATATACTGCACTCAATGGCTCAAGACCAACTTAGGTATTCCTAACAGTTGCAGTGCTGGACAAGCCTCACCCCTCTTTTTTTCTCCAATACAATACTCTCAAAACAGCCATTTCATGGCAGCTTAGTGTGCTAGCATTACCGCACTACTACAGACTTGCAGAGCATGTCCCATGCTTTTCTGTACAGTGTTAACTCATAATTCATGTGTACCCCCTGTTGAATGACAGACAAGTCATTTAATGATAACCAAAGATAGCACCAGTTACCCAGTGCAGTAGTATGTAGGATGTTATTACTCTGCTGCCAATACTAATACAAAATACAAATGTTTTATTCCACCTCTGATCATATTTACATGCAATTGGTATTGTCAGTGTTAACACAATAATAATAACATTTATAGTAATATCAACTTGAACATAACAAATGTCATTAACAACAATATAGTAATCCAAGATGGATACAACACACATTTATGCAAATGTCATTAACAGGAAGAAGTTACCTAACATATCAATTAGAAGATAGATGAACCACATAGATCAGTGAATGACAAATAAATAATCAAACAGATAATTAACAATAAGTACATGAAACAGTAATAAAACAGTTGCCCAGTGTGGCATATGTACAGCTTGTAGTTAATTTATTGTTCATTCTCATAAGGAAAATGGGTCATTTGTCACATACTCAAGGAAGTCTTCAGCATAGTAAATTGCATTAGTTTTCATCCATTTTGAAATACTACTTTTAAATTTACTTACAGGTACTGTGTAGGCATTTTCAGGTTGTTGATGTTGTGGTCTTCAGTCCTGAGACTGGTTTGATGCAGCTCTCCGTGCTACTCTATCCAGTGCAAGCTTCTTCATCTCCCAGTACTTACTACAACCTACATCCTTCTGACTCTGCTTAGTGTATTCATCTCTTAGTCTCCCTCTACAATTTTTACCCTCCACGCTGCCCTCCAATGCTAAATTTGTGATACCTTGATGCCTCAGAACATGTCCTACCAACCGGTCCTTTCTTTTTCTCAAGTTATGCCACAAACTCCTCTTCTCCCCAATTCTATTCAATACCTCCTCATTAGTTATGTGATCTACCCATCTAATCTTCAGCATTCTTCTGTAGCACCACATTTCGAAAGCAGCTATTCTCTTCTTGTCAGAACTAGTTATCGTCCATGTTTCACTTCCATACATGGCTACACTCCATACAAATACTTTCAGAAACGACTTTCTGACACTTAAATCTATACTCAATGTTAACAAATTCCTCCTCTTTAGAAATGCTTTCCTTGCCATTGCCAGTCGACATTTTATATCCTCTCTACTTTGACCATCATCAGTTATTTTGCTCCCTAAATAGCAAAACTCCTTTACTACTTTAAGTGTCTCATTTCCTAATCTAATTCCCTCAGCATCGCCCGATTTAATTCGACTACATTCTATTATCCTCGTTTTGCTTTTGTTGATGTTCATCTTATATCCTCCTTTCAAGACACTGTCCATTCCGTTCAACTGCTCTTCCAAGTCCTTTGCTGTCTCTGGCTGTATTACAATGTCATTGGCGAACCTCAAAGTTTCTATTTCTTCTCCATGAATTTTAATACCTACTCCAAATTTTTTTTTTTTTGTTTCCTTTACTGCTTGGTCAATATACAGATTGAATAACATTGGGGAGAGGCTAAAACCCTGTCTCACACCCTTCCCAACCACTGCTTCCCTTTCATGCTCCTCAACTCTTATAACTGCCATCTGGTTTCTGTACAAATTGTAAATAGCTTATCACTCCCTGTATTTTACTCTTGCCACCTTCAGATTTTGAAAGAGAGTATTCCAGTTAACATTGTCAAAAGCTTTCTCTAAGTCTACAAATGCTAGAAATGTAGGTTTGCCTTTTCTTAATCTTCCTTCTAAGGTAAGTCGTAAGGTTAGTATTGCCTCACGTGTTCCAACATTTCTACGGAATCCAAACTGATCTTCTCCGAGGTCTGCTTCTACCAGTTTTTCCATTCGTCTGTAAAGAATTCGCATTAGTATTTTGCAGCTGTGACTTATTAGACTGATAGGTCGGTAATTTTCACATCTGTCAACACCTGCTTTCTTTGGGATTGGAATTATTATATTCTTCTTGAAGTCTGAGGGTATTTCGCCTGTCTCATACATCTTGCTCACCAGATGGTAGAGTTTTGTCATGACTGGCTCTCCCATGGCTGTCAGTAGTTCTAAAGAAATGTTGTCTACTCCCAGGGCCTTGTTTGGACTCAGGTCTTTCAGTGCTCTGTCAAACTCTTCACGCAGTATCTTATCTCCCATTTCGTCTTCATCTACATCCTCTTCCATTTCCATAATATTGTCCTCAAGTACATTGCCCTTGTATAAACCCTCTATATACTCCTTCCACCTTTCTGCCTTCCCTTCTTTGCTTAGAACTGGGTTTCCATCTGAGCTCTTGATATTCATACAAGCGGTTCTCTTCTCTCCAAAGGTCTCTTTAATTTTCCTGTAGGCAGTATCTATCTTTCCCTTCATGAGATAAGCCTGTACATCCTTACATTTGTCTTCTAGCCATCCCTTCTTAGGCATTTTGCACTTCCGGTCAATCTCATTTTTGAGATGTTTGTATTCCTTTCTGCCTGCTTCATTTACTGCGTTTTTATATTTTCTCCTTTCATCATTAAATTCAATATTTCTTCTGTTACCCAAGGATTTCTATCAGCCCTTGTCTTTTTACCTACTTTATCGTCTGTGGCCTTCACTACTTCATCCCTCAAAGCTACCCATTCTTCTTCTACTGTATTTCTTTCCTCCATTCCTGTCAATTGTTCCCTTATGCTCTCCCTGAAACTCTCTACAACCTCTGGTTTAGTCAGTTTATTCAGGTCCCATCTCCTTAAATTAGCACCTTTTTGTAGTTTCTTCAGTTTTAATCTACAGGTCATAACCAATAGATTGTGGTCAGAGTCCACACCTGCCCCTGGAAATGTCTTACAATTTAAGACCTGGTTCCTAAATATCTGTCTTACCATTATATAATCTATCTGATACCTTTTAGTATCTCCAGGATTCTTCCATATATACAACCTTCTTTTATGATTCTTGAATCAAGTGTTAGCTATGATTAAGTTATGCTCTGCGCAAAACTCTACCAAATGGCTTCCTCTTTCATTTCTTCCCCCCAATCCATATTCACATGCTACGTTTCCTTCTCTCCCTTTTCCTACTGACGAATTCCAGTCACCCCTGACTATTAAATTTTCGTCTCCCTTCACTACCTGAATAATTTCTTTTATCTCATCATACATTTCATCTATTTCTTCATCATCTGCAGAGCTAGTTGGCATATAAACTTGTACTACTGTAGTAGGCATGGGCTTTGTGTCTATCTTGGCCACAATAATGAGTTCACTATGCTGTTTGTAGTAGCTTACCCGCACTCCTATTTTTTTATTCATTATTAAACCTACTCCTGCATTACCCCTATTTGATTTTGTATTTATAACCCTGTATTCACCTGACCAAAAGTCTTGTTCCTCCTGCCACCAAACTTCACTAATTCCCACTATATCTAACTTTAACCTATCCATTTCCCTTTTTAAATTTTCTAACCTACCTGCCCGATTAAGGGTTCTGACATTCCACACTCCGATCCATAGAACGCCAGTTTTCTTTCTCCTGATAACGACGTCCTCTTGAGTAGTCCCCGCCCGGAGATCCAAATGGGGGACTATTTTACCTCTGGAATATTTTACCCAAGAGGATTTTTGAAGTAGACAGGACCAAGATATTTGTAACTGTTATGTGTCTTTGCAAGCCTAGCATAAGGCATATTAATTATATATCGACATCCTACGTTATGGTTATGAACTGTTCTCCTTAAGTCAAATTTACTCAGATTCTTTGTAATGAAGACAAGGCAGTTGCAAATATACAGGAGAAGTACTGTCATTATATTTAGTTTCTTAAAATAATCTCGACATGATTCATAAGGGCAAAGTCCTGCCATGAACCTTATGGCTTTCTTTTGCCATTTAAACACTAATTTTGAGCCTATGGAAATGCCCCATAATAGTGTTCCATAACACAGGTGGGAATGGAAGAATGCAAAATATGCATATAACAGAAGTTCTTTACTGATTCTGCTCCTCAGTTTCTACAGCAGATAGATGACATGCACCAATTTGCCCCATAACTTACCTGTGTGAGTATCCATCTGAGTTTTTGATCTATATGAAATCCTAATAATTTTACTGTGTTGTTATCATGACTGGGAGCATTCAGATTGAATACAATGTCTTCAGTTTTACTATCATTCTTCTGCAATACATTTGCCTCAAACCAAGTACTGCATCTTTCCATTACCACTGCCTTCCTGCATTACACATTTTCTAGGTTGGTATCAGATGTGATGAGTGTTTTGTCATCAACATATAGCACTGCACCACATGGTACAACTGCAGGTAAATCATTTGTATAAATAATGAAAAGGAAAGGCCCAAGAACAAATCGTTGAGATACACCCTTTACAACTGGGAGACATTCTGACATTTGGTTATTTACCTTAACTAACTGTTTTCTATTGTCCAAGTAAGACTGCATTAGGTATAGAGCATTCTCTCTCACTCTGAAGTGGTAGAGATTTTTTATAAGAATATTGTGGAAGACCATATCAAGAGCTTTCCTGGGGTCCAACAGTGTTGCACAGATAATATCTTTATTTTCAAAACAATTGTATATTTTTGCTACAATACCCTCCACTGCTTTGACTGTAGAAATGTTGGATCTGATATACTGTGAGGAGGTAAGTATATCATTATGTTCTCTTAGGTTGTTCGCAGATGATGCTGTAATTTACCGTCTAGTAAGGTCATCCGAAGACCAGTATCAGCTGCAAAGCGATTTAGAAAAGATTGCTGTATGGTGTGTCAGGTGGCAGTTGACGCTAAATAACGAAAAGTGTGAGATGATCCACATGAGTTCCAAAAGAAATCCGTTGGAATTCGATTACTCGATAAATAGTACAATTCTCAAGGCTGTCAATTCAACTAAGTACCTGGGTGTTAAAATTACGAACAACTTCAGTTGGAAGGACCACATAGATAATATTGTCGGGAAGGCGAGCCAAAGGTTGCGTTTCATTGGCAGGACACTTAGAAGATGCAACAAGTCCACTAAAGAGACAGCTTACACTACACTCGTTCGTCCTCTGTTAGAATATTGCTGCGCGGTGTGGGATCCTTACCAGGTGGGATTGACGGAGGACATCGAGAGGGTGCAAAGAAGGGCAGCTCATTTTGTATTATCGCGTTATAGGGGAGAGAGTGTGGCAGATATGATACACGAGTTGGGATGGAAGTCATTACAGCATAGACGTTTTTCGTCGCGGCGAGAGCTTTTTACGAAATTTCAGTCACCAACTTTCTCTTCCGAATGCGAAAATATTTTGTTGAGCCCAACCTACATAGGAAGGAATGATCATCAAAATAAAATAAGAGAAATCAGAGCTCGAACAGAAAGGTTTAGGTGTTCGTTTTTCCCGCTCGCTGTTCGGGAGTGGAATAGTAGAGAGATAGTATGATTGTGGTTCGATGAACCCTCTGCCAAGCACTTAAATGTGAATTGCAGAGTAGTCATGTAGATGTAGATGTAGATGTAGATATTGACTCATCTGTTTATGCATGCAGTATTCTCTTATTTTTGAAATTATGGGTATAAGTGATATTGGTCAATAGTTATCTCCTTTTTATGTACTGGTTTAACAACAGATTTTTTAAACATTCCAGATAATTTCCTTCATTTAAAATTTTGTCGATTATTTTAGTCAGAGTCATGTCAAGTTGATTTCTGATATATTTAATAACATAATTCGAGAGACCATACTGATTCTCTGCTCTAGAATTACTGACCTAAGTAATTATTTCTTTGACTTTATCTTCTCAGTTACACGAGACCAGTGAAAGCTGTCTGTCTGCTTATTGTCATTTCTGGCAGCAGTGCCTCTGTCTTACTCACATCCTCCATTATGCTGTTATCTGATTAAGGACTGACAAAATGTGCATTTACAGTGTCAGGTGGAACTGGTGTCTAGTATACTTTTTCATCACAGTTTATTGCTGTTTTAATCATTTCCCATACAACATATATATATATATATATATATATATATATATATATATATATATATATATATATATATATATATATATATATATATCGACTTACCAATCGGGAAAGCGCCGGCAGACAGGCACATGAACAAAACACACAAACACACACACAGAATTACGAGCTTTCGCAACTGGCAGTTGCTTCGTCAGGAAAGAGGGAAGGAGAGGGAAAAATGAAAGGATGTGGGTTTTAAGGGAGAGGGTAAGGAGTCATTCCAATCCCGGGAGCGGAAAGACTTCCCTTAGGGGAAAAAAAGGACAGGTGTACACTCGCACACACACACACACACACACACACACACATATCCATCCGCTCGTAATTCTGTGTGTGTGTTTGTGTGTTTTGTTCATGTGCCTGTCTGCCGGCGCTTTCCCGCTTGGTAAGTCTTGGAATCTTTGTTTTTAATATATTTTTCCCATGTGGAAGTTTCTTTCTATTTTATATATATATCATTTGCTTTGCACTTAGCTGCCTTTATTTCAGATCTGTAAATCTTTTTCACTTTCATAAACATTTCCTTGTTGCATTATTGTACTTGGACCTATAATGATAGAGTAGCAATAATTCGCTAGAAAATAGCATGAGATAGTGTTTACCACTTCCTGTGCAGAACAATAGGCATCCATTTTGCTAGTGGGTGAAAGATAAAACTACAATGTGCAAGAATTTCACAAACTTTGCAAAACATCATCTTGTTCCACTAGTACTAATGTAGCTTATCTACTGTATTTGGCCAGAACTGTGAATGTGGTTTACAGTAACAAAACTAGCAGATGTTTACTGCATGCTGTCTCCATGAACGATAATGGAGGAATGTGTACTCATTTGTTTACAGCATTCTATAATTGCAGCCTTTGTGAACTCAAAAATGGTAGCCCTGCTTTGATGAACACTGCTTTGAGTTCACAGTAAGGTAGCAGTTTGGTAAGCTGACATAAATTATGTTATACCGGTGTGATTATATTTTCTTATACAAAACATAAAATTCTCCTTCACTTGCATGGTTTTGCATTCTCAATATTTTAAAGTACTGTTCGGTGATTTAAATTGGATATTAATAACATAGTCATACAATGAAGGACATTATACCATATTTTGCTTTACATAGGCTACATTTATATTGTTACATTAAACTACTTTGTAATTGGTTTTCATATTAGTATATCATTTCATATCGTAGGCACATATAAACATATATGCACACAAAAAGAAATGGTAAAATTCAAATGATAAAATATGGTATACAACTCACTTTTTAGGCTAAGTGTTAAGACTGGTGATAATTCAAGGTATAATAATTTGCCAAACAGACCAAGTTTATGGGGAGATGCTAAGCTATCGAAGTGTGGCAATGAACCGAGAAATACCAGTAGCAGTAATCTCTCTATGTTCCATCAAAACATCAAGTGTCTCAGAAGCAAATTGAAGCTTCTAAATCTCAACATTAATTATGCTGAATCTATAAACCATGCACAAGTAATATGTCTTACAGAACGCCATGTGACAAGTGGAACTGAAATGCCTAAAATTTATGGATTACTCATTAGCAGGCAGCTGTTGTAGAGCTACAAAGGAGAAAGGAGGGACTCCAATCTGTGTTAAAACTAATATAAATCCCTAGACACAAGTACTCACAGTGTAGATTCCCACTTTGAAGCCAATGGAATCAAACTTATCACAAATAATAAGTTAGTTATAATATTGGTAGTTTACAGGGTACATAGGGAAAATATGTATCTTCCTAAACCATATGAAACAACTTTTGAACAAAATATATTCAAAACACAAGGATTCAATTATCACGGATGATTTTAATATTAACTTCTTAACTAAAAATAACGGCAGAAGAGAACTAGAGCACCTGATGGGATCATTTAACCTAATTTCAGTAGTTACCTTTCCCACTAGAGTAACTAATACTTGTAAGAGCCTAATTGATACTATATTCCTGGACTGCTACAGAAACAGCAGTATAATTGTAAGTCAAATTTCTCAATGGTCTGTCAGATCATGATGGTCATATGCTTACAGTAAATGATATCAAACTGTGTGATAAGCCAATACTCTACTTTAAAACTGTCAGGTCAGTCAATAATGATAACTTAGAAATCTTCAACCTTCTCTTATAGCTGTCTGACTGGACCCCTTTATTTGTGAAGAGAAATATTAATGAAAAATTTAGTCTGTTCAATTACCTATGCCCAGCCACATCAGCGGCTGCATAACCGTAACCGGCCCAACATGGCCACCGTCAAGTGCAACTACACAGTAATGGCTGAAACATGGACAGTGCATGCTGCTTAGTGATATCGTGAATGATAATCGAGTGAAGGACATTATGGTTCACCCCTCAGCTATGCAGTCTCCTTCGATTTGGTTTGATGTGCTGATGAAGTTTGAGAACCGTAATTCGAATGTTCAAGTGAATGGGGTCACACATTCTTATATATCTGACATCATAGTACCACCCCCACACGCCGTCTTGGCGACACCGGTCACTTTGACCACTCCGCTTTCCACGACCATCACTCCATGGTCACACCACGATTGCCTTCCACCAGCATTCGTAACAGCACCGGCTGTTCCAGCCACACTGGTTACCGGATCAGCCCCGCCCCCCCCCCCCTCATGGCTGTACTGCGACCACCTTGTGCCTGCTGTTGCAATGGCACCGACCATTGCACCTGAGCCACGTTTGCCATCAGGCCTGCAGTTGTGACAACCCTGCCATCAGTTGCACTGTCTCACTCCACATCATGTGCTGCTTGCGGCTGCACCCCCATGCAGACCTCAGATGATATACTGTCCACCATTACTACACTCCCGGTTTGGGGGCTCCCTACCCCTCCAACACAGATCTTCGCCTCCCAGTGTTGCATCAACATGTGTTACCCAGCAGTTTTCCTAAACTGCCTGCTTTGCAAAAGGACAACCGTAAGACTTGGTTCACATTGGTGGATCATCTACTGGATATCCACAGGATTTTGGATGACGATGCACGCTTTGTCTGCCTGGTAAGCCACCTCCATGCTCATCCAGACCTCATCAGTGATCTGCTCCTCTCACCACCCGCCTCACCTAAGAGGCCGTAGGAATGCCTTTCTCTCCCGCCAGTAGAGGCTATCCACCACATCATTCATGATGAGCATCTCGAAAACTGCACACTTTCACAGCTTTGGCAGCACCTTCGCGCATTAATTGATGAGCAAGCTGTACCATACACCACACTCTGGACTATGTGAACGGTCAAACTTCTGTCGGACGCACAACTCCACGTGCTACATCACATCGCCGAACCTCTAGAGGTTCACCTACGCATGGCCAATTGGGCCTATGCAGTGATTCATCACCAACACTGCCTGTCACAGATGACATCCCCGTCGCCTTCAGTTGGCGTACATGCACGCCCGGTACCGCACTCTGCCAGCAGAGGCCATCGCGCTGGCCTCAGTACCTCAGTGGTCTGTCAGGAGCTCCCACCTAGCAGCTTATAGGACTTACTGCCTGCAGCCTCCCGACAGCAGCTGACCCTGCCCAAGCAGCAGCCCAAGCGGTCTCAGGCAATGACGTAGTCAGCTGCGCCCCCTCCCACTCCACACTGCATCGCCTCCAAGCTTACCCGCTTGCCTAGAGCTGGTGCTGCTGCAATATACTTCGTATTCTGCACGTTTTTGAACAAATATTACCTATGCACTACACATCAAACGATTCTGGTGGGCACATCTAGGCGCCACGTCCCGCCACGATCGTCCATGGTGCCTACTGTCTGACACTGAACTACTTGCTCCAATGGTGCGACGCCTCTACATCACAGACTTGTCACTGGGCACTCGCTTTTATAGTCGACACCGGCGCCAACGTCAGCATTGCTCCAGGCAAGCATGTGGGCAACATGCTTTCTCCTGTCAACCTCACTTTGATCATTGCAAATCGCTCTCCTACCGCGGTCCTTGGCTCCATCAGGATGTCGCTTCGCCTATCACCAGTCGCCACCTTCCCTTGGACTTTCCACGTCGGAGACGTGGCCGAACCTGTGATCGAGTTGACTTCCTACACCATTACGAACTTTCGCCAGACATGCAAGCTGCCACGCTCTACCACATCTCTGATTCTACCGTCCGTGTTCGAACGAGTTCAGCACGACTCTTCTCTCTGCCTACTTGTCTACACTTTCCACATGTGCATCTCTGCTCGAGTGTATTACTGCACAACTCTCTGATTTATCGGACGTGCATACACAAATCGATGAGCTCAGCACACATGAAATGAAATGTCGTGTGACGAGGGCCTCCCGTCGGGTAGACCGCTCGCCTGGTGCAAGTCTTTCGATTTGACGCCACTTCGGCGACTTGCGCGTCGATGGGGATGAAATGATAATGATGAGGACAACACAACACCCAGTCCCTGAGCGGAGAAAATCTCCGACCCAGCTGGGAATCGAAACAGGGCCCTTAGGATTGACAGTCTGTCGCGCTGACCACTCAGCTACCGGGGGCAGACGCCTCAGCACACATAACAAGGCATTATGCATCCGTATTGTTGGCGCCTCAGCTGAATTATCACAAGCACGGAAAATGATGCATCTTTGCACAACATCGCTCCTGTGTCGAGCTTCCCTCTGCCTGCTGCAGTTTCTGCGCCTTCGCACGTGAATGTACAGGACGCTCATGTTCTTGCTCCACGGGATCCCTCGCATCGCATGGCTGTCACGCCACGCCCTCCGTCGTCATCTGCTGCCGACGCTCCACCCGCGCCGTTCCGGCCCGGCAAAGTCAGTGAACTGTCGTCGCACCTGCCCCCCTCTCCCCCCCCCCCCCCCCCCCATGTCTGCCTCCCTTCGCAGATATCAGCCATCAGCAATGGCACTTGTCATAGAATCTACACCATGGATGGCCCACATGCTCGTTATAAAGCTAGGCGTCTTAACGCTTCCAATCTTCTGCGCGCGAAAGAAATCATTCAGGATTTACTGGCATCCGCCGTGCTCTGGCCATCGGCCAGCAACAAGTCTTCACCTGTCCATCTTGTTCCTAAAGACGGCTCCTTACCCATGTGCAGGAACTACAGGTCCCTTAATACTCGAACAATTATTGATAACTATCCCATTCCTCATATCCAGGATTAGGCGCAATTACTGCATGGCTCGAAGTTCTTCTCTGTGTTAGAGTGTTCCAAGGTGCATCACCAAATCCCTTGCACCCGCCGGATATTCCGAAGTCGGCCATCATCACGCCCTTCGGCCTATTTGAATACTGTTACATGCGTTACAGCTTGAAAAATGCTGCGCAGACGTGGAAACGGCTCATTGATACCCTTTTGTAATCTCTGGCTTTCGCTTTTGCTTATTTGGATGACATCCTAATTTTTTCCTCGTGTGCCGACGCGCGCCAGTCTCACCTTGATGCAGTTCGTTTTACTCTCGTGGCCAACGGCCCGGTGATCAACAACAGTAAACCTCAACTCTGTTCCACATCAGTTACATTCCTAGGCCATACTGTCTCGGCCGATGACCTCCAACGAACGGATTCTCACCTCGAAACCATTCTCGCACTGCCTCTTCCGGAAGGTTATGCTCAACTCCGTCATTTTCTGGGTATGGTAAACTTTTATCGACGCCATATCCCTCTGGCTGCCTCCGTCCAAACGGCCCATACCGACGCCCTCTCCTGTAGAAACACCTCAGGGAAATGAGAGCTGGGCTGGACTAAACACATATTCGATGCATTTGATAATCTGAAAACTGCCATCGCAAAAGGCGTCTCACTCGCCCACCCAATCCTGAGTCCCATGTTTATACACTACTGGCCATTAAAATTGCTACACCACGAAGATGACGTGCTACAGACGCGAAATTTAACTGACAGGAAGAAGATGCTGTGATATGCAAATGATTAGCTTTTCAGAGCATTCACACAAGGCTGGCGCCGTTGGCGACACCTACAACGTGCTGACATGAGGAAAGTTTCCAACCGATTTCTCATACACAAACAGCAGTTGACCGGCCTTGCCTGGTGAAACGTAGTTGTGATGCCTCGTATAAGGAGGAGAAATGCGCACCTCACGTTTCCGACTTTGATAAAGTAGGATTGTAGTCTATCGCAATTGCGGTTTATCGTATCGCGACATTGCTGCTCGCGTTGGTCGAAGTCGAATGACAGTTACCAGAATATGGAATCGGTCGGTTTAGGAGGGTAATACGGAACGCCGTGCTGGATCCCGACGGCCTCGTATCACTAGTAGTCGAGATAACAGGCATCTTATCCGCATGGCTGTAACGGATCGTACAGCCACGTCTCGATTCCTGAATCAACAGATGGGGACGTTTGCTACACAACAACCATCTGCACGAACAGTTCGACGACGTTTGCAGCAGCATGGACTATCAGCTCGGAGACCGTGGCTGCGGTTACCCTTGACACTGCATCACAGACAGAAGTGCTTGCGATGGTGTACTCAACGGCGAACCTAGGTGCACGAATGCAAAACGTCATTTTTTAGGGTGAATCCAGGTTCTGCTTACAGCATCATGATGGTTGCATCCGTGTTTGGCGACATCGTGGTGAACGCACATTGGAAGCCTGTATTCATCATCGCCATACTGGCGTATCACCCTGCGTGATGGTATGGGATGCCATTGGTTACACGTCTCGGTCACCTCTTGTTCACATTGGCGGCACTTCGAACAGTGGATGTTACATTTCAGATGTCTTACGTTCCGTGGCTCTAGCCTTCATTCGATCCCTGCGAAACCCTACATTTCAGCAGGATAATTCACGACCGCATGTTGCAGGTCCTGAGGTCCTGCACGAGCCTTTCTGAATACAGAAAATGTTCGACTGCTGCCCTGGCCAGCACATTCTCCAGATCTCTCACCAATTGAAAACGTCTGGTCAATGGTGGCCGAGCAACTGGCTCGTCACAATATGCCAGTCACTACTCTTGATGAACTGTGGTATCGTGTTGAAGCTGCATGGGCAGCTGTAACTGTACACGCCATCCAAGCTCTGTTTGACTCAATGCCTAGGCGTACCAAGGCCGTTATTACTGACAGAGGTGACTGTTTTGGGTACTGATTTCTCAGGATCTATGCATCCAAATTGCGTGAAAATGTAATCACATGTCAGTTCTAGTATAATATATTTGTCCAATGAATACCCGTTTATTATCTGCATTTCTTCTTGGTGTAGCAATTTTAATGGCCAGTAGTGTATTACAACTGATGCAAGCGAGTCAGCTGTGGGCACAGTTTTAGAACAGCACACTGCCGACTCCACCTAGCTACTCTGCTTATTTTCGAAAAAACTTACCAGGAGTCAATGTAAGTGGTCAGCTTCTCGCAGTTTATGCATCATGGATGGGTGCCCTTTCACTATCTACTCGGACCACAAACCTCTCGTGGACGTGATACGCAACATAGCGAAGGACCATCCGCTACGACACTTCCGGCACGTGGACTGTATTTGTCAACATTCCCCGGATGCTTGTTACATCCACAGTGCAGAAAATGTTGGGTATCTATCTCGTACCTCGCTGCTTAGTGCACCCTTCAACTTAGATGACCTCACCTGACTCCAGACTGAAGACATCAATACACAGAGATTTCGGACAGTGAGTCTTCATTAACTATCCAACCTCTTGTCCTGCACGGGTCGACGACCTGCCCCCCCCCCCCCCCCTCGCTCCTTGGTGCCGTCTGCTCTTCGGCACGGGATCTTTAATACTTTACACAATTTGGCCCACCCCGGAATGCAGTTATCAGCTGCCTTTAGTGAATTAGCAGTCTAGTTAAAAGTTGATTACTTAACTGTCTAGAGTAAATTGTTGATTTCTTAGGATGGATAGGATGTGTGACTGCTGTGTATGGATGCAGGAGGAGCTGGTTACTGTTGGCGAACAGCTGAACGTGCTGATGGCCGCGGTCAGCCATCTTCAGGCTTTTACCTCGGAGTGTAGCGGCAGTGGTAAGTCTCGTGCGTCACATGGTACACACCAGGTGTTACATGCTTCACCCACGGTTCTTGCTGTTGAGACATCTTCACGGGTACCGGGCGCGGTTGGGCCACCCTCTCCCCAAGGGGAGTGGTAGGTTCAACGGCGTTCGCGTCACACGAGGCGCAGGGTCAATGTGGAGGCTGGCCTTGTGGCGTGGCCCGCTCTGCCTGTGAGTGGACATGTGACCACTCCTTGAACAAGGTCCGAGCAGGCACACGGGGGGAGGGGTTAATTAGTGATTGGGAGCTCCAATGTTAGGCGAGTGATGGAGCTCCTTAGGGAAATAGCGGAAAGGTCGAGGAAGAAGGCCAGTGTTCACTCTGTGTGCTTTCTGGGGGTCTCATCTGAGATGTGGAGGAGGCCCTTCCGGCGGCGATAGAGAGCATTGGGTGCACCCGACTGCCAATTGTTGCTCATGTCGGCGCCAATGACCCCTGCTGTCTGGGTTCAGAGGTCATCCTCAGTTCATACACGCGGTTTGCGGAGTTGGTGAAGGCGGAAAGCCTCGCATGCGGTGTGGTATTTGAGCTAACTATTTGCAGTGTCGTTCCGAGAACCGATCGCAGTCCTCTGGTTTGGAGCCGAGTGGAAGGCTTAAACCAGAGGCTCAGACGATTCTGCGGAGATTTGGGGTGCAAATTTCTCGACCTCCGCTATCGGATGGAGAAATGTAGGGTCTCCCTGAATAGGTTAGGCGTGCACGACATGCAGGAAGCGGCTACGTGTGGAGTGCACATGTGGGTTTTTTAGGTTAGAGTATCCCCTCCCTAGGCCCGACAAGATGCCTCCTGAGATGCGACAAGGTAGCAGTAGGCAAAACGCAACAGGAAATGACAGTATTAATGGGGTAATAGTAAACTGCAGGAGTGTCTATAGAAAGATCCCAGAACTGCTCTCATAAATAAACGGTCACAATACCCACATAGTACTAGGGACAGAAAGTTGGCTGAAACCACATGTAAACTGTAATGAAATTCTAAACACAGATTGGAATGTATACCGCAGAGACAGGCTGGACCGTGAAGGGGGAGGCGTGTTTATTGCGATAAAAAGTATCGAAGGAAATTGACGGAGATCCGAAAGGTGAAGTAATTTGCGTGAAGGTCACGGTAAAAAGAGGCTCAAACATGGTAATTGGATGTCTCTATAGGCCCCCTGGCGCAGCAGCTGTTGTGGCAGAACACCTGAAGGAAAATTTGGAAAATATTTCGACTAGATTTCCCGACCATGTTATAGTTTTGGGTGGAGATTTTAATTTAGCAGATATAGCCTGGGAGACTCATACGTTTATAACGGGTGACAGGGACAAAGAATCCAGTGAAAATTTTTTAAGTGCATTATCCGAAAACTGCCTTGAGCAGTTAAACACAGAACCGACTCGTAGCGATAACATATTAGACCTTCTGGTGACAAACAGACCCGAACTATTTGAAACAGTTAGCGCAGAACAGGGAATCAGCTATAGTAAATCATTTACTGCATCGATGATTTCAGCCATAAATAGATATATTAAAAAAGATAGGAAGATTTTTCTGTTTAGCAAAAGTGACAAAAAGCAGATTTCAGAGTACTTGACGGCTCAACACAAAAGTTCTATCTCAAGTACAGATAGAGTTGAGGATCAGTGGACAAAGTTCAAAACCACCGTACAATATGGATTAGATGAGTATCTACCAAGCAAGATCGTAAGAGATGGAAAAGAGCCACCATGTTACAAAAACCGAGTTAGAAAACTGCTACAGAAGCAAAGGGAACTTCACAGCAAATATAAACATAGCCAAAGCCTTGCAGATAAACAAAAATTACACGAAGCGAAATGTAGTGTGAGGAGGACTATGAGAGAGGCGTTCAACGAATTCGAAAGTAAAGGTCTATTTACTGACTTGACAGAAAGTCCTAAGAAATTTTGGTCTTATTTCAAAGCAGTAGGTGGATCAAAACAAAATGACAAGACACTCTGTGACCAAAATGGTACTGAAACAGAGGATGACAGACTAAAGGCCGAAATACTAAATGTCTTTTTCCAAAGCTGTTTCACAGAGGAAGACTGCACTGTAGTTCCTTCTCTCGATTGTCGCACAGATGACAGAATGGTAGATATCGAAATAGACGACAGAGGGATAGATAAACAATTAAAATCGTTCAAAAGAGGAAACGCCGCGGGACCTGATGGGATGCCAGTTCGATTTTACCACAGAGTACGCGAAGGAACTTGCCCCCCTTCTTGCAGAGGTGTACCGTAAGTTTCTAGAGGACCGTAGCGTTCCAAAAGATTGGAAAAGGGCACAGGTCATCCCGTTTTCAGGAAGGTACGTCGAACAGATGTGCAGAACTATATATCTATATCTCTAACGTCGATCAGTTGTAGAATTTTGGAACACGTATTATGTTCGAGTATAATGTCTTTTCTGGAGACTAGAAATCTACTCTGTAGGAATCAGCATGGGTTTCGAAAAAGACAATCGTGCGAAACCCAGCTAGCTCTATTCGCCCACGAAACTCAGAGGGCCTTGGAAACGGGTTCCCAGGTAGATGCCGTGTTTCTTAACTTCCGCAAGTCGTTTGATACAGATCCCCACAGTCGTTTAATGAACAAAGTAAGAGCATATGGAATATCAGATCAGTTGTGTGATTGGATTGAAGAATTACTAGATAACAAAACGCAACATGTCATTCTCAATGGAGAGAAGTCTTCCGAAGTAAGAGTGATTTCAGGTGTGCCGCAGGGTAGTGTCGTAGGACCGTTGTTATTCACAATATATATAAATGACCTAGTGGATACCATCGGAAGTTCACTGAGGCTTTTTGCGGTTGATGCTGTAGTATATCGAGAGGTTGTAACAATGGAAAATAGTACTGAAATGCAGGAGGATTTGCAACGAATTGACGCATGGTGCAGGGAATGGCTATTGTCTGTCAATGTAGACAAGTGTAATGTGCTGCGAATACATAGGAAGAAAGATCATTTATCATTTAGCTACAATATAGCAGGTCAGCAACTGGAAGCAGTTAATTCCATACATTATTTGGGAATAGGCATTAGGAGTGATTTAAAGTGGAATGACCATATAAAATTAATCATCGGTAAAACAGAGACCAGACTGAGATTCATTGGAAGAATCCTAATGAAATGCAGTCCGAAACAAAGGAAGTCGGTTCAGTACACTTGTTCGCCCACTGCTTGAATACTGCTCACCGGTATGCGATCCATACCAGATAGGGTTGATAGAAGAGATAGAGAAGATCCAACGGAGAGCAGCGCACTTCATTACAGGATCATTTAGTAATCGCGAAAGCGTTACGGAGATGATAGATAAACTCCAGTGGAATACTCTGCAAGGGAGACGCTCAGTAGCTCCGTATGGGCTTTTGTTGAAGTTTCGAGAACATACCTTCACCGAGGAGTCAAGCAGTATCTTGCTTCCTCCTACGTATATCTCGCGAAGAGACCATGAGGATAAAATCAGAGAGATTAGAGCCCACACAGAGGCATACCGACAATCTTTCTTTCCACGAACAATACGAGACTGGAATAGAAGGAAGAACCGATAGAGGTACTCAAGGTACCCTCTGCCACACACCTTCAGGTGGCTTGCGGGATATGGATGTCGATGTAGATGTAGATAAACATTTCGTCTGGCCCGGCGTGCAACATGATTGCCGCACATGGACTTGCCAACATAGTAAAGTAGGCAGACACGCAGAGCCTCCTTTATACCAGTTTGACGCCCCAAGGGGTCACCTTCATCTTGTCCGGATTGATTTGGTCGGTCCTCTTCCCCCTTCTGAGGTGTACAAATACATATTATCTATGAACAGCTGCATAACTTGTTGGGTTGAGGCGGTTCCTCTTGTCGACATAACAGCAAAGGCAATAGCACGCACGTTCTTATCCGCATGGCTCACAAGATTTGGCTGTCCTCTTTCATTCACTACTGATCAGGAACGACAATTCGAGCCCATGCTTTTTGCTTGACTGTGCAGTGTGACAAAATTCCACACTACATACGGCCTATCGCCTGCAGGCGAATGGCCTGGTTGAGCGGTGGCACCGAACTCTAAACGCCACTCTCATGTGCAATGGTGGGATTTGGACTGGGGCAGTTCATTGGGTCTTACTCGGCATCCGTTCCACCCACAAGGAGGACCTGAGTGCTTCGCTGGCAGAGATCCTATACAGAGAGCCACTCCTCCCGCCAGGACAATTCGTGGAGGCGCACCGCCGGTTGACACCATTGACCTTCTGGCCCTTGTAGAACGGGTGCATGCACACGTCGCTTGCCGACAACCACCCTCGCCTAGCCCTCATACCACACAGGAAGTGTGTGTCCACGAAGACCTGGCATCGTGTGAATTTGTGATGCTGCACGATGACTCCGTGTGTGCTGCCTTGCAACCACCTTACTCGAGCCTCCACCGTGTCTTACATCGTGGAGTGAATACTTTTGTAATGCATCTCAATGGACAATCTCATACGGTTTCTGTTAACTGCTTAAAACTGTCGTGGTCCCTCTCCGAACAGCATTCTGACGCTTCCGATCTGCCTGCCATCGGCGCTGTCACGCCTGCTGACACTGCCGACGTGACCTCGAGCGACA
Organism: Schistocerca gregaria; assembly: GCF_023897955.1. Classification (NCBI taxonomy): domain Eukaryota; kingdom Metazoa; phylum Arthropoda; class Insecta; order Orthoptera; family Acrididae; genus Schistocerca; species Schistocerca gregaria. Next base: position 542,409,225 of record NC_064924.1, read on the forward strand.
TTCCGCCGCCTACGCAGCAGTGTGACGCAATTGACCCTGTTTCCGAGGCGCCCACTTCTCCCGCTGTACTTCGCCTTCAACCGCCGCGCTGGCACGAAGATTTTGTGTTAAAGTGAGAAAGGTTCCCTCCGCCGTGCTCCGCACTGCCGGCTGCCGGTGGTGGTGGCGGTGGGGGGTCTCTAAAGTACGATATCTTTGGACTCGATCATCTTCGATTTATCTTTGTCTATGCTCTCTCGGCGCGTTACGTTTATACTGCCATGTTGTATTCACTTTCGTATATGTTTAGATAAATGTTCGACATCTAAAGTGGGTTTTAAGCTTCTTTTCAGTGCCAATATCCATGCTTGTTGAATGTCCATAAAATGTTTTGGAAGCTAGGCGTCTGTTAATAACTATGTACTATCAGGCCGAGTTGCTCTGATTTACCGAATGATATGATCTTCAGGAAGATGTGGCATGCAAATTTCTGTCTTCTTTATAAATAGCAGATTTCCCCTGGGAATTGTTTTTATCCACATATTCCTCTTTCCTTCATCACAAGGAGAAGCAAAACCTGGCAGATGTTACCCGTTATTATAATTAGATTTGTAACTAGCTATCTGTATATATATCATGTTCTAATTTACATAAAAAATAATTTATCTAGCCCGCTCTTAAAGAAAGACATTTATTGTTATAATACCAAAAATAGCAAGAAAATACATGTGCCATTATATAGATTGTCAAAATCATTAGATAGATGTGCCATTATATAGATTGTCAAAATCATTAGATAGTTATGTCTTAAGCTTAAAAATGTATAATAAGTTACCTTTAGAAATAAGTAATTTAGTTTTAAATTTATTTAAATGCAAGTTGTGTAAGAGATTAGGTGGTTTACCTTTTTATTCTGTTACTGAATTTTTTGAATGCAATTCAATAGGAAATTGCTGTATGAGGAGATACCTGTCGATATATTAAGAAAATCTATCCAGTACAACTTAGTGTATTAACTTATATATACAGCTTTTTACTTATTAATATTGACTTTGTCTGTTGCTTGTAAAAGTTCAGTGACAATGAAATTTATATTATTATTATTATTATTATTATTATTATATTATGTATTATATCAGTGGAAAATAACATGAAACCTCAGAGAAATGCATACTAATCTCTTTACTATCTCGCCATCCCTATCCTCACATCTGTCACAAAACGCGTTGAAGTGAAAACTGTTGCTGCTGTGCTGTATAGGAGAGTTACTTTCATGTTCCTGAATAATTTTCATGTTATATTTAATTTTTGTAGAAATATGTGCTGGTGTGATTACACTCGATCTAAGAGTGCCACAATCTTGAGTGGGTCGTTTTTGTGGTGACATTTGAGATCTTCGTCATGTGACTGCAGGTTAGTCGGTATCGGAATCTGCCTCTCAGCTAAATACAGTATATGTCTGAAAGCTTAATGTACTTTTATTACACTGGTGCACAATGTTCACATTCCGGTTGCTATGGGTTTATTTATCGATTGTCATTTGTTATTTGTACGTCAACTGTTGCTATTTGAATTTACATTACATTACATTTATCGTTTTCCATAGATCCCAAGACCTTTGATATGCTCTGATAAGTTTTTGAATATATGAGTACCCTTATATTTGACTCCTTTTTGTGCTAATCTTACGCTTTTATAGTCCTTGTACAGATTGTTTTTGGTTCTAGTATTATAATCATGTTTTGCACTATTTGTGTGAAAAGACATATGTAGAAAATGTCAAAGTACATCAATGAGTATTATGCACTGAGAAGTAGCAGTTAGAATACCAAGTTTCTTAAAGAGGTCTCTGCACGATGATCTAGGACTGACACCAGATATGATTCTAATGACTCATTTCTGAATTTTGAAAATGTTCTCTTTTTGAGAGGAGTTTCCCCAAAAGATGATTCCATAACTCATTAGTGAATGGAAGTAGACAGAATAAACCAACTTCTTCATTTTTAAATCACCTATTTCTGCTATCACGCGTACTGCCAGTATAGCTGAAATAAGGCGTTTCATTAAGTCTAGAGTGTAAGTTTTCCAGTTTAGATTGTGATCAATTTGAAGCCCTAAAAATTGGACACTGTCTACAGCTTTAATATCATTGTTTGAATACGTTATACTTGTAGAGTCAGGTATTCTTTGTGAGGTACTAAAATCAGTGACAACCGATTTGTTGTGAACCACCCATTGATGCTTACAAATATTAGATTAGCTGATTGCTCAGTGAGATCAAAGGTACTGTTTTTCATACCAATACTTGTATCATCTACAAATAAGACAAAATTTGCATTTTGTGACAGTGCATATGGAAGGTCATTAATATATAATAGGAAAAACGAGGGACCTAAAATAGAGCTCTGGGACATCCCTTGTCTGATGGTTCAATATTTTGAACGATTATTGTTATGTGGTAAGCCTGATACAGACACACACTGTTTTCTATTCAAAAGATAGGATGAGAACCATGAGCCTGCTACTCCTGTTGCCCCATAATATTTTAACTTTTGTATAAGGATATCATGCTTAACTCGATCAAAAGCTTTACCCAGATCACAGAATATTCCAAGTGGTAGTAACGTTTGATTTATTGATTCTAATATATCGTCTGTAAAAGCGAATATAGCTTGATCAGTTGACTATCCTTTCCGAAATCCAAACTGATTGTGAATGAGAATATTTTTCTGTACTAAGTGTTTATAAAGTCTATTGTACACAACCCTTACAAACACTTTTGAAAACACTTTTCTCATTTGGAAATAGTGAGTGGAGCTGTGGATGCTAGAAAATGGAGTACCATGTGGAGAAACCGGAACATTTCAGACATATTCTTCTGTGTGAGCGCAATAGAAGAGTGACAGCACCAGAAACAGTCAGAAACAGTTGCATTGTGTACGGGGATAATGCCGTTGGAGAGTGCTTGGCAATAAATTGGTTTTCTCGTTTTAAAGAGGATTGTTTTGAAGTTCGCGAATCTCCACGCTCAGGAAGACCTTCGTGGTTTGATGAAGATCGTTTAAAAGCATTCATCCACAATGATCCACATTAGTGTACTAGAGAACTGAACTGTCAAATGTGATGAAATGTGATCATTCCACAAGCATACAGCATTTGCTTGCAATGGGGAAGGTTCAAAAATCGGATGTAAGGGTACCATATGCTCTAACCAAAATCACAAAAATCAGTGGGGGCCATAAGAGCGTTTCTGCTTGCTTATCATTAATTTGCTTGTGAACAACACTGACCATTCCTATTCTGTATTGTTACTGGTGACGAGAAATGGTGTCTTTATGCTAACATAAGTAAGAGAGAAATGGTTGAGCCCAAGCAAAGTAGCAACCAATTGTACAAACACCTGCATGAGTCCAAAGGTAATGTTATGCAAAAGGTGGAATAGTGACAGTGGGGTGTACTATGAATTGCTTCCCTGAGGTGTACCCATCACTGCTGAAATTGTCAACAGCTGAGATATCTTATAGACGCAATCAAAGAACAACAACCAGGAAGACGACGTGAAGTGATGCAACTCCGCGATAACGCCTGTCCAAATTCTGCTAGTCATTCCGCACCGATCTTATTCACCTGATCTCGCGCTCGCAGATTTTCACCTTTTCCGCTCTCTATCGAACAGACTTCAAGAACTTCCTTTCCGAATGAAAATGCACTTCCAATATGGCTCAAGGAGGTCTTCGCCTCAAAACCACGTGATATCTACAGTCGCAGAATCGAAAACTTGTCTCAGCATTGTCAGACTGCTGCAAATAGTGAAGAAGAATGTATTATTGATGACTAAGATCATACATGTTCTGTACCAATACAGATTCTTTATCCATGATAAAACATCAGAATCTCTCTCTTTAAACAGTAACAACTGAATGTAGCAAAGCGTAATAGATTTCGTATAAAATGTCACTGCACATAAATATCGTCATCGGTTAAAAGATATTCTCTTCATTAACATATAAGTATAATCAAATAACAGTTCATTCACTTGATATACGGGCTGTAAAATTGTATTATAGAATTGTGATTTTACGTCCATCGACTCAATGAATCAGCTAATTGTGTTCCCATTCCTGCACTAAGCATAAAGTAGAACCGAATGAGTGGCGCAGTGGTTATCGCATTGGCTCGTTTTCTGGAGGACAACGGTTTAAACCGGCTTCTAGTCATTCCGTTTTAGATTTTCCGTGATTGTCCTAAATCGCTTCAGGAAAATTCCAGGATGGTTCCCCTGAAAAGGCAGGAGCGATTTCCTTCCTTCCCCATCCTTCTCTAATCCGATAGGATCGATGTCCTCGCTGTTTATTCCCCCCCCCCCAAAAATCAACCAACCAGCCACAGAGTAGAAAAATCATTGGAATGAGCATTGTGTTCTGCGAACAGCAGCATGAAGCTGGGGTTGTCCCAGGATGACGCTGTTCGTTTATGCTTTCTGCAGTCTTCGAAGAATATAATATAATTCACGCATTTATTTTGTTTTTACCATTTGTTTGATCGTAATAGCAAGAGGCCATTTTGACATACAATAGCGCAAGGTCCACCGCAATATCGGCAATCGATTCAGCAGACGCCATATTTCTTTTAGCATATATTTTGTATTATAACTTGCAGTATGCTGTTTCCAGGCAACAGCACATGAAAAACGTATCACAAACAAGTCACTCTTATCATAAAATGTCAGTTAGTAACGCATCAATGATGTAGGTCTCCAATAGAGGATACTAGGATAAATATTATGTAAGACAAATAACACGCGAACAGGCTGTAGCGTACTGTAATGGATAAGGTCGTGGTTTACAGAGTCGAAGGCTGTAGGTTTTCATCTCCCAACATGATAATTTTTAAAATCCTATTGCTGTTAACATAATCTGGGCCTTTCTTACAAATGTAATGCCAATATTTCTGCAATATTCAATGTTTGTACATTTATGTGTGATTAGAGAAAGAAAAATGAAATAAATATTTGGTTGCTTATTTCCGAATGTATGGTGATATCTGAATGTGGTTAGGCAGGAATCTAAGAAAACAGTCTAAACTGCTGCAAATGAAACGAGAAGCAGCGACGTTTACAGTATAATGCCTCGCTTGTCACAAATATTTCGCTGTTTACCTGTATTTCTGAATATGTGGTGATTTCTGAGTGTGTGGTTAGGTATGATCCTAAGAGGACAACTTAATTGCTAGTGATGAAACGAGCAGCACTAAAATACACGTTCTTCCTTCTGACAAATATTTAGTTCATTATTTCTGAACTCTTGGCGATTTTCGGGCGTATTGTTCGACAGGAACCCAAGGGGACAGTTTAAATTGCTGTGAGTGATGTGATTAGCAATAACATTAATATTCTTCTTCGTCAAAAATATTTCGTAGGTAGCAAGACAACTCAAGTCCTCCTGCAAACCAAAGGCAATTCCAGTTGGTATATTGGTGCCGGTAAGGAGGTATGGACAAGTGTAAGCTGTTATACATGCGAAAGAGGCTCACAGTAAAAAAGTCGACAGCAGTTCCTGCAGCCGTCGATGTTGCCCGTTACGTCAAAATGACTGCACGTTTGCAGAAATTGTTGTGAAGCTTGTGTTACCCTTGTTGTACAGGAGCAAAGAGAAATATATGAAAGGAGAAAGTGTTTGTATCGTAAAGTACTGTTTTAGTTTCGTCCCAGTTTCATTTTGAATAAGTGTTTTAAGTATGTTAGTACGTGTGCAAAATGTTTAGGACTTTTGGGCGTCTGCTGCAGTCGTTCATAATTTTTTCATCATTGTGTTCACGCAAGGCAATTGAAATCCGCAGACCGAAAAACGTTCGTTTCATTTGACAGTGGCGAACATCAGAAGAGACTTGTGAGAATTACATGTTTTCCACTTGAAACACATCTGACAGCTTACACATATGCGATGTATGGCCAGATCGTTTGTTCGAAACCAGAACATACGCCCTTTATCCAAAAACAAAATATTTGTGAAATGTTCCCTGTTGTCTGAAATGATTGTTTGCGATATATATATATATATATATATATATATATATATATATATATGGTTTCTACAAAAGGCCTACATCTGTTCCACAACACCTACGAAGCAAATTTGTCGGTGCTAGGGGTGAATTTGTATAAAAAATTTACAGGGAGCATTACAGACAGGTCTACGCCATCCAGACATACAGTGACCAAGCTGGCAGTTTACGTTGACAACGCAACAGCTGTTTTGCGCATCTAAAAGCTCACTCCAGAGATATTTATACTACAGGCCGCTAATGCTTGTATTTATCATAAAGACCAACGACCTATATAAACAACATAGACTGGCTATGGCACCGCCATCTTTGAAGCAACTTGAAAACTGAGCCGCCATGTCTTGTAACGTCAAGGTGCAGCCTACACGTCGTCTGCTAATACTGAATGTCGTTATTGTTTACGATGCATGGCGTTAAAAAAAAAAGCCAATCTGCACTGACAATCTGATTTCTCTACTGTAAAACATATAGTGATGAAGGCTAAAAGAAATGAAACACGCTTCTGACATCGATTAATTGAAAAGTTTATTTCGAAATGTTACAGTTCATTTCGCTGCAATGCCATATAGATTAGGTCAAAAACAATTTTAAATAGTTCAGTAGGTCCAAAAACGATCAACTGACAGCGCAGGACCTTTCATTGTCCCTTAAACAATATAAGTTTGTATATAGTTGCCAAATATGTTTCCCTCTTTCTTCCATTGGCCTGGTTTTTGCACAAATGGTGTAACCTACAATTAAAATACTATTTTAACTGCATTCTGACCAGAGAAGAGTAGTGTGACTCTTCTCCAAAGTCAGCTGGCACCATTAGATGGTCAAAAGCGAGTAAATAAATTCGGCCTGTCACCCAACATTCTGAATAGTTCCACACACAACTACAGAAGGAAGTTCTTCTTCCATATTAAGGTTTGACAGTCTCTGAGAACCCTTTCTGCCACTGTTAACAATTTGAATACACCCTTTGGAGCAATATAAAAACTATTTTTGATGCATTTTATTGCAATGAAACCGGAAATGAAAGCCATTTGCTTGGTTGTCTCTATACTATAGTTGTTTTCTGCAGATGGTCAGGAAACGTAAATATTGTCGGCACTGCGTTCGCCAGAAGTCGCCTTTTCTCGTTTGTACTATACATGTATCTATCTTAAAAGTGAAACGAGCATATGTAGCTATATTGAGTTGGCTGCCACTTATCTCGCCTCATATTGGCTACCCACCGACTTAACAGCTCTTTCTTTCAGAGGAAATTTAAAACTAAAGAGACTTGTATAAAGCAGCTTATTTTCATTTTGTATACAGTTTAAACACGAAAATGATGCACAAGACGCTAAGTACAAAGCGCATTTAGATACTCACCTGAAATACGATATTCCAGTTGTTTTATCACTTCTATTAGCGCAAGTGTACGCTGCACATACACTGGGCATGATTCGCGATCGGTCAATAAGACTTTTAAAACAAATTACAACCGGAAAACAGTGATTTTCTGACGCCTGCACTATACACCAAATGTAAGTATACTGTCATGTTGACGTTTCAAAAAATGGCGCCGGGTGTTGCTTTTTGCTGCCTCTGGGAGCGCTGTTACCTCACAGATAGCCACTCTATGTAGTTTATATACCTCCTTGATAAAGACTGTGCTGTGGGTCGTTTGTAACAGCAAAGAGCTTGCAGTAGAAGAAGTGTTTCACAGCAACAAAAACGAAAAAATTCTCATAGCTCATAAGGAATACATTTTCGAGACCATGAGTTTTATCTTGATTTTTCATTACCAAATGTGAAAATATGGAACTTTTTAAACACCCAGTACTTTCCGTGTCAGTTTTACTTCACGCACCTTGTATTTCAAACAATAACTCTTACTAAGTAATTTATCTGCGATATCCTTTCTTCCAGGAATGGTAGTCATGGGGCTAGTTCAGTAAGGTATGTAGGAGAGCTTCTACAGAGGCTGCAAGTAAGAAAGTAGGAGACAGGTTATAACAGAATTAAAGCTCTTGTTTTGGGGGGGGGGGGGGTCGCGATTCATTCCCAGATGTTCATTTTGTTAGACCACCGCTGCGAAAGGCAAGCTCGTGGTCCAGGACATAGTTTTCTTCAGAAAGTTTCTAAGAGTATGTCGCTATTTCTAACTGTATCATAGCAAGATAAACACTGTTAGTATGCAACATACAAAAGAATAATTTTTTTTTCCAAATTTTTCATTATTCCATCCCGATTTCGTTTTGTATTTTTACCATGGTATCGCTGATGTGGTGGCTCGGTGTCTAAAGTGCCCCTTCTGATCCAGAAGTCTGGTATTCGATCTGCGGTAAGTCCTAGGACTATTATCCATCACTTTTTAACTTATTTCACCTCTGGCAACGTTCTTAACGTGAAAAATGGCCGAGTTGCACCGTGATTCCGAATCCACATTAAAGTGCAGATGGTCCTATAACTACCTGGATAAGGCAGTTCAAAGGTCGCAACAAGGCTGTGGCATACCAGCTGAAATAGGGCCATGCCCAGTAAACCACGGTGGCGCTCAAACCAGTCTTTGGGTTGATGACGGCTTTACCTTTAACACTGATCAGAAGATAAATTTGCAACCTGGAAGTCGTTATAGTTGTGAATAAATTTATTCAGAAATATGAACCTGTTCCAGTGTGTAATGTTGGAGATAATATTTGACATATCAGTCTGAAATCCTTTGTTACAACATTTGACGTCTCAGTCTTCTTTTTTTTTTAACAACTTTCAGCCACTTCGGTTTGTCAGCTGCTTTTCAATTAAGACAGCACCCACAGCAGTGTCCTATTCCTTCCTACTTACTTATTTACTTACTTATCCAGCAGACACCAGCTTTGTAGATCCCGCGGTGTGTCAACTACCTTCTCCACTGCATTCTGTCTGTCATTGTTTCCTCTCACCTAACTAAATTCAAAGCTTCTGCAGCTTTATTTTTGTCGTTTTCCTATCTACGAGGGACGTTTGAAAAGTCCGTGCAAAAATAGAAGCTACTTACGTGTTTGGGGTACACCTTTTTTATTTTTCGAGATAGTCTCCTTTTAGATTTATACACTTCGTCCAACGCTGTTCTAATTTGTTGATCCCTTCCGAATAATAGGAATTGTCCAAGTGTGCAAAATAGCTATTAGTTGCTTCAATCACCTCCTTGTTTGAATAAAATCTTTGTCCCGCCAGCCATTTCTTCGAATTGGGGAACAAATAGTAGTCTGAGGGAGCCAAGTCTGGAGAATAGGTGAGATGTGAAACGAGTTGGAATCGTATTTCCATTACTTTTGCGACCACAACTGCTGGGGTGTGTGCTGGTGCATTGTCGTGATGGAAAATGACATTTTTGCGGTCCAATCGCCAGCGGTTTTCTTGCAGCTCGGTTTTCAAATGGTCCAATAACGATAAATAGTATACACATGTAATAGTTTTACCCTTTTCCAGATAGTCGATGAGTATTATTCCTTGCGAGTCCCAAAAAACAGTCACCATAACCTTTCCGGTCGAAGGAATGGTCTTCGCCTTTTTTGGTGCAGATTCTCCCTTGGTAACCCATTGTTTAGATTGTTCTTTGGACTCAGGAGTATAGTAATAAATCCATTTTCATAGACAGTGATGAAACGAAACTTAAAGTCCTGCGGATTCTTCCTGAACAGCTGCAAACCATCCTTGCAACACTTCACACAATTCCGTTTTTGGTCAAGAGTGAGCAATCGCAGAACACATCTTGCGGATAGCTTTCTATGTCCAAATGTTCATGCAAAATACTATGTACCCGTTCATTCGAGGTGCCCACAGCACTAGCCATCTCACACACCTTAACTCTTCTGTCATCCATCAACATATCATAGATTTTATCAATGATTTCTGGAGTCATAATCTCCACAGGGCGTCCAGAACGTTCAGCATCACTTGTGCCCATATGGCCATTCCAAAAATTTTGAAACTACTTATAAACTGCTCTAATAAAAGGTGCAGAGTCACCACAATGTTTATCAAGCTTCTCTTGAGTCTCCTGAGACGTTTTGCCTTCCATAAGGTATTTTTAATCACTATATGAAATAATTTTTCGTCCATTTTTTGACAATCACTCGACTTCCTTGATTCACACGACTGCCAAACACAAGTAAATAGACCAATATGGCTGAAATTTGGTGGGCTTCCTTTCCAAAGATGCTATTAACTAAACATGGCCTTGTTAAGCGCTGGTGGTGCCATGTCTAAGACTCTGCAAGGACTTTTCAAACGCCCCTCGTATTTCTGGGCATATCCAGGGGTCTTTCTGTTGTAATGTAGGCAATGAAAGCTTGCTTAGGAAGTCTGGTCTGTGGTTTAAGGATTAAGTGATCTGCCCATTGGAGTCACCTATTCTTCTGATATTGTAAAATGTAGGTCTGGTTCATTGTCTCATAAATTTCATTATTCTTCTTGCTTTTCAAGTATCTCAGTCTCTCATCATATCCCTAATTCTTCTCACCGCCTTTCTTTCAATGATGAAGCTTCTGCATCTCCCTTTTCGTTAGTGTCCATCTTTCTGAGCCATAGAGGACAATGAATGGGACGTATAATGGCATTGTGGACCATTTTTGTCGCATGTGGCAGAACTTTAGTCTTGAATGTATCCCAGAGACGTATAGACATCTGGAGCCAGCAGAAAGTCTTTCATTCACATTTATGGGTATCTGATTATAGCAACTGTATCAACTTTCTTTGTAACTGAGGTAATCAACAGACCTGAAATTGTCTCCGTAAGCTAGGGAGTGCTCTTGTGCATATCTAGCTTTGTGTGCTTGCATATGTTCTGTTTCTTGTTTACTGATGAGTAGTCTGGCTTGACTTGCTGATATGGCGACACTTTTGTGCATCTCCCCAAGATCTTGTTCCCTCTCACACACTGATGCTATGTCGTCTGCTTAAGCAAATGTGTGAAACCTGCCACTTTACTTTTACAATCCATTACACCCTTCCCTTTGCTGTCTGTTATGACTTCCTCCAGGGTGAGATTAAATGGTTCGCTTGACAGTGCATCTCCCTGTATTAACGGAGTTCTTATGGCGAAATTCTCCCCAAGTTCTTGCTATCGCTCTCGATTCACTCATACACACTCTAAACATTCCAATGAGTTTATTTGGGAATGGGACCCCTTCAAGGTTTTGTACAGGCTGTCTCAAACAATACTGTCATAAACACTTTGAAAATCTATGAATAGTACCTGGATTTTTCTCTCTGAATTTTCTGAATAATTTGCCAAAGAGGAAACAAATTGAAACTTCCTGGCAGATTAAAACTATGTGCCCGACCGAGACTCGAACTCGGGACCTTTGCCTTTCGTGGGCAAGTGCTCTACCAACCGAGCTACCGAAGCGCGACTTAAGCCCGCTACCCACAGCTTTACTTCTACCAGTATCCGTCTCCTACATTCCAAACTTTACAGGAGAGCTTCTGTAAATAGCCGACACGGTAGCACAGCGTGTTTGCAGATTCAACGAACAAATACAAACAAAATGAGATTTTTTTAAAAAAAAGAAGTTGCTAGAGCACTTGCCCGCGAAAGGCATAGGTCCCGAGTTCGAGTCTCGGTCGGGCACACAGTTTTAATCTGCCAGTAAGTTTCATATAAGCGCACACTCCGCTGCAGGGTGAAAATCTCATTCCAGAAAACAAATTGTTCAGTCTGATATTCCCCACGATATTTTCTGCAATTTCTTTTAGGTTTCGAATAACAAAATGTACAACGGATACTGTATGCCGCATTAAGTAGACTGATTCGTCGCTAATTAGACCAATACATCTTGCTTCCCTTCTTGTATGTCTGACAGAGGATTGCTGTATTCCAGTTGTCTGGCAGTGCCTCAGTCTTTCTAATGAGCTGCATGAGTTTGAACAGCTAAGTCTATAATTTGCTTCCTGTATCCTTCAGCATTTCTGCATAGACCATATTCCCTCCTGGTCCTTTATTGGTTTATTTTCTTCCATATGCCTTTCACTGCTCTGTCGCCTTTGTTTCTTCTTATTTTTCATTTAAATATACCTCTGGGATAGAAGAACTGAGTAGATCGCTGAAATACTTTTTCCATCGTTTTAAGCATCCATATTCACGATTCCAATTTTGTCATTGATGTACTGAGTTCTTGCGTTGATCGCTTTTCTTGCAATTTTCATATGCTCAAAGAATCTCCTATAACCGGGTTTCTGCTATTCAGCTCCACATTTTCAAAAGTTTTTATTATGTATTTTCTCTTTTCAGTTTTAAGTACTCTTGATGTGTGTCTGTGAGCTTCTAGATACATTATCTTTAGTGTTTCATTATTTGTATCCTGTGGCTATAACTCTTCCTTCTCTTAGCCCAGTGAAGGATTTTCTGAGTGAGGCTCAAAGTTTACACAATAGAGTGTCGCTAGGTCACAGAACAGCTCGCTGAAAAGAATACAAAGAGCTTACAAAAGAGAAAATATAGATCACTGTAACCGTCAACTGTTGCTTATGATTTCCCGGTCGACCTTCAGGTCCCTACACCAGAGGAGTAGCTGCCGCCCCCCCCCCCCCCCCCGCCCCCTCGCCCCCCCCTCAAACCCCCACCCTCACAACTTTTTTTTTATTAATCCAGAACCCTAGGAACGTCGGAGAAATGGTGTTTGATCTGCCGCCCTGCCCTCTCTGGCTACATCTACATAGAGCGCAAGCCACCTAACGATGCGTGGCGGAGGGTACCCTATACCACTACTAATCTTTTCGCCTCCTATTTCACTCACAAATAAAGCGATGGAAAAGCGACTGTCTACATGCTTCTATATGATCCCTAATTTTCCTATGTTAGCTCCGTGGTCCTTACGTGAAATGTATGTTGGAGGCAGTAGATTAGTCCTGCGGTCAGCTTCAAATGCCGGTCCTCTAAATTTTCTCAATAGCTTTCCTCGAAAAGAACTTTGCCTTCCGTCCAGATATTCCCATTTGAGTTCCCTAAGCACTTGAGTGTTTTTCACACCTCCTGGTATTAAACGTAGAGGCCTCCCTTTGAACAACTTCAGTGTCGATCTTCAGTCCGACAGATTCGAAACTCAGGAAGAGGTTGCGCTAGCATCCTTCATTCAGCCTCCTCTACGGATGAACCGTACTGTCCCAGAATAAAATAAAGTCGACCATTCCCCTTCCACGTTCCATTTCACATAGCTTTGTAACGTTACATGCCGGTATTCGAATGGCGTGACTGCGTCTAGGATGACACTACTAATTCTGTATCTGAACATTACGGGTTTGTTTTTATACTCATCTGCATTAACTTACATTTTTTTCTACCTTTAGAGCTGGCTGCCATTCACCAAATCAACTACACTACTGGCCATTAAAATTGCTACACCAAGAAGAAATGCAGATGATAAACGGGTATTCATTGGACAAATATATTATACTAGAACTGACATATAATTACATTTTTATGCAATTTGGGTGCATAGATCCTGAGAAATCAGTACACAGAACAACCACCTCTAACCGTAATGACGACCTTGATACGCCTGGGCATTGAGTCAAACAGAGCTTGGATGGCGTGTACAGGTACAGCTGCCCATGCAGCTTCAACACGATACCACAGTTCATCAAGAGTAGTGACTGGAGTATTGTGACGAGGCAGTTGCTCGACCAACATTGACCAGACGTTTTCAGTTGGTGAGATATCTGGAGAATGTGCTGTCCAGGGCAACAGTCGAACATTTTCTGTATCCAGAAAGGCCCGTACAGGACCTGCAACACGCGGTCGTGCGTTATCCTGCTGAAATGTAGGGTTTCGCAGGGATCGAATGAAGGGTAGAGCCACGGATCGTAACACATCTGAAATGTATCGTCCACTGTTCAAAGTACCGTCAATACGAACAAGAGGTGACCGAGACGTGTAACCAATGCAACCCCATACCATCACGCCGGGTGATACGCCAGAATGTCGTTGACTAATACACGCTTCCAATGTGCGTTCACCGCGATGTCGCCAAACACGGATGCGACCATCATGATGCTGTAAACAGAACGTGGATTCATCCGAAAAAATGACGTTTTGCCATTCGTACACCCAAGTTTGTCGTTGAGTACACCATCACAGGTGCTCCTGTCTGTGATGCAGCGTCAAGGGTAAAAGCAGCCATGGGATCCGAGCTGATAGTCCATGCTGCTGCAAACGTCGTCTAACTGTTCGTGCAGATGGTTGTTGTCTTGCAATCGTTCCCAACTGTTGACTCAGGGATGAAGACGTGTCTACACGATCTGTTACAGCCATGCGGATAAGATGTCTGTCATGTCGACTGCTGGTGATACGAGTCCGTTGGGATCCAGCACGGCGTTCCGTATTACCCCCCTGAACCATATTCTGCTAACAGTCAGGGATATTGGTCTGTAACTTTGTGGGTGCGTTCTTTTGCCATTCTTATATACACGAGTCACGTGCGCTTTTTTCCAGTCGCTTGGGACTTGGCGCTGAAAGAGAGATTCTTGATGAATGCAAGACAAGTAAGAGGCCAGTAACATAGAGTGTTCTTTGAAAAACCGAATTGCGATTTCATCGGGGTCTGGCGACTTATTTGTTTTCAACTCCTTCAGTTGTTTCTTTGCTCCATGAATGGAAGAATGCTTGTTACTGTGTCGGCTATACGGTAATCTCTTCGATGGTCAAACGACGATATATTTGTCAGATTCTCCTGCGTGAACGATTTCTGAAAGCGAAATTTAAAACTATGGCTTCCATTTTGCTATTTTCAACGGCCATAGAAGACTGGTCAGTGATTGACTGGATGACAGCCTTACACCCTCCTAGCGATTTTATAAAGGACCAAAATTTTCTCGCGTTCTCGGCCAGAAATTTTGCTAAGGTATGACGACGGTGGTCCTATGCTCCACACGCAGATCTTTTCACAGATGCTTGAATCTCTTTTAACCTTTGCCTGTCGTCATTTGCACGTTCTCTTTTGAACCGAAAGTGTAACAGCCTCTGCTTCCTCGGCATTTTTCGAATGTTGTAAAATCGTGATGGGTCTTTTCCCTCGCTGCTGGTAGACATCCTGGCGTAAGTGATTGAGCGACCATTGCTGCTCGCTTATCTACTCGAGGTCCACGACGGTCGAATTCGTCATCTGGGCCCAAGTGGTAATGGGTGGCTGGTCTCAACCCGTAGACGTATTGAGGCCTCCCAGCTGAATCCGTGCCGGTCGTCTCCTCTGCCAGGTGAGCGGACCTTAAGCACTCAATTGAAACTGTATCCTAACGCCTGTTCCTAGAAATTTTAAAATTGTGTGGTCCTCTTGCATCTCTGTGTACGATCAAGTGGGGTGGATACAACCATGTTGAAGGAAAAATTGAGCAGAACTGAACACATCCCTGTGAATGAAGACTGGTTTGTCACCGTGAGCCTTAGATACGGTAGGTAGCAGAAGTGACATACTCTTCCCATACTCAGAAATGCTCCTCGCCGGTGTAATCTTTGTGGGTTTGTCCGTAATAAGCTCATTTGACAATGTCTAGTTTTCCGCAAAGATCATCTGCGCTGGTGTGTGTGATACGTCAACTTTCAGAGCCGTCCTTAAAGCTAGCAGGACCAAAGGCAAGGCATCTGTCCACTGTTCACCTGTGCACATCAACGCTGCCTTCAAGGTGTCGAGCAATTGTTCCACTACACCATTACTCGTTGGTTGGAACTGGTGATGTGAATATACAGTATGTGCAAGCACATAGTCGAAGCAGCTCCTGAAACAATTATGCTTCAAACTGCCAGCTTCGATCAGTCTTAATCACGGGCAGAGACCCGAATAGTGAAATCCAGCCATTAACCAACCTCTTTGCCACAGTAGCAGCGGAAATCTCTGAAATGGGATATGCCTCGGGGCCGTCTTGTGAAACAGTCTGAAACTGTGAGCAAGTAAGAGTAATTCTCTGAACGTGGCAACGGTTCTACCAAGCAAGACCGCCCATAGCCGGGGCGAGTCCCCCTTACCCCCATTCTGCCCTAGCTCAGCGAAAGAAAAAAATGTAGTGTAGTCAAATGTTTTTCTTTCAAGAAAATGATTTAAAGCTCACGCAGGTTTTTAATAGTATTGAAACTGGAACTTTCTCATGATTGCTTACAAGTCGCCATTCGTCTTCCAAAATATAGGAAGCTTTGGCCATAAATGTGAATGTACTCAACCTTTGTAATATAGATATAATCAAATTATTTGTAAGACTATCTGAGACCAGTGATGTTGGTCAGAGAGGTTAACTTTGCTTTGTCAAAATGAGTCAGAAAGTAGCATCACAGAACACCAATATAATAGTAGCATAGCAGAATGTATTGGACTGTCTGGCAACGTACTTTGTTTAAAAAAGGATGGAAGGGAGCCTGCTTTGTAGTGAACTTAGAAGCAAATGAGATTATATTAATGAAAGCATGATGAAAACCAACTTTTAAGGTAATCTAGTTTTTTAAATATTTGTAACTGTGTGGCTTCTGATTGTTAAAACATCTCGTATGGTTGAAGGTTGCTGTAGAAATTTTCTAATGAAGCATATGGTTTTGTCTTATAATTGAAACAAGTATCAAGGGAGGCAACTGTACACAGGAAAATTATTAAGAAATATTTTGCTAACTTGTCTAGGTGTGAGAACTTTATGAAAAGGTGTATGGTTGTCGTGGCTAAATGAAACAGTTATACTTGGAGTGTTTCTCCCATTTATCAGTTTTCCCCATTTTCATTTGCTTTCATGATTGTGTTTGCATACTCGCATTGCACGTCGCCAGTTGTGTACTGATATTGTTATGATACTGTCTTGCATTGCACATCGCAAGTACGGCAAATGAAATAAGTTGCAGAGCAGATGAGCATTCAGTGTGCAGAGAGAGGCCAATAAATTCATGTGCACTGTAAGACACATTGGTTGTGAGAGTGTATTTATGAAAATAATATCTGTATCAGTTCAGAGGCTTAACACCAGTAAAAGATTTCAGTGAAGTTTTATCCTATAAATTTTCAAACAGTTTTATCAGAAAGTCAGATGCGTTAATTTTTATGTTCATTTGCTGTGTATTCACAGTAACAGACCTAGTATAGTGATTGCAAGACTAAAGATAAAGATTAACAATATCCGTGGCTAATATTTTAAACTGAGTCATTTTGTTTTGATTGAAACCATGTTGCTCTCTCGCAGTCGAATTGTTTGATGTACCGGTTAGCATGGATTTCGCATAGTATAACGTGAGCTCTTCGTATTTCCGTTTAAAAATATATTTTTAGATAGTTCTGTAGCCTGCACTGAGGATTACATATTTCGATATCAAAAATAAGTTTTGTACATCTTTCAGATGCCAGATTAACACTTACGAACACGAGTTTTAAAAATGATAAGAAACATTCAAACATTAAAAATATTTCATACTCCCAGGTCTAGGACCCCCATCACTCTACAAACTACTTTATGGGCACCTTTGCTACCAAGTCCTCAGTGCGTCTAGGCGCCGACACATAAATACCTACTTTGAATTGCTGGCAACGTTGCCACTGCAGAGCCTACCTTTCCCAATCCTTCTTTTCCTTCTTTAAAACGGATCAAATAATTTTCTTTGTTAGTAAACTTACCATGGCATGAACTCCCAGATCAGACAAATTATGAAACGCATTGAAGACGAAACGCCGAATGTGTTCGAGGAATATGACTTGCAGCATGTTACGAGATTTGTCACACCACAAAGATACAGCCAACTCCGGGACATGCATCTGCCCTAATTCTAGGCTGGAATGGCCTTGTTACCACAGGAAATGCCCAGTACAGCCTTTATGTGTGCGACCACATTTCTGGTTCTACTGATGTGATGCACATCCATCGTAAACTGCGACACTAATTATGTGTGCCTAAGCGACCCTTTTGTGTGGAGTGCCGTTACAGGAGCATAGTCAGTGTAGGTGGAGAAATGTTTCCCTTCAAGTGAGACTCTAAAATGCCAGACGGCGCCGTACATGGCGTACAACTCCCTGTCGATGGTGCCACATGCGAATTATGGTGTGGGTGTGCAAGCAGTACAGGCCCCGCTGCTGAGTCCTGGACTCTGTCGAAAGCAATCAGTTACTCCGTTTGCCATTTTACCTTTCTTGTTCCGGCTGTATATTTTCCTTTTAGGAGTACAGCGGTGTGGAACAGATGCCGACGGTAGTAGTTTAGCACGCTCAGAAACCTTCTCAAATTTTTTTATATTTTTTGCAGAGAAATGTTGCGGATACTACCCACACGTTCTGATAAGGGTGTGATTCCCACTAACAAAACTTGAAAGCCTAGGAACACATTTATCTTGTTGATTACCATTCTATGCTATTGTAGACGATGAAAAACTTGGAGCAGTTGGACCTTACGCTGAGTATGGGCTCCGTAGAAAACCAGAATGTCGTCCATAGAACAAAAGAAGAATTTGAGGCCCCTGAGCAGGTGATGCATGAACGGCTGCCAAGTTTGGGCGGCGTTATTCAACGCGGATGGATCTAATACTAGAATCAGAATTTAAAAGAGCTTTATAGAACTTAAGATCAGATAAGGCAGAAGGAATAGACAACATTCCATATTGGTGTGTAGAATGTATGACTCTTTCGGTATACTATTTGACTTTCGGAAAAATCCAAATGGCGTATTGAGTGCTGTCCTTTTAACGTCAGTAGGTGCCACAGAAATGTGAATAACATTGGCCACAGTCGATGACGTTAGAAACTTTAGCTCTCGCCTTGGAGTTGTTGAAATCCATGATGTGTGGTGCCAGATATCTGCTAAGTGTTCTTGGATTCAGCGTACGATAGTCGTCACATGATCGCCATATGCCATCACATTTTTGCACCATATGTAGGGGGAAGCCCACTGGCTCTCAGGTGGGCTTTTCACTCATTCCTGAATTTGCTTGTTGTAGTGTAATAAATATGTAATGTACTGAATCGACTGTGAGAAAGCTAAGTGGCAAAGACGTTATCTCAGAGACTCTATGATAATTATATCGTTGACTCGTTATATTACTTTCTCTGTGGTTTACTCGTAACTAAGGGTAACTAGAGTTTCCTGTTCGCTTCTTTTGATGTTATGTGGAGAATTGTACAAGAGACACAATAAACCGTTATTATTTCATGAGAACAAAGGTGAGCGTCACGACCTTTATTAGTATTTTTGGAAGTATTGAAATAGCAGAATTGTTTCAGATGAATGCGACGTGTACGGGAAGAGACGTGGACAACAACACTCGAACCTGCAAAGTCATGTGTGAGTAGTTGCTAAAAATATCCAGCCGTCTCCCCCAAGACTCTTCATACGCGCAACAAACAGTAATTGTTTTAACAGCACTATCAGAGACAATTTTATCACGTTGTCACGACCTTTTACTGCGAGCATAATTCATCGACAACAGACAAACAAAAAATAGACAAACACATAAAAGAATCTACCACATTGTCTACCTGTATGTCGTTCTTTGCTGCCGCGAACTTTTCTGGAATTAGCCATCAGGGTTTGGCTGCCGCCAGCAGACATAGTGAGGTGTGGATGAAGTGCTTGTTGTGTTGGATCTTAGTCTTTGCCTGTGCAATTGATATAATGTCAGGAAGCTCATCAAAAATATAACTCAAATTCCCTCCGTACTTTACACATGTGATCTCTGCAATTCTCTGCAGAGTTCCACCATTGAAGTCCACGACAAATTTGAAATAGCGTAAGAAATCCGCACCGAAAATGAGGTCACTGACATCTGCTACAAAAAATTCCGTTCGAATTGTTTTTTAAGCAGATGTCTGATTTCATGGTTTTCAAGCTACATGCCTTGATGAGTGAATTGCTCGCCAGTGTAAAACTAGAGGAGCCACCATACTATTCGGTTGGAAATGATTCATCAGCAGCGCACTTAGTTTTGAACCAGCGTTCACCAAAACTCTGTTGCTGAATATGTGTCTACCACAAAGGGCCATCGAGATATGCTGAGTGCGCTCGTAAAACCAATTCTTTGAAGATTCTGACTAGGCACTTTAGGACTACTGATCGCATAATGGAAATGAAATCGGAACTGCTCGAAGCTGAGGTCCTCGCAGCCAGAAGCGAAAGTAGTGCAATGACGCCGTGCGTTGAGTAATTCAGTGCCGAGCACAGAACCACATTTATATGCCGTACGGAAAAAAGTCTGTTCCGTTGTTCTATACATTCGTCCTGAGAACCTTTTCCGTTTCAGGAAAAGAAGACCTTCTGGAAATAGAACAATTGACCCGCTTAGTGCTGTGTGCAGCAAATCACTGCGACGGTTCCTCCGCAGAAATGTAGCTTCGTTGTGGGCCCGAGTGCACGCCGCGGAATTTTTCTCTTACAGGCTTCTCCAGTACATCCGGCGCGGCAGTCGCGTGAGGGGAGGAGGGCAAGGCGACTGAAAAATGCACCACGACAGCCCGTAGTGCCATCTAGAGGACGCCAAAAGAGTTTGTGCGTTTGCAAGGCGTAATGCACTTGCGTGCCCAGTCTCCAAAAGGCTGGTGAAACCAAGATCAATAATCCTTATCCTTGTTTGTCCTATCTTTATACTGCTTGGTTTGGTGCTGAAGCCCTCTATTAGTTTTCGTGCCCTCCGCATGTTGTCTATTCTGTAGTGCCGCGACTTGCACGTTACTCCTGAACGCTCTCTGCCGCCTGATCTGTGGAATCCGCCGGAACGTCCAACTGAATGCCTGGAACGGTGCCGTTTCGTGAAACTGCCCCTGAAATGCTTGGTTCGCGCCCACAAGCCATGTCGATTCTAGATACAGTGTTGCCAGCATTGAAATGTAGACAAGCAGCAACGGCTTCCACTTTTTCTGCCAGTACTGTCACTCTGTGGGAGACAATTCCGCGTCCGCCGGTAGTATCATCCACAGGTTCTTTGTGTGTGACTTACTGCCGAAGTGCTGGTCCGCTAATACCCTCTGTAACCTAATCTCCGGAGTAGGTGGAAACTGTTTGATTATCAGTGTTTCAGTGCCTCCTCCGCAAGTACAGGCTGTGATTCATTTAAATGTGCAATAATGCAGTAAAATTGGTTCGTGCCGTAGTGAATACCATGCTGGCAGAAAATGTTTTCAGCTTGTGTGAACAAGATTCCTGGTCTAGATGTCCAGAACTCTCGCAGTTTGACTCGTTGTGCAGTCCCACCTTGTTCAGGAAACGGATGAATCGGTAGTTACTGGACGGCGGAAGAGCCTGCTTGCAGCGAGGTGTACTTCGTTCGCGTCCTCCTGTTTAACGTTGCCATTTCCAAGTTGATCCGTCATTTTCCCGTGTTCCTGCTCAAGTCACCACTGTAGGGTTTTGTGAGTGATGCGCCCGTCCAGAATGACAGCACACACAGCGTGTTAGTAAACACCTTTAACATACTCAAAGTTTAAACAATACAGTGTCGCTAGGGCACAAGAAAACTCGCCAACAAGAATACAAAGAATTCACAGAAGACAAAATTTATTTCGCTGTAACAGTCAATTGCAACTTGTGATTTCCCGGTCGATCTCCAGGTCACTACACCTGGATTTGACGTCGCAAAACCAAAAAGTGAGGAAGAATGTAAAGAGTTTGATTTAGAAATAAATAACCGTTTCGATGTACTACCAAACGCAGATGATGAAGAAGAAGTGGAGAAAGTGTGACACACTGTGAAAACAGCCGTGGCAGACGCTGCGAATAAAGTGCACGGTGGAAAGAAAAAACAGGGAAAAAGAATCTGGTCTAGTGAGGAATATCTTTCTAAGATACTCTAAATCAATTTCGTATCGATGAAACGGAGCAGATGATTCCCTGTACTTCTAAAAAGATATATCTTAACTGGATTCCTTGGACGTTGTCTAAAAGTAAAATGCATTATATGAGCAGAAAGGCATATTTTTGTCCTCTAACTGGTGTTCAGGCACAGTAGATGTGTCAACAAATTAATTCTGACGCCTTTACCTTTTATTTGCTTGTTCATAACCGTATTTTACATTCTTTAAGATAAATGCCTTAAGGGAGGAAACATGAAGTCAAAAGTTTTCTGCCGGCTGGTGTGGCCGAGCGGTTCTAGGCGCTTCAGTCCGGAACCGCGCGACCGCTACGGTCGCAGATTCGAATCCTGCCTCGGGCATGGATGTGTGTGTTGTCCTTAGGTTAGTTAGGTTTAAGTAGTTCTAAGTTCTACGGGACTGATGACCACAGATGGTAAGTCCCATAGCACTCAGAGCCATTTGAACCATCAAAAGTTTTCTGTTTTTTCTTTACCGTTCCTTCTTGTTTTAAATTAGGTTTTCTTGATTGATTTACAACGTGCTCTGTCTTCTTCTGCTGGTCTAAATTTCATAAATTTGATACATAATTTCCTGAGTTGTTTTTTCCCTTCAGTTAAGCGACAATTAACTTATAACGAACAGTGGTATTCATTTCGAAAGCATGGTACAAAAAAATTTCCATTTATTGTAGGTGTTTACTTTAGATTAATGATAACCAGCCTTACAACAAAACATGAACTTTTTCGTCTGAACTCTACACATTTATCAAAGCTGGACAAACAAACTTACAACATGCTGCCTCAGAAATAAGACTACGAACTGATGCAACTGTAATTCAATATTTGTCACATTTCTACAATAACGTTATCTTTTGATTCGCAAAGAGCACACAAAAATGCGAAGTGCAGACGGTCTTAAAAGTCGTCTGCTCCAATACAGTCAAAGATTCACTAAGATTATATCGATAGATGATACGTAATTCATATATTACATAAAACAACAGCTACTATAAAAGACTTTGACGGTCACTAATTAGACGCACACATAAATAGTACAGATAAGAAAATATGCATATATAAATGGTCTATAATGTGGAAGAGGTATAACATACACATACAGCGGACTTTGGATGTAATTAACACGTATTTTCTGTACAGGTGTATCCTGGAGTCGTTCAAAGAATCCTTCCCTGCGCACATCGATAAGCAAGTCATGACAGTTTCAAAGTCAGTTAAATCTAAATTTGTGCCTCTTTCCATCCCTTGAGAGTTGGTAACTGCTTTCGGAAACACCTTGCTGAGGCAAGTATTATAAAAATAATGGACTTTATGTTTACAACATTTATGTCTACAGATGTTCACAAAAACACAGTTAAGCTTTCTGGGATCTCGCAACGTAACGTAACCAAATGCCAGAGACTGGATTCAAGATGAACGAACGCGGATCCATCTTCAGCTCCTTGACAGTCCGACTGCAGGTCTCTATGTTGTAGCGACTGAGCAAACTAGCCAGTCCGATTTTGGTCTGCATCAGGCCGAATCGCATACCTGTGAACGAAAATCATTGTGCTTTACTTTAGAGAAGGCAAATCAAAACACACACACACACACACACACACACACACACACACACACACACTCACGCATACGAAAGGCGCGTATCCCATTGTCACTCACTAACTTTGTTTTAAATTTCATTCATTACTGTTCCTTTATAACTTCCTCAATTATTTTATCACCATGTGTTCGTATCACATATGTATTGTTTGTCCGTCACATATGTATTGTTTGTCCGTCATTACCATTGCTTCATAGGCTTCCGTACGAAATTATTCTTATGTTTTCGAGACGTCTGTGCTCCCTCATTGTACATGACAAAGCACAGACTCTGAGATTTTTTTCCCCTTCAGATAAAACAGTATCCCTTCCACAACGTTTGTAAAGAAGAAGGAACTGTAGTAAGATTCAGAGACACACGATAATATTTTGTATTCTTCTTAGTTCATTAACAAATTTTAGAAGAAAAACTTTGCTTTTATCAATTCTCATAAATCAGTCTTGAAATTATTGCATAAAAGTACAGGATGCTATTCTTGTTGACTACTTTTTGAAGAAGATATGTTCCCGTCTTTAGGTTCACTGCTTGCTGTGGATTTACATTAACGGTTTTCTCCTCCCTCCCGCTACTAAAATATATCTAACATCACGTCTTTGTCAACTGTCCATGAAACCTTAAAAGTTGACCTGTCCACACATACACACACACCATTTTTAAAACATAGTCACACCATGTTTTTGTTTTACTTTAATGTAGAAAACCGTCCAACTATTCCAACAATCAGTAGTAACATGTAGGCCACGTAGGTGAACAACTAGATATGGGAGGGCTGTGCCAACCTAAACAGTGAGCCACTGTCTCCATCTATGTCGCACTCTTCGTCCGCCTCTCCCCCTCCCCCCCCCCCAGACCCCCTGCCCTCTCTTCCCAGCTCACAGTAGGGAAGATGTGTGTGGGACCTCGTCTGCCGACGGCGGGATAGTGGCGTACGCTCTTTCCAGTGAAAAAAAATGTATTTCCATTGAAAAATCGTGTCATAATTCGGCAGGTATAAACGTTAAAGAAACATTTTCGTCGGTTAGAAAATTCACCAAATTGTCCACTAAAAGTCAGCGGAAACCGCAACTGGAATTTGGTAGAAAATCCGAAGAAATTCTGGTCGTATGTAAAGTACAGAAGTGGTAAGACGCAGTCAATACCTTCGCTGCGCAGTGCCGATGGTACTGTTACCGACGACTGTGGCGCTAAAGCGGAGTTATTGAATGCAGTTTTCCGAAATTCATTCACCAGGGAAGACGAATGGAATATTCCAGAATTTGAAACACCAACAGCTGCTAGCATGAGTTTCTTAGAAGTAGATACCTTAGGGGTTGCGAAGCAACTCAAATCGCTTGATACAGGCAAGTCTTCAGGTCCAGATTGTATACCGATTAGGTTCCTTTCAGATTACGCTGATACAATAGCTCCATACTTAGCAATCATATACAACCGCTCGCCCCCCGATAGATCTGTACCTACAGATTGTAAAATTGCACAGGTCTCATCAGTGTTTAAGAAGGGTAGTAGGAGTAATCCATCGAACTACAGACCTATATCATTGACGTCGGTTTGCAGTAGGGTTTTGGAGCATATACTGTATTCAAACAATATGAATTACCTCGAAGGGAACGATCTATTGATACGTAATCAGCATGGTCTCAGAAAACATCGTTCTTGTGCAACGCAGCTACCTCTTTATTCGCACGAAGTAATGGCCGCTATCGACAGGGGATCTCAAGTTGATTCCGTATTTTTAGATTTCCGGAAAGCTTTTGACACCGTTCCTCGCAAGCGACTTCTAATCAAGCTGCGGGCCTATGGTATATTGTCTCAGTTGTGCGACTGGATTCGTGATTTCCTGTCTGGAAGATCGCACTTCATAGTAATAGGCGGCAAACCATCGAGTAAAACAGAAGTGCTATCAGGTGTTCCCCAGGGAAGCGTCCTGGGACCACTGCTGTTCCTGATCTATATAATTGACCTGGGTGACAATCTGAGCAGTTCTGTTAGGTTGTTCGCAGATGATGCTGTAATTTACCGTCTAGTAAGGTCATCAGAAGACCAGTATCGGTTGCAAAGCGAATTAGAAAAGATAGCTGTATGGTGTGACAGGTGGCAGTTGACGCAAAATAACGAAAAGTGTGAGGTGATCCACATGAGTTCCAAAAGAAATCCGTTGGAATTCGATTATTCGATAAACAGTACAATTCTCAAGGCTGTCAATTCAACTAAGTTGGAAAGACCACATAGGTAATATTGTGGGGAAGGCGAGGCAAAGGTTGCGTTTCATTGGCAGGACACTTAGAAGATGCAACAAGTCCACTAAAGAGACAGCTTACACTACACTCGTTAGTCCTCTGTTAGAATATTGCTGCGCGGGTTGGGATCCTTACCAGGTGGGATTGACGGAGGACATCGAAAGTGTGCAAAAAAGGGCTGCTCGTTTTGTATTATCACGTAATACGGGAGAGAGTGTGTCAGATATGATACGCGAGTTGGGATGGAAGTCATTAAAGCAAAGACTTTTTTCGTCGCGGCGAGATCTATTTACGAAATTTCAGTCACCAACTTTCTCTTCCGAATGCGAAAATATTTTGTTGAGCCCAACCTACATAGGTAGGAATGATCATCAAAACAAAATAAGAGAAATAAGAACTCGAACAGAAAGGTTTAGGTGTTCGTTTTTCCTGCGCGCTGTTCGGGAGTGGAATGGTAGAGAGATAGTATGAGTGTGGTTCGATGAACCCTCTGCCAAGCACTTAAATGTGAATTGCAGAGTAGTCATGTAGTTGTAGTTGTAGATATTTATCTCCTCGTTCCAGTTATATTCGACGTTGCCTGCCTTACCTGTCACGCCTTGTACACTGAAGGGTGCCTGTGTGCGACATTTTGTGCAACGTACACACATATTGCTGCAACTGAGAACGTCATGTGCTACCGGTATCATAACATAGATGGTTTGACAATATCTGAGCTGCAGGGAAAACTTTATTGAGTTAGGAGAACATATACAACTGAATAAAAAAAATACAAGCAAGTGTAATTCTAGCTGTGGCAATGCTCTCGTCTACAAGACTAAAATCCCATCGTTTTGAGTTGGCCAACTCTTTGTTAAGGAACATTGTTGATAGGAGGGAAGGCTATACAAAGTCAAGAAGCTGCATACTTCATTCGATATTCATCTATTTGAAACGTCGCTGCAGTGCTCCCTATTCAAATATGTTAGAATTTTGAAATATTGCCACTGTACAGATCTATCTTCAAGAGAGTAGTATGCAAACCATTCTCTTCTTAATGCGGCCTACTTCGAATAATTATTGTGGCTAATGTTAATAATTATTACCGTTAATGTTAACAATT
Source organism: Schistocerca gregaria (assembly GCF_023897955.1). Lineage (NCBI taxonomy): Eukaryota > Metazoa > Arthropoda > Insecta > Orthoptera > Acrididae > Schistocerca > Schistocerca gregaria. The sequence goes on from NC_064924.1 coordinate 542,435,966, forward strand.
ATTGGTGTTAATGAAATAGCGTCATTACCAACTAAAACTATATCTTATAGCATGCCGAGTTTTCTCGATTTGTACGCAATATGATATGTAATTTCAGTTCTGGCGACAGTACTTCATGCATTACATTACCTTTATTCCTTATCGCATAATAAACTCTATTTAGAACAAACGTGAACAGGTCTGGTGGCATTCTAAGATAATTAAAACAACTTCTTGGATCTTCCGTTATAAATTATTTCAGCAAGGATGCTGAGCAACCGAGCTGACGTCTTTTCTTCGTCCAGTCACGAATTGAAACACGTTTCTTAATTTTTTTCTTATGCAGCGATTCCACGCAACAAGCTTTAACTCCATCACAACTCGTGCGACGTGCACCTGCCAAAACTTTAATTTCAGACACGACTCAAGGACCGACAAAACGACGAAACTGAAGTGTATACTGGTGTCGCCGTGTCTAGTCATATATGACACCACTTGCGTGCAACTCATTCCACGCAGGTTCGAATCATGCCCCGGGCATGGACGTGTGTGATGTCCTTAGGTTAGTTAGGTTTAAGTAGTTCTAAGTTCTACGGGACTGATGACCTCAGATGTTAAGTCCCATAGTGCTCAGAGTCATTAGCCATTAGAAAAGGAGAACGAAAGCGAACTTCATTTAACAATGTAATTCGCCAACAGTCGTGCAATTGAGATGTTATTTTATTTTATTTTCGTTACCAGTTTAGGCAATTCATTATGCCATTCTGAGGCCCCATATACACCCCTCAAAAGTAATCGATGTTGACGAACTGGAGCCATTGTTTCTGGATGTCGTGAATTCATAGCTCAAGTGGTTCGAAAACTTGACTGCAATCGTGCTTCCTTCGAAGACTTTCGGGTTGCAGTCAAGCCTTCGAAAGAAGCTACAAATTCACGACATCCGGAAACGTGTGGCCCCAGTACACGAGTATCGATTAGTTTTGAGAGATGCAAATGGGACCTGAAGATGGCATAATAAATTGCCGAAACTGGTAGCGAAAATAAAATAACATCTCAGCTGCATAGCTGTTTGGCGAATTTTGTTGTAAAATAGTTGACCACCCACTTGCAGTCTCAACAGAGACTGCAAGCGAACTGTTCTACTGATACAAAATTTGGGTAGAGCTATTCAAATTTCCTTAAAAGTGGCCCATAAATAGAGTGCGATGTAGAAGGCTGATCTACTCCCGTTGTTATATTTTCTTTCCAGAAAGGAAGTCACAGTTACTGATGCTCACCAATACAAACACGTGGGCCATCACCGAACGGCAGGTAGACGAAGTCGGGCCTGTCGTTTTTCTGTTCCTCCGAGAAGCGCTCCGGGTCGAAGCGCTGGGGCTGTGGGAAGTACTGCGTGTCGTAGTGCAGCGCCAGCACGGGTATGATGACCGAGGTGCCCTTCTCCAGCACCCACTCCGTGTCCGGCACTTTGTACGCCTGCGTCACCTCGCGGTTCAGCACTGGTACCGGTGGATACTTTCGCAGTGTCTCTGAAAAAGACGTGCAGACGTCACTTCACACTACAAACCTGCGTCCTCATAATAATCATGGTGCAGTTTTACAGGAGGCTAATTATTCCCATTTCACTCTTCGTCGAACTGCAATCGTACATGGTTCCAATATTTTACTTCATATTTATACAGGGTGTTACAAAAAGGTACGGCCAAACTTTCAGGAAACATTCCTCACACACAAATAAAGAAAAGATGTTATATGGACATTTGTCCGGAAACGTTTAATTTCCATGTTAGAGCTCATTTTAGTTTCGTCAGTATGTACTGTACTTCCTCGATTCACCGCCAGTTGGTCCAATTGAAGGAAGGTAATGTTGACTTCGGTGCTTGTGTTGACATGCGACTCATTGCTCTACAGTACTAGCATCAACAACATCAGTACATAGCATCAACAGGTTAGTGTTCATCAGGAACGTGGTTTTGCAGTCAGTGTTTACAAATGAGGAGTTGGCAGATGCCCATTTGATGTATGGATTAGCACGGGGCAACAGCCGTGGCGCGGTACGTTTGTATCGAGACAGATTTCCAGAACGAAGGCGTCCCGACAGGAAGACATTCGAAGCAATTGATCGGCGTCTTAGGGAGCACGGAACATTCCAGCCTATGACTCGCGAGTGGGTAAGACCTAGAACGACGAGGACACCTGCCATGGACGAGGCAATTCTTCGTGCAGTTGACTATAACCATAATGTCAGCGTCAGAGAAGTTACTGCTGTACAAGGTAACGTTGACCACGTCACTTTATGGAGACTGCTATGGGAGAACCAGTTGTTTCCGTACCATGAACAGCGTGTGCAGGCACTATCAGCAGCTGATTAGGCTCCACGGGTACACTTCTGCGAATGGTTCATCCAACAATGTGTCAATCCTCATTTCAGTGCAAATGTTCTCTTTACGGGTGAGGCTTCTTTCCAACGTGATCAAATTGTACATTTTCACAATCAACATGTGTGGGCTGTCGAGAATCCGCACGTAATTGTGCAACCACGTCATCAACACAGATTTTCTGTGAACTTTTGGGCAGGCATTGTTGGTGATGTCTTGATTGGGCCCCATGTTCTTCCACCTACGCTCAATGCAGTACGTTATCATGATTTCATACGGGATACTCTACCTGTGCTGCTAGAACATGTGCCTTTACAAGTACGACACAACATGTGGTTCATGCACGGTGGAGTTCCTGCACATTTCAGTCGAAGTGTTCGTACGCTTCTCAACAGCAGATAAGGTAACCGATAGATTGGTAGAGGAGGACCAATTCCATGGCCTCCACGCTCTCCTGACCTTAACCCTCTTGACTTTCATTTATGGGGCATTTGAAAGCTCTTGTCTACGCACCCCGGTACCAAATGTAGAGACTATTCGTGCTCGTATTGTGGACGGCTGTGATACAAGACGCCATTCTCCAGGGCTGTATCAGCGCATCAGGGATTCAATGCGACGGAGGGTGGATGCATGTATCCTCGCCAACGGAGGCCATTTTGAACATTTCCTGTAACAAAGTGTTTTAAGTCACGCTGGTACGTTCTGTTGCTGTGTGTTTCCATTCCATGACTAATTTGATTTGAAGAGAAGTAATAAAGTGAGTTCTAACATGGAAAGTAAGCGTTTGCGGACACATGTTCACATAACATATTTTCTTTATTTGTGTGTGAGTAATGTTTCCTGAAAGCTTGGCCGTACCTTTTTGTAACACCCTGTATAGCTTGATCATATTAAGACCTTCATGCCATTTCTTACACAATACTATGGAGTAACAAATACCTTATTTTTTTACATAATACGAGTAGTTACTTATAAATGTTGATAGTATTAATATGATAAATAGTAATAAAAATAATAGTAAGTAAAATTTGATAAATAGGAATATTGCCAGGAACGTATAAAGTATTTTCCAAGATTTTATTAAGCAGCTAGAAACAATATTAGACAGTCATATAGATGAATATCACGGTGGTTTTAGGAACTCAGGCTCTGGGCAGATATTTAATCTCAACTCAGTAATTTGCCACAGATTACTTAAGTCAAAGGACATCGTATTTATGTTTGTGGATTTCAGAAAAGCTTTTGATTCTGTTGACAGAGAAACTATAGATAAAATAAGTCGAGAATTTGGCGTAAAGTCTAAACTGGCAAACCTAACCAGTGAAAAACTTACAGATACAGTCTACAAAGTAAAATTTATGGGAAAAATTTCACAGCCTTTCAAAATAAAGACAGGGGCACGACAAGCTGACGGGCTATCCCGAATTCTTTTTAATAGTATGTTAGAGGAAACAGAGAGATTTTGGAACAAAATACTTATTGAACGCAACATCTCGCCTATTAGGTTAGGAAAGGGAAGCAAAAAGATCCAAATCAATTGTCATACATTTGCAGATGATTTTGCTATACATTCCGCTAGTGTGGCATCTGCTATAACACAAATAAACCTCTAGAAGAAATAGCCAACAGAATTGGCTTAAGAATTTCTGCAAAAAAAAAAATTAACAAACGTTAAGGATGATACAGAATTCCTGAAAACAAATGTAGAGAGAGTAAAAAAATTCAAATATCTAGTAGAGAAAATTCAAGAGAATGCTTTGGAAAAATCTGCAATACAGGAAAGGTTGCATAAAATGTGGAGAGCATATGGTATCACCAATGAAATCTACAATGAAAGTGCCAATACAAAAATAAGTGTTATAACACAGCAGGCGCTTCAGTCCGAAACCGCCCTGCTGCTGCGGTCGCAGATTCGCATCCTGCCTCGGGCATCGATATGTGTGATGTACTTAGGTTAGATAGGTTTAAGTAGTTCTAAGTCTATGAGACTGATGACCTCAGATCTTAAGTCCCATAGGGTTCAGAGCCATTTGAACCATTTGAACAGATGATTGAAGACAGAATGCCTGTATGCAAGTGAATGCCTGGGATTAAACTATAATTGAGATAAATTAGAACTAGAAAGGTGAATTATAAGAAAAATATTAGGACCAATAAACACAGCAGAAGGTTGGAAATTACGAAGTAATGCTGAAATATACCAAAATGTACACTACTGACCATTAAAATTGCTACACCAAGAAGAAATGCAGATGATAAATGGGTATTCATTGGACAAATATAATAGAACTTACATGTGATTACATTTTCACGCAATTTGGGTGCATAGATCCTGAGAAATCAGTACCGAGGAACAACCATCACTGGCCGTAATAACGGCCATGATAAGCCAGGGCATGGAGTGAAACAGAGATTGGATGGCGTGTACAGGTACAGCTGCCCATGCAGCTTCAACACGATACCACAGTTCATCAAGAGTAGTGACTGGCGTATTGTGACGAGCCTGTTACTCGGCCACCATTGATCAGACGTTTTAATTGCTGACAGATCTGGAGAATGTGCTGTCCAGGGCAGCAGTCGAACATTTTCTGTATCCAGAAAGGCCCGTACATGACCTGCAACATGCTGTCGTGCATTATCCTGCTGAAATGTAGGGTTTCGCAGGGATCGAATGAAGGGCAGAGCTACGGGTCGTAACACATCTGAAATGTATCGTCCACTGTTCAAAGTACCATCAGTACGAACAAGAGGTGACCGAGACGTGTAACCAATGCAACCCCATACCATCACGCCGGGTGATACGCTGGTATGGCGATGACGAATACACGCTTGCAATGTGCGTTCACCGCGATGTCGCCAGTCGCCAAACACGGATGCAACCATCATGATGCTGTAAACAAAAATGACGTTTTGCCATTCGTGCACTCAGGTTCGTCTCTGAGTACACCATCGCAGGCGCTCCTGTCTGTGATGCAGCGTCAACGGTAACCGCAGCCATAGTCTCCGAGGTGATGGTCCATGCTGCTGCAAACATCGTCTAAATGTTCGTGCAGATGGTTGTTGTCTTGTAAACGTCCCCATCTGTTGATTCAGGGATCAAGACGTGGTTGCACGATCCGTTACAGCCATGCGGATAAGACGGCTGTCATCTCGACTGCTAGTGATACGAGGCCGTTCGGATCCAGCACGGCGTTCCGTATTACCCTCCTGAACCCACCGATTCCATATTCCGCTAAGAGTCATTGGATCTCGGCTAACGCGAGCAGCAATGTCGCGATACGATAAACCGCAATCGCGATAAGCTACAATCCGACCTTTATCAAAGTCGAAAACGTGATGGTACGCCTCCTTACACGAGGCATCACAACAACGTTTCACCAGGCAACGCCGGTCAGCTGCTGTTTGTGTATGAGAAATCGGTTGGAAACTATACTCATGTCAGCACGTTGTAGGTGTCGCCACCGGCGCCAACCTTGTGTGAATGCTCTGAAAAGCTAATCATTTCCATATAAGAGCATCTCCTTCCTTTCAGTTAAATTTCGCGTCTGGAGCACGTCATCTGCGTGGTGTAGCAATTTTAATGGCCATTAGTGTAAATATTAAATCAACAAAAATCTTATTTCCGGATGGCCTACTTGTTAGATCTATATCTACATAAATATTCCGCTAACCACCGTACGGTGAATGGTGGAAGATACCTTGTACCACTACAAGTCATTATTGCTTGTCCCGTTCCACTCGTAAATAGAACGGTGGAAAAACGATTGTCTGAAAACCTGCGTAAGAGACCTAATTTCCCCCATCGTATACTCATGGTCCTTTCACAAAATGTACGCTGGCAGCAGTAGAATCGTTCTGTCGTCAGTTTCAAATGCGTGTTCTCCAAATTCCAATTAGCACCCGGAACCAAGAGCAGAGCACGATGCGACAGCCAGGTCCATGTTAAACACTGTCAACGAAAGAACTCATTGGCCCGGCCTATTGCCGCTCGAAAGGAAACATGTGGGTCAACCGTTCAGCCCATACAGTGCTCCGAGCACACCGTCTGTGGTACCTTTACACACTACATTGTTGTGAGACCCACGCCATCTCAACTGTGTTTTCTGCTGCCATGGATACTGATATGGTGATGGTCCGGAAGTGAAGATGAACGTGAAAGAGGTAAAGAATGAAATATGAGGGTAACCCCAAAAGTAAGGTCTCCTATCTTTTATAAGTACATAGAACTTATTATTTCTATAATAGTTTACATCAGTTTACAGCTTGAACATTAGCTATTTTTCGACATAATCACTATTTCTGTCGATCCATTTTTGTAGACGCTGTGGCAGTTTTTGTATGCCCGTGTCATACCAGCTCGCCGCCATGCTGTTCAGAAAGTTATGAACCCCTTCTTTCATCTCGTCGTCGGAGCTGAATCGCTTTCCGGCCAAAGGTTTCGTCATCCATGACGCGTGAGTCCAGAAAGTTGTCTTGTTTGGCTGCAAGGCGGTGAAGAAATGCGCTGGAAGAATCAACTCGTTGCCGCATGTGGTCTTCAGTCAGCACGCGTGGCACCCATGAACACACCTTCCGGTAGCTCAACGTTTCCGTTAAAATCCTGTGAGCGGTGCTTCGGGAAACCTCAGGAACCAACGTCCAGAGATCATCCAGGGCGATCCGCCGATCTTCACGCATGCTTTGTTCAACTTTCAACACTGTCTCCTTAGAAATTAACGGTCTCCCGCCCCTTTGTTCGTCGTGAATTTCGGTCCGACCAGCTGCGAACTCTCTACACCACTTACGAACATTTTTGACGTCCATGCACGACTCACCATACAGTTCCGTTAGATGATGATGGATTTCAATCGGCGCAGTGCCCTTTGCGTTCAAAAACCGTAATTCGCACTTGGCGGTAACATCCAATGGGAGCTCCATTCTCAACGGCTGCCAAGCCATGGCAACGCGTGAAGCACTCTTCATAACAGTGTGACCAACTGCCACACAAACAGAGTTCTGTACTTATAAAAAAATAGGAGACTTTACTTCTGGGATTACCGTCGTAGTTAACTGTGGATCAACACGACAAGTATATTAATTCATGTCTGTACCTAAAGAAGTTTCAAGTATATAAGAACTTGCTTGTTTCAGTAATTATAATTTAACAAAAAGTTAGTATTTTGATTTGCAGAAAATTTCATCATTTATCACGATGGTTAATTCATTTTTGCTTAAAATATTGAAAGATAAGTAATGAATCGACATGTTATTAACCTTTCTCTGTTAACTAAGTTAGTAGCTTATTTTTATTCAGATGTTTCCCCTGGGAAGAAATGTCTTGTTCACTTCAATATTATTTTTGTAGTATATTAATGCTTATATCTTTCAGACACTCATCGACATATCTAGCGCCTGTTCTGAAATACTAGTAGACGGCTGTGGTGAAAATAAATACTGATGAGTCTCACATAAAAAAATCCACTTTGGAGTTTATTAAAGAGTTCTGGTAACACACAAAATTTTGCTATGTGAACCACAATTTCCTGTCATCAGGTTAAGTAGATGGCATGTCTACAGCTAAATCTACAGCTGTATGCATTTCATAAAAAACCAGTCGGTCAGATAGGGGCATTCTGAATAAAATGTAACAGATTTATAGGTCTGGAGTTGAAACTCATGTGCCACAGAAAGTTTTACAAATAAATTTCGGTGAACTTAATTAAAATTCTTTCTGGTACCTCAGAAAATTGACACCGACGGTTGCAACGTGATATATTTATCCTCATCGAGGTAAATTAGATTATGCCCTGAGGAGGCCACCGCTTTGCAGTCGAAACGTCGAATATTTTATTATTCCGTTGTTTCAAGTATTTTATGTGGTGACGCGCCAGTATTCCCACGAGTATTTCAACGCGATTCAAAACTGCTGCGGAAATGGATGACGTCCATTGCAATCAACCTCATCGACAGGAAGAGGGTTCATCCAGTAGTTAGTTTCACAGAGAGCCAGTTTTTCCCATTTTTCCTGTTGCAATCGTTCACCCGTGTTCTTCTATTAACCGTAATACTGGAAATAGAGTGAGGTGGCAGAGGAACACTTGACTTAAGTTGAAAACAGTCACGACTCGTTTCCTGTTCTCTCGTCATTATTTAGGACATCGGGCAGAACACACTATATGGAACTTAGTGCCGTGCATCTTAACACGAACACCAAGTTCTGTTAGTATTTCACAGCGAAACACTTTTTTTAGGAAAGTACCAGGAGACGTGAAAGACAATGGAGCAGCGGTTTTAGTGATGGTTTCCATCATTTTACAGTAAACAATGCTTTTTGGAACGCTGTGGTATTAACAGTGAGACAGACGCACGAAGGCTCTAGCCCTGCCATTTATTTGACAGTGTTTAGTGAGTAATCTGATCTAAACTGAAGCTTTACATTTTTTACAAACCAAAATTACAAAACAAAACAAAAAACAGTATCCAAATGAAAAGGTATTTTAAGACCAAAATATTATTATACTGGTGTACTAGTATACTGATTGCATAACTAAGTCATATTCATAGGAAAAGCTCTAGAAACAGAGACTTTACTCTTCAGATTTATTGTTCTTACCTGAAACAACCTTATCAAGATACGGCATGTTCATAACGTCATCATACGTCAACTGCCCATTAGATTTTTGTATAGTCTCATCGATCTCCTGTTGTAATTTCTTCTGAATGTCTGGATTGAGCGCTAGCTCGTGCAACGCGAAGCTCATCGTCGTTGAGGATGTCTCGAAACCAGCCAGGAAAAATACTGCGCACTGTGCTGCGAGCTGCCCAATGTTTAGCTTTATGTCCTCTGTAAACACAAAAAAGGTGGATTATGAGACATTGTGAAATGACACAAGTGGTTCGTTTTAACTAGTGTAGAACCCCTTTAAAAAGCCATGAACAATGCAATAATACTGTTATTATATGTTTATACGGATTACTAATCGTCCCGGATAATTATCCTTATGGCTTCACTCCCAAATAATTGAATAAACACATTTACGTATCAGTAAATGACTCCAAAGCAGCCAACCGGTTGCAACAAAATGTGATTTTATTCAGCCTCTGACCATGCCTTCGATGGATCTTCTTCAGAAACGCTTGTGAGTAAAATTTTGCGTTGGGAAAACACCAAATACTGAAGTGATGTGATATTTGTCCAATGAAAATATGCTGTCGGCGCACATCCTTTATACATTATTAAATATGCTGGCCCCCTATGATCAGGGCTTGTCATGTAATAAAAGTTAAAATTCACAAATAAAAAGAATCAAATGAAATGTCAGGTCATGTTATGAGCTGACTACCACACATGGCCCGACACCTCAGACAACTTGCCCAGCAGCTATCCCACGTTTCCCTCCCATGCGCTAAGATGCCTCTCACCACTTTCAGCTCTACTCTTTATTCTGCCGATATTTCCGTTTGCTGTTCCACTGGAACTCTTGTTAATCGAATTATGAGTAGCTTCTCTCTAATGCTATCAGTTCCGGTTATATTTATTTTATGTTTATTTTCTCCATATGTACAGTGGTTCTGCAACAAGAACTTAAAAGTGGAGTGGAAATATTATGAGTGTTTGAGACAAGGGACATGGTTACTTCATAGCCATCTTCAATATCAATATAAAATAAAATTTTAACTTACTAGTGTTACTTCTTTCCAAACTATAGACTAACTTACTTGAACTTGCCGACTTTTGCTGATCTTCCTCAGCTACCCTCTGGTCGTCACGCAAGTTCATGAGAAGCTGCAAGAAATCCCCTCTTGATATTTTTTGAGAGTCCCGGTAGTTCATGGTGTCCTTCACCAAATTAGTGAAATATCTGTCCACGTCTAAAGGTACAGAATGGATCTAAAGTGGAAAAATAGGAAAATTAATGCTCAAAACTAGTTTACAGTCTAAAACATTGCAAAAGACTGATAGAACTGACTTGCCTTCTGAACGGAGACTTTACCAACTTATACATCACATCTATTTTTTTCTAATCATTTAAATATTTTATTAAGGAACAGGGCTTATAGCCTCCCTCAACTCTTAGGCGTTAATCTCTAAATAACGTCGGAATCTAAACAACTAGCGAGTAACCGGAATCAATGTCTCAGTGTGTTCCAATGATGGATAGCGCAGCAGCTTCGTCAATATTTCTAAAGCTGTCTAAGTAACCATCTAACTTGTGCTTTTCTCACATCTCGACGCTATTCTTAATAGTGGCCGATTACATCAACGTTACCGTGAAGCATTGTAATTCAGAACCTTACAAGTGTATGTGTCGTTCGTAGCATCAGTGGAGTAGAGTAAATGTTCTTTGACACTTGTGTAGCTGAAAAAGTGATCCTACAGTATATCAAAGTGAACATCAAGAACAACAGTAAAAGTACACATCTAGCAAAGGACACAAGTGTAAAACGTGCAAGAATTCAACGCTACCATCTGACGATGAGCCCAGGCCCGAAACTAGTAATGGTATCTTTCCAAGAAAACTAGTGGCCTGGTTGCAATATTTCCTACAGTGTAATTTACAAATATTCTGTTATTAAAACGCTGCCAACGTTTTATCAATCTCAGTTAGGCATAACAATGAACCCTTCATTCGATTCTTATAATCTCTCGAAATGTGAGTTACATATATGAGCAACCTGAGATGTTATGGCTTTGATATAATCACCTTTTTAGTTTTTAAATACATACTATCTTTTACGATGCACGAGATGAAGAAATACTCTCTTAAACGCCTTTGTTTGAAAATGTCTTTTTCTGCCTGACTGTATAGCCCTGTGCGCCAATACTCATACTCAACCTTCAAATTTGTTTCTTGAATAAAAGCTTTCATTAATCTAAACATAAACAGTTAAGTACTACATGTTACTAACAGAGTAATAGCTTAATAACCTACTCTCCTTTATGATGGAACTCTTGCCTGAACAGCGGCCAAAAATACTAACTTTGGTGCTCAGCCGACTCATTGATAAGCGATTGTCACCATATCACATCACAAACTTCTTTTGGTCGGGAACCTCTCTCTCAATACCCTTTCGACTACGGGCAATCGTTACGAACAGCCACATGTTTAACAGAGATAAATGCGAAACTGCATGCCCAGTGCATTAATCAGAGCATGCAATGTCTGCATTCGTGACAGCATGTGAAATTGCCGCCGAATTGACGTTCACCACAGCGACGTTATTTTAAGAGCCAAAGGCTCTTCTAATAGACAAAATATTAAAGAGCCTTCTCATAAAAGTCGTCTGTGGTCAACATCAGCTGGTGACCGTCACCTACAGATTTGTGGGTCGTAGGCACCCAGGAAAGAACCAAGTAGCACTGCCTGCTGCCTTTCTGGGGCGACTGAGAGGGCTGTGTCCGATAAGACTGCGTGCAACCGTCTAAACACGATCAATTCGACCTAAGAGCGTCCATAACGAGCAACAGTACAAATCTGCCAGCACCGTGGTGGCAGAAGGAGTTAGATTAATGGAGACAGGTTCTCCTGTGCAGCCTTTGACTGTCACTTGATGATCATCGTGGAAGAGTACGTCTCAAGTTATGCAGTCCCATGGGTACATAATGGTGCTAATTCAGTCATGCTTAGGGCCAGTATCAGGTAAAAATGTATACCTCTCGTCAGCTCTCGGATAACATGAGCTCTGTGCAGTTTCGGGACAGGATCTAGCCCTACAGTCGGCGTTTCGACGAGGTGTTCGTCTCTCAAAACGATAACGAGCGAGCACACCGTGACCACCTAGGCAATATCTTCCTCCAGGAGGCAGCAATAAATCGAAGGGCGTGCTAAATGGTATCTCATGACATCGACTCGAGAGAGCAGCCTTACCATTAGTTGGAACTCGCAGTGAAAGTCGCAGGAGTGATCTCCTCGCACTGGATGACCTCAACAGACCCACCACTGAAGAATCAGACAACATGTCGGAGAGTATACAAGTGTGATATAATGCACGATATTAAATGTATCAATCAGTGTCATAACCAGGGTAAATACCACTAGGGGCAAAATTCGACTTTTCATCCACAAATTTCAATGTCTTTTCACGTTTTTCTTTACTTTTTAAGGTTGCGTATTTGAGTCAGTAAAAACGAAACCCTTATGGGATCACTTTGTTGTCTGTCTGTCTGTCTACCCGACTTTAAAAGCACTTTACCTCAGGAATTGATAGGCATATGAAGTTGAAATTCAGTACTACGTACTAAGGTCCACGGTCCCTTGATGGTGTAAATCAATGAAGCTTCTAAGTCAAGTTTTAAATTTTTCGCACCTACTGTTACATCTGTTGTTGTAATTTACCACGAGACACTCAGGGTGTAAGGGGAACTTAAGCCGCAACTAATACACGTAACTTGTCCAAAAGCCAGATAGGTACGACTTAACTCAGTATCTGCTTCGGTTGGAAAGCGTTGTCCCGTTTCAAGTCTAATTGACAGCAACAGAGATGCCGCTGAATCACAATCTCCTCGGGACACATCAGAAAAGGCCAGTCATTCGTTTTACAAACAAGTGGGTTCGGTCTTGAGTTGCTGCTTTCATGACAGCTTAGAATGCAGTCAAACACCTGAAGCAATGCCTAACAAACGGCAGTCCGGTGGGGAGACAGTAGACAATGCTGAAAGGTGTGACAACGAGGGACCAGCATGAGAATGACGTGGAAGTTCCCCTGGTTAAGCACCATCCCTGCAAGCCAGGAAATTTCACGTCGTACAACGACTGGAGGGATTGGTTACACAGGGTTGATTGTTCATTGGGTGAAGCTGTATATAAAAAACCAACAACGACAAAGATGATATGATGGAAAATTCAGCACCCTAGAGGGCAGAATGGGGGAGGCCAGTAAGAAAACTGACACGCAGGAATAGCCAAAGGTGCAGACAGCTCATGGACAGAATCAGAGGTCTGTCAGCGGGTAATGAATCCGTGAGTCATTAGCCGAGGTGTAAGCAAGACAGCAATACAGAGATAATCATGCCTTCTGGAGGCATGCCAAGATACTGTAATGGCACAAAACAATAGGAGAACTTGAAGCAGAAGTCAGAGGCCAGAACTGCAACAAGGCTACACAATGGAGTCAGTCAGGGGCCGGTCAGTGACCCTCCACCTTAGTGGACGTCTGCAACTTCCGCGTCACTGCCGTCTGTGTGATGCAACCAGGTCGGCAACCAGGAAGAAATGCAGCTCGACCCACTACCAATCACGACAGCCGATCATTGCCTTCACTCCAGAGAGTTTGGTGTGACACACTGTAAGTGATCCGTGGTCCCACGAACATAGATGCTAGTATCTGACATTCAGGTCGATAGTGCAGAGCAGTCGATTGTCGAGTGCTGCAGGAGGCAGTGAGACTAGTGTAGAGTGAGCAGAAGTACTGGAGAGTGTCGATTGAGAAGTGGTACTGGAGAGACGGGCAAGAATGGTGGTCGAGTGAGTAATAAACGGTAAATTCACCAGGGTATGACAAATGAGCGCGTCCCCCTGACCGTCGTCGGGTGGACCCTCATCGATACTGATTCGCAAGTGATATGAAACCTAAAGTGACAAGTGCCGAATTACGTGTTTCGCGTCAGCGAGCAACAACCATGGATTGCAGTGAGGATTGATGTGAATGTTAACCATCATGTTATTATTGAGTTTCTCCCGGCGTATTTGATAATCAAAATATCAATGGGTGTACTGCCGGTCTACAGTGTTCAACGGGCACAATATTTCGGCGATCATACATGTCGCCATCATCAGGTGAACTGACGGACTGAGCTCGTGTGAACGTGCCGGCACGGAGATCCGTACGCTATGGCTGCTCCGGGGGAACTGGGTTCGCTCGCGGCGGCGGCCGATTTAAATTCCCTCCACCAGCGGCGCGCTCACTCCGCCGTCCGCGCCCCTCGCCACGGTCGCGCGGTGGAACAGATTGCGACGGCGTCTGAGATGACGTTGGTGTGATGGCTCTGTCCGCCGTGGTGGTCACAACCATACGTTTGCTCCTCCGAATAAAACACCTGCACTGGTGGGGAGCGCCAAAGATGACCTCGGTTTGAGGAAGGCCGGCGTGTACCAGATTCCGTGTCAATGTGGCAAGTTGTATATTGGTCAGACGGTGCGTACCGTCGAGGATCGATGCCGTGAACACCAGAGGCACACTCGACTGGTGTATCCGAGCAAGTCGGCGGCTGCTGGGCATTTTTTGTCGGAAAATCACGCTATGGAGTACGAACGCACGAGGGTTCTGGTATAGACGTCGACATACTGGGACAGCGTTGTTAGAGAGGCCATCGAAATTCGCACCAATGACGACCTCATAAACCGTGACTGTGGCGATAATCTTAGCTAGGCTTGGGAACCAGCGATTGGGTTAATCAAGAGTAAATCGAGCAAACGTATAGTTGTGACGACCACGGCGGGCAGAGCCATCACACCGACGTCATCTCAGACGCCGTCGCAATCTGTTCCACCGCGCGACCGTGGCGCGGGGCGTGGACGCCGGAGTGAGTGCGCCGCGGGCGGAGGGTATTTCAATATGCCGCCACCGCGCTCAGTCCGTCAGTTCACCTGATGATGGCGACATGTATGATCGCCGAAATATTGTGCCCGTTGGACACTGTAGACTGCCAGAACACCCGTGGATATTTTGATTATGTTAACCATCATTATTGCGTGTGAAGAGTACTTAAAAGCCACAATCAATAAAAGATATAACCGTAATTAGACATGTAAGGCGAAGGTAGCAACTGCCTCAGAATTTGTGTGTTAGTAGAACGTATATATAAGTTTGTACATCGAAACCTTGATGGTCTTTAATAATAGACAAACTTTCAATCATTAACTATTCCGTCTCAGGATAGTCGTACTTGGTTGAAATACCCCTGAAGTCACAGCAGAAAAACCGATAGCCACACACTTTCATACAATCATTAACTGTTTGGCGGCTTCGGTAAATCACACAAAACCCAATAAGGAATTTAAACGGGGGTGTTTCAAAACTAGCGTCGCGCCTTCCGCAACTGCCAACGCAAGCAGTATTTAACCACGCCCGTACCAGCTCTTCGTGGTACGACCGCCTGCCCAGTCTGTGTCCGTCTGCACCGTTGTCTGCCGCCACCGGGCCACAGAGGAGGGACCTCTGATGACCTGCTCAGCTCGTGCATCCAACACCGCTCCAGCCGCCGCCTCTTCGGAATCGCTCACCATCGCCAGAATCTAGTCAGCAGTTCGGGGTCAGATTTGGGGCAGCACTGCGACCTTCTGCTACGCCGGCCGACTTCACCCGCTGCATGCTTCGCACAGCATCCGGACCACGTGCGGTGCCCTCACCGTCGCCAAGTCAACGCTCTCCTGTCTACGCCACTGGCCTTGCCTACGCCTGCCGCACGGCGCAAAATATTACGTTAAGATGGAAACACACTTTAGTAACTCTACTAGCCGGAGGGAATAATCAAGGACTTGTTTACGTTCAAGGAGGAATGTATATGTTCAACGATGCTGCCGCTCCCCTACACAACTCACTTGTCTCACAAACCATCTACGGACAGTACCCACAGGAAGATTCTAACCCATCTTGTCAAGTGAGACCTGTTCATGTTTAACTGATTTCGACTCCCATCGCCAACTACACCTGATCTACTACACATCTTGCCAGCCGACTTTGGCCGATTACGGTTGCACCTACTGTAACATTGTGACTCCAGTTTTTGAACTTCGAGCAAGAACATCACTTTCATTCCGAAATCTGTCGTCACTTTGTGACACACTCATTTTCCGCTACATGGCCCGGCTTCTTTGCTGAGTGGTAACGTGTTTGCCTACTATGCAGCAGGCTCGGGTTCGATTCCTGTCCGGGTTGAGGATTTTCGCAGTCATGGACTTTGTGTTGTGTTGTCCTCCTGATCACCATCACCGAGGCGCATGTCACCCGTTATGGCGTCGACTGAAATAAGACTTGCATCCAGCACCCGAACTTCCCCTCTTAGGGCTCCCAGCCAACAATGCCACACGACCATTTCAGTTCCACTCCGTGTTGAATGAACATTCGCTACAGTACCATGCTCACATTTTCATCTGAGTGCATTTTCTTGCCTGACCTCAACCTTCAAATACACTCCTGGAAATGGAAAAAAGAACACATTGACACCGGTGTGTCAGACCCACCATACTTGCTCCGGACATTGCGAGAGGGCTGTACAAGCAATGATCACACGCACGGCACAGCGGACACACCAGGAACCGCGGTGTTGGCCGTCGAATGGCGCTAGCTGCGCAGCGTTTGTGCACCGCCACCGTCAGTGTCAGCCAGTTTGCCGTGGCATACGGAGCTCCATCGCAGTCTTTAACACTGGTAGCATGCCGCGACAGCGTGGACGTGAACCGTATGTGCAGTTGACGGACTTTGAGCGAGGGCGTATAGTGGGCATGCGGGAGGCCGGGTGGACGTACCGCCGAATTGCTCAACACGTGGGGCGTGAGGTCTCCACAGTACATCGATGTTGTCGCCAGTGGTCGGCGGAAGGTGCACGTGCCCGTCGACCTGGGACCGGACCGCAGCGACGCACGGATGCACGCCAAGACCGTAGGATCCTACGCAGTGCCGTAGGGGACCGCACCGCCACTTCCCAGCAAATTAGGGACACTGTTGCTCCTGGGGTATCGGCGAGGACCATTCGCAACCGTCTCCATGAAGCTGGGCTACGGTTCCGCACACCGTTAGGCCGTCTTCCGCTCACGCCCCAACATCGTGCAGCCCGCCTCCAGTGAGCGCCACAATCAGGACTGCATACGACCGAGGCACACAGGGCCAACACCCGGCATCATGGTGTGGGGAGCGATCTCCTACACTGGCCGTACACCTCTGGTGATCGTCGAGGGGACACTGAATAGTGCACGGTACATCCAAACCGTCATCGAACCCATCGTTCTACCATTCCTAGACCGGCAAGAGAACTTGCTGTTCCAACAGGACAATGCACGTCCTCATGTATCCCGTGCCACCCAACGTGCTCTAGAAGGTGTAAGTCAACTACCCTGGCCAGCAAGATCTCCGGATCTGTCCCCCATTGAGCATGTTTGGGACTGGATGAAGCGTCGTCTCACGCGGTCTGCACGTCCAGCACGAACGCTGGTCCAACTGAGGCGCCAGGTGGAAATGGCATGGCAAGCCGTTCCATAGGTCTACATCCAGCATCTCTACGATCGTCTCCATGGGAGAATAGCAGCCTGCATTGCTGCGAAAGGTGGATATACACTGTACTAGTGCCGACATTGTGCATGCTCTGTTGCCTGTGTCTATGTGCCTGTGGTTCTGTCAGTGTGATCATGTTATGTATCTGACCCCAGGAATGTGTCAATAAAGTTTTCCCTTCCTGGGACAATGAATTCACGGTATTCTTATTTCAATTTCTAGGAGTGTATTACGCTGACACCACCCGTGAAAGACAAGCATTGCAGACAACAGTCACCAAACCTATAAGTGCAAACACACTGTGTCTGCCGCCGGGGGCACACTACACGTGCAGGGCTAAGGCCGAGGGTCAGCAATCATGCAAGAAGGTAGGGGCTGAGCCGCCCAGGACGTCGCCACAAAGGTGTAGAGCACAGAGTATGAACGCTGCCGACTGTCAAGCTGCTGCTACACAAACGATGAGGGCCGGTCGACGTCTTGACCAACCTTGCATCTGCCACACGTGCTTTCATGTAAGACAGAGTCAGCCACAGCGGGTAGAACGTCACGCATTCACAGTGAGCATGCTAGGGCTGTCTCGGCACTACTCGGTACATCTCGGCTTTGCTCGGTCCTTCTCGGTATAGCGCAACATTTAATTTAGCAGTGCGATGCGACACATTCTTCTGGCATCCGGAGCAGCTTATTTTGTATGACACGACTTTCTTCAGTTCGGCAGAAAGTTGGTGTAACAGCTGTTTACGCTTCACTATTTGTTCGTGGTATCAAAAAAATTCACATTTCAAGTGACTATGTAAAAAGAGAGAATCTAGCGATCTATCATCGCAATTCTTTAAAAATGAAAGTGAGTCAGAGAGTAGGAGGACGAGAACTCTCAACGCCTATTACGTAATTGCATAATCGTCGGGTGCCACTAACTTTGTTATGAAATGGCATTACAAAACCATGCAGAAAGAATTTAAAGATTTAATTGAAGACTGAAAGAGCTAAAAATATAACGATCGATAGACAATTTGTGCGGGTTCATTGTTCTGTACATCAAAAAGCACTTTGGGTTAAATATGCAGCATGTGTCACGTGATGGAATTGGCGATGAGAATAGTAAATTCTCTAAAGACACACCCATTATTGCATCGTCAGTTGCAACTGTTTTTGGTAGATCTGAACGAAGACTATGGAGACGTTACATATTACTGCAAGAACAGTTAGTTATGTGAAAGTGGAACAAGTTTTCGATTTAAGAACCGCTATTGTTGAATTTCTGAAGGAAAACGAAAGCAAGAAAGAAATTTAGAAGATCCGAAATGGACTGCAGATCTTGCATTTTAAATTAAGTTGACTACAGACAGCCCTTAGTAAGCCATTGCAAAATCAGAAGCAACTTATTTCTGATTACATCGCGGAAGTGGATGCATTTAAAAAGAAAACCGCATTGTGGAATGGACGAGTTCCGACAGAGAACACTGTCCATTTCCCTAAGCCCATTAGCGTTAAGGAAAAGGGAAATTTATAACAATCCAGCGTGGCGATGAAAGAATTGCGGGAATACCTTTCTAAAAATTTCGAGGACTACCAATCACACATCGACTTTTGGGTTGTTTTCCGGGCCGTTTACCATTTCAGTTGAAAGTGCCCCTGTGCATCTGTAGGTGGAGCTGGTTGGTCTGCAACGTATTTGCGATTTACAAGAAAAATTCTTTAACATTAAAACTATACAAAAGTTTTACGTTTTTTTATTTGCCAAAAATTTCCACGTCCCCATCATGAGGTAGAAAACGTGATATCAATGTTTCGACAAACATACACTCCTGGAAATGGAAAAAAGAACACATTGACACCGGTGTGTCAGACCCACCATACTTGCTCCGGACACTGCGAGAGGGCTGTACAAGCAATGATCACACGCACGGCACAGCGGACACACCAGGAACCGCGGTGTTGGCCGTCGAATGGCGCTAGCTGCGCAGCATTTGTGCACCGCCGCCGTCAGTGTCAGCCAGTTTGCCGTGGCATACGGAGCTCCATCGCAGTCTTTAACACTGGTAGCATGCCGCGACAGCGTGGACGTGAACCGTATGTGCAGTTGACGGACTTTGAGCGAGGGCGTATAGTGGGCATGCGGGAGGCCGGGTGGACGTACCGCCGAATTGCTCAACACGTGGGGCGTGAGGTCTCCACAGTACATCGATGTTGTCGCCAGTGGTCGGTGGAAGGTGCACGTGCCCGTCAACCTGGGACCGGACCGCAGCGACGCACGGATGCACGCCAAGACCGTAGGATCCTACGCAGTGCCGTAGGGGACCGCACCGCCACTTCCCAGCAAATTAGGGACACTGTTGCTCCTGGGGTATCGGCGAGGACCATTCGCAACCGTCTCCATGAAGCTGGGCTACGGTCCCGCACACCGTTAGGCCATCTTCCGCTCACGCTCCAACATCGTGCAGCCCGCCTCCAGTGGTGTCGCGACAGGCGTGAAAGGAGATACGAATGGAGACATGTCGTCTTCAGCGATGAGAGTCGCTTCTGCCTTGGTGCCAATGATGGTCGTATGCGTGTTTGGCGCCGTGCAGGTGAGCGCCACAATCAGGACTGCATACGACCGAGGCACACAGGGCCAACACCCGGCATCATGGTGTGGGGAGCGATCTCCTACATCGGCCGTACACCTCTGGTGATCGTCGAGAGGACACTGAATAGTGCACGGTACATCCAAACCGTCATCGAACCCATCGTTCTACCATTCCTAGACCGGCAAGGGAACTTGCTGTTCCAACAGGACAATGCACGTCCGCATGTATCCCGTGCCACCCAACGTGCTCTAGAAGGTGTAAGTCAACTATCCTGGCCAGCAAGATCTCCGGATCTGTCCCCCATTGAGCATGTTTGGGACTGGATGAAGCGTCGTCTCACGCGGTCTGCATGTCCAGCACGAACGCTGGTCCAACTGAGGCGCCAGGTGGAAATGGCATGGCAAGCCGTTCCATAGAACTACATCCAGCATCTCTACGATCGTCTCCATGGGAGAATAGTAGCCTGCATTGCTGCGAAAGGTGGATATACACTGTACTAGTGCCGACATTGTGCATGCTCTGTTACCTGTGTCTATGTGCCTGTGGTTCTGTCAGTGTGATCATGTTATGTATCTGACCCCAGGAATGTGTCAATAAAGTTTCCGCTTCCTGGGACAATGAATTCACGGTGTTGTTATTTCAATTTCCAGGAGTGTATATGTGATAAAGGCTTTTTCCGATTATGAAATTAAAGAAATCACGATTATGTGGAAACCTGAGTGACAAAGATCGGTGAAACCGTCTTATTCTGTTTGTAGGACAACAGTTTGTGCCAGATATGAATGTTATTATGTCTCAGAGAGCTAAAAATAATCAAATAATACAATAAATTTCTTTTGTTTGTGGTCTATATTGTTGAGTAACATGAAATATGAAACAAAGCTGCATGCCACAAGCGTCACTTTTGCATTTCCTCCCCCATCTCTCTATCTTTCCCCTTCTTCTGGCTCAGACAACCTGTCGTTGTACAGGGAGAAGGATGTAGTCGTGCGAGAGAGATGCATGTGCGCGAACGCCTCACGTAAGCTGAATTGTGCACGAAAGCTGAGTTCGTGGCCGTCCCTGATGTAAAACTAACTCCAGCGAGTGATGAGACGAGATAATTAATTCCCTCCTCCCTCCCTATTGCGCCGGCCGTTGTGGTCGAGCGGTTCTAGGCGCTTCAGTCTGGAACCACGCGGCTGCGAATCCTGCCTCGAACTTGGGTGTGTGTGATGTCCTTAGGCTAGTTAGGTTTAAGTAGGTCTAAGTCTAGGGGACTGATGACATCAGATGTTAAGGTCCATATTTCTTAGAGCCATTTAAACTCTTCCTCTCTTGCACAATTACTAAGTCGTGACTGCACCCAGTGAAATCGGCTCTGACAATAATGTTTGTATTTATGATCTTATAACAAGAGATGTAAATATTTAATGTATTAAGCTTTCAATTTGTTATTTTTTCACAGTGACCTTACACATCATTTCTCAATCAATTTCAGTTCATCAAATTTTAGGGCTCAGTATGGAGTGATTTGCAAATTAATTTCTATGATTCAGTCAGTTTTAATTTACTGCACTATACGTAAAAGAATCAATGACGGAAATAAAAGAAATGTTCGAGAGTGAGATTAAAATTCAGTGTGGGGAAATATCAGTAATAAGATTCGCTGCTGATTTGTTATCCTCAGTGAAAGTGTAGAAGAATCTAACGAGTACAGAATATAGATTGGGGGTAAATCGAAGAAAGACGAAAGTAATGAAGAGTAGCAAAAACGAGTTTAGCTATAAACTTAACATCAGATTTATTGGCCATGAAGTAAAGGAAATTAATAATCCTGCTGCCTTGGGACCGTACTGAAACGCAGCAGATGAAGCAGGTAGAAGATAAAAAGCCGACTAAGTACACACATAGAGAGCATTCCCAGCCTAAATAAATCTACTAGTCAAACACAGGCCTTAATTTGACGAAGAAACTTCTGAGAATGTACGTTCGAAGCACAATATTGTATGATAGTGAGTGACGATGATGGAAAAACTGAAAAAGAAGATAACCAAATAGTTTGAGATGTTGTGCTACAGTAGTATGTTAAAGATTAGGTGGACCAATAAAATGATGAGTGAGGAGATTCTCCGAAGAATAGGCGATGGAAGGAATGAATGGAAAACACTGACAAGAAGAAGCAGGGTGATAGGAAATGTTTTAAGACACCAGGGAATAACTTTCATGATACCAGAGAGAGCTTTAGAGGATAAAACTGTAGGAGATGACAAGATTGGAATACATCTAACAAATAATTAACGACATAGGGTGCAAGTGGTGCTTTGCGATGGAGATGTTGGCTCAAGAGAGGAATTTGTGGTGGGGCGCGTCAAACCAGTCACAAGGTTTACGACAAAAAAATTAACAATCAACTATAGGAGTGCTTCTGGTTTTGACAGTTTGATGGAATCGTGGCTTGATAGCAGCATTCTGCAGGCCAAACTTTTTTGCGTACAGTTGTCCACCATCCACATCACAACTGTCAACTTTGGCAAAACTGTCATTTAGTCTACACGTCCATTCTGTCAGCGTTGTAGCACAGCCTCCTGTATCGAGAAGAGATTAGGGTTTGAGTATGTGTCGTTCAATAAGGAGATCTTTTCACTCATTTGTACACTTTTCCGCCTCCTTCAGCTAATCCTTCCTCCTTTCCTCCTACTTTTCTTCTTATTATTGTTTATAATTGTTATTACGCCTGCTCCTGTATACGTATTGCACAGATTAGATTACTACGAAGATAGCCGGCCGGAGTGGTCGAGCGGTTCTAGGCGCTACGGTCTGGAACCGCGCGACGCGCGACCGCTACGGTCGCAGGTTCGAATCCTGCCTCGGGCATGGATGGGTGTGATGTCCTTAGGTTATAGCTAGGTTTAAGTAGTTCTAAGTTCTAGGGGACCGATGACCTCAGAAGTTAAGTCCCATTGTGCTCAGAGCCATTACTACGAAGATAACACTGATGGCTCCGCTCCAGGTCCTCGCGTTGTTGAAGGCAAGCTAAAGGAGTTATCGATATAGTTCGTTATCACGCCATATCCTTCAGCAGCAGTTCAGTTGGCAATCCTAAGGGCTTCGAAAGAGGTAGCCAAGTAAACAGCCAGGTAAAGTAAGCGCAGCGCCGTCGAGAGAATAGTAGCAGATCACAGCACGATATGATCTGTCAATTTAGCCGAGCGTTCAGTTACATGCTCTGTATGACGTCAGCGGCCTTAATCATTCCACCGTCGTGCGGCATTTGCTTGCAATGAGGAAGGTTCAAAAATCGGATGTATGGACACCGCATGCTCTAAGCCGAAATCACAGAAATAAGTGGTTGGCCTTATTTGCATCTCTGCTAGCTCGTCATGAATTGGTTCGTTAATGACAACGACCATTCCTATCCTCTACGATTACTGATGACGAGAAGTGGTGTCTCAACATTAATGAAAAGAAAGGAATGGTTGACACCAAACAAAGCAGCAAGTTCCCATACAAAGGCCTGCTTGCATCCACAAAAGATCATGTTATATGTCTGATGGAGCAGTGACGGTAGGTGTACTGAACTGCTTTCCCGAGGTGTAACGATCACTGCCGATATTTATTTTCAAGAACTGAGACGTCTCTTAGACGCAATCCAAATACAACCAGGAAGATTGCGCGCAGTGATGTTGCTCCACGACAAAGCCCGCCCGCATTCAGCTAGACTGACAAAAATCGTTGTACAGGGGTTGGGTTGGGAAGTCAATCCGCACCCACCTTATTCACCTGATCTTGCACCCTCAGATTTTCACCTTTACATCTTTTCTATCGATCTACCTACTTACTTTCCCGATGAAAATGCGCTCTGAACATGGCTCGACGACTTCTTCGCTTCAAAACTATGTGATTTCTACCGTCGCGGGATCAAAAAGTTACCCCAGCGTTGGCAGACTGTTGTAAATAGTGAAGGAGAATATGTTATTAATGATTAAACTCTCTCTTATTGTATCTGTTCTGTTTATTAACCTTATATAAAAACGATACAGTCTTACATACCAACCAGTAATTAAAGTTCCACTTTCGAAACATTGTAAAATAAGAACCACTGCTCTGACTGTCGTCAAATTTGAACAGAATATTATCGGAGAAGAGGAAAGCGTAATGGAAATAAAAAATATTTAACGAAAATTTTTACCACTAGATGGCGCGGTAAGCGGCAGAATAACCAGAATAAGAGACGCAAGTTACACGGTTCTTCCTGTTTGCGTCTGGGATGTCCGACTTGACTGTCTCAATGGAGGATCGAATGCTGCTGGCAAAACTCTTGTACAAGAACGGTGACTGTGCGCCACCGCCAGCCGTTGTGGCCGAGCGGGTCTAGGCGCTACAGTCTGGAACTGCGCGACTGCTATGTTCGCAGGTTCGAATCCTGTCTCGCGCATGGATGTGTGTGATGTCCTTAGGTTAGTTAGGTTTAAGTAGTTCTAAGTTCTAGGGGACTGATGACCTCAAATGTTAAGTACCACAGAGCTCAGAGCCATTTGAACCATTTTTTGTGCGCCACCAGCTCTTCAGAGGTTAAGGACACTCACGGTTGTGAAAAAAAGGCGTTGCTTCCTTGTTTGCCAAGGGTTTGAAGAAAATTATTACGAAATATGACACGACAGGTTCTTTTCAGGTGCAATGTGGCAAAGGGAAGAAAACAATTGATCCGACTTTAGTACAACACGTTGCCGCAGCAATACAGGAGAGGTCAAGCGGTGGGTTGAAACACCCCCGATTATATTTTTGTATTGGGTTTTATGTAATTTACCGAAGCCGTCAAACAATTAATTATTATGATTATATGACCGTGTGCTTAATGGATGAAAGGCCATCGGTTTTTCTGCTGTCGTTTCGGGGGTACTTCAACCGAGTGCGACTGTTTTGCAACTGAAAAGTGGGATGATTGAAAGTTTGTCTATTATTAAGGACCACAAAGGTTGCGATGTACAAACTGATATATATTTCCTACTAACACACAAATACTGAGGCAGCTGCTACCTTCACCTTACTCATATAATTACGATTATATCTCTTATTGGTTGCTGATTTTAGGTATTTCGTCACACGCAATGATGATGGTTAACATCCACAACAATCCTCACTGCAATCCATGGTTGTTGCTGGCCGACGCGGTTGACGCGAAACATGAAATTCGGCACTTGTCACTTTTGGTTTCATATCACTCGCGAATCGGTATCGATGAGGGTCCACCCCACGACGATCAGGGGGACGCGCTCACTCGTCATACTCCGACGAATTTACTCGACCGCCATTCTGGCCCGTCTCTCCCGCAATACCGCTCACTCGAAATTCTCTAGTACTACTCCGCACTCGACACTTCTGCAGCGCTTGACAATCGACTCCTGTCTACTATCGACCTTGGCGTCGGATACTAGCATCTATGTTTGTGGGATCACGGATCCCTTACAGGGTGCAAACATGCAATACATGGGCAATTGCCGAAACTTTGAACATGCCTATAAACACAGTGCATAAGATTCTACGAAACACCCTCCATTGTTATTCATACAAAATTAATCATTTTCAGGAGTTGTTCATGCTGACCTAACAGTGAGAAAACACTTGCGCTAGAATTTCTTGCTCGCATGGAAGTGGACGATCAGTGGTCATAGAACATTCTGTGGACGGACAAAGCCCATTTCCATCTCGAAGGACATGCCAAATCCAGAATTGCAGAATATGGGCAACGGAAAATCCGCACGCACGTCAACCGGTACCGTTTCATTCTGCAAAGGTAACCGTGTGGTGCGGGTTGTCGGCATCGTTCATAGTACGGCCTCATTTTTTAAAGGAGATAGGTTCTGGTACCTGTATCGTCACTGGGAGACACTATGAGAGTATTCTGCACACCTGCTTCATTCCAGCCCTTTGACGGCTTGGATGTGTGGGTAGGGTTATTTTTATGCAATATGGCGCCCTCTGCAAATTGCGCAACTGCAGAGGCATTTAGAAAATGTTACAATCATCAGCCGTCATTTCCCTGCAGCCTCACCGTCTAGATTGGCTGGATTATCTGAAAGTTGCTGTTCAGTGTTCCGATTACAAACGCAGATGAACTGAAGCCACACGTTGCGCATTATATTCTGAACGTGACCCCAGAGACACTCCGATCTCTTGTGGAACATAGTATTTCTCAGTTTCAACTTATGACAGAAAACTGTGGACAGCGTGCTGAACGTGTGGGTATGGTGCAGGTCTCACGAAAATTAGAAACAGCTGTCATTTTGCTTCAAATGTGGTTTTTGCCCCAGGACAATCGCATCCAATGTGGTCGACCTTGCCGTGAAGTGTGGGCTTACTTAACTAATAGTATCACAGTTACTGAATGCCAAACTTGTGGGGTCATGCACATTGCAGCGTACGGTTCGATTAATGTGCAACTCACACCCTAACTCTTGTGATGAGATTCATCTATCGTTTGCAGTCGAGCCATCTTACTTTATGACACTTACTGCGCCATCTAGCGTGTAAATTTTCGTTAAATTGTTTTTGTTCTCATATTGTTTCCCTCTTATTTATATTATTCCGACCAAATTTGACGTCATTCTCAGGAGCTTTTGTTTTTTGCAGCGTGTTGAAACTGAAACTTTAATTATAATCACCCTGTATATAGCACTACTTTTTCTTTTTTTTTACGTTCTCATGCCTCCCCCATTCTTATTCTTTTCACTTGCCCACCCTCAGATTTCACAGATTTTCCTTTCAAACAGATTTCCCTTTCAAACAGAATACCTTTATTTTGAATTTATTTAACAGTACACTTACATTTGGTTCAAAATGGTTCAAATGGCTCTGAGCACTATAGGACTCAACTGCTGAGGTCATAAGTCCCCTAGAACTTAGAGCTACTTAAACCGTACTAACCTAAGGACAACACGCACATCCATGCCCGAGGCAGGACTCGAAACTGCGACCTTAGCGGTCGCGCTTTTCCATACCGTAGCGCCTAGAACCGCTCTGCCACTACGGCTGGCGCACTTACGTTTGGTTTCATACGGGTTACTCTTCCATTCTCTGTTCCTCCTGAATTGAAGCAAGCACACAGTCATAGATATGCTGGTGGGGCAAACTTTCGTCGATCTATTTAATTAAATAATATTCTCATGTTAGCTACTGGCTACAGACCACGAGATCAATGGATGTCAAGCAGCGTGTGAGTTAGAACGATAGTGTAATATTATAAAAATTATTCCATTCAGTCGTACCATTATGGCTACTATTAAAAATTGTCGTATATTGCACAACGTACAAGAATGACGTTTTTCGTCCGAGTAGTGTACCACCAGGTTACCTGTTAATATAAGGGGAGGATTACATTACAATTATCCAACGCGGTCCTGTCGTGGACTACAGCAACAGCAAAGAGAGAACCAGGAAAAAGTAAACCATAAAAACGGACTGGATAAAAACACCAGGAACAAGAGCAGTTGAAAACAGAAGAAGAAAACGATAGAGCCGAATTACCTCATGAGCGTTGGTGACAACAGCTCAGAACAAGATCACACTCACAAACTGTAAATGCGGCCGTAGACGAAAACGATACCAGAGGACACATTCACACAGATTGTACATAATATGAATGAAGAGGGGGTCCTTTACAGTAACACAAGAAAATCGTAAAATAATAGTGAAGATAATAATTGTTGGAAACATACGGAAATCGTATAGGAATAGAGTAGAAATTCAAATATAGGTAGTTCAGGACGTATAAAAACGCAGCTATGTGTGGAGGCGTAAACAGAAAGGCTCAGAGGCGCAATCACAGTAGAACAGAATAAAGTTCTTAAAAGCAGTAATAAATGATAAGATTTACAACAAATATAAAGCTAAACTAATACAATCAAACGTACAATAAAATATACATGATAAGTAACAGAGGCCTTGTTCGTAAAGAACAAAATTAACTAAAAAGTTATAAATTCTTTAAAAGTGGGAAACAGGGAATCACATAACTTTATTTTCACTGGTCAACTGATCATTAAGCAACACACTGTTTTTAATGTACGAATGTTCAACAATTTCAGTTTCTTCAAGAAGGCTAAGCCTCTGTCTTTTGGAGTGTGGTGTAAAATCATAAAATCATTAGGTTCCCGAGTATGGGTGGTTAAGCTCGCCCGGCTAGCCATACAGTCCAACGCGCTGCTTCCCAAGCGGGAAAGCACTAATCCGCCCGGTGGATTGTGTATGGAACCGGCGACCTAGAAACGATGAAGAGGTGTCGTACTGCCGTAGCCCTCAGTGGTTCACAACCCCACAACAGGACACAGCAGTCCACCAACCCCACCGTCGCCCCACACCGAACCCAGGTTTCAGCCCCCAGTGGACATTCGCCCCCCCCCCCTCCCTCTTTGAGAATTCTCAAACCAGACAAGTGTAACCCCAAATGTTTGCATGGTAGAGTACTTATGGGTGCACATACGTGGAGACAGTGTTTGCCCAGTAATCGCCGGCGTAATGTAACTGAGGCATAATAAGGGGAACCAGCTCGCATTCGCCACGGCAGATGGAAAACCGTCTTAAAAACCAACCACAGGCTGGCCAGCACATCAGATATCAACACTAATCATCCGGGTAGATTCGTGGCGGGGGCTAGCATGCCTTCCTGCTCGGGCCCAGTGGGTTGGTGTCGTGGTCCGGTGTGCCAGCCAGCTCGTGGATGCTTTTCAAGTCATCTTTCCATCTACCTCGGCGAATGCAGGCTGGTTTCCCTCATTCTGCCTCAGTTACACTATGTCAGTTATTGCTGCGCAAACACTTTCTACGTACACGTGCAACATATCTACTCTACCATGCAAACATTTGGGGTTACACTCGTCTGGTATGAGATGTTCCCAAGGGGGTTCACTGGAGGCCGATCCGCACAATAACCCTGGATTCGGTGTGGGGCGTCCCATAGTGCTCAGAGCCTTTTTTTTCGTTGTGGGGCGGCGGTGGGGTGGGTGGACTGCTGTGGCCTGTTATAGGGTTGTGAACCACTGAGGGCTATGGCAGGATGAGGCCTCATTGTCGTTTCTAGGTCCCCAGTTCAATACACACAATACAATACATATAGGGTTGTTAACGGTCACAGGATTCAAGGTCTTCTGCAAAGGCTGACCATTGTTGTGAGTACATGTTCGTGAAACCTAGTTTTAAAAGCCAGTGTAAGCCGGTTGACATTCACAGTACTCAAGTCCACGTACGCGAGAGGGAGCATAATGATTTATCTTTTCAGGAACGCTCATTGTGAATATAATGATACTGGTCTTTGTTAGAGCTGGTAAACACTATTCTCATATTTTCACCCCAAAAAAGTTTAGCTAGACCGTAACACACATTACCTAAAAGTGGAAGCTTAGTGTATTTGTAGTTCTGAGGTATGCGGCTAAGAGTAGTTTCTCTGTCATACGGCGATGTTTTTTGCATACATCAAAAGGACATAATTTGCCAGTGATTGAGGTACAGGTTAAATATAATTTCGCTTTTGAGAAACACCTCAAGTCCAGTGGCCTCCAACTACTCATACTCGGGAACCTAAGGGTTTTACTCCACGCTCCCAAAGGGAAGATACTCAATTGAAATTGTTAAACATCTGTACACTAAAAAGAATATGCTGCTTAATGATCAGTTAACCAGTAAAAATCAGATCTTTTCTGATTCCATGTTTCCCATTTTTAAAGAATTTATGACTTTTTAGTTCTTCTTGTTCTTTACGACGAAGACCTGTGTTACTTATCATATATATTTCATTGTACGTTATTTATATTTTCATTGTTTTATTTTAGCTTTATATTTGTTGCACATCTTTTCATTTATTATTACTTTTTCGAACTTCCTATTATTCTATTGTGATACACTTGCGCCTAAGAACCCTTCCTATTTATGCCACTACACACAGTTTTGATTACTACATATATTTGCCTTTTTATTCCAACATGTTTTACATTTGCTTGTCAATCTGTTCGTTATTATTTTACGACTTTTTGCTGCTATTGAACTGTACCCAACTCTTACTGCACCACCTACCGCTTGTCGTTTCTACTAGCCCAGTACCGTGGCCCTGCTCTTATCACTCGTGTGTACGCTCTATGTGAATGTGGACGGGCCTCCGGCCCCTTTTTGTTCTGGGGCCATATTAACAGCTTGTGCGCGTGGTCTTATTATGAACTGCTATGACTGTTGTCACCAACGCTCATGATGGATCTCGGGTCTCTCATTATTTCTTCGGTTTCCTATCGCTCCCTGTTCCCGGCGTTTTTCTTCGGTTTGTTTTTCAGTTTTTACAATTTGGTATCGTAACTATAATTGACACATGGCTCTTGGCAGTAACTTTAAATCTTTTTACATAAGTTATCTGACATTTCATTCGACCCGTATCCTGGTTCTCACTTCGTTGTTGCAGCAGCCCAGGTCAGTACCACGTCGGGTTGACTGTAATGTCGTCCTCGCCTTATATCGTGTAGGGCTCCCGCGAGCAAGCAGAAGTGCTGCAGCACGACGTGGCATGGACTAGACTAATGTCAAAAGTAGTGCTGGAGTGAATTGACACCATAAATCCTGCAGGGCTGTCCGAAATCCGCAAGAGTACGAGGGGGTGGAGGTCTCTTCTGAATAGCACGTTGCAAGGTATCCCAGATATGTACAATAATGTTCATGTCTGGGGAGTGTGGTGACCAGCGGAAGTGTTTAAGCTCAGAAGAGCGTTCCTGGAGCCAATCTGTAGCAATTCTGGACGTGTGGGGTATCGCATTGCCCTGCTGGAATTGCCCCAGTCCGTCGGAATGCACAGTGGACATGGACGGACGCAGGTGATCAGACTGGATGCTTACGAACGTGTCACTTGTCAGAGTCGAATCTAGACGTATCAGGGGTCCCATATCACTTGAGCCACAGACGCCTCACACCATTACAGAGCCTCCACCACCTTCAACAGCCCCTGCTGACATGCAAGGTCCATGGATTCAGGAGGTTGTCTCGATACACGTACACGTCCATCCGCTCGATACAAGTTTAAACGAGATTCGTCCGACGAGGCAACATGTTTCCAGTCAACAGCAGTCCAATGTCGGTATTAACGGCCCGAGGCGAGGCGTAAGGCTTTGTGTCGTGCAGTCATCGAGGGTACATAAGTTGGCCTTCGGCTCAAAAAGCCCATATCAATGATGTTTCGTTGAATAGTTCGCACGCTGACACTTGTTGATGACCCAGCATTGAAATCTGCAGCAATTTGCGGAAGGATTGTACTTCTTCACGTTGAACAATTCTCTTCAGGCATCGTTGGTCCCGTTGTTGCAGGCTGCAGCGATGTCGGAGATTTGAGTTTTTTCCGAATTCCTGATATTCAAGGTACACTCTTGAAATGGTCGTGCGTGAAAACCCCCACTTCATTGCTACCTCCGAAATTCTGTCTCCCATCGCTCGTGCGCTGACTATAACAGCACATTCAGTCACACTTAAACCTTGATAACCTGCCATGCACCCGCGGTCTACCCTACGGGAGACCATAGTCACACGACATTTACATTTACCTGCCATTGCAGCAGCAGTTACGAATCTAACAACTGCGCCAGACATTTTTTGTCTTATAAAGGCGTTGCCGACCGCGACGCCATATTATGCCAGTTTACGTATCTCTCTTAGTTTGGCTCTTCATTGTATTTCCAGATAGCTTGGCAATGCCCTACCCAGGCGAAGCGTGTCGTTCTTGAGTTAATAAAGAAGACTGTGTAACCTAGGATTGTTTTTATTATTAGTGTAACCTTAACCACTTACCCGAAAAATGTAGGCGAGTTTCGGGAACATATTGCAGAAGCTCGACTGGAGCGATTCGACGGTCGTCGGCGTAACCAACCGCTTGCCCCAGTAGCGAAATTCTTCATCGGGGTGCTGCAGGCTGTGCACTTCGAATCCGAAGGCACAGGAGGCGATGACGTCAGTGGTGAAGCGCGCCGCGAGGTCGCGGAACTCGGCTTCCCCGGAGCCGCCGTCCAGCACTTCAGCCAGTTCGCGTGCGCAATTCTCCATTATCTGCACAGCACAGCGTCTGCCCTTTAGTACCCGCAACCTCTGCACGTCCAACGCTAGAAGCACCACTAATTACTAAAAACGATGGCGGCTATTGGGTCTGACACGAACCTCCGCTGTTCCAAACGTGGACGCCATAATTGAAGTCAGTCCTTCAGTCAAGAAATTGACTCTAGAGCAGAAATTCCGGGCAAGGTTCTGGTGGTGCTTTTCTGCTGGAAAAATTACAGAAGACAGAATTTAAGGTCACGTCGACAACGAGGCCTTTAGAGACAGAGCACAAGATGGGACTGAGGAATATCGTCTTCAGTGCCCTTTAAAAGAAACCATGTAGGCACTTGGATGTGATACATTGAAATAGCGGAAAACCTAAATCTGGATGGCTCTACGGGGAATTGAACGTCTGTCCTCTCGAGAATGAAATCCAGTGTGTTACGGTTGCGCCACCTCGCTTGGTTTTTCTGTTGTGGTATCCACCGAAGCTTAACAGAGTAGATTAATAGGAGAGAGAGAGAGAGAGA
Organism: Schistocerca gregaria; assembly: GCF_023897955.1. Classification (NCBI taxonomy): domain Eukaryota; kingdom Metazoa; phylum Arthropoda; class Insecta; order Orthoptera; family Acrididae; genus Schistocerca; species Schistocerca gregaria. The sequence goes on from NC_064924.1 coordinate 542,468,648, forward strand.
CAGAGAGAGAGAAGATACACGTCCAACGCTAGAAGCAGCACTAATTACTAAAAACGATGGCGGCTCTTGGGTCTGACACGAACCTCCGCTGTTCCAAACCTGGACGTCATAATTGAAGTCAGTCCTTCAGTCAAGAAATTGACTCTAGAGCAGAAATTCTGGGCAAGGTTCTGGTGGTGCTTTACTGCTGGAAAAATTACAGAAGACATAATTTAAGGTCACGTCGACAACGAGGCCTTTAGAGACAGGGCACAAGATGGGACTGAGGAATATCGTCTTCAGTGCCCTTTAAAAGAAACCATGTAGGCACTTGGATGTGATACATTGAAATAGCGGAAAACCTAAATCTGGATGGCTCTACGGGGAATTGAACGTCTGTCCTCTCGAGAATGAAATCCAGTGTGTTACGGTTGCGCCACCTCGCTTGGTTTTTCTGTGGTGGTATCCACCGAAGCTTAACAGAGTAGATTAATAGGAGAGAGAGAGAAAGACAGAGAGAGAGAAGATACAGTACGGGAGTAGAAATTGTAGAGAGAGACGAAGGCCTGAATACAGTAAGCAAGTTCAAATGGGTGTAGGTCGCAGTAACTATGCAGAGATGAAAAAGGTTGCACAGGACAGACTAGCTTGGAGAGCTGCAGCAAACCAATCTTCGGAGTAGAGACCACCACCACCACAACGACAGCAATATCGTTTGGTTAAGAAACAAAACGTGGCATACAAAAATGTGAAGCTATATATATGCCGACTGAAGCGACGAATGAAAAGCTGTACCAAGGCCAGATCGCTGCTGATCATTAGGCAGAAGCGCTAACAACTACACCACGCTAGCACACTGGGTTTGTACTACTCCCTAGACAACCCTAGCATGCCACACTGCTGTTTGAGTTTAGGGGGAATACCACGTGATGTGAGATGTGAATGGGAATTTGGACTGAGAAGCGAGGCATACTAGGGTAGTTTTCGCAGTTGTGCAAAGCCAGTGTGTTAGTGTGGCAAAGTGGTTAGCGCATCTGCCTCCTGAGCAAGAGACGTTGGTTAAAATCCTGGCCTTTGTACCAATTTTCGTTGTTTCAGTTTGCGTATATACATCGTAACAGAAGATATATTGAATTTAATTGATGAAAGGAGAAAATATAAAAATGCAGTAAATGAAGCAGGCAAAAAGGAATACCAACGTCTCGAAAATGAGATCGACAGGAAGTGCAAAATGGCTAATCATGGATGGCTAGAGGACAAATGTAGAGGCGCATATCACTAGGGGTAAGATAGATACAGCCTACAGGAAAAAAGAGACCTTTGGAGAAAAGAGAACAACTTCCATGAATATCAAGAGCTCAGATGGAAAAACAGTTCGAAGCAAAGAAGGGAAAGCAGAAAGGTGGAAGGAGTATATAGAGGGTCTATACAAGGGCAATGTTCTTGAGGACAATATTATGGAAATGGAAGAGGATGTAGATGAAGATGAAATGGGAGATACGAGACTGCGTGAAGAGTTTGACAGAGCACTGAAAGACTTAAGTCAAAACAAGGCCCCGGGAGTAAATAACATTCCATTAGAACTACTGACAGCCTTCGGAGAGCCAGTCATGACAAAACTCTACCATCTGGTGAGCAAAATGTATGAGACAGGCGAAATACCCTCAGACTTCAAGAAGAATATAATAATTCCAATCCCAAAGAAAGCAGGTGTTGACAGATGTGAAAATTACCAAAGTATCAGTTTAATAAGCCACGGCTACAAAATACTAACACCAATTCTTTAAAGACGAATGGAAAAACTGGTAGAAGCCGACTTCGGGGAAGATCAGTTTGGATTCCGTAGAAATATTGGAACACGTGAGGCAATACTGAGTCTACGACTTATCTTAGAAAATAGATTAAGCTAAGGCAAACCTACGTTTCTAGCATTTGTAGACTTAGAGAAAGCTTTTGACAATGTTGACTGGAATACTCTCTTTCAAATTCTGAAGGTTGCAGGGGTAAAATACAGGGAGCGAAAGGCTATTTACAATTTGTACAGAAAGCAGATGGCAATTATAAGGGTCGAGGGGCAGGAAAGGGAAGCAGTGGTTGGGAAGGGAGTGAGACAGGGTTGTAGCTTATCTCCGATGTTATTTAATCTGTATATCGAGCAAGCAGTAAAGGAAGCTACAGAAAAATTCGGAGTAGGTATTAAAATCCATGGAGAAGAAATAAAAACTTTGAAGTTTGCCAGTGACACTGTAATTCAGTCAGAGACAGCAAAGGACCTAGAAGAGCAGCTGAACAGAATGGACAGTGTCTCGAAACGAGGATCTAAGATGAACATCGACAGAAGCAAAACGAGGATAATGGAATGTAGTCGAATTAAATCGGGTGATGCTGCGGGAGTTATATTAGGAAATGAGAGGCTTAAAGTAGAAAGGAGTTTTGCTGTTTGGGGAGCAAAATAACTTATGATGATCGAAGTAGAGAGGATATATAGATTTAAGTGTCAGGAAGTTGTTTCTGAAAGCATTTGTATGGAGTGTAGCCATGTATGGAAGTGACACTTGGACGATAACTAGTTTGGACAAGAAGAGAATAGAAACTTTGGAAATGTGGTGCTACAGAAGGGTGCTGAAGATTAGATGGGTAGATCACTTAACTAATGAGGAGGTATTGAATAGAATTTGAGAGAACAGAAATATGTGGCACAACTTGACTAGGAGAAGCGATCGGTTGGTGGGGCACATTCTGAGGTATCAAGGGATCACCAATTTGGTATTGGAGGGTAGCGTGAAGGGTAAAAATCGGAGTCCAAGAGATGAATACACTAAACAGATTCAGAAGGATATAGGTTGCAGTAGGTACTGGGAGATGAAGAAGCTAGCACAGGATAGAGTAGCATGGAGAGCTGCGTCAAACCTGTCTCAGGACTGAAGACCACAACAAACAACAAAATATACATCGTAGCTGTTTCAGACTTGAAAAAGTCGCTGAAACATATAGTTTCTTGTGAAAAATGTGAAGGTGTAGCAAGTGTTCAAGTGCTGGTATCTGTTTTTGTGTGGCAGAGTGAAATCATTGATGTTCACAACCTGTTGAGTGTACCTGCCCGGCACTGTCCGTTCAGGGAATCATGTATTTACAAGTGACGACACACAGCATCTTCAAACACTTTGGATGTAATTTCACGCGAACAAACAGAAAGCACGACAGACACCACAGTTGACATACACCAGATTCGTGCATTATCGGTAATACACACTTAGAAACGTACCGGAAACATCATCTTCATCTTTCCCGATGTGAATGTGGGAGACAGCTTATTCCTCAGCAAGCGCCATCTCTCGCCGGGCATTAGGAATAAGTGTCCAGAGAGCGGATCTACTTCCTCGTTGATGTAGAGGCCGCGGTCGTGGAAGTGCTGGAAGTCCTTGATCAGCATCCTCTTGATGAGGTCCGGATCCCTGACCACGACGGCAGGGTTGGTGAAGAAGTAAGCGCCTGCCAGCGGCGTCGACGCCGGGACTTTCTCGTAGAGGCTGCTGCACTCTTCTCCGAAGGAGAGCCGGAGGAGCACAGTCTTCCAGATGTGGCCCAGAGGGAACCGCGCCGAAGGGATCTGGGGGATGCCCCGGCGCGTCCAGTAGGAGAGCGAGTAGTAGGCGTAGAGCGCCAGCGTGGCGCACGCCGCCACCACCATGGCGACCACCAGCTGCAGCATGCTGGATCTGTCCCTCCTGCAACCACACCGGCCGCCTATCAGGCACACCGAACCAGCGCTAAACAGCGAGTGCTGTGATCGCAAACCACTATGCGGATGCTTGAGTCCTGTACAGAACTGCTGACGGCAGTCTAGCAGGTTTCCCTGGGACAATGGTGCCCTTTTAAGGAAAAATGTAATGGAAGGGGAGGGAGGAAGGAAACCAAAATCATTAACTGATTGAAGTCTCCAATGCAGAAAATACGGAAACTTACAAAAATAATGTATACTGCTACATAAAGAGTAACCACACTGAGGTGAGGAAAGTCATGGGGTAGCGGTATCACATATACAGATGGCGGTAGTATCGCGTACACGAGGTGTAATAGTGTGGCAAATTGGCGGAGCTGTCATTTGTACTCAGGTGGCTTATGTCAAAAGGTTTATCGCCGCACGACGGGAATTACCAGACTTTGAACGCAGAATGGTAGTTGGAGCTAGATGCATAGGACATTCCATTTCGGAAAACGTTAGGGAATTCCACATTCCGAGATTCACAGCCCCACTCACCATTGACAAGGCAGTGGCCGACGGCCTTCTCTTATCATTTAGCTACAATATAGCAGGTCAGCAACTGGGAGCAGTTAATTCTATAAATTATCTGGGAGTAGGCACTAGGAGTGATTTAAAATGGAATGATCTTATAAAGTTGATCGTCGGAAAAACAGATGCCAGACTGAGATTCATTGGAAGCATCCTAAGGAAATGCAATCCGAAAACAAAGGAAGTAGGTTACAGTGGCCTTGTTCACCCACTGCTTGAATACTGCTCAGCAGTGTGGGATCCGTACCAGATAGGGTTGATAGAAGAGATAGAGAAGATCCAACGGAGAGCAGCGTGCTTCGTTAGAGGATCATTTAGTAATCGCGAACGCGTTACGTAGACGATAGATAAACTCCAGTGGAAGACTCTGCAGGAGGGACGCTCTGTAGCTCGGTACGGGCTTTTGTTGAAGTTTCGAGAACATACCTTCGCCGTGGAGTCAAGGCAGTATATTGCTCCCTCCTACTTATATCTCGCGAAGATACCATGAGGATAAAATCAGATAGATTAGAGCCCACACAGAGGCATACCGATAATCCTTCTTTCCACGAACAATACGAGACTGGAATAGAAGGAAGAACCGATAGAGGTACTCAAGGTACCCTCCGCCACACACCGTCAGGTGGCTTGCGGAGTATGGATGTAGATGTAGATGTAGACTTAACGACCGAGAGCAGTGGCGTTTGCGTAGAGTTGTCAGTGCTAACAGACAAACAACACTGTGTGAAATACCACAGAAATCTACATCTACATCTATACTCCGCAAGCCACCTGACATTGTGTGGCGGGGGGTATCTTAACTACCGCTATCGGTTCTCCCTTCTATTTCAGTCGCGTATTGTTCGTGGAAAGAAAGATTGTCGGTATGCCTCTGTGTGGGCTCTAATCTCTCTGATTTTATCCTCATGGTCTCTTCGCGAGATATACGTAGGAGGAAGCAATATACTGCTTGACTCCTCGGTGAAGGTATGTTCTCGCAACTTCAACCAAAGCCCGTACCGAGCTACTGAGCGTCTCTCTTGCAGATTCTTCCACTGGAGTTCATCTATCATCTCCGTAACGCTTTCGCGATTACTAGATGATCCTGTAACGATGCGCGCTGCTCTCCGTTGGATCTTCTCTATCTCTTCTATCAACCCTATCTGGTACGGATCCCACACTGGTGAGCAATATTCAAGCAGTGGGCGAACAAGTGTACTGTAACGTACTTCCTTTGTTTTCGGATTGGGACGTACGATTAACGTATCCGTTAGGAGACTGCTGCGAAATGTGGCAGCAGACGACCGACGCGAGTGCCTTTGGTAACAGCACATCGCCTGCAGCGCCTCTCCTGGACTCGTGATCATATCGTTTCACCCTAGACGATTAGAACACCAAGGCCTGATCCGATGAGTCCCGATTCTAGTTAGAAAGGGCTGATGGGAACGTTCGAGTGTGGCGCAGACTCCACGAAGCCATTGACCGAAGTTGTCAACGAGGCACTGTGCAAGCTGCTGGTGGTTCCAAAAGGTGTGTGTTATGTTTTCATGGCGTGGGCTGGGTTCTATGGCCCAACTGAACCGATCATTCACTTTAAATCTTATGTTCGGCTACTTGGAAACCATTCTCTGCCATTCATTGGCTTGATGTTCCCAACCGACAACGGAATTTTTATGGATGACAACGCACCATGTCGCTGGGCCACAATTGTTCGCGATTGTTTTGATGAACATTCTTGACAGTTAGCGCGAATGATTTAGACATCCAAATCGACTGACAAGAATTCCATCGACCATTTATGGGATATAATCGAGAGATTAGTTCGCTGCACAAAATTCTGCATCGGTGATACTTTCGCTATGGATGGCTATTGACGCAGCGTGGCTCAGTATTTCTGTAGGGGACTTCCAATGACTTTTGCACTACGCCAGGCATAAAGAAGTTAGACACGAAATTAGGAGGTATCTCATCACATTTGTCACCTCATTATAAGTAACTAGTATTATATTCTACAATTTGCGAGTTGCATTAAGAATGTAGATTTTTGTTCTACACAAGTTAATTCTTACACTAACGGAAAAACAAAGACAAGCCACTGTTGAGAATTCCATTTATTTGGGGTTAATTAATAGCATTGTCAACAGTGGCTGATTGCTGTTTGTACTTTATTGTAAGTGTTAAACTGTATTTGCACACAGTCACAGTCTCTACATGTCAGTTTTTGTGATAAGGGCACTTTTGTTCTATTTGTCACTTTTATTCAAATGAAATACACTAAAGTATAAGCGCTAAAGCTGATAATAAGAACAAAAAAAAGAACAGCGACCAGGCCCTGAAGACCACGTCATAGTTGATCAACCACTGTGTCATCTTCAGCTATTCATCATCACATGCCATACGGAAGGGATCGGGCTCAGCACACGCCACTCCTGACTGTTGTCGACATTTAGACCTGTCGTTTAAATTTAATATTGGATGTTAGATGTTACTGTGACGAATCAGATGGTCTCTGTATCTGCAGTGTCATGGGAAATGACTGCCGCAGTCAACGACCCGTGTCAACGCTTCACCCTCACCAGCAAGCTGCTTCCGCGCTTTCACCTTCTCTGGAGAGGTAATTACCGAGTCCTCGAACACATACCACCCCTCGGAAGCTTCTGAGTGATTAAAGAATGTGGCAGTGCTACCTCTTCCGCATAATCGGCCTCCTTACAGTAATATTTATATCAACTGGGGGCCAGCCAGCCATCGTCAGACAGCTGAGGTAGGCTAAATGTGAGGGATAAGGCGCACATTTTCAAAATCGTGTATTTCAAGTCCAATTGGTAACTTTTAGTAAAAATTTTCTTTTACACAATTTAAACACACCAGTTGTCTATGACATACAATTTTTTCTGATTTTTTTTCAATGTAACATTTAAACACGATATTTGACTATGAAAACTTCTTGACATTGCGGCATCTATCCCTCATGCTGTGTGTGATATGACACATGCTAAAAGCCGCAAAACTACCCTGTTTCTTTTTAATCAAAACCTGTATATATTGTTATAAACATGTAGTGCGGTCAAGAAAAGAGGAGGAAATGTTAACAACAGTTTTTTTAATGTTATCTAATTTGTACATCAAAGTAGTTCGCTGGTTTAGATAACTACTTTACCTACTGACAGTTGGAAATATTAAAACTAAAACATATAATGCATTTATCTTTAGTTAACACAGTCTTAGTGAAGTACTGAATCAAAAACAAAAGTATGAATTACAAACTTAATTTATTTGGTTTTCTATCTATTTTCTTGATCAGGATCGACTAAAAAATATCGACAGCTGTGCATTTTTTTTTTCAATCTTTAGGAGTATAATTCTCCGCTCTCCTCATACATATCTAGGTATACTTTTTTATTCTTTTATGACGTCATCCGAGTCGTCTGGACCTGAAACGTCCATGCTAAGTCGTCTGAACGAAACAGAAGTGTTTTCTCGTGTTTAAAACTGTTACTTCATTGTGCAGCAAGTATTCCTAGCGAAAAAAATGCGCGGTGCTCTTCCGAATTTTATTGCAGCTTGTACCACACGATCTGTAAGGGAGAGACGCTGCTCCTCATAAGTTCATGACCTTGATAGCCAAGATGGCCGCACTAGAATCAAAAGCACCCACTAGAACTTACTGTTAATACAGCTACTCAAACATTTGGAAATATTTTACTGTTGGCCATACGCTAACAACTAATCGTGACGCTGAAAAAGGTTTTGAAGTGACATTTCTAGACTTATCTCAGTTATTTCCAAAGAGCTTATGTAAGACTTGCTCGATAGAAATGTGAAACACTTTATTGTAGCCTGGTGTCCGCTGAGCAACTGCAGTGCCGATACGCGGACACTCTGTTGGAATTTGCCAAAACTGCGAGGGGTGTGCAGTATATACCGCATGCGGCGCCTCTCAGGATTTGACCCTACGTTATAACTCCCACCCTGTGTCGGAGGCTGCCGTGAAGATGACGATGCAGCTATGATGCAACTGCCAACACCGTCACAAGGACTGGAGTCCTCGACTGCTGCCTCACCACCAAGGCTCTTGGCAGCCCTGTGCTCTGCCGGCACCGTAGGTCTACATTACTCGCCAGGATCCAGCTACCTTCCCATGTTTCGCGGCTCCAACTAACGTCTCCGCAGCCTTGCGCCACTGAGAGCTGACTCAGCTAGCCATCGCAGTCCGTCTTCCGGTACATAATTCGGGGTACTGGTTCACCTGTTAGTCACTCTCATTCAGCCGCCTTTGCCTGAACAACGGTAGGAGCCACGGCTAGATCTGCTTGAGTCTCGGTTATAGGAGACGTCCATGGAGCCTGAAGCAGTATCGGAGGGCGCTACCCGTGGCCAACAAGACTGAATAATTGTAAGTTGCCTGAACAACGGCAGGAGCCACGGCTAGATCTGCTTGAGTCTCGGTTATAGGAGACGTCCATGGAGCCTGAAGCAGTATCGCAGGGCGCTACCCGTGGCCAACAAGACTGAATAATTGTAAGTAATAAACAATACGCGACATTTGTTCCATAGGCTGCCTTCTTCTGCTGCGTCTAAGAATGTTATATATCCCTTACTATCAAAATATTCGTAGATGTGCAAAAAGTAAATACACTACTGGCCATTAAAATTCCTATACCACGAAGATGACGTGTTACAGACGCGAAATTTAAACGACAGGAAGAAGATGCTGCGATATGCAAATGATTAGCTTTTCAGAGCATTCACACAGGGATGACGCCCGTGGATGCCTCGTGTAAGGAGGAGAAATGCGTACCATCACGTTTCCGACTTTGATAAAGGTCGGACTGTAGCCTATCGTGATTGCGGTTTATCGTATCGCGACATTGCTGCTCGAGTTGGTCGTGATCCAATGACTGTTAGCAGAGTATAGAATCAGTGGGTTCAGAAGGGTAATACGGAACGCCGTGCTGGATCCCAACAGCCTCGTATCGCTAGCAGTCGAGGTGACAGGCATCTTATCCGCATGGCTGTAACGTGCAGTCACGTCTCGATCACTGAGTCAACAGATCGGGACGTTTGCAAGACAACACCCATCTGCACGAACAGCTCGACGGCGACGTCTGTAGCAGCATGGACTATCAGCTCGGAGACCGTGGCTGCGGTTACCGTTGACGCTGCATCACAGACAGGAGCGCCTGCGATGGTGTACTCAACGACGAACCTAGGTGCACGAATGCAAAACGTCATTTTTTCGGATGAATCCATGTTCTATTTACAGCATCATGATGATCGCATCCGTGTTTGGCGACATCGTGGTGAACGCGCATTGGAAGCGTGTATTCGTCATCGCCATACTGGCGTATCACCCGGCGTGATGGTAAGGGGTGCCATTGGTTACACGTCTCGGTCACCTCTTGATCACATTGACGGCACTTTGAACAATTTCAGATGTGTTACGACCCGTGGCTCTACCCCTCATTCAATCCCTGCGAAATCCTACATTTCAGCAGGATAATGCACGACCACATGTTGCAGGTCCTGTACGGGCCTTTCTGGGTACAGAAAATGTTCGACTGCTGCCCTGGTCAGCACATTCTCCAGATCTCCCACCAACTGAAAACGTGTGGTCAATGGTGACCTAGCAACTGGCTCGTCACAATATGCCAGTCACTACTCTTGATGAACCGTGGTATAGTGTTGAAGCTGCATGGGCAGATGTACCTGTACACGCCATCTGTTTGAGTCAATGCCCAGGCGTATCAAGGCCGTGGTTGTTGTTCTGGGTACTGATTTCTCAGGATCTATGCACCCAAATTGCGTGAAAATGTAATCACATGTCAGTTCTAGTATAATATATTTGTCCAATGAATACCCGTTTCTCATCCGCATTTCTTCTTGGTGTAGCCATTTTAAAGGCCAGTAGTGTATCCCACGTTGAACTAATTATTTTAGTGTTGTCTACGTTTATACAGGGTGTAACAAAAATGTACGGCAAGAATTGCAGGACGAATTCCTCGCATACAGACGAAAAAAAATACATTATATGAACATGGGTCTGCAAAACCTTTGTTTCCATTTACAACTCATTTTCTCTAACTTGTTAATCACGGAAAACAAGAACAGAACGTTAGTATCACGGTGAACATGCGCTGTTGGCGAAGTCTGGTTACGTAGTGCACCGCTAGTGTTTTGTTTTACATGTCCCTGTTGCTATGCGACGTATGGAATTGTTTGTTTAGAGATCACATCTACTGTTCCAGCGATCAGTACGACCGTTGCAAGCACACAATCTACTACGTAGAGTTAACCGCAGACTTGGCACGTGCAATGGCAGTGTATAGAAATGCAGTGATGGTAGATGCTCCTTTGATGTATGGATTAGCTGGCGGCAATAGTGTTCACGCTCAGCGTTTGTACCCGGAGAGCTTTCCAAGAAGGTGCCCCGACAGCAAAATGTTTGAAATAGTCGTCTTAGGGAACGTGGGGCTTTTAAGCCTGGTTCTCGCGACCAGGGTATGCCTGGAAGGACGAGGTCACCGCAACGTTAGGCTGCAGTTTTCGTGCAATTGACTACGAGCCTAGTGGCTGCAACACTGAATGTTGACCACATGACTGTCTGGCGAGTAGTACACAAGAGCCAGCTATATCCATGCCTTTCATAACGTGTGCAGGCTCTATGAGCAGCTGGTTTCCGTGCACGGGTACTCTTCTGCAAATGGTTTATTCAACAAAGTATCAACCTTAATCTCAGTCCAACGGTGATGAGGCAGCGTTAGAGAGAGATCTGATTGTAAATTTTCACAGTCGGCATGTATGGGCAGGTGTCAATCCTCACGTAATTGTTGAAACAATTCATCAACAAAGATTTTCTGTCAATGTTTGGTGCGGCATTGTTGGTGACAGTTCGGTAGGCCCTCACTTTCTTCCACCGATCTCAACGGACAAAGTTGTTATAAAAGTAAAGAGACTGGTCTACGTGATCTGTTAGCAGATGTGCCTTTAGCTGTGAGACAAAACATGTACTTCATGCACGACGGAGCACCTCCTCATTATAGTCTTAATGTCCGTCGGATTCTAAATAAGATTCGGTGGCAGATGGATAGGCAGAGATGGACCAATTGCCTGGCCTCCACGCTCTCTGGACCTTTTTTGTGGGGGCATTTAGAAAGCTCTTGTGTATGGAATTACAGGACCAGATGGCCAGTCTCCGTGCTCGTATTATGGAAGGCTGCGAAGGCATACGCAATAGTCCTGGGACAGGATTTTGTTGAAATGAATTTTATCATGACCGTCTTAATTGAAATTACTTTTCAGATATAATTTATTCGATGTTTTACTGAAATAATTATTTAAATAAAGATTTACGACCTTAGTAATTAATGATGTAAGCTGCAAATCTAGACAGTGTAAAAACTCTTTGTATAATTATCGAGTGAATTATCGATAACAGAATTAGAAAAAATTAAAAATTAAAACAGGAATTTAGTTTACATGAAAACTAAAGCATAATAATATTAGTTTATCAGTAAAGTGGTTTTTTACTCATTTAAGCTAACAGTTGTCATTGTTAATTTTCATGATTCAAGATCGATGTTGCTAAATGGACCTACATGAAATATAAAATTACGTTATCAGAAAAACTGTGTGGCGATAAAAAAGATGCAAAATTATCTTTAAACGTGCAATGTATAAGTTAAGTATAAAAATCGACTCAAGCAGACCGAAATTTATGCAGAATCGCAACATTTCAAATTAAGTGCGAAAGTTATGAGGAGGCAAGATTCATTACAACCCACATCTGTATCCAGTAGATCCCGTATTCTTTGATTTCCATAAGGCATTCGATACAGTTCTGCGCTGCCGCCTAATCAACAAAATACAAGCGCACGGAATATTAGACCAACTGCGTGAGTCAACTAAAGTGTTTCTAACCAACAAAACACACGATGTTATTCTCAGCGAAGAGAAATCTTCAGACGTAAAACTGACTTCAGGTATACTCCAAAGGAGTGTTATAGGTCCACTTTCACACTATACAGGGTGACTGAGGAAGATATTCAAATATTTTAATATGTCATTCTACAAGTAAAACTAAACAAAAAAGTTCATGTAACATCGGTCCGCAAATGTTTAGTTCGGAGTTAAGGCTAATAAAAGATTTTGCCTGAAATGGAGCAACTTCGCTAATACGAAGCCATCGCAAAACTGTACGAGGTTAAAACAAAGCACGACTTCCATTTATTTTGTTGTTATTTATCAAGAACTCAATTGCTAGAATCAAGAACACAAGAAGAAAACTAGCCGAAACGATGCCAGTATAAAGTAGCCTGACAATATGTAAAACTTATTCACAACAAGTGCTTGCATTTATTGGGTTAGAAGTCGACTCCAGAGTACTTCCAGTTTTCCTAGGAATAGCTCCGGTAAATTTACAACGTTTTCGCCCAACATATGCTGTTTCATACAATACCAAGCTGTGTTTCTAACTATTTTAATACACAATAAAATTTGTGCAATGATTTCTTGAGGTTTTTATTGCTGGAACAGGTCGATCAGCGTATACTTGTTTCTCGTATAAGAAAATGTTATGTCCAGTAGTTATTGCTGCTTTAGGTGAGCTGCTGTACTGTTTGTTGGAGGGATCTTCTACACCAAGACCTCTGCATATCTGCAGGTACTGGCATGATAACTCCTTATTGCCTCTCCTTACATATTCGTCCTTCGTCAGTATCTGGCAGTCTGGCACTATAAGGTAAGTTGTTTTGGAATGCCTCACTTAAAAACGACACCTTTCAATCCGAATCCTTTCCACAATTAGTCGTTCATGATATTTCCTTCTTAAAGCCTGATTAAAATGGTTCAAATGGCTCTAAGCACTATGGGACTTAACATCTAAGGTCATCAGTCCCCTAGACTTAGAACTACTTAAACCTAACTAACCTAAGGCCATCACAAACATCCATGCCCGAGGCAGGATTCGAACCTGCGACCGTAGCAGCAGCGCGGTTCCGGAATACGTACATTTGTTACGATAGTTTGAAATTCAGATCTTATTCTTTTAAACCATAGGTGTGTCCGTTCGTTGTAGATTTTTAATTGTCCAGGTAGCTTAGCTGACTGCCCTTGAAACGGTTTCTCTCTACAGGTTTTATTTTAGTCCCTTTCGACCCTGATACTTGATGTTACGTAGTGTATTTTAGCCTTGTTATTTGCGTGTGCTGTAAACTACGATTATTTTCGAACTGCAGTGGTTCTTCATAACAAATTTCGTAAGAGAGTAAAAGTTAAAAATATGCCTAGTTATTGAACAGCTGCTTATGTGGCATTCCAGGATGGACACTAGATACTATCCTTAGAGCATTCTGTGCAGTGAATACTCTTTATGTTCAAGAAGGTTAAGCTCTTTACTTTGTTTTCTGCATAAACTTTTTTAAGGCCTTGACAACCTGAGCCTCAATTAATGTCGCTTAAATTATCTAGGTATGGTGATAGTTAGGGGGTGACATCGAAGATCTGCATTGAAGCGTTAGTAGTGCAACAAAATGAGAATTGTTTATTTTTTGAAAGACGCGTTGTGTTTAGAGTAGTTACAAGAATGGCTTCGTAAGATGTCGGAGTTGACTCGGGACACGTTTACGTGTAGCGTTCGTCGCAGTGTTTCAACTTTAATTGCTGTCAACCACAGGGATCAAGTTACTGAACTATCAAGTCTGAAGGCGCGGGAAACAGGATGACTTGCTAGTTGTAATTCCACCACTGAAATTTGTGAAGTTATCAACAGATCTGAATCATTTAAAATGTCAGCAAAAATTCTTGGTTATTCAGATGTGGACCCGTTGCAGAATGACAATGATGCCTCATCGCATAATGACCGAGATTGAAATTTGTATTGGCGCCTGTCTTACTACAGTGAATGACAGTTATGGTGAAGTGGACAAAGAAAGTGGCGTTTGAGGGGAAAAGATAGTGCCTCATGTAGAGGCGACAGCACACCTGAAAAAAATAATGATTTTTGTAGAACGTATCCCGGAAACATTTCCAGCCGAAGTGTTGTTCGTCAAGGGTCTACTCTATGCCACCGTGCTGCTCTCAAACGCCACAAAAGTCTTTATTTTTTAAGCGAATCTTACACGCTATTTCAGTAAATAAACCTGAGTAAACTACAGTTACTGTACACATTAAGTGCCAAAAACGTGTTTCTTGTCAACGCCAAAACTGAACGTGTATACTTTCTAATGTAGTACATACTGGTGTTTTTGCCTGCAGTAGAATATTTCCGTGTCATCCGGATTTTAGTTCATCTGAATTACATCGGGTCCTACTAAGCCTGCATAAACAAGCTTCTTGTGTAACTCATGTGACAGCTGTTTCAGTTCTTTTCGTCTAGTGGAGTGTGGCTGCTATACTTCCATCGATCCTTCAGACGCCGAAAGGAAAAAAATCACTCGGTGCCAGATTGGGTGAACTTGGAAGACACGATTAATAAACGCCCCATCCTGCCCCTTGGTGCCAGTCTGGCGATTGGGGACATTTCCTATCAGCCAGTCCTCTACAAAAGTAACCAAAATGGGGAAAAAAGTCTTGCCGCCAAACAAAGCTCTATGATTGCTGTTACACTCGAAGAACAAGCTATAGTTGTAGATCAGTATTATCTTTTACAATTTGGCTTGATTCAATGGAGAAAACTTGCCCACAAATGTCCAATCAAGGTATGTCACGATAAACATTCAGTTAGATTAATAACGAATGCATGTAAACCGTTATTTCAGATGCACCCGTTGCAAACTATAAAGCACAGACGGCTTTCTGTTTGAGAATCAACGCGTTTCAACAATTTGATAAAAGAAGCAGCTTGCGAGCGTGTACATCATTTTGTAAATTCTAGTGTGGCATCGTTACTTTACACCACACTTAATGGGATAGCAGATAGCCAAAATTACTCAAATTTCTTTGACATATTCCGTGTTTTAACAAACATCATATTCGAGCATTATAAAAGATATCTCGAACAATTTGCCATATCCCTTTGCATTCACGTCAAAGAATACCATTCTACTTGGATAACTATTCCTAACCGCAAAGCCTATTTAATGCGAGAAATGCGAAGTAGCCTTTCATTGTCGAGTAGCAGTTTATAATCATACAGATAACTGTTACGTGCTCCTTACGTACTATATGTAGCACCTCCACAGGATCCAAGGTCATTCTGTTGGATGATGAAAGACGATGCGCCTTCTGATAATCCCATGGAGACATGGACGTGTGCGTAATTGATATGTGCCTCCCGTTCACCCACACATTCGCTCATTGTGTTACACAAATCCGATTAAGAAGGACAACCTTCAGGGATGTGGAACTGCGCTCAAGGAAAACAAATCCCAGCACTCACTAAAATATAATTAATGTAGAGTAACGAAATTTCAGGAATCCATTTGTCTAGATAACATATTTAAGTAACAAACATTGCAAGATCACAGGTTAATGTAAGCGCGAGATAAGCCATTGCAAATGTGAGGCACTGGTACACCGGTGCAACCGCCAAATGTTGAAAACAAGCATGGAAATGTTAATGCATTATGTTGTACGGTGTTAAATGTCAGTTTATGGGATAGGCTTCCATGCTTGTTGCACTTGGTTGATCAATATGGGGACGGTTAATGCTAGCTATGGATGACGCTGGAATTGTGGGCCGATTATGTCCCATATATGCTCGACTGATTATAGAACAGGCCAAGGTACAACATGTCGACGCTCTGTAGAGCATGTTGGCTTGTAACAGCGGTATGTAGGCGAGCGTATCCCTGTTGGAAAGCGCCCACTGGGATGGCAGCACAACAGGTCGAATCACCAGATTGAAGTGCAATTTTGCAGTCAGGGCAAGTGGGATCATAGCGAGAATGCTCCTGCTGTCATACGAAATCTCACCCAAGACCATACCTCCAGGTGTAGGTCCGGTGCGTTTAGCACGCAGACAAGATGGGTGCACGTCTTCCACTGACCTCGCCCTAACCAACGCATGGCCATCACTGGCACCGAGACAGAACCAGCCTTCATCAGAAAACACAGCAGACCTCCACCCTGCTCTCCAATGAGCTCTCGATTGACACCGCTGAAGTCGAAAATGGTGGTGATCTGCACGCGCCAGGGCGTGTGGCTCTGAGCTCTCCTTCAAATAATCGATTTGCAGCAGTTCGTTATGTCACAGTGGTGCCAACTGGTCCTCAGCTTGTTCTTGCAGATGCAGTAGCGCCACAGTCCCTAGCCGAATACCATAGTCGTCCCTGTCCGCAGTGCCACGGGGAAGTCCGGAGCCCAGTCTTCCTGCGACCGTACATTCTCGTTGCCACCGCTTCCAGCAATCATGTGGCTACATTCCTCCCAAGTGTTTTTGCAGTTTCGCAGAAGGAACATGCAGCTTCTCGATGCCCTATTACACGACCTCGTTCCAACTCAGCTGATAATGGAGTCTTTCAGACCCACTGGATACAATTCTGTACATTAAATTTTACTGTCTCTTAGTTGCAATGGGAATATTTTCCTTCAGGTACACATTTAGGAATGTTCAGTTTTTTTATGATGTACAAGTGCTGCCAACTGCGGGGCTCACTATAAAAATATCGACAAGTTAATGTAGCAGTGCGCAGCAGCTTGTGACCGTCATAATACTTGGAAGAGTTCCCTTGTTGTTGTTGTTTTGGTCTTCAGTCCTGAGACTGGTTTGATGCAGCTCTCCATGTTACTCTATCCTGTGCAAGCTGCTTCATCTCCCAGTTCCTACTGCAACCTACATCCTTCTGAATCTGCTTAGTGTATTCATCTCTTGGTCTCCCTCTACGGTTTTTACCCTCCACGCTGCCCTCCACTACTAAATTGGTGATTCCTTGATGCCTCATAACGTGTCCTACCAACCGATCCCTTCTTCTAGTCAAGTTGTGCCACAAACTTCTCTTCTCCCAATCCTATTCAATACTTCCTCATTAGTTATGTGATCTACCCATCTAATCTTCAGCATTTTTCTGTAGCACCACATTTCTAAAGCTTCTATTCTCTTCTTTTCCGAACTATTTATCGTCCATGTTTCACTTCCACACATGACTACACTCCATACAAATGCTTTCAGAAACAACTTCCTGACACTTAAATCTATACTCGATATTAACAAATTTCTCTCCTTCAGAAATGCTTTCCTTGCTATTGTCAGTCTACATTGTACACCTTCTATACTTCGACCATCATCAGTTATTTTGCTCCCCAAATAGCACAACTTCTTTAGTACTTTAAGTGTCTCATTTCGTAATCTAGTTTCCTCAGCATCACCCGACTTAATACGACTACATTCCATTATCCTCGTTTTGCTTCTGTCGATGTTCATCTTAGATCCTCCTTTCAAGGCACTGTCAATTCTGTTCAGCTGCTCTTCCAAGTCCTTTGCTGTCTCTGACTGAATTACAGTGTCATTGGCATACCTCAAAGTTTTTATTTCTTCTCCATGGATTTTAATACCTACTCAGAATTTTTCTGTAGATTCCCTTACTGCTTGCTCGATATACAGATTAAATAACATCGGAGATAAGCTACAACCCTGTCTCACTCCCTTCCCAACCACTGCTTCCCTTTCCTGCCCCTCGACTCTTATAATTGCCATCTGCTTTCTGTACAAATTGTAAATATCCTTTCGCTCCCTGTATTTTACCCCTGCCACCTTCAGAATTTGGAAGAGAGTATTCCAGTTAACATTGTCAAAAGCTTTCTCTAAGTCTACAAATGCTAGAAACGTAGGTTTGCCTTAGCTTAATCTATTTTCTAAAATAAGTCGTAGACTCAGTATTGCCTCACGTGTTCCAATATTTCTACGGAATCCAAACTGATCTTCCCCGAGGTCGGCTTCTACCAGTTTTTCCATTCGTCTTTAAAGAATTGGTGTTAGTATTTTGTAGCCGTGGCTTATTAAACTGATACTTTGGTAATTTTCGCATCTGTCAACACCTGCTTTCTTTGAGACTGGAATTATTATATTCTTCTTGAAGTCTGAGGGTATTTCGCCTGTTTCATACATCTTGCGCACCAGATGGTAGAGTTTTGTCAGGACTGGCTCTCCCAAGTTTGTCAGTAGTTCTAATGGAATGTTGTCTACTCCGGGGGCCTTGTTTCGACTCAGGTCTCTTCAGTGCTCTGTCAAACTCTTCACGCAGTATCATATCTCCTATTTCATCTTCATCTACATCTTCTTCCAGTTCCTGTTCCCTTTTATAAATGAATATCATTATTGTTATTTCGCATGGTAATTATTGAATGATCAGTTTATTTATTTCAACAGTAAAAATTAGTTGTTTTAGTCCATAAAAAGAAGCAAGGTGTACAAAGTACATTTTGAAAACGGATCCATATTTTTGTATAGCTCTTGCATCTAAAATCACTAAAAAAATCACCTAAGAACATTACAACATAAAGAAAAATTTTCCTTCCTCCAGAAAAAATTCAGGTCTGAAATGGCTAAAGGCATCCTTGACGAACATCAACTACCACGTCCAGTATCAAAGATAACTAAAGCTCACGACCGTTTGAAGCAAACCTGATTTGCTCCCTCACAAAGGCGCCACTAGCGTGAGTCTTACGCAGAAGGCGCAAAATGGGAATGGACATCATCTTTCAGGAATAGAAACACGCCTACCAACTTTCGTTTATGTCGCAGAACTCCTTCTTGGTGTTGCCATTTTTTTCCGTGACTGTACCAAGGTATGCATTTTTTGTAAAAAAAAAAAAAAAAAAGGCAAATCATGAAAACCTAGTGTGGACAGTGTATTAACTATGAAGAATCACTGTACAGCTTAACGCTGTTAAAGTTCATACTAACTGAAGTTAAGCAAATAAATGGCAAAGTTGTTATTCTGAACAAGCTGCTCTTTTAGCTTAATATTTATTTCATTGCGTTGATATTTTTAAAAGATTATCTACACATATTTACAATACATTACGCCTTGTCATGCACCTTTACAAGGAACGCTGCAATTTACCATGTAGCTAAAACAGCTCTTAAATCTGTGAATTAAGATATTCAGATAATTTATGGAAAAAGTTTCTAGTGAAGCATGTCTTTATTTTCGTTAGAATTGGTTGAGATTCCCAATTTATTTACTTTGAATGCGATACTGCTGAATATCTTTGGACCACAGTGCATAACTCCTATCTTATCTGTAGGCGCCCCCGTTAGCTGAGTGATGCCGCCACGGAAGCTAGGCGTGTTCGGGCAGAGGGTTAGCTACCCTCTATAATAAAAAAACTGAGTGAACGAAACAGCGAACACACTAAACGGCTGTCATCGGACGTCCGTAATGAACAATCCAACGAACAATATAGAACACAAATGAGATAAAAAGAAAAAAAAATGTGGTCAGCGCGGCGGAATGCCACGCCAAGGGGCCCAGGTTCGATTACCGGCTGGGACAGGAGTTTTTCTCCGAGCAGGGGCTGGGTGTTGTGTTGTCCTCACCATTATTTCTTCCCCATCTCCCATCGCCATGTGGCGGCGAATGCAATAAGTACTTGCTCTCGGCAGCCGAACTTCCCCTAGTGGGGGAGTTCGGCCCACAATGCCGTACGCTCATTTGCATCTGTAGACAAGGAGATAAAGTCTAGAGATAATTATTCCTGTGTTTTGTGTTGTGTTTTTGTAGATTATAGCTCCGCTCAAACGGGTTTGTATTGGTAGTATTGCTCCAGTTACAGCTTATAGTGACATTTTCGCTTAAATTCTCTTCATTAGCTCTAACGGCTGACCATAACTTCTTACGTATTCATAGAAAATTCGACAGCAATGAGAACTTAATAATACTATTAAACATTTCTGCATCTTAAAAGCTACAATAATTACATACAATAGCCAACTACTTTAAATCAACAGAAATTGCAGTTAAACTGCAAGCAACCAAAAATTTTGCAGAGAAGTGTACGCAGTAAAAATGTGTGTGTATACTTCATATTGTCTGAAACAGAGGCTTCTATGAGACATACCTGTTTTTAGCTAATGAAGTGTCAGGTTGACAGTACAGACAGCAAATTCAGACGAATATGCCTTGTTGTGGATATACATGCGATCGGCTCTCATGGTTTTACAGATCTCTAACTCTGAGCGATAACATTATCTACAGGTGATGGAGTGATAAAGCTGCACAGCCACCAATGACTATTCCATGTGAAATGTTGGCAATTTTTTATCTGTTTCGCTCCCCTCCACCAGGCACTTCTGAACTGTTTTTATAGGAATGAAATTGCTGCATGATAGCAAACATGTAGAAAATAATTCAGCACTCAATGACTTTCCGCTTGTGTTTCTTTCAAGTATATTCGCCGTGTTCAGATGCACCGCTCATTGTCGGAAGCCGTGCTTTCTGTTCTTGGCTTTCATAGTTTTGCAACCATGTCCTATTAAGCAATGACTATTATTCTTTATTTGTGATTTTACGTTGTTTTACAGTGGGTGAAAGTGTGCATCTTTCGTGCTCTGTAATGAAGTATCATGTTTTCGAAAATATCCACTAATGCTGCCCATCTTGCACTGACAGGATTACTAAGTAATTTTGCATTCACTTCATCTGTGGAGTTCGTTAACTTAATTTTAATTTAGAATATTGCAGCCAACAACGCAATATTGTCGTAGGTTTGGTTTTCAATAGAAATGTTAGTTCCATTTTATTTCCTGTTCTGTTTTAATTTCTTATCGTTGTTTCCTCTCCACCCAGAGCTGCATGCTACAATTCTTTATTAGTTTTGTCACATACAAAATAAATAAATATTGCAAGTAAGTCACTGTTACCTGACATGGCTACTTTTGAAGAAGGTACCCAAGTCTTCAGACTCTGAACAAAAGAAAATGTGCAGAGAATTTTAAAATCAAATCAAGGGAATATAATAGTGCAGGAAAACTGTTTAATTAATTTGGTTACTATAGTTTTGTGCAGCGTCTTTCCTTGTATCTATTGCAATGTGAACATCATACAGTTTATTTTGATAAATTATACGCACAAGTAAACACAGCGTGAAGTGCCACACAAAATATACTGTTTAAAAAAACAGAAACCAAATTTAAAATTATTTGTTACTTAAGTCACTCAGTCTTTGACAAACATTGTAGTGTGATAACTAAATAAGAACGATACTAAACCGTATCTCGCTATTTTAGCACAGTGGTTTCTAACGACGAAATCCTTCGCAGTTACACCATTTTTTTCATTAATTTACTGTGGTCAAATAGAATTTAGTACGAGCTTGCATTGCCCACTGTGGGCAACGACGAAAGTTATGCGGTAAAAAGCTGTACTTGCTTTTAAACTACATCAAAATGCGATACACTTTACTTGTTTTGCGCAAAAAATGCATGTTGTTGCGGGAATTACTTGTAGAAATTTTCAGCTTGTTGCTAAACTCTTATCTGAAGGGAAGAAAATTTTTGTTAAATCATCATAGAAGAAAATAGGTTTTTAAAACAGCGCCACTTAACATAAAATGCCGCTAGAACCTATTTTAACACGTTAAAGCACACGGTTAGTTGCACTTATTCACTACACTAAACTCTTACCGACTGTTAGAGGCACTGTGAATATATTTAATTGACAAAGTGCACCTTCGTTTCCGATTGCCAATGGCTTCTTAGAAAAAATAATCTCTGTTTCTTCTTTGATAATTTTCTTCTGTTGTAATTTTATTCATTAAATGACTTCAAACTCAACGAAACTTTAGTATAATTGTGTCTCTGAAAGTTGGAGAACTAATATAGCACTTAATAGCAAGAAACTTACGGCATGAGAAGATTTAAAACAATAATAATTTTAAATTGTACCTGTACTAATCTTCTAAGAGATATATTTGTGTCGATGGAGCAAGAGGGAGCAAGTAGCCACTTTTCTCGATGCATTAATAATTTTCTGAGAGAATAAAAAAAATTTCGCCTTATTGTACTTGAAGATCTAAATCCTTATGAAATATATCAAAAGGAAAGTGGGAAGTATATATAAAAGCAAGTACATAAGGCGTGACGTCTATATATGAATGTATGTAAGTTCCATACCTCTCCCTCAACCACTGGACCGATGCTAGCCAAACTTGGTATTCATATCACTTACTGTGTGGAAAGAATGTGGACGTAAGAACCGCTTACGCACGGGCGTATAAAAGGGGGGTCCAAGGTGTCCGGACTCCCCCCCCCCCCCCCTTCCTTAGTTTACACAAAAAACGCCAATATTAGAATAATACCGGCTTTTGAAACCCCGTGCCACAAAATAGTCGCGCAGTGCGCTTGGTTGACGTAGTGACAAGCCATTGAGGAACGAGGCTGCAAAAAATCGCTGTGCCCTGCTGCGGGGTGTCTACCCCCACCCTCACTGTGTGTGCAACGGAAGTGAGTGCAATCTTGCCAACCGTAGCGGAATTCCGCTACGCGTATTGCAGTTGTTTTGGCCTTCGTGGCGTAGCGGCGAAATTCTGAAATTGTTGAAAATGTAGCGGAGTTCAACTTTCTTTTGTGAAATGTAAAACCCTCGTAAATTTTCACTGCCAAGTACAAAACATTTAATATATGCACGGGAATGCAGATACCGAACACTCTTTCTCCATGATGGCAGACATTAAAACTAAACGACTTATTAAGCTACTCGCAGAAACGTTAAGTGACTTGTTGAAAGTATGACTGGACGTCCAAAACAAGAGTCGTTATTGATCATTACTATATGTCGTACACAATTATGGAGGGACATTTCCGTAAGTTTTAAAAAAGCACTCCGTCTGCAGGCGACAAGTGGCCATCGGTACCATCCGACCGCCGTGTCATCCTCAGTCGAGGATGCGGATTGGAGGGGAGGTGTGATCAGCACACCGCTCTCCCGGTCGTTATGATGGTTTTCTTTGACCGGAGGCGCTACTATTCGGTCGAGTAGCTCCTCACTTGGCATCACGTGGCTGAGTGCACCCCGAAAAATGGCAACAGCTCATGGCGGCCTGGATGGTCACCCATCCAAGCGCCGGCCACGACCGACAGCGCTTAATTTCTGTGATCTCACGGGAACCGGTGGATCCAATGCGGCAGAGCCGTTGCCGTCAGTTTGAAAAACGTATCAATTATTATCTGAGAACTGGAGGTGATCAAAATATTGCTGCATCAACAAATTCATACATTTCACTGTGATTTTAGTAAACATTGAAACGTTTCACACACACAATGCAAAAAAATACTTTGTAAATTAATTCCTTACGCCTTAGCCATTTCAGATTCCATATAAATAGGAAAATTACTTGTCGGATCAAACTACAATTACTACATTAACAGCAACTATTTGAATGAAGCACGATATTCAGGTCCATCGCTGGACACTGTCGTTTTAGCTATCAAGAAGCTGCTTGTAGGGATGTCGCCACTGAAGCATAGCAACTGCAGATTGCCATGGAAAATAGCCAATTTATCATGTCGCTTGTTATATTACGAAAAGTTTTTTTCATATACCTGAATAACGCAATGCAGTGGGTCAATCTTGGCCTGATGAACACTTGCAGTTATGCGAAAACAGTTAAAACTACTCTACAAAATATTCGGAATGGAAGTGAGTTCTCAGTCCTTTTCGAGCAGCAAAGCAGACGAGCTCAAGTAACATAACTGCTCCAAGAACGACTGGAAGGCAAACCCAACGCAGCAATGTACCAGGAGAAACTGCTAAAATATATTGTCGTCAAAATGTGTTTTACCCTTTTATTGAACATGTGATCACAGAACTAGATGCTCGTTTTAAACCACATGAAGAAACAATCAAAGGAATTCTGATGCTTCTCTCTGAGAAAACCAATAATGACTCCAGGAAAAAGAAAATCTTAAGAAGACAGCGCAAATATTTCTTGGTGAGAATGTAGGCACAACAGTTCTGAGTGAGTACGAGATGTGGCACAATCACTGGAAATCTGTAGAGGTAAAACCTGTCACTACAATAGAAGTCATTCATCAGTGTGATGAACTGTAATAAAAGTCATTCATCAGTGTGATGAACTGTTTTTCCCTTCGATAAAAAAGCTTCTTATCATATTAGCCACACGCCCAGTGTCAACGGCGACCCTTGAAAGATGTTTCTCGGCTATGAAGATGCAAAAAACTTACATAAGGAATAAAATGGGAGGTGAAAGACTTACTAGTTTTGCTCTAATGAGTGTTCATCGTGATCTGGCACGGAAACTAGATTGTGAAGAAATTATAGTATGTTAGCAGCAAGATGTAAAATGCTAAATATAATACTTTAAATTAAAGTAATTAATGTTTATTTCTAAATTAAATTACGACCTGAAGTTACAGCAAAATGCCAAAGTGTCACAATTTAAATACAAAGACTAATATCATAATATTATTGCTTAGTATGAATGATTAATAATGATATTCAAAAATATATAATTACCTCCAATGTTAGTTTACAATTAATTGCTATTTCATAAATAAATACCTCAACAACTACAATACATATGTTTTATTTAAAGACTCTTGTATCAATTAGCGCTTCTCTACAGTTTTACCCGCATGTAATATGGATGCTAACATTTTCGTGTGTTTTTTTTTTATTTCTGCTTGATTGACTCTATTGGCGTTAACAGCAAAAACTTTTTATGTGGTGGGCGAAGACAGGTTTACCTTCCTAAATGATAGTGAGCCCCCCCCCCCCCCCCCAAAGCTGTAGGTACGTTCCTGCGCCTACCATCAAAGAGGTGGGGGTAGGGGTGAAAAAGAAGGGTAACCCACGACGCTTGAATTTCCAGACTTCATTTATGCAGTGTTTTAGTTACTTGCAACAAACTTCACACACCATTTCAAGCCTTTACGAGTCTTTTTCGCGCTGACACCACCAACAAAATGATGAAAGGAAAAAGTTTACCGTTAACTACGTTTTCGCTGTTCGTGCAGCCACATCAGACATGACGTTTCAATATATTACTTCTGGACTACCAACTGTATTCGCGACTCAATTTGCAGACAGCATTCACATTTAGCGCTGAAAATACATGCAAAAGTATACCATTGTACGACACATAGTTCAGGAGATATAACGTCTTAAACACTGAAATTCGTGAAAAACTGTCGCATCATTAGACGTTTAATGTTATTACGAGGGTCACTCAATAATTAAAGAGACAAATTGGTCTGGAGGAAAAACTGTTAGTAGCGCAAGTTTGGTATTTTTATCGCTTTAAGTTGGCATCACTGGGATGAGCCCTGATCAGTCTGTGACTGATGTACCAACATTGTTTTGAAACTTCGTGGCAGATTGAAATTCTCATTCTGGAAACATTGTTTTGTTTATAATCTCAAAAATACATTTCAAGATGGCGAGTCCGCTTGAAATGTCCACGTTACTTGAACAACGCTCTGTTATTCGTTTTTCTTTTTTACTTGCTTAAGGAGAGAAACCAGTGAATATCTACTGTAGAATGTTTAAATCTTATGGTGAAGGTTTTATGAATCCTGAAATTGTTACAAGTGGGTAGAGCAGTTCAAAAATGGACACGACACAGCGACTGTCGAATACCGTTCTGGCCGACCAGTTGCAGTTTCAACTCCCTCACTTGAAAGTCAAATTGATGACATTATTCGTGCCGGCCGCCTGTGACTGTAAAAATGATAGTTGATAAGGTTCAAGTTAGATCAGGTGCAGTTCTTAACAAGCTGAAGTCCCGTAAAACGTGTGCCAGGTGGGCCCGTCGCGGTGGTCTCGCGGTTCTAGGCGCTCAGTCCGGAGCCGCGCGACTGCTACGGTCGCAGGTTTGAATCCTGCCTCGGGCATGGATGTGCGTGATGTCCTTAGGTTAGTTAGGTTTAAGTAGTTCTAAGTTCTAGGGGACTGATGACCTAAGTCCCATAGTGCTCAGAGCCATGTTTTTGCAAGGTGGGTCCCAAAGGAGTTGACGCGGCTACATAAGGAAACTAGGCTGAGTGTGTGCACAGAGATAAAGGAACATTATGAAAGAGAAGGTGAAGCACTTACTCAACAAAATTTTAACTTGTGATGAAACTTAGGGTCCCTATTATGAACCACAAGCAAAAATACGAAGCACGGAGTGGAAGCACACCAACTCACCGATCAAAAATCCAAAATCAGCAGGAAAATTCATGTTGACGGTGTTCTGGGTTGCTGAAGGTCCATGTTTTTGCGATTATCTCGAAGAGCAGCATACAATTAATAGCCAGTACTTCTCGGATTGCTTTTAAACAAGGTGAAGCAAGTCATGAGAGAGAGACGCCGTGGATCTCACAGGAGAAGTATGATTCTCCAGCAAGACAACACACGTCCTCATATTGCTCAACTAACCCGTGAAACCATCGACAAAGTGGGCTGGGAAGTACTGCCTCATCCCCCTTACATTCCTGATTTAGCACCTGGTGTTTCCATTTGTTTGATGCACTGAAGGAGGCATTACGTGGGAAGAGGTTCCAGGACAACGAGGACGTGAAAAAGTTTGTGGGAAATTGGTTCAAACATTAAGATAAAGAGTTCTTTGCAGTCAGAATAAAAAAGCTGTAGCCCGTTGGAACAAGTGCATAAATGTTCAATGGGATTAAGTTGAAAAGCTGAAAAAGTTTTTTTTTTTGTAAAAGTAAACGCTTTTTTCTCCAGACCGGTTTGTCTCTCTAATTATTAAACGACCCTCGTACTTCTTTGCTACTAACTCTGTTCGAAACGCAACTCGCAAACAATATCCGCTTATGTGCACCTACCAAATCAAATCATTGTACAGCGCATGGTTCAGGAGTAATGATGTCATAAACACCGGGATGCGTGAAAAACTGCCGCAGTATGCCTGAGGTTTAAATTTTTTATTTCTTTGGTACTAATTCTCTTCGCACAGCATCTCCGAGGTAGGGATGCTGTGGCTATTTTCTCGCACCACCATTTCACGAGTGTTCCTTGAATATCCAGAATCCTTGAATATCAAGAATCCAGTAAAACATCAAATCTCCGACATCGCTGCGGCCGGAGGAAGAGCCTGCACGAACGGGACCAAATACAACTCAAGAGAATCGTTCAGCGTGACAGAAATGCAACCAGTCTACAAATTGCTGCAGATTTCAATGCAGGGCGAACCATTCAATGAAACATCAACGACATGGGCTTTCGGAGCCGAAGGCTCCATCGTGCAGCTCGTGTACCCTTGATGATTGCACGTCTCGCCTTGAAACATACTGCCTGGTCGGACGAGTCTCGTTTCAAATTGTATACTTCTATGGAGACAACCTCATGAATCCATGGACCCTGCATGTCAGCAGGGGACTGATCAAGCTGGTGTAGGCTCTGTAATGGTGTGGGCATTGTGTAGCTGGAGTGATATGGGATCCCTGATACGTCTAGATAAAACTCTGACAGATGACACGTACGTAAACATCCTGTCCGATCACCTGCATCCATTCAAGTCCACTGCGCATTCCGACGCACTTGGGCAATTCCAGCGACACCCCACACGTGCAGAATTGCTACAGAGTGCTCGAGGAACGCTCTTCTGAGAGTAAACGCTTCCACTAGCCACCAAACATGAACATTATTGAGCATATCTGGGATGCCTTGCAACGTGCTGTTCAGAAGAGATCTCCACCCGTTCGTACTCTTACGCGTTTATGGACAGCCCAGCAGGATCCATGGTGTCTATTCCCTCCAGCTCTACTTCATACATTAGTCGAATCCATGCCACGTCGCGTTGCGGCACTTCTGACTGCTCGCGGGGGCAGGTATACCAGTTTCTTTGGCTCTTCAGTGAATTTTAAATACATATCACACGTACGTAGCGGGCAAAGTCATGGATAAAAAAGCTCCTCCTAACCCCTTTGACCGGTTTCAGTCAAACTTGGTACACAATTACTGTCCGGAAAGAATTTCTGTGGGATTAAGAACCTGCGACCTCATATTAGGTTGGGGTTGGTAAGAAGGAGAGAGAACGTGGCGAGGAAGAGAAGACTGGACAGACTTCATTTATTTGTACATCTAGATATAAATGTACACTCTGCAAAAGGATATCACCCGTATACAAAATTTTAGGATTTATTCCCGTTTTATTAACATACGATACACGGGAAGAACGAGTCAGTGTCTCTCTGTGCTCTATAATTAATCTAATCTTGTCTTTTCACTCCCCTCCGGAGCGACACCCAAGGGGCTGTTGTATACTTGCTATAGTAGATTCTTCACTTCGCAATGATTTCCCATACTTTGCAATGAGGCTTTCATAGCTTAGCAGACCTTATCTTGAAACATCTGTCAGATCGGGTTTTGCTTCGTTTCTGTGTCGCTCTCGTATCGGCCAAATATACCTGTAACCGGCTGTGAAGCCATCGTTCAAGTGTGACACATATCAGTACAGCGAATGTTATGCACTAGTTGTCGAAAATGTGTGACATATGTACTACAACATATTTTGGTACTACATTTTCCCTTTATCAGAACCTTTAAAACAGCGAAGCAGAAACCATTATTTCACATTACAACGTACTGGTGTGGGGATATCGAGGCAAAGAAGACAGCTGATTAACGTGACCGAGGGGAGGAGTGGAGCATCTGCGCTTTGGACACGTAGTTAATGCTGGGCGATGCAGTAGAAAGGTGGCGTTCTATATTGTGCGCTTACGAATATATGTTTAAACCTGCAATACCTGCGTTTGTGTGTTATTGGTGTATTCCCTTCCATTAGACGCAGGAAAACATTTACAACGGTGACGTCCATTACACTGCACGCTGAGTTATTCGTGACATACCACCCCACGTCGCTTTACTGTGCGTTAACAATGGTCATCAAATTTACTTTGCTTCCTGTTCTTCACAGCTCTACTGCTCCGACATCATCTACACTGGCTACATTTCAGCGTTCTCATTGCCTTCATCAATAAACACCGCGCCTCGTACACGTTCACTGCTGCGCTCGGGGATCACAACACCTAGTTACGAGACCTGAAGATGGGCGTACAAGAGCCCGAAACCGGTCTATGATAACAAAAGAACTTTACAACTGCAGCTGTATTTTCAACCTCTGAATTATTAAGTGGTTCTCTGTAAATGGACTGTCTCTAAATTATGAGAAAACACAATATATTTTGGGGTAATGCATCATTAAGAGTAAAAGTATTGATAACACAAAAGTGTGTAATCAGAATAACAGCTGGAGCCCACCCAAGGTCATCTTACAGACATTTATTTAAGGAACTAGGAATGTTCACAGCACCTTCACAATACATATATTCACTTATGAAATTTGTAGTAACCCATTCCAGTTCAAAAAGAATAGTAAAGTGCACAGCTGGAAGAAAGGATGATCTTCACTATTCTGCGTTAAATCTGACTTTGGCACAGAAAAGGGTGAACTATGCTGCCACAGAAGTCTTTGTTCTTTTACCAAGTTGCATTAAATCCTGACAGATAGCGAACCCACATTTAAAAACTAATTAAAAGAATTTCTGAATAACAACTCCTCCTACTCAATAGACGGAGTTTCAATTATAAAGTAGTAATGTAAAAAAAAATTATATCATGTAAGGAAACTTCACGTTAAACTGACACGTTCCTCATAATTGAGAAACGGAGTATTCATTATCTGTGGAAAAAGTATTAATATAACGTAATGACAATGAACCTCACTGGTCCCCTGATTTCCTAACATCCAGGTACGAATCTTCGAGGTTCATTATAGTAAGGTTTTCCATTTCTTCTTTAGTGAACAAAAACTAAGTTCCTTTAAAAGTTTCTTAAGTCCTGTTTAAAAACTACTAGTATAGTCATATTTCGCTTCTACGATCTAGTTTTCGTAAAAGGAAATCTATCGATTTTACTCATTGGAGAACTCTGTGTTAACGCAGTATTCAACTCTTAAATAAAAGGTTTTGTTGTTCATATCACACATACCTGCCCCATTTTTAACGCAATCTTTCTTTTTTACTGAATCTAGTAACTTCTTCTCGTGTTTTTAACTATAATCTGTTTTTCTTTAAGAACTAAGACACTGATATCCCTAAACAATTCGTAGAATTGAACAACAGAAAGTGCCTTCAATAACCGTAAGGTACTTTGTACAACTCGTCTCCTCACGTGGACTTCTTCTTAAGCAATTCTCTAATTTCACCATATAGAAACATTTCGCAAAATCTTTTATCTAACCTATCTTCAAAATTTTATTTACATTCATTTTAAAGCCCGGCGTCACATAGTTGAGAGTTATACGAGTTTCTAAACACTATCTGTTGTTTCAAAAAGCGTCGAGAGTACCATTGTGCAGAAATCCACGAGGAAGCACAGCATCTGCACGTAGGCAGGAAAAAATACAATTTTTGTAACCTTGGGACGGAAAAAATCATAAGATTTATACTTCCCGATTTTGCGATTGTAGTAAAATTACAAAAAATGACTGCACGGTAAGAGAGGCAGAACAACACCGACGCAAACATCACAGAAAACATCACTGTGAATTTTTGCACTTGACAATCAGGAAAACACACTTGCTATGCATGCAAAAACTAACTGATGCAGTGTTATGTTGTTTAAATCACAAAGATGTGATGACAGAGGTTTATCGACAATTTCGATTTCTTTTTTCTACTGTGTTCATTTCCGTACTTCTATCTAGGATACGTTGGATTATACTGTTCTTACTTATGTTACTTGCAGTTTAACCATTCGTGACTGACATTGGAGTTATGAAAATGTCCGTTGAATCTTACTTATTCGAATCTACTCCCATGTTACAGGTGAAATGGGAGCACTTTCAGTTTTTAAATCTATTGTTTTACTACTGACTGTAGTTCTTCAAGGTCTGATTAATTTTGTCTGTACTGACGTACGATGTGGTCATTTGAGTGACGAGAAATATTTGTGGTTCTAAAATGTACATTTTTTAAGGAATCACTCCGTGCAGCACTTAGGAGGGTTCTGATCTTTAATATAATGATATTTCCGACGACTTTGTGTACCTTATTAGTGGTCGTGGAAGTCAACAAACTCTCAAACGAAACAAAGATCGTAAAACCAGTCGCTACCGTCGACCTTTTATCACCCTTTAGAGGTAATCGCTATAATTATCTGAACGACTGCCTTATCTCGCGTTTGGAGTTTACACGCCATTGTTCAACAGGCGATGAAGCATGGTTTGACATTTCACCTTGCGTTATCAGATTTTGATGCCGAGCAGTCACGCTATTTTTTGACCGTTGATGCTTGTCACGTGAGTCCCAGAAGGAATAACGAGATCAAGATACAATAGATTTAAACTGATGACACATCACTTTCGCGTATCTCAGTCCAATGTACTCAGGCTGAAATTCGCAGCAGATTATTTCGTACAAATTTTTGGCAGAGTTCACCTGATGAAACAGGGTTAGCATGTGCGAAATTTTTACGAAATAGTTGGTGACGTATCAGTTATTACTCGTTATTCACTCTGCAAACTAGAGTGTATTGTGCAACTTTTAAAGCTGTTATTGTTGTATTTCTTTTCCCTTATGTACTCCACCGAACGTATTCTACGCTGACTGACTGTTGTTCACATCACGTCTCGTGAAATTTAATGCAATTACTATTATTTTCCTGTAGTTGTACTTATTGGACGACTTACTTGACAAGGAATGAATTGTTGTCATGACTTTTGCCTTTTGCTTCCCTGCGCTCTTTAAATGCAGAAATGTTTTCGCCATCGCAAAGATTTCTCTTTACGTTTATCTACACTGTTGCGTTCAATTAGCACGCGCCCTCGGATGGAATTATCAGTGCCTAGGGCCCTCTGCTGGGACTTCCACCTCACCTCATTAAACAGTCTTTCAAAATTTATGGATAACA
This sequence comes from Schistocerca gregaria, assembly GCF_023897955.1. Taxonomy (NCBI): domain Eukaryota; kingdom Metazoa; phylum Arthropoda; class Insecta; order Orthoptera; family Acrididae; genus Schistocerca; species Schistocerca gregaria. The sequence continues at coordinate 542,500,712 of NC_064924.1, forward strand.
GGTCATGTCACGAAAAACAAAGTTTTGTTAGAGACAAAATGTTCGCTGACGATTCCCGGCGACTCTGCGCCCTGCATATGCCTTGTATGTTGCTAATAATCGAATCGTCCGTGCCCTACGAAAGGGGGTAGACCTAGAAAAATTAAAGTTCCTTATTCGCGTTCTCCGCGTACAGTCACTCATCCTTAAAAGTTTTCACCTTGAAAGTCACTCAGTTAATTTACTGGGGTGGGTAGCAGGCAGCACACCTGGTTAGTAGATGCTGCTAGGAAGTTCGGTGAAATCTCGACTCTGGCATCGCCGCGAACAGAAGTCGTTCCCCCAGGACGTGATCTGTAATACTTAGATGTCAGGTACAAAGATTGTGGTGAACCGAAATTAGGGCACTTCAATGCCACACCGCGATTCCATGCGTACTGTGCCTGTAATAAAATTTCTTCCCGTGCACGTTTTCGGTAGAAAATGAACATCAAAGAAAGGCAGTTTGGAATCACATATGAATGGCAAGCGTCTTAAGTTAGTAGCGTATTCCTGTATTGTCCAGATAAAAGAGTGTTTGTGAAGTGTATCAATAGTGATGTTTGTGAAACAATAGAACCAAATACGAGCGTTGCCGGTAAATTTAAAAACGCTGATGGTTCGATAAACTGTGCTGCAGTTACTTATGCAGGTTTAGGATTACGCTCTGTCAGAATGTACAATTTGTCCTTTGAAGTTTCATCTGATAAAATAGGAGATAGTCTGAAGATTTATGGCACTGTACACGATGTTACAGAGGATGCATGGTGGGTAAAATGTTTGTATGGTAAACTAAATGGAAACAGGGTAGCCACAGTATATATGTAGAAACGTATCACGTCCTACCTCTCTACCGGTGGCCACAGAGCGCATATAAAATACTAAAATTAGCCCCGTACTTGTTAAATCTGCAACTCAGTGGAGGATCTGAGGGATTCTTGTGATCGGAGAAGGTCTGTACAATTTCCTAGTGACACGGACTACCAGCCGATACGTACGTACGCAACCATTTTGGTAGAGGCAGAATGGAATCAGTGTTTGGCAATCCAATCAAGAGAATGAGGTTGAATGTGTAGAAGCAAAGAATAATGAGTGAAAACAAATAAATTGGAAATGGCGGGTATATCACAGTCGGCTATACCAAAATCTGACAGACTTTATACGGCGCTAGAGTGTCTAGGAACTTAGAATGAGCAGACAGAAACAGAAGTGAATGCTAATAGAATGGAATAAACTGTAGATACTCAGCAGTGAATCCATGAAGTGGACTTGGCATGCACTCTTGATCAAGAAATAAGTGAGTTGTCGGTAACTTTGCAAAAGGAGGAGGAAATTATGGAAACTACGAATGAGAGACAAATGATAATCGAAGAAATGGGAGCATAGGTATATGTTGCTGCAAGTCAGTCCGAGACCTGTGAAATGATCAGTTCCCTCTGGCTAAAGGCGCAATGAAACATCGTCGTGATGCAACCGAAAATGCCGGCCTCATTGGTCGCTAACAGAGGAAGATCTAGAATAAAACAACGAACAAAATCATCACAAAAAACGAAAGACTGTAGAAAAGAATATTGACACTTGTAACGGAACCTGATAAAGGCTTTACTTTACCGAAGTATGCGATACCCTCCAAATTCAACCAGTTTAACGAGTATTTATGATTATAGAAAAGTTATCGTGTATGTTAACAATGATTGCATAACATGTCTCCATAAACAGTCAGCCCATTAAATTATACTGAATAACTGACCCACACAAAAGTTTATATCACTTGATCACTGATACAGCAAATGTCATCATGTAAAAACACTAAGTTCATCTTAAATAATTAATATGAAGTACGAAAAATAGTGGCCAACTTATTTATTTTGGATCTCCTTAAATAAAAATCACACAGTGAAACCTATTTGTTCACTAGGACCGTTTTCGCTCAGTATTCACGTACGAACTCCTATTTTAGACATAAACCAATGTAATTCTTAATAATTCATGTCATTGTCTTTGGTGGACAGTGGAATTAAGATAGCCACCAGAGTAATAAATATTTGAAGTTTAAATATTTGTTGGTTTCGCTCATTATTTATCATCAAAAGCACATCAAAAACACGGGGCGTCATCTTTTTACCCCTAGACAACCAGATTTACAGCCAGCATTAGCATCAAGAGACAGCAGCGATCCAGTAAGCAGCAACGGTTGCCACAATGCATTTTAATGGCGCCAACCTAACATCAAGTGCTAACAAGCTCCGTAAATGGGAGTGAAATAGTGCGATTATAGCAATATCTACGACTAGGCGACCATTATACACTCCAGGTGTTAGCAAAAAGAAACATAAGGCTGATGACAAAGAGCAAGTAGATGTGCCAGTCGAAGCGTGTACGCACGAGATAATGAGAACGTGGGACAGATACAGGGGTTGGATAAAATATGGAAACACCGTGAGAAATGTATGCTGGAACATAAAAGCAGATGCTAGCCAATCTTGCAGGTTGCACCGTGTCAGTCGTGGTTGTGAGTGCACTGTTTGGAACTAAGTCAATTTTGACGTAGGTAGATTGTTGGTGGTCTTATAGTGGGTGCTTCCATAGCCAATGGAGCCAAAGTCTTATTTCAGTAGACGCCTATCAACAATTTGTATCACCCACAGCGGAAGCGAGATCTCAGGCGTCTTGTCACGGTCCACGCGGCTGCCTCGTCTGAGGTTCGAGTCCTCCCTCGCGCATGGGTGTGTGTGTTGTCCTTAGCGTAGGTTAGTTAAAGCTAGATTAGGTAGTGCTTAGGGACAGATGACCTCCGCAGTTTGGTCCCATAAGACCTTACCCCAAATTCCCAAATTTACAACGAAAGCGGAGAACCGCATCCACTGTGTCACAACGCTGACGAAATTGTGCGTTGAGTGATCGCGTCAAACGGTCATTTAAGAGGATTATATCGAAAGGTGGCAGGGGTAAAATACAGGGAGCGAATGGCTATTTACAATTTGTACAGAAACCAGATGGCAGTTATAAGAGTCGAGGGACGTGAAAGGGAAGCAGTGGTTGGAAAGGGAGTGAGACAGGGTTGTAGCCTCTCCCCGCTGTTATTCAATCTGTATATTGAGCAAGCAGTAAAGGAAACAAAAGAAAAATTCGGAGTAGGTATTAAAATCCATGGAGAAGAAATAAAAACTTTAAGGTTCGCCGATGAAATTTAATTCTGTCAGAGTCAGCAACAGCCAATGGCAAGGAAAGCGTTTCTGAAGAAGAGAAATTTGTTAACATCGAGTATAGATTTAAGTGTAAGGAAGTTGTTTCTGAAAGTATTCGTATGCAGTGTAGCCATGTTTGGAAGTGAAATATGGACGATAAACAGTTTGGGGAAGAAGAGAATAGAAGCTTTCGAAATGTGGAGCTACAGAAGAATGCCTAAGATTAGATGGGTAGATTACATAACTAAGGAGGAGATACTGAATACGGTTGGGGAGAAGAGGAGTTTGTGGCACAGCTTGACTAGAAGAAGGGATCGGTTGGTAGGACACGTTATGAGGCATCAAGGGATCACCAATTTAGTATTTGAGGGCAGCGTGGAGGGTAAAAATCGTAGAGGGAGACCAAGAGATGAAACACTGAGCAGTTGTGCGACTGGATTCGTGATTTCCTGTCAGGAAGGTCGCAGTTCGTAGTAATAGACGGCAAATCATCGAGTACAACTGAAGTGATATCAGGTGTTCCCCAGGGAAGCGTCCTGGGACCTCTACTGTTCCTGATCTATATAAATGACCTGGGTGACAATCTGAGCAGTTCTCTTAGGTTGTTCGCAGATGATGCTGTAATTTACCGTCTAGTAAGGTCATCCGAAGACCAGTATCAGCTGCAAAGCGATTTAGAAAAGATTGCTGTATGGTGTGTCAGGTGGCAGTTGACGCTAAATAACGAAAAGTGTGAGATGATCCACATGAGTTCCAAAAGAAATCCGTTGGAATTCGATTACTCGATAAATAGTACAATTCTCAAGGCTGTCAATTCAACTAAGTACCTGGGTGTAAAAATTACGAACAACTTCAGTTGGAAGGACCACATAGATAATATTGTCGGGAAGGCGAGCCAAAGGTTGCGTTTCATTGGCAGGACACTTAGAAGATGCAACAAGTCCACTAAAGAGACAGCTTACACTACACTCGTTCGTCCTCTGTTAGAATATTGCTGCGCGGTGTGGGATCCTTACCAGGTGGGATTGACGGAGGACATCGAGAGGGTGCAAAGAAGGGCAGCTCGTTTTGTATTATCGCGTTATAGGGGAGAGAGTGTGGCAGATATGATACACGAGTTGGGATGGAAGTCATTACAGCATAGACGTTTTTCGTCGCGGCGAGACCTTTTTACGAAATTTCAGTCACCAACTTTCTCTTCCGAATGCGAAAATATTTTGTTGAGCCCAACCTACATAGGTAGGAATGATCATCAAAATAAAATAAGAGAAATCAGAGCTCGAACAGAAAGGTTTAGGTGTTCGTTTTTCCCGCTCGCTGTTCGGGAGTGGAATAGTAGAGAGATAGTATGATTGTGGTTCGATGAACCCTCTGCCAAGCACTTAAATGTGAATTGCAGAGTAGTCATGTAGATGTAGATGTAGATTCAGGAGGATGTAGGTTGCAGTAGGTACTGTGAGATGAAGAAGCTTGCACAGGATATAGTAGCATGGAGAGCTGCAGCAAACCAGTCTCAGGACTGAAGACCACAACAACAACAACAACAACTACGAAAGATAAGAGGACTACAGTTGAAAAAGTCTCTTCAGACCTGAATGTCGCTCGCGCGAACTCTTTTAGCGCCAAAACCACAAGAACGGAACTCCATAAGCAGGGAATCGCAGGACAAGCTGAAATTTCAAAAGCACTCACCAGCGATGCAAATGCCCGCAACATTAAAACGATGTATCGAACCCATAAAACAGGGACAGTGGAGCAATGGAAGACTGTCGTTAGGTCGGATGAGTCTTGCTTCACACTGTTCCCTACTTTTTGCCGAGTTTACGTCCCAGGAGTGAAAAATGGTAGAGTCTAGGATTTGGTGATGATTTGGACAGCCACATCGTGGTATGCCATGGGCCACATAGGTACTGTGTAAGGTCACATTACTGTCGTGGATTATGTGACCATTTTGGCCGATCAGGTCCATTCCATGGTACAATCTTTCTTCGCGATGGTTCTGCTTTGTTGTAAGACGACATAGATCACATCTTACGGGACTGTTTTAGCGAGCACGAGGATGAACTGTTGCATCTTCCGAAATCATAACAGTCTCCAGATTTCAGTATTTTTCAGCCTTTGCGTCCTGCTTTGGAGAGACTGGTGCATGATCTATATATAGTTCCGTCATCTTTACGTGAACTTGGCACAGGAGGAATGGTATAACATTATCTTAAAAACCTTACAGGATCCGTATTTATCCCTTCCGAGACGAATGTTGAAAGGTGTTTTGTGTGCCAATGGCTTTCCTACACCGCATTAGGCACAGTAATGTGTTGTGTGTCTTTGGTGCTTCACATTTTTGTCCAGCTGTATTCGTTACGTAGGTGTTAAGTCGGTACTGATGCATTTGTTCGCTTCCAGGTGTTACGGAAACCAAGCGTTTCAATGGGCATCTTTAGTTCTGTCGAAGTGTTGAAGTTTGGATTGTGAGAAGTAACATGAAATAAAACGTTGAAGCCTCTGCTTAAGATAATTTTCTGTACTTTCTTACGCAACAAGTATACCACCTCCATCTTAAAAAGTTGTACTCTCTCTGTTTTATTACTTGCCTCATAGGGGGTTAATACAGAGGGCGCCGTTTCCGAGTTCATTAGCATTGAAGTTAGCTAACCAGGCCTTTGTGCGCGCAAATTCAAGCGGCCCGCCAGATACAATTATTTGTGTTAGTTTCTCTCATAGCGTAGATGAGAGAGCACAAGACTGCCCAGCCTCTGGCTCTGGTTCTATCCTTACTGCCACAGCCTGTCCAATTTTTGTATCTCTTTCTTGTTCAGTTTTAGGAAACCAAGCGAAGAGCACAGAAGGTTTGAGAGAATAGCAGCCCATGTCCGCAAACGTCAGGGGAAAGTGGTAGCAGAGATCGAAGGTTGGAAAGGAAACATGAGATTGATCCATTTTGAAAAAAAAAAGAAAAAGATATTTGACATAATGAGTACACAGGGCGTACGACGTGAATACAGCTCTAATTTTACCTAATACCGACGGTGCACTGATTGCCGGACGTGCCCCAACAAGCCGGGAGTTTCTTCGATCGTAGCAGCTGTGCATATGTTTTCAGCTGTGCAGATGATTTTTGCAACGAGATCCATTTCAGACTCTACAGGAACGCGATACGTGAAGGATTTCGTGGCCTCCCCACAGAAAGAAATCAAGGCTCAATAGAGCCGGTGAGCGTGTAGGGACCACGGAACCGGTCCACCACACCCTATTCACAGATGCGGGAACAACATGTCCAAATCCCTACGAACAGCCAGTCGAAAATGAGCAGGCGTCCCCCTCATGCTGGAAGCACATGCTATACCTCACATTTGCAGGAACATCTTGAAGCTAGTCAGCAAGAACCTGTTCCAGTATTCTCGTGTACAGAACCACCTAGCGGCATACGACGACGTTTGCGACCTTGAGTCGCGCTGCAGTTCAGAATCCTTATGGAGTGCCACACCTCCCCTAATAGTCTGTCACGAAATTTCTGAGACACACTGTATAGGTGACATTTGAGTGGCGCGTGGTGACTAAAATTTCATTTTAGGACTCTGTCGAAATTAATCTTCATTAGACTTGTGTGATGAAGTGGCGACTGTCTCTTGTTTGGATTTGAAAAAGAATGCATGTGCATGTGCAGGGTTTGAAGCCCTGCAATACCGTTGTAACATCTCCCTTTGTGAACCGATCATCCTTATTCATAAAACAGGATCATTAACTTACTATATGCTGCTTTCATTATTTCAGTTTGGTAAATAGTTTCTAAAGCCAAGACCGCATAAACATTTGTTTATGTACAAACAACCGGTTTCGACAGACTTTGCCCTCATCTTCAGGCGCCCAAATCTTTTATTATAAAATTTGTTGATTTTGAGCTGGAACTAACATTTTATAACAGACATTTCTGAAGATTTAAAGATGCCAGTTGTTTGTAAAAAGAAACATTTTAGTGATCTTGGCTTTAGACAGTTTTTACCTAGCAAAACAGGTCGCTCTTTCAGATTTGTCATCATGAGAAAATTCAATCAAATTATTTCAGTTAATGGCACTAGGGAAACTAAAGAGAATGTTACAAATTAGTAAATGCTAGGTGACCGTATTTATCCAGTAACTGGCGCTTCAGTTTTTGTGCAGGAGTTAAGTGTTATCGTCGTGCAAAGAACACGTGCATTCATTTTTATTTTCTTGTTTTAATTCTTTGTAGCAGGTAATTTTCGTAATGTAGCCATAATACTATAGTTTGATCTCTCGTTCTTGCTATAATATCCCGGCACTCCAGTCTCTGAGAGTGGTGGCGATATTTGCGTGGCCGGCCGTAGTGGCCGAGCGGTTCTAGGCGCTACAGTCTGGAACCGCGCGACCGCTGCAGTCGCAGGTTCGAATCCTGCCTCGGGCATGGATGTGTGTGATGTCCTTAGGTTAGTTAGGTTTAAGTAGTTCTAAGTTCTAGGGGACTGATAGCCACAGAAGTTAGTCCCATAGTGCTCAGAGCCATTTGAACCATTTTTTATATTCACGTGGCACGAACGCGTAGTTCTGCTTTCGACCGCTGCGTGGCCTGAGGTCGCACCGAACACACCGCACGGTGTTGGCCGTCGTGAATCACACGCACATAGCTGACCAGTTCTTCACATCGTGGCTCAGAACGTCATATGTACGTCACCGTCATCCCTTTCACGAACCATTAATTGTGCATCAACATACTGTTCCTCCAAATGCACTCCCAAGGTGTTCTGAAAATGTTTACACCGATGCTCCTTACTTTTTCATTAATGTCAATATGAATCTTGTCATTAATTATGAATTTTCCTAGAATGATATTACTTTAGCTAGTACCACTTCCTCAAATATTCTCTTCACAAAATTTTCAAAGTGATCAGAATACCAACGTCTTCAAATTAATTCCTAGAACTTCACAGAAGTTTTATTGGAACACTGCGTAAAACATTGTGTCACGAAATAACATTTAAAAATTACATCAGATTACGACTCTTGACTTTTCAAAGTCTCAAGAGAGGTTGAAAGTTTTACTATACAAATTATCTCTTCCATTCTTTATTCATTGTTAACAAAAATAGACATAGCTCGACACTCTTGGAGGAGGAGCAGGAGCTTAGTGTTGAATGTCCTGTCGACAGCCGGCCTGGGTGACCTAGCGGTTCTAGGCGCTTCAGTCTGGAACCACGCGACTCTACGGATGCAAGTTCGAATCCTGCCTCTGGCATGGATATGTGTGATGTCCTTAGGTTAGTTAGGTTTAAGTAGTTCTAAGTTCTAGGGGACTTACGACCTCAGATGTTAAGTCCCATAGTGCTCAGAGCCATTTGAACCATCCTGTCGACAACGACGTAATCAGACACGGAGCGCAAGCTAGTATTAGGAATGGAACGGGAAGCAAATCGGCAGTACCGTTTCAAAGAAATCATCCGGCATTCGCCTGAAGCGGTTTGGGGAAATCACGGAAAACGTAACCATGATGGCCTGACGGGGGTTTTAATCGAAGTTCTCCCCTACTGCGCCACCTCCCGCGGTTTGACGCTTTTGGCATTTTCTTCATTCCTCTGTGTCCGATGACGTTAATTGCTCTCTCGGATGTGAAGACATCCATCGTTGTTAATTTCGTGCTGCGCAGCTTATGTAACAAAATAAAAAAAAACACCTTGTGTAATTATGTGCGAAGAGTACTGATTACATAAATATAAAATCAAAGGTCATAATTATATTCAAACATAAATCGACTTACCATATACAGTTGATGGCGTTAAGACCGGCAGTGATATGGCCCAGTATTTCAGATCACTACAACCACCTCACAAATGGGTGACGTTTTTGATCGGGAATAGCTGAAACTACTAAAAAAAATAAAAAAAAGATGCCAGGCACAGTGTAGGGTTAGTGATTCAGTATCTGGAGTCTTTATTAAGAAGAAATTGCCGTAAATACCAAGGAAATTCCTAAACGTGCTGCTACAATCTTAACTGGTCGGTGTAGCCCATACGATAATGTAACAGAAATTCTCGGCGAACTTTAATTGCAATCACTGGAACAAAAAACGACATATTTATCACGAAATCCTTTTAAGTAATTTGAGGGACTCATTATTCTAGGAAGACAGTGTAGCAATTCTGTCAACTCGAAGGCATTTCTCTTGTACCAGTCAACTGAACAATTTGAGAACGATCAGGGTGCTTACGGAGATAGTCATTGTTCCCTTTACCGCATGCGCGAATATAATCGGACAGAAAGAGACTAATGCTGGTTTCTGCACTATATCTCCATGCACTATATAATAACGTAAGTGCAACATACGTAGACCTAAAATAAGGTTTAACGTAGTAACAGTGCTGTCAGACGTCATTATTAAGTAATCAGTCATTAGAAGCGTAATTGAGACAATGAAAATATTTCATTGATGAATTCTGTGCGAGGGACAGCGAAGAAATGAATGCATCTGTCCTCTCAGTCTTCCTAAACTGACCTCTCGCTGAAGGTTATCCTGGATATGCTCTTATCTTGTTTACGCGAGACATTCCTCCACATAAGGCAAGTGCTTTCTACTCTGTAAGTGTGAAGGACAGATGCGACGTCTGATTATTTTATGTGCCATTGTCATCACCCTGTTTACGTTTGTGTTTCTTTGCGAGTTCACTTACCTAATTTACCTACATTTAAAAACGCCACAAGTTTCCGAACGATGTTTTTCGGCTAAAAAGAGATGAAGTATTTGCTCGGATGTACGAGAGACTCGCTGAAATACCGATGTACGAGGTGCATTCAAGTTCTAAGGCCTCCGATTTTTTTCTCCGGACTGGAAAGAGATAGAAACATGCGCATTGTTTTAAAATGAGCCCGCGTTCATTGTCAATACGTCCCAGAGATGTTCCGTCCCGTACGGCAGATGGAATTTTACCGCCAGCGGCAAGAATGAGAACTGTTTTAAATACTTAAAATGGCGACGTTTTCCTTACTTGAACAGCGTGCAATCATTCGTTTTCTGAATTTGCGTATTGTGAAACCAATTCAAATTCATCGACAGTTGAAGGAGACATGTGGTGATGGAGTTATGGATATGTCGAAACTAGGTTCGTGGGTGCGACAGTTTAATGAAAGCTGAACATCGTGTGACAACAAACCGAAACAACCTCGGGCTTGCACAAGCCGGCCTGACGACATGATCGAGAAAGTGGAGAGAATTGTTTTGGGGGATCGCCGAATGACTGTTGAACAGATCGCCTCCAGAGTTGGCATTTCTGTGGGTTCTGTGCACACAATCCTGCATGACGACCTGAAAATGCGAAAAGTGTCATCCAGGTGGGTGCCACGAATGCTGACGGACGACCACATGGCTGCCCGTGTGGCATGTTGCCAAGCAATGTTGACACGCAACGACAGCATGAATGGTACTTTCTTTTCATCGGTTGTGACAATGGATGAGACGTGCTGAAAAAATGATGGTGTCCATGTTCTGGGACAGCGAGGGCCTAATCGTTACCCATTGCGTTCCAAAGGGTACTATGGTAACAGGTGCATCCTACGAAAATGTTCTGAAGAACAAATTCCTTCCTGCACTGCAACAAAAACGTCCGGGAAGGGCTGCGCGTGTACTGTTTCATCAAGACAACGCACCCGCACATCGAGCTAACGTTACGTAATAGTTTCCTCGTGATAACAACTTTGAAGTGATTCCTGATGCTCCCTACTCACCTGACCTGACGACATCGCCTGCAGCGGCTCTCCTGGGCTCGTGACCATATCGGTTGAACCCTAGACGACTGAAAAACGGTGGTCCAGATTTCAGTTATTAAGAAGCTATGGACCCAAGTTGTCAACAAGGCACCGTGGAAGCTGGCAGTGGCTCCATAATGGTGTGTTCTGTGTTTACATGGAATGGACTGGGTCTTCTGGTCCAACTGAACCGATCTTGACTGGAAATGATTATGTTCGGCTATCTGGAGACCATTTGCAGCCATTCATGGAGTTCAAGTTCCCATACAATGATGGAATGCTTTATGGACGGCATTGCGCCTTGTCACCGCGCCATAGCTGTTCGCGAGTGGTTTCGGTGACATTCTGGACAATTCGAGCGAATGATTTGGCCATCCAGATCGCCCGACATGAATCCCATCTGACATTTATGGGACATAATCGAGAGGTCACTTTTTGCACAAACTCCTGCACCGGCAACACTTCCGCAGTTAAGGACGGCTATAGGGAGAGCATGGTATTTCTACAGGGGACTTCAAACGACTTGTTGAGTCCGTGTCACGTCGAGCTGCTGGACTAAGCCGGGCAAAGGAGGTCCGACACAATATTAGGAGTTATCTCATGACTTTTGTCACCTCAGTGTCAAGTAAGTATTATGACGTGTGAGATAATTGTGTTCCTGTTGCTACGAAATATTATGGTAATTAAGAGAAGACTGTGGCGAAATCTAGCAGATGAAAACATATAGCGAAAATTACTTACTTAGTTACATGCTTATATCCATCCCTATATCATTGATGGATGATGTGAGTGCTAGCGAATACTTTTAGATTTTCATACAGGAACATACCTCACTTATGTTATCATTGTAGACTTTGTGGTTCATTTTTACCTACGAAGATGCAGGGTATTTAATTAATACTCCGACTAGGCATCAGACGCAGAAGTCGATGCTTAGCATGCGCTGCGCTTAGCTCAAGATTCGCTGGTCAGCAGGCGGCTTTGAAACTCGGCCGCACTGCCACTGTGGATGTTTGTTCACATGTTGCCAAAGCAATACTCTTTGTGTAACGTAGGCTTTCGTCGCAGCTGTCACTGGAATTAAGATCTTCTCGGTTGTTCGACCTCGTCATACTACTAACACAAATAGGTATTTAGACGCCGCTTCACGCCATCACCCAATCCAGAAGCAATCAGTGCTCAACACTCTGTCTTCACAAGTTTTCCGTATCAGTGATGATAACAGCATGGAACAGGAGAAGGAGTTGGATTTTTAAAGAAGACGATGAAGACCAACAGCTATGACAATTTTTCCATAGACAGGGCTTTTAAGAGAAATATTAATTATTCTAATAGGAACGACGAGAAACCGCCTTCCCACTGTATTAAGTTACAGTTTCTTCGGGGGTCACTGATCGATAAACAGAATTCTAAGGAAAAATGCTTTTCAGATCACTTCCTTCACTCAAAACAAAAGACATTTTCCGACGGAAAAGTATGCACCTGATTGTCTACTGCGGGCGTCTACGAAATGACATGTGGATGCGACAGTGTGTGTACAGGCGAATCGAGAACGACCGTTAAAGAATGTATTAAGGAACACGAACATCATATTCGTCTAAAACAAAGTATAAAAAGGCGGTAGCGGAACATCACGAGAACTGTTGCCTTGTCATCGATGTCAATGACATATGTGTGCTTGTCAAGGTAACCACCATTTGTAGAGAACAAGTCCGAGAAGCGATTGATATTTCAAAGAATGGTATGTAACTTGAATGGAGACGACGGCTACAGGCTTCCGGCATCGCGGGTCCGCCCCAGGAAGGGTGTGAATGCGCGGGAGCGGCCAGCGAGCGATGCAAACAACGCCCTGGATGTCTGCCAACAATATTTTGGATAAATATTACCACTCTCCTGCCATGCTCGTTTCGCTTGTAGCCACTGATGTTGACTTATGTAAGGGAACTGAAAATATTGTGATTTAATCGCAGAGGTGCTGAAAAATTGTTCCAGTGACACACCAGAGAAATATCTGGTAAACCTTTTATCTTTGAGAGACATAGGAACAACTTCGCCCTTCGTTTTTTATTTCTTGTATGAATGACTACTTTTTGTTCTGGTGGGCTGGTGGGATGTCGTACTGTCTAATTACTAGTGTGTGTGTGTGTGGTAAATGAAAGAGTTAAAAGACGCAAGATATGTTTTATATTATTTTCATCGCACAACGAGCCTTATTCCCATGCCTATGGAGTATTTATGTTAAGCAGAGAAGGCGAGTTTTAGATGGAACCGAAGATCTTCAAAACGGCGCTGCTCAACAATAGAGGTGCGTGACTGTGCTCTCTACTTTCCTTTCGTGGCCGCTAAAATTACTTCCGATTCGTTTTGCCAAGACATTCAGAACCTGCAATCTTCTTTTTCTTATAAAAATACTAGTCCGATGCAAAAGAAATACTCTTAGATTTAAATAATTGCCATTCTTTTACCCAGGCCACGGGGAATGATAGAACGTACGTGCCTCTACTCTGAATGTACGTTCGCAATCTCCGAGTCTGTTACGACGAAATTATTTCACAATGAAAATTTCTCATCAGACCGCAACCACTCGCACGCGAATGTACGTACCCTCTGAATGTATCTAGTCAGTCACGCGCGTTGTTCAAAAGCTTTACTTTTAATATTCAGTGGATTACATTTCCGAAATTAATTTTTGTTTATGCTACAAATCGTACTTCACGCGAAGTATTTATTACGTAAGTTTCAGGCTCAATTTAATAAAAAAAAGATTCCGAATAATAGAAATAAAGAATAACAATCAAACAAATCAAACCTAAATAAACAGAAAGAGGGAACGTTACACTTACCAACAGCGGCAGCAGGAATTTTAACCAACAACTCTTCTCCATCGTAAGTGCGGGAAAAATTCCTTTCTTAGATTACTACGGCACACCAATTTTTTATGCAACATAGTTGAATGGAGACAAATAGCGATTAATTTACTTATAACCGGTTATTCAAAATATTTTGCCGCCAACCGGTTTCGCCGGCCGGGTGGCCCAGCAGTTCTAGGTGCTACAGTCTGGAACCGCACGACCGCTACGGTCGCAGGTTCGAATCCTGCCTCGGGTATGGATGTGTGTGATGTCCTTAGGTTAGTTCGGTTTAAGTAGTTCTAAGTTCTAGGAGACTGATGACCTCAGAAGGTAAGTCCCATAGTGCTCAGACCCATTCGAGCCATTTTGAACCAACCGGTTTCAATCCGCGGCGGGGTCATCTTCAGGGCAATTTACACTGCAAAGTTAAAATATTAGTAAGTAATCATGTACGTAATCCTACAAGCAATTAGTCAAAGTTACATAAATAAACAGATTTTTATACCCATTTGGTCGTTCGCTAGAGTCGTCACCCTGCCTGTGCACGGTTGGTAACTATGCATGGTTGGCTCTCTGTATGATCTTAAACTACGGCCAACAACACGTGGGCAGACTGTAACACCCTCCACGGTGACCAACGGTAGGTACATGCTTAAGCTCTATCCACAGATGATGTGAAAAATGAATGGGACAACAGTCACCTGAATTTTAAATAATTGTAAATTTCTCCAGGTTTAATTAGTTATATTTATTATTTATTATGTTTTATATTACAACTAAAACAAACTTAAAAATTTACGATTTCCTGCTTAAGCATGTAACTACCGTTAGTCACCGTGGAGGGTGTCACCGTCTGCCCACGTGTTGTTGGCCGTAGTTTAAGCTCATACAGAGAGCCAACCGTGCATAGTTACCAACCGTGCACAGGCAGGGCGACGACTCCAGCGAGCGACCAAATGGGTATAAATATCTGTTTTTTTATGTAGCTTTGACTAATATCTTGTATAATTACGTACATGATTACTTACTAATATCATAACTTTACAGTGTAAATTGCCCTGAGGATGACCCCATCGCGGATTGAAACTGGTTGGCGGCAAAATAAATAATGCGATTGTGACTGTCATTTTGAATAATTGATTAAAATGGTTAAAATCCCTCTGAGCACTATGGGATTTCTGAGGTCATCAGTCCCGTAGAACTTAGAGCTACTTAAACCTAACTAACCTAAGAACGTCACACACATCCATGCCCGAGGCATGATTCGAACCTGCGACCGTAGCGCTCGCGCGGTTCCAGACTGTACCGCCTAGAACCGTTCGGCCACCCTGGCCGACTTGAATAATTGATTACCACCAACGGTAGCCACCAGATTTCTACCCAATAATCCTACTTCTCCAGCATAAGCTCGCAAAAACTCCCTTACATAAAAGGTGACACTGGTCTCTTAACAGTGCACAATCTAATGCGGACACCACAAGATCTTGAAGAAGATCCCAGCAGAGGGGTCGAAATGTCTATCGTCTGAAGAAATACACTCCTGGAAATTGAAATAAGAACACCGTGAATTCATTGTCCCAGGAAGGGGAAATTTTATTGACACATTCCTAGGGTCAGATACATCACATGATCACACTGACAGAACCACAGGCACATAGACACAGGCAACAGAGCATGCACAATATCGGCACTAGTACAGTGTATATCCACCTTTCGCAGCAATGCAGGCTGCTATACTCCCAAGGAGACGATCGTAGATATGCTGGATGTAGTCCTATGGAACGGCTTGCCATGCCATTTCCACCTGGCGCCTCAGTTGGACCAGCGTTCGTGCTGGACGTGCAGACCGCGTGAGACGACGCTTCATCCAGTCCCAAACATGCTCAATGGGGGACAGATCCGGAGATCTTGCTGGCCAGGGTAGTTGACTTACACATTCTAGAGCACGTTGGGTGGCACGGAATACATGCTGACGTGCATTGTCCTGTTGGAACAGCAAGTTCCCTTGCCGGTCTAGGAATGGTAGAACAATGGGTTCGATGACGGTTTGGATGTACTGTGCACTATTTAGTGTCCCCTCGACGATCACCAGAGGTGTACGGCCAGTGTAATAGATCGCTTCCCACACCATGATGCCGGGTGTTGGCCCTGTGTCCTCGGTCGTATGCAGTCCTGATTGTGGCGCTCACCTGCACGGCGCCAAACACGCATACGACCATCATTGGCACCAAGGCAGAAGCGACTCTCATCGCTGAAGACGACACGTCTCCATTCGTCCCTCCATTCACGCCTGTCGCGACACCACTGGAGGCGGGCTGCACGATGTTGGGGCGTGAGCGGAAGTCGGCCTAACGGTGTGCGGGACCGTAGCCCAGCTTCATGGAGACGGTTGCGAATGGTCCTCGCCGATAGCCCAGGAGCAACAGTGTCCCTAATTTGCTGGGAAGTGGCGGTGCGGTCCCCTACGGCACTGCGTAGGATCCTACGGTCTTGGCGTGCATCCGTGCGTCGCTGCGGTCCGGTCCCAGGTCGACGGGCACGTGCACCTTCCGCCGACCACTGGCGACAACATCGATGTACTGTGGAGACCTCACGCCCCACATGTTGAACAATTCGGCGATACGTCCACCCGGCCTCCCGCATGCCCACTATACGCCCTCGCTCAAAGTCCGTCAACTGCACATATGGTTCACGTCCACGCTGTCGCGGCATGCTACCAGTGTTAAAGACTGAGATGGAGCTCCGTATGCCACGGCAAACTGGCTGACACTGACGGCGGCGGTGCACAAATGCTGCGCAGCTAGCGCCATTCGACGGCCAACACCGCGGTTCCTGGTGTGTCCGCTGTGCCGTGCGTGTGATCATTGCTTGTACAGCCCTCTCGCAGAGTCCGGAGCAAGTATGGTGGGTCTGACACACTGGTGTCAATGTGTTCTTTTTTCCATTTCCAGGAGTGTATGACGCGCTTAACAACCCAGAAGATTTGATCTTCAGATACGCTTTGTTTGCAGCACTACGGCTGCGGCCTCGGGTTTGATATTTGCTTTGCTGTTTTTATGTTTAGCTCAGCAACAGTCACTTTATTCTGGGCGGGCCTCAGTAAATTTGAAGAAATACATTATGCCGCAAGGCTGTTTTTAAAATATTTTATTTGCACTACTATTTTCAGGCACTGCCCATTCCCAAGTGCATCTAAACAACACAAAAACACACGATAAGAAAGAGAAAAAGCTATAACTGAAATTAGTATATATATATATATATATATATATATATATATATATATATATATATATATATATATATATATATATATATAGTAGTGGTTTAACGCTACACCAAATGTAGGTGTATAACTCATGTTTTCAAGTCTTAGCTTTCTTCTCTTTTTTAAGGCGTGTTTTTATGTTTTTTAGTTGGACTTCAACTTGGTCGGTGCTCGAAACTAGTAGTGAAAATAAAATATTTGAAACGCAGCCGGGTGGAACAACGTCCTTCTTCAGCAACAATCTTGGGTTTTAAGGGCACAGATTATATTTCCGTTCGCCTCAAGACGAGACAGTGCATTCGTAAGCAACATTTGACAGCGTTATTAACACTGTACATATTCATTAATCATGCCTTCCTATTTGTAGCCGCCTGCCTCTCGAGGGCTTCGAACTGTAGCGCTGTGTAACATAACTATGTCGGTGCGTGTAATCGAGCCGGCCGGAGTGGCCATGCGGTTCTAGGCGCTACAGGTCTGGAATCGTGCTATCACTACGGTCGCAGATTCCAATCCTGCTTCGGGCATGGATGTGTGTGATGTCCTTAGGTTAGTTAGGTTTAAGTAGTTCTAAGTTGTAGGGGACTGATGACCTGAGTAGTTAAGTCCCATATTGCTCAAAGCCATTTGAACACCATTTTTTTGCTGTAATCGAAAGCACGAATGCGTCCACACGTGGAGCACCCTCTCCTCCAGCAAGAAAATGCCAGACTACACAGGAGCGGTGCGGCATCTTCATCAAGCTGACGCCTCGAGCTCACTGTTACCGATCGTCCTCCATACAGCTCCTACTTGGCCCCATCCGGTTTTCATCTATTTACAAAACATAAAGGACACTTTCGAGCACTTCCCTTTGATAGTGATGAAGCAGTGCAGGCAGAGATGAGGTTGTGGCTCAGTCGACAGTCTCACATTCTACAATGAAGGTATCGACAAACTGGTCTCTCGTTGGGAGAAATGTGTTCGTCGCCAGGGTGACTATGTTGGGAAATAAAAACATAGACACGAAGAATAAAGATGTAGACAGTTAATGATGTTTGATTTCTTTTTAAAAAATTGGATGCATTACTTCTCAGCACACCTACATATCAGCGTTATTTTGTAATTCTGTGGTCAATTAAGAGCGGAGCTTGTATGATTTTTAAATAAACTGGGTCTCACCATCCAGAAAAAAGATTGTTTTGTAAAACTTGTGCAATAACAAGTTCTCAAAATCACGGCAGTAGTCCTACAGATGGTGCAGCATACCTCATCGAAGTATGCCGAGCAGCATAATGTGATGCCCCATCTCTTCGTAAAAGTTAGAGACGGTTTTAGTTGAGCTGATACATTCTTCAAATAGACCAGCATTGGTCTAAAATGAATTTCGTACGCTTGTAAACAATCTGCTGCGTTCGTAGAAAGGCCTGGCATGCAGGGATATCAAATAGGTAATTATAATTCTCTTCCACTCTTCACAGGCTTCTTTTTAATACATTGCAGTAAGATCTTCGCAAAATTCTTCATTCTCTACTGTCACAGTGAGAAGAGAGAGAAAATGAACACAAGCCTCTGTTCACAACTTGAAGTTTCTTGTCCGCAGCTCGTTGTCTAGTGTTGCTACCTCTGGATCACGGGGTCCCAGGTTCGATTGCCGGCCGGGTTGCCGGCCGTAGTGACCGAGCGGTTCTAAGCGCTACAGTCTACAGCCGCGCGGCCGCTACGGTCGCAGGTTCGAATCCTGCTTCAGGCATGGATGTGTGTGTTGTACTTAGGTTGGTTAGGTTTAAGTACTTCTAAGTTCTAGGGGACTGATGACCTCAGAAGTTAAGTACCATAGTGCTCAGAGCCATTTGAACCATTTGAACCGGCCGGGTTGAGGATTTTATACACCCGGGGACTGGGTGTTTGGTTGTCCTCACCATTTCATCATCATTCGTGAAATTGACGTGACTGGACTGTGTAAAGATTGGGAATTTGTACGGGCACTGATAAACGCGCAGTAGAGCGCCCGACAAACCAAACATCATCATCATCATCTGAAGTCTCTTGAATAGCCCATAAAAAAAACACTCTAAGACAAGGAAAAAAGACGTGCCAGGAAGGAATTGTCGGAACGGGACGGACATCGATCGTTGTGACGTGCATGTAGAGACGAACAAAAGAGCTCAATTTCGGAAAAATTGGATGATTTTTCCAAGAAAAAGAGCTACACGAACTTAATAACTTAATAACATGGTGGTCCACCTTTGTCCCTTAAGCGAGCAGTTGTCCGGCTTAGGTTGATTGACAGAGTTGTGGGATGTCCTCCTGTAGGATATCGTGCCAAATTCTGTCCAACTGGCGCGTTAGCTCGTCAAGATCCCGAGATGGTTAGAGGGCCCTGTCCATAATGCTCAGGACATTCTCAATTGGGGATACAGCCGGCAACCTTGCTGGCCAATGTAGGGTTTGGCAACAACGAAGATAAGCAGTGGAAACTCTCGGCGAGTGCGGAACAGCGTTATCTTGCTGTAATGTAATCCCAGGACGGCCTTCCACTAAGGGCAACAAAACAGGACGCATTATATCGTCGACTTAGCACTGTCCTGTAAAGGTGGCGAGGATGACAACCAAAGGGGAGGTGCTATGAAATGAAATGGAACCCCAGCCCCCCACTCCTGGCTGCCGTGCCATATGGCGGGCGACAGGCAGTTTGGTAACTCACCACTGTCCGAGGCGTCTCCCGACACGTCTTTGCTGGTCATCGGGGCTCAATTCGAACCGCAACTCACCAATGAAGACGACTCTACTCCAGTCAGTAAGACTCGCGCTTCGATTTGAGCACTGATGTAGCAGTGCAGATGTGTCTGGAGACGCCCTGGACAGTGGTGGGATACCAACCTGATTATCGCTCGCCATATGGCCCAACAAGCAGCAGTGGTGGTCTTTGGTGCCATTTCTATTCACAGCAGGACCATTTTGGTTAGCATCCGTAGCACCTTTGCAGCACAGCGGTACGTCAATAATAATCTATTCCCCGATACTAAAATGTAGACTTTCACGGCCGGAAATATCATGTCCATTACAATTATCCGGGCTGTTATGCCGTGGTCGGTTGATGAATTTTGTCTCAATTCCCAACGTTTCGTCTCCGACTGCGGGAGACATCTTCAAGGGGGTCCGTAGGTCAATAGAAGGTCCAACACACCCACTGGCTAGCTACTGACTGCCGCTAAATTCCGTCTCCGCGAGCTCCCGCGCCGCGGTGTGACGTCACGTGTTTGGAAAACGTCAGTGCAATTGGCCTTTCAACCGAAAGGAGGAGGGCGTGAAATTAAACGGTATATGGATGCCGGTGTTACAGAAGATGTGTACCGCCCGTCCACTACTGGGTGATGGCAACGGCGATCGACGGAGACGGGCAGCGGCCAATTGCACTGACGTTTTCAAAACACTTGACGTCACACCGCGGCGCGGGAGCTCGCGGAGACGGAATTTAGCGGCAGTCAGTAGCGGGCCAGTGGGTGTGTTGGACTTTCTATCGACCTACGGACCCCCTTGAAGATGTCTCCTGCAGTCGGAGACGAAACGTTAGGAATTGAGACAAAAATCATCAACCGACCACGGCATAACAGCCCGGATAATTATAATGGACAATCTATGCCCCGTTTTGTTGGCATTCATGGCAAGCCATTGTGGGCTTGCCACACACGGCGAGTGTTCCCACTGTTTGTCTTCGTGCTTGACAAACCCTACCTTGACTAGCAAGGTCGCCGGATCTTTCCCCAGCTGAGAACTCTTGGAGCATTATGGGCAGGACCTTCCAACCAACTCGGGATTTTGACGATCTAACGCGCCAATTGGACACACTTTGGCTCGATATCCCTCAGGACAACATCCAACAACTTCATCAATCGATGTCAAGCCGAATGACTGCTTGCATAAGGGTCAGAGGTGCACCAACACCTTATCGACTAGCTTAATTTGTAAACCTCTTTTTCTTGAATAAATCACCAAATTTTTCTGAAATTATAATCATTTTTTGTCTGTACACGCACGTCACGTCTACGGCTTCAGCCACATTCGAATAATTCTTTTGCGTTGCGTCGTTTTGTTCCTTAGAATGTATTATAGAAGCAGAAGAGGAAGTGGGTGGAAATGAAATACGATACGGTGAGAAGAATTCGACATCTGAGCGAAAGATCTAAGTGGAAACAAGTCTCTAGAATTATTGGCATCCCTGGGAGAACCAATCGTGAGAAAATAATTCCTTGTGGTTCAAAATGGCTCTGAGCATTATGGGACTTAACTTCTGAAGTCATCAGTCCCCTAGAACGTAGAACTACTTAAACCTAACTAACCTAAGGACAGCACACACATCCATGACTGAGGCAGGATTCGCACCTGCGACCGTAGCGTTCGCGCGGTTCCAGACTGCAGCGCCTAGAACTGCTGGGCCACTCCGGCCGGCAATTCCTTGTAGGATACAAGATTTATGAAACAGATGAAATACCCTCAGAGGTCAGGGAGAATGGCAAATGTGGATATTACTGAATCATCAGTTTAATAAGTCATGGATGCAAAATCGTGTTACGCTATTTACAGAAGATTGGAAATGTTGGTAGAAGCCGACCTCTGGGTAGATCAGCTTGGCTTCCAGAGAAATGTAGGAACACGTGAGGCAATAAGGCTTATCCTAGAAAATTGGTTTAAGGAAGTCAAGATGGGGGGGGGGGGGGGGGGGAGGTGACGACAGGCTGGGCATGCGGCCATTCCTTAAATTAACTGTACAATATCTGTAAATAACCATGTCGAGACTGTGCAGATGCACGACAAAGACATAAGAAATAGAAAATGTGCAGCCCGGTGCAGAACGACACGTGCAAGACGAGCATTTCAAACAAGATGCAAGCAGAACGTTTCGGAACGTAGTGCTACAGATGAATCCTGAAGATTAAATAGGTAAATGAGAAATCACTGAATGGAATTGGTGGAAAAAGAAATGTGTCGGAATACTTGACTAAAAGGAGAGATCGGTTGGTAGGACACATCCTGAGGCAACAATGAATTGTCAGTTTGGTAACACTAGGGAGTGCGGAGTGTGGAAATTGTAGATGGAGACCAAGACTCGAATACAATAACAGGATTCAAATGGATATGGGTAGCGGTAGGTATTCGAAGATGAAGGGGCCTGCATAGGGCAGACGAGCGCGGAGAGCTGCGTCAAAGCCGTCGCTGGGCTGAAGAACACAACAACAACAACAACAACAACAAAATGCAGCAGGTGACGAATGTGTAGAACAGGCTGCATGAAACACTGGATCTGAATGAGTCTAGCAAAATCACGCGCTCTCTGTATTAGTACTATGTAGATGTGTGAAATACGCTTCATGTTTTATATGTTCACAGGCAATCAGCATATTATATACATATTTCTGAAAAAAATAGAGAAAAAGTACCACGTTCAGAAAGTTTACCGCAATTTCGCAAATGAAATGACAGTAACAGACAAACTATATCACAAGCCAAAAAAGATGTAAATTACTTGCAACAATAATTTTCAACTTCATAGTGAAGGTGAGTTGACTAACATATGTATATGCTCAACCACAGACGTGCGTTAGTTAGTCTCCTTAATGCTGGATCAGCATTAACAAGATTAAGTGCATTTGCCTATGGTCCTTAAAAGCATTCACTTGATTTCTACAGTAGATATATGCAGCTGACGTGCTCATTTACAACGTTACTTATTTGTTGTTAAGTTGCATCCAATTTCGTTGAAACGAACTGCAATCTTGCAAGTCTACTACATTTGTAATGTAATAGGGTTTTTGCGTGGGTGGAGAAAGCGATCCTTGCTTCTCAGAAACACTTCTCTCGCAGTGCAAGCAACATGTAAAATGAACATTCGTCAGTGTTTCCACCTAAGCAGACGTCACAAACGAGAGTAACGATGGTATGAATGAGTTTATACTAGGCGATTTTTTCCACCGTGTAAAAACTCTAAGGATTGATCGGTAAGAGGATAGGGAACAAAAAAGGTGTAATGAACTTATGTCCGGAAACGTTAGAGACCATTGTTCGGTCATACATAGTTACAAAGACTGCGGTATAATACGCTCTGTACCATGCAGCCACAGTTACGGTATGCATGGTTTCCTCCTAGAGGGTGGTAATGTTCCTCATACGTCATGCCCTACAGCTCTCTCCTGCACACAATGGTTCCGTTTTCGAATCGAGAGCTTGCCGACAAGGTGTTTACTTACGGAAAGGCAAACGGCAAAGGGCGGTGAGCAGCAAGGTTGTATCAAGAGACCTCTCTCCGCTGATAACAACCACAGTACTCAAAGTTTGCAACAGTGTTTCGTCGTTTGTTTGAGACAGAATCATTTCAGGATGCAGGAAAACATGACGGACGTACCCGAAATGTTCGGACACTAGACTTGCAGGAAAACTGGTTAACACTGTGGAAGGCGACCACCGTGTCAGTACCAGGCAGTTGGCCCTCCAGTGCAGGGTAAGCCAGACGGTCGTGTGGCACATTCTCCATGGCAAATGTTGCTACCCTTATCACTTACAGCGCGTGCAGGGCTTACTAGCGACAGACTTACCACATCGGGAGCAGTTTAGTCACTGGTTTCTTCATCGGGCAACCACGATCCCGGGATTTGTGTCATCCATCCCATTCACATTAACGCCACCTTTACCCAGAGTGGTATCTTCAACTTTCATTACAGTTATCTGTGGGAGCCAGTCCTGACAAAACTCTACCATCTGGTGAGCAAGATGTATGAGACAGGCGAAAGAAGAATATAATAATTCCAATCCCAAAGAAAGCAGGTGTTGACAGATGTGAAAATTACCGAACTATCAGTTTAATAAGTCACGGCTGCAAAATACTAACGTGAATTCTTTACAGACGAATGGAAAAACTAGTAGAAGCCGACCTAGGAGAAGATCAGTTTGGATTCCGCACAAATATTGGAACACGTGAGGCAATACTGACTCTAGGACTTATCTCAGAAGCTAGTTTAAGAAAAGGCAAACCTACGTTTCTAGCATTTGTAGACTTAGAGAAAGCTTTTGACAATTTTGACTGGAATACTCTCTTTCAAATTCTGAAGGTGGCAAGGGAAAAATACAGGGAGCGAAAGGCAATTTACAATTTGTATAGAAACCAAATGGCAGTTATAAGAGTTGAGGGGCATGAAAGGGAAGTACTGGTTGGGAAGGGAGTGATACAGAGTTGTAGCTTCTCCCCGATGTTATTCTATCTGTATATTGAGCAAGCAGCGAAGGAAACAAAAGAAAAATTCGGAGTAGGTATTGAAATCCATGGAGAAGAAATAAAAACTTTGAGTTTCGCCGATGACATTGTAATTCTGTCAGAGACAGCAAAGGACTTGGAAGAGCAGTTGAACGTAATGGATACTGTCTTGAAAGGAGGATATAAGATGAACATTAACAAAAGCAAAACGAGGATAATGGAATGTAGTCGAATTAAGTCAGATGATGCTGAGGGTATTAGATTAGGAAATGAGACACTTAAAGTAGTAAAGGAGTTTTGCTATTTGGGGAGCAAAATAACTGATGATGGTCGAAGTAGAGAGGATATAAAATGTAGACTGGCAATGACAAGAGAAATTTGCTAACATCGAGTATAGATTTAAGTGTCAGGAAGTCGTTTCTGAAAGTATTTGTATGGAGTGTAGCCATGTATGGAAGTGAAACATGGACGATAAATAGTTTAGACAAGAAGATAATAGAAGCTTTTGAAATGTGGTGCTACAGAAGAATGCTGAAGAGTAGATGGGTAGATCACACAACTAATGAGGAGGTGTTGAATAGGATTGGGGAGAAGAGAAGTTTGTGGCACAACTTGACTAGAAGAAGGGATCGGTTGGTAGGACATGTTCTGAGGCATCAAGGGATCACCAATTTAGTATTGTAGGGCAGTGTAGAGGGTAAAAATCGCAGAGGGAGACCAAGAGATCAATACACCAAGCAGATTCAGAAGGATGTAGGTTGCAGTAGGTACTGGGAGATGAAGAAGCTTGCACAGGATAGAGTAGCATGGACAGCTGCATCAAACCATTCTCAGGACTGAAGACCACAAGAACAACAACATCTGTGGGATAGTGTGCAGAATCCCAATGGTATGGTGACAGTGAATCATCAGCATCGTGCCACCGGAATGTGTGGCCGGGATAATTGGCGACTGTATTTTGGGACCAATCTTCCTTCCTCGTTGTCTAACAGGCCGGAACTAAAGACGTTTCTCGCAGGTAATTATGCCACCCCTGCTGGAAGAAGCACCATTGATGATTCGAAGCGCTATGTGGCTGCTACATAATGGTGTTGCAGCCCACTTCGCCGTTAACGTCCGGAGGCGTCTCAGTCGTGTCTTCCCTGGTCGATGGATCTGACAAGGGGGTCCAGTTGAGGCCTGCTCGTTCACCAGATCAACCCGTGCGATTTCTGGTTATTGGGTCATCTGAAAAATATCGTGTATGCAGAGCCCATTCCAGACGTGGAGACAATGGAACAGTGTATCCATGCTGACTTCGACACTGTTTAGCTGCAGCCTGGCCGGACACTGTTTAGCTGTAGCCTGGCCGATGTGAACGTGTGAGACAGAACATGCTACGCTGCATTCGCTCATGCGTTGAGGCACATGGAGCCCGCTTTCACACATACTGTAACTGTGGCTGCATGGTACACGCGTATTAAGGCCTCCGTGTCTATAACAATGTATGCTTGAATAAACGGTCTCTAGCGTAGAAACCGTGTCTTTCCTGACATAAGTTCATTAGAGCTTTTTTGTTCCATATCCTCTCGTCAATCTATGTTTTTACATGTTAGAAAAGAATCACCCTGTATAGTCGCTACTGAAATTTGTAGCTACAAATGAACAATACTACAGCACAATGATACAATGAATACCAGCCGACTACTGTCGATACCTCCGCTTACAGCACCCTTTACAAAAATGCGAAGTAATATCACGCGTGTAATAGATAACTACGCAGCCTTGCTAGAAATAGTCGGAATAGATATTCGATTATAAAGAAGCAACGTGCTCAGATCTTCAATTTCTTGCAAATAAATAAACGATATATGATATAGATGCATATAAGACGCAACGATTCTGTCACGATAAACATCCAGAATATCTAATCATATGAATCGCTGCAAGAAATAAGACGTGGCGCAGAGCAAAAGTAAACTGTTATCTAACAAAATACAATGCACAGTGTTCTAGATCTTCTTCTTCTTGTTGTCCCTTGCCTTTTCCTGTTTTTTCTACTGGTTCGTTATTGTTTGTTAGGTTTAGCCAATGTTAGGGACAGTTGGTAGCTGGTCGCTATTCCTGACGCCACTATTCTTTCCCCCCACCCCCCCCACCCCACCCCCCCCCCCCCCCCCACCCCATGGGATGGAATCTGTGTACCCCATCCGTCTGCATCTATAATAAACCGGGTGTCTCTCGCATTTTCTCTTGCATTTCAGCAGATATTTGCAATTTACTTTTTCCAACGTGTAGTTGGTGTCAAATAAATGCTGTTCGTCTCGTCTTTCATGCGACGCCCAGCGTCGACGAAAAGCGTCAGCTTTTTTCCCATTACAAACAAAACTGTTTTTAAATCGGAATTTTCCGTGCCAGTTCGATAGAGTGCTCCCATATTAGTCTAGTGCGTTATTAGTTTTACCGATATTTATCAACAGGAATAGTAAAACAGGAAGAATAATCAGTACTCCAGCAGCGAGTGAGCAGCACATCTGCATGTCGGTAGCAGTCAGCAGGGACCGGGTTGGTGCTGTCACTTCCAGAATACTCCCTACCCTTCGTTTTTTACTTTAGCTGCTAATACTCATAGGTAAAACGAATATCGCATTAGACCAACATGGGGCCGCTAAAGATCGTTTTGTTTATAACAGGAAACTAGCCGACGCTTTCTATCGACGTTGGACGTCCCATGAAAGACGTGATGGGCAGTATCTGTGTGGCTGATTCCAGCTAAAAGTTGCAAAAATGAAATTCCAAATATCTGCCGAAACGCCAGAGAAAATGCGCTTAACGGTTCTTAGAAGAGGCTCACTGTATGGTTGCCTGAGGTGGGACATGCGTACCAGCCACCTACTGGTATGTGGGAAACCGCCTAAGAACAACATTCAGGCTGCCCGGTTCAGCAGATCTCGTTATTAATTCGCGAGGCGGATTCAATGGGTGAGGGGGCGCTATCAGCGCAAGTCGCACATTGTTCTAGTTGCACTTAGGAAGTAATTCGTATAGATTAAAGTCCATGTACTTAAAATAACTAGTATGTAGTATTATTTTAGGTTTTGTTCTCTTTTGCCTTTCATTTTTTCTTCTCTTTTAGAAATAACAACATTATTTGTCTGAACGAGCAAGCTGCCGAAATGTTGCACGAGTACTAGTCAGTGAAAATCGCATTTGCGGTGATTCTGAAAGAGGAATATCACTGTGTCTCGTGCTAGTGAGGGCATTCAGGACAGACACATTTTCTAATCTTACGACTACTGTTTACAGAATATCATTGATATTTGTAGCAGAAAGAAACAGCGCGTGTTCGTTTTCTTCTAACTGCATCACTACAGAATTACCACTCTTAGGGAATAATTGCACAGAAGGAGACAGAACCCAGGCAGGTTAAACGTGAATTCCTAAGTTTCTTTTAAGCCACTTAATCTGCGTTTGTCCGATTGTAAGGTTTTGCGTTAAAGAAGGTCCTGTTTTGCAGCAGCAACAAGTGTAAGGAATCGCAACTTGCTTTTTTTTAACTTATAGAGATTATGAAGTAAAACTAAGCGACATGCTCCACAAAAAAGTATTGTTTGCCATCACAACTATAGATTAAAAAGTCATATTGTGACTAGATTTTTAAAAAAATGGGTGAATTCGGTGGAGACGGAGCAGAAATACGAATTGAACCAAGATTGGTGGAAAGTGGAGAGGGGATGAGGATTGCCGATGTCGTTTTCGAAGAAGTGTTCTCCGACATCCTCGTTAGCCAATTTAAAGAAACCACATGAGTCTGTAATCAGAGTCTGGTGTTGTAACTACTGTGCCACCTCATTCACTGTGTTTCACGTTTATCTCAGCTATGAATGTTTGCTTGTAATATGACGCGCTCTAAATAATTTTCGCCATGTATCTCTCACCTGTACGTTTCTTATCACGATAAATTGTGACCAGAGGAAATTTGTATTTCGTATACGAGTTTCTAGCTAAAGCATTGTGTCACATTTTTCAGACATGTTTTAAATTAAAACCAAACTGTTTAGCAGTGTGGCTAAGAAAATGGACTCCTATGAGGAATGTGCACGTCTCGAAGCATCTTCTCCCCCTACTGATTTAGTTTTTCACTAGATTTTCCTAAACTAGTAGAGGTTAATGTCGGGACAGTCACTTCTAAGGTCCAATTTTCTCCAGTTCACCTTCTCACCGTAGTTAAAGACCTCAACGTCGACAAGACGCTTAACTCTGACCTTTCTTCGCCACATTTCGAAATTAAAGAATCTAATAAAAGAGGCACATTTCACTACAGTGCTTCTACGTCTACATTTAAACACTGCAAATCAATGTGTACTGTGTGGAACTACGTCAC
The DNA here is from genome assembly GCF_023897955.1 of Schistocerca gregaria. Classification (NCBI taxonomy): domain Eukaryota; kingdom Metazoa; phylum Arthropoda; class Insecta; order Orthoptera; family Acrididae; genus Schistocerca; species Schistocerca gregaria. The sequence goes on from NC_064924.1 coordinate 542,529,375, forward strand.
ACTTTAGAACACGAGTGAAAGGACGCCCACGCGCGGAGGTAAGGGAGGGAGGGAGGGACTGCGCTCCTCCCCCAACCCCCGCCCAACCCTAGCTCACAGGGAAAGGAAAAATTATAGTCCAGTCAGGCGTTTTTCTTTCAAGGAGATGATTTAAAGGCCGATATTATGCTGATTTGTAACAGGGTTGGAAACTGAACTTTTTTATGGCTACTTACATGACGCCATTCTTCCTCAAAAATATTAAAAATACTTCATACTACTAGGTCTAGTCCCCCCCCCCCCCACCCTCGCCTTACAAACTATCATATGGGCGCCCTTGCACGAGTGCAAGATTCTTACAAAACTGGGACAATATTGTTTGATACGGTATTGTTCTCTGTCAATGAAAGGAATTCTCTAAGTACAAGTGTCATTAGTGGAGGATGTTTGATGAGGTACCTAACGATTCAAGTATTTAAGGATATTCAAAACTCTCACGTGAAGTAGGGACGCCATAATAAAACCATACGTTAAGGACATTGTTTGTAACCTCGATCTGGTGGGTGCATCCGATACGTGCGCTCCATTCATTATTATAATAACGCAAACAGCATCAAGGAAAATATTTCCACTGACAACTTTGAGTAATTTGAATTTAAGTTCAGTAACGCATGTACAAGCCTTACTGTGTTACTCGCTGTGGAACCTGCAATAGCAAAAAGTCCTTTCTCAATTATCAATGTATTCCCACGCCGTCTTAAAATTAGCCAAGTCATCGTGAAGTCAAGCATATCGATAAACCAAAAGTGCGGATTATTAATCACTTTATCTGTTAAGAGCTATCGTCTCCAGCTTCTCGCTAGATACTGTCCACTGAAAGCAATTAAAAACAGGCGAAAGTGTTTGTCGCCATAAATTTCTTTGTAAGCAGCTCCTTCCATTGGGAAGTTTATAAACTGTGGTGGCCTTAATCTTTAGTAGAAAAGGATCATCAAACGAAAATAAGATATCAGAATAGCAGTATTGGAGCGGAGTAGATAGTATTCGTAATTACCTGTACCTCGCGCCGAACAACACCAGGCGAACGCTAAATCTGGATACACACGTCCTTCACCGCTTTCTCTGCCCTGTGTTACGAGGTCGGAGGATGATTAACTCGGACCGATGGCAGCGCTGCATGGCGGCAGGACGAGACACTTCAGCTGACTCATCTGTGTCCTCGCCGGAGGTACCAAACTTTGATACGGCTGTACTCCAAGAGTAAGTAGTTTTGAGTCACGCTTCGGGCACTTTTGGCCGGTAGCAACATCTTGGACAGACGGAGGAGGACTTTTACGCTATAAATGTGTCACGATCTTTTGGAAGCGCTGTTCCTTGACGTCTCCAGGGTGTTTGACATAGGATGATACAGTCGTTTGCAAGTATCCCTAGGGAATGGATTCTGATGCCACACATACGTCCACCTCTGTACTGCCCAAGCCCATATTTAGGATTTACACAGTCTATAGCTGAACATGTGGTATTGGCCCTACTCGTAGACATTTCACGAAAACTACTTGCAAAAAATTACATTGTACAGCAGTTTCAGAATTTAAAGCCTACAGGCCTAATGCAGCCTGTAAGTTCTATTACTTAATTCTATAAAATTTTACTATGCAGTCTATGGTTTAATGAGTTGATAGGATTTAAAAAAAAAGAAAAAAGAAAAACTGAATCATTCAACATGTTCAACACGATATATTAAGATAGTTGTGAACGCCTACAAAAAAGTCGATATTAACGCAAAAATCAGTATTTCGCTTTTATTAACAATGTACTGCAACCATAATCAAATATCTTTATTAGGTAAATTAAAAATAAGAAGGGAAATGTATTAACCGAGCAAATTTTTCCTATATTCCATTCAAATACAATACTTTCCCAAGTAGTCAGCCTTAAAATTAAAGTTTTAAATAATCTTTTTAGCTAATTGGTTTGCACCTATACTTCATACTAACAGTATCTTCATAAAACTTCCTGGCAGATTAAAACTGTGTGCCAGACTGAGACTTGAACTCGGGACCTTTGCCTTTCGCAGGCAAGTGCTCTACAAACTGATCTACCCAAGCACGACTCACGACCCGTCCTCACAGCTTTAATTCCGCCAGTACCTCGTCTCCTACCTTCCAAACTTTGCAGAAGCTCTCCTGCATACCTTGCAGAACTAGCACCCATGGAAGAAAGAATATTGCGGAAACAGGGCTTAGCCACAGCCTGGGGGATGTTTCCAGAACGAAATTTTCACTCTGCAGTGGAGTGTGCGCTGATATGAAACGTCCTGGCAGATTATAACTGTGTGCCGGACCGAGTTCTTGACCTCGGGACCTTTGCCTTTCGCAGGCAAGTGTTCAACAAACTGAGCTACCCAAGCACGACTCACGACCTGTCCTCACAGCTTTAATTCCGCCAGTACCTCGTCTCCTGCCTTCCAAACTTTACAGAAGCTCTCCTGCATACCTTGCAGATCAAGGTAGAGCACTTGCCCTCGAAAGGCAAAAGTCCCGTGTTCAAGTCTCGGTTTCGCCCACAGTTTTAATCTGCCAGGAAGTTTCATATCAACACACACTCCGCTGCAGAGTGAAAATTTCATTCTGGAATATCTTCGTAACTTAATCGTCTTAAAATATCATTTTGTGGCATTACCTCCTGCCTTATAATGAGTAGACTACTGTATAGATTTCTCAGAGATGCGACATTAATTTAGCAATTTGCAACTTAAGGAGCTCAGTACACTATAACAGCTGCGGCATGGTAGCTACCAACATTGTGAATGGACAGTTTTTTACGTAAATAGCATGATGCAACGAAGCTCTAGAAGTTTCGATGGTTTTAATTAACAGGTTACCTTCTTCTTCTTTCTTTCTTTCATCGTTTGGGCAATCTAAGGACCAAGCTCCAATTCCAATGCTACCTTCTTTGTTGTTCTTTCTTTTTCCTCCAATATTCTTTCATCTTTTCTCTCCTCAGACCATTTTGACCCTGTCTCCTCCTCTCTCTTGCCTTGGAATCCTTCCATTTTTAACACTTTCCTCTTGAAACTCTCTCTTTCTGTTGCATCTTTCTCACCTATGTTGTTTCTTTCCAAATCTTTCCTAACTTCTTGAATCTTGGCTTTTGGTGACTTCTTGTCCCAATCTGTTTTTTTAACCTGTTGCTGTTCATTCTGTATAAGTGTCCAAAAAAAGCAGTCACCTCTTTTGTAGTGTTTCATTTATGTTTTCTGTGTTGCGGTAAACTTCTTCATTGCCTCTTAATTTCCATATCTGTATTTTATGGTGGTCCAAGTATTTTTCGAATGATTTTTCTGTCTAGGACTTCAGGTTTGTGTAATTTGTAGTTGAGTACTGTACACCACTTTCATAAAGACATTCTGCTTTTACTACCGTGTTGTAGTGCTGTATCTTCAGATTTTTAGACAGACACCTTTTCTTCTAGACATTCCTAGTTATTTCATAAGGTCTTTATTTTTTCTATTCCTTCGTCTATAACGAATTTTTCTTAGCCTTTTCTTGGATAATTTCTCCCAAATATTTCAATTTATTTGTCCTCCTTATCTGGCCAATATCTGTAGCTAGGGATTTCGGAAACATTTTTATATTTGTCATAAATTTTGTTTTTTCTACAGATATTCTTAAACCTGCTTTTTTGGCTATTTCGTCTAAGAGATTGATTTGTATTCGGGCATTTGCAAAGTTTTCAGAAAGAATGGCAAAATAATCTGCAAATGCTAAACAGTGAATTTCAATACCTTTGTTTTTAGTTCCCAGTCTGATTGGTGATAGCTTCTCTTCTTTTAGTTTTTGCTTCCATTCTATTACTATTTTCTCTAGTATGCAGTTAAAGAGGAGCGGAGACAGACCATCACCTGCCCTACACCTGTTTTTTGTTGAATGGCTGCGATATTTCGCCTCTAAACCCTACTTTTGATTTGGTGTCTGTGAGCATTTCACGAATAAGGTTTGCTAATTTAGATTTGATGCTAAATTCTCTGATCACTTTATCTAGTGTTTCCCTATCAACTGAGTCAAATGCCTTTTTAAAATCTATAAATGTTACAACTACATCTTTGGCGTTTGTAAGTCTGTGGACTTTTTGCTGAAAATCAGTTCTGAGCAAGATCTGCCCTTTCTAAATCCACTCTGACTCTCTTCGATTTGGCTATCAAGTGTTTCTTCTACGTTGTTTAGTAGTATTGTTGAAAATATTTTATAACCCACTGGCAACAAAGATATATCTCTGTAGTTATTTACATTTTGCTTATCACATTTTTTGTGCAAGGGATGGATGAGAGCCACTTTCCATTCTTCTGGTATCTTTTTAGTTTCCCGTATTTCTTCAAACATGAGATAAAGGTTAGTTATAATTTTTGGTTGAGACCATTTAATAAGTTCAGTTGTAATTGAGTCTTCTCCACTGGATGTGTTGTTTTTCAGGGTACTTATTGCTTTTTTAACTTTTTCATCTGTAAGTGGTGTATCTGCTTTTGTATTTTCATGGAGATCTGGAAATTCTAGCTTAAATTTTGGTTCTTCACAGTTCAATAATTTTTCAAATTACTTTCTTAGTATTTCACAATTCTGGCTGTTGCTTAGGGCTACTTTACCATTTCCATCTGTAAAGCAAATACTTGGAGCTTGGTAGCCCTTTAGATGACTTTTAAACATCTGATAGAAATTCCAGGAGCTATTTTTTACAAAGTTGTTTTGTATGTCAACGAGTTGTGATTTCTCAAAAGATCTTTTAGCACTCTTTATTATTCTTGCTGTTTCTTTCCTTTACATTCTACATGCATCAAGGTGTTCAGGCTTCCCAGAACATTTCCATTTCTTCCATTGCTTTGTTCTTTCTGTAACTGCTTCTTCACAGATTTCATTCCACCAGACTTTCTTCTTCATTTTTATTGTTCCAAATAGATCTTTTGCTGCCCTGTTGATTTGTTTTGATATTTCTTCCCATTTATCTGATTTAGTTCTTCCTGAAAATTTTTATTACCTCCTTGGTGATGTTGAGCCTGTCTGTATTATGTTTAATTAATTTTTTCTGTCTCTTTTGGTTTTTACTGGGCAGAAGTTTCAGTTTAATCTTAGTCAGGTAATGATCAGAATGAAATTCCTTGTTTCTTGCTACTTTTACATTCATGATTTCTTTAAAATTGCATTTAGAAATAGCCACGTGATCTAACTGGAACTCCACTTGCACTAGATTCCGAGAGATCCATGTTACCTTATTATAGTCTATCTTCGATTTTTTTTCACAATAGTGTGCGGGAATGGCAACCGCTCAGAATCGTGTAACTCTCACTATAAAGTGTCACTTACAGCAGGAAAATTATTGGATAAAGTATCTCGGGGGTTCTAGTTCTTAATCGAAAAGCAACTAATGAAAAGACACCAACAGAGGTCAGTTGTTCTTCTCCAAATAATTCGCCATCCACCTGGCCTGTTTTCCTCTTAAACATATGTTGTTGTTATGGTCTTCAGTCCTGAGACTGGTTTGATGCAGCTCTCCATGCTACTCTATCCTGTGCAAGCTTCTTCATCTCCCAGTACCTACTGCAACCTACATCCTTCTGAATCTGCTTAGTGTAGTCATCTCTTGGTCTCCCTCTACGATTTTTACCCTCCACACTGCCCTCCAATACTAAATCGGTGATCCCTAAATGCCTCAGAACATGTCCTACCAACCGATCCCTTCTTCTGGTCAAGTTGTGCCACAAACTTCTCTTCTCCCCAATCCGATTCAGTACTTCCTCATTGGTTATGTGATCTACCCATCTAATCTTCAGCATTCTTCTGTAGCACCACATTTCGAAAGCTTCTATTCTCTTCTTGTCCAAACTATTTATCGTCCATGTTTCACTTCCATACATGGCTACACTCCATACAAATACTTTCAGAAATGACTTCCTGACACTTAAATCTATACTCGATGTTAACAAACTTCTCTTCTTCAGAAACGTTTTCCTTCCCATTGCCAGTCTACATTTTATATCCTCTCTACTTCGACCATCATCAGTTATTTTGCTCCCCAAATAGCACAACTTCTTTAGTACTTTAAGTGTCTCATTTCGTAATCTAGTTTCCTCAGCATCACCCGACTTAATACGACTACATTCCATTATCCTCGTTTTGCTTCTGTCGATGTTCATCTTAGATCCTCCTTTCAAGGCACTGTCAATTCTGTTCAGCTGCTCTTCCAGGTCCTTTGCTGTCTCTGACTGAATTACAGTGTCATTGGCAAACCTCAAAGTTTTTATTTCTTCTCCATGGACTTTAATACCTACTCCGAATTTTTCTTTTGTTTCCTTCACTGCTTCCTCAATATACAGATTGAATAACATCGGGGATAGACTACAGCCCTGACTCACTCCCTTCCCAACCACTGCTTCCCTTTCATGTCCCCCGACTCTTATAACTGCCATCTGGTTTCTGTACAAATTGTAAATAGCCTTTCGCTCCCTGTATTTTACCCCTGCCACCTTCAGAATTTGAAAGAGAGTATTCCAGTCAACATTGTCAAAGCTTTCTCTAAGTCTACAAATGCTAGAAACATAGGTTTGCCCTTCCTTAATATAGCTTCTAAGATAACTCGTAGGGTCAGTATTGCCTCACGTGTTCCAACATTTCTACGGAATCCAAACTGATCTTCCCCGAGGTCGGCTTCTACTAGTTTTCCCATTCATCTGTAAAGAACTTGCGTTAGTATTTTGCATCTGTGACTTATTAAACTGATAGTTCGGTAATTTTCACATCTGTCAACACCTGCTTTCTTTGGGATTGGAATTATTATATATAAACCACAAATTATATTGAATAAGCAATAAGGATACAGGTAGTGGTTCAGATTAATGATGGATTCAACAAAATATAAAGACGTAAGTACTATTTATCCAGGGAACAGTGGAGAGGTTACCTAACTTACTCTCGCTTAGCTTGAACTCCCACGAACAAGAGATAAGTTAACAAAAATATGACAAATCAACAGAACTCTTTCACATTTTTCAGTAGCTTCACATTTGCCACTTATTCAGCTTCTGGAAGTACCTATGTATCAAATATGTTCTTTTGATCTTTGGTGAATATTGTCTTTCATTATATGGTTTTGTTATAAATGAAATTATTTTCTCTTTTTACAAATCACCACATTATAAGCTAGATGAGGGGAAACTAGAGGCAGAAAGAAATAAGAAATATTTCATCATCCTCTTGAATGTTTGGAATCATCACGTAACAGTATATACCACAAGCATTCATCTGCAGTGGGAGGAAGTTGCGTTTCAACATAACATAGTCAGATTAGCTTTTAGTAAACAATCACACAGTGTCAGATAAAAAAATAAGAAGAATGTTTCATAGCTGTTTCCTTAAAAAATCTTTACAAGCATGGTAAATCATCGAAAGATTATCTGGATAAGCGCTCATATGCAAGTACGCTGATGGTAACAAAAGTAATTTGACTTCACATCGTTCATGAGAACTTAATGGTTATCTGGTATTCGTGGCTCCTTTAGTGCGTTAAGCTTTCTCATCTTCCACATTTGGGTACAACCCGCAGGAGGAAGGAGCCAAGGTGAAAAACCTACCAGACCAAGGTGCATTAGCATGGGTTATACGCAGTTACTGCATTTTTTTAGGAGTAGATACTCGATAACATATTTGTGAGGTACACTTATGTCTAAAGTTTCATCTAAATTTACAGATTTTGAGTACATTCGGCTATGTACATAAATGATGTGTCTATACATGAAGCATCCAAAATTGTTCTTCTGTTGTAACTTTTCATTTATTGATAAAGTCGTTACATTTTTGATTTGCATAATATACATTTTCATTTGAAAGTGTAGTTGTCGAGAAAAAATTTGTACAGAGTAATAAAACGACCCTGTTGTGGTTTGAACGAAGACTGCAGCTACATTCTCTGGTGACGAGAGGCTGATGCAGGTGTCGGGGGACGTCATGCGACGACAGATGAACGTCTCCAATGGTTCCTAACAATCACTTAAGTGTTCATCACTGACAGCTAGTAAATGTCATTGTAGTGTAACGGCGCGCGAGCTGTATTAGATGCATTTGCACACAACTTAGAGTGATAGACGCGCGGCGACCATAGTCTTTGTAGCAGTATTATTGATGCCTGCCATTTGAGGCAAGAGGTCAGTCTGAATCCGCGACTTGCATCAGTATCATCTATTTTTTTGAGTCCAAGTGTTTATCATCAACTGCCGGATATACAGATGACGAGAAGTGTCTTTGGACTCGTCACTCCATTTCACATCTCTACCAGATCATCAGAGGTGAGTACATCGGCAATGTGCATTATCCAATGTTTATCAGCTGTCTGCCTGCGCCGGCCGGTGTGGCTGTGCGGGTCTAGGCGCTTCAGTCTGGAACCGCGTGACCGCTACGGTCGCAGTTTCGAATCCTGCCTCGGGCATGGATGTGTGTGATGTCCTTAGGTTAGTTAGGTTTAAGTAGTTCTAAGTTCCAGGGGACTGATGACCTCAGAAGTTAAGTCCCATAGTGCTCAGAGCCATTTTTTTGTCTGCTTGCCTGCATCGTGTAGCACCTCCATGCGCGTGAGCATCCCACATACCAATTATCAGTTCAAGCTTAGCTGAATAAGCACACTGTTCACACACAAGTCCAACCTTAATAATTTCAAATAATTTCATCTAGGACCTTATACAAAGTCTCATTCTTTGCTGTGACATCTGCATTAAACAAAATCAGAAGCAACTGCTGCAGTCTCCGAGTTATCTCAACGTCAGGAAAACACCTTCAACATTTTATGGGTCCTAGTTTGGATGAAAATGTATATAGAAGAAATCGGCTTTTGACGAAATCTGTCTAGTTTCAAACTATCAGAACTGTGTAGATATGGTGCCCGTCGAGATGTCGGGTGTTGTGAAAACTCTACAATATTTCATCAGCGCAAGTGACTGACATCTTTAGGTGTTTGAACACACTGCTCAGGCTGTGACGGGAAGCCTCCCATTTATGACAATCAGAGAAGAAACTGCGCAGGCGTGAGCGCGCCAAATTTCGGCGCCCAATATCACAGATATGCAGATCGGTAGCGAGTTGGACAGTCACGCCACCTGTCGCGACGATCGAGGTCCACGAGAAAGACAGGCCGCGGCGCGTACGTCACGAAGGTAGTCCTGAACTCGCTCGCTCGCTCAGCTCAGCAGACAAAATGCGCTTCTAAATCTGTTAACTTGCAGCTGGTGTGTAGTTACTAACGAGAATTGCATCTTCCACTGGAATCTGCTATTATGAAGTCTTACTGAATAACAGTACTATAGCAAAACTTAATTTAAGATCAATACTCGATATAAATGGTATAACAGCTTCTTTATAGCATTTAGTCTCTTCTGCTTAACAGTGCTCATTACATGCTGGAAGTGGTGCCTTATGCAACTGATAATCATTTTAGCATGATTTTATTTTTCTTAGGCCAGTACAGCCGTAACAAATTATAAGTAGGCCCATGGACTTCCCATCGTTATAGGACTAATAACAGTAAGATTCCATAATAGCGGGTTCCAGTAGAAGGTTCAGTTTTCGTTTGTATGGACATGCCTAGTTACGAGTTAACAGGTGTAGAAACGTAGTTTCTCTACTGATTCGAGCGAGCGAGCGCAGGACTACCTTCGTGACGTACGCTCCGCGGCCCATTTTCCTCGTAGACCTCGTGTGTGTGTGTGTGTGTGTGTGTGTGTGTGTGTGTGTGGTTTGAGGTTTTCGGGCGCTAAACAGCGTGGTCATCAGCGCCCAAACGCATAGAAACAGGAGCACATGCGGTGAAGGGACGAAGACGGACAGCGAACAAGCAGAACAGCTAAAAGACACAGGCCTCACGCAGTTCCAAATTCTCACATACAGGGGCAAAACAAGAGGAAAAGAAACGCACTTAAAAAGGAAAAAGGAAACACAAGGAAAAGAGGACAGAAATCGAAGTGAAACAAATAGGTAATCGTGACTGGTGGCACTCTTACCTAAAAACCAGTCACCCAGCAGCACATTAAAATCCTCTCCCTAAAATCCGAGGCAACAAATTAGACAGGACACAAAACCGTAAGACCTTAACTACAGTCGTTGCGTCCTCTTGCAAAATAGAGGGCAAATCCGATGACAAAGAAACCACCGCCCTCTGGTCAGAGAATAAAGGACAGTCAAGTAAAATGTGGCGGACAGTAATCTGGACGCCACAAGCGCTGCAGATTGGGGGGTCCTCCTGTCGGAGTAAAAAACCATGCGTTAAGGGACTGTGCCCGATGCGGAGGCGAGTGAGGGGAACTTCATTCCGCCTGCATGACTGGTAGGACGTACGCCATGGCCGCGTGGTGGCCTTGACCAAATGCAGCTTATTTTCACCAGCTGCCAGCCATTCCTCTTCCCATTGACGCATAACACAAAAACGCAAAAGGGAGGTAACAGCATGGAGGGGGACGGCACATTCAACAACGTGAGGGAGGGAACATGCATTTTTGGCAGCCACATCCGCCAGTTCGTTTCCCCTAACACCCACGTGCCCCGGCACCCAGCAGAAAGAAACCTTCTTCACCTGCCGTTGCAGGTGGGGTAGGGCATCATGGATGTTCTGGACGACCGTACCCGCTGGGTACAAGTGTTGCATGGTCTGAAGGACACTTAGGGAGTCATAACAGATGCGAAACTTAAGACTGGGAACACATCTCATCTGCTCCAATACCCGCAAGATCGCAAACAATTCGGAATCAAAGGTGGTAAACGCCGCAGGAAGCCGTAACTTGACGACTCGATGAGGAAAACAACTGCACAACCAACAGAGACCCGTGTTTAGAGCCATCCGTATATACTGGTACATCGGACGATGAATGCACACGCGTTGGCCGTCTGTTAGTCGCACTGCGCGCTGCCTTCGGCCGCCCTAGCGCCACGTGTTGTGAGCCACCTGCTGGAATACGTATCCACACTGCCGTGTCCCCGTCCTCGCCGTTGCCAAGAAATGCAGTTGATAAACGGGTATTCACCGGACAAATTTATTATACTAGAACTGACATGTTATTACATTTTCACGCAGTTTGGGTACAGAGATCCTGAGAAATCAATACCCATATCAGCCACCTCTAGCCGTAATACTGACCTTGGTACACCTTGGCATTGAGTCAAACAGAGCTTGGATGGCGTGTACATGTACAGCTGCCCATGCAGCTTCAACACGATACCACAGTTCATCAAGACTAGTGACTGGCGTATTGTGACGAGCCAGTTGCTCTGCCACCATTGACCAGACGTTTTCAATTGGTGAGAGATCTGGAGAGTGTGCTGGCCAGGGCAGCATTCGAACATTTTCTGTATCCAGGAAGGCCCGTACAGGACCTGCAACATGCAGTCGTACATTATACTGCTGAAATGTAGGGTTTCGCAGGGATCTAATGAACCGTAGAGCCACGGGTTGTAACACATCTGAAATGAAACGTCCACTGTTCAAAGTGCCGTCAATGCGAACAAGAGGTGACCGAGACGTGAACCAATGGCACCGCATACCGTCACGCCGGGTGATATGCCAGTATGGCGATGACGAATACACGCTTCCAATGTGCGTTCACCACGATGTCGCCAAACACGGATGCGACCATCATGATGCTGTAAACAGAACCTGGATTCATTCGAAAAAATGACGTTTTGCCACTCGTGCACCCACGTTCGTCGTTGAGTACACCATCGCAGGCACTCCTGTCTGTGATGCAGCGTCAAGGGTAACCGCAGCCATGGTCTCCGAGCTGATAATCCGTGCTGCTGTAAACGTCGTCGAACTGTTCGTGCAGATGTTGTCTTGCAAACGTCCCCATCTGTTGACTCAGGCAACGAGACGTGGCTGCACGATCCGTTACAGCCATGCAGATAAGATGCCCGTCATCTTGACTGCTAGTGATACGAGGCTGTTGGCATCCAGCACGGCGTTCCGTATTACCCTCCTGAACCCACCGATTCCATATTCTGCTATCAGTCATTGGATCTCGACCAACGGGAGCAGTAATGTCGCGGAAGTTCAATGAGGCTTTTTGCAGATGATGCTGTGGTGTATCGAGAGGTTGCAACAATGGATTTGTACTGAAATGCAGGAGGATCTGCAGCGAATTGGTGCATGGTGCACGGAGTGGCAATTGAATCTCAATGTAGACAAGTGTAATGTGATGCGAATACATAGAAAGATAGGTCCCTTATCATTTAGCTACAAAATAGCAGGTCAGCAACTGGAAGCAGTTAATTCCATAAATTATCTGGGAGTACGATTAGGAATTATCTAAAATGGAATGATCATATAAAGTTGATCGTCGGTAAAGCAGATGCCAGACTGAGATTCATGGGAAGAATCCTAAGGAAGTGCAATCCGACAACAAAGGAAGTAGGTTACAGTACGCTTGTTCGCCCACTGCTTGAATACTGCTCAGCAGTGTGGGATCCGCACCAGATAGGGTTGATAGAAGAGATAGAGAAGATCCAACGGAGAGCAGCGCGCTTCGTTACAGGATCATTTAGTAATCGCGAAAGCGTTACGGAGATGATAGATAAACTCCAGTGGAAGACTCTGCAGGAGAGACTCTCAGTAGCTCGGTACGGGCTTTTGTTAAAGTTCCGAGAACATACCTTTGCCGAAGAGTCAAGCAGTATATTGCTCCCTCCTACGTATATCTCGCGAAGAGACCATGAGGATAAAATCAGAGAGATTAGAGCCCACACAGAATCATACCGACAATCCTTCTTTCCACGTACAATACGAGACTGGAATAGAAGGGAGAACCGATAGAGGTACTCAGGGTACCCTCCGCCACACACCGTCAGGTGGCTTGCGGAGTATGGATGTAGATGTAGATGTAGATACGAGAAACCGAAATCGCGATAGGCTACAGTCCGACCCTTATCAAAGTCGGAAACGTGATGGTACGCATTTCTCCTCCTTACACGAAGCATCACAACAACGTTTCACCAGGCAACGCCGGTGAAACTGCTGTTTGTGTATGAGAAATCAATTGGAAACTTTACTCATGTCAGTACGTTGTAGGTGTCGCCACCAGCGCCATCCTTGTGTGAATGCTCTGAAAAGCTAATCATTTGCATATCACAGCATCTTCTTCCTGTCGGCTAAATTTCGCATCTGTAACACGTCATCTTCGTGGTTTAGCTACTTTAATGGTCAGTAGTGTATGTCGCCACAGCACCGCCATCCTCATACATACGACAGTTCTTTCTGTGTTCGGTGTGGTTTTAACATGGCCAGCGCTGGATCCCATACCATGCTGAGCTAGTATCCTGTATCCCTGTTAACGCAAATTAGTCGCGTTGCGAATTTCCACTGCTTCTTTAATAATTCTGTCCCTGTACGAAGATGTCGACGACAGAATTTCGGTGTTGTTTTTTTTTATTCTGTATAATGTCCTGTACTGAGGCAACAGTCGGCCACTACAGTTTTGTCTGTCTGGTTCAGATGTGTGTGTCGTCAATATTCGACACATTTATCCTCCACGGTGCAACAAGTTTGTGTCTTGTATGACATCCTGTAGCAACAGGGAATATTATAGATGTGAGCCTAAAAGAGCAGGCAGACGGAAAACGCATTTAATTTTTGGTTTTTTCAACACTCTCCCTATTTTCGAAGAAACACCGCAGATATATGGAAAAACGACCATTCCTCTTTGTTCATCATTTTATTCCAGTTCCTCACTTTCTCTAGCATGCGTCGGACGTAAGACACTGCGAATCTCCCGTTCAGGATATACATTCTCTAAAAATACGGTACTGAGGTGGCACAGCTCATCAGGCAAGCTTCCGATATGGCTCGTGCTCTGTGGACCATCGTTCTAAGCACGCCACTTCTTTGTTCAAGTTGGTGACAGCTGGTGGCCTGTAAATATAAGTCCTTGTGCGTAGCTTTACGCTACACAGTGTGACCCAAGCTACCATCCTCTTTTTATCTGCACCAACACGTCCAGGAACTGGAGCTCGCTATTTTTCTCCATCTCCATCAGGAACTTGATATTTGAATGAAGAGAGTTTAGGTGTTGCAAAAATTAATCAATCGAAACAGTGCCGCGGGGCCAGATGACAAACGCTACTGTCGCAGGTTCGAATCCTGCCTCGGGCATGGATGTGTGTGATGTCCTTAGGTTAGTTAGGTTTAAATAGTTTTAAGTTCTAGGTGACTGATGACCTCAGAAGTTAAGTCCCATAGCTCTCAGAGCCATTTGAACCAGATGATAAAGGTGTCATCTACATATCGCCAAAAGCACATGGATTTTAACTCCGCTGACTGGAATGCTCTCTCCTCGAAATCTTCCACAAGAAGACTGGCCACAATGGATGACAAGGGACTACCCATTGTGACACCGTCAGTGTGTCCAAAGTATTGGTCATTGAATAAAAAGTAAATCGAGGTGAGCACATGCTTAAACAAATCAACAATTTCCCCTTCCAGCTTCGGCACTCTAGTGAAAAGTGAAACCACATCGAAACTAATGAAAATATCTGATGGTGCAAGTCGCAAGTTCTAAAGTCGACGGACAAAATCTTCTGAGTTGCGGATGTCGTGCTCACATTTTTCAACTAAAGGGCACAACTGCACTACTAGATGTCTAACCAGGTTGTATGTTGGGGCACCAACATTGCTAAGTCTTGATGGAAGAGGCACAGTATCCTTGTGAGACTTAGGCAGACCGTATAGTGGTGAAGGGACAGGTGCCGGTGTACGGAGTCTCTTGGCCACAACCTCAGAGACTGTGCTCTTCTTGAGAAGTTCTTAAGTTCTCGTTGTCTGTTGGTAGTGAGGTCTTTGTTTGGAAGGCGATATGCAGAGTCGTCCAGGGATCGAAGCGCTGACTTCTGTGCAGCCGAGATTTTATTGTTGGGCAGTGGCGCACGTGTCACAGTACGGCAATTCTCCCGTCTGACATCTTTGACAGTGTCCCTCGCCAGTTGAAAGATATCCGGAGGAGGTGGTGTCGGCGCAAACTTCAACCCCTTGTCCAAGGCCGAATTCGCCACGTCAGACAGAGATTTGTCCATGAGGTAGTACACGGTCTTTCTATGGATTTTGTCATTTAACTTTTTTTCTCGTGGAAAACGGTCTCTGAAGCGATGCAGTTTCCCAGTCTAACAGGCTCTGTCATGTTGTCGCTTCCAGTCAGAGAACACCCAAGTGGTGCTGTCAGCCACGCCCAAGAATCTTCTGAGAGTCGCGACGAAATCTTCAGATGAAGGACCAGTAGATCTCTTGGTACGAAGTCCAGTTCCCACAGAGTGTGACGAATACTCACTTCACCAGGGCGTGGCCAGCTCCATTTTTAATTCTGTTCGCATCTACAGAGTTCGAGGAAGCAGTGAAAATTGGCAACTCTTCTTCAGCCTGAAGAAGCAGAGAACACCACGGGTATTGGTTTTTCTACCGTATGTCGGTGGCGTGTCTTTTAAGATGGATAGAATTTTCAAGAAATACCGTATTAAATGTGTTTTCCGGCCTCCGGCACGAGTGCAATCAATGCTAGGCTCTGTTAAAGACAACGTCGGTCTGAGGAGACCAGGAGTATACAAAATCCCTTGCCACTGTGGGAAGTCTTTATTGGCCAGACGTGTCGTACAGTTAAAGACAGATGCGACGAACATACACGTCACACGAGGTTGGGTCAGTCAGAGAAATCTGCGGTTGCTGAACACTGCCTTGACACGGGACACGGCATGAACTATGAAGAAACCAAGATCCTCTCGTATGCTTCCACATACTGAGACTCCATCATCAAAGAGGCGGTCGAAATACGTATAAGCAGTGACCTAATAAACAGAGACACGGGGTTTCACCTGAGCAAAACCTGGGAGCCACCCTTGGCGGCACTAAGGAATCGTCAGCCGCAGATTAGCAACTGCACCGAGTCAACGCAGATGGGAAACATTAGCGCAGATGTTTAAATCGCGCGCCAACACCTCGCGCGCGAACGGGGTCCGTCGCTCCCTGCCGCATTTTCCGGGGCCGCTGCGCGCTTCCGAAGATCGCGACACGTTTCTCCAGCAGAGGGCTCTGGTATTTGACGCCGTCTACGATTGGTCTTCGATGACGTTATGCCCCCGCTGGCGCCTGCACTGTTCTAGAAAGCCAACATGTAAATTGGCGAGCTTCTCAGTGACGCGACAGTAGCACTTGAAGATGGCGGGGAGTTGTCTCGCTGAAATTTTACAGTATTATCCGGCGTAATTCCCGGGAATCTGTCAAGCAAATAAGTGAATGTTTAGATATCTTTGCATTGACTCTGATATTTTGTGCAGGATGAACTTGTCACAACTGATGGAGTACATCAACACTCACACAGTACTTATCTTTAACTTCTCCGTAATCTATTTGGATACGATGGACTACACTTTGCCAATACCTCAGCCAATATGTGTCTCACTTTCTCTATGCCAACTCTCAATGGTTATCATTTTCCAGTTATCGTAATTGCTGACATGCTTCTTTGTACATTTCATGCACATATCCATCGCTCTTTTTAAATGTGTGAAACATCTTTTTCCATCAATATCATCTAGTAGCATTCAGTGACAGAAGCATCAAGCAATTTTTTGAATTCACGGTGCACACTTGTATCTAGCCAACACTTCTGATGATTAATTCACGACTTTCTGTTGGAATTCCTTGTTTTCTTCATTGAAAGATTCGTCTTGTTACATTCCATATGTAATTGATTGTACACTGACATATGGCAACATTCTTGCAAATGGATCACATTGACAAAATTATAAAAATTCACACATATTTCGCTGCCTAACTTATCTGCAGTTTTTCTTGTAAAATATACTCATTCACCTTTTTTTTTAAAAAAATGCTCTTCCAAAGGAAGAACTGCAGGTTCTCTGTTATGTATTGGGAAACTCAATATTTGGTACTGAAGTATTTCATCTTTTCTATGATGTTCCCTGTTTTCTCTGGTTATTGCGAATATATCCTTATTAAGCATTTATCTTCCAAACAAATAAGTAACTGTTGAAACATCTTTTCATTGTCTCTGATATTTTGTACAGAATGAACATTGTTAGCATATTTGCACATATACATAAATGAGTTCACTGACAGAGTTACAGTACTCCGTGTTTATGTGTGCTTGAAATATTTGTGAGAGAAGCAGATTGTAAGGTACCACCCACTGATTATCTTCTTCCATCTATTGGTTACTCCACATTCGTATATGGAGGTGAAACTACCATTTTCTGGTTATTGATTTCTTTATCTAGACTGTCCATCTCTCCAATTTGTGTCTCATTTAAATATGGGCTTCAGTATCTCTTAGTTCACATGACTTCACTGATATATAGTGAATTAATATTTAAATCTTGCGTGTGTGTACAATGAATCACACTATTATATTGCATAAGACTGTATACTCTGTAGGATTTCAAAATTCATCTCGAATTACTTGCTCAGTATCATTCGGACAGTTTTTCTCATGTAGTCTAGGAAGGAGCAAAAGATATTCTTTAGGATTTGAAAATTCAGCTTGAATTACTTGTTCAGTTCCATTTGGACGTTTTTTTTTTCGTGTTGGGTAGGAGGGGAGATAGGTTTGCACTTAACACCTCTCTATTTTTTCCTTCTGATTTTGTGGTTACAGGACATTGTACACCAAACACAATAGGATCATATTTTACATGACAGCATAAGTTCAAAATTATTTGAATGATATATTAAAATTACATGTAACAAAATTTTACAAATAAAGAAACTGGATGTTTGTCCCAGGAATGCGCTGAATGTGCTATTGTTATGGGGAAAAATACCATGCAAAAAGAAATTATTAAAACTATAACAGACTAAAGGAGAAGTACAGTGTTTGTCAAGTACTGCTATTATTAACTTGTGTAAAGTTTTACTATATCAAAATCATCACCACCATCATTGTCTCAGTCATCTTGATGGTATCAAACATCAAAACGTGACACATATCATTAATTTAAATAAAAAGACATTTTAGCACAAAGAAAGACATTGTATTATTATTATTATTATTATTATTATTATTAAGTCTTTTCTTGCTACACTTTTCTCCAGTTTACCTGGTACAGTTTGTATTCCTCTTTCTCCTTCATTATAGACTCGATGAGTCGAAAAACTATATTTAGATTGCAAAGTTTCCAAGTTGCTGAACAAATTCTATATGTGCTTTATTGAGCTCCATTTTCTCCCGATACCAATTTCATCCATTTGCCTCAAGCTAAAATTATGACAAGCGATGAATGATTAACCCTATTCTTCTCCTGCCACTAAGTTTTCTATTTTAATGGGTTGTTTACGCCGTTACTTTCGGCAAACTGTTACATTGATTGTCAGAAATGTTTAAAACATAAGGCAATATAACATAAATACAGACTGATACAGTGCTCTGTCAATTCAGTTTCCTCTGTCTCAGAATTCTCTCTTGAAATACTCCCCTGTTGCCATTCCATAACCTGCTATTAGTCTTTTATATATTGTGGACTCATTACATCCAAGCCTTTTAGGTGCATTTCTAATCCAAGATCCATTTTCTGTTACATTCTTAGCCTCCTCTAACGTTATAGAACACAACGCCATGGAGGACCTTATTCTCTCGCAGTTTCTGTAACACGAAGTTCAGTTAGTCTTATTAATCCCCAATGAGCCGATGTGAAATAGTGAACTATAAATTAAAGTCCAATAAATATGTTCAACAGATCTATGTGTTAAGAATTAAACCTGAAGAAAGAAAAGACGACTTCTTGGGGAGGAGGTACATATGTAGACATTTGACCCAGCTACTTCATAGGATCTTTGCCTTGTGGTGGCTATTTCTGAACTCCCGGTATCAGTTTCCATATATGCAGCTTGTTAAACTGACAGCTACGCTTAAAGCCTGAGTTAAGCTATATACTTACCTGTGAGGTATTGATAATTCTTGGGGATTTTGTTACAGCTGAGTGAAAAACATCAGCTACCTAATAAATACTTAGCTCGAAAATTCCAAAAAACTAACTCATCTCATATCTTAAAAGCTTCAAAGTGCAAACCACTAACACAACCCACCTGACCCTTCCACCATAAGAGTTCTCAAGTGAAGATGCAGGACTGTCACACTACACTCACAAGTAGGTAGAACACTAGATTCGGACCTTTGCCCCAAGCGCACCTTTCCCCCCTTCTACCCTAACCGAATTAAATTGTGTAAATGAGGTGATTCTCGTTTCTGTCAGTTGATTGTGTACACCCAGCATCTAACGATACCAAAAATTGATATTTTCTGATGACATTCACGAATCTCATTTGTTTCTATCAAAAAACTGGATTATTATTTTGTGTCTGTCCCTGAGAGCTTATCCACAAATCATACCTTTACAATGGCGAATAGGAAGTGAATTTTGTGAATAAATCAAAACAACCATGTTTTTGTACATAGCTCTTTGCATCTAATGTGTACTCATGCATGTGGACTTTCTACGTAAGTTGGTAGTCTTCCAATTTCGTCAACATTGCCAATATTGATAACTGCGTCTATCAAATGGATGTTCTGTTATGTGAGCCATTTCTTTTGATTCTGTCCTAAGAATATTATTAGTTCTACCTCTTCTTTTACGTACATATCGACTAAATACTGTTGAAGTAAGTGACAGGAACTGTTCATATGTCTGTATCCCTCTTTGTCTCTGATCATTATGTGATACATTGAAAATTCCTTCGAAGTTACTTTTCTGTTTTTTTTTCTTTACCTGTATTTGGGTTCACTTCTTTCAAATTTAAATGCCAACCATGTTCTCCTGTTATAAAAGTTAAGGATCTTGAAGTGCATCGTAAGAACGATGTGTTTCTGTGATAAGTTTTATTCCTTTTGGACCGACTGTCCACAGTTACAACAGCAATTTCATTGACTTGAGGTGCACTGAATCTACGTTCATATTTTCCAACTGGTATTTTGTTCGTTCGAATCATAAGTTTATACTCATCTGAAAGCATTTGACCGTGTGTTGTTTTGAATATGTGAATCAGCTGATTGCTTTTTGCAAAATCCTCTTCAATTATTTCCTGTCTGAATCCACTTATAATAATTTACACAAGGATGATCAGTTTTCGTTTGTTTGTCACCATAAAATGCACTTACAAACGTTTACAAAATAAGTCTGGCAATGGTAAAAATGATCCTACTCTATTGTAGACTTGTCCTTTAATCGAAAACATGCGACTAAATTCATGTTCTTCGCTACTTATGGAAGTACCATCAGAATATGTCGTTTGAAACTAAGCATTGTACATTCTCATATTTTGTAGAAAAAGTTTTAATTCCTGAGTTACTCAAGTCCTGTAATGAAATAATTCTGGTGAAGACATTTCCAGTGGTGCTAACAGAGTTTTTTCCACTTAATATAAAAGATTTCTGGTTTTTCTCTACTACATTTCTTGGCACACTAGATGCATTTCTCCAGTGACAACACTTGTGTGTTTCTTGTAGTCTGTAGTTGGATCATAATGGAAAGCTTCATCTGCCAAACTGATACATATTCTCCTGCTTTATGCTTCTCATAAAACAACGTTTTCATTATGCACTTTCACGAACTTCAGTCATTTTAACTTTACTTAGTTCATTTCATAATCGTTTCTTCAAAAGTTTGTCTTTGTCTCTTTGCTGAGTGTCTGACTCGATCCTCCTCTGTAATTCCATCTCATTGTTCACATGTTAAGTCTTCCCTCAATCTATTCACTCCCTTCTGTCGTGAAGCTAAACGTCCTTGTCTCTCTACATGTGTTTAATTTCTTCACTATTCTTTTGGTTTCTTTCTTTACAATTCAGCATTGGCAATGTCTCCCCTTCTTTTACGTTTCAGCATCCTGTTAGAAGTTAATATTACTTAACACACTAAAATCTCATTGAATACTCTGTTCACTTCTTAAGCAATTCTAATTGGTTTCCAAAAGCACACTAACGCTTGCGTCTCGCCAGCACTTCTACGAGGTGCATTCAAGTTCTAAGGCCTCCGATTTTTTTTTCCTAATTAACTACTCACCCGAAATCGATGAAACTGGCGTTACTTCTCGACGTAATCGCCCTGCAGACGTACACATTTTTCACAACGCTGACGCCATGATTCCATGGCAGTGGCGAAGGCTTCTTTAGGAGTCTGTTTTGACCACTGGCAAATTGCTGAGGCAATAGCAGCACGGCTGGTGAATGTGCGGCCACGGAGAGTATCTTTCATTGTTGGAAGAAGCCTAAAGTCACTAGGAGCCAGGTCAGGTGAGTAGGGAGCATGAGGAATCACTTCAAAGTTGTTATCACGAAAAAACTGTTGCGTAATGTTTGCTCGATGTGCGGGTGTGTTGTCTTGACGAAACAGCACACGCGCAGCCTTCCCTTACGTTTTTGTTGCAGTGCAGGAAGGAATTTGTTCTTCAAAACATTTTCGTAGGATGCACCTGTTACCGTAGTGCCCTTTGGAACGCAATGGGTAAGGATTACGCTCTCGATGTCCCAGAACATGGACACCATAATTTTTTCAGCACTGGCAGTTATCGGAAATTTTTTTGGTGGCGGTTAATCTGTTTGCTTCCATTGAGCTGACTGGCGCTTTGTTTCTGGATTGAAAAATGACATCCACGTCTCATCCATTGCCACAACCAACGAAAAGAAAGTCCCATTCATGCTGTCGTTGCGCGTCAACATTGCTCGGCAACACGTGCAGTCATGTGGTTGTCCGTCAGCATTCATGGCACCCATCTGGATGACACTTTTCGCATTTTCAGGTCGTCATGCAGGATTGTGTGCACAGAATCCACAGAAATGCCAACTCTGGAGGCGATCTGTTCAACAGTCATTCGGCGATCCCCCAAAACAATTCTCTCCACTTTCTCGATCATGTCGTCAGACCGACTTGTGCGAGCCCGAGGTTGTTTCGGTTTGTTGTCATACGATGTTCTGCCTTCATTAAACTGCCGCATCGACGAACGCACTTTCGACACATCCATAGCTCCATCACCACATGTCTCCTTCAACTGTCGATGAATTTCAATTGGTTTCACACCACGCAAATTCAGACAACGAATGATTGCACACTGTTTAAGTAAGGAAAACGTCGCCATTTTAAGTATTTAAAACAGTTCTCATTCTCGCCGCTGGCGGTAAAATTCCATCTGCCGTACGGAACGGAACATCTCTGGGACGTATTGACAATGAACGCGGCCTCATTTTAAAACAATGCACATGTTTCTATCTCTTTCCAGTCCGGAGGCCTTAGAACTTGAATGCACCTAATATATACCCATCTGAATTAGAACTTATCCCCACCACAGTATAAAGGAACGTTCTCGAACATCCTGGAACATTCTCTAAAATTCTGAAAGATTCTATACCATTTTGCTCGAACATTTTAAAATGTTCTGGAAGACTCTGTTACATTGTGGTCCTTCTCGGCCGCTTTGACTGTCGAATCTCAGCTGTTTCAGCGACTGCTCGTAAGAAGTCCCTTGGTGGAATTATCTCTTTTGACATACCTATTTCAAACTCAACCACTGCAGTTTCAAAACGAGGTCTGTTATATCATATAACTCCCACTGGGCTGTGGGGTAGATAGCGGAGTTATAGCGCGACACACGGGAAAACCTCACTCACATTATATACTGAACAGTGAATCATTTTAATATTCGGACACTATGATATGTTAACCTTGTAGCATCATAACTTTATTCGTAACAAAACAAATAAAACATATTACCAAGTATTATATTCCGTGATGTGTCTTGTAAATAATAGCATAAACTTTATTAAGATAACGTACATAAGTTCTTTTATAATACTATTTAAATACAACTTGGTCCTATATTCACGTTAGTTTAATATTCGGACTCTTTGCAGAATTAATCATTTCAGGACAAGATTTAAATCTTTCAATATCTTATCGGGTAGCCGTTCTGTTTTATCTCTTTTTTTTCAAACGCCGCGGTATACTGCAAATGATCTTTTCTTAAATAGTCCGCATGTAGACTGTCCCATTTTTGTTTTAGTCGACGCTTCAGAGTTTCCTTGGACGATACTGGTATTTTTCTAATACGTTCTTCCCACACATTCTCGATCGGGTTTAGATATGGTAATTGAGGTGGTAGTTGTAAGACTTTGGGGCAATATTCCTGCACAATGCGTGCCTTAGGTTTCGGGTCATTATCGTGGTGAAACTTGAACGTGTTTAATATCCCTACGGTTTCAGCACTTTTCTGTAAACTGTTCTTTAACATGTTCAAATAGATATATTTGTCCATAATACTGTCGATGAACACCAATTCTCCCGCTCTAAATATCGATATATAGCCCCAGACAAGAACGCTGCCAACTCCATGCTTTACAGTCGGTTTCATATTTGTAACTGTAAATTCTTCGTTCTTCTTCCGCCACACCATGCTTCGTCCATCCGACCCAAAAAAATTTAAATTTACTTTCGTCAGCAAAAATGACGTAGTTCCGCCATATTTCATCCTTCGTAATAAACTCCCTGGCAAAGAGCAATCTCTTCTTTCGATTGTATTCATTCACATACGGTTCCTTCCTGGTCACTATTCCATTGTAGCCACTTTCATTCAGTGCTTTGCGAATCGTTTGAGGATGTACCTTCTTCCCAGTCTCGTTTAGCAGGTCACGTGCTGCTCTGGGCGCACTGAGTGTAGGATCCTTCTTTATTATCCGTATTAGCTGCCTCTTGTCACGTGCATCCAGCTTCGGTGGCTGGCCCTTTTGCGGTACAGAGGCGATACGGTCCTCATGAATCGTCTGACGATATCTGTCACTTACGTTGAGCGTGGCAGCAGTTTGTCCATATGATTTGCCTTTCGCGTTGTGAAGAATCACAAGCTGTCGTACCTCAAAGCTAGTATTAGCTTTGCGTGGCAGTCGACCGCGCTTGTAGACACACACTTACCTTCTGGCTCGAAATATTTACCCCGGTGTGAACGGTTTAAACAAGTGCGGCACTGCTATCTGTCCGGATATTAAAGTAATGTGCTTTATTTCAGTCGTATTATTTAACAAGTGGTATACGTTGTGTAAACATCATTCATACTGTTATTTACTAGAAATCTACCTTCATATAATACGTGGATATATTATATTTTTCTTTTATTCAGAATACAGCCAGTGGCCCTGCTCCTATTTGACCGACTAATTGTACACATGGAATTCCAAGAAGCCACATCCACTGTGTGTTCAATATGTGTGAGGTTGCTACGGGAATCAGGTTTTGGGCTAGTGCTGTAATTGCCGATTCAGAAAGGACCGAGTTTTCTCAGCTGACTCTTTACACGAACAACACAGTGCTCATTGGCCGTAACGTGGGACGATACCACCTCTGAAAGCCTTCTGCAACATGACAGTAACGAAATCATTGTCAGGGCCATTAAATATTTATATTAAAAATGAAGAAATTCCTCCAGCATTATTTAAGGTGTCGATTTTATTTTGGCAACTAGTTTCAACGTAACAACGTCATCTTCAGTCCCATACACTTGTTGACGTCAACTACGTGGAGCTGATACCAGAAGTCAGTGATGAGCTATGGACGTGTTACTAGTTACCAGTTACTAACCACCTTCCACACAGAGCACATCCACATCTCATCACTGACTTCTAGTATCAGCTGCATGCAGTTGACGTCAACAAGTGTACGGGCCTGAAGATGACGTTGTTACAACGTTGAAACTAGTTGCCAAAATAAAATCGAGACCTTAAATACAGCTGGAGGAATTTCTTTATTTTTAATATAAATTTATGCCAGCTGACTCCCACTTTCCTCCATTCCAGACATGGATGTACGGAGAGTAATTATTTAGTTTGACCTGTACTTGAGTGTATTTTTGATCATTATGTCGACGTGGCCTAAGAACGTATGCTTAATAACCCGATGCAATGGTTGTGCTGCAGAGCGTGCAAAAGTACCTGGAGTGAAGTTTGGAGGGAAGTCGGCATTCTGACTAATCCCGAAGGTATTCTGTTGGGTTCAGATTATGACTCTGGAACACCCGGTCCATTTTAGAAATGCTACTGTCTGCAAACCATTGCTTCACACATGCTGCTCTATCGCATGGTGCACTGTCTTGCTGATACCAACACTGATGGTCTGTTGTGTTCCTCTGCTTTACACAGCACACGGTACTGTGAAACGTGTTTCTTTAGCATTTAGCGTTTGTTTAAGCACAACAACGGGAATTCACCCTAACCACGGAAAGCACCCTTATAACATAACGCCACCTACTCCTTACTTTAGTGTTGAGACTAAACATGATGGTACGAGGGGCGTTTGAAAATTCTGTGCAAAAATAGAAACTACTTACTTGTTCGGGATAAACATTTTTTTAATTTTTTGACATAGTCTCCTTTTAGATTTATACACCTCGTCCAACGCTGTTCTAATTTGTTGATCCCTTCCGAATAATAGGAATTGTCCAAATCTGCAAAATAGCTATTAGCTGCTGCAATGACCTCCTCGTTTGAATAAAATCTTTGTCCTGCCAACCATTTCTTCAAATTGGGGAACAAATAGTAGTCCGAGGGAGCCAAGTCTGGAGAATAGGGGGGATGTGAAACGAGTTGGAATCCTATTTCCATTAATTTTGTGACCATAACTGCTGAGGTGTGTTCTGGTGCACTGTCGTAATGGAACAGGTATTTTTTGTGGTCCAATCGCCGGTGTTTCTCTTACAGCTCGGTTTTCAAACGGTCCAATAACGATGAATAATATGCACCTGTAATAGTTTTACCCTTTTCCAGATAGTCGCTGAGGAATCCCAAAAGACAGTCACCATAACCTTTCTGGCCGAACCGGCAGGGGTGACCGAGCGGTTCGATCTGGAGCCACATGACCGCTACGGTCGCAGGTTCAAATCCTGCCTCGGGCATGGATGTGACTGATCTCCTTAGGTTAGTTAGGTTTAAGTAGTTCTAAGTTCTAGGAGACTGATGACCTCAGAAGTTAAGTCCCATAGTGCTCAGAGCCATTTGAACCTTTCTGGCCGAAGGAATAGTCTTCGCCTTTTTAGTGCAGATTCTCCCTTGGTAACCCATTGTTTGGATTGTTCTCTGGTCTCAGGAGTATAGTAATGTATCCATGTTTCTTCCACAGTGACGAAACGACACTTAAACTCCTGCAAATTCTTCCTGGACAGCTGCAAACCATCCTTGCAACACTCCACACGATTCTGTTTATGGTCAAGTGTGAGCAATCGCAGATAGCTTTTTCATGTCCAAAATTTTATGCAAAATATTATGCACCCATTTATTCGAGATGCCCACAGCACTATCAATCTCACGCACCTTAACTCTTCTGTCATCCATCACCACATCATGGATTTTATCAATGATTTCTGGAGTCGTGACCTCCACAGGGCGTCCAGAACGTTCAGCATCACTTGTGCCCATATGGCCCCTCCGAAAATTTTGAAACCACTTATAAACTGTTCTAATCGAAGGTGCAGAGTCACCATAATGTTTATCAACCTTCTCTTAGTCTTCTGAGGCGTTTCGTCTTTCATAAAGTAATGTTTAATCACCACACGAAATTCTTTTTCGTTCATTTTTTGACAATCGCTCGACTTCCTTGATTCACACGAACGCCAAACACAAATAAATGCTCCAATATGGCTGAAACTTGGTGTGCGTTCTTTCCGAAGGAGCTACTAACTAAACATGACCTCGATACGCGCCGGTGGTGCCATCTCTCGGACTTTGCACGGACTTTTCAGACGCCCCTCGTGGTTAGCGTATTCGCCAAACCCAGACCCTCCCATCGGATTGCCAGAGGATATAGAACGATTCACCGCTTCAGATCACTCGTTCCCGGTCACCCACTGGCTAGTGGCGTCGCTTGGAACTATTTACGGAAACGTGTGACTTATGAGGCACCGCTCGAGAATTGCATGCCGTCCTGTTTCACTCCATGCGCTCAATCGCAGTATTAGCTGGACTGCTGGTAGCACTTGGGAACTTACGAATGACCCCCTTCCGCTGATTTGATGCGATTTTTTACAACCATGCTCTGCAATGCTCGACGGTCCCTCTCCGTCAGTACACGGCGCCTACCTGGTCTTGGCTTAACTGTGGTTGTTCCTTCACGTTTTCACTTTACAATCACGTCACCAATAGTCGACTTTGGCAACAGTAGAGGCGTTGAAACGTTTCTGGTAGATTTGTGAAAGTGACATCCAACGACCAGTCCACGTTCAAAGTCCCTGAGATTCCCTGACTGACCCGTTCTGCTTTTACTTCTGCTCTACTGACACTACAGTACCCCCCCCCCCCCCTCCTCCCCCTACCCTCTCCTTTTATTGACAATTTTGCATTACATAGGGGTGTCCGGATACTTTTGATCAGATAGTGCGTGTGATGTATTACAGGTGATACTGCAAAATGCAGGATCTAACAACTACGAGCCACCTTTATTGACCTCGTCGTCGACGGTACATTAGGTCCTAGTACTCCTTCCGTCGCAAACAGGGAGTGCTTTTTAACATACCTGCCGTCATTCCAAAGCACTCCCTCTACAGTAGTTTAATAGCTTCGGGACGTTAAAGATTCTCAAGAAACTGGCGGCCACTGAAAAATTGTCTCAAGTTAAGGTAGTAATTTAATGTTTACTAAATAGAAACAGCCACATCAGTTATGAATCGGTATGCTGTGAGCCCCCAATAGACTAGCTGTTGTAAAAATGTGGTAAGTTGGAAGCTGGCCCCCAGCACAGCGCCATTCGGAACACTTCATGTCGACTGTTCTCTGCTTCAGACTGTTGCCACCTTCAGCGACTCCAAAATTGTTAGACTCTATTTGTCTGATGAAGTGTCGTTTGTCTGAGCTACCGGGTAATTAAGGGTAATTAACTGATTAATAACAGTAACTATATTTATATCGTATAATGCATTTAAATGAGACACTATCACAAAATTTTATTAAATATTTTGAATGTCATTTTTCTTCTGCTCATTGCTCTGTATTACAACAGCCATAATTTATTTTCATATTCCTTCCTACAAATACGAGGGTTGCGCAGAAAGTAATGCATGGTATTTTTTCTTCAACAATTCTTTCTTTAATATAATGAGAATTACTCACACATAAGAATGATGTGTTTATCTGCACACCCTATTTTTCCACGTTCTGTCCATTCAGTTCTATGGCCTCCCTCCAGCGCAAAACATGGGAGTCTATTCCTTGTCGGTACCAATCGTTCTTCCGGTGACGGAGCAACACTTCCTTTGCTGAGTGACAGATTTAGCGCCAACTGCCGAGTCGTAATGCTTCTGTCCTCCAGTGACATCAGTTCACTGCAACATGTCGGATGTGACAGCTGTGGATAGTGTCCCCGACCGCTGCAAATCGTGGAGCTCCGGCCAACTGCCTTCTGATGACTTCACCCTCTGTGGCCAGAGACTAACTGTACTTTTGTCAACAGCAGATGGTCCATAGACTTTGCACAAGCGTCTGTGAATATTCTCCACAGTTTCTTTCTCTGCAGTGATAAATTTAATGACGGCACGTTGTTTGTAACGTACATCACCTACAGACGACATTTCGAAATTGTCCTGCAGCTACGCTACCTGTCAGTAAGTGACGGAAACGTCTCACGTTCACTCGGGAGATTTCAAAGAATACATACGTAGCGCTTCGCAGTCGTAGCATTGTTTTCGGCTAGGAAAAAAGTGCGGTGCATTACTTTCTGGGAAACCCTCGTACATTTGAAGATGAGCTTCTCTATATTGCGCATTCACGAATCTACACTATGTGTTCAAAAGTATCCGGACACCCCAAAAACATACTTTTTCACATCAGGTGGATTGTGCTGCCACCTACTGTCAGGTAGTCCATATCAGCAACCTCAGTACACATTATACATCGTGAGAGAGCAGAATGGGGCACTCCACGGAACTCACGGACTTCGAACGTGTCACTTGTGTCATACATCTATGCGCGAGATTTCCACACTCCTAAACATCCCTAGGTCCACTGTTTCCGATGTGATAGTGAAGTGGAAACAAGAAGGGACACGTACAACACAAAAGCGTACAGACCGACCTCGTCTGCTGACTGACAGAGACCACCGACAGTTGAAAAGGGTCGTAATGTGTAGTAGGCAGACATCTATCCAGACCATCACACAGGAGTTCCAAACTGCCTCAGGATCCACGGCAAATACTATGACAGTTAGGCGGGAGGTGAGAAAACTTGAATTTCATGGTCGAGCGGTTGCTCATAAGCCACACATCACGCCGTTAAATGCCAAATGGTGCCTCGTTTGGTGTAAGGAACGTAAACAGTGGAAAAACGTTGTGTGGAGTGACGAATCACGATACACAATATTGCGATCCGATGGCAGAGTGTGGGTATGGCGAATACCCGGTGAACGTCATCTGCCAGCGAGTGTTGTGCCAACAGTAAAATTCGGAGGCGATGGTGCTTGGTGTAGTCGTGCTTTTCATGGAGGGGACTTGCACCCCTTGTTATTTGCGTTTTAAGCACCTACTTGTTTCCCACTGTTGAAGACCAGTTCGGGGATGGCGATTGCATCTTTCAACACGATCGAGCACATGTTCGTAATGCACGATTACTCGACAGTAACATCCCTGTAATGGACTGGCCTGGACAGAATCCTGACCTGAATCCTATACAACACCTTTGGAATGTTTTGGAACGCTGACTTCGTGTCAGGCCTCACCGACCGACATCGATACCTCTCCTCAGTGCAGCACTCGGTGAAGAGTGGGCTGCAATTTCCCAAGAAACCTTCCAACACCTGATTAACCGTATGCCTGCCTGAGTGGAAGCTGTCATCAACGCTAAGCGTGGGCCAACACCATATCGAATTCCAGCATTAACGATGGAGGGCGCTACGAAGTTGTAAGACATTTTCAGCCAGGTGTCCGAATACTTTTAATCACATAGTGTACGTTACTTGCGTTTAAAATATATAGTATAATAGTATAGCAACTTATCTGTACGGGGCACACTATCCCGTGAGTTGCCAGTACTGGAAGACGAGCAACACATCTCCCCCCCCCCCCCCTCCCCACACATCCTATTTATCACAATAGTGGCAAAAGCGTCCGACTTTACTTAGCTCATGGTCAGATTCTCCAACGTCAATTAAGATTAAGCTCATCTTAGAGTACTGCAGTCGCTGTAAGTGTTACTGTTTGTTATTGAGTATTCTTAAGAAGCTGTTAACGTTAGCTGACGATTTTGAGTTTTGCTATAAAAGACGCACGAACACTTGATTCCAGACGCATGCAGCCCGCAGACCACAGTCTGAGATCACTGGTTTAGACTGAAATGTTTCACAGAATTACGGACCCTAGGAAAAAATTGAGGAGATTGCAGATGAAGCTTAAGGACTTGAAGAAAACGTGGAAACCATGGACAAATTGTGATCTCTCAGGTTTCCTTGGCGAGAATGATTAATAGTGAACTTCTGCGTGTTGTGCCTGAATTTTCCATTTTCTGCGCAATATTTCGACGAGCATCCCAGCCGTTTTCTTCAGGTGCTGCGAGTGTTGCTCTTATGTGTACTCGCTGCATGGACTCCAACTAGATTATGCTTTGTAAAACAAACGAGTATCAAACGACGCAGTGGACGTCGGGTATAGAACTCGGCTATGAACAGCGCCGGAAGCCCAACGATAGTTTACAGTTAGGGTCCACGCGGCGAGTACACATAGTAGAAAAACTGACAGCACCCGAAGAAGACGATTTGGTCGGTCGTCGAAATAATGTATAGAAAATGCAAACAACAACTCGCCACCACAACCAGAAGCTCACTGTTACTCACAGAAAAATTTACCGTATTGCTGGACTGTATAAATGACAGTCTCGAAAGTGTAGTTGAGAAATATTTTGGTAGTTTTACTTCAAATTTTATTGCTATTCAATTCATAAACAGTGATGCTGAAAAGCAAGCTGTGCGATGTAGAGAAGTAACTTAAAATTTGAGCTCAGTCTGCATTTTTACTCCGCTAAAGCATAAAGATTTTAATGCTTCAAATTTCTTTTGCCCTGCGTTAGTATTCTTCGTGATTGGGTGTCTGCTGTGAATTGTGAACGTGAATTTCTAAAATGGAATACCATTGACAAACATTAGTGTGGGAAGTGTGCACTTATTTCTGGTAGTATATCCATTAGTACGTAAACAGCTTGTGTGTAACAACAGCAAAGAAGTGCATTCAGGCTATGTTCACTTGGATAGCATAATGAGTATAGATACCGAAGTATTGGCTAATAAAGCTTTAGTTTTTTCAAATAGTGTCACTAACTGGAAAGTTTAAAGGCCCAGCTGCTTATCTGTGAGTGAAAAAACTGTCAGCAGGTATAATGATTGAACTGTTAGTTTTTATATTAAAATTATTTTCTGTTAGTGCCCTTATGAGGCCAGTGACATGTGATGCTGCTACTGTCAACATTAAAACATCAGAACATCTTGAGTGGTCACTGGATCCTGATATATTTGCCCCTTACTTCAATGGCAATGAGAGTTATGTGCGTGCAGCACCCGATCCCTGCCATGTGCTGAAACTATGAAGTAATGTTTGGACTGTGACGTGTGGAGAAGAATGTCGAAGAAAAGTGTTTAATGAGAAGAGCTCAAAGTGGCCTTCTTTGGAATTTATCAGTATTAGCGAAGATTGTCGTCAAAGACTGATGTGAATAATGGCATTCTGGCAGAAAGTGTAGAGTGTATCTGTATAAAGGACTCAGAGATTGTGAAGGCAGATTAAGAAAGAAGATCGACGGGAGAACAAGCTCAGTTAATTTCATGGGCAAAATTTTCAAAACAGAGAAGAAGAACACAAGAAGATGGGTTTTCGTTTAATGGCGTACAGCAGATACATTTGGTCTGAAGAAGACTGGCATCTGTTTGGACTCTTATTGAAAACGTGTGAGAGAAGGAGTGACAGAAGAGTGAAATGGCTAGAACACTAGAACACTTATATTTGTCCCTATAGTGGAAAATGCCTGTATGAACTGTGGAAACCTGCATGGCCTGTGTCGGTTGGGCAAATTAAATATTACAAGGACATTTAAATTGCGAAACGAACATAATAAGAAATATTTATTTTGTGAGGCCACAGTAGGAGCTATAAGTGAAGTTTCGCATAAATGTACACCCCGCCAATCCAATACCCACAATACCTCTTTAAAACCAAACCATGATGCTCCTTTATGTTCTATTAGACGTGTAATGTATTCGCACATGGAACTGTTGTTTGGAATGGAATACTTGATGTACTAAATTTCAGATAAATTTTATTAATCTTGGTAATCGGAGATGCAGACACAGCGATTGTTGCTGCCATCACAGCTGAGCGACGGCAGAGTGGTCCAGTGATACAATGCAACAGCAAAATGCAGTGATCTCTGTACTACATGGATGTAGATCTCTGATCTCAGAACATGAAAATTCGGCGTGCCTATATTTTCTTGTCATTTGCATAGTCCGCTATATTGTAGTTAAGTAAAAAAAGTTTCACAGGTCTGAACATGATGAAGAATTCCTTACTTATTTCTATCTTTGAACATTATATCAATATGCGATGTAATAGGCTGATATGAGAGCAGAATCGAAAAGTATTTTCATTTTTGTGACACTTTTTAGCAGCCATGTTGTAATCAGGCAAGAAACGAAATACAAGCATCTTCGGCCGGCACGTTTAGACAGCTGAAGTTCGACATCCAGGTAGTATGGTGGTCACTGGCCAAATGCAACGAATATAAAATTTAAACTCGTTGGCCAAACGCGTACAGTCATATGTAGGAGCTTCTCAAACATACATCTTTGACAGCAGCCAGAACGCGATAATAAAATCATATTTACTACATCTTCATACGTTGCAATCATCAGTAATTCAGTTTCGACAAGTAAATTAATTGAACATCAAAATATTTACGTGCATAGGAAATTAAATAATTAAAAAAATTACACTTGCAGTGGAAAACTTTGAAAATAGGCTCAAGTTCACAGAAGCTATCCCATGTCCAGAAGAATATATAGATACAGTCATTCATGTTACTTGTGAGAAGGATTAGAGATCGATTGGTCATGATCCATCACTGATTCATGTCAGAGGCCAAGTAGTAACGCTAATGTCTTGTGATTTAACTCTGATGTTATATTAGCTACAGAGGGTACGAAATAATAACGAAAATATACATAACAGAAATTCTTATGTGACATTATTGCATTACATTCAGAGACTAATTAGTAAACAGCACACATGCACACAAATTATATACCATAGAATATTATTAATATATATTAATTACTTGCTGTCTGGCTTGAATCTGTGATTGAGTGTTCATGTATAATAATGTTTAAGTAAAAGCAAGGCAGCATACAGTTCGTGTTTGAGTATGGTGTTATCGATTAGATGGACAGGAGAAAAACGGCAATGAAGTTTATTGGCGTTCAGATGAGTTTTCGACAACAGGCAAGTTATTTATACTATTTAGCGTATGGAAATACGCATGCAATTTACTACAATACGAAAGAAATATTTATACATAACAAAAGGAATGTACAAGAGTTATGGTCACTAATTATATCACAAATTGATATCCAGAGAGTTTAACCAATCCAGTGCTGTTGGCGAGGCTTTGATTATGTCGTTCCAGCCTCCACTAAAACATCTATTGGAACATTCCTCTACAATGTGTTCAACAGACTGTTCTGCTGCTCCACAGTCGCATATCGGGGAGTCTGAGAGTCCCAATTTGTACCATGAAGGACTTAGTTCTTCCATGTCCACATCGGATTGTGTTGAGCATACAACAGGTCCTTCTAGGTGGTTGGAAGCCTGATCTGCATGTAGGGTCTTCGAGACCACGGCGAAGTATGCTGGTGTTTTTCCATTTGCCCTTCCACACATCTTCAATCTTGAATAGTTCGGCTTCTCGAGCTGTCCAGAACGGTTTTCTTGATTTGAGACTCTTGCAGGGTGGATTGAGCAGTATTTCCTGGGCGAGTAGCCTTTGGGGAAGCTTTTCGTTATTAATCTTTTCCCGTTCACGGGCTGCTGCTTCTTGTCACCTCAAATGTGGTGGGGCGATGCTACTGAGAGCAGACAGCCAAGATAGTGGGGTTGATCTCAGGGTGCCCATTACAATACTCATGGTGTCATTCAGCTGAACGTCAACCTTAAACTGGCATGTATGCTCCTGTACCAGACAGATGCACGGTATTCAGCCACAGCATATACGAAAGATAAGGCCGCTGTACGGAGAGTGTCAGCTTGTGCACCACAGTAAGTTCCAGCTAGTTTCCAGATAATGTTGTTCCGGGTATGTAACTTTTCTGCTAGTGATGTGAGGTGAGTCCTGTACGTAAGTGATCGGTTCAGTGTGATTCCAAGATACTTAGGATGAGGGTTGTTTTTAACTGATTTGTTACAGAAGGTGATGTTTAGTGCCTGGTTTGCTAATCGATTGTTGATGTGGAAAGCTGTCACTTCAGTTTTTGCAGGGTTAGGGCACAATCTCCAATTTTTGTAATAGTCACCGAATACTGTAAGGTCTTGTGTGAGCACATTTTCTCTCTCCTCTAGGTGATTGCTTTGATACGCAATGGTGGTATCGTCAGTGTAGCAGAACTTCCTAGATATAGTTTTTGTCGTGTCACTTATGTACAGGTTGAACAATAGAGGGGTCAGGACAGATCCTTGTGGTAGGCCATTCTTAAGTTTATATGACTGCTCGTTTTGTAATGAAGACAGACTCGGAAATATCGGTTTTTAGCATGCTGGACAGCAGTGTTGTTAGTCTTAAGCATAGAACAGTTGACTTTAGCTTTAACATTAGTCCGTCGAGCCACACAGTGTATAAGCAGCAGTTAGATCTACAAATACTACTGAAGTTTTCAGCCATTTCTGGAAACCAGCTTCGATATATGAAGCGAGCGCCAATACTTGCTTACAGCAGCTGCTGTTTTGCCTGAAGCCTCCTTGTTAGGGAGGCACTTCGTTGTCAGCTGTTTGGTAGATCCTGTAGATTAGCCGTTCCAGTAGTTTCTATCAGACACTGAGAAGGGCAATTGGACGATAGCTTGAGGGATCGTCTTTTTGTTTTCCTGGTTTCAGAATTGCAAGAGTTTTGGCTATCTTAAAATCTGCCGCTACCTGACAGTTGCACAAGCAGTCTGTCAAGAATCTCTATAGACATATCCTTCCTTTTTTTGCCAAGATGGATGATAAATTCTTGGAAAATTCCATCTAGACCTGCTGCTTTCCTTAGCCTTAGGCATCTTATGGCTTTCTCAACTTCGCTGTCAGTAAAAGAAGAGCTGAAGGGCGACCTTCCATCGAGAGTGCCATCTATAGTTTTGAGCTCTTCTTGTAAACTTGTGCTGCTGCTGTCCAGGGGGACATTGTACGCTCGTGACTTAATGTGTTGTGCAATCTGCGATGGGGTGATCTGTGGTTTCTGGCTGATTTTTGGTGTTGCTGCCCCTAGTCGTCTGAGCAGGAACCCTGCCTTGCGGCTTGAGTGGGTGAAGTCCAGTTCTTTGGTAGTTGTCAACCATCTTTCTTTCCTTTGGCTGTTAAGAGACTGGAGTACCTCGTTGCCTGCCTCTGGGTCACCATGGGCTTCGTATTTCTTGTAGCGCTCTTCCGTCTCCTTGTTCCAACAGGGCACATATTCCTTCCCGAAACCACGTGGTATATTGCGTTTTCCTGCTTCTGAAATGACACCAACAAAGCACGTGCAATTTTCTAGTGTCGCAGGGTTCCAACAGAGATGTCCATCAACTTCTTTCACATAAGACGTCTAGTTGGCTTTGTTGAAGTTCCACCTCGGTTTTTGGACAGATCTGATTAGAGGAGTCTGAATTCCGATGGCTACGAGCACTGGTTAGTGTTGGCTGTTAGGGGAACCTGATAACACCTTTTATGTGTGGGTTACTGGGGTGTGTTGTTGATCAGTTGTTAAAATATAGAGATCTGGGTTTGTATCAGTCTGCCATCGGGCAGAGTGAAAGGTTTTCAAGTCTTTTGCATCGTATGAGAGGTGGTAGTGGTGATTTTCGATCCAAGCTGTAAGAGCTTCTCCGTGTCGGGTAATTTGTTCTGTAAACCCACATTTCATGGTGGCTGTTAAAGTCCACAATATAAATTCCAGGATGTGGTACGTCTGGTAAGGAGGGATTTTACCACGTGTCATTAGGTGGTTTGTATAACGCCGTGATTGTAATTCCTGCTAGGTTGGTTATTATGATTCCAGTGTTCTCTTACTGGTAGCTTGCAGTCACCATATTCTTGTATGTCTTGACAAATGTACTCAATTGATACGTAGGTATCAGAGTGTATAATGCTTACTATTTTATATCCGGTTATTAAGGCTCGGCTGTTTATCTGAGGTTCCTTGGCGAGATGTGTTTGCTGTAGGCAGATGATATCAACATCATTTTCTATCGCTATTTTGCTCAAATAGTCGCATTTATCTCTTGATATTCCTGTTATATTTATCTGTAAGACTGGTTGATGCTGTCCTATGGCTTTGTTAACGTTTGGCTCTTAGAAATGCCGTTGCGGGGTCGCTGATTGACATTTTGGCCGTGAGAGATACGAGATCTAGTTCTTCCTCCATTTGTGTAGATCTGTAGCCGTCGTGCTCTTCCAGTCCGTTGCCCGGGGTTCACCATCTTGGAGGTCTCGTCCCAACAGCCAAGTTGATTCTAGTTAAAACACAGTGTGATGGCAATTGATTAGACCCACGTTTCTCAATCTTTTTCACTTTGGAGCACATAGAAGTACGTTTCAAACTTTCGTGACATCAATTCATGCGATTTTTTTCATAGCGTGCGCTCTACCACTATTAGCCATTTCCTCTCCTGGTCCACTCGCAAATAGAGCGAGGGAAAAGCGACTGACTAGCTATACGCCCCCATAACAGCCCTAGTCTGCCTATTCTTATCTTCATGGTCCTTACGCAAAATGTTCTTGGCGGCAGTAGAATCAAGAAGAAATCAGCGTCAAATACGGCTCTCTACATTTTCTCAATATTGCCCCACGAAAAGAGCGTCGCCGTCCCTCCAGTGATTCCCATTTGAGTTTCAGAAGCATCTCCATAACGCTTGCGTGTTGTCCAAACCTATCAGTAATAAATCTAGCAGCCCGCCTCTGAATTGCTTCGATGTTTTGCTTTAATCGGACATGGAGCGAGTCTCAAACGCTCCAAAAGTGTGCAACAGCTGATCGCACTGGTGCCCTGTATGGGGTCTACTTTAAAGATGACCCACACTTTGCTAAAATGCTCCCATTAAACCGAAGTAGACCATTCGCCTTCCCTATTGCAATCCTTACGTGCTCATTCCACTTCATATCGCTTTGCAACATTACAGCTAGATATTTAATCAACGTGACTGTCAAACAGCACGCTACGAATGCTGTACTCGAACTTCGTAGGTTTGTTTTTCACACTCATATACATTAAATTCCATTTTTCTACAATTAGAGCTAGCTGTCACTCATCACAACAACCAGAAACTTTGTTTAAGTAATTCTGTATCCTGCTGCAGTTACTCAACGATGACACCTTCCGATGCCTCACAGCATTATGAGCAAACAGCCGCAGACTATTGCTTACCCAGTCCGCCAAATCATTCATATGTATGTAAAGAATAACGGCAGTTCTATCACACTTCGCTTGGGCACTCCTGACGATAACCTTGTTAATGAACATTCATCGTCGAAGATGAAATGAAATGTCGTGTAGGCCGGTGCAAGTGTTTTGAGTTGACGCCACTTCTGCGACTTGCGTGTCGATGGGGATGAGATGATGATGATGAATAGGACAAGACAGCACACAATCTCTGAGCAGAGAAAATCTACGACCCAGCCGGGAATCGAACCTGGACCCCTTGGAACGACAGTCCGTAGCGCTGACCACTCAGCTATCGGGGCGGACGTCGTCGAGGATAACATACTGGGTTCTGTACCTAAGAATTCTTCGAGCCACTCACGTATCTGGGAACATATTCGATATGCTTGTACCTTCGTTAACAGTCGGCAATGTGGCAGCGTGTCAAATACTTTACGGAAATCCAGGAATATGGAATCTGCCTGTTGCCCTTCATCCATAGTAACCAGCATCTCGCGTGAGAAAAGGGCAAGCTGAATTTCTCCCGAACGATGCTTTCTGAAACCGTGTGATTTGTGAACACAAGATTTTCCCTTTCAAGGAAATTTATTATATTCAAACAGAGAATATGTCCAAGAATTTTGCAGAAAACCGATTTTAAGGGGCGTAGGACGTCACACGGGCCGAGGGCCGACTTGGAGCAGGAGAGGCACCACAGGACATTTTATTTTCTACTGGATACACTTTTACAAATAAATTCATAAAATTTTGTCAGCATGACCAGGAAGGATTCAGGATGCACACTCACAGCAGTGGAAGTGCAAAAACATAACAAAATAAATTTTTTTAGAGATGAAATTTCATCATTTTTTCACTTACTGTCGGCTGCATTTGTTGCTATAGGTCCATTTTCTTCACAAGTAAGAGAGATTCTTTGCTGAATTTTGCACAGCATACAAATCATACTTACAGGTGTATGAAACTCTAGAATTTTCCAAATCTATT
Source organism: Schistocerca gregaria (assembly GCF_023897955.1). NCBI lineage: Eukaryota > Metazoa > Arthropoda > Insecta > Orthoptera > Acrididae > Schistocerca > Schistocerca gregaria. Next base: position 542,568,016 of record NC_064924.1, read on the forward strand.
ATAAACTGTGCTAAAAATTGATATAGTTAACTACCAAATTTGATTTTTTTCTAAACATAAAGTTTAAAACGTAACATCTCATTCATTTTTTCATAAATTAAATAGATTCTAGAGTTTCAGACACCTGTAAGTATGGTTTTTATGCCGTGCAAAATTCATCGAACAGTTCTCTCTTACTTATGAAGAAAAGTGTACCTATAGCAACAAGCCAATAGTAAGTGAAAAAATGATGAATTTTCACATGTAAAAAATTATTTTGTTATGTTTTTGAACTTCCGCTGCTACTAGTGTGAAGCCTGAATCCTTCCTGGTCATGCTGACACAGTTTTATGAATTTACTTGTAAAAGTATAGACAGTGGAAATTAAAATGTCCTGTGGTGCCTCTCCTGCTCCAAGTCGGCCCGTTTGACGTCCTACGCCTCTTAAAGACATTAGTCTGTAATTTTGCAGGACTCTTCTTTTACCCTCCTTATATACAGAAATCACCTGCTTCTGTGCGATGGTCAAACGGCGGTATATTTGTACGGTTCTCGTGAGTGAATTATTTCTTAAATTCTAAATTTAAAACTTCCGTTTTCGTTTTGCTATGTAATACTGCCACACCGGACTGGTCAACGAGTGACTGGATAGAACCATAGAGCCACTTAGCGATTTTACGTAGAACCAGAATTTTCTCAGGTTCTTGGCAAGATCTGTCACTAATGTACGACGGTGGAATATATTGTAAGCTTCGCACATCGAACTTTTTACATAGGCACGAATTTCTATTAACCTTTGTCCGTTATCATTTGCGCGTTCTCTTTTGAACCGAGGGTGCGACAGCCTTTGCTTCCTGAGCCGCGCGGGAGACCGCACGACTACCCCGCGCAACCAATTTTTCGAATTTTATTGTTAAACTACGGTGTCTTTTCCGTCCTTAATGCCCTTATTAGGCACACACTTCTCCAGAGTATGATTTAGAATCCGTTTAAACTTTGCCCATAATTCCTCTGTGTCCATTGTACGGGAACTAAACGATATCAGCTTGTTGTCTAACGGTATCAGTCTTTCTAGCAAAAATACGCAGGTAGCCTTCTTAATTGATTTATTAACTTCAGTAACCAAAGTCACTATGATGACATCATGACCACTAATCCCTGTCTCTGTATTGACGCTGTCGATTACGTCAAGCCTGTTTGTAGCTACAAGGTCAAAACATTTCCATTGTGTGTGGGCTGTCGAACTAGCTACTCAAGACAGCTTTCTGAAAATATGTTTAAAAGAACTTCGCAAGACTTTGTATCTATATACCCTGTAGTGATTCCATAGGCGTCTCTGTCTATACTAGGTAGGTTATTCACTATATCCGGATAACCACTTTTGAGTGAGATCCAAAAAACGTCAGGAGCATTTGCCTTAAATTTCGATCTCAGGACTACATTCAATAACATTTCATTAAGTTTCGAAACTATTTAAGTCTGCTTTGGATATGTTCTTCCCGTCAGGTGTAACCAAGCACTCCTAGGGATATCCCTTCTTGCGAGGTGACCTTTTATGTATTACTTTAACTGATTTTTTTATTTCTGTGTTCAACTCACTTAATGTGGTAGCCATAACTGGAAAAGAAGTTAGGTCGTTCTCTCCTATAGCCGATATCCAAATGGCGAGTCTTTTTTTCGAAAAAGGCGCTGAGTTATCTGTTAATGGTATTATCATTTAATGCCGCCCCTGTGTGCTTGAATTCAAAGCATTAAGTTTGTTCAAAACATTGGAAAGGTACGCCATCTCAATACACCGTACAGAGTTTTTAAGAAACAACAATCAAATTTATTATTATCATTAGTTTCAAAAATTGCAAGTGGTTTGTCTTTAAATTCTACAACTCTCGTAAGTATTTTGCCTTTGGATAAACCACCGGATTCTGTTGTGGAATAACGCTTTATGATCTTCACCAATTTCTTCACAAAGCTTGACAAACCACTCACGATTTTACAGGATGAGTTTTTACGTAGCTGATCATCGAAACAACCGTTTGAATGACGTCCCCTACGATTTCCGTCTGTAAACTTCGCCATTAAAGCTTCTCTGTGTAAAAACTAGTGACTAGTTACCACTGATGGCTCTTAATTCTGCACAAAAATTAGAAATCTCTTCATATTCCTTGTCATTGCAGCAACACCATCAGTACATATAGCAATACAATGTGTCCACCTGTCAGTTATCTTGAAAGGAATTCTCAACAGCAGCAGATAGGCCGTATTTCAGATCCTGTAGTTGTGTCCAGCTCTCAACAAAACTGGTATTTCTCGATAATTTCTGATACACAAACAAATCTGATAAGAGATAGTAGTTCTACATCTACATGACTACTCTGCAATTCACATTTAAGTGCTTGGCAGAGGGTTCATCGAACCACAATCATACTAACTCTCTACTATTCCACTCCCGAACAGCGAGCGGGAAAAACGAACACCTAAACCTTTCTGTTCGAGCTCTGATTTCTCTTATTTTATTTTGATGATCATTCCTACCTATGTAGGTTGGGCTCAACAAAATATTTTCGCATTCGGAAGAGAAAGTTGGTGACTGAAATTTCGTAAAAAGGTCTCGCCGCGACGAAAAACGTCTATGCTGTAATGACTTCCATCCCAACTCGTGTATCATATCTGCCACACTCTCTCCCCTATAACGCGATAATACAAAACGAGCTGCCCTTTTTTGCACCCTTTCGATGTGCTCCGTCAATCCCACCTGGTAAGGATCCCACACCGCGCAGCAATATTCTAACAGAGGACGAACGAGTGTAGTGTAAGCTGTCTCTTTAGTGGACTTGTTGCATCTTCTAAGTGTCCTGCCAATGAAACGCAACCTTTGGCTCGCCTTCCCGACAATATTATCTATGTGGTCCTTCCAACTGAAGTTGTTCGTAATTTTAACACCCAGGTACTTAGTTGAATTGACAGCCTTGAGAATTGTACTATTTATCGAGTAATCGAATTCCAACGGATTTCTTTTGGAACTCATGTGGATCATCTCACACTTTTCGTTATTTAGCGTCAACTGCCACCTGACACACCATACAGCAATCTTTTCTAAATCGCTTTGCAGCTGATACTGGTCTTCGGATGACCTTACTAGACGGTAAATTACAGCATCATCTGCGAACAGTCTAAGAGAACTGCTCAGATTGTCACCCAGGTCATTTATATAGATCAGAAACAGTAGAGGTCCCAGGACGCTTCCCTGGGGAACACCTGATATCACTTCAGTTTTACTCGATGATTTGCCGTCTATTACTACGAACTGCAACCTTCCTGACAGGAAATCACGAATCCAGTCGCACAACTGAGACGATACCCCATAGCTCCGCAGCTTGATTAGAAGTCGCTTGTGAGGAACGGTGTCAAAAGCTTTCCGGAAATCTAGAAATACGGAATCAACTTGAGATCCCCTGTCGATAGCGGCCATTACTTCGTACGAATAAAGAGCTAGCTGCGATGCACAAGAGCGATGTTTTCTGAAGCCATGCTGATTACGTGTCAACAGATCGTTCCCTTCGAGGTGATTCATAATGTTTGAATACAGTATATGCTCCAAAACCCTACTGCAAACCGACGTCAATGATATAGGTCGGTAGTTAAATGGATTACTCCTACTACCCTTCTTGACCACTGGTGCGACCTGCGCAATTTTCCAATCTGTAGGTACAGATCTATCGGTGAGCGAGCGGTTGTATATGAGTGCTAAGTATGGAGCTATAGTATCAGCGTAATCTGAAAGGAACCTAATCGGTATACCATCTGGACCTGAAGACTTGCCCGTATCAAGCGATTTGAGTTGATTCGCAACCCCTAAGGTATCTACTTCTAAGAAACTCATGCTAGCAGATGTTCGTGTTTCAAATTCTGGAATATTCCATTCCCTGGTGAAGGAATTTCGGAAAACTGCGTTCAATAACTCCGCTTTAGCGGCACAGTCGTCGATAACAGTACCATCGGCACTGCGCAGCGAAGGTATTGACTGCGTCTTGCCGCTTGTGTACTTTACATACGACCAGAATTTCTTCGGATTTTCTACCAAATTTCGAGACAATGTTTCGTTGTGGAACCTATTAAAGGCATCTCGCATCGAAGTACGTGCCAAATTTCGCGCGTCTGTAAATTTTAGCCCATCTTCGGGATTTCGCGTTCTTCTGAACTTCGCATGCTTTTTCCGTTGCCTCTGCAACAGCGTTCGGACCTTTTTTGTGTACCACGGGGGATCCGTTCCATCTCTTACCAACTTATGAGGTATGAATATCTCAATTGCTGTTGCTACTATATCTTTGAATTTGAGCCACATCTCGTCTACATTCGCATAGTCAGATCGGAAGGAATGGAAATTGTCTTTTAGGAAGACTTCTAGTGGCACTTTATCCGCTTTTTTAAATAAAATTATTTTGCGTTTGTTTCTGATGGATTTGGAAGAAATGGTATTGAGCCTAGCTACAATGACCTTGTGATCACTAATCCCTGTATCAGTCATGATGCTCTCTATCAGCTCTGGATTGTTTGTGGCCAAGAGGTCAAGTGTGTTTTCGCAACCATTTACAATTCGCGTGGGTTCGTGGACTAACTGCTCGAAATAATTTTCGGAGAATGCATTTAGGACAATCTCGGAAGACGTTTTCTGCCTACCACCGGTTTTGAACAAGTATTTTTGTCAACATACCGAGGGTAGGTTGAAGTCCCCACCAACTATAACCGTATGAGTGGGGTATTTATTTGTTACGAGACTCAAACTTTCTCTGAACTGTTTCGCAACTGTATCATCGGAGTCTGGGGGTCGGTAGAAGGAGCCAATTATTAACTTAATTCGGCTGTTAAGTATAACCTCCACCCACACCAATTCGCACGGAGTATCTACTTCGACTTCACTACAAGATAAACCACTACTGACAGACACAAACACTCCACCACCAATTCGGCCTAATCTATCTTTCCTGAACATCGTCTGAGACTTCGTAAAAATTTCTGCAGAACTTATTTCAGGCTTTAGCCAGCTTTCTGTACCTATAACGATATCAGCTTCTGTGCTTTCTATTAGCGCTTGAAGCTCAGGGACTTTTCCAGCGCAACTACAACAATTTACAACTATAATTCCGACTGTTCCTTGATCCAAGCACGTCCTGTAATTGCCAAGCACCCTTTGACATTGCAGCCCATCCCGCACTTTCCCGAGGCCTTCTAACCTAAAAAACCGCCCAGTCCACGCCACACAGCCTCCGCTACCCGTGTAGCCGCCAGCTGAGTGTAGTGAACTCCTGACCTATTCAGCGGAACCCGAAACCCCACCACCCTATGGCGCAAGTCAAGGAATCTGCAGCCAATACGGTCGCAAAACCGTCTGAGCCTCTGATTGAGACCCTCCACCCGGCTCTGCACCAAAGGTCCGCAGTCGGTTCTGTCAACGATGCTGCAGATGGTGAGGTCTGCCTTCATCTCGTAAGCAAGACCGGCAGCCTTCACCAAATCAGATAGCCGCTGGAATCCAGAGAGAATTTCCTCAAATCCAAAGCGACACACGTCATTAGTGCCGACATGTTCCACCACCTGCAGCTGGCTGCACCCTGTGCTCTTCATGGCATCCGGAAGGACCCTTTCCACATCAGGAATGACTCCTCCTGGAATGCACACGGAGTGCACACTGGATTTCTTCCCCTCCTTAGCCGCCGTATCCCTAAAGGGCCCCATTACGCGCCTAACATTGGAGCTCCCAACTACTAGTAAGCCCACCCTCTGCGATTGCCCGGACCTTGAAGGCTGAGAATGATCCTCTGAAACAGGGCAGGCAGCTGCATCTGGCTCAGCCAGAGACAGTGCCTGAAACCGGTTTGTCAGACGCACCGGGGAGGCTTTCTGATCAGCCTCCGGGGGGACGCCTTTCGCTGCCTGCCACGCCTTGGAACGACCTCCCAATCAACCACAGGCGAGGGCTCAGCCCCACTGCGGGCAGCAACCGGGGCAACCACAGCGGCAGACCGATCTGGGGACAGACGGGACGAGGTTGACATCCCCGTGATACACGAGTCCGGCTCCCCACAGTGGAGCCCATTGGCAACAGCCTCAAGCTGCGCGACCGAAGTCAGCGCCGATTGCAGCTGTGAGCGAAGGGATGCCAAGTCAGCCCTCATCCGAACACAGCAATCGCAGTCCCTGTCCATTCTAATCGATGTTTAACAACAGTTACCGAAACACGAGTCCGTGCCTAGATAACGCAAGCGGAACACGCAAAGAATGTATCAACTAACCTGTACAAATGCCTAACGACTGCGCTACAATCTGCTGAATTTACGAATACAGTAACTAAAACTCGAAATTGCACCTCCTATACGAAACTCACACGCAATTTAAATAAGAATCTACGAAGTAAACACTAAAGCGCGATGCTACAACTGTCAAATACTATAATACGCCCGAAATATATGAATTAAACAATGCAAGTACCCAAAAACACGCAAAGAAATTAATTAAACTATCTAACAAATAAGTAAGCTAGGGTTATACGACTTGCTGCTGCAGCTGCTTATCCAACGGCGGCAGGGAGCACAATGGCTGTGACCAACCGACACTGGCTGTTCAAAACAAAAACAGAAGACAGACGACTACGCGAATTTGCACTATTCAGGTACTAAGGCGCGATGCTACAACCCTCAAATACTATAATACGCCCAAAATATATGAATTAAACAATGCAAGTACCCAAAAACACGCAAAGAAATTAATTAAACTATTTAACAAATAAGTAAGCTAGGGTTATACGACTTGCTGCTGCAGCTGCTTATCCAACGGCGGCAGGGAGCTTTTCTGTAAGTAAACGTGCTTTCATGTAACTGTAGAGCAAATTGCTATTTGTTAGGTTTTCTATAACATTACTTTGAATATGATCTGACAATGTCCATAATGCAGTGATGATTTGTATCATCTGACAGAGATACTTTTGAAATCCGTTCAACTGCTCCCGGTTCCAACATAGTAACAATAATGTTTTTTTTATTTTTTATTTTGCACGTTTAGTTCCGTAGCAGCGAACTAAGGAGCAAATCTCCATGGTCATGAAACGGGTCAATACATAACAACAAAAACGTAATAATAGATAAAATAAAATGTTTATGAATTCTAAAAAGATGACAGGCTATAAGTTTATATAAACGCAATGACCAATATAACACAGGATTTAGCTCAATTTTTCAAGGAACTCCTTGACAGAATAGAAGGTGTGACCCATGAGGAAACTCTTCAGCTTAGATTTGAAAGCGCAAGGATTATTGCAATTTTTTTTAATTCTCGAGGTATCTTATTGAAAATGGATGCAACAGAATATTTATTGCACGCCTTTCTGTACAAGAGTCAAGGAGGCGTAGTGGAAATGCATGTTGGATTTATGCCTAGTATTAACTGAGTGAAAGCTGCTAATTCTTGAGAATAATCTCATGTTGTTAACCAGAAACGATATTAAAGAATATATGTATTGAGAAACCAATGTCATAATACCCATACTAATGAAGAGGGGTCGGCAAGAGTTTCGCGAACTTACACCATTTACGCCTCGAACTGCCAGTTTGTGTGCCAAAAACACCCTTTGAGAATGGGAAGAGTTACCCCAAAATATAATCCCATATGTCATAAGCGAGTGAGAATAAGCAAAGAGGACTACTTTTCGTGTCGAACTGTCACTTACTTCACGTACTGTTCTAATAGCAAAAGTGGCAGTATTAAGTCTTTGAATAAATATTCAAATGTGTGTGAATTCCTAAGGAACCAAACTGCTGAGGTCATCGGTCCCTAGACTTACACACTACTTAAACTAACTTACGCTAAGAACAACACATACATCCATTCCCGAGGGAGGACTTGAACCCCCGGCAGGAGGGACCGCGCAATGAGTGACATAGCGCCTCAAACCGCGCGACCATTCTGCGCGGCTCTTCGAACAAAATCCTGAACATGGGCTTTACACAATTGTGGAATTAGAGCGTCAGGTTTTGTTGAATTGTGTGTTTGAAACTATAAAAACTGAGTCTTACTGTGATTTAGCTTTAGTTTATTTTCTACAAGAGATGAACTTACGTCTCAAATTGCACTTTCTAAAAAGTGCCAATGTAGCACACAACGTACTTTACTACCAAGCTAGTGTCATCAGCAGACATAAAATTTTAGAATCACTTGTAACCCAGAAGGCATATCTTTTATAAGAATAAGGAACAGAAAGTAGTCCCAGCTCTGATCCCTGGGGCAGCCCCCATTTAACAGTGTCCCACTGGGACCCCACATCATAGCCATTCTCAGTAGTGTGGGCAATGACCTCTTGCTGTCTGTTTTTGAAGTAAGAGGTCAAGCAATAATAAGCTACTCCCCATTTTCCATAATAGTCCAACCTCTGGAGCAATATTTTGGACCCACACAGTCAAACACCTTACTTAAATCAAAAAAGATGCCTAGCATTCGAAACGTTTTATTTAATTACCTCACAGAGGAAACAGAATATAGTATTTTCAATTGCTAAAGCACTTCTAAAAGCAAACTGTACATTTCACAGCCAATTATGTGAAATGAAATTCAACAACTTTCGCAAACATTGATGAAACAGAAATAGGCCTAAAATTTCTACATTATCCCCTTCTCCGTTTTTTAGAAGCAGCTGTACTACTGAGTACTTTAATCATTCAGGAAACTGACCATTCCTAACAGAAAAATTACAAATATGGATAAGTACAGGGCCAACATGTGTGGCACAGTACTTCATATTCTGTTAGATACTCCTTCATATCCATGAAAAACCTTAGCCTTCAGTGATTTAGTCATTGACTCATCTTCGTCTTGTCAGTATCCCGGAAGTGTATTTCAGATGTCAACCTCAGAAAGCCATTTTCCAAGAGAGTTACATGGTTACCTGTAAAAATCAAGTTTTTATTCAGTTCACGAGCTATGTTCAGGAAGCTATTGTTAAATACTGTACATACATCTGACTTTTGCGCAACAGAAAAATTTTTACTTACTGACCTTATATCCTCGACTTTGTGCTGCTGACCAGACACTTCCTTCACTACTGCTAGCAAAATGAGGTATTCGCCGATGTTGTGGGATTTTTATTTCTTGACTCATTTCATTTAATTGAGAGTTTCATTCGTTTTTTCTTTGTGATATAAGATGCTCTTCAGTGTGAGCTGTGAAACATTTTCATGAGCTCATATGTAAGACTAAAAAGTGCCATATTGAAAGGCAACTGGTTATACAGCTTTTACTTTTTCATGGGTAGATTTCGAATGATATAACTTTATTGTTCATCGAATAGTAGGCCTACATGAAATCGTTACTTGAAAGTGGGCATTAAGGTTTCTATAGTGGCTAATGCTCATGCTGTCCCTCTTCGATTCGATGCTTGCTATTGATAATAATTGGAGACGGCCTGAATTTTTATTTAACCAGTTCATTACTTAAATCTTTAAATGAACAACCTATCGCAGTGGATAACGTGATGGGAGAGAGCAAGCAACGAAAGAAGAAAAGTGCAGCTAACACCATGTGCGTGATTGGAAGTTAATTTCAGAAATACATGCTCACCATGTTGGATCAATCTTGGATTAAAGCAAAATTTCACACACAACACACGCGAAAACAATTATGAAATTACGCAAGAACGCCCTCTGCTCATTGATCATGCAGTCAGTACCATGTGAGTGATTTGAATTCAGTGGCGCTCATTGGACTGTTTTTGATTAAAAGCAAAAATTAACACGCATCTAGGGTTGCTGTATCTGCCTGGGATCTGGCCGGGGCAGTCTGAAATGGGGGTGTAAAAATAAAGTCAAAATTTTATTTAGTTTAATTACCTCTTATTTAGAACACAATTACATGGAATTTGTTGCGGCAGAAATAGTTGGTGCACCATATTTTTCGGAAGATTCAGCTTTTTCAACAAGTCTTTTTTTCTTTTTTAGTCCATGCAAGTCAGCTTTTAGTTAAATTGGCATTGTAAGATTGATTAAACAGTCCCTGGCAGCAGTCGCTTTCTTTCATGAGTCCCCTGTGCCGGCATCAGCTAAAATACTCTTTCGACAGTGGCGTTGTGTGCGTAAATAGAAAACAAATATTCACATGATTCGATTTTCGGTTTCCCCAAGAAACTAAATCCACTTTTCTTCTACGGAGTGTTTCCGTTCTTCCGACTCACGCTTGGTTTCTAAAAAGCTGTTCAGATAAATGCAGAGGGGTCCAAAAAAAATGTATTCACTGTTTAAAAGTCCATAACTGGCAAACTAATTGACGGAATTGCCTCATTTTTGGTAGTGTAATAGTTCGTAGTTCCGGCAATCGCCACACAAGCGTTGCATTGCGATGTTTTGTTTTGGCAGATGACAGTCGCCAGTTAGTCAGTGTTTTGTTCTTAGTTGCACTTAGTTACTCCAGTAAACATGGCGGGCGCAAGGCTTACATTCGATGAAAGGAAGTCAGTTTTCAAGTGGTATTTTAAGTATGAAAACATTAATGAGATTCAACAGCAATGGTGAAATGAGTATCAAACAGAGCCACAGACACGTTTAACAATTCGTCGTATTCAAGACAAATTTGAAGCCGAAGGCTGTGTTAAATATGTACACAAACAACGATCTGAACGACCTTCACAGTAACTAGTCCAGCTAACTCCCATCACAACAATTCACTAGCTCACCACAGAAGTCTGTGAGACAGTGTGCCTGTGAAACTGGAGTGAGTCGCTCAAGTCTTTGGCGAATTTTGAAGACATGAAAGTGGAAGTGCTACATCCCACGATTGCTACACGCAATTCACGAGGACGACCCAGATCGTAGAATGGAGTACTGCGAGTGGTTTACTAACATGGTGCGCAACGATGAAGAGTTTGCAGAGATGATCGTGTGGTGTGATGAGGCATAGTTCAAACTCAGTGGTACAGTAAATCGCCACAATTGCATCTACTGGGCCGCCGAAGATCCGAATGTCCATGTAGACAAAGCCATGAATTTGCCAGGGGGAAATGTGTGGTGTGGGTTGTCTTACTGGGGCTTGATTGGGCCATTCTTCTCTGACAGCAGAGTTACCGGTGAGGTGTACCTTCAGAAGCTTCAGACATCCATTTTACCTGCCATCCGAGACTTGTATGGAGATGGAAGAGTTTACTTTCAACAAGATGGTGTCCCAGCCCACTACCAAAATCGTGTTAGGGCGTAGCTCGACGAAAATCTACCAGGAAGATGGATAGGCCGTAGAGGTGCTGTGGAGTATCCACCACGTTCCCCAGACCTAACTCCCCTGGACTTTTACCTGTGGGGAACACTAAAGGACGTCGTTTATCGACAAAATCCACGCACATTGGGTGAACTTTGAGAATCCATCGTACATTCATGTGCAAATATCCAACTGAACACATTGCAGTCAGTAATTCGTGCTGCAGTTCGGTGGCATCGTTTGTGTGTGGATGGTAATGGTGGCCATTTCGAACACCTACAGTGATATCTTTCAGTTGGACTTTAAGCTGCACTTACACCAAAAATGAGAACTCCGTCAATTTCTTTGCAAGTTATGAACTTTTAAACAGTGGATACATTTTTTTGGGCCCCTCTGTATATTGCTGAAAGAAATTGTTGCCTGAGATCTTCGTACCATTTTTGTTAAATTTCGAGCGTGTTTTTCTGTTTAAGAGATTTAATCTCGGTTTTTTATGTGTAAATTCAATCACTAGGTAGCAACTGCCTGTTGTTTTAGTAAGACAGGTAGTCAAGCTCTGCCTATCGGCTGATATAGGTCTACAGACTGGCAAGCTAAGTATTTATCTTTCTCGTGCGTTTTCCTCATATTATGTTTATTAATTTTTGTGCATGTTTTTTTTCTGTTTAACAAGTTTAATCTCGTGTTCATGTAAGTGTAAATTCATTCGGTCTGTGACGCAGTAGTTGCTTATTGAACAGTTAACTACATAGCTCATTAATCCATCAGCATCCACTGGTGACACAGCACGAGAGTAGCAAGTTGCATATCTAGGATTCTGTCTGCTTTTTATAGCTTACTTCTTCATTTAGTCTTGCCATGATGCTTAGGATGTGTGCATGCTGTGTGCGGATGCAGGAGGAGCTGGCTGGAGTTACGAACAGCTGAATGTGCTTTTGGCTTTGGTCAGTCACCTTTACACCTCACGTATCTCTTGTTCGGTGCACAGGCTCTGCTTTCGAGGTACTCCCTAGTGCACCCAACAAGATGGATCTGTCCCCACAGCAGGGTGAGTGGCGGGTGGTTATCTGTTTCCATCACTCAAGGGGGAAGGAAAATGTGGAGACATTCCCCTTCCACTTGGCCTTACCCTTTTACCCTTTTGTGAACAGGTGGCTGTTCCTTCAGCAGGGTTTGAGCAGGCACATTGGAGGTTGGGGAGTTGGGGGGGGGGGGGGGGGCGGCACATTATGGAGCTCCTTACGCAGATGGCATTCGTGGTTTAAAATAAAGCCAATATGCACTCTGTATGTCTAGGAGGGGGTAGGGGGCTCATCCCAGATGTGGAGTGGGCCTTGCCTGTGGCTATGAGGAGTGCAGAGTGCAGTCATCCGTAACTTGTGGCTCATGTCGGCACCAATGATGCCTGTGGCTTGGATTCTCAGGCCATCCTCAATTTGTACAAGCAGCTGGCGGAGGTGATCAATACTGTTAGCTCGAGAGTGGTGTGAAAACAGAGCTCACAATTTGTAGCATTGTTGCCAGTGTTGATCGATGTCCTTTGGTTTGGAGCCATGTGGAGAGTCTCAACCAAAGACTTCGCCAACTCTGTGAAGGTTTTGATGTGGATTTCTAGACATGCGCTATCATGTGCGGATCTGTAGGACTCCCCTTAATAGGTCAGGGGTACACTACACAAAGGAAACAGCTACTCGGGTAGCAGAGAACTTGTGGATTGAACATGACGTTTTTTTAGGGTAGACTGTAGTTTGAGGTGTTCTGATGTACACTCACCAGTCAATACACAGCAAGGGAAGTTGAACAATGTTCTGAACAAAGACACTTCAAGAGTGAAATTTTTATCAGTAAACTGTCGAAGTTCTCGAATTTACTGCCCTCCAGGAAAGTTCTCATTGCCCCATTATTTTTGAGACAGAGAGCAGGCTAAAACCCAAGGTAGAAAGCTCTGAGATACTTAGCAAGTCAAGGTATGTATAGCAGAAATACAGATCAGAGGCCATAGGAGAGGGAGTGTTCATTGCAGTTGACAAAAGTTTTCTCTCTATTGAGGTCGAAGTTGAGTGTGACAGTGAAGTTTTCTGGTCAGATATAACAGGTGTCGATGAGACTAAGTTAATTGTTGGATGTTTTTATCAGGCACCCCATTCTGCTGTGACAGTTCTAGGGTCACTCAAAGATAGTCTATGGTCAGTAGCGCATAAATACCCAGATCATGCAATACTATTTGGAGGCGACTTTAACCTGATGAATATAGAATGAGATGTGTATGGATTTATTGTGTGTGTGTGGGGGGGGGGGGGGGGGGGTACAGACAAACAGTCATGTGAAATACTTATGAACACGTTTTCTGATAATTGTCTCGAGCAGTTCGCTCAGCAGCCCACACACAATGGAAATATCTTAGACCTTTTTGTTGCAAATAAACCAGACCTTATCGACGACGTCAGTATTATGACAACTCAGATTACGAAAAAGAATAAATCAGTCAAGAAGGCTAGGAGAGCGTTTCTTCCAGATAGAGCAGATAAGCGCTTGTTAGTATCTTACTTAGACAGTGAACTCACATCACTTCAAAAATGGCTCTGAGCGCTATGGGACTTAACTTCTGAGGTCATCAGTCCCCTTGAACTTAGAACTACCTAAACCTAACTAACCGAAGGACATCACACACATCCATGCCCGAGGCAGGATTCGAACCTGCGACCGTAGCGGTCGCTCGGCTCCAGACTGTAGCGCCTAGAACCGCACGGCCACTACGGCCGGCTGCACTCCAGTCAGCAGAGTTTAAATATACGTGCTTTTGGCGATATGTGGATGACACCTTTGTCATCTGTCCAACGCCACAATAAATCGTGATAAAAACTATTTTTAATAGTAAATAATTTGACTATTCTTAATTAATATCGTTTGATAGAGAATGAAATCCATAATTGCTTCATAACTTAAATTCTGTTGTTGACTTATAAACAAATATAAATTCTGTACTAATTATAAATATTTGGGGGAACAACTAATAGTATTCTTCCACGATCTATTTGGCTCTATTCGAAGACATGTTAGCAAAGCCAGCCCTTAATTAATTCAAAAGTAATTAACAGTTTTGTCAAAAGTATTGTTTGCATAACGATATCTGTTAATTTCATCATTTAAACAAATAATTCGGCCTAACGCCTGTGCTAGAAGAAACTGTTAAAAAAAACGAATTTTTCGATGTATTCATTTAATTTAACGAGTGATGTTTTAGTTGTAATTTATGTAACATAACATCTAACAATGTTTAGCTTCAGTAGCTTTTGATGAGAGGATATATAAAGTCCCAAGTTTTGGTCCCGAGACAGTCAGTCCATCACCGAATATCAGACAAGAAACATGTGTTGATTAGAACAACTACAATGCAACAACTTAATGGTGAAATAAGTGGCACACCAACAGGTGGTGCCTTAAAGCAATGACAGTGCCTGTTCAATTTATTTGAAAGACTGTGAAATGTGTGGTTAAGTTTTTACTGCCCATAGATGTTCAACTGTAAACTATTGTCAATATGTTGGTGCTTGCCTGCAAACTATTAATGAGGCTTATCAAAAGTTAAACAATACTGCAATGGCCATATAATTGTGTGTTATTTGGGGGTTGTGAAAAGTTAAAGTAAAGAACTGTGAAATGTAAAGGTGCACCTGTTGTCTCCATTATTTAAAGTAGTCAGTGTTGAACTTACTCCCTCCCCCCCTTTTTTTTCAGCCATTGTAGCAACCAACACAGTATGTCGACACCAAGGACAATCAACAGTGAAATAAAGCAGGCGGACATCACTTATGGTGCCCCAGGAGAGGACTATTTCATGTGGGCACAATAAACTAGGACTCTTGAACTTTGACAGTGAACTCAAGAGCGGTTTAGAGACAGTTTTAACAAAGGAGACGCAACAGCCAATCGGCACATGCGTTCCATGACCACAGTAGGACAGCAGTCAATCAGCGAGTGGCTTCTATGGAAGCTGCCATTGAGTACAGAAGCAGCCAATCAGTACAGCCGACTGGGATAAAGAAGACACCTCGCTAAGAGAATTACAAGTTCCAGCCGCTGTGCAGATGATGAATCGATATGACAACAGCAGTGGCAGCAGATGAGTTACTAAAAAGAAGGTATTTCATAGCAAAACCCATTTTATTATTATATAATACATAATGAGTGGTCTTAACGGACATGACAGTGAGATGGAAGCTAACTGACAACAGGGAGGTGATGTGAAAATAGATACAAAGCTGTGGGGGATAAGTTTTTAAATGAACAGAAAGACTCAATGGGGACCGGTTCTTTAAATGATAGTGGCTATAAATCAAACATGAATGTAACTTTGAATGATAGGGACGAAAGTCTTAGTGTAGATGAAATGAGTAAAGTGTCATCTACATCACATGGTGATGTGAGCAAAATGGACAAAAACAGTACTGAAGTGGATGAGATCGTTAAGGTTAAGGAGGAGGAATCTAGTAGCAAAAGTCAGCAAGGGCAAAAGCGTATGGTAGACGGAAAAGTGGAAGCGATGTTAAGGCAAATTATGAGTAGTTTGAGTAGTATGTGTACGAAAGAAGACATTAATAGGGTGGAAAGTAGTATGAAAGAAGACATTAGTAGTAGTACTATGAAAAAAGTCATTAGCAGGGTGGAAAAGAAAATTGATAGGGTTAAAACTCAACTGGATAACTTAAAGGATGAACTGAACAAAGAGATTAAAAAGGAAATTCAGGTAGTCAGCTCTAATCTTTCAGAATTAAATAACAAGGTTGAGGTGGTACCTGAAGATTGTGATGAAAGGATAAGGACAGTAGTACATAACACTAATAAGAAATTAATGATGATGTAAATAAAATAGAAAAAAACTTCCACATGGGAAAAATATATTAAAAACAAAGATTCCAAGACTTACTAAGCTGGAAAGCACCGGTAGATAGTGTGTGTGTTTGTGTGTTTTATTTATTGTGCCTATCTACCGGCGCTTTCCCGTTTCGTAAGTCTTGGAATCTTTGTTTTTAACACTAATAAGAAATTATCATTGATGAGTAGTAAATGTGTAGAAGAGCGAAAGAAGCTTTTTGATGACAATAGTAGGAGGGTGGAAGCTTCCAGAAAACAGTGTAAGGATGGTGTTAAATCTGCCAGGAAAATTTGTGGTTAAAACAGGGTTAAACTGTTGAACCAAACCGATCAGATTAAAATTGATTAAGAGATGGGGGTAGAAAACAAGTGTGCAGTAGTGGTAGAGGAAAAACTGGTAAAAGTAAATAAAAATGTAGATTCCAAATTGGTTGAAATAGAGAAAAAGTTGGAAGAGGTACAAAATCTAAAGCATAGACTATGTAGTGTCCCAAACAGACCTTCATTTGAGAGTTGTAAGAAATTTAATAATTTTGAACTATATGGCGAAGGGCATCTACTGGATTTCATTAAAGAATTTAATGATTTGCCTGAAACATGTAGTGACAAAGAGAAAATGTAATTTGTGAGAGGGTTTTTGAAAGGGGATGCTTATAGATGGGCAGCTCAGGTAGTTGACAGTTGTACTTCGTGGCAAAGCTTTGAGAAAGCATTTTTAGATGGATATTGGGCAAAAGACAAACAGCAGAGAATTTTGAGTGAATTTTGGGGAGGAGGGAGATTTGACTCTAGAAAGGGTACTTTGAAAGGTTTCTTTCAGCTTTGGATAAATAAACTGAAATATTTGGACAAGGAGCTAGGTAGTGAATCAATAACTACGTTGCCTCAGCACGTTAGAGAATTGACTTTACCTGCCCATGGGGGTAATATTAGTAATTTCTTGAATTATGTTGATAAAGTGGAGAGGGTGAAACCCTTAGTAGAAGATTGCAAGAGGAATTTTGATGACAATAATCAATTAGGGAGTGAATTTCATGCAAAAAGGATGAACAGGACTAATTATACTAAAAATTCAAGGAATCGTTGTGCGGAGGATAGCCTGAATGGGCACGGAAATGGTAGGAGAAATTCAGGTAAAAGAAATGGAGGAGGTGATTTTAATTGTGGATCAAACCATTTAAACTAGATCATGTTCCAGTTTTGGCTTGCACTAGAGCAGGTAGTGATGAAGAGCCACTTGTATATAAATGTGCAGTAATTACAATGTAAATGATAGTAGTAAGACAAGTGTAAATACTAATTCTAGTGAGATATTGAATGATGGTGTGGGTAACAATTTTTATCCCATGAAAGAAGAGAAAGAATTTACTATAATGTGCTCTGAACCAGAAGTAAGACCTACAATCAAGTAGTGGCTTCAACTTTCTGTGTTGGATTCATTTGTGGCAATAATGCTTACCCAAGCTGTCTGTCTCATTTTTCATGTTTCTGAGGCAGTTGAACTCCTATCCTATCTGTAATTTATAAGTGAATCAGACACATTCTATTCTTGACTTTCATGTGATTTTGTACAGTAGGATACTTAAGTATGACAATGGAGAAACCTTTTATACAATATTCTATACTTAAATATCCTACTGTACAAAATATATATAATGTACATAAACATACAAAATATATATAATATTATGTTATGTTTGTGACAAGTAACGTAGTAAGAGGATGGAAGGAAGTAAATTGGTACTATGGTTAAAGAATTTGCCAAACAAAGAGAGAAGGTAAACAGCAAATGAAAGGTGTTAGCATATGTGAAGGACAAAGTGCTGATTATATGAAAACTGTAATTAATATCTGAAGTATTCAGATCATGAGTGCAGCAGCAAAGGCTGGATCTTAATATTAATAGTGATACTGTATTATAGAAGTGTTAGTGTTCAGTGCAATCAGTATATTGAGGTAACTATCTACCTATAGAAGTGTGTCATGGTACAGCCTTTTCTAACATTAAAGAATTACAACTTTAAACATACTTCCCTGGAGCAATGTGTGGAAAGAATAAGCAAGATTTGTATGTGTATCATCCTTCAGGCTAGAATCCCAAGCAGTTTGATGGCATACATTGAGATAATGGTTTTTCTGAGCGATAATTTTGTCAGATCAGTAATGAGAGTTGCGTGTGGCTTGGCATAAGGATGTTACTGTGGAGTGGTTTTCAGTACAATCAATTTTGTATTAGATAAGCAGAGCAGGTGTTTTTCTATTAGATAATAAAATAATAAAATAATGAATAATGTTAGAGTCTCAATGGTTAGGCAGCCTGTCTCTGCAGTAGGGATATCTTTCTTGAGAATGCACTCCACTAGTTAATGAGGTGAGAAAGTTAAGTAAAATAATGGAACCAACAGACATGATTAATGAAAATGAGGACTGTATACAAACAAATGTGGTGTAACTGTATTGATGATTTAATTTTGAACTAGGCAACATTGTGTACTGTTCAATTTGTGACTCAGCCGCCGGGAATGAGAGCTTAACAGAAAAGGCAAATTTTTATTGAGGTACAAGTCCTATAATGCTGCATCATTTAATCTATAGTTTATCTAAAAACTTCTGTTTGTATTCTGAGGAATTATGACCTTAAAGTGGTAATACTGGAATGAAAAAAAAATAATTTTGCTGATTCACTGATAACTGTGGCACTGGACTGATGTGAATATTCAGAGAGATCAACTATTTGGTAACATTTTGTGATTTTATGAGGATTTAATTTTCTGGTTGAATGAGAGTACTTGAATAGAGAAATGGGGTAATGATTTGGTACAACTTCCATCTCCTTAATTTTGATTTGAATTTTTTTTTTCCAATGTAATGATCAGTAAATCTATGCTACTGAACATCTTGAGTTTTTGTTATTTTGCAAATGGGAAAGAAACAAAAGTATTTCAGGTTTAAATAGTGTAATGTGCACTTGAATTAAAATTTTTACTGCTCCATACCTTTTGTACTACAGTCAATGTTAGTGCTAATTATTGTCATGTTGTGAGGACTATGTAATGTATTTATTTATGAAGTAATGACCCTTATTTGCCATTAGTGTTAAACATTTTTTCCTTATATTTAGAAGTAAAAGTGAGTGTATAAGTAGGGTATTTTGTCTAATTTTTTCATGTACTGTGGTGGAGAAGATCCACCTCCAAGAGAACTGATCACAGTGCATTTCCTTACTAACTGCCACTTGGACCTGTTGAATGTGTAGACAACTTGGTGAGAAAGTGTGTTAATGCTCACTGAAAAAGTGAATGTGCTCATGAAAAATACTAAACATTGTGCACGCGAGATTTTCAGTCTAAAAAGTGAACTGCAATGCACAGTGTAATTTTACATTTTGCAAACCTTGAGGATTTTTTTTTTTTTTTTTTTTTTTTTTTTTTTTTTTTTTTTTTTTTTTTTTTTGAGCAAGATAGGACTCGTATTAGGTGATGAGTATCTTAGAATGTAATCCTTGTTTACCCAAAAAGGACATCACTTATGATGATGATGCCTAAATTTTATTAATATTATAACTTTTAGATATTTTGTGCATATATACAATACACTGTATGTAAATATTGTTTTGTGGATTTTGTATGGTCACTTCATATAAGTAGGAATTTGAAAATATGGGTGCTGTACTTTTTGATAAGATTTCTTATGTAATTTTTTGTGTTTAAATTTCTATCCCACTTTCTTTGGTCACTTGTTGCAATATCTGTGTAGTCAGTCCAATGACAGTGTGATGTAACAAATCAAGCTGGGAAATTTTTAATTGCCCTCTTGTTATGCCTTCTGCCTCCTTAATTCATTTTTTTCATTTTCAACTAATTATCATTAACATACTTGAATGTAATCTGCATTTTCATAAAAGAGAAAGGTAGGCCATCAATTTTAAAGAATATAACACAACATCTAATTTTGTGCTTAGTTTTATGTGTGTAATTGGTTTTCTAATGTAATTTGACTATTCTTAGTTAATATCGTTTGATATTTTCACATAGAGGGTGAAATTGTATTGTAACTTAAATTCTACTGTTGGCTTATAAGCAAATATAAATTCTGTACTAATTACAAACATTTAGAAGAACAACTAATAGTATTCATAAAGGATATATTTGGCTGTATTCGAAAATATGTTAGCAAAACCAGGCCTTAATTAATTCAAAAGTAAATAAGTTTTGTCAAAAGTGTTATTTGCATAACGAAATCTGTTAATGTTATCATTTAAACAAGAAATTCAGCCTAACCCTTGTAGTAGAAGAAACTGTTAAAAAGAACACATTTTTTATGTATTTGTTTAATTTGATGAGTGATGTTTTAATTGTAATTTATCTAACTTAAACATTGAACAATATGTAGTTTCCATACCTATTATTGTGAGAATATATAAAAGCCCAATCTTCCATGAAAGTGGTACACCAATAGGCTATGTGTTAAAGCAATGACAGTGTCTATTCAGTTTATTTGAAAGGCTGTGAAATGTGTGGTTAGGTTTTTACTGCTCGTAGATGTTCAACAGTAAACTATTGTAGCAGTATGTTGATGTTTGTCTGCAAACTATTAATGAGTCTTATCGAAAGTTAAATAATAGTCCACTGGCCAAATAACTGCGTGTTATTTTGAGGGGTTGTGAACAGTGAAAGCAAAGAACAGTGGAGTGTATAGATGCACTTGTTAGCTACATCATTTAAAGTAGTCAGTGTCGAACTTCCTCCCCCCCCCCCCCCCCCCCAATTTTCCAGCCAAAATAGCAACACAGTACATCAACACCGAGGACAATCAACGATGGAATATAGCAGGTGGACATCACAACACCTTCATAAAAGATCTGGCAGAGAACCCAAGAAAATTCTGGTCCTATGTAAAATCACTAAGTGAATCGAAGGCTTCCATTCAGTCCCTTGTTGATCAGAATGGTGTGGCAGTTGAAGATAGCAAAACAGAAGCTAAGTTTTAAACTTCACATTGAAGAAATCGTTCACACAGGAAAATACTGCAAACATACTCTCGTTTGAACATCAGACAGACTCCTTTATGGACACATAGTAATAAAGATCCCTGGAGTAGAGAAATAACTGGAAGATTTGATAGAAAATCTGGATAGAATCTCAATTAAGTTTTACAAATAGTAGTCTACAGCATTGGCCCCTTACCTAACATACCTTTATTGTAAATCTCTCACCCAGCGCAAAGCCCAAGTAACTGAAAGAAAGCACAGGTGACTACAGCATATAAGAAGGATAAAAGAATGGACCCATGAAATTGCAGACTAATATCCCTTACTTCGGTTTGCTGCAGAATCTTTGAACATATTCTCAGTTCAAATATATTATACTTCCTTGTGGCATGAGAAGCTCATGTCCATGAATCAGCATGCTTTTAGAAAGCATCACTAAGGGGAAAGTCAGTTTGTCCTTTTTTCACATGGTACACTGCATACTACAGATGAAAGGCAACATGCTGATTCCATATTTTTAGATTTCCAGAAATCATTTGACACAGTGCCCCATTGCAGGCTGTTAATGAATGTACAGACATATGGAATAGGTTCACAGATATGTGAGTGTCCCGAAGACTTTGTAAGTAATAAAACCATACATGTAACACAAGAAATAAAAAGAATTTTATGCTATGCACACACCAGTTTATGTGCACAAAATCCACAGCATATGGGGATGACAATATACAACAACTTAATGGGCAAAAACCTATTTAATATGAAGCCATAAATTTTAAAAATCAGGCTACAGCAGATTCTGTAGGAGAAATGCTGCTATTCAATAGAAGAATTCATAGAGGATGAAATGATCATTTGAGCATGGGGTAATTGTTAGATTTGATTGTAAGTATGTATAACAAAACTGTATTATTATTACAATACGGTCTGTTAACATCAGCTGTTCTTTGTTATGGTGAAATTTTACCATAGTTTGACATGTCTCCTGTACCTGAAACAAATGACTTAGTTTATGTTCATTATGAGACATATGAACCACAATTCACAGTATGTTGTCCGCTGGCTAGTGCTTATCAGTGACAAGGATATCATCAGGGGTGCCCCAGGGAAGTGTGGTAGGACTGCTGTTGTTCTCTATATACACAAACAATTTGGTGGACAGAGTGGCAGCAATCTGCAGTTGTTTGCTAATGATTCTGTGGTGTGCAATAAGGTGTCAAAGTTGAGTTACTGTAGGAAGATACAAAGTGATATAGACAAAATTTCTAGTTGGTGTGATGAATGGCAGCTATCTCTAAATGTAAAAAATGTATGTTAACATGGATGAATAGGAAGAACAAAGCTGTAAAGTTCAGATACAGTATTTCGAGTGTCCTGCTTGACACATCCAAGTCATTTAAATATCTGGGTGTAACACTGCAAAACAGTATGAAATGGAATGAGCATGTGAGAAGTGTTGTAGGAAAGACGAATGGTCGACTTCAGTTTATTGGGAGAATTTTTGCAAAGAGCTGTTCACCTTTAAAGTAGGCACATATGAGATCCTGGTGCAATCTATTCTTGAGGAATGCTTGATTTGGGATCCATACCAGGACGGATTGAAGGACGATATCAAAGCAATACACATAAGTGTTACAGAGATACTTCAGGAACTGAAATGGGGATCCCTGGATGGAAGGTGATGTTCTTTTTGAGAAATACTGTTGAGACAATTTAGAGAACTGGCTTCTGAGGCTGGCTGCCACACGATTTTACTGCTGGCAACATACATTGCACATACGAACCACGAAGATAAGGTGCGAGAAATTCTGGCTCTGGCACGGGATAGTCATTTCCCTTGCTCTATTTGTGAGTGGAAAAGGAAAGGAAATGACTAGTAGTAGTAGAGAGTACACTCCGCCACTCCCAGTACAGTGGCTTGAGGAGTATCTATGCAAATGTAGTTATAGATGTAGGATTAATTTTATATTACTGATTCTGAAATGTGCTCCTTGTGCTCATTAGAAACCTAATTCCAAAACATCGAATTTACTTGGGAAACAATTACTGTCATAACATAACCCTAATATGACACTGAAAATAATTGGATTAGTTATTCTAATTACAATATATCTCATATCCTGCATTCACAAAACAGCCTGACAGAGATCTGCACAGAGACTGTCCATGCTCAAGGCCACCTGGAAACCAAATGTCGAACAATGAGGGAGTGCCAGCTAACAGTTGCTCTGCTGACCCCTGAGGGGGAGAGGAGATGCTACTACCAACCCCAAAGATTCCACCGCCATATGTGCATCTTTGACTCTTCACGCAAAATATTAATTAGGCACCAATGCTTAAGTAAAAATGTATCTTTGCACTACGGCTGCACTACTCATGAAACCACAATCAAAACACTCACTCATTCCATAGCTGAGAACAACATTGTATTGTATCTTCATTGATCCATCCAATCATTCATTGTACAGAAATGAACAACACGACATGGGACTAGTCAACAGATGACATGAAAACATATTTGGACACAGTATTGTTTGTTATAGTAAACATCACACTGAAGATATATACTCATAATACAGAATATGTTTGAATAATGATGCTGGTCATAATGAGTTGCACTCTTCATTAGTAGACACTTCGTTATTTCTAATAAAACAGTTCAGTTTTGAAATATAGTAAAAAAAAAGTAGAAACAATGCCTTGCTGGGACTGTTATTAGAGGTTTTATTTAAAATTTTGTTGGCTCTTGAATATTTTCTACTTATTTCAGGAGATGGTTGTACAGTTTGGTTTGAGTCCCATACATTTAACACTATTGCTGTACAGTTTAATAGAATAGGGAACTAGTCTTAACAATTTTTTTAGTTGTGTAATAATGGTGGTGACTGCCCTGATTCCTGTACCTTCTATTGATGTTTTGTTTAAGAAAACAGAGCAGCTCAAATGCGTATGACTAAGGAGAGCCAGTATGTGTAATTTTTTAAACAGTGATTTACAAGTTTCCTTTGTGCTGTATGTACAGGATTATTCTATCTGCTTTTTTTATAATACAAATACTTTTACTCATCCAGTACTATGACCGCAAAAAATAATTCCATAGCTTAGTACTGAATGGACAAGAGTGTAATAAATGCATATCAATGTGCTGAAATTTAGTTCTTCTCTCACTGTGTGGGGTGTAAAACTGACTTTGCTTAACCTGAAACTAATCACGTCAATATCGTTTTTCAATGTGAATGTGTCAGTAGTTTATAAGTGAATTAGAAGCATTTTCTTTGACTGTCAAGTGATCTGGTGAACTTAACTATAAAATTTCACAAGAGGATGAAAGAAAGTAAATCAGTACCATGATTAAAGAATTCCTTTCAGACAGAGATAAGGTAAACAGAAAATAAAAGGTGTCAGCATATGTGGAGAAGCAGGTGCAGCTTATCTGAAAACATTACCATCCTACGTAATCAGCTCATTGGTGAAGCAGCAGGGGCAATATGCAGTATAAACTACTAGTGTCTTAAATATTAGATCTTAATATTAATTGTGGTGTATTAGAAGTGTTTGTGTTTGGTACAATCAGTATATGTGAGATAACTATCTATCTGTGTTATGGTACAGCCTTTTCTAACATTAAGGAACTCCAAGTTTAGACATAGCTGCCTGGAGTAATGCATGTGGAAAAAGTAAGCAAGATTTGTGTGTACATTGCCTGCCAGGATAGAATATTAAGCAATTTAATGGAATACAGTAAAATAGTAGGTTTTCGTAGTGATAATTTTGTCTGATCAGTGATGAGAGTTGTTTGCCTTAGCATAAGGATCTTTTACTGTGGAGTGGTTTTCCAGTAGAATAAATTTTGCATTAGATAAGAAGAGCAGGTGTTTGTATATTACATAATGTAGCAGTAATGAAATAATAAAATAATGAACAATGTTAGGGTCTTAATGGTTAGGGAGCCTGTCTCTGCAGCGGAGATATTTTTTGAGTATGCAATCCACTAGTTAATGAGGTAAGAAATTGAAGTGAAATAATGGTGCTGACAGACATGATTAATGCAAAAGATAACTGTATACAAACAAATGTGGTGTTGCTGTGCTGATGATCTAATTGTGAACTAGGCAACACTAGGGTCTGTTTATATTGTGCAATTCATGATCCCAGAATGAGAGATTCACAGAAAGAGCAATACATACAAGTCATATACTGCTGCATTATTGGATCTGTAGGTTACCTGAAAACTCCTATTCGAATGCTGAGGAATTATGAGCTTAAAGTGGTAATACTGGAGTGAAGAACAGTGATTTTGCTGATTCACTGATAATTGTGGTGCTGGACTGATGTAAACATTCTGCCAGATAAACTATTTGGTAGCAATTTTGTGAGGATTTAATTTTCTTGTAGAATGAGAATAGTGCTCAGAGTTGAATAGAGAAGTGAGGCAATGATTTGATACAACTTCCACCTCTTAATTTTGATTTGAATGGTAATTAAGTTATGCAATTGTGCCTCTATTTTTTTCATAATGTAATGATTAGTAAATCTATGCTACTGCACATCTTGAGTTTTTACTAGAGGTAATGCACACATCGAGTTTTTGCTATTTTGCAAATGTAAAAGATACCCGAATCTTTCAAGTTCAACCAGTTTCAGAAAGACATATCACCTAGATTAATGTTTTGTAGTGTAATGTGCACTTGATATTAAAAAGTTTTTCTGGTCACCACCTTTCATATTATGTTCAATTTTAGTGCTAATTATTGTAATGTTACGAGAACTATATAATGCATATATTTATGATGTGATGACTATCATTTGCAAATGGCATTAAACAATTTTTTTTCTTAGACTTACATTAGAAGTAAAAGTAAATGTATTAAAGTAAGGTATTCTACCTAATTTTTTCAAGTCCTGTGGTGGAGGAGAACCACCTCCAATGGAACTGATTGCACTGCATTTCCTTGCTAACTGCCACTTGGACCTGTGCAGGCATGGACAGCTTGGTGAGAAAATGTGTGAAAGCTTATTAAAAGTGTGAAAGTGCTTGTGAAAAATACTAAACATTGAGCAAGTGGAATTTTCTGTCTTAAAATGAACAGCAATCTGCAGTGGACTTTAACTTTTTTTGCAACCCGAAGATTTATATTTTTGGAGCAAGACGGGGCTTGTATAAAGTGAAATGTATCTTTGAATGTAATTTTTGTTTACCCAAAAAGGACATCACTTATGACGAAGATGCCTAAATTTTATTAAAAGTATAACTTGTAAATATTTTATGCAAGTGTATGATACACTGTATGTAAATATTTTTTAGATGAGGATTTTCATATGGCCAGTTCATATAAGTATAAATTTGAAAAAAATAATAGTTCTGTAGTTTTGATAAGATTTCTTATGTAATGTTTTTTGTGTATAGATTGTTAACCCACTGTCTGGGGTCACTTGTGATCATTGAATTGCCCAGTTAGCTGTTTGCAATATCTATCTGGTCAATCCAATGAGGTGGTCATGTGAAGAAGCAAGCTGGGATATTTTCTCTTCCACTCTTGTTTTGCCATCTGCCTACTTAAAATTCATTTTTTCAATTTTAACTAATTACCATTAACATACTTAAATATAATCTGCATTTCCATAAAAGAGAAAGGTTGGCCCTCAGTTTTAAAGAGTACAACACCAGATCAGATTTTATGCTTAGTTTTATGTATGTAATTGATTTTATAATTTATTTTGACTATTCCTAGTTAGTATCTTTTGTTGTATTGTAAAATCAGTAATTGTTTTGTAACTTAAATTCTGTTGACTTATAAGCAAACATAAATTCTGTACTTACTATAAACATTTGGAGGAACATCTAATAGTATTCTTAAAGGATCTGTTTGGCTCTATTCGAAAACATGTTAGCAAAGTCGGCTCTTAATTAATTCCAAAGTAATTAACAGTTTTATCAAAAGTATTGTTTGCATAACTATATTTGTTGATTTCATGGTCCAAACCAATAATTCAGCTTAACTCTTGTAGTAGAAGAAACTATTAAAAGAACCAATTTTTTGATGTATGCAGTTAATTTAATGAGTTAATTTTTAATTGTAAGTTCTGTAAATTTAACTGTGAACAATATGTAGTTTCAGTACGCATTACTGTGAGGATCTATAAGGGCTTGATTTTTAGTCCTGAGACAGTCAGTCCACGACCGAATATCAGACGAGAAATCTGTGTTGATTAGAACCAGAAACAATGCTTCAACGTAACTGTGGAATAAGTGTTACACAATTAGGCCATGTGTTAAAACAATGACAGTGTCTGCTCGATACATACCTTTCTGTTCTTCAAGAACTGTGAACTTTGTGGTTAGGTTTTTACTGCTTGTAGATGTTCAACAGTAAACTATTGTAGCAGTATGTGTATGTTTGCCTGCAACCTATTACTGAGGCTTCTCGAAAGTTAAACAATAGTGCACTGGCCATATAACTGTGTAATATTGAGTATTGTGAACAGTGAACGTAAAAGACTGTGAAACGCAACTGTGCATCTGTCAGCTACATCATTTGAACTAGACAGTAGTTGCATTTCCACTCCTTATTTTTTCAACCAGTATGTAGACACCGAGAACAATGAATGAAGAAACAAAGCTGGGAACTTTGTCATAAACTTTCTTGCAAACCATACTGAACAGAAGAAAGAATGTTATTTTTTCTAAGAAATCATTTTAATCTGAAAGCCACTGCATATTCAAATATTTTGCTGAATACAGATAGCACTGCAAACTGTACAGTACTTGCTAGGATATTTTTTAGATCTCTTTTTATGTGTGGGTATGACTGTTGTTATTTTAAGCTTTTGTTAGGAATATCATGTGTAAAAATGAAGCATTTATTGCATGAAACAGTGGCTTTTTAGTAAGTTTACTGTATCTATGGAGAAGGAAGCAAGGGATTATGCCTTCTCCCTCTGATAATTCTTGGTTTATTTTACCATTAATTATCTTTTTTATCTCCACTCCCAATTTTGGTGATAAAAAACTTGTGTTGATGGAGGTATTTTGGAATGATCGAGGGAGATAGTTAGTTTTTAAATGTTCTGTTAGTTTTTCTGCAGTTCCAATAATGTATGAATTAGATTCCTGAGCTACTCCCTCTTGGTAAGTAATCGATATTACATTTACTATAAATTTAATGTTACTAACACCAGTTGTATTCGTACTTGTTTTTGCATTAATTATGTGTCACATGCATTTTGCTGTTATTATAGGAAAACTTCAGATTGATGCCATTTTGTAGTTTTTTAGCAGTGTCACATACTTGAAAAATGCAACATCTGAAAGGCAACAGAATAGCAGCCAGAACAAATAAGTTTTCTAGAAATTACTCAGAGTACAAAAGAGATGCCACAGGAAAGGTGCTGATTTGGGCTTTGGCCAGAAGTGTTACGTGGACTCACAAGGTACCATCTGAGGTGATGTGTCAAGCCACAAGGCATGGCATTGTGTTGGTGGTGACCATATATCCTCATGCACGTGGTCCCACAGGGCAGCGTCTGGAGTCACCAATGGGGAAAGCACAGCTTGGCCTGCTACACAGTATAAAGGTGAAGGTAGCATAGCCCATGAGAGAGTCCAACACAGACAGTGGTCTGGGGGGGGGGGGGGGGACATGTAAGTAGGTCAGGCCCAGGGTCTGGACTTGTAATATTCACTCTGACTTGGCCCACACTCAAACTTAGCTACGTACCTCTCCATGTGATTTTGCACTCTTGAGTAGTGGCCTTTAAGTCATTGTCAAATTCTTGCTCAGACAAGCAATTAAATATTGTAGCTATTCAAGTCTTGCCTTTGTTTGATTATTTCCCGACCGAGTTCCATAACTCTTTCAAACTTCCAGTTAGCCATTTCCACATTAGCTGACTGGACAGACATTCTCCAGTCTCCAGCATAATTAAGCATCTAGACTGCTCACTGAACATGACAGCAACATTCATCACATTTCCAAACATTCTTTTGTATGCAGTGAAGTACTTTTCAAATTTTTCACTTATGAGAAAGTTAGTCTTGCTAAGGAAGAAAAGCTCTTTCTTCCTCTTTGCTGAGGTTATGATACCTACTGTAACACAGTTGGAGGATGTTCTGTTGTCACATTCCTTTCTTTAATGGAAATAGCAGTTGAGTAATGTTTCAAGTTTGTCACCTACCATGTGAGAGTGGTATACAGTCTCCCAGTTTTCCCTCTGCATACGGGACAAAAAATTAAGGATGTTGCTTTGCCCAAAATCTGTGCTTTGTATTGTAATTTTTTTAGGTTGAAGTTTGTTTTCCAGACAGACTGTTTGTAGAACCAGTGTATTGCTCAAGAACACCTACACTTTGATTGGTTATGCTAGTTGGGTATGTACCACTATCCTTCATACCACGGTGGTAGCAGTTTATAAAAGTTTTAAAATTAGACTGGTCATCACCTTCTGTAAGGAAATTGATATTAAAATCACCATAGATTATGATTCTTGATGGATTTCTTTTAATCACTTTTTGTAATACTGGTGTGCAATTTCTACAAAAGGAACACAGGCTGTCAGAAGGGGATCTATAAACCAATAACTGAAATATCTCAGATTTCAGTTCCCAATAATTCTATTTCTTTTTCAATAGACTGATAGTTGCTTATATACAGTGGTGAAGCTGCAACACTGTTATTTATAAATGTGCAGCTTCCTCCTCTTCTGAAGGTCTTCCTTGAAAAATGATGTACTAGTTTGAATTGTGGTAACACAACTGATTCTATTTTGAAAGACCTCATGAAGTGTTTGGACATCTGACAGTTCACTGTTGATATTTGTTAAAAGTTCTAACTCATTTAGCTTATTCCTAAATCTGTGTACATCATGAAAATAGATTTTTAGGTTGGAGTAATGTTTCACATTAATCAGAAAGTTCTGGCACTATTTCATTAGTTACAACTGAATGTTTGGATTTATTTACAGTATTACTGTATGTTTGAAATGTAATGGAAATTGTTGAGTCTTTTTCTTTTTGGGGAGGGGGGAATCATCTTTCTTGGTTGCAGGTCTCCTTGGCCTTAAGTTAGCTGATATTCTTTGTGTCACTGCTCTTGCTAGTATCTTTGCTGGTAATGGGGCTGCTGGAGTCCTTGTTGTTGACGGTACCATCAACAACAAGGACTCCAGCAGCAGTGATTGCTCATATTGCTAATACCTCTGCTGATGAGAGTGCTGTTGGAGTCGTTGCTCCTGTTGGTGTTGCTGCAGTAATGGCAGGAAACTTTGTTTTTGCTGTCCGTTCTGGTTCCTTTTGTGGTACTGTTTCTATATTTCCTCCTGGTCGTGCCTCTTCAACATCAGGTTCCTGTGCAGAAACCTCTCCTACACAGGGCAGGGCTAGTGAAGAAGCTGTCCTCTTTGATTTCTTTGTTTCTGTTGCTTTCTTGCACTGAACTTGGCAGTGATATACCTGTTTATGACCCTCTGTTTACTACTGCTTGTGTTCCTGTTACTGACTCCTCAGTTCTCATCAGCTTTTCTTTCTGCTGAGTATAATTTAGGCTGGATTGTTATTAATGCTGGTAAACTAGATCATGGCAATAATGCTTGTGGTAAATTATTGCAAACTTTTTCTTTTCCTTTAAACACTAAATGAAGTCCATGTTTTGTGCAGTCACTTTGTCTGAGAAAGACAATGTTCACTGTAGTAGCATGGTTATATCATGACACAGTTCTCACTAAGTAACTGTTCTTTAGAGAAATTCTGTCATTCCATATTTGTATGTCATGATGTCTGGATTGTGCATACAATCATTTTAGTCTGCATCATCTTTTTAAGATAGTCTATTAGCACCATTTTGAAATCTGAAGGTGCATTCATTATATTGTTTACACTGCCTAAACCAATCAGACAATAGAGATTTTTAAACTCTTTTGTTGTTTTATTGATTTTATGGATGATGTCCTGTAGTTGGGTTTTGATTAAGCCACTGCCAAAACAAAGACTTTTGGTTGCAAAAGCTGGTTCAAGATTCCTGCACAAAGCTAATCATAACTATCTGATACCAGCAGCATTTTTCGCTGTGTATATGCAGTACTTTTTTGCTGTATATATTCAATGCTTACCATTGCATGATCATTTGATGGTGCTTAACAATTTCATTTACTTTACTCACTTACATGATTATGACGCCATACTGTACAGTCACTTTCATTTACTTACAGCTGCTTACCCACAGATATATCATTTAATTCTTCTGTTGATGTTTCACTATTTGCATGCAACATTATGTCCCTATTGTTTGTGGGATTAATCAAGATATTTTGCAGGCATCTGCTTGGTCTCAGATTAGATGATAATAAACTAGTGATTTCATTTTGAAGTTCACTTCTTAAAACACTAATAATTATTTGCAGATTTCAGAGTCTTTCAGCTGGTTAATTTGAACTCCACTTGGTGCACTTTTATCACCGTAATAGTTATTTTTGGTTGTAGCAGCCTTGCGTCCATTGCATTCTTCCACGGTATTAACATTAGTTGCATAGGGATGGAAAAAGAATCCACATCTACATACATACTCTGCGAGCCACTCTGAAGTGCATGGTGGAGGGTACATCCCATTATACCAGTTGTTAGGGTTTCTTCCATTTCCTTTCACATATGGAGCACAGGAAGAATTGTTGTTTGAATGCCTCTGTGTGTGCTCTAATTATTCTAATCTTGTCCTCATGATCCCCATGAGTGATACTTAGGGTTTTGTAGTATGTGCCTAGAGTCATCATTTAAAGCCATTTCTTGAAACTCAGTTCAATTTCTTCAGCTCCACTGTGACACTCTCCAAGGGATCAAACAAACCTACAACCATTCATGTTGACCTTCTACATATACATTCAGTATCTCCTGTTAGCCTTATTGAGCAATATTCTAAAGTGTGTCACACTAGTGATTTGTAATCAATCTTCTTCATAGATTTATTGCACTTCCCCTGTATTCTACCAATGAACTGAAACTACCACCTGCTTTACTCACAACTAAGCCTATATGATCATTACATTTCATATCCCTAAAAAGTGTTACACCTAGGTATTCATGTGAGTTGGCCAATTCCAGCTGTGACACATTATTGCTATAGTCATAGGTTACTATGTTTTTTTGTTCTTATTTTTACACTTTTACATTTCTGAACATTTAAAGCAAGCTGCCAATCTTTGCACGTCTTTGAAATCTTATCAAGATGAGACTGGATATATATGCAGCTTCTTTCAGACAGTACTTATTTAAAGATGAGTGCATCATCTGAAAAATGTCTGAGGTTACTATTAAAATTGTCTGTAAGGCCATTAATATATAACTTGAACAGCAAGGGTTCCAACACACTTCCCTGGGACACATTCAAAGTTACTTCTCCATATGATGATGACTCTCCATCTGAGATATATTTTGTCTTGCCTACCAAAATGTCCTCAATCCAGCCCCAAATTTCATTTGATACTCCATATTATTATACTTTTGACACAAGTGTAGGTATGGTACCGAGTCAAATGCTTTTCAAGAAATACTGCATGTACCTGAGTGTCTTGATCCAAAGCTGTCAGTATGCCATACGAGAAAAGTGTGAGTTGGGTTTCACAGGATAGATGTTTTTGAAACCCATCCTGGATGGCTTGGAGGAAGTTTTTTTGTTCAAGATATCTCATTATGTTTGAGCCTAGAATAAGTTCTAAAATTCTACAACAAATAAATGTCAATGATAGTCAATGGTAGTTTTGTGGGTCACTTCTACTACCCTTCTTGTAGACTGGTGTTACTTGTGCTTTATTCCAACAACTGGCCATGTTTTTTTGTTCAAGGCAGCTATAATAGATTATAGTTGGGCTAATTCTGCTGTGGATTCAATAAGAATCTGACAGGGATTCCATAGGGCTCTGGAGCTTTGTTCAATTTTAACGATTTTAGCTGTTTCTCAACATCACTGTTTTCAGTTACATCAGGATATGAGTGTGGCCGATAGAATGACCCAGTTACCATTTTATGCCCACCCCTGATACTTTATCTTACCCAAACAATATCACAAGCAGCTTTGGTTTCTACCTCAATGGATTTGTGTTTCTTGTCTACAAATACACTATATGGGATTCTGGATAAGGATAATGATATACTAAATAAACAGTTCCCAAGTTTTCTATATACACATATGTTTTACCATAAAGACTGATACACATGAACACTGCATGAAGTGTAAGGCCATTAATATATAACTTGAACAGCAAGGGTTCCAACACACTTCCCTGGGACACATTCAAAGTTACTTCTCCATATGATGCCAAAGATTGTAATTTGTGTGGTCAATGTGACCTATCGACACCACACAGTCACCCTCCCCCCTCTCCCGCAGTACAGAGTATGGCCTATGAGATCTGACGGGGGCTCGTGTGGATGTCAGTGTTGGTGTGAGTGGTGTGAGGAAGCAGGTCCACGACCGGAAGCTCCATCTCCATCGGGTCGGCATGCAAAGGGCAGCCACTGGTCCAACTCATAATCCGAAAACCAGCAGGGGAAAATGATGCATCAGTCAACTTGGGAGTAGCAGTATGGGAGAGGAGGTGGTGGGAGAGCGTGCCTTCCCCAAATGCAGACTGAGCCATCTGAAGAAATGAAAGCTCGAACACATGTCGGGTCGCACTCTTGTGGGTTGGGCATGTTGAGTTCTTCGGTGAGGGTCCGGTCTGGTGCTGTAGGTGAACAGTAGAAGCACATGATTATCTAACCCCAAATCGACATGTCATCGACACGGTCAGGTGGTACGCTGCAGCATTGCGGTGGTGAATCATTGGATGGAGAAAACCCAACCATAGGTTGAACTGACTCGTTAGTGGATTCATCAAAAGAGCATGTGCTCGGGCAGTCTGACTGGGATGGCAGAGGGGTGTTGGAGTCTACGAAGGCAGGCTTGAGCCTGTGTAGAGAAACTGTCTTTTATCGTAACGACAAACATCATCTCGCCACTCTGGAGTACTTTGAAGGGCCTGAGGTAAGGGGTTTTTAAGGGTTGTAGTAAGGGTTGTCTGACAGAGTTGTCCCTGAGCATGACGTGTGAGCAAGAGCTGAGTGTGGTCGTCACGTAAGTGTCAGGTGGGTGTAGCCGGATGTTTCTAAAGTGTGCATGCATCCTTCTGATAAAGTCTGGAAAGGAGGGGGAATCCCCGGGATCTTGGGGAATAATTAGTTCCCCAGATAAAACCAAGTTCTCACCGAAAATGAATTTGGAAATCATCCTGTATGAATCTGACTTAAATGTAGAACATAGGCCCAGCAACACCCAAGGAAGAGCCTCGGACCAAAGACAGTCTTGGCATCTGAGTGCAGTTTTAAGGGTGCAGTGCCATCATTCCACCAACCCATTGCTTTGCGGGTGGTAGGCTGTTGTATGGATCTTTTTAATATGGCAAAGATTACAGATAATCGTAAAAAGTGCAGATTTGAACTGTCGACCCTGGTCGTTTTGATGGTGTACGGACAGCCAAACCTAGTGATCCAAGAAAAAACGAATTCCTTGGCCACCATTTCTGCTGTGATCTTGGGTAAAGGGACAGGTTCCACCCAACAAGACATTCGGTCTATTGTGGACAGGATATACCTTTGGTCTTCCGACGAAGGCAGGGGACCGATAAGGTTGATATGTACATGACGGAAACATCCCTTAGGGATGTCAAACTTGCTGAATGGTGGAGAGGTGTGACGTCATATTTTGTTTTGTTGATAGGAAATGCAGCTGCATGCCCATGTTTGACAGTCCCATTTCACATCTTTCCACACAAAATGCTCAGTGACAAGGCGAGTGGTAGCTTGGACGCCAGGGTGGGTGAGATTATGCAAGGCATCAAAAACCTGTCGGCGCAGCATTTGTGGGAGCAAAGGCTGCAGAATGTCCATAGAAGAGCTGCACCACAGTTCGTCCAAAGTCCCAAGGAACTTAGCCATGGTAAACACGAGTGAAGACTGTGGGTCCGTGAGCAAAACTTGAGTGTCCTCGTCCAAATCCCATAGAGCAGTGAGGTCGGATAAATTGACGATACTTGAAAATCGGCAGGGATGTTCTCCAGAGATATGTAAATTTACATATGTCTGCCTGTGTCTGTATATGTGTGTGTGTGTGTGTGTGTGTGTGTGTGTGTGTGTGTGTGTGTGTGTGTGTGTGTGTGTCATTTTTCCCCCTAAGGTAAGTCTTTCCGCTCCCAGGATTGGAATGACTCCTTACCCTCTCCCTTAAAACCCACGTCCTTTTGTCTTTCCTTCTCCTTCCCTCTTTCCTGATGAAGCAACCTTGGGTTGTGGAAGCTTCAAATTTGTTTGTGTGTTTGTGTGTTTATTGTCTCTATCAACATACCAAAGCTTTTGTTTCGTAAGTTACAGCATCTTTGTTTTTACATACATACTTACCAAATGAGAAAGCGCTGGTAGATAGACACAATAAAAAAAAACACACAAACACATTTTTAACTGACTGGGTAAGGATTCCAGGCATTCGAGAAAGTGGTTGGTGTCTTTGATGAAGGATGGGAGACTGCATGTAATGGGTTGAAGGTGTTGATCTATGTAGGCCGAGGTACGTTCTGTGGGGGCTTGGTAACCAGCTACAATGGGGCAGCTGGGATGTTTGGGTTTGTGAATTTTAGGAAGTAGGTAGAAGGTAGGAGTGTGAGGTGTCGGTGGGGTCAGGAGTTTGATGGAGTCAGGTGAAAGGTTTTGTAGGGGGCCTAAGGTTCTGAGGAGTCCTTGAAGCTCCGCCTGGACATCAGGAATGGGATTACCTTGGCAAACTTTGTATGTAGAATTGTCTGAAAGCTGACGCAGTCCCTCAGCCACATACTCCCGACGATCAAGTACCACGGTCGTAGAACCCTTGTCAGCCAGAAGAATGATGATGGATCGAACAGCTTTCAGATCACGGATAGCCTGGGCTTTGGCTGTGGTGATGTTGGGAGTAGGATTAAGGTTTTTCAAGAAAGATTGAGAGGCAAGGCTATGGATATGTGTGTGTGTGTGTGAGTGTACACCTGTCCTTTTTTCCCCCCTACGGTAAGTCTTTCCGCTCCTGGGATTGGAATGACTCCTTACCCTCTCCCTTAAAACCCACATCCTTTCGTCTTTCCCTCTCCTTCCCTCTTTCCTGAAGAAGCAGCCGTTGGTTGCGAAAGCTAGAAATTTTGGGTGTGTGTGTGTGTGTGTGTGTGTGTGTGTGTGTTATTTTATTGTGCCTGTCTAACGGCGCATTCCTGCTTGGTAAGTCTTGGAATCTTTGTTTTAATATATTTTTCCCATGTGGAAGTTTCTTTCTATTTTATTTACATAATTAATTTGAACCCAACAATTACGTTTGTAATTGTCTCTGTTGCATTTCGAAATCTTTTCTATCATCTTACTTTGTCTTTTTGTTTGTACAAGTAGTTTCACTTTGTATTCATCTTCCCTTTTTCCGTAATCTACCATACATTTTATCCTGCCTAATTATACTCAATAATACGTAATTTACTTCCAAACCATAACCTAAAAACTTTGACGCTTTCAAGATTACCGCTGCTATAACATCCACTGTTCAAGTTTACAAACATTTCGTGTAAACTCTTGAATACTATTTCACAGCTTCAGTTCGTTTCACCCATTAAACGACCATCTCAGCTATTTCCAACAACTTTCGTTTTATTTCCATTCCCGTTTTTCCCACATAATCGATCATTTTTTAGCAACTTAACACAGGTGTAAACGTTATTATTTCTTCGTCAAACAATTGTTAGCCTCATTTTCATAATCTGCCAGTACATAACCAGTCCTTTGAATACATTTACACGCAGTTTTTTCAAAATTTTCCTGAATTTCCCCACCCTCTAACGTGTTTTGGAGACAACACAACTACCTAACCTTCGCACCCATTGTTGTTCACCAACCCAAGTTCAGCACAGGATCAACATAGCTCATCTCAAACCAACACTTTTTAGACTTTTTTCACACCTTTATCTCACTTTAATCTCATGTAACTCTTTCCACCATCTAATACCATGTCAACCTCACAACATCCCTACAACGACCCCATTAAATTTTATTTACATTCCCTCCGCAAACATGCCTTCACCCTAGCCAGATTATGTTCCCATATTTTATTTACTCAGGCTTGTCTGACATATGGCATTACCCCCAAAGGCCTCACACTTAAAGTTTCCATCTCTGGCTGCAATCCTTCTTTCCATCAGTCCTTATACCAGTTCCAAACTGCACAATCCATAGCCCTCATCCACCTAATCCTTCACCTATACATCAACTCTGCCAATGAACACACCCGTCAACTCCTATCCCAAATCAAAGTCCTCAATCTTTCCTCTCCCACATCCACACCAGCTGTTCATAGCATCCTCCTACAGGCCAACCACAAATTAGAACAGCATGCCACCCTCCACCTCAAAAAACTATCCAATCTCCTGGTTTCCCACCTCCGGAAAGGCAACTCACTCACCTTCCACAACCTTTCCAACAAACCTAAACCTCCTCTCATTGCACACAGACCCAGTCTCTCCCATCTACTCAATCTCCCACTTCCAGCTCCACTCCCCTCAACACCTCAAAATTCTAATCAACACAATCTGGAACCACAACACCCCAATTCAGTAGTTAACCTTTCCTCCAAACCTCTCTCCCAATCCGAAACCTCTGTCCTATCCAAAGGCCTCACCTTCAGCCCCACTCCCAGATTCAACCAAACTGCCCTTGTCAAAGATTTACTGTCCTACACTCGTAGTCTGTGCTGGCAATATTACTTTGCCACGAAGAAAAATAATCCTGATCTCACTCCTAATGATCCAACTCCCCAAGACACTATCCAAATTGAACCCTGCCTGGAACAGTTCCGTCCTCCATCACAGCGGGACACACCTCCTCTTCCTCAAAATCACCCTCTCCAAACCTTCCAGGAATTTCTCACTGCTAGCCTTGCCACTCAATCTTTCTTGAAAAACCTTAATCCTACTCCCAACATCACCACAGCCAAAGCCCAGGCTATCCGTGATCTGAAAGCTGACCGATCCATAATCATTCTTCCGGCTGACAAGGGTTCCACGACCGTGGTACTTGATCATCGGGAGTATGTGGCTGAGGGACTGCGTCACCTATCAGACAACTCTACATACAAAGTTTGCCAAGGTAACCCCATTCCTGATGTCCAGGCGGAGCTTCAAGGAAACCTCAGAACCTTAGGCCCCCTACAAAGCCTTTCACCTGACTCCATCAAACTCCTGACCCCACCGACACCTCGCACTCCTACCTTCTACTTACTTCCTAAAATTCACAAACCCAAACATCCCGGCCACCCCATTGTAGCTGGTTACCAAGCCCCCACAGAACGTATCTCTCCCTACATAGATCAACACCTTCAACCCATTACATGCAGTCTCCCATCCTTCATCAAAGACACCAACCACTTTCTCGAACGCCTGGAATCCTTACCCAGTCTGTTACCCCCGGAAACCATCCTTGTAACCATTGATGCCACTTCCCTATACACAAATATCCCGCACGTCCAGGGCCTTGCTGCAATGGAGCACTTCCTTTCACACCGATCACCTGCCACCCTACCTAAATCCTCTTTCCTCGTCACCTTAGCCAGCTTCAACCTGACCCACAACTTCTTCACTTTTGAAGGCCAGACATACCAACAATTAAAGGGAACAGCCATGGGTACCAGGATGGCCCCCTCGTATGCCAACCTGTTTATGGGTCGCTTAGAGGAAGCCTTCTTGGTTACCCAAGCCTGCCAACCCAAAGTTTGGTACAGATTTATTGATGACATCTTCATGATCTGGACTCACAGTGAAGAAGAACTCCAGAATTTTCTCTCCAACCTCAACTCCTTTGGTTCCATCAGATTCACCTGGTCCTACTCCAAATCCCATGCCACTTTCCTTGACGTTGACCTCCATCTGTCCAATGGCCAGCTTCACACATCCGTCCACATCAAACCCACCAACAAGCAACAGTACCTCCATTATGACAGCTGCCACCCATTCCATATCAAACCGTCCCTTCCCTACAGCCTAGGCCTTCGTTGCAAACGAATCTGCTCCAGTCCTGAATCCCTCGACCATTACACCAACAACCTGAAAACAGCTTTCGCATCCCGCAACTACCCTCCCGACCTGGTACAGAAGCAGATAACAAGAGCGACTTCCTCATCCCCTCAAATCCAGAACCTCTCACAGAAGAACCCCAAAAGTGCCCCACTTGTGACAGGATACTGCCCGGGACTGGATCAGACTCTGAATGTGGCTCTCCAGCAGGGATACGATTTCCTAACATCCTGCCCCGAAATGAGATCCATCCTTCATGAAATCCTCCCCACTCCACCAAGAGCATCTTTCCGACATCCACCTAACCTTCGTAACCTCTTGATTCATCCCTATGAAATCCCCAAACCACCTTCCCTACCCTCCGTCTCCTACCCTTGTAACCGCCTCCAGTGTAAAACCTGTCATATACACCCTCCCACCACCACCTACTCCAGTCCTGTATCCCGGAAGGTGTACACGATCAAAGGCAGATCCACGTGTGAAAGCACCCATGTGATTTACCACCTGACCTGCCTACACTGTGACGCTTTCTATGTGGGAATGACCAGCAACAAACTGTCCATTCACATGAATGGACACAGGCAGACAGTGTTTGTTGGTAATGAGGATCACCCTGTGGCTAAACATGCCTTGGTGCACGGCCAGCACATCTTGGCACAGTGTTACACCATCCGAGTTATCTGGATACTTCCCACTAACACCAACCTGTCAGAACTCCGGAGATGGGAACTTGCCCTTCAGTATATCCTCTCTTCTCGATATCCGCCAGGCCTCAACCTCCGCTAATTTCAAGTTGCCGCCGCTCATACCTCACCTGTCTTTCAACAACTTCTTTGCCTCTGTACTTCCGCCTTGACTGACATCTCTGCTCGAACTCTTTGCCTTTAAATATGTCTGCTTGTGTCTGTGTATGTGTGGATGGATATGTGTGTCTGTGTGTGTGCGAGTGTATACCATACCTATCCTTTTTTCCCCCTAAGGTAAGTCTTTCCACTCCTGGGATTGGAATGACTCCTTACCCTCTCCCTTAAAACCCACATCCTTTCATCTTTCCCTCTCCTTCCCTCTTTCCTGACGAAGCAACCACCAGTTCGAAAGCTCGAATTTTGTGTGTAAGTTTGTGTTTGTTTGTGTGTCTATCAAACTGCTAGCGCTTTTGTTTGGTAAGTCACATCATCTTTGTTTTTAGATATATATATATATATGATCACATACCACTTTTGGTTCTGTAGCAGTATGTGCTCGTAGTGCAAAATAGTCATTGTTGTTGGTTGGTTGTTTACCAGAAGATTCAGCCTCTCTGCTTCTAAGACACACTGGAACCACTCGCAAGAAAAACAAGTCTATTCATCCCAGAACGTTCACTCAATAGATTATTATGTATATATCCACATACAGACACAAGCAGACATGATATGTCTGCTTGTGTCTGTATATGTGCGGATGGATGTGTGTGTGTGCGTGTGTATACCTGTCCCTTTTTCCCCTAAGGTAAGTCTTTCTGCCCCGGGCTTGGAATGACTCCTTACCCTCTCCCTTAAAACCCACATCCTTTCGTCTTTCCCTCCCCTTTTCTGTTTCCTGAGGAAGCAACCTTGGTTTGAAAAAGCTTGAATTTTGTGTGTGTGTTCGTGTTTGGTAATGTCTCTATCAACATACCAACGCTTTCGTTTGGTAAGTTACCTGTGTGTGTGTGTGTGTGTGTGTGTGTGTGTGTGTGTGTGTGTGTGTGTGTGTGTGTGTGTGTATGTCTTCAGCTCAATGTGTGATAGAGACTAAGCACCTTAGTACCTCCTGCCTGCCTCCTCTCTGCTTCTCTTCCCTCTGTAGTTAGGGATACTGGTTTTTCTGGCCTCTTCTATTCTATCACTGATGGTACACAAAGACTTCCATCCGCTGCAGTTTTTATGCTTTGGGTTGACAATGATATACTGTTTCTATTCTGCAGCTGTTCCCTCTCGTAGGTAGTGGGTCTGTCATCCCATACCTGTGCTATCCTTTCGCTGATGATACACAAAGAGATGCAACTGTTTTCAGTGCTTTGCTTTTGTTGGGTCTGGGTTGACAATGATATACCATTTCAGGTCTGCAGAAATCAAAAGTATCCCTAGAAAAT
Source organism: Schistocerca gregaria (assembly GCF_023897955.1). Classification (NCBI taxonomy): domain Eukaryota; kingdom Metazoa; phylum Arthropoda; class Insecta; order Orthoptera; family Acrididae; genus Schistocerca; species Schistocerca gregaria. Next base: position 542,609,295 of record NC_064924.1, read on the forward strand.
ATTGACGACCCAGGCAGTCACTATTCAATATGCTGGCTCTTACCATCCCACTGCTGTCATCCACTTCCAGCCTGAGTACTCAAATTAGCGTCTGTAGGAAAAAAGGTCGTTTTTACACCTGAGAGCAAGTCACAATTCACATCCCTCCCTCTCCATTATTTCATAACGTCCAACTGCCTAAAATTAAAAATTGGATATACAATATTATTGTTGATGATGAATGAGCAAACTGTGAAGGTCATAGCTCTATATCAATGATTTTGTCATATATTTCACCAGTTTTGTGTATTTTCCATCCATTTTGCAATTTCACCTGGTTTACTCTGTAATTTTAATGCATTTTATCCAATTACTTAAGTTGAAAATCATTGCTTTTGACAACTTCTCATGTCAACAAACTGTCTCTTTGTGTTGATCTTGTGATGCTATCAGCCAATGACATTGCAGCTTGTCTCTCAATTTCTGTATCACTACTAAACCATCACCTCTATATACATGTAGACATATTATGAATCTTGTTGTACTGCCTATATCAAGTGACACAAACACTGTTTCATAATGTGGGGGAACAGCCAGCAGCAGAGGGGATGTTCAAAAACTACCTTCCTTAGCAAAAACACTTTGGGAATTCAGTAAGATTTTATTAAGTTAGACCATCTCCCCCATGTAGATGGGAGTCACAAAGTATTCTCACTTTCATAGGATAAAGTTGGAGATTGAAAGATCTCAGCAACACCTTTGATGATTACCACACCGACAAAGAAATCATACCCACAGCATCACTCTACTCTCTATTTCAAACTGAGTTGCCCCTTCATTGATTCTATCAGCTAAGGATCAAAAGCAAATTACTGAATGTTCTTTCTCTTTGCATCTTGTAACTCTTCCTCTGTCCTTAACAAGTCCTCTCTGCAACATTGTCTCTGATTTAATTTGCATCTGACCAGAAGCAGGGGGGGACATTCAATATCTTGTGAAGGACCACAATGCGCTAAGTTCCACATAATCAATACATTTTGATAATTTGCTTCTGGAAAGAGTAAGACACATGTTCCAAACTTGTACAACTGTCCAACACTAGTGATATATACTGGTATTCTCATTCCTGTACTGTATATGCCATCCTGCAAAGAGTGTTCTGTACCAATCTTACTTACATCACAAATCCAACTACACAATTTCTCTAGATGCATGCATGCTGAGGGGGTTAGCACTCCTTATTGGGCCATAGTAGATATAGGCAGATACATTTTAGATTGTTGTGGTGATATAACAGATGATTAAGAAGAAGAATAAATGTATGGTTTATGCATGATGGAGCTCCAGACAAAAGGAGTTCACACATGTTACATAAATCACTTCTGCTGTCAGTTCTGTGGTATTGTTGTAGTGTTTGGATTCCATACCAAAAAAAGGCATTGGAAAGAGAGAAATGATCCTAAGGCTACATGGTTCTGCACTTACACATACTGTAATGTTAAAGCAATGTGGTTTCCAATATATTAGTCACATGTAATGCAGGACATGTATTTCCAATACCTGACATATATTCACCATGCAAGTTTTATATCCCATTCACTGTGTGCATACAGGATTTGCAGTACCTCACAAACCTGACACTGATTTAGAATCGCTGCAGTTATGAAACTGAAGACTTGACTTATATCCAAGGACAGACAGGGAAATGCTTCTCTGTACTCCCTACCAATCACAGTCATGTGGTGTCAACTAAAAGTATTTCATTACAGAAGGCTCTTTTGTTTCTTATAAGAACATTGGAAGTATGTTATCAAGATATGGTGTTACATGCAACATGAATAAATGGTGACTTATTATAAATTCTAACAAAAGAAGCCCCAAGGCCATTCTTCTGCACATTGGAAATAAGTACGGCTCAGTACCAGAAGCATATTCTACTTACTTAAAAGTAACCTACCAAAATATGGAGATGCTGCTGAAGGCATGAAACTATTCAAAACCCCAATGGGTTGTATGTGGAGACCTGCAATTAATAGAAGTGCTGCTGGGTCAACAGTCAGTCTTTGAGAAGTTGCCTTGTTTTCTCTGCCTCTTGGCTGGTCATACCCATGAATTGCATTAGAGAAGGGTCTGGTGAGAAATATGTGTTAAGATGATCTCTGGTGAAACAAGAGAAAAACATTCCCTTCATATTGAACTGGGAATGATGAAATAGTTTGTCAAAGCATTGCCTAAAGATAATGATTGTGTTAAGTATATAAGCTCCAAATTTTCTTTTCTGTCTGACTTTAAACTTAAAGAAGGAATATTTTTTGTACTGAATATCAGAAGTTTGATGAAAGATGAAGTATTTGAAAATGTAATATGAACACAAGAGCAACAACTGGCTGGGACTGGATTTAAGGTTGGTTAACAATTTTTTAGGGAATAGGAAACACCCAGATTTCAAAGGCATGGTGGAAAATATGTTGATAGCTCAGAAAAATGTAGGATGCAATATGAACCTTATCTTCAATGCTATCTTGTTTTCTTCCCTGGCAACCTTAGACATATTAGGCAAGAATGTGAAGAAAGGTCTCATCAAGACATGGAAGAAATAGAATCACATTATCAAGGCAGGTGGGCTGAAGGGATGATAGGTGAGTGCTGTTGTTTTCAAAAGAAAGATAATGTGGAGCTACAGCATAGAAGAAAATCTCAGAGACAAAATTTCAGTACAAAGAAGAGGTGGTACTGAAAGTGCACTGTGTCCATAAGACTTAGAATATGTTGAACTTAAATTGTGATTCAGTCTATGAACAAATGAGTGCTATTTGATTTTGTTTACTGCATACATGTAACAGTTTACAGGTTACTAGTATAGCCATAAATATCTTTATTGACACATTAAAATGTCTTAATATTGCATAAATATGACAATTCTTTGTAGCATTATCACCGTTTACTTATATGTGATGGCCAATATGTGACTTCACATTCTTCAACAGAGGGCAATAATTAATAAAATTCACCCTTCAGAATTAGAAATTTAATTTTGTAGCCCTGTGTTATTATAGATTCTGATCCATTTTTATTCTCCCATATTTGAACTAAAGTGACTAAAACTGTGACAATTGATTAATAAATAAGATTAGTTTCTTTGTCACTGAGAAGTGGAGCAACAGTCACTGTTGATGGTGGTCGGTACCCTTCTTGCTGCATTTCATATGCATCTGAAAGGAATGTAATGATTTGTGCTTGTATTGTGTATGTATTTGTATTTATTAATCATTGAAAAGATCACAAATGTGATACAGAATTTGTAATCAGAATGTTTAAATGTGACACACAATAACAGTGCATAGCATAATAAACAAATAAAGCACAGTACATAAATAAAGAACAAAACTTAGTACACAAAAAACACATACTCATAACAAACATATGTATCGCATTAACTGCACCTTACATACAAAATGTATTGGGGCAATTAATAGAATTTTTTATTGTTATTTCATAATTTGAAAATATATTTTAATGTATTGAAAGCAAGTAAGGCTTCAATTTATTGTCTGAGACAGAGATTCATTGACACTGTAGAAGCATTTATCCATCAAGTATTTTATTACTTCATGCTTGAACTTACTTTTGTCTTCCAGCTCTTTAATTTCAGATTGACATGCATTTGAAATTTTTATTCCTAAGTGGCTCACAGAGTTCTGATTCTAGTTTTTGTTGCATAGGGAATGTGGAAATCTTTACAGTGTCTTGTACTGTGATTATGGTAGCTAGAGTTTGTTGGAAGATTATAGTGATTTTTACTGATCAGTTCCAGGCACTTTAAAATACACATATATATTGATGGTATTGGTTGTATCTTAAGCTGTTTAAATAAGGGTGTAAAGTGTGTTTGTGGTGTGCTCTTTTTTATGTTAAAAATTTCTTGTAATCTTAACTTGATTTTATTTCAAAGTTAAATTGGCTCCTGAAGTTTCTATGATTTATGATCCATAGTAACTCTACACCACAATCAGTTCTCTGTTGTGTGTAACTGACAGAAACGAGAGCAGCAGATTCACATTTCAGAGGCAGTGGCCCAACCATGCATTTGTATTTGTATATTTATTGATCCACTCAATCCTTCAATGTACAGAAGTGTACAACATGATATAAGACAAGTCAAACAAATGATATGAGAACATAGACATAGCACTGTTTCTTATGGTGTACATCTCACTGAAGATATATTAAATATATATTCATTATAATACCATAGTAAGAATAAGTTCAAATGATAATGCTTGTCATAATCAAACAGCAAACAGACAATAGGTTATTTCTAATGAAACACTTTGATTTTGAAACGTAATAAAAATATGTAATTTAATTTCTGATAGATCACATACAAGAAAGTCTTGTATGCTGTAAAAGCAATGCTTGGTTAGGAGTGCACTTAAGGTATTTTTACATTTTATTCATTCTTGAATACTTCCTACTTCTTTTGGCAGGTGGTTGCAGAGTTTGATTTTCCATACACTAAATACTATTGTTATACAGTTTAGTAGAATGGGGAACTAGTCTTAGCAATTTTTGGACCTTGTGTCATGATTGTGACTGTCCAGATTCCTGTGCAATCTATTGCTGTTTTGTTTAATAAAACAGAGAATTTCAAATACACTCCTGGAAATTGAAATAAGAACACCGTGAATTCATTGCCCCAGGAAGGGGAAACTTTATTGACACATTCCTGGGGTCAGATACATCACATGATCACACTGACAGAACCACAGGCACATAGACACAGGCAACAGAGCATGCACAATGTCGGCTCTAGTACAGTGTATATCCACCTTTCGCAGCAATGCAGGCTGCTATTCTCCCATGGAGACGATCGTAGAGATGCTGGATGTAGTCCTGTGGAACGGCTTGCCATGCCATTTCCACCTGGCGCCTCAGTTGGACCAGCGTTCGTGCTGGACGTGCAGACCGCGTGAGACGACGCTTCATCCAGTCCCAAACATGCTCAATGGGGGACAGGTCCGGAGATCTTGCTGGCCAGGGTAGTTGACTTACACCTTCTAGAGCACGTTGGGTGGCACGGGATACATACGGACGTGCATTGTCCTGTTGGAACAGCAAGTTCCCTTGCCGGTCTAGGAATGGTAGAACGATGGGTTCGATGACGGTTTGGATGTACCGTGCACTATTCAGTGTCCCCTCGACGATCACCAGAAGTGTACGGCCAGTGTAGGAGATTGCTCCCCACACCATGATGCCGGGTGTTGGCCCTGTGTGCCTCGGTCGTATGCAGTCCTGATTGTGGCGCTCACCTGCACGGCGCCAAACACGCATACGACCATCATTGGCACCAAGGCAGAAGTGACTCTCATCGCTGAAGACGACACATCTCCATTCGTCCCTCCATTCACGCCTGTCGCGACACCACTGGAGGCGAGCTGCACGATGTTGGTTCGTCAGCGGAAGACGGCCTAACGGTGTGCTGGACCGTAGCCCAGCTTCATGGAGACGGTTGCGAATGGTCCTCGCCGACACCCCAGGAGCAACAGTGTCCCTAATTTGCTGGGAAGTGGCGGTGCGGTCCCCTACGGCACTGCGTAGGATCCTACGGTCTTGGCGTGCATCCGTGCGTCGCTGCGGTCCGGTCCCAGGTCGACGGGCACTAGCACCTTCCGCCGACCACTGGCGACAACATCGATGTACTGTGGAGACCTCACGCCCCACGTGTTGAGCAATTCAGCGGTACATCCACCCGGCCTCCCGCATGCCCACTATACGCCCTCGCTCAAAGTTCGTCAACTGCACATACGGTTCACGTCCACGCTGTTGCGGCATGCTACCAGTGTTAAAGACTGCGATGGAGCTCCGTATGCCATGGCAAACTGGCTGACACTGCCGGCGGCTGTGCACAAATGCTGCGCAGCTAGCGCCATTCGACGGCCAACACCGCGGTTCCTGGTGTGTCCGCTGTGCCGTGCGTGTGATCATTGCTTGTACAGCCCTCTCGCAGTGTCCGGAGCAAGTATGGTGGGTCTGACACACCGTTGTCAATGTGTTCTTTTTTCCATTTCCAGGAGTGTATATATTGGCTAGGGGAGGTAGTATGTTTAATTTTTTAAACAGCAGTTTACACCTCTTTACTTTTTTTACAGGATTATTCTGATTGCTCTTTTGCAAGATAAATAATTCCATAGCATTGAGCTGGCATTTAGCTTCTCCCTCACTGAGTGGAGCATAAAACAAACTTTACTTAGCCTGGAACTAATCATGTCATTGTGGCTTTTCTGAGTGAATGTATCAACTTTGTCAATCCCCAAGATTTTTGTTTCACTGACAAATTATACACTGCTGCAACTTAGTGTTGCTGTTGGAACCTGGGGAATTCTGTTCTGAACAGTGTGGAAGATTAGGCATACTGACTTGTTTGCATTTAGGAGTAGTCCATTTGGTGCCAGCCATGAGTCTAGTTGGGTGGTATTTCTGTTAACTGCTGACTGAAGAGATTCATTTGTATTTGATATAAGGATATTAGTATCATTAGCGAAGAGTAATGCCTCTCTAGTGGGTAGGGTGGAAGGGAAGTCATTTATATAAAGTAGAAATAAGAAGGGACCTGGAGCAAAGAACTGTGGCATACCATGTTTTATGACTTGTATAGATGCTATATACCTCACATGGGCTGCATTTGAATGCAACAGACAAGGAACTCAAGGTAAAAAGGATTCTAGAGTTAGTGATCATGAAGAATAAGGATAACAAACCAGTGACTGAACTCAAGTGGAAGGACACAACTGCAAATAATGAGGTAATGATTGTAGCTTTAGCAAATAAACCAGCAGAATGTGCAGCTGAAAAGAAGACATCCCACAAGCAGCCAATCCAGATATCAACTAAAGAAAAAAAAAATATCTCAAAGATATAAATATGGACACTAAATAAACATGCAGAAAAGAAGACTTCCTGCAAGCAGTCAATCCAGATGTCAGAAAAAGAATAAATAGGGATCAAGCATGTTGTTGTCGTTGTTGTTGTCTTCAGTCCTGGGACTGGTTTATGCAGCTCTCCATGCTACTCAATCCTGTGCAAGCTTCTTCATCTCCCAGTACCTATTGCAACCTACATCCTTCTGAATCTGCTTAGTGTAATCATCTCTTGGTCTTCCTCTACGTTTCAAGTTGTGCCACGAACTTCTCTACTCCCCAATCCTATTCAATACCTCCTCATTAGTTACGCGATCTATCCACCTTATCTTCAGCATTCTTCTGTAGCACCACATTTCAAAAGCTTCTATTCTCTTCTTGTCCAAACTAATTATCGTCCATGTTTCACTTCCATACATGGCTACACTCCATACAAATACTTTCAGAAACGACTTCCTGATACATAAATCTATATTCAATGTTAACAAATTTCTCTTCTTCAGAAACGCTTTCCTTGCCATTGCCAGTCTACATTTTATATCCTCTCTACGTCGACCATCATCAGTTATTTTACTTCCTAAACAGCAAAATTCCTTTACTACTTTAAATGTCTCATTTCCTAATCTAATTCCCTCAGCATCACCCGAATGAATTTTACTACATTCCATTATCCTCGTTTTGCTTTTGTTGATGTTCATCTTATATCCTCCTTTCAAGACACTGTCCATTCCGTTCAACTGCTCTTCCAAGTCCTTTGCCGTCTCTGACAGAATTACAATGTCATCGGCGAACCTCAAAGTTTTTACTTCTTCTCCATGAATTTTAATACCTACTCCAAATCTTTCTTTTGTTTCCTTTACTGCTTGCTCAATATACAGATTGAATAACATCGGGGAGAGGCTACAACCCTGTCTCACTCCTTTCCCAACCATTGCTTCCCTTTCATGCCCGTCGACTCTTATGACTGCCATCTGCTTTCTTTACAAATTGTAAATAGCCTTTCGCTCCCTGTATTTGACCCCTGCCACCTTCAGAATTTGAAAGAGAGTATTCCAGTCAACATTGTCAAAAGCTTTCTCCAAGTCTACAAATGCTAGAAACGTAGGTTTGCCTTTTCTTAATCTTTCTTCTAAGATAAGTCGTAAGGTTAGTATTGCCTGACATGTTCCAACATTTCTACGGAATCCAAACTGATCTTCCCCGAGGTCCGTTTCTACCAGTTTTTCCATTCGTCTGTAAAGAATCCGCGTTAGTATTTTGCAGCCATGTCTTATTAAACTGATAGTTCGGTAATTTTCACATCTGTCAACACCTGCTTTCTTTGGGATTGGAATTATTATATTCTTCTTGAAGTCTGAGGATATTTTGCCTGTCTCATACGTCTTGCTCACCAGATGATAGAGTTTTGTCATGACTGGCTCTTCCAAGGCCGTCAGTAGTTCTAATGAAATGTTGTCTGCTCCTGGGGCCTTGTTTTGACTCAGGTCTTTCAGTTCTCTGTCAAACTCTTCACGCAGCATGAGCAAAGAAAATCCCAACATGCTGTGTACATAGATCAACACGCAGAAAGAAGCCACTGCAGAGAAGTCAGGATTTTTGGGGGGATCAGACTTGCTGCAACACCACATAACAGAGACAGTGAAGGTCAATGCTCAGGCAAGTACTACATCATCTTCTTACATGTTAACAAGCAACAAAGGAGATGGTACCAGTGGATTAAAGAAAGTGACCAGGCCTATACTTGAAGCAACTATGTGAGGATGAGTCCCCAAATAAATACAGATAAAGACAAAATATTAACTTTTTTACAAATTAACGTCTGTTGCATTATAAATAAGAGTTTAGAATTAGAACATCTTTGTAATGATTTGTTTGCGGACATTATATGCCTCTCCAGTGGGTAGTGTAGGAGGTCATTTATATAAAGCAGAAATAACAATTGTGCAAGCAGACGTTTTTGTCCTTCAGGCGTATATTGTGGCTGTTATCATGTGTAGAAATCAGAGAAAGAGTGGTGGTGCACTATTTTTGTAAGAGAAGGAGTGAAATTTTCTAAAATAGATGTAGCAATTTATAGCTCAGAACTACATGCAGAGTTCAGTAGTGTTAAGATGCGGATGAAAACATAATAGTAGTTAGCCTATATAGATCCCCAGATGGTGATGTTAACCTATTCATTGAGAAATTTGAATTATTAATTAAAAAATTTTGAAATTTAAGACAAGAATTGCTGTCTGTGGAGATTTCAACACTGAAATGGCTAACACAGACAAACAAGTCACAAAAATATTCTTGAATTTACTAAGATCATTAAATTTATACTGTACAAATAAGTGTCCTACTCAAATCGGTGAATGCTTGGACAACATTATACTGAATTTCATTGAGGAAGATTTTAGAGTCACATTTGCAGGAGGACACTTTGCGGATCATGATCCTTTGCTCCTGACAATTTATAAGAGGCAACCAATTAAAACCACTGAACCTAAGTCTGTACTGGTGAGAGGACAAAAAGAGGAGTACATTGCACTGTTTATTGATAAGTTATGGAAGGAAAAGTGTGGCTGGATATACAAATGTCAACCAGGGAAATTGGGAACAGAAATAGCCTTAGATAACTTTTTTGAGAAATTTATAAAACTATGGTATTCTCGTTCTCCATTAACAAAAGCTAGAGCTACAAGGACACCTAAAAATAAAATGCTTAACTGATTTACTGAAGAACTTTCTGAAATTAGGGATATGTTTCACACATTACACCAAATTTACAATCATGGCTCTGTTCACGGGACTGAGCAGAGAGGGAGAATTTATAACTCATATACTAAATCCAAAAAATTCTATAGGACTAAGCTCCTCCTTGCAAAAAAAAACTAGCATCTGAAAAGTACATAGAAAGTGCTCCCAATAAATGCAAGGCAACATGGCAAATTATAAATCAAGGTCTCACTCTCAAACACACTTTTATTAATTCAGTTAAGGAAGTAACAAACAGTATTAAAGATACAAATTCTTCTGCAACAGACCTGGTGGCTACCCCTCTGCCCAATGAACATGTATTTCACATTAATTGTTGTCAGGGGGGAAGTTCATGACAACAATATTAGGGCTAAGTCAAAGTTAGATATACCTACCCAGCTAGCACTCAAGCGTATTTCGAGGTGGATATTGAGTTTAGGTTCAGTTGAAAAATCAACCTGTTATACAGCTTATTTCAAGGTGGATATTGAGTTTAGGTTCAGTTGAAATTTCAAGATTGAAAAATCAACCTGTTAGACAGTTTAAATCAAGCTGTAAAAATTTAGCTTGAATTAAAATAATTTTCCCAAGCTTGAAATAAACTGTAATTTCCCTGGAAGGCTGTACAGCAGATGCGTGCACAGCATAGCTTCCATGGACGTCCACAGGAAGCACCACAAGCCTTGCACTGACTCTGCTAGTTTTACGGCCATTTTACTTTTGTGATGTGCATTAATAGAATAGAATAGAATAGAATAGAATATTTTTATTAGCCTTTCAGTATTTTTCATACAATTGGCTTCGTCAAAGTTTACAGAGGGTTTTACTTTCAGTATGATATTCAAATAATTACAGATAGGGGAGAAAAGGAACTAAAGACCTTTTCTTCAGCATTATGTAAAACAATGTTTTGTACAGTAATTAAATACACACATAAGAAAAGAATCACAGTAAATAACTAGCTTATATAATATCAAAACATTTTCTTCATGTCTTAGGTAAAACATATATTTTGATGATTAGTTTCTAAGAATTCTTCTGTTGTATAGAACTTGTTGTTTTTTAGCCAGGTTTGCAATGTATTCTTATATTTATTTAGTGGTACTGTACGAGCTGAGCATGGTAACTTATTGAAAAATTTTATGCTTAAATACTTATGGTTATTATGGACTACAGCAAGTCTTGTGAAAGGCAAGTCCAGCAGGTGACTGTTTCTTGTACTGTGTGCATGCACATCACACCTCATGTTCAATTTTTTCAGATTTTTCTCTGGCATATATTAGACAGTTATATATGTACATGCTTGGCACTGTCGTTACGCCAAGAGATTTAAAATAATTTCTGCAGGACTCTCTAGATGCTAACCCCTCCATGCACCTGATTGCTTTCTTCTGCCATCTGAAAATAAATTCAGCCCCTGGGGAGTTACCCCAAAGCAATATTCCATATTGCAGTTGGGAATGAAAAAAAGCATAGTTCGAGTGGAGTAGCAATTGCTTGCTCACATTGTTTCTTAATTTATACAATAAGAAAAGTGCTCGTGCTAATTTACTACATAGATTATTGGTGTGTCCTTCCCATGAGAGCTTTTGGTCTATGATTAGCCCAAGTAATTTCACTGTTTTGTTTTCATTTTTAGTTACTTTGAGATTAAATATTATTTCTTCTGTTTTTTTATTTATGCACAGCTGGTTAGCCTGACACCAGTAATTAGCCATTTGCATCATTTCTCTATTATTGCCCAGTACACTCTGTAAGTTCTCTCCTGTACTTATTAATGTCATATCGTCAGCATATAGTATGTTCTTACACGGTATGTATTTTGAGAAGTCATTGACATAGACAATGAACAGAAAAGGTCCAAGAACAGAGCCTTGGGGTATTCCTCTTTCTATAGGGAGTATTTCTGACCTCTTCCCATTTGCGTATACAAGTTGTAACCTATTGCTTAGATAATATCTAGTATTTTAATTTTTTGATGAGTATGTCATGTGACACCGAGTCAAAAGCTTTACTTAGGTCAATAAGTGTTCCAGACATTGATACCCTTTTTTCATACCCTTCATAAACATTGCTTACCAAAGCTTCTACTGCTTTTACAGTTGATAGGTGTGACCTGAAGCCAAAATGTTGTTCATTTAAAATATTGTTAGTTTCAAAATACCTGCATATCTGCTTATGCACACAATTTTCTACTAACTTGGATATGATTGGTACTATTGAAATGGGTCTGTAGTTATTTGGGAGGTTTCTTTCACATTTTTCATACACAGGAAATGTAACTGTGAGCTTAAGACAGCCGGGGAATATTCCTTCATCAAGTACTCTGTTTGATAGTGAGAGAAGTGGCATTTCAATTTCTTTTGCTAGACATTTAGTGATGAGATTACTGACTCCATAATAATCTTCTGTTTTGGAATTACTTAATTTGTTTATTGACTTGTGAATATCATTTAATGTGATTCGTGTCCAAGTGAACTTCTCACTTCTTGTCTGTTTTGCACAAGTGAGCAATGTTTCTGCATCAGAGGCAGAATTGATGGGTGGGGTGGTGATGCTATTTACAAAGTATTCATTGAGAATATTGCAGTCAATAGGGAGACTCTTTTCTTTATTGGTATTATTTATTTCCCTTTTAATGACAGTCCAGGCAGCTTTACATTTATTTTTAGAGTTTAAAATATATTCATCATTTGCACAGCACTTAGCATTTTTTATTACTAATCTGTAAAGGTTTCTCATTTTAGTGTATTTTTCCTTGTCCCTATCACTGTTACAAGATTTGTCTTTCATAATCATCAGTAGTATTTTGAGTTTGTTAAGTTGTGGGGTGTACCATTTGTTGGTATTTTGTTGCTTATGAGCAATATTACTCTGGTACCTTTTGGTTACCAAGGGGCATGTCATTTCTACTATATGCTTGATCTCTGTCAGGAAAATGGAAAAAACATTTATTAATCGTTTTCTTGTTATCCATTACATGAGTTCAATCCATTTCATTTAACTGGTTTATCATTTTGTTTACATTGGATTCATCAAGAATTCTATATGTCACTTCTCTCTCTGTAGAACTGAAGGCTATCTTTTCTATTTGAAGCCATAGCCCTGCATGATCTGATATTCCTAATTCTATTACATCACATTGTATGGAGTCTCTTTGTACATTGCTAATTATGTTATCAAGGCATGCGTTCAGTCTAGTGGGTTTTTCATTGAGACAGTAATAGTTTAATGACTTCAGAGTGTTAATCATATGAATTACATTTTTTTCTCTTTGCCCTTATATCTATGTTAATATCACCTACAATTACAATTCTATGCTGTTTATATTTTGACAACAACAATATTAAAGTATTAATTTTTTTCTATAAATACTGTCTCATCAGAGCCTGGAATTCGGTAGATTGAGACAATTACAGTTTCTGTTCGTGCATTACCACACCGGCTACTTCTATTGTAGCTTCAAGGCATATTCTACTAAGGTCTATAACTGAGTAATGCAATTCAAGGTCACTTTTGACATATATTGAGACCCCACCATGTGTAATACTTTTTCTGCAGTAGCTTGTAACTAACGAATATTCAAGAGGAACACACAAGTCTATTTCAGTGTCTTTCATCCAGTGTTCATTGATGCATAGAACACTGTAGTTGATTTTATCGAGCCAGTATTGTAATTCATTGATTTTACACCTAAGAGATTGTACATTTATATGAAGGAGGAGGAAACTGTCACTGCTACACAATGGTATTCTACTTTCACAGAACCTTCTGTATTCATTTATTTTCGCTACATGATCTAGGATTTCACAACTATCCGAAGGAATTAGACTGCTGCAGTTTCCACTTAATGTGGTTTCTAACTTTCCTTCGTCTGTAAGGTTGTTTTCTATAAAAAAAAGAAAAAAAGGAGGTGTACAGTCATTCTCTGTGGGACTGTCTTTTAAGACAAGTCTGCTGCGTGTTCGTATTTCATTTACAACTTTGTTTATCTCCTGACACAAAAATGTTTTCCCATGGTAATTTAGATGTTGACTGTTGTGAAGTTAGTTCTATACTGGAAAATAGTTCGGAAAGTGAGTTGTGTCCCCTGCCTTACTTCTACACCGGGTCTGAAGAAGATATAAAGTGTATTACAGGTATGCTGGTGCATTTTTCTCTAGTGGTACGTTAATATTACAAACGTTAAATATTATTACATAACGTAAAGAAATATCATATTCTTTTATATAGAAAAATTGAACCTGGATGAAAGTGAAACGGATTACCAGCTAAGAAAACATATTACAAGTTGTTCAGCAAAAAGAGGTAATTTTAAACTAACTCTCTAGTACGTGGCATGAATAAATTAAAACTTAATGTTATTTTACCTTTTAAAAATCTCGCCTTTTTATATATGTCACCCTTTTACATTTGTTTACTTGTAAATACTTGTGTGTGTCACACCATGAATGAATAATCGTGAAGTGTGAAAAGTTTCTTTGCGAATACAAATAGTAATGACATGGTGAATGGGAAAAAGTGCATCAAGAACCAGTCACTACATAGGTGTCAGTCTTTTTTATTTATGTACCTTTGACTGGTCTTCAATTGCTCTTAATTTTGTTGTTCCCTAGGTGAAATAATACTGCAAGGCCTACTGGTACTTCTTACTTTTATTGTTATTTGTAATGTGGCTGAAATCTAATAAAAGGCAATATTAAAATATGGCAAGGAGAACATTTTTTGTTCTTTTACATTTCAGTTCCACCGAACTGGTAATTTCTTAAATTCATTTTGATTTCATCTTTTATTTCACTTTGATTCAGTTTTGATCACCGAAAAATAATTGTGGATAGAATAAAAGTCTCCATTTTTCTAAACGGTAGTTTCCTGATACACCTCATACTGTAAGCTTATATGATTTCAAGTAATTGTTTCTTTATAATTCAGATTAAATGGCCCTGAAACTGTTAGAAATAGTGATGTGTGGCTTCTTCATGAAGTCATCGCAAAATTACCCAAATGTCATCTTTACTTTAAAATTTTCAAACAAAAAGTTGTTTCAAATTACTTTAAAAACTCTTTGGAATGAAGTCACCAGAAGCAGCTGCTTACTCAGTGACGTTTATACTAGTTAATGATTCTTACTACATCAGTGAGTTTGAAGTTATTTTGCTAATCTGGGGCATAAATTATATTTAGTTTCAACTTTTTACATTTTTTATGTTTAGGCATGGCTAACATTTCCTTTTACCTGTTACAGAATCATTATACCAACAGAAGTCAGTGATATTTGATCCTGCTCTGGTCTGTGTGCAGGGGCCGGAGGGGCTTCAGAATAATTAAATTTTAAAATAATTTTAAACACTTTGAAAATAAAAATTTTAAACATACATGTCTTGATAATTTTTTTCACACCATTTCCATTCTGATATTTATTTAGTTAATTAGGTTCAATAAATTCAGATTAATAATTATGTAGCTTAAAACATAAATACCAGGCTGCTGTATTCCACTAGTGTAGATACAGCTGGAGCCAAACTTGATAAGTCAATCTTGAAATATAGCTTGAATTCTGCTAACTTTGATGTTTGTTTCAAGCTTGAATCCAACTAACAGGCCTGAATATTCCAGCTTTGATCAAGCTTATATACTTGAACTTTACATCTGGAAACAAGTTTAAAACCGGCTTACTGTGCTATCTGGGTAGGCACAGGTTTGAAATGAGTGGAAATTCTCACAAAGTAAATCCATTCAGGATTTTCAATAAGTTATCAGTTTTTGCCTGGACCATGGATATATTAGATTTAAACTAAAGTGGTACAACTGGTTAACAGATCACCCATCTTATAATATTAATGAATACTTTGCCTGATTGTATTAACTTTTAAAAACTTACTTTTAATTGTATTATTATGTACTGTATAAACTTTGTAGAACTATTATTTAATGCTACACATTGTACTATTGTGCATTGTATATACTTTATCTTGTATCAAATTCATGAAACCCATAGCATTGTGGAATGATTTATGGTGAATAAACATTCTTGATTCTTGATTTAGGAGTCCTGATTGACTGACTTTATTTACATGAACATACTGTGCTCAGTCTTTGATATAGCTCCTGAGCCAACCATGGGTAGTTCCTCTTATCCCATAAAAATCCAACTTTTGCAAAAGTATGTTGTGATTTATGATGTCAGGTGCCTTTGTGAGGTCAAGAAAGACACCTGTAGCAGGGCATTTCTTGCCAACAAGATGTAGAGTAGTATCAAGAAATTCATATGTTGCATCAGTAGTAGTCTTATTTTCTTGGAAACAATATTGACCAGAAGGAAGAACGTTGCTTTTTCTAATAAATGATTTTAATCTAGCAGCCATTGCATATTCAAATATTTTGATGAATACAGGCAGCACTGCAACTGGACAGTTGCTGATAGGATCTTCTATACATCCCTTTTTGTAGATGGGTATGACTTCTGCTATTTTAAGTTTTCTTGGGAAAAGTGCATCTGAAATGAAGCATTTATTACATGAAACAATGGCTTACTAATAAGTTTGCTGCAATGGTGGAGAGGGAAGCAAGGGATCATACAACCTCTGACAATAAAGTTTGGTGAATAGTCCTGTAACATTAACATAGATGAACTATGAACTACAGTTACCTTACTGTCATTTGAAATTGTCACCTCCCATAACTATGCACCCCTGAACTCTGCGATATATGTCCTGGAAGCTTTGCACAATGTCTATCTTTGGGATGATGCTCAAAAACTGCATCACATTTTGTTGGATGTCAGGAATATCATCAGATCTCTTTCCTTTCAAAGTGAGTTTGAGTCAAGGGAATAGGAAGAAGTCTGTAGGATTGAGATTCAGCAATTATGGTGGATGTTCAAGTTGCACCATCGCCTTTTTTTGGCAGGAACTGTTTGACAATATTGGCCATGTGTGGAAGAGCGTTGTCGTGAACAAAAAAAACTGGAACCTTTTTGTATATCCTGGGGTCGTACCCCACATAGCCGTTGCATGAAATGGGTTAAAATTTCAACATACCATGCAGCATTCAGTGTTGTTCCCTCAGGTAGAAATTCCTTATGGATAATGCCTTGACTATCAAAAAAGGAATGATTGGACACTTTATCTCCCAGAGTGGTTCACATACAGTGAACTGTGCTATTTCTACCTACGAAGAAAGGCTTCTGACAAATGATCTGGCTATTATGTTTGGTCCCCACTATGAACAATCATGCTCACCTTGTAGTGATCCAGCTAACATAATTAAGACCTATCCTGCTATGTCATCTAATTCAGTTATGAATCGAGCCATATATAGTGATCAAGACTCAGTCCTGCCACTAAAATTTTGCCAAACTATCATAAAACACTGAGTCAATCCTACTCATTGCAAATCTGCTGTATGGAAAAAATAACACTCTCTGATTTCTGCTAACAAAAGTTTGACCATTTGCCTAACGTTTATCTCTGCATACACAGTTAAGTATGATACAACTGCATGCATATCTGCTTATGTTGACCAATTGGGTACAAGCAGCTCTGGTGTTGTTAGCTATTGCATTCAGCTTAATGGCAGACACCACAATTATAATAAATACAATGCCTGAATAACTGCACATTAAATTCACTCACAAAAATTAGGTGCACACATGTTTCACATGTACCAAAAGAGACTTAAAATAGCAGGCAGTGGCAGCAGCACTAAAATTATGAAATTATGAATGAAAGAAATAGTTATAGGATGGGAAACAACTACACCAATGGAGGTCAAGAACATCTACATTAATTACAAAATTTTGCTAACATCACATTTATTTTAATATAGATTGGGTACCTTGAACAAGGTCCAAATAGAAAGTTTCCAATTTTAATAGTTGTTTTAGTCTTCAACAAGAGTTAAAGCAGCTATTCTTATATGTTACAATGCAGGTGGTGAGGTGCAATGTTGTCGGCAACTTATTGTAGCAGATGGCATGTTGAAATCAGCTGCATCATGTCTAGATACTGCAGATGAATTACCTCATGTGGAATTTTACTTTCCACTCAGTGACAATTTCATTAGTGGTGTATTATAGTAACTGGATAGTTGGACAATGTTACAGTTGTTGCCAACATTCAGCTATGCATGGGTGATTTATTGTGTCTCTCATGCACAACACTGAAGCAACACAGCTCAGTAAAGAGTTTTAAAGTTATTTCAATTGTGGGATTACAGTCTGTTCATTTACCGAGCAAATAACACAACCATGAACTTGCCGCTGTTCGCTGTAACATGCACACTCATAATAAACAGTTTCTATTTGTGTGTGGCACAATTAAAAGTTCATGAACATGGTAGACAGAATGGTGCAAATATGCATTGAAATTACAAAGTATTCAAAATGCACATGGCACAATCACAGCGAACACAGTTCTTTCCAGAACATCATAACTACATTGTCATCTGTCCATAGCTATATTGTCATAATTACATGATACATTTCATTTGGCAATTTTACACAGTCCAGCTTTTCTGTCCACTTTAAATGCTTTTTCGTTCTAGTACAGGAAGGAGCAGAAATGTATCTCATCATTATTCAGTTTTGTTTGCACCAATTGTTTCATGACACAATATAGTCAGCACACTTTTAACCTCCTTACACCTTCTTGGTACCAACATGAGTGCAACACATGCTCTACTCATTATGTTTGACCCTCACAATCGATATTCTGATCAATCTTGCTCTGCTTGTACAATATCTCAGTATATATTTAAATTTACAAAGTCATTCCAATCAAAATTTATGCAATAAATGATAAACGAAGAATCAAAATATTTTACATGTTCAGTAGAGAAGAAACCCCAATTACTAATGTCCAAATGGAAAATATCAGTTGCATATTATTATTTTCAACAAACAGTTACTCATTACATTACAAAATAAACACTGTGCTATATCACCAGAAATTAATGTACAACTATGAACAAAGAAAGAAAGCAAGAAAAAAAGAACCTCTTATGTGGATCACACCTAGCGATTTCCTCACAACCTCCATGAACAGGGACATGTTGTCAACATTCCATCTAATGTGTATGGCACCTACTCCGTGCCTATGATTTTGTCAATGCCTTTCATGCAAAACAATAAGCTACATACTGACCGTGTTTTTTTGAAAGCTCATCCCTTGTTTTCTGGTACACGCAACAGTACTCAGTCTCATTAATTATTTTCCAAGGAAGAGAGTGCTACAATGTCAACTGCTTTAAGAAGGGCCCATATTTTCACATTCTTCATCTCAGCACATCATTCAACAGTATGGACATTCAGGTGATGATGTTATTGCCAGGTCTACTGCAGCATGTGCTGATTTACAGACCCTGCTCAAACTCAGGTCTGTTCCACATCCACCAATGGGACTACTTAACTGTCCATCAGCCAAGTCTCAACCCACTGTGTGGTTTCCCTTATATGAATATACCACGGCTGCCCATGGCATTATCGACAGTAACACCACGTTTGTCACTTTACTGAGCCACCTCATTTGAGCAACATGGCATCTTCAGTTATTGATTTCTTTTTGCTCCTGACTCCAACAAGTATGTCATGACTAAATCACTCTTACTTCAATGTCTATCATGTATTCCTGAGCAACAACTTCAACAAGTCATATATGAAAAAACTTTGGTGACAGTATGCCTTCCCAGGTATGGTGCCACCTTCAAAATCAAGTGGACATAAATATCCTGCCCCTGTGGACACTATGATTATTCAAATTGCTGTCACTAGTTCAACTTGCCATGATATTACATGAACTCGATCCCTTATGGTTTGCGTATAGAATCCACACCACTGGGTAGCAATAGTGATGCATTTATGGGTTTAGTGTTGTAGGATTGCTGGATCCAATGATTCACACTATACCACATGTAATAAGCACTATTTTTTACTCAAAAAACACATACACAGTTATATACATTCTTGGTACTCGGTTCATGTGTGTACTGTTTCATGTGCGGCAACAGACTGCCTTCAAAGAGCTTGCTAAAACAAAGGTATTATACGCAACTTGGTCAAAAGTTGCTACATTAGCCCCCACCCCCTTCAATCCTCCCTAGAGCATGGAGCACAAAACATAAATGTTGGGCATACATGTAAAGGAAACACCCAGGCAGTAGGGAGAGGGTGTTTAAACTGAAACCATACCTTACATTACATTAGTAACTGAAGTCTTTGAGCCAGTGAGGGGGGCAGATGGTCCCGCCTGACTGGGTGAATTCTCGTACAGCAGTCGAAGGATCTGGGGAGGTGATGGTGGGTTGTGAGGAGCCAAGGTAGCAGACCTGAATGCCTTTTGTGGCACATAGGAGTTTCATCGTTGATGAGTCAGTACCAACAGGCAAGGGGACAGACTGGAGAAGATGAATGTGAGTTAAGTTGTCATCAGGGGAACTGGCTCGTTCATAGAAGACACACACATTATCCAGCTGCATAACAAAAAACACTTTAGAGCTGCAAATAAAATCTGTGTTGACATTCACTATCACTTCTGTATACGGATTATCAGAATCTGCACACAAGTCATTGTCGGTGACATCAGATGTTCCAAGGCTGGCCCCTGATTACTTCACTAAATCCTAACGAGGGAAAGATGGGGGGTTGCCCATAGGAGGGGGAGTCATCACACGCATCACTTTGTAGGGGAATGTCACTCACACCTGTAGCACTCTCACACAATTGGCAGTGGATAACATCACACGTGCAGGGATGGTCATCACTCATCCGCAGATCATTGGTAGATGCTTCTTGCGAGGCACTTGTAGCAGGGCGTGGGGACTCACTGGGTGGGGTATCGGACAGTTCTCCTAGAGACCATGCCGATTTGAGGCAACAGACAGGTACCGTTTGAGGTGTGCCGTTAATGAGCACTTTGAATGTGTTGGTACACTGGGATATGACTCTGTGCAGGCCTGAGTATGGAGGTCTGAGTGCTGGTCAGACGATGTCATCATGCACCATGACATGAGTGCATGATGCCAAGTCCTTATCAGAAATATGGGAGGGAGTCAGTGCAGTTGAGGAGGAGGCACACACATGTTAGTGATTAGCTCCTTAATGTGCCTGATGAATGTCAAGTTACAGATATGATCTGGAGGAAGTGAAGGCTTGACTAGCTCTTCTGGGAGTGTGAGGGGTTCTCCATACAGTACTGCTGCCATGGGCATGCCAAGGTCCTCTCTGTACACGGCCCGAATGCCTAACATTACCCATGGTAAGGTGTCGACCCAGTCACCTCCTTGGTGCATCAGGGAATTCTTAAGTGTTCAGTGTCAGCGTTCGACAAGTCCATTGCTCTGGAGGTGGTATGCAGTAGTCCTAAATTATTTCACCGAAAATAGTTCACAAAGCTGTCGGAAGGGGGTGGACTCAAAATGGGATCCCTGGTCAGTGGTGATAGAAACTGGGCAGCCAAAGTGGGAGATCCACATTAATAAAAGGGCTCAAGCCACTGGGATATCAGTGAGAGGAATTACTTCTACCCAGTAGGCAAACCTGTCAATAGCAAACAGTATGTAACAGAAAGGATCTGAGGGGGGTAAGGGCCTGACGATATCGATGTGTATGTGCTGGAATCTTCTTTTTGCCACATTAGACGTACCCATGGGGGGCTGTACATGATGTCCTACTTTTAAGTGCTGACAAGCCACACATGCTCGCACCCAACTGTGACATTGTTTTATCACCCCAGGCCAAACGAAATGTTCAGATACCAGATGTGTGGTGGTGCGAATGCCAGGGTGTGGCAAGTCATGTCCCAGGAAAGAGGTGCAGGATTCACCACACATATGTGTCCTGTTGAAATGTTGCATCAGTTGGGTGATGAAAACCCAGGAAGTGTCTGTAACTCTAGTTTGAGTTATGTTTTAACATCCGAGCACAATGTAGTGAGTTCATTATCCTCTGTTTGTAATTTAGGGAGTTCACTGACGTCCAGTTGTGAAAATAAAACTGACACACAAGATAGAAAATCGGCGACAACATTGTCTGCCCCTCTGATGTAATGTATGTCATTCATAAACTGACATATGAGGTCCATATATCAAAAACATTTCGGGGATGAGTCCTTGACTGGGTTTCGGAAAGCGTATACCAATGGTTGGTGGTCAGTAGATACCACGAGATGGTGACCTTCAATACCGTCTTGGAAATATTTGGTAGCGGTGTAAATAGCAAACAGTTCCTGGTCAAAGGTTGACCATTTGTGTTGGTTAAGCGGACAGTTTGTGGGAGAAAAATCTGAGTGGCTGTTACAACAGAACCCTCGGATTGCTGAAGTGCCACCCCCAATGCTGTATCACTCACATCTGTAGTAAGTGAGATGGGAGCATCAGGAATTGGGTGGGTGGCATAATGGCCATCTGTAGGGCTGAATTTAGGTTATCAAATGCATGAGGAAGAAAAAATTAACAAGTCATCCAGGTACGCATATGCAAAGTCCAGTTTTCCAACCAATGATTTGATGAACTATTGCCACATCTGTGCAGCATTTTCAAGGCTGAACAGCATATACAAATGTTTGAACAACCCGAACGGGGTGATGATAGCAGTTTTTTCAAAGTCCTCCAGTGTCATTGGCAGTCGATGGTATGCCTTGTGACAGTCAATACACTGAAAATTTGTGACCCATGCAGTTGGGAAGCAAAGTCTTGAATATTTGGGATGGGATAATTGTCTAGAATTGTTCTGGTGCTAAGCCCTTGATAGTCACTGCAGAGGTGGAAAGTGTCATCTTTCTTGGGCACCAAATGAATAGGTGACAACCAACTGCTAGATGGACGAAGAGTCTTTCTACCTAAAAGTTCCTGAATAATAGCTTTGGCATGTTTAAGTTTTTCTGGATTTAAACATCTAGTCTTTGCATATACCAGTGGACCTTCCGTAGTATTGATTCTGTGGACAGTACCATTGTTGATAACGAACACTGATGGGGATGATGGACCCACACCCAATGCATTGTTTCTAACCTGTGATGCACACACTTGTGTGTCCCAGGCTGGCAGGTCAGCAGCAGTGGCAGTGATCCACTGGTAGTCCTTGTTGTGGAGCTCAGTGGGGTACTTGGTGGTGTCACAGGCACAGCTTCTGTCCAGCAGTACAAATGTCATGCAGTGTCGCCACCGTGTATGAGGAAGCAGTGTGGAGGTTGGGGGCATGGCTGTGTATGACAGGTGGGTGACCTGCTTACGAGCGTCCATGACTTGGCTTGCACGGCAGTGTGCATGAGCAGAGGGCTTCATTGCTGTCTTAAAGTTTTTCATTGTGTGATCTAAGAGAGAGCACTGCAACAGCGGTTTCATCTAGCTTACAGAAAATAGTGGTGCTCTTGGATGAGAAGGAAGAGATATCTGAACCAGTGGTATGGTCTATCGAGTTAAAGATTAGTTTACCTCATTGTAGGTTGGGTGATAGTGCATCAGCTAAGAGAAAATCTACCCCGTGCAAGGGTTCATCCACATCCGAAATAACCAAAGTCCACTGTAAGGGGGTATTAATGTCCTGCAGTTTAAGGCTTAAATTAGTTATTCCATGAGATTGGATCAGGGAATTGTTGGTGGCTCAAAGTGGGGGCAAGGCTGACGCTCGAATTTAATACCTGGGGACAAAGGTATCACACTAACCTCGGCCCCCATATCTACTAGAAATGAAAGGCAAGAGACTGCATCTTTCACGTACAAGCGTCCTGGCACATGAGGTGAAGAAGTATTAAGTGATAGGTGTCTGTGCTGTGCAACACGGCCCATAGCACCTGAATTGGGTTGCGTTATTAGTCTGGGAATGCACATGAAGAATTACATTTCTTAGCCACATCACCAAAGCGGAAACAGAAATAACACCAAGTGGGACGGCACGTGGCGTCATCCGTCGTGCTGGTTGAGGTCGAAGCAGCCGTGGAGGGGATCTTGTTTGCAGATTCCTCTGATGGCGGCATTGCAGTAGTGCTGGTAGGAGAGGAGTTATGGTGGCGGCTGCCATGCAGTGTTGGGTCTGCACGCATGTGCGGAGCAAGTCATGTGAACTCCGTACCTCACGATGGAAACTGCTGCACAGTTGTGCAGGCCCCTGTGGCCTTAGGGCTCCCTTGGGGGGTATGAGGGAAGGGGCAGGAGGGGGGGGGGGGCAGAATTTTGTAAACTTGGTCTGCGATCCTCAGTTTAGCATCAAGTGGGGCCAAAGTTACTTGCAGAAGGCAAACTTGAACTTCCGGAGGAGGTTTGAGCAACCAGATGGTCCAAAGTGCAATGTCCGGCCTGTGATGTGTGTCAATCCTGGTGCAGAGATGGCGCCAGAGCTGTGATGGGGATCTGGACCCCAGCGACTCATGATTGATGAGGCAGATAGCTTCCTCTGTCGATGTGGATAGTCGCTCGAGGATGATACGTCGGGCAAATGCATATTTGTCCGTAGTAAGGGGTGAAGCCTCAATGTCGCAGATCAGGTCCAGTTCATCATGGAGGTGACATAGTAAGCAAAGGAACTTCTAGTTATCATCAGCAACACCCATGTAACTGCAGGACGTGGTCAACCAAGGCAAACCACGTGCATGGGTGGGCCTCATGAAGGGGTGGTAGCTTAGGCCAACGGATGGGAAGGTCTTGACATAACTGTTTGTCAGAAACTGTCACTTCCTGTCCATAGCTCTGCAGCATAATTGACTCAGGTGCATTAGTGGTGCACCAGCTTCCAACTCTGTCAGTGGCACGTGACACAGTAGGAGCATTTGACGGAGTAGAATGGACCGGTGCGGTAGAGTAGACTGGAATCGACCAATGTGGGAGGGACAATGGAGTATGGTTTCCGGGCCCATCCCCTAAAGGTCCATTAAAATTGTTAAAATCACTCGTAAAGTGGACATTGGTAGTGTAGGGGGGTAGGGGTGGATGGTGCAAAATCCGGAGTTCTGGAATAAACACGAAATTTCCTGTCTTGAAGGTCCATCTCGATTTGTACTGCCACTGATTCAGAAGGAAAGTTTACACTGGCACTTGGGAAACCTGTAAACATAGTCACTTGGGTTTGAGCACATTGTGTCAGTTGTTGTTGAGCACTCGAAACACGTGGAAAGTTCATATTCGGCATAAAACGTTTACATTCAAAGTTGTGAGTGTGAAAAACATTCTGCTGGTATGGAACACTGCCACATGCCTGCTGACCTATGTATGGTGACAAAAAGTTACTGTTCATACCTGATGCCAGCACACGTGGCTGTGGAGATGTAGAAGTCCTATCCTGTTCAGTACAGCTAGTCGGTGTGTTCGAGCACTGCATTGAACTATTGTGAACACAAGCTGAGTAATTGGAAAACCATGCCAAAGCGTCTGTTGGAAAACCTAGTTGGCACATGTGCAGTGTGGCAGGTGGCAAGTGATCCATTGTGTAATGCTCGACAGTACGAGAGTTCGTTGTTGAACTCACAAACAAAATTCCGGGTCACCAGTATGGGTTTAGTGTTGTAGGATTGCCAGATCCAATGATGCACACCATACCGCATTTAATAAGCACCATTTTATTACTCGGAAGCACACATATACAGTTATGTACATCCTTGATACTTGGTGCACGTGTGTACTGTTTCGCGTCGCAACAGACTGCCCACAAAGAGCGTGCTAAAACAAAGATATTACATGTGACTTTGTCGATGGTCACCACAAATTATTTACATGGACAGCAATACAAAAGTTGCTGACTCATGGCTGCCTCAGTACATGTGCAGCCATGAACCTGCCAAGGCTGACGAAGCCCAGCTGCTAGCTGAGCTGCCACCACCACTCACTGCCCAAGATAATGACCTCTGTTGCGTTTATAAACAGACTCAGTGACCTAGAAATGGTGTAGTGGTTGAACCCTGCCTACCTCACCACACTACTGCTGGTTCCACGCTCACTTCGGCAATGATGCATCTAGCTGCAGAACACTCGGTGCATTCCCAAACTCAAACAGTAGCCTGCAGTAGTTGCGTCAGGCCATTCTCCATGCCAAAGTTGCCTAATATCCCTTTGCCATGATTTCACTCCTCTGCTCATGCCTGTAAGTGTTAGAATGCATTATACAGGCAAGCTTCCTTCTAGATACAGGCGCAGATCTCAGCATCCTACTCTGGTCAGCATGCTTCCTCCACTACATCAACACACATGTATCTTCACACTGCCAATGATATTGTGGATTCCTGTACATGGAACAGTGACTGTCAATATCAACCTTGGTTCAGGGGACTTCATTCCGTGGTCCTCCTTCATTGCTGATACCACCAAACCAGTTCTCTGCGCAGACATACTGCATCACTAGCAGCTACTACCAGACTCACTGTGTAGTGTCCTGCTCTGGCAAGATGTCCGTCACCTCATTGCCAGCTTGTTTGGTGACACAGCTGCATCATCTGTTTGTTACCTCATATCATCCCCCACTTTTCCAGTTGTTACCAGCTTGCTAGATACCAATAGTCAGTGCTCTGCAATCTTGAAAGAGTTCCAAGCCCTCAGGTTTAATACTTTTCCATCCGCATCTCCAATGCTCACATGAGCAAGCAGAATGACTCCCTCTGACAATGGCAAGTACCATTGCACTTCACACCACAAACTCACCAAGCTCCAGTGAGGTCATGCGTACCCACCTACTCCTCCATCTCTGGCTAAGAGTCCAATGAGTATGGGAAGATACATCTCTCAAATGGACTCTTCCATGTTGGCCAAGGGCTATTACAAGGTTAATGCAGTGCCTTTCTCAGAAATAGTGCCTCCATGTGCTATGCATCTTTCCCACAGCATCATGTGTGACATTGTGCTGCATCGCATCACCACCACCCCAATCACTCCTGTGTGATTGCATTTATGACACCTTCCTCCTCACAAACTATGAGCTGCAAAGGCTGCCAAGGATGAATGTCCTAAAACAGGGATTGTTTGATTCTTGGACAGTGCTTGGGCCTCCCTCATGAAACTTTTTTGAAACAAAGATGGCACCTGGTGCCTGTGTGGCAATTATCATGCTTAAACTCATGGACAACCATAGAAAGCTACTCCATTTGTATTCCACATGACTTCACTTATTCTCTCACACATGCACCTACCTTTGTCAACATACTCATAAAAAGCATACTTTCGGATTCCCATGTTCAGCCCATCTGCTTAGCTGGGTGCTAACATGCTTGCCTCCCTAGCAAGTGGTCCCCTGTTTGACTATTGGCCTGGTTGGAGATTTTCTCCGCTTGGGGACTGGATGTTGTGTTGTCCTCATCATTATTTCCTTCTCATCACTGGTGCGCAGGTCACCCCATGTGGTGTCAACTGAAATAAAACTTGCACTTGGCAGCCGAACTTCCCTGGATGGGGCCTCCCAGCCAACGATGCCATACACTAATTGCATTTTTTCCCATGTTCAAGGAAAATATACATATGACTGCCATTATTAGTACTATTCAAGTGTGTATACATATCTTGCAATCTGACTTGTTCCACATCATATCAATAAATTAATTGGGAATATGATCTATGGAACATGACATAAGTAAAACTAAACTAAAACTATGAAGCCATTTGGCCTCTTAGGGTTTATTCTCCTGACATACATGGCACAAACTTTACATAATTTGATTTTTGCCATCTTTTTCAAGCTGCCATTCTGTTCTGTGTACCTAGATGATGTCATAATATTCTCTACCCCATCACCAGAACATAAGGTACATCTCAAACTTGTTTTCGACAAGCTAGCAAGCCATGGTATAGTTGTTGATGATACTATGTGCCAGTTCATCAGCACCTTGTGAAATTTGTCAGCCATGACATCAGCGCTAACAGCATCTGTCCTACCCTTGAGAAAACAGATCACATCAGGCTATTACATCTTCCTGTTGACTATGAGGAAGAATCAGTCATGCGTTTCCGCAGTGACAGCAGCAGCTACCATCACCTGATGATGTCGAACAGTTTCATCGATGAAATATTGTGCGAGTTACACAATGCGATCCAGTGGAAAACCTGATAAGTGTATTTGCAAGAACAATGTAGATTTCTATGAATGATAATTTTTATCACCATCACCTTCTTCGTTCAGCAGTGACCCTTCTCTCATTGATCAATGCCCTATCAGAAGAAAAAAAACCAGTAAATGCCACCTTCAATGGATCCCCAAGATGCAACAGGCATTTGAGAAAAGCAAAGAAAACCTCACATAAGAAAACATCCTGGCTAAACACACACTGAATGCATATCTGTCCATCATTAGAGATGCCACTGATTTTCCATTGGGGCAACCCTACCAGTGGTATAACTCAACCCCTTTATTTCTTTTTGTGTAAACTATCTACTTTGCAAAAGAAGTGGTCCACCTTCAATCATGAGTTATTAACCATCTACAAAGCTTTGTGATACTTCCAAAAGGACATTAAGGACAGACCTCTCACAACCTCCACTGACAACTGCCCTCTGGCAGATACTATTAAGAATCCATTGACCAATTTGATCCCTTGGTGGTTCTGTCTCCTTGAATATGTTGAATAGCTCACCATGGATGTCAGGCTTGTCAAAGATGTGGAGAACATTGTTGCAGATGATCTATCCAGAATGTCTTCAGTGTCGCCCACACTGACTATGAGCGATACAAAATCCAGTAATCAACAGACTGCAGACTTACCCCAGGATACAGACACTGGTCTCCGTTTCTAAAACCACTGTTTCCCCAGCTCCACAAAACAAGTACAGTGTGACATCTCATTGGACAAAGTTTCTCCTATCATCCCTACCCCTTTGTGGAAAAATGTTTTCAACAGCTAGTGTAACCTTTTCCACCCAGGTATCTCCACCTCAGTCCAACTGGTCCCAAAACGTTTTCTATTGCAAAAGACAAAGAAATATTGTGTTACCTGTGCACAGACCTGCATCACTTGTCAATTGAGAAAGACTGGCCACCACATACAACCACCTTTAGGGAAATTTGCCATCCCACAAGGACATTTTCAGTGTGTTCATGTTGAATTTATCACTTGTCAAATGAGAAAGTCAGGCCACTACACACAACCACCATTAGGGAAATTTGCCATCCCACAAGGACACTTTCAGTATGTTCATACTGATCTCATTGGGCCCCTTCTGGGCTCTGGGGCAGACCTGCTGTATCCTGTCCATCATCAACAGTGTCACTCAGTGGGTTGAGGCTGTGCCCATCATGTTATAACAGCTGAGTCAGTGGCCGAGGCATTTTTGGAATATCGGTTGCCAACTTTGGTTGCCCTGTATCCGTAATGAGTGATCATGACTGCCAATTCAAATCCGCCCTGTTCAATGAGGTCTGTAACTTATGCAGGTGTCATCAATGTTATACCACTGCTTACCTGTACCATCTACAAAGGAAACCTAAATGCCTCCCTCTTGGAGCTCTTATATGGAGAGACTCTCTCCCTGCACACCAACTTTGTCACTCTGACCACGCCTTTGTGTGACTCCAAACTACCGGTCCTCATTTCAGATGTGCATCAGCAAATCTACCATCTCCACATCACTCACCTTTCGCCCATTCTGCTCTTAGAGTTTCTGTACGCAAGTTTCTCACAATATGCTCACATGTCATGCTGCAGGATGATGTGGTGTCACCTACCCTATAATACCACCAGATGTGGGCCATTACAGTGAGATCACCGTTGGGATGAACACATTCAATATACTGGTTAATGGTAAACAATTATTATTTCCATCAGTTTCTTAAGTATGCTTGGACAGTCTCAGACATGGAACATGTTTTTGGTATCAACTCTTCTCGTCCCCAGAGCACCCATCTCCTTCAGGTTCAATGTTGTCCTCGGTGATTTACTTCTGGAGGATATCTCTATAAAGGCACTCATGGAAGGCCCAAGAACTGAAATTGAAAACTGCAGCATATCAACAGCGGAACTGCTGACTTCCATTTTCAGCAGGTCTTTCACAAAGAAAATTCCAGGTCTATGATCCCAATTTAATTCTCATGTGTTATTCAGATATTAGTGTCATAGACATTGGGAAACAGCTTTAATTGCTAAAATGATGTACCTCAGACATAAGGACCTCCACTACCAAGCCATTCCATTCCAAAAACGTCAGTCACGCAAAATGCAATTAATGATGTTTTCACATGGCATTCTGAGAGCCATGATTGAGGCGTCAGGTAGCCGCGTTATCTTTGTTTTCCAGAAAGCATTTTGCTGTGCGCCACACCTACACTTATTGACAACAGTAGAAATTTGTTAATACATTTTATCTTGAATGGAGAGTCATTGACAAGTGTAGAAGTAACTTCAGGTGTACCCCAGGGAAGTACATTGTGACCTTGGGTGTTCAGTGTTTATAGTGTATTAATGGACTTGCAGGCAACGGTAATAATAATGTCAGACTCTACACAGTCATTGCAGTTTTCTAAAACAAAGGTATGTTTGATAAAATCTGCACAGATTTTGAGTTAAATCTTGGTAGTATTTCTAAATAGTACAAATATTGACAAATTATTTTAAATATTTGTATGTGTAATGTTATAGACTTCACAAAATAAAAAATTCAGTGTCCTACGATTTCAGTATCAGTGAGTCACAATTGGAGTTGACTGACTTGTACACATATCTGGATGTAACAATGTGTAGGGATATGTAATGGAACAATCACACATGATCACACAAGTTCCACGGTAGGTAAAGCTGGTGACAGACTCAGTTCATTGGTAGGATACCTCAAAAATGTAATCTTTCTAAAAGGAAATTGGTTACAAAACACTTGTGTGAGCCACCCATCCTAGAAATTTCATTAAGTGTGTGAGACATGTAACAAATAATACTAACATTGAATACTGAATGTATATGAAGAAAATCTACAAGGTTGATCTCATGTTTCTTTGACCCATGGGATAGTGTTGTGGATATGTTGAAAAATCTGAGTTGGCAGACTCTTGAAGACAGGTGCAAACTATTTTGTGGAAGTCTACTTACAAGGTTTGTGGACTCAGTTTTATGAGTATCACTCCCATAGGCTCAAAATTGGTCCTATTACAGAAGCATTTAAGCAGTCATTCAACACATGCTTCATATCTGAATGGAAAGGAAAGAAGCCATAGTAACTGGTACACTGGAGAGTACTCTCTGCTATGCTGTTCACAGTGATCTGCGGAGTACAGATATAGATGTAGATATTGAAACTCTTTCTGTACAGTCCATTCACAATGGACTGCCTTCAATCACGTGTCCATCTTCTTCTTCTCTTTCCTTCCAAGCATTAGAACTTTCAGTCTGCCTGTCTCATAAAGAAGTTCTTCTGCAATCCTTTCATTCATTGACCTAACATTCTTACCTCATTAGAGTGGTAGGATAATATGGGCATTTGGCACCATTTTTGAGTTTACTCATTTCAGATGTTTTCTCTAGTTGTTTTGCATGTAATGAGTGGTGGGTCACATTTTACATTGCTTCAGTATATCTTCATTCCTTTTGCAGTCTCATGTGGTGTTTACAATCTCTTTATGTCAAGAATTTCATTTCATATTTTTTGTCTTATTATCCAGGCCTCACTGCTATAGCACAGTCCAGATCTTACAGAGGCCTTAGAAATATGCACTTTTGTGCTCTGCGAGATCTGTTTTTATTATTATTATTTAGTTATTTGAAAGAAAGATTATTTTGAATGAGTTCAGTCTTTTCAGAATTTAATTTTTCAAACATATCTTACTTTGTACTGAGTATTTCCACAGAAGGCTGTAATTTTTTTCTGATGTCCTTGCTGTATTTTCTCAGGTAAACTTTTTTGAATGTAAGATGATGTGGAATGGAACAAGCTGAAGAAAATTTCAATATAGAGTACACAGAATATAGTACAGTTAATTTACAAACATATATTAAGGGAAAATAATAACCTTAAACTAGAAAAAATTAGAAGCTAAGTGAAAAAAGACATCACACAAGTATCAGCCACATGTTGTACAATACGTAATGAACAAGCAGTAAAAATATATGCATAAAAATTTGATACGTCTAGGACATGTTCTGAGGCATCAAGGGATCACAAATTTAGCATTGTAGGGCAGCGTGGAGGGTAAAAGTCATAGAGGGAACGAGATGAATACACTAAGCAGATTCAGAAGGATGTAGGTTGCAGTAAGTACTGGGAGATGAAGAAGCTTGCACAGGATAGAGTAATATGGAGAGCTGCATCAAATCAGTCTCAGGATTGAAGACAACAACAACAACAACTATTGAAAAACTTATTTGATGAATGATGTGTGGCATTTCTTTCCACTCTTGGATGATTTTAGACATACAAACAATAAGTAACAGTGAAAACAGACATCCATGTCATAGTCCAGCATGGGTACCATTCCATTTTGTTTATTTGCCCTCTTTCTTAACACAGAATAAATTTGTTCTGTAAATTTGTATACATTACAAATACATGGCTGGGGAAAATCATTATCTGCCAGAATCTGTAAGAAATTGTTTCTATTGGCTTCATCAAAAGCATTTTTCAAAACAACAAGTGCAATATGTGTGTCTAGATTGAGTTCTTGTGTTTTTCTATTGGTAATTTCAATGACAAATAGCCATCACAACATGATCTTCCTTTTGAAAGCCATTTTGCTCCTAACCCACGATAGATTCATAGTGTCTGTGTAATTTATTTTGATGATCTCGTAAAAATTTTATATGCAAAATTCAGTAAGCTTAATCTCAATCATTATTAAAGTTTTTCAAGTCACCTGTTTTGAAGATAGGAACGACAGTTGGCTTATTTCAGCCCTCAGATATATCACCTCCTGACCAGATCACATTAAGTAGTTTAGGAATCTCACTATAAATGACTTGTCTGCATATTTAAATTGATCTAGAGTGACTGAATCTTCTCCTGGCGCTTTATCATTCTTTATTTTGTTTAATACTTCTTTATTTCACACTTGAAGATATTTTTCTGCTAGTTCCATGAGAGTAAGATTGTAAGAGGCTCTGATATTTGATACCATAGGAAGAAATAGCTGAGAAAATGGGACAATGATGCTGGAAAGGCTATAAAGGATCTCAGTTTAACTGTTGTAAGGTTTTAATTAACTGTTTAATGACCTAACCAAAGATAAAACCACTTATATCATTAAATGACTCTGACATTGTAGCCTGTGTTTCTTCAGTATTTTCCTCCTCTTCTCCCACTTCCATTATAGTTGGCAGCCAGATCTGTAATATGATAGTTTACACATTTAAAAATATATATATCTACAGTAATAAGTAAACAGATTTCCTTAGACTAAAGCTGAAATCATGTTGAACAAACATTACAGAAATACATAGTAACATATAAAGGAACATAGTAACTTCTATCATTTTAGTAAAAAAATAACTATTTTTATCTGTTATGTAGAGCTGATAACAAATTAATTAATTCATTGTAAAAGACTCTAAACATCCCAAAATGAAGTTGAACTGGCATTATATTGGCAGGAAATATTATACAGAACATGGAATTTTTTTGTCTGTGAATGTTCACTTCTTCCAGCAACACAAGCCGATGAAAGCTTGTTGTGGCACTCAACCTGCAGTCTTAAAACTGTTGATTCCATAAATTCACAACTGGTAAAATTTCTGCCTTTTCCATGATCAGAGTGGCTCAGTAGAGGAAGGATCTACCCAACAGTTGATCAAAAATAAGTTACACGCACTACATGTAACATAGTTCCATATGCAATAGTTCACAGGATATCCTGCCACCCAGTATTTATTTAATTTATTTATTTACTATCTGAGTATCCAGCATTGCTTGGGTATGTATTTACTCCAGGTCTATTAGTCCATCTCCTCTTTTCCCATCTGTCTGTGCCCCTCTTCCAAACCTAACCCCCCCCCCCCCCCCTCCTTCCCACCACCATCCCACTCCCACATCATCTCCTCCTGTTTACTGAATGACTGTTGCAGTTTCTACTGAATGAGTCAATATTGTAAATAACAAAGTCTGTAATGTAATGCACTAGACTCTAATTAATTTGGCCATTCATTGATGTATGGGTCCCAAATTAGCAGAAATGACAGATTATTGAGAGTATCTGTGATTTATTTTAAAAACATAGTGGCTATACTCTATTAAATCCAAAGACCTGCTTGCAGTCTACCATAATGTATTTCCTTTTAGAAGACATGATTTTGAATTGTATAGAATTCCACAATTTCAAAAATGTACAGCATTGTTTGACATTGTAATTCACTAAAAATGTTCTTGCAGATGATGAAGTATTGTTGTGTGCAATTTTGGATGTGAGCAAGATTACTGAGAGACTGGACTACTGAGGGCCAGATTAGTGACACTGTAGTGTAAATGGCAGAGTTAGAATTCTGAGATTCCTGAACAATATTCAATATAAAGTTCAGGAAGTTACACCATAGATCAGAGTGAATTACCTTTCTTGTGCCACGAATATTATTGGTGAGTGCACATAGTTACTCTAAAATATAACATAATATGAGATAGTAAAGTGAAAGTAAGGAAAATAAACAAGCCTTTATGTTTCAGGCCCCCCCCCCCCCCCCCCCACTCCCCCATGAGACATGGACTTTGCCGTTGGTGGGGAGGCTTGCGTGTCTAAGCAATACAGATGGCTGTACCGTAGGTGCAACCACAATGGAGGGGTATCTGTTGAGAGGCCAGACAAACGTGTGGGCAAAATTCTGGATGATTGACTGATCTGGCCTTGTAACCCTAACCAAAACCGCCTTGCTGTGCTGGTACTGCAAATGGCTGAAAGTAAGGGGAAACTACAGCCGTAATTTTTCCCGAGGGCATGCAGCTTTACTGTATGGTTAAATGATGATGGTGTCATCTTGGGTAAAGTACTCCGGAGGTAAAATAGTCCCCCATTTGGATCTCCGGGCAGGGACTACTCAAGAGGACGTCGGTATCAGGAGAAAGAAAACTGGCGTTCTGCGGATCGGAGCGTGGAATGTCAGATCCCTTAATCAGGCAGGTAGGTTAGAAAATTTAAAAAGGGAAATGGATAGGTTAAAGTTAGATATAGTGGGAATCAGTGTGGTTCAGTGGCAGGAGGAACAAGACATTTGGTCAGGTGAATACAGGGTTATAAACACAAAATCAAATAGGGGTAATGCAGGAGTAGGTTTAATAATGAATAAAAAAATAGAAGTGTGGGTAAGCTACTACAGACAGCATAGTGAACATATTATTGTGGCCAAGATAGACACGAAGCCCACACCTACTACAACAGTACAAGTTTATATGCCAATTAGCTCTGCAGATGATGAAGAAATTGATGAAATATATGATGAGATAAAAGAAATTATTCAGGTAGTGAAGGGAGACGAAAATTTAATAGTGATGGGTGACTGGAATTCGAGTGTAGGAAAAGGGAGAGAAGGAAACATAGTGGGTGAATATGGATTGGGGGAGAGAAATGAAAGAGGAAGCCGCCTGGTAGAATTTTGCACAGAGCATAACTTAATCATAGCTAACACATGGTTCAAGAATCATAAAAGAAGGTTGTACACATGGAAGAATCCTGGAAATACTAGAAGGTATCAGATAGATTATATAATGGTGAGACAGAGATTTAGGAACCAGGTATTAAATTGTAAGACATTTCCAGGGGCAGATGTGGACTCTAACCACAATCTATTGGTTATGAACTGTAGATTAAAACTGAAGAAACTGCAAAAAGGTGAGAATTTAAATAGATGGGATATGGACAAACTAATTAAACCAGAGGTTGTACAGAGTTTTAGGGAGAGCATAAGGGAACAATTGTCACAAATGGGGGAAAGAAATACAGTAGAAGAAGAATGGGTAGCTCTGAGGGATGAAGTAGTGAAGGCAGCAGAGGATCAAGTAGGTAAAAAGATTAGGGCTAGAAGAAATCCTTGGATAACAGAAGAAATATTGAATTTAATTGATTAAAGGAGAAAATATAAAAATGCAGGCAATGAAGCAGGCAAAAAGAAATACAAACATCTCAAAAATGAGATCGACAGGAAGTGCAAATTGGCTAAGCAAGGATGGCTAGAGGGCAAATGTGAGGCTGTAGAGGCTTATCTCACTAGGAGTAAGACAGATACTGCCTACTGGAAAATTAAAGAGACCTTTGGAGAAAAGAGAACCACTTGTATGAATATCAAGAGCTCAGATGGAAACCCAGTTCTAAGCAAAGAAGGGAAAGCAGAAAGGTGGAAGGAGTATATAATGGGTCTATACAAGGGCGATGTACTTGAGGACAATATTATGGAAATGAAAGAGGATGTAGATGAAGATGAAATGGGAGATGTGATTCTGTATGACGAGTTTACAGAGCACTGAAAGACCTGAGTGAAACAAGGCGCGTGGAGTAGACAACATTCCATTGGAACTACTGACGGTCTTGGGAGAGCCAGTCATGACAAAACTCTACCATCTGGTGAGCAAGATGTATGAAACAGGCAAAATACCCTCAAACTTCAAGAAGAATATAATAATTCGAATCCCAAAGAAAGCAGGCGTTGACAGATGTGAAAATTACCGAACTATCAGATTAATAAGCCACAGCTGCAAAATACCAACACGAGTAACATGGAGAGCTGCATCAAACCAGTCTCAGGACTGAAGACCACAACAACAACATATGTTTCAGATGCAGAGAGAATGGTGATCATACTTACAGTGAAGACAGCACCATTTAGTTTCTGGACGAGATCTTAAACATGACCCTGCCAAGAAAGCTATCCATTAACTTTTGAGTCCCAAGAGTTTAAGATAGTCTACTTTACTAACTGTTTAATTACCTTGATACATTAAAACTCAGCTTTCACAATAGTTGTGTGTCAGAAATTATATGTATTACATTTCACTGTAGTTAACTGTTAATTAGTTCTCTGAAAGCCACATGCTGTTGTCACTGACTACTCCATTAGCTGCATTACATATATTACATTGCACATCTTTCAGAATAACACTTATGTCATCTGCAAATAGAAAATGTTTTATTATCTTCCATGTGCAGCAGAAGATCACTAACTTCAGTCAAGAAAAACAGTCGACCCAAAACAGAACGCTAAGATACCATGCACTTTACATGACCTCACTTAGAATGAAAAATCTTCCCTGTGTGTTCATACTGGATGACAGACTTTTGTGTTCTACTTTCTATGTATGAAATGGACCATTACTGAGCATTTTTCTTAATCCCATAATGTTCTAACTTGTGCAGAGTTATTGTGTAGTCCACACAATCAAACACTTTTGTTAAAAAAAAAGAAAATACCTACCATCCTCAACCTCTCATTTAGCCCTGCTAGTGCCTGACGCACAAAAGGATAAACTGTATGTTCAGTGGATACTTCTTTTACAAATTCAAACTGCAAACATGAGAGCAAATCATGGAACTAGCATGTGCCACTACACTCTGATACAGTTTTCTCAAAAACTTTATGATTTGAGCACTAAGGCGAGCTGACACAATTTGTTATAATATGATATATGATATAATTTGGGGTGACATTGTGGCAGAACGTGACATCAATAACCTTGACTTAACATTCAATCTAGTGTCAGGTATCAAGGTATTCATACAAGCAATGTTGTCTGTTATGTAATATAGTAATACCAGAAGTCACTGTACTTAGTGAGAAACAATGTAATGGAATTAGTGACAGAAGAGGTACTTCATGTTCATTTATAGAAAATTGAAATTTTACTGTAAGTTATTCAATTCTAGCACAAGGATTTAGTGAATTTGTGAATTTGTGTTTTGTGACTCTGTGTTTTATTCATCTCATGAGATACATTTGCAATCCATTTGGTTTGTGTACACAAGATATGTCAAAAATTTATAAAACAGTTATAATGATTTTTACATTACTAAATAATAGCACTCTAATAAATAATATACTACAAGGTTATTTCTTGGAATGTATAACACATTGTATCCAGCTCAAATTTCCAATTTGCCCCAAATGAATTCATCCACTGAGTAACAGTACCTCAGTGTCAGTATATCTCATACAGCTTTCTTTTAAGTAAACCTAAATTCATTTGCATCAATCTTTTCTCTCTTAATTTATTACAAATTTTCATTCCCATGTACTGAGTTCCCTTGGCATACAATCTGATGCAGTGGGTGGGGAGCATAAAATTTTCTTTGTTTCTAATATCATGTGAATGGACAAAATGGTTTCCCAGGGTTAATATTTTAAGTTTTTTTAAATAATGGTTGACATGGTTCTTCATGATTTGCAGTGCACATATTTCAAATGTTTTTTTCTGTATTTTTATTATTCGCTCTATGTTTGTCGATTTACCCCAAAAAACAATACCATACGTAATAATGGATTCAAAGTAGTTTGTAATACTTTTCATGTGCTCATGTCAGTTGCAATTTGATGATATTTATATTGCTCAGTTTGTTTGTCAAAGATTCAATGTGTGCTTGCCAACTCAAATTTTTATCTACATTTAAACCTAAGAATTTGACTGAGTCAACTTCTTCTATACTTTGATTGTTGTGTACAGTCTTAATATGCTCACATTTTGACTGTTTGGTTTTGAACTGCATCACGTAAGTCTTAGATATGTTTAGATTCAACCCACTTAGCTGACACCAAGTTTCTAAGGTAGTGAGGGCACTGATCACAGATTTGGGAATTTTTTCTGAATCCTCATCTTCAACTAAGACAGAAGTATCATCTGCAAACAGAACTGATGGGGAGCTGATATTTAATGGTAAGTCATTAACATAAAGAGAAATAGTACTGGGCCTTGTGGAACACCCTGGGATATTTTTTTCCAGTCAGAAAAATAATATGTGCCATTTGAAGAAATACTAACTCTTTGCTTTCTGTTGGATAAGTAGGATTTAAGCAATTGTAGTGCACTGCTGCTAATGCCATACTTTTTAAGTTTTTAAACAAGCAGTGTTTGGTTTACAGAACAAACACCTTTATGAGGTTGCAGAAAAATGAAACTTTTACTGCAACTCTTTGCTTTCTGTTGGATAAGTAGGATTTAAGCCATTGTAGTGCACTGCTGCTAATGCCATACTTTTTAAGTTTTTAAACAAGCAGTGTTTGGTTTACAGAACAAACACCTTTATGAGGTTGCAGAAAAATGAAACTTTTACTGCATCTATGGTATTTTTCCCCTGCTGGAAACCAAATCGGCTGTTTAGAATAACAGAATATTTTGTAATGAAGTTTTGAATTTGTGGAACAGCAAGTTTTTCAAATATTTTAGATAGGACTGGGAGAATCGTGATAGGATGATAATTTCCCATGATCTCTCTTGATCCCTTCTTGAAGAGTGGTTTGACTTCAGCATATTTCAGTACCTCTGGGAAACAGTCCTCTTCAAAACAATGATCTATTACTTGAGCTAGTGGTTTTGCAATTCTATTGTGTATCACTTTAATGACTCTGGTGGGTATTCCATCCCAAACTGCAGATTTTTTGTTTCTTAATGTTAGAATAGCATTTTCTACTTAGAATAGCATTTTCTACATCTCCCACAGAAACATTTAAGAATTTTGTAAAGTTTTGAGAGTTTTCACCTAGGTCAAAGGGATTTACTTTGTTGTGATAATCTGTTACATTTACATAAGACTTTGCTTCATTTATAAAGAATTCATTAAAGTGCTCTGGTATTTGAGTTGGATTTACAATAGTATTCACTTCAGTGTCAATTTTTGAAATTTCTTGATTACAGTCTTTAACATCTAACTCAGATTTAATGACTGACCACACAGCCTTTGTCTTATTTTTATGATTTAAAATTAGCCAGTTATTTGCCAGTGGTTTTGTTGCCCTGACAACTCTTTTAAATGTGTTTTTATAGAGTGTAACATATTTAATGAAATCAATATTTTTATAATCTTTTAGTTCTCTCTGCAGTTGCCTTTTCCTTACACTGGAAATTTTTATGCCCTGGATAATCCACTTTACTTTATTTGTTATATTATTGCTGCAGAGTCTAGGTGGAAATGTTTCATTAAAGACACCAAGAAAACTATTTAGGAATTTCTAAAAGTTTTTTTTTACTTGAGTTACAATGATTAAAAGGCCATGTTTTCTCTTTTAGCTTCTCACTAAATGTTAACAAGTTTTCTTTGCTAAATTTCCTGCTCATATGGGTCCTCACATGTGGAATGTTCCTTTCTGTCTATGGCAGCTGAATGAACAATGCAGTATGATATGAAATACCTAGATCTAGACAAATTGTATAGACATCTTCAGATACATAATTAGTTAGAACATTGTCAATATATGTTTCTGATTGCCCATTGTCTCTGGTAGATTCAAAGAAATTCAGTTTGAAACCATATTTCTTTACCAAGTAGTGAATCTTGAAGTGTGGCTACTATCACATGTGATATCAATGTTAAAGTCAGTAGCTATTACAATTTTTTTCTGTTTTTCTCTACAAAGGTCTTCTAGCATAATTTGAAGCTTAGATAAGAATAGTTCTGTTGTTTATGTCCCTGGAATTATGCATATTGAGATTATTATAACATTTGCTAGTGAGTTCACTATTTCTACACAACAGCTCCAAACACACATTTTTCATTTAAATAATTAAAACAGTTTCTGGTCTCATAATTTATACCACTATGTAGTACATGAGCCTCCAAGTGACTTGGTTCTTCTGCAGAAGCTACTTCCTAATCTGAAGTTCCCTATTTTGTTTAGAACTTTGTGTCCTCAGTAAACCAGTGCTCATATAAACATTTAAATAAACAACTCTAATATTTGCACATTCAGACAGAATGATTTCCAATTCATCTATTTTGGTGCTTTTATTGTTAGAAGCATCAGTAGAATCTTTATTTGCCTTTCAATATGTTTTCCATACAATTGGCATTGTCAGTGTGTTCAAATACTTTTTTTTTTTTTATTACAATAATAATTGTACCTGTGCAGGGCAAGCAGATAAGCATGCTAAAGTAATATTGATAATACCACAATTATTCATTCACAATAGTAATAATAATAATACACCATAACAGATAAATATACAATAGTATCAAGATATATTTATGGTACATCTTATGTATCCATGTAAAAAGTCTTTGCTGGTACATTACTGTCACAAACATGTATGTATAGTTCACATGGCAGTTTTTTGTTGCAAATAGCATATCTCTTTTGTGTCACTGTTTAGAAACTCATCAAGTGAGTAATATGGCGTACATTTGAGCCACACTTCTATTGTCTGCTTAAAGTTATTCATCAGTAGTTTGCTCAGAGCTTTTGGGAGTTTGTTATAAAATTTTAATCTAAGGTGTTTATGGCTCTTTTGTGTTAATGTCAGCCTTGTGTATGGTAGGTCTATGTTACTATTCTTTTGAGTATTATGAAGACACACTTCAGATCTTAAGTTAAAGTTCTTTACATTCTCTTTAGCATACATTAAACAATGATAAACGTATATACTAGTTAGTGTCATTATCTTTAGTTCTTGAAAATGGTT
Source organism: Schistocerca gregaria (assembly GCF_023897955.1). Classification (NCBI taxonomy): domain Eukaryota; kingdom Metazoa; phylum Arthropoda; class Insecta; order Orthoptera; family Acrididae; genus Schistocerca; species Schistocerca gregaria. The sequence continues at coordinate 542,650,391 of NC_064924.1, forward strand.
TTTGCAACTTTGCCTTGGTGCTAGTCCTAAAATGCACCTGACTGCTTTCTTCTGCCACTTGAAGATGGTACTTGAACCCACTGAGTTACCCCAAAGAAGTACCCCGTATTGCAGTTGTGAATGGAAAAAAGCAAAGTATGTGGAGATTAGCACATTTTTACTAATGTGTCTCAGCTTGTGTAATAGAAAGAGAGTTCGAGCAAGTTTGCCACATAGATAATTTGTGTGTCTGTCACATGTAAGTTTTTGATCTATATGTAAACCTAGTAGCTTGACATTTTTTGTATTCTGTTCAATTGGTTTCAGGGTGAAGTAAATTTCTTCAGTTTTCAATTTGTTTATTGATAAAAGATTGACTCTGCACCAGTCACTGCTCATTTCAGTTACTACTTTGTTGTATTCCATGACATCTTGCAGATTTTCTCCATCTGTTATTAGTGTCATAGTATCAGCATACAGTACATTGTTGCTGTGTTTAAATGTTAAGGATAATTACATTGGAGAAGAATTCCATCAGAACTGCACTAGCATGATCAGAAGGTAATTTTACTTCATATGCAGAAGTTCAGAGTAAAGAGAAGACAACCAACTCGAAGCTGAACAGACATTTATTCAAGTATATTTAAAGAGGAAAACTCAACTGCTATATGTGTGAACTAGTCTAGTGGGTAACAGCAAGCACAAGTAGATCTTTAAATCCATAAGATAGAAAACAACCTGTAAAACATTTGTTTTTGTGACACTCACATAAAGTGTTGATGTTCAGATTTCCAAGATGATGAGATTTACACTTATTTGACCTGGTATAATTTGCTCGAAACTCCTGCAGAGGATTAGGGGTATGTATATATATAAATATATATAAGAAAAAAATAAACCCAGAGTAAAATGTGCATTTTAACATTGCTGTTATAAAATTACTTTGTGAAAGAAAAGGGAAATGCTGGCAGCTTCTTTACAGCATGTGGTCTGCTGCGAAAGTCTTGCAGTTTGGAACAATGGATGTTACCAAGAGATTTCTGGTTTTCTGTAACATCAACTACATGTAGAGCCAATCTCGTAACAATTATGCAAAAGCATTTATTTTTGTACCAATCCTTCTATATTATAGTGCAAACACCTCACACTGCATGGTGGAGAGTACCCTGTATCATTAATAGTCATCTCCTTTCCTGTTCCACCCACAAATAGAATAGATACATGACTGTCTACATGCCTCTCTATGAGACATAACTTCTCATATCTTATAACACTAGTTAACAAATTTAACTTTATTCTGCATCTGGTTTGTAAATGGGTGGAGTTACCTAATTTCTGGGTTTTGAATACACTGTTTTGTCTATGATGTCACATTTGGTAGATACACTACAGAGTACAAAAATTGCGAAAATTGACACAATTAAGTCAAACAAAAATACACATTCACAACGTTTGAAGTCAATACTATTTTGTTTGTATATGTGGGCATGATGCCAATAAAAGGTTCAAATTAGTTCAGAAGATATTTTCACCTTTAATCATCTTTGGGTTTTGAAAAATGTGATGCCAGAGCTCTTCTTTTGTTTGCCATTTCATCACTCTCCCTAACAAGACCCCAGCAGCAGTCACCCCTCCTCAAAGGGTCCTAACAGCCTTGGTAATGGTGTTCCATGGTAAGAATGTCTTGATGAAAGCATTCGCCATGCTCATTGCTTATGGCTCTCAAATTTTCTGGGAAGAAATGAAGGTGAGAATGTAAAAAGTGATTTTTAAGCAACATGCTACACCCATGTTCTTATAGTTGTCCAACAGGTCATTCACAATGGTAACATAGTTTTTGCCTTTCCTGTTACCCAAAAAGCCCTTCACAATTGCTTTAAAAGAAGACCATGCAGCTAATTGGATATCTGTGAGTGTGGTATCAAAGGTTGGGTCTTTCAGCAATTCTCTTATTTGTGGTCCAACAAATATGCCCTCTTTCAGCTTTGTCTCACTTAATTTGGGAAGCTTTTCTTGTAAGAATAAGAATAAGAATAAGAATCTGTATTAGCTGTTCAGTATTTTCTTATACAATGGGCTTCGTCAATAAGTTCAATTACAGTATAAAGATGGTTATACACTCCTGGAAATTGAAATAAGAACACCGTGAATTCATTGTCCCAGGAAGGGGAAACTTTATTGACACATTCCTGGGGTCAGATACACCACATGATCACACTGACAGAACCACAGGCACATAGACACAGGCAACATAGCATGCACAATGTCGGCACTAGTACAGTGTATATCCACATTTCGCAGCAATGCAGGCTGCTATTCTCCCATGGAGACGATCGTAGAGATGCTGGATGTAGTCCTGTGGAACGGCTTGCCATGCCATTTCCACCTGGTGCCTCAGTTGGACCAGCGTTCGTGCTGGACTTGCAGATCGCGTGAGACGATGCTTCACCAGTCCCAAACATGCTCAATGGGGGACAGATCCAGAGATCTTGCTGGCCAGGGTAGTTGACTTACACCTTCTAGAGCACGTTGGGTGGCACGGGATACATGCGGACGTGCATTGTCCTGTTGGAACAGCAAGTTCCCTTGCCGGTCTAGGAATGGTAGAACGATGGGTTCGATGACGGTTTGAATGTACCGTGCACTATTCAGTGTCCCCTCGACGATCACCAGAGGTGTACGGCCAGTGTAGGAGATCGCTCCCCACACCATGATGCCGGGTGTTGGCCCTGTGTGCCTCGGTCGTATGCAGTCCTGATTGTGGCGCTCACCTGCACGGCGCCAAACACGCATACGACCATCATTGGCACCAAGGCAGAAGCGACTCTCATCGCTGAAGACGACACGTCTCCATTCGTCCCTCCATTCACGCCTGTCGTGACACCACTGGAGGCGGACTGCACGATGTTGGGGCGTGAGCGGAAGACGGCCTAACGGTGTGCGGGACCGTAGCCCAGCTTCATGGAGACGGTTGTGAATGGTCCTCGCCGATACCCCAGGAGCAACAGTGTCCCTAATTTGCTGGGAAGTGGCGATGCGGTCCCCTACGGCACTGCGTAGGATCCTACGGTCTTGGCGTGCATCCGTGCGTCGCTGCGGTCCGGTCCCAGGTCGACGGGCACGTGCACCTTCCGCCGACCACTGGCGACAACATCGATGTACTGTGGAGACCTCACGCCCCACGTGTTGAGCAATTCGGCAGTACGTCCACCCGGCCTCCCACATGCCCACTATACTCCCTCGCTCAAAGTCCGTCAACTGCACATACGGTTCACGTCCACGCTGTCGTGGCATGCTACCAGTGTTAAAGACTGCGATGGAGCTCCGTATGCCACGGCAAACTGGCTGACACTGACGGTGGCGGTGCACAAATGCTGCATAGCTAGCGCCATTCGACGGCCAACACTGTGGTTCCTGGTGTGTCCGCTGTGCCGTGCGTGTGATCATTGCTTGTACAGCCCTCTCGCAGTGTCTGGAGCAAGTATGGTGGGTCTGACACACCGGTGTCAATGTGTTCTTTTTTCCATTTCCAGGAGTGTATTCTCATATGTGATTGAAGGCCTCACCTTCTTTATCTAGAGCTTTTACAATGGCTTTCAAGTTACAGACAGGAACAGACAACCAATCATCATGGGGCACAGGCAAATACACTTTATTTTATGTCTAGTTTTGCTTGAAAGGCCCAAAATATTTGTAAGACAGAAGTAACAGTCTGAATAATGGTCATTAGGCTCACACCACACCATCAGAACAGTGAGTGGCATGGCTCAGCAGTTTCCTTTCAACCACTCGGTTAAGGTTGTAGTACATATTATGCAGGCAATATGAGGTGCAAAATTTATATCTTGATCACCAACAGGACAATCAAAATACAATTTATATGCTTTCTTAACCAAATCGGAGATTGCTTTTCTCTGGGCTTTTGGAGTGAATTTCCCTCACAAATAACAAAAGTTGGCAGCGTGGTTTAGACATAAACGAGATTTACTAGTTGGCATTTTTATTAGTGTAAGTTTTAAACACAAAAAGTTTGCACTATTTTTCCCAGGAAACACTCACTGAGGATCTCATTCACACCACTGGATTACCACACAAACCACTTACTGATGATTTGTAGATCTTCTAGCTCTCCTCTGCAAATCAAAAACAAACAATTAAACATCAAAACAGAAGAAGAGCAAAAAGCGAAATACTGAATATGAAAAATAAAAAACATTTAAAAACTCAAAAATATGTGCTAGAACATTTTGAAAGTTATATTCGGATCCTACACACCAAAATACATACTATTTGATGTATCTTATCGCAGATGCAAAATGGCTGTTGTGTAGTGTAATCATAGTCCTTAGGCGTGATGTATGTTAGAGACCACAGAATCATTCTGCAATTAACTTCAAATGCTGGTTCTCTAAATTTTCTCAATTGTGTTCCTCAAAAAGAATGTCACCTCCCCTCCAGGAATTCCCATTTGAGTTCCTGAAGTATCTCCATTACACCTGTGTGTTGTTCAAACCTACCAGTAGCAAATCTAGCAGTCCACCTCTGAACTGCTTCAATGTCTTCCTTTCAACTGACTTGGTGTGTATCCCAGACACATGAGCAGTACTCAAGAATAGGTCACACTAGCATCATATATGCAGTCTCCATTGCAGCTGAACTGCACTTTGCTAGAATTCTTGCAATAAACCAAAGAGCCATTTGCTTTTCCTACTACAATCCTCACATGCTCATTCCATGTCACACCACTTTGCAGTGTTATGCCCAGATATTTAAGCAATGTGTCAAACAGGACACTACTAATGCTGCATCTGAACATTACAGGTTTTTAAAGATAAACTCACCAGAAAGACAAAGCTGCAGAATAAATGTAGTTGTAGTTGTAACTGCTATTAACACAACAAAATACTTCAGTTATGACAAAACCAAGCATAACGAAATGCATTTACCAACTTTCATCAAAACATCAGAAGCCTCACAATTAAACCAAATGAACTTGTCAAACCGACACTGGATAATAGATGTATACATGGAAATCCAGCAGACTTCTGTGTATATCAGAACATCACATGGAGATCATTGAAACTGAACAGATTCTTCTTTTGGATACAAGTTAATGTTATACTACTATAGAACCAATAAAAGAAAGGGGACTGGCTATAAGTGCAAAAATTGGAGTCGATTCACTGGACCAGTTTTGCTGAATAGCGTTTTGAATGCTGTGCCACAGCAATGGATTGGTAAAAACGTAGACTGACAGTGCTTACAGGTTGCAGCCTACTGGAAGGAAGTCATTTAAACTACATAAAGCAGTTAGAAACAGCTTTAATATGGTTATACAGTCTTAAATAGAAAATAATTGTTTGTGGAGACTGATTGTGGTAACCCACGGGGCTACCACCTAGATGTTGGGTACCAGCTGAGATCTCCGTCAGCCCTCGGCACATGACTGGCACATTACAACACAACAGTTAATCTTCATCCACTATTGTGAAGTGTGGCTATCACACCTGTGTGATATTCAAACCTGCCAGAAACAAATCTAACAGCCCAGCCCTTAATTACTTCAATGTCTTCCTTTAAACATACCTGGTATGGACCATACGCAATGGCTGTACAGGCACCTCCCAGCATCATGTGCGACATGCCATCTATGTGTGCAATCACTGCACAGCAATCAACCTCAATCTGGTTTTGCTCCTTATTCTATTTGCCATGCAAGCTAGAGCTTTACTGTACCTATCTTGCCATGTGGCTAAGCCTTGCATCTGCTGTGAAATATTGTCCTATGAACTCATTAAATATACATGTTCTGGAGATGTCATCTCGTGTATGTTGTGAGATATAACATAATTGGTGACAACCAAGGGCATTTTTCATGTCTGTTACATTACCATAGGCTCTGCGCTACAGGCTACCTTATTAGGTGTGTCAATAAAAGTTATGCTACAGCAATTTCTGTAACAGCAGTTAGAGGGATAGAAACATTGTTAGAGGGATAGAAACATTAGGAAGCCTTGTTGTCTGCTTTGCTCTCCTGCTCTTTGGCTACAAATCAACCACTGTTCTCACCTTACGATGAGAAGGTGGAAGAGTGGGAAGCATACCAGATGGGACTTTAGCAACAATTTTCCACATTCCAGCTAATGGATCCAGCCATGGTAAAATCACTTTTCTTGATGTTAATTTCACCCTGTATGTACCAACTTGTATGCAAACTGGCCCTTCTTACAGAACTGGCACATCTGACCTCTGATGAAATGTGTGCTCTATTAAATATATTCTTAACTGACATTGCCAAATCACTGCAGCTCAAGTGTAATTTTAGCATGGGCAGCTCACCTGCAGACACACAGTAGGAAATGCCATTTTGTGACTCCAGTAAATAAAAAATTTCATGCAGAGGTGATAATTAGGGTTGGGATCATTCAGGAAGGTGTGGATAGGAAGTTGCGTCACAAGAGCTCTATAATTTGAGGACCCTACTTTGTAAGACTTTTTAAAGTGGGCCAATCCTCTGAAGCTTCCTAGTCCATGTAACATCAATTAGGATCTGGTGGCTATCATATCAGATCTGTGAGAGGGATCCAGCTTTGCTGGCACAGAAAATGTGGCAACAGTAGAGTGCACACACCATCACACTCCATCTCTTTCTCATAAACAATGGAAGAAGTGTTGGGACCCTGACTGGCTCTCATTTACATCATGCCCAGACTGTCTCTGAACATGTCAGAGAAGACTGCCCTGATAGGTTGGCACAGTGTGAGACCTGATGAAAGGAAGGACATTTCACATCTGACTGCTGTACTCTGGACTGAACACACTTCTCTTGATAGGACTTTATGCACATTAATGAGGTTTCATTGGAATTTCATCCCACTGTAGTTTCACCTAAGAAACTATTCATCAAGCTCACTTTTCACAATAAAAAAAAATACAGCTACAGGTTGATACTGGTACCGCTGTGCATCCATATTAAACTTACTACTGTATCTACAGCTGTAAGTGCTGCCCCTTCAGTTCACAGCTAACCATTTGATGGCAATGACCTTCTTTCCCAATCTGTGCACTGAGGTTGCCAATAATTATTTTAACATCATGCCCAGGGCATCTCCCTAAAGGTTCTCACAGACAGTGTCTTTATTCTGGTGTTCTGCTACTTCTGTTGGTGTATGTACATTGATCAATGAATAGTTTGTGGAGTGGTTCTTCAATCTCATCTGTGAGATTCTAGATGTTAGTCCACTAAATCCACCCACTATGTGTGTAATTTTTGTCTTACTGCGACCCCTGTACCAAATTCATGGTTGCTTTCTGGACCATGGTAGAAAATTATCCAGCTTCCCATATCACGCACCCTCTGCCCCTCTCAGGGGATGCCACCTTGATGGAGACACCTTCAGTGCTGGGTGGGAGGGCTTGCGTGTTACATCAAATTCAAGAGAAGTACCAGTGGTAGTGTAGCAATTGGCAGGGTCACCCAAGCCAGAGTGGTATTGATGGAGGATCCTGACAAACTGTGTTCCACAACATAGGGCAGGGAGGGCACTAGAGGCATAGTGAAGCCAAAGTTCCTAAAGTAGTAAACCCAACACATGGACAATGACACAGCACTGTTAAAGGGAAAGGAAAAGTCAAACAACGAAGGAAAAACGATGTGTTTATTGGAACCTGGAATGTAAAATCATTATACAGGGCCGGGACTCTAAGGTCATTGCTACAACATCTCAATAAAACCAAAGCAGGAATAGTTGCACTACAGGAAGTGAGATAAAATGGACACAAAGACCTGTATTCACATTGTTAATTATAAATTGCAGTTCATTGATTTTATGCTTCAAAACACAGCAGATAACTTTTCTATTACTGTGGTTAGTATTTAATTGCCTGTGTATATAAATTGCCTGTGTGACTTCAGTGTTTTTGTAATGCATTAAGCCATATTTAATTTACTATTTGTTTCTGATATTTGTCAGTCTGTGACCATTTGCCTAATATCAAGAGTTAACATTCAAACAAAATTTCTAGTAATAAGGCAGCGTACACCACTGCAGGGATACAACTACTACCATCTGTTCTGTTCATATTGAAGGACAATTGCCATTGTATGCTATTCAGTTAATTTTTGAAGTCCGCCCCTTTCATTTCTTACCATGTTGCCTTGCTATCGACTCTTTCTTCATCTACTTGATGGGTGGTAGTTTTGGCTGAACTTCTTCAGTAATACCAATTCCTGTCTTTCTTTCCATGCATTAAATTTAAGGCATCACACTTTCTATGACACAATGTTTAAACTATACTTTACTTTTGAAATCTAAGATGTTAGATGTTCTGTAAATTTGCAAATGTTCTAATGAGATAAACTTCAGCTTACTTTTTTCCATAATAAAATACATTCTTAACGGATGTAATATTTTCTTGGTCTATACATTTGTTTTAAATCACTTATGCTACTTTGAACATAAACAGAATTCACATGCTCATGCCAGTAGGAAATGATATGCACTGATCAGCCAGAGCATTATGACAATCTACCTAATAGCCGGTATGTCCATATTTGGCATGGATAATAGCAGTGACATGTCATGGCATGGAAGCAATAAGGCCTTGGAAGGCAGCAGGGAGATAACAACACATCTGCACACACAACTCAGGTAATTTTAATAAATTCTGGGGAGGGAGGGGCAATGAGTTCAGATTCCACATTCAATCACTTCCCAGATGTGTTCAATCAGGTTCAGATCTGGCACAATGGGGGGACAGCATTCCAATTGGAACTCACCACTTTGTTTCTCAAACTGCTCCATCACACTCCTGGCCTTGTGACATGGCACATTATCTTATGAAAAAATACACTGCCATTGGGAAACATGATTGCCATGAAGGGGTGTACATGTTCTGCAAGCAGTGTATTATACTTCTTGACCATCGTTATGCCTTGCACAGGCTCCAGTGGACACATGGATGCCCATATGAATGTTCCTCAGAGCATAATGGAGCTACCATCTGCTTCTTTCCATTCCTCAGCACAAGTGTCAAGGAGCTGTTCGCCTGGAAGAAAACGGACTTAAACATTCCCACTGCCATGATGAAGAAGCTACTAGGATTCATCAGTCCATGTAATATGCTGTGCACTTTGCCAACATCCAGTGCAAATGGTCATGTGCCCATTTCAGTCATAGTTGCTGATGTCATGTGCCCATTTCAGTCGTAGTTGCTGATGTCATGGTGTTAACATTGGGAAATGCATGGATCATCGGCTGCAGAGGTCAACTATTGGGCATGTTTGTGAGCCGTGTGTTCAGACACACTTGTATCCACCCAGGAATGAAGTCTGATGTTAGTTCCACCACAGTCAACTGCGTGCCCTGTTTAACCAGTTTGCCCAGCCTACAGTGTCCAACATTTGTAATGAGGGGCAGCTGTCCAACCCCATGACATCTGGACACAATTTCACCTTGGCTGTGCCACATGATGAAGACACTCACCGCAGTACTTCTCAAACACCTGACAAGTTGTTCTGTTCTGAAATGCTCTTGCTGAACCTCTGGGCCATCACAATCTGCCCTCAGTCAAGTTCAGATAGATTGCATGCCTTTCCCATTCTACACATGGACAACGTGCTCACTCATACCACGTGCACCATGTGTGAGTCTGACTAGCAGTCATTCTTGCCCAGGTGATGCTATTATCACCTGGATGTGTTTATATCAATAGTAGGTCCATGGTCATATTGTTCTGGTTGATCAGTGTATATTGTATACAGATATGTCCATCGGCCCTCAATACTAATAACAGGACATAAAATGTTTTCAGATCCAAAATGATCATGGTAAAAGTTATGGGTACAAACCAATAATGCCCAATTTAAGCAAAAGAAGAGAAAGAGCATTTGTCTGTTAAAGAGTGGAAGTCATCACATGATGAGTACCAAATTTTTATTTTTATTTATTTATTTATTTTACACATTGTTAAAAGATGTATGGATGGAATTTTGTAGCAAGTATTTTCACTTTTTCAATCATACTGGGTATCTAGAATGTGTCAAGGGCTCTGTTATTACAGAATATCAAAAGACTATTTGTCAAATTGGTACTGTCTTTTTTTGATAGTATATGTACATTGATGGTTGTTTGAAAATACATTTAGTGTTTTGTAATTTTGCTATTTGTGAAAAATAAGCATGTCATTTACAATAGAAAATTTAAATTTTTTTCTTATTTTCAGCAAGCCATGATTTTCATTGTTAGTAGACAATTCCAGGTAAATTTATTTGCTTAAAAATTTCCATTTCTTTAAATGTGAAGAAGTCCTGGGTAGCTGGGATCGAGTAGAAGGATCTACAGATGCCTTTGCAAAGATCTCCACACTTTACTAGCACTATCGTACACTGAACAGATACAAAATGCTTTTCACAAGAGGCAAATGGGAACAGATAAACAAATATCATGATTTTCAAACAATGGAAAATGCACAATGGAAACCATCGTGCTGCATTCTATGTGGACATTACAACCATTAAGCAGTCTCTCGACATAAATGGCCACTGACAAATTGTGACCATCCTGAGCATCCTGTCACCAAGCATGCCACCCGACATGACATTCTTCATTGTGAAGACTGCTTCAGAGCTTGTGCTATACAGATCCTTCCCATCAACACCAGCTTTTCTGAGTTTCACAGGTGGAATTCTCCCTGCAATATATCCTACATTCGTGTAACTCTTCTGGCCTCAACCTTCATTAGTCATTGTCTTCACCAATCTAGCTCCTTACCAGTTACTATTCTAGCTCTACAAAGCAATTTGTTCCACCAACACATCCAGTCTTTTTACTTTACTTCTCTCCTCTTGTGCTACTCCCTCTCTCCCCCCACCCTCAGTCTAACCTCCTGACTGCACCTAGCTGTCCTACCCTCTCTCCTCCTCATCCCTGCACACTCCCCAGCAATACTTCACCATCCCCCACTCCCTCTTCCTGGCCCAGCCTCCTCCTCACACCCACCCACTTGCCTCTCCCATCATGCGCTGCTGCTGCTACTCGTAGTCTGGCTTCAGCTGCCAGAGATTGTAGTCAGGCATGTGTTACTTGAGTATGTGTGTGTGTGTGTGTGTGTGTGTGTGTGTGTGTGTTTGTGTGTGTGTGTGTGTGTGTCTGCCTGTCTGTCTGTGTCTGTCTGCCATCTATTTTTGCAAAGGCCGTGTTGGCTGAAAGCTTATTTTGCGACATTCTTTTTGTTGTGCCTATCTGCGACTCAGCATCTGCACTACATCATGAGTAGCAACTATCCTTTCTTAATATTGATCATAATTTTCAGTTACATATGAAACATGTTGCTGCAGCCAATGTGTTGGGCAGAGTTGATCCTGAAAAACAATACTGCCACAGAGCCCCTCCCTCTCCCCTATTTCCAGCACAGAACACCTTGTAGTGGGTAGTGGTTGGAGTTTCACTTCTGGACATAGTCGTGTAGAAATCATGGGTGGTGGAGGGGTCTCCCATGGTGCGAGCAAGGAAGAATGTTGTCAACGATATTTGTGATATGTAGATGCATCTCTGGTCCTGTGTTATCGGTGAGCCCTATTGTTACTTAGTAGCTTAACAGTTGAATTATCTTCTTCTAATCAGCAATATTTGCTTGCAAGTCAAAATTACCATCATGGTTGAAAATCCACAATAAACCAAAATTAATAAATATTAAGGCAATTTACAACTCAATGGTACTCGATCTAGTTTGTTACTGACCACAACTTATAACTTTCCACTCACATCGTCACACTAACAAAAACACAGCCTGACAAAAGAACTCAACAACTGACTCTCTCGGAGCATTGCTGCTTTGCTTTATATACAATTTTAACAATAAATTTCAAAATAACCTAATATTAAATTTGTACCATTTCGATGTTACAATTATAATTTACAAAACATAAAGAAACTGATGTTACAGCTGAATAAGGTATAATATATAATATTCACTGACATAATTTTTATAGTACCATCACTAGTTTTAAATATGAAAATCAATCTGAACTTTAATTACAATAATGTCTCATGTATTATTTTAGTTATGTGATTAATTACATTTTGGATTGAGTTACTAACATTCAATGACAGTACAAATCTCATGCTTTATCTGGCTACATACGTAAAATTTACAAACAAGGCCTCAAATTCTGAAAATCGGAAAGTTGTGTGATGTAAACAATTGGAGAGTTAATTACAAAGGCAATTACAAAGGATATTAATTACAGAGGAGGACATAAAAATAGATAACAAATGAAAATACATCTCTTGGTAATAACTTTCAGTCATTTCTCAGTATAATGAGGTTCTTTGTGCCAATCCACCAATTAGAGGTACCAATTAGAGGTACCAGCCACTTATGGCAACATTTCCATAGCCTCTTAATATTTGCCATAAAAAATGACAACAATCCCCTGACAATCACGATAATATACATCCTCCCAGAACATTCTATATGGTTTTACCATGGATATAGAATGTATTAGCAAATGGGACAGAATGATAGATATAAAGACAAACATACAAGTCCCTATGAGGCACTGACATGTCCAATAGCCACTCAGATGCATACAAAAAAGGCAGTATCAGCCTCTTAATTAGAGTTTTGGGGGAAGCTGTTATAACCTTTAATCACAATAATTGCGTGGATATTCACACTCTCTCTTAGAAACAATAGCTGATCACATGATTATAACTCAGTCTCTCGTATTCGACTGCCGTGCCGTGACATGCGGCCGGCGCCGTTCGTAGCTAGGTGGCGCTCCCACGCTCAGCCGATTTGTGGAGCGCCTCTATTGCCGTTTGTGCGTACTGTCGTGGCGGCACTGTTAAATGTTGTAGCACTATCACAACACTTTTCCCCCCTTGAAAAAAAAAACACTCACTTCTTTGGAGACATGGACAGTGCAGAGACATCCATGGCCTCTTGTGAGGTCCCGAGGAGATCCCGCGTAGAGACACGAGGGTATGGTCGAAAATGTCCAGGACGGAAGCTCGTGCATGGAACGTGCCTCCTGGATGAGATGATGGGTGAAAACTCCAGAGCAGCATCCATAGGTGTCATGGACCTGGGAGTGTGCTCCAGCGAGATGGGTCCTGGAGAAGGCGGCGTCGCGACTGGGGCTGGTTCCGGCATATTCGGAAGCGGCAGCGACGTTGGCTGCATCAACACGGACGGTAGATTGGCAGCAGTGACAGGACTGGCGTCTTGGGCTGGTGGAGGCGAAGGATGGGGCAGTGGCACTGGCGTGGCCACCACTCGTGGGCGCATCTGGTCGTAATGGCGAACAACCGTGCCGTCGCCTGTACGGATTTCACAAAGCCGGCGGCCGCGAAGAGCCTTGACCACCCTAGGAATCCATTTAGGGCGAGATCCATACCCTCGTGCCCACACGTCGGTGCCCACCGAGTATTTTCCTGCACTAGGGGACACAGTACAAGGCCTGACAGGGTGAAGCAGGTGCAGTAGAGTGCGCGGTTGGCGGCCAAGCAAGAGTTCAGCAGGGCTGCGATCACCCAGAGGCCTGAAGTGATAAGAACTCAGAAATTGCAGCAAGGCGTCATCTGTGGAAAAATCACTAAGGAATTTTTTCATCTGGCATTTGAAAGTGCGGACAAGGCGCTCGACCTCCCCATTCGATTGCGGATGGAAGGGAGGTGCTGTAACATGGTGAATCCCTTGTCCAGTACAAAGATCATGGAAGGCCTCCAAAGAGAACTGAGGGCCATTGTCCGTGACGATCGTGGATGGAAGACCTTCTAGTGCAAAGATTTTGGACAAAGCCAGCGTCGTCGCCGCAGTGGTGAGTGACGGACATCTAACAACAAACGGAAACTTCGAGAAGGCGTCAATCAACAGTAGCCAATAAGTACCGAGGAAGGGGCCAGCAAAGTCGGCGTGCACCCGTTCCTATGCCTGAGCTGGATCAGGCCACGGAGAGGGCATTGTACGAGGTGCCGCCAGTTGTTGAGCACACTGGCCACACGCAGCAACCATATGGGCGATGTCCGAATCAATACCGGGCCAATAAACGTGCCTGCGGGCCAGGGACTTAGTCCGAGAAATACCCCAATGGCCTTCGTGCAACAGTTTGAGAACATCTTCGCGAAGAGAGGCTGGCACCACGACCCGTGGAGATGCGCCATCCATGGCCAGAAGAACAACACCATCATGAACAGACAGACAAAGGTGCAAAGCATGGTAGTTACGAAGGGGATCCAATGCCCGGCCCTTGGTCCTGTCCGGCCAACCTCGTTGAACAACACCGATCACCCGACGCAAGACCGGGTCCCGCACAGTAGCCGACGCGACCTGCAAACCTGTAAGTGGAAAGCCCTCGACCGCATGACGTTCTTCCTCATCAATGTGGAAACAGAGGAGTTCATCATGATCGAAAACAGGGTCGTGGCCCATTGGCAATCGCGACAATGCATCAGCGTTGGCGTGCTGGGCCGTGGGGCGATATTGAATCTCATAATGAAAACGAGACAAGTATAAGGCCCAACGTTGCAAGCGGTGAGCTGCCTTATCCGGAAGTGACGCCAATGGGCTGAACAGAGAGACCATCGGTTTGTGGTCGGTGATGAGGTGAAACTTAGAACCATACAAGAAAACGCTGAACTTTTTTAGAGCATAAATGATAGCGAGCGCCTCCTTTTTGATTTGAGAGTAACGCCGTTGCGCCTCGTTGCGGGTCTTGGAAGCATAGGCGATGGGTCGTTCCGACCCATCCTCATACCGATGGGCGAGAACAGCCCCTAGGCCATACTGTGACGCGTCCTTCACCAGAACCAAGTGCTGACCCGGACGGAATGTGGCAAGACAAGGTGCCGACTGCAAATGAGCCTTCAGGCGGACAAAAGCCTGCTCACACCCGTCAGACCAACAGAAGGGGACGTTTTTGCGTAACAGCTGATGCAGAGGATAAGCTACCACCGCTGTAGATGGAATGAATTTGTGATAATAAGCAATCTTGCCTAGAAACGCCTGGAGTTCTGGTAGAGCGTTAATGGCTGCAATGTGCTGACGGAGAGGACGTATACCCTCACGGGACAAGTGGAAACCAAGATACTCAATGGAGGGTTGGAAGAACTGTGACGTGTCCAGATTGCACCTCAACCCAGCCGAATGCAAAACCCGAAACAGGGAACGTAAATTACGAAGGTGCTCATCAGTGGAGGCTCCCGTGACAACAATGTCATCCAGATAGTTTATGCAGCTGGGAATGGAAGCTGTGAGCTGTTCCAAAAACCGCTGAAAAATGGCCGGTGCGCTAGCGACGCCAAATGGTAATCGCTGGTACTGATACAACCCACGAGCAGTGTTGGTAACGAGAAATTCCTTGGAAGTAGCGTCCAACGGCAACTGATGGTACGCCTCCCATAAGTGAAGTTCGGAAAATAACTGGCCCCCAGCGAGCTTGGTAAACAACTCCTCAGGACGAGGAAGAGGATAAGTGTCAATGAGGCTCTGAGCGTTGACGGTGGCTTTAAAGTCACCACACAATCGCAGACTCATGTTTGGTTTAGAAACCACCACGATCGGCGATGCCCATTCGCTGGAGGTAACCGGAAGGAGAATCCCTGAAGCTGTTAAACTGTCTAGCTCAGCCTTGACAGGTGCACGCAACGCCACCGGAATAGGGCATGCCCGGAAAAACTTACGGCGAGCCGTAGGTTTAAGAGTAATGTGGGCAGCAGAGAACACGGACGAAAATTCAGAACACAATCCATCCAGCTGTTGATACGGAATATCCTCAGATATGAGGTGCACATCATCATCAATGGAGAACCTGAACAACTGGAAAGCATCATAACCGAACCGGTTTTTAGTGCCCGCATGATCCACCACATAAAACGTGAGGGGCCGAACAACAGACTTGTAGGCAGTGGAAGCATCAAACTGGCCCATTATAGGAATTTTCTGTTTATTATAAGTCCTCAGATTTCGCGTAACTGGAGACAAAGGAGGGGAGCCCAACGCCAAATACGTGCGAGAATTAATGAGAGTTACTGCAGAGCCAGTGTCCACTTGCATGCGGATGTCTTTATTCAGAACACGAACAGTAACAAACAACTTATTTGTTTGAGAAAGCACACAGTGACCATCCATGTCCAACGCCTCATCCTCGGTGACAGGAACTATATGGGACTGACACACAGAAGCAATGTGGACTTTTTTCCTACATGAATTACACGTGGCCCAACATTTTGGACACGCTGCCCTGTCGTGCTGTATGAAACAACAGGGGCAAGAAGGAATTGTGGAACGAACCGGCTTCTGTGGTTGCTGGTTTCGCTGCGAGCGCTGCGGCCCAACGCGACGTTGTTGACGCGAGTGAACCGCCGCCACATCATCGTTCTCCTGTGAAACAGGTAAATTGCCCGTGTCGTGAGTTGACTGTACAGCGCCTACATCACACCACGCGTCGATTTGCATGCCAGCAGCGTGAGACACTTCAAAGGATAGAGCGATGCTTAGAACTTCCGACAACGACGGGTTTGGCAGTTGGAGGGCATGTTGCCAAACTTCTTTATCAGGAGCAAGCCGTAGAATAGCATCCCTAACCATTGAGTCAGCATAAGACTCGTGATGTGTGTCCGTGACAAACTGACATTTCCTACTCAGACCGTGTAGTTCCGCCGCCCAAGCCTGGTAAGATTGATGGGGCTGTTTACGATACCGGTAGAACGCCACGTGGGCGGCAATGACGTGGGTGTTTTTTCAGTAATAGTCAGACAATAAGTCACACATTTCTTGGAAGGACAGGGAGGCAGGTTCCCGCAGAGGGGCTAACTGAGATAGCAGCTGATAGACTTGAGGGGAAATCCAAGATAGAAATAATGACTTACACAGAGGAGCATCGGCAATGCCCAAAGCCAAGAAGTGTTGCCGCAAACGCTTCTCATAATCCTCCCAGTCTTCAGCGGCCTCGTCGTAGGGAGGGAATGGAGGCGGAGAAGAGGAAGACAGACGATGAGTAAGCGACGTCGACAACGCCTGAATCGCTGCCATCAGCTGTGTTTGTTGAGCCTGAATAGTAGCCGTCAGCTGTGTTTGTTGTTCAATGAGCGCTTGCATAAGCTGTTCCATGTCTGCCCCGTCACGAACACGCAAATCCACAACGCAGTGAAAATATCCCGACCTCATCGCCAAAAAGTGTTATAACCTTTAATCACAATAACTGCGTGGATATTCACACTCTCTCTTAGAAACAGTAGCTAATCACATGATTACAACTCAGTCTCTCGTATTCGACTGCCATGCCGTGACAGGCGGCCGGCGCCGTTCGTAGCTAGGTGGCGCTCCCGCACTCAGCCAATTTGTGGAGCGCCTCTATCGCCGTTTGTGCGTACTGTCGTGGTGGCACTGTTAAGTTCGTGGCACTATCATAACACAAGCTGTATCATTATAAACTCATAAACGGCCACCAAAATTATTACAAAATGGAAAACACTGAAATTAAGGAAACAAATGATTTACTAAATTTTGCATTATAAATAGTGTTTATCTTTTCAAAAATTTATATCTAACCAAAAAACTTAGGTGATGGAGAATGGATTTTGTCAAACTTGGTATATTGAGTATTTAACCAATATTTAAATTGTGTTGTAATTTACAACCTCAAAACAAAACACATTTGTCTCTTCACTAGCACCAAAATTCTGTACATATTTTTACAGTTTTAAATCAATTGAAAGCACTCAAAAAGTCGCATTATTAAGAAAACTATCTTTTGTCAATCAAGTGTCAAAATTACTTTCCAGTCAAATTAGTTGTACTGTTAATGACCCAGCTGAAAAATATGTTTCTGTAATTAATCATTCTAAAACAAGACATAATTTATTCAAAAGAATCATTACCATGCAACCAATTGTTAACATGAATATTGCTTTCTGGCAAACACCTGTTTAGAAAGGTCACAGTGCAGTAAAGATGTTGATGCTGTGTGTACATTTCTGAGGCAAGAGACACTTGCAATGGGGTAAAATAGAAACAAATGTTGATTTTTGTAAAAGTGTCACTTATATGCTGAATGTAAATTGATGCCTTGTCTCACTTGCAACCCTAGGGACATGAAAAAAGTGGAGAATTGTGTGAACTCTGATATTAATAAATGCGATAAATGCCCCTGAAAGTAAGCAAGCTTAGTAAATTGTTTTGAAGGTGGGGAACTGACTCAAAAGACAACTGTGATTTACTAACATTTATCTTTCTTACACACATCATGTTTCATAAATCCTATTATGGAGGAAAGTCAGCAGTAATTCAGTAGGTATAAGTCAAGTTACATATGAACAAGCAGGAGTTGTCTATGCAGTTCTCATGAAGAACAATATTTTATGAATTTATTAATTCAATATTCATTTCCATATGTAAAGATCTCATACAGATTACAAAGAAAGTGATACACTGTTTTGATAAAAACAATAAAGACCTGAAATAGCACCAGTACATCTACAATTGGAAAACTCAATGTTGAAGCTGTAATGGCGATTCTGCTTACTGACAGCATCTTTTCATCATCCTTCATAGCTTCCTGTTTACAAGCAGACACCATATAAATCACCAAAATTAAAAGATTTAGCACTCATTTTTTCCTCTTTGGCCATCAACTTACCTTTATTTCAGCAACTTTTCTATTTTGTCCCAACAGAATTTTTCTAGCTGAAGTTCAACATTCTCCATCAGAAGTGCTTATCATAGCCATGACAATCAGCAGTATAATCAATTGTGACATGAGAGACATGTGAAGACTGTGAAGCTTATATTTTCTGTGCTGCTGAAAGATAATTTCATTCTGAAGACAGGGTGTATATATGGACAAGGAAAAAAAATCCTGGATTTTTTTCAGAGTTCCAATTAAAAATATACTTTCTTCCAAGTGAAAATACACTTTTTCTGTTTTAAGCGACAGTATACTTTTCCTCTGAACTGTAAAACTTATCAATCCTTTGAATGGTTATGGTTTTATACAATGGTGGACAATTTCCCAGAACTTTAGAAAATGACACTCAGGGAAAACACCATGTTTTAGAAAGATCTTTGATGTGCAGCGAAACGTACACTTCATATTTTCATATTACAAAATTATATGTTCTGATTCCACCAAACACCACATGTCAATTTCTGAAGCACTGAAATCGTGATTGTGATGTGCTTTTGTAAGCCAGTCATAACTCATGTCATGTAATCTCGCCAGACAATGACAGCAGATATTCAGAGCATAGGACGCATCATGTAGTCAGCCAGTTGCAATATCACTGTTAAGTAGTATGAACACACAAATAGGAAAAGTTAATGGTTTAAATTAATATATACAATGTGTTGCTACAAGAAAAGCAAAGGTTTCACATAGAACATTGGTCTTGAAAATTAATAAGCTATAAGAGAAGCTAAGTTTTCTTTTATAATGTTTATCTGTTTTGCACGTGTTACACTTTAAGATACATCACACAAAAGTGCCAGTAAAATTTTTAATAACAACATAAATGTCTGATTTTTTGGGCTTGAAATTCTTCTAAATAATCATCCTCAAGGAGTTGATTTTTAAATGATTGTCAACGCTCTGTGATTTAGAAATTCATCGTACATTCTCACACATGGTTCATCTTACCTAAAAGGAAATTTACTTTGAAAGTAATGCTTTTCAAACAACCATTCACAATATTTTCCTGCAACCTGTCAGAAATAGATTTGTTTCAGTACTTGCCACAGAGTGCCAGATAACAGGCATCACCACACTTGCACAGCTGCGATGATGCAGCATTGGAGTTTTGTGAATCATACTAAAATGCATAATTCGGTTTAAAGTGCACATTCGTAAGTCCAGATTCAGATGTAAATTTTCCTGGAGTACCAGTTCTGTGTTATCTCATGTCTGGTTCTTTATTAAGGCATAATGTCATACCTGCTAGAAGATGAAAATGTGCACTTGAAATGCAGCAACCAGTTGAAGCTAGCCAACAGTGTTTACTTAAACGCTCTGTTTCAAAGAAATAGACTGCCTCAGTGTAAAAGATTAATAAAAGCCAATTTTCTTTAGCAAACTGACAAAATAACTTTTTTGTTCTTCAAGGCGATTAATACTTAACTGTCAGAAAGATGGAAACAAAATAAAATCTGAAACTAATAACATATTTTAGCCTTCCATGATTATGTGAATGTATTTTAATTCACTTGATAGTTCCCAGCCACAGAAATCCATTTTGTTTTCATTTGACGTGAGCATAATAAATGAAGAGGCAACAGCAGAATCACTAAATATAAATGTGGGGCACATGGAGACTACCCACTTCCCCACTACAACTCAGACTGCTCTGTGCATCAGCCCTGCATTAAGAATATTTCCAAACCAGGGTAATACTAGATAGTGGCAACTCCCCACATACCCTCCCTCTGCAAGTATTTGAGGTAGGGTGACAAAAATTTTAAAAAATCAACATTTCAAAAATATGTTCATTTTGTAGTGCACATCTTTCTGAAGATTCTGTTACATAAAACACATGTGTTTGAGCAAATGTAAGAGATGGTCTTAAGTGTGCCAAAGTGCAGTGCCACACCTCTTCACACAGTATTCTCTTATCAGACATCACTGTATTTCACTCTGTGGAATTGAAACGTGTAACATTTTGTAACGGATGCCATAAAACTATAAACAGGACAGTGGAAATTAAAGTGTCCTGCAGTGCCTCTCCTGCTCCCGTTTGGCCGGTTTGACATCCGACCTTCTTAAAATAAAATTCACAATTAATACTGGATGGGATTATTTGTAATCAGGAGAACAAGATCTTCAGAAAACATGCACCCTTTCTTGCCTATTAGCTAATAACTTGCTGTTTTGTGTGATATACAATTAAATATAGAAAATACACTCCTGAAAATTGGAATAAGAACACTGTGAATTCATTGTCCCAGGAAGGGGAAACTTTATTGACACATTCCTGGGGTAAGATACATCACATGATCACACTGACAGAACCACAGGCACATAGACACAGGCAACAGAGCATTCACAATGTCGGCACTAATACAGTGTATATCCACCTTTCGCAGCAATGCAGGCTGCTATTCTCCCATGGAGATGATCGTAGAGATGCTGGACGTAGTCCTGTGGAACGGCTTGCCATGCCATTTCCACCTGGTGCCTCAGTTGGACCAGCGTTCGTGCTGGACTTGCAGACCACGTGAGACGACGCTTCATCCAGTCCCAAACATGCTCAACGGGGGACAGATCCGGAGATCTTGCTGGCCAGGGTAGTTGACTTACACCTTCTAGAGCACGTTGGGTGGCACGGGATACATGCGGACGTGCATTGTCCTGTTGGAACAGCACGTTCCCTTGCTGGTCTAGGAATGGTAGAACAATGAGTTCGATGACGGTTTGGATGTACCGTGCACTATTCAGTGCCCCTCAATGATCACCAGAGGTGTACGGCCAGTGTAGGAGATCGCTCCCCACACCATGATGCCGGGTGTTGGCCCTGTGTGCCTTGGTCGTATGCAGTCCTGATTGTGGCGCTCACCTGCATGGTGCCAAACACGCATACGACCATCATTGGCACCAAGGCAGAAGCGACTCTCATCGCTGAAGACGACACGTCTCCATTCGTCCCTCCATTCACGCCTGTCGTGACACCACTGGAGGCGGACTGCACGATGTTGGGGCATGAGTGGAAGACAGCCTAACGGTGTGCGGGACCGTAGCAAAGCTTCATGGAGACGGTTGCGAATGGTCCTCGCTGATACCCCAGGAGCAACAGTGTCCCTAATTTGCTGGGAAGTGGCGGTGCGGTCCCCTACGGCACTGCGTAGGATCCTACGGTCTTGGCGTGCATCCGTGCGTCGCTGCGGTCCGGGCCCAGGTCGACGGGCACGTGCACCTTCCGCCGACCACTGGCGACAACATCGATGTACTGTGGAGACCTCACGCCCCACGTGTTGAGCAATTGGGCGGTACATCCACCCGGCCTCCCGCATGCCCACTATACGCCCTCGCTCAAAGTCCATCAACTGCACATACGGTTCATGTCCACGCTGTCGCGGCATGCTACCAGTGTTAAAGACTGCGATGGAGCTCTGTATGCCACGGCAAACTGGCTGACACTGACGGCGGCGGTGCACAAATGCTGTGCAGCTAGCGCCATTCGACGGCCAACACCACGGTTCCTGGTGTGTCCGCTGTGCCGTGCGTGTGATCATTGCTTGTACAGCCCTCTCGCAGTGTCCGGAGCAAGTATGGTGGGTCTGACACACCGGTGTCAATGTGTTCTTTTTTCCATTTCCAGGAGTGTATAAAACCAGTAAAGACAAGAGACAAGCAAGACAGTACACATTCCTTCAGTCCTTAAGTCATTGCATTTTTTTTCTCTCTAATCTTGCTACAGCTTTACATGGCATGCTTTCCTTTCTGGGAAAGAATCTATTACTTCATCAGAGTTTGTCAACCGTTTTGCTGCATGAAAAAAATGTCACGGTCTAATACTGAAAAAGCTGTTAATACAAATAGCACCCAAGACTGGTGTGGTTTCCCAATATGATTACATTTATATTCTCACTGTGTGCTACATAAAATGAAATAGGCCTGTCTAATATTGCAGCAATTGTAACACCCACCAAATTAACGAGACTGTTTAGGCACAAATGATCATTTTTATAACACAAAAAAATATAATTCATGAAGTACCAATATCAAATGTCTATTAGGCCTACTACATGCTAAAAGCTTTACGTTAGGAAATAGTTTCACATTTCATTCATATGTTCCAGCTTCAGAAGCGTGAGATTGAATAGTAGTAGTATGAAATTTCTATATAAATTTGGAATTGTCATATCTCCCATAATGTATGTGATGTCCTCATTTTGTTCTAACAAACAATCTTGTCATCACTAATTCTGTAACTATTACTGCCAGTGGCAAACTTATTCTCTGGTTAACGTCACTAACCATGCCACAATCACTGGTTTAGTTATCTGGCATTTATTGTACAGTTAGGAGTTATTTCATGTTTGTATAACACATTTTCCATGCTACTCCCAGAACAGAACTTAGGTGGCTGTTAGCTGGGGACTGTACAACTGGCCCTTACTAGTGTACTAGTCTGGCCAAAATTTTCATGTCAAAATTTCATTTCCTTGGATACACTGAGAAGATGATACGTAATCTTCCTGTTAGTCATTTATTTCCATTCTTGTAGTCTGAATCTATGGATTCTGCTAGTAATTATAACAATGCTGATCATTCACAAACTCAGTCAACAACATAAACAAACAGTGATTGGTATTCACCCGTTTGGCTTCATTCCACTCACGTCATCTAGCCCAGTCCCCTTTTGTTTGCAGGAAACTTTATTTGTAGATGTGTCAGGGATTCCCCTGGCAGAGACATCATGTACACTATGCACATATTCAAAAATTAACTTATGATTCATTCAGAAATCAACGTATAATGTGTTCATAAAATGTTAAAAAAAACCAACAGGGATGCTTTTCAAAATCATATGTATATTCAATAGACCAAAATGCAATGGATGCTAAGTGCTTTGTGAAACAAGGCTTTTTTCCTCAAGAATATGAATTTGGTGCCTCCCCCCCTCCCCTGAGATTGATGTCTCCCCTAGATCTGGGCCTGTTGTGCATGCATGAATCTGGCAACTTGCATGTATCAGTAAAATTTTGCTGGGCAGCATCTGGCTGCTTGCTCTTACTGCTTATACAGCTAATAGCCACACCTCTGTAGCCAGGATTGGGAGAAGGTACCACACTCATCAGAGGCAATTTGTTGCTATCAAACATTACACACCATCGCCTTCCTAAAGCCTTTGACACATTTTGCTGTTGGTAGACCCTTATATGAGCACTGTGTTTTGTTGTTGTATATGGTGGATTTCCTATGCAACTTAAGTTTATTATCTTTTTTTTTCTCCTTCATTTTTTATTGCAGCAGTATTATTCTGCAGTAGCAGGATATGCACTATCTTTTGCCAGAGTATTGTTTCTTACCAGTCAAAATTACAAAACCTTAACTTAAAACTAAAACAATGAAAAATTGTCAGAATTCTAAAAATTTCCCAAGTTTTTCCTGGTTTTTTCCCAGATGAAAAAATTCTTGCATTTTTCCTGGATCTCCCAGTTGTCCTGGGTCATATACAACCTGGAAGATGAAAAATTAAAAACAGTGATGACATACCTTTTTTGGTAGATGCTGCTGACATATTGGATACATGATGGTAGATGGGCCTCCTTTTTCTGTTGTTTGTAGAGATACCTTTACTTCAGTTTTCAGTGAAGGGTATGTAGTTAGTAATTCAGGGAATAGGAGGAAAAGATGGCTGCAGAAGTAGGTAGAGCTTTTCTTACACTCTTCCTTCTCTGCCAATGGAATAATAACCTGTTGAAAAAGATAAACAATAAAATTAAAAATTAAAATTAAAAATTAATTAAGTTCTCCAATATAATCAAGAATGTTATTAAAGGCTTAGACGAAATTTATACATTAATTGATGATTTAAATAATTAATTCTGTGATTGAAATTGTAAAGAGAAGAACTGTACTAGTTGAATTCTGGGCATCTTTGTTTCTAAAGTATTTTGACAAGAATTTAAGCTCTGTACATGATCAAGGAATCTCTCATGTCTTTATATGCCTGATACAGAACTATATAAATGTGGTAAAGAATGTTCTGCAGAATGTAAATACTTGAGGAGCAAAAGTACCACTAACCAAATGGTAGAAGCATTGACTTGTGTGTGTCTATGCCCATTTTAGTGAATAGACGCTCTCAAATGACACAAAATTCTAGCTATTGCAACTGAATTATACCAAACCACGAACCTGCCTCTGCTGGCTACAATGAGTGCTAAAACTTCAGTAAAATACTTGATGTAACAACAACTCGATAAATCTAACAGTGACAGTTATAAAGACACTGTTTATGGGAATGAAATTTCCATTTTGTTCTGGAAATACAGGAAAATTCAAAATGAATGTAGTGATTACAAACAGTAATGACTATTTAACACACAGAGAACAATAACAGATAATATACAGAGTGTAAATAAAGTCCAGGGACACTTTCAATAATTTATTTCACAAGAACTAAACTTTGTACAGATGTCATACATATTGCATTTTGAAGAGAAACTCTGAAAGGTGTTTTTTTTTTTTAACAACACATTCAATATGTGAACCATGAGTGACCTGGCAGATGTCAATATGGTAATCGAATTCTTGCCATTTCTGTCCCAGCATGGCATCATCAGCTGTGGCAGTCGCTTCCCATTTCTCTCCTGGAGCTCTGCTGCATCACATGGTAGAGGCAGTACATACACCAGATCTTTAATGTGTTGCCACAGAAAAAAGTCACACAGAGTGAGAGCTGGTGATCAGGGAGGCCATTTCACGAAACAGCTGTCCTCTTCTGTGGAACAGCCGATCCATTGATGTGGCAGCTCCATGTTCAGGTACCCGTAAACTTCACGATGAAAATGGGGTGGAGCCCCATGCTGCTGAAAGATGAACAGAGAGTCTGATTGCACTTGAGGCATCAGCCATTGCTGTAACATGTCCAAGTAGGAAGATCCAGTGACAGTGCTCTCGGTGAAGAAGAATGGCCCATACAGTTTTCAACTTGACTAGGCGCAAAACACATTTACCTTTGGGAAATCATGCTCAAATTCAATGCATTCATGTGGATGCTTTGTACCCCAGATTTGACAATGATTCTGTTCACTTTCCCATTAATGTGAAAAGTGGCTTTGCCGCTAAACATTAAGCGCTCAACAATGCCATCCCCTTTCACATTCACTTGTTGCAACTGTGAACAAAACTCAAAATTCTTGTCTCTGTCATCATCACTGAACTTCTGCACTAGCTCCAGTTTGAATGGTTTCATAGACAGCTTCTGTCACAGGACTTTCCACACTGTCCTTGGAGCCATTTCGAGTTCACGGGATACACGATGTGTGACGAAGCAAGCTGGGATAATTTTAATTCCCCTCTTGTTTCGCCACCTGCTTAGTTCAATTTTTTTTTTTTTTTTTTTTTTTTTTTTTTTTTTTTTTTTTTTTTTGGAACTAATCACCAGTAACGTACATGAGTATAATCTGTATTTTTATAATAGAGAAAGGTTGGCTCTCAGTTTTAAAGTAAATAACACCAGATCTAACTTTGTTCATAGTTTTAGATGTGTAATTAATTTTATAATTTATTTTGACTATACCTAGATAGTATCTTTCATTATAAGGAGAAATCAGTAATTGTTTCATAATATAAATTCTATTGTTGACATATAAACAACTGTAAATTCTGTAATAATTGTAACTATTTGGAAGACGAAATGCTAGTACTTTTAAAGTATCTATTTGGCACTACTCGAAAACATGTTAGCAAAACCAGGCCTTCATCAATTCCAAAGTAGTTAACAGTTTTGTCAAAAGTATTGTTTGCATACTTATATTTGTTAATTTCATGATTTAAACAAATAATTCAGCCTAACTTTTGTAGTAGAAGAAGTTGTTAAAAAGACGAAACTTTTTGATATATTCAGTTAATTTAATGAGTTAACTATTAACTATAATTTTTGTAAATTTAACTTTGAACAATGGGAAGTTTCAGTATCTATTATTGTGAGGATGTATAAGTGCCTGGTTTTTCGTCACGAGATAGTTCATGGCCGAGGTTCAGACGAGGAACCTGTGTTTGTTAGAGCGACAACAATGCTTCAGGTTAACTGTGGAATAAGTGTTAAAAATTAGGTCATGTGTTAAAACACTGACAGTGTCTGCTCCATATGTACATGATTATTCTTCAAGAACTGTGAACTGTATGGTTTGGTTTTTACCGCTCGTAGATGTTCAACAGTAAACTTTTGTAGCAGTATGTGGAGGTTCACCTGCTAAATATTAATGAGGCTTATCAAAAGTTATAACAATAGTGCACTGGCCATATAACTGCGTATTATTAGGGGATTGTGAAAAGTGAAATTAAAGTATTGTGAAATGCAACTGTGCATCTGTCAGCTATATTATTTACTGTAGTCAGTGTTCAAATTACAAACCCCAATTTTCAGCCAGTATAGCAACACAGTGTCGACACCAGAGACAACAAATGAAGAAATAAAAAGCAGATGGAGCCGCTACATGTGGTGCACCAGTCGGTGAGGAGTATTGTACATAACCACAATAAATGAGGACTCACGAACTTTGAAAGATGAAATTAAGAGCAGTTTACAGTATAGTGGAGATACAGCCAGTCAGTGCTGGGGTTTTGTAGGCACAGTAGGACAGCATCCAAACAGCGAGTAGGTTCTATGGAGCAGCCACCGAGTACAGGGGCAACCAATCAGCACACAGGTGGACACAGCTGACAGGAGATAAACAAGACACCTTGCCGAGAGAATTACAACTTGCCGCAGCCACAAGCATCCAAGATGACAAACACAGCTCCTCACCTGAATTCACCATGTTTGCTACTAGCACTGATTATCAGCAAATTACCAAACTAATCCACGGCCATATAAATGAAAAAAAAACTTTCAAGGTTTCTCTTTAAAATGACATACGTATGATGTCTCTACGATGTTTGTTTCTTGTACAATAAATAATTGAAAGTGTTCTAGGACACCCTGTATAAAAAGGTTCAAAATTTATATTATTGTGCAAATGCAACAAATTGGAAGATAGCATAGATTTTTAATTCGGCATCTTCTAAAACATTTAGTTGTACTGGACATGACAATGCTGTGCCCTGCTCTTGCCCACACAGATCGCTGAAACTGACACCTATGAATTTATTTTTGTGGGGTTATCTGTAAATCTTGTGCGTGTGCCTCCTTTGCCAAGAACAATTCAAGAACTTGAAAATGTGCATTTCTAATGTGCTCATATCAGTTACTCCACATACACTTCAGAAAGTGTGACACAAAATGGATTATAACTTATATGTTGTCCATGTGATAAAGGGAGTCATACCGGAAACCTATAAGGTATGTAAAAAGAACTTTCTTTTACTTTCTCTTTTTTCATGTAGCACTATGCATAAAATACTTACTGTCATTTGTAATTATTATATTCATTTTGAACTGCCGTTTATGATAATAATCTGCAACTAACAGTGATGTAAGGCTCGATAATTCGAAATGTTTTGTAGGTCTCATCTAGAAGCATAAACTCAATGGATGTAGAACAAGTTAAGAAATACATTTAAAAAACAGAACCATTTGTTAAGTAGTAGTAGTAGTAGTAGTAGTAGTAGTAGTAGTAGTAATATGGTATTCTGCCTTACAGCAGGTCTTGTCATCGGTTAAGCCTCTTCCATTTTTGTCTGTTTGTCTGTTTATTTGTTAAAAACTGGATGTATTCATTTTGTTAACAATGAACAATTACTACACTTCTTTCTAGTATTTATTCTTCTCTGAGCTTCATTTGAAATATGCAGGGTGCTTTTTGTCTTGAGACAACCAAACATCCCAAAAAATTTGCATCAGCTTAAAGAAAGCAGAAAAATATATGTTTTTTTTTAAAAATGCTGTCCAGTGACACCGCTGTAAATCCCTCTAGTCCACATCCAGGGGATACGGTGGGGAGCTACTTTCTTATTTAAATAGGAACATTCCATTTTTATTGAAGAGTCAGATTCTATAGAAAAAATATGTAACTTTTATATGACATTTTTATTGTTGTGCAATAGATGGCACAGTTGAGTTCAAAAATGGCAAAACGAATTTCATCAAGAAAAGAAAATAAGACATGTTCAGTAATTGTGAAAAGAGCTTGTTTGAGGTGCATCCTCTCACCTCCCAGAGGTTTGACCTCTCACCTTTCACCAGTGGGGTGCTTGTTTTTAAGACTTATTTGACAGTAAATGCTGAAAAATCCAACTTTCCTTATTGATGCACTTACGAGGGGGGGTTAAAATATAAACAGGATTTTTGTTCCTGAACATCAACAGTTGGTAGGACTGGCCTTGCACTTCAGCTATGCTTCAGTGGGACCGTTAGAAGTGAGGAGAGAGTGCTGTTAGATATTTCCCGCCATTTTGTCAGTAATGCTCACTGTCTCAGCAACAGGTGCACCTCTCCATTGTGCAACACATAATTATCAAATTTCTTGCTCGTGAAGGAGCTACAGTGGCAGAAATTTGCCAAAGATTGACTGCACAGTTTAGTGATAAAACATTATCAGGGACGCATGTGTTTGCCTAGTATAAAAAATTCAAGGAAGGATGAGAACATGTCTAAAATCAGCAACATGGTCGCCATCCTCAGATCAGCATTAGAGAGAGAGAGAGAGAGAGAGAGAGAGACAAAGAGAGAGAGAGAGAAAAGAAAAGAAAGAAAGAAAGAAAGAAAACATTCATGTGGTTAAAAACATTATTGATGATGATCAATAGGCAAGAGTATCAGAAATTGCACAAAATGTTGGAATCATTTATGAGAGCTGTCAAACAACCTACAATTCCGTAAAGTAGGTTCCATATGGGACCCTAAACTTTTGATCAAAAATCTGAAGTTGAGACATTTGGAGGTCTGTCAGAGGCTTACAGCAAGGTTTGCAGAAGAAGGTGATGCATTTTTTAGTTTACTCATCACCTGCAATGAAACATGTGTTCACCACTACACTCCAGAATCAAAACAAGCCAGTAAGGAGTGGCAGAGGGAAGAGGAGGCAGCATCAGTGAAAGCCAAGACTCAGCCGTCAGCTGGGCAAGTTTCAGGCATTTTTCTGATTGATTCTTTGCATGATCAATGCGCAATCAGTGCTGCTTACTACTGTGAACTGCTGAACAAGGCAACAGTTGCATATCACCGCAAAAGAGTAGACCAATCGATTCGACAGGTCATCTTCCTCCATGACAATGCGCAACCCTATACTGCAGCTCTGTTTCCACGCTAAAGGAAATGCACTGGACTACACTTGATCATATTCCATATGGCCTGGGCTTGTCACCCTGCAATTTTCATTTATTCAGATCGCTTAAAGAAGCTCTAGGAGGGTGATGATTTGAAGATGATGAAAGTGTGGAAGACTTCGTATGCAAATGGGTGGTGGCACGACCCAGTTCTTTTTATGATGAGGGAAGCAAAAAGCTGGCCATATGCATTTCTGAAGTGTAAGACTATGTGGAAAATAAATAATGATTGCCTTGAGTTTTTCAATAAATGAATTTAAATAAAAAATAAAATCCTGTTTATATTTGATCTTCCCTAGTATTTATTCACACATAAGATGATTTGACACAACAGAGAAGTGTTGCCAATGTAATCTGCTGACATGCACTGGTGATACACTGAATCCTATTATCATGCATTGTTGGCACTTCATTACAAACTTCACCTTTCAAGTAACTCCACAAACAAGTCAGGCAAAGTAAGATCTGGTGATTTTGCAGGCATGTCTCTGGATCACATCATCCAACAATTTGACAATTGAACATGTGATCTAACACTCCCTGTAATGCTACAGAATAATGTGCTGGAAAAGCATCATGTTGAAACTTCATAATATGTCACAAGTCTGAGGAAAGGTCTTCAAGCAATACTGGAATATTACCCTCCAAGAATGTTTTAAATTTATTACCATTTAACATGCCATAAATAAATAATGGACCAATGAGTTCGTCAAAACTTATTCCCCATAAAACATTCACATGCTACTAACACTTATGTTCAACTTGGCATAATCAATGTGTGTTTTCCACCTTCCAATAACAAATGTTGTGTCGATTAATCATACCATGGTTTTTGAAGGTTGATTTATTGAGAAATAATATCAAAGTGAAGAAACTGAGGTCTCTCCATATTTTATGAAGTGCCCATTGGCAAAATGTTACTCAGTTCTGAAAATCACTGCCAAGAAGTTCCTGATTGAAGGGAATACCATATGGATGATATTTTCTGCTTTTCAAAATTCAGCCAACAGTAGCAAGATTACCAATTCACTAGCAATAATGTGAGGGTTATGATTCACTGCAGCTAATACCACAGTTTCATTATTCTCTCCAGCAATTATTCTTTGATGGCTCATGTAGTTTAGGAACATTGAATAACCTAACAAAATGCAGTATGTGATGACACCCTGTTTGGAGAACAATTGACATCTAAGGTAGCAGCATTATTGACATTTCTGCCACTTTTTCTAAACGTAAATCATTTCAGTTTTCTCTTCTATCATAATAGCCTGCTTTATAACTAATAACACAGTTGGTTCATGAAGGAACATATTTCAGAAATGAGGGATGATGTGCACACAGTGAGATCAAGTGAATTAATTAATTAATGTTTCAAAACATCTACATGGAGAAAACAGCAAAAAAATTAGTCATTTGCCAAGCATGGCTGTTTTTATGTTTCCAACCCAAAGCATTTTCTCAGGATAATACCATTTTGGAACTTCTTAGTGTTACTTCTCAATAACATCAACATCCATCATGCAATGACAAAAGTGATATATACAGAAATTACATACTTTTCCAATAAAGTCTGATTCTATAATAAAAAAAGAACCGTCCCTATTTAATATTTAAAAGTTTGTCATCATCCCACCTCCTATGGGTGGGACAGGGGTGTCAACATTAGTATCCCAAGGTAACACTTTTAAAAATACTAAACATCTATTTTTCCATTTTTTATTCTGATGCTAATTTTCTTTAGGTATCATTTTGTCTCATGTTAAAAAAATCACCCTGTATACATCTTCATGTATGCCCTACTCTAAAAGCCACTGTACATTGCATGGTGGAAGTACTGTACATCACTATTATTGACATCTTGTCCTATTCCATTCACATATTTGTAGAAAAAGGACTCTCTACACTTCTGTATGGTTTTTTATCTTGTTCTCTCATGATTCCTAAGAGACATGTAAAGATGGCAGTAGAATTGTCAAAAAGTCCTCTTTGAATACAGCTAGCTTAAATTTATCCAACAACATTTCATGAGACTCTTCCTACCAAGGATTTCTGTTTAAGATCCCTGAACATTTCTGTCACACATTCATATGGTTTATACCAACACATTATGGATTCCGGTGATGTATTTCTAAATCTGTTTGATGTGTCTCATCATACCTACTTGATGACAGCTCCAAATTATAGAACAGTACTTTAGAATTGGTTGCAAAAGCATAGAAAAACTCTCATTTTTTTTAAACATTGTACCAACGTGTTAGTTTTGACAACCACAGACAGGGATACCACCAATCACAGTTGCTGAAAATAGTGGCAAACCAGGCAGAAGAAGCATTCTGTATCCTATATTTCCCTCTTACTAGTCAATAGTGAGTGTATAAAGAGGTTTCTGTGGCAAGTTTTACAAAATACCATCAGCTTATAAGAGCAGATTGAAGTGTTCCAAAAAATTCAAGTATATGGCTGTTTATGTGATGCAAAACATTTGAGTCAACTTGGCAAGTCACCAACAATAGATAATGTGAGGGCTGTAATGTTGTCAAGTCCCAAGATGTTACCTATTAAGCTGCTGGAGAAATGAACATCACCTCAGCCAGCAGTGTGGAAAATATTTCATAAGTGATTAAGAAGGAAGGCAAACAAATTTCAGATCCAACAAGCCATAAATTATGATGACAAATTGTGCCATGTGTAGTTCTGCACTGATCTGCAGAACAATCTAAAAAATGCTGACTCTGAAAGCAAATTAATCTTCAGTAAGGAAACCAATTTTCATATTTCAGGAAAGAACAACAAACATAACACATGTGTATCAGAGGCAGAGAATCCACTTGCAAACGACAAAGACATTAGTTACATCTAGAGACTGAGTGCAGCATGCTTAAATTGTTGTTACTGAAATTTCAGTACTCTTTTCTCAATCAATTTGGTGTCATCTTCCAGGATCTCACAGCTTAATGAGACATGGAGTAGCACCAAAAGAGAGTCCTACCTGTTCAAGACATTTTTTCAGTTTCATTTTAATGATACTATCTGTCCTCTCCTCTGTCATCTTTCCTCTCAACATACAGGGTGACAATTATTAAACTATATGAAAAAATGTAAATTAGTTACAAACTACAGCTTTCACACACTTTATTCAAAGTGGTTCAAATGGCTCTGAGCACTATGGGACTTAACATGTAAGGTCATCAGTCCCCTAGAACTTAGAACTACTTAAACCTCACTAACCTAAGGATGTCACACACATCCATGTCGAAGGCAGGATTCGAACCTGTGACGGTAACGGTCACGCAGTTGCAGACTGAGGCGCCTAGAACTGCTTGGCCACACTGGCTGGCACACACTTTATTTAACATGTAAATGTCACTACATATATTTGGATTTATGTTATGACATGTTTGATATACCTGCCATCCTTGGCAATGATGTGGCACAGACGAAAAGTGAAATTCTGCATGACCCACTGAAGTATCAGAACAACAATGCTGTTGATGAGCTCCAGAATGGTTTTGTGGTTATTGATGAACACCTTGTATGTAATATATCCCCACAAAAAGTAGACACATGTGTTCAGATCTGGAGAATATGGTGCCCAATCAGGGCCCATACCAGTGGCCTCTGAGTACCCCTGAGCCAGAATGTGGTCCCCAGAGTGCTCGCCCAGGACATAAAACACTTCCCTTCTTTGATAGGGTCGAGCTC
Organism: Schistocerca gregaria; assembly: GCF_023897955.1. Classification (NCBI taxonomy): domain Eukaryota; kingdom Metazoa; phylum Arthropoda; class Insecta; order Orthoptera; family Acrididae; genus Schistocerca; species Schistocerca gregaria. Next base: position 542,684,004 of record NC_064924.1, read on the forward strand.
CATCTTATGTGAACCACATCTTTTCAACATCAGGGTAACTTTGGATAATGGGGATGAAATCATATTCCAAAACCATCACATACCATTTGGTAGTCACTGTGCCATCAAGGAATATTGCATCAATTATTCCATGACTGGACATTGCACATCACACAGTCACCCATTGAGGATGTAGAGACTTGTTGATTATGAAATGCGGATTCTCACTCCCCTAGATGCACCAATTTTGCTTAATGATGAACCCATCCAAATGAAAGTTGGCATCGTTGCCAAGCCAAACCATGCATGGACATACTAATTCCCATCATGCCCCATGTGGTTTGAACATCCTAACACAAACCATTCAGAAATTCTGAGGATTTTATTTCATGTAGTTCAATAACTGTTACCCTGTATGATCAGGTTCATTGATCTGCACATTTACTCCTTCTGTGCACTGGGAAGGTTTCTGAGAATGTGGCTGCAACAATTAAAAGTTTACTGGTACATTGTAAATACTCACACAACGTTTGTAGCTACATACTCCACTGTTTGTTATGCCTGAAGGGTTTCCACACTGTCAGCCTCCTGCTTCCTATATCACTGACAAAATTTTGGCTATAGTTCCACACAAGACCACTTTGTTATTCTTTGAATGGTGTAATGCTTAGTTATCTAGCTGTGCTGACTGCCAACGGTCACATATATTGATATTTAAAGGATGCCACTTGCAACAGTACTTTTTTTGACTGATGTTCTTCATGGGTAAGATGGCATTCCCAGTAGATGGCCACTTTTGTTTTGGTTGTATTGGCTGTGCTAAGCCCATGTGATGACCACTGCTAACAAATAATTCTTTAAATTCTTCAATATTGCTTTAGATATTGCAGCAATGCAAATACATGCCATGACATATCTGATCATAAATCAGCTCATAGTTCTTTGGTAGTAATGATAATGGCAAAAAATTGGCTGTAAATATGGGTTTGTGCAGCACAAATAATGTGATCAACACACACACATTTGGTTTTACAGGTTTTACTTCCATAAACATCAGACTCTCCACCCTCACTGAATTAGTTATGGCCAGTCCATGTCTTAATTTACCAGGTATGAGTGTACTGCACCTTATTATACAATAATAGTCACTGTGCAGTATAACATAACTAACCTACAACAGACTCATTCAGATGAAACAATATGTGTCACATTTAAGCAGCAATCACTGTTAACTGTCCTTCCTCACTGTCCATCTCCTTATTCACAACAACACAGAACAGACTGGCTTCCATATTCAAGTTAATCCATACATGTTATTAACAGTTCTAATTCACAGGCCAGTTTCATATTAAGTTAAACGCATTATTCTACATTTTGGCTGTTTTGACTGACAGAGATTCCGTACTCAAAGTCTCAGAACAGACTGGCCTCAAAATGGCTTCAGACACAGTACTTATGTGGCTACTATGTGTCATAGGGCTGTAATAACACACTTTAGATGTCGAATACACATTTATTTAGCACAGAAGTAAGCGAATATGACATGGAAGAACGAACGTAGTCTGCCGAGAGAACAGTGACAAAGGTAAATCAAAGATGATCGAGTCCAAAAAGACCCCCCCCCCCCCCCCCCCCCCGGCAGTGCAGAGCACAGTGGAGGGAAGTTTTCTCACTTGAACACAAAATCCTCATGCCAGTAAGGTGGGTGAAGGCAGCGTCTAGTGCGAGGAGTGGGTGCGCCGGAAATGGCACTGACAGAGTCACATGCACATGCATCAGACTGCTGTGTACATGGCAGAACATCACTTGAGGTCACATCAGGATTGGCAGCAGGCCTGGTGGTGAAGGCAGGGAGATTGGAAGCATTGTAATGTGGTTCGGAGAGGGACCACGCCAGTTTTAAGTGGTTAATGGAAACTGTTTGAGGTCATCCATTGAAATGTATTACAAACGTATTCACTGCACAACATAAGACGCCATGCAGGCCTGAGTAAGGTGGTTGCAATGTGACATGCACAGAGTTCTAGCACACAATCATGAGTTCACACAATGCTAGGTTCTTGGGGACGAACACCGGTGGCGTGGTATGAGGGCGAGGCAGGGCGGGGCGTAGGTGAGCAACGTGCACATGCACCAGTGGTGCATCCTCCACGAATTCTGCTGGCTGGAGGAGGGGTTCTCTGTATAGGATCTGCACCGGCAATGCATTCTGGTCCTCCTTATGTGGGTGGAATGGATGCCGAGTAAGATCCTAGGGAGGGCCTCGGATCATAACCCACCATGGTACATGAGCTCAGCTTTTAGAATTTGGTGCCATCATTCAACCAGGCCATTTGCCTGTGGGTGATAGGCTGTAGTGTGGAATTTTGTTACACCAGACAGCTCGCACAGTTGAGCAGAAAGCATTAACTTGAAGTGTGGTCCCTGATCGGTAATGAGTGAAAGAGGGCAGCCAAAACTCACAACCCACATAGGTAAGAAAGCACAATCTATGGACTCTGCTGCTACATTGGTGAAAGGGACTGCCTCGAACCAACAGGTTACACAGTTGATCATAGATAATATGTATTTGTACCCCTCATAATGGGGAAGAGGATCGACCACGTACATGTGGACGTGCCAAAGGCGACACCTTGTGTTGTCAAACTTGCCTAAAGGAGGCTGTGCATGTCTGCTGACTTTACTACATTGACACGGGACACATGATCAAGTCCAAGTGCGGCAATCATGTCACATGCTGGGCCAGACAAAGCATTCTGTGACTAGTCTCTTCATTGCCTGCGTTCCGGGGTGGGTCAAGTTTTGTAAAGCATCATAGATCCCTCGCTGAAGAGTGGACAGTACCAAGAGCCAGTGGGAGCCCATAGAAACATCGCAAAGGACCAGAGTCATAAACCCATGCAGGACAAGAGGTTGGATAGTGAGCAAAGACTCATTGTCCGAAACTAATCGCTGTGTATCGATGTCATTGGTCTGGAGAGGGGCAAGGTCATCTAAGTTCAAGGGTCCAGCAAACACCAAAATACAAGATAGCTAGTCAGCTACATTTTCTGCACCACGGATGTAGGAATCATCCAAGGAATGTTGACAAATATGGTCCATATTCTGGAAATGTCACGGCAGAAGGTCCTTTGCTGGGTTGCATATTGCGACCAGCAAAGGCTTGTGATCCGAGTAGGTAATGAAATGGCACCCCTTGAGGTCGCTCCAGAAGTGTTTGATTGCCTCATAAACTGCAAGGAGCTTGTGGTTGAAAGCTGACCATTTACACTGACTCCTGTTTAGTTTTTTTGAAAAGAAGTGGAGCAGCTGAGTGGAGTCCATGGTGTTCTGTTGTAAAACAGCATTCACAGCTGACTCACTTGCATCAATTGTAATAGAAACATGGCCCTCAGGATTGGGGTGGGCAAGAGTGATGAGTTTCATGATTGCAGTTTTGTGATTATCAAATGCATCAAGCATCAGTTTGGTTCAACTTTCATTTCCCCCTGGTATTTTTACTGGAGAGAGCTTCAGTAAGGGTCAATTGGACAGAAGCAGCCTGAGGGATATGGCGTCGATAAAAGTTTACCATAGCCAGAAAATGACAGAGTTCAGCATAATCTTCAGGAAGAGGCAGTGCGAGAATGGTCTTGTCATGAGAATCCGTTGGTCAAAGGCCGTTGGCCGAGAGAGTATGGCATAGGAATGTAACTGATTTAGAATGGAGTTGAGATTTATTGTGGTTGATCACCACACCATTGACCCAAGAGAGTTGAGTGCACTGCATCCAGGTGAAACTGTTGCTCCTTGGCAGAGGAGGAAAAAGTCAGAATGTCATCCAAATAAGCAAAAGTGAAAGGCATAGGTAGAAAAGTGGAATCAATTAACTTTTGCCACATCTGCGCAGCATTTTTCAAGCCATAAGGCATGTAAAAGTATTCAAATAGGCAAAAGGGTGTGATGATGGCCATCTTTGGAATATCTGGTGGGTGCTTAGGAATTTGGTGATATGCCTTCGAACAATCTAGGACAGAGAAGAACTTTGAGCCATGCAGTAATTGCTTGAACTCTTGGATATGAGGAATGGAATAGTTATCAATAATTGTCCAAGCATTAAGGGACCTGAAGACCCTGCACTTGCGTAAGAAGCTGTTCTTCTTAGGAACAAGGTGGATAGGAGAAGACCAGTTGCTGTCCGATGGTCAAAGCATGCCATAAGCAAATAAATCCTAAACAATTTCTCTCGCGTGCTGAACTTTGGAAGCGTTAAGATGCCTAACTTTATGATGTACAGGTGGGCCATCCTTGGTGCTGATTCTATATCAAGTGCCATTGCTGATGGCTGATACCCCTGAAGGTAGGCAGGAAAGGTGGGGGGGGGGGGGGGGGGGCAAGAGAGGTGTCTGGTGCGAAGACGGTTCACTGACCTTGCTGGGCCAGAACAGGGTGGGCGGGGCATCAGCAGCAGACAATGATGGAGGGCGTGTCATGGCAGCCACGCCATGTGAGGAATCCCGTGAAGCGAGAACATGAGCATCCTGTAGATTCGCCTGCAATGATGCAGACATGGCAGCAGGTGGAGGGAAACTTAACACGGGAGCAATGTACTGCAAAAGCGCAGTAGATGCGAGTGATGGTTGTGTATGTCGTGGCTCTGTAGACAGGCTGTGAATCATACTCCATATGTGTGATAATTCAGCAGAGGCACCAACAATGGAAGTGCATAATGCCTCGTTATGTGTGCGGAGCTCATTGACTTGTGTGCACATCTCCAATAAATCAGAGAGTCATGAAGTAATACACTCGAGCAAAGATGCATATGTGGAAAGTGTAGCCAAGGAGGTGGAGAGCGGAATCGTACTGAACTCATTCGAGCACGGAATGGTAGAACCAGATGCGTGGCAGAGTATGTCGACCTGCAGGTCTGATAAAAGTTTGCAATGGTGTAGAAAGTCCAACCCAATAACAGGTTCATCCACGTTGGCAACATGGAAAGTCCAAAGGAAGGTGGCAACTGATGATAGATGAAGTGACATCCTGATGGAGCCAGGGACCATGATAGGAGAGTGATTTGGAGCAATCAAAACGAGGTTAGAAGGAAAAAGCTGGTTGACCGTGTGCTTGGCCGGGATAACATTGACATCAGCGATGGTGTCGATGAGAAAGCAAGTGCCCAATCACAAGTCCATGCCATAGAGTTGGCGCGCTGCTGGAGCAATTGGTGCGGCATTGTACGGTAGGCACAGTGAAAGATCGTAGCAGGATGTGGCGCGTAAACATGTCTGTCAGAATCATTTGGGTATGCGCAAGGCATGCGGCAGTTGCAAGCAGTGTCCCCGTAAGTGGCATGGTACCAATATAGGGGGTAAGCTTGGAGGCAAGGTGGTGTGGAATGGGAGGGGGATTTAGCTGAGTGCAGAATGCTTGAGACCGCTCAGGCTGCTGTTCGGGTGGTGTCAGCTGCTGTCAGAAGGACGTAGGCAGTACCTCCTGTAGGCCGCTAGGTGGCAGCCCCTGACAGGCTGCTGAGGTCCTGAGGTGAGTGCATTGGCCTCTGCCAGCAGAGCATGAAACCGAAGATGGAGGAGTGGCAAATGGTGGCGATGGGTATGTTGTCCATGACAGGCGGTGTCGGTGATGAATGATAGCGTAGGCGCAGTCAGCCATGCGTAGGTGAACCTCGATAGGCTTGGTGACATGAGATATCAGGTGAAGTTGTAGCTCCAACAGCAGTTCGGTCATCCACAAAGTCCAAAATGTGGTGTCGAATAGTGGCAGTAAGCCCCTGACACCATGAGTGCAGTAGCGTTGGATGGTGCATCGCCCGACGTCTGCAATGTCCGGGTGCAGTTGCAACAACAGGTGGAAGGCGTGCAAGGGGAGGGGAGAGGGGGGGGGGTGCAATATTAGACATATAAGAATGTGTGACTGGGATGTTTGAATTACAGTTCTCAAACTTCGTCAGCACATCAAACCGAACCAAAGGAGACTGCATAGCTGAGGGATGAACCACAACATCCTTCACTGGATTACTGTTCACAATGTGACTAAGCAGAGAGCACTTTCCATGTAGCATGCATTGCTGTGTAATTGCACTTGACAATGGTCATGTTGAGGTGTTTAACATTAAGTGGTCACTGGCATGATGGGCGTAGGTAGTTGTTCACTTTTAACCAAGCACACATTAGGTACACTTGTAACTACAGAAGCACTGTTAATAGGTTGTGAGGCACTAGCAAAGAGAGACACTGGTAGATTCATCATTACAAAGACAATGTGGGCCGGCACATGAAGTCCTTTAATGGTGAAAAGAAATGCAAAATAATTCGCGAAAACATGACGATGATGTCAGGGTCACCACTGTGGCTAGTACGTGTCGTAGGGTGGTAATAACACACTTTAGATGTCAAATATACATTTATTTAGCACAGAAGTAAGTGAATACAACATGGCAGTACAAAAGTAGCATGCCAAGAGAAGAGAGATAAAGATAAATCAAAGATGATCGAGTCCACAGATGTGGTGCTTTACACCAGAGGCACCACACTGTTATAGATTTTCAACAATGGCAACTAAAGATTCACATTGTTAAATATGTAATTTCAATAAGTTGCAAGTCAAATTAATTGAATAGAGCAGAAAAATTAGTTTTTGTTTGAACTTTAAGTTACAGTAAGAGTTCCGACTGAAATAAGCCTTGTTGATGATGAAAACTACAAAACAGCCAAATAAACAATGTTGTTTGTTGTTGTGGTCTTCAGTCCTGAGACTGGTTTGATGCAGCTCTCCATGCTACTCTATCCTGTGAAAGCTAATTCATCTCCCAGTACCTACTGCAGCCTACATCCTTCTGAATCTGCTTAGTGTATTCATCTCTTGGTCTCCCTCCATGATTTTTACCCTCCACACTGCCCTCCACTACTAAATTGGTGATCCCTTGATGTCTCAGAACATGTCCTACCAACTGATCCCTTCTTCTAGTCAAGTTGTGCCACAAGCTCCTCTTCTTCCCAATTCTATTCAATACCTCCTCATTAGTTATGTGATCTACCCATCTAATTTTCAGCATTCTTCTGTAGCACCACATTTCGAAAGCTTCTATTCTCTTCTTGCCTAAACTATTTATCATCCACGTTTCACTTCCATACATGGCTACGCTCCATACAAATACTTTCAGAAACGACTTCTACACTAAATGCTAACAAATTTTTCTTCTTCAGAAACGCTTTCCTTGCCATTGCCAGTCTACATTTTATATCCTCTCTACTTCGACCATCATCAGTTATTTTGCTCCCCAAATAGCAAAACTCCTTTACTACTTTAAGGGTCTCATTTTCTAATCTAATTCCCTCAGCATCACCTGGTTTAATTAAACTACATTCCATTATCCTAGTTTTGCTTTTGTTGATGTTCATCTTATACCCTCCCTTCAAGACACTGTCCATTCCATTCAACTGCTCTTCTCTAAGTCCTTTGCTGTCTCTGACAGAATTACAATGTCATCGGTGAACCTCAAAGTTTTTATTTCTTCTCTATGGATTTTAATACCTATTCCGAATTTTTCTTTTGTTTCCTTTATTGCTTGCTCAATATACAGATTGAATACAATAAGGGATAGGCTACAACCCTGTCTCACTCCCTTCTCAACCACTGCTTCCATTTCTTGCCCCTCGACTCTTATAACTGCCATCTGCTTTCTGTACAAATTGTAAATAGCCTTTCACTCCCTGTATTTTACTCCTGCCACCTTCAAAATTGGAAAGAGAGTATTCAAATCAACATTGTCAAAAGCTTTCTCTAAGTCTACAAATGCTAGAAACATAGGTTTGCCTTTCCTTCATCTAGCTTCTAAGATAAGTCGTAGGATCAGTAATGCCTCACGTGTTCCAATATTTCTGTGGAATCAAAACTGATCTTCCCCGAGGTCAGCTTCTACCAGTTTTTCCATTCGTCTGTAGAGAAGTCGAGTTAGTATTTTGCATCCGTGACTTATTAAACTGATTGTTCGGTAATTTTCACATCTGTCAACACCTGCTTTCTTTGGGATTGGAATTATTATATTCTTCTTGAAGTTTGAGAGTATTTCGTCTGTCTCATACATCTTGCTCTCCAGATGGTAGAGTTTTGTCAGGACTGGCTCTCCCAAGGCTGTCAGTAGTTCTAATGGAATGTTGTCTACTCCAGAGGCCTTGTTTCGACTGAGGTCTTTCAGTGCTCTGTCAAACTCCTCACGCAGTATCGTATCTCCCATTTCATCTTCATCTACATCCTCTTCCATTTCCATAATATTGTCCTCCAGTACATTGCCCTTGTATAGACCCATTATATACTCCTTCCACCTTTCTGCTTTCCCTTCTTTGCTTAGAACTGGGTTTCCATCTGAGCTCTTGACATCCATACAAGTGGTTCTCTTTTCTCCAAAGGTCTCTTTAATTTTCCAGTAGGCAGTATCTGTCTTACCCCTAGTGAGATAAGCCTCTACATCCTTACATTTGTCCTCTAACCATCCCTGCTTATCGATTTTGCACTTCCTGTAGATCTCATTTTTGAGACGTTTGTATTCATTTTTCCCTGCTTCATTTACTGCATTTTTATATTTTCTCCTTTCATCAATTAAATTCAATATTTCTTCTGTTACCCAAGGGTTTCTACTAACCCTTGTTTTTTTTTACCAATAAAAATAAACAATAGCATACATAGAAGTATTAGTTATCCAGAAACTAACTGAGTTCTAATGTTCCAACCATATTTTGAAAATTAGCTACATGAATACTTGAAGGATTTCTATGGGTTATTTTCCTAACCTTATCAGTAATATAGTAATTACATCTGTTTACATGTCAAAAATGTGATGGGAATAGGAAATAATTACTATTAGTTAACTGAACTGAGCTATATATTATGGCACATCTCTCAATAACACCAATGATAATTAAGAAGCAAAAGAAAAAAGTCATTTAAGGAGGCAAATAACAAAACAAAGTGGGATGGGTCCCAACTTGATTTGCTAAAATGTCATTCAATAAATCGTACAGACACACATCTGCACCACACTGTATATGCATTTTTGCATCTTAATGACTGGCATTCATTTACATCATACATCATTCAGAATTTCCCCTGTCACTTTTCAAGATTTGTTCATTAATTCTCCCCATTTTTTGCAGCATTGAATCACCATATGTTGATTTGTTTTCCTTTGGAAGGAATTCATGATTACACCAGTTATCAGCTGGCAGAATAATTTAACCTTCCAGGGCTTCCTCTTCAGCCACTGGAACTTCTGGTCTCTTACCCTTCTCCTTTGTGATTGAAATTGCTTCTGCTGACTCTAAGAGTACTAAACATTGCTAACAAGCCAGCTAACCACCCTAGTGAATCAGTGGATTCTGCTTGAGTTCTTTTCATTACTACATTTCTTATACCTGTACAAACTGAAGTCACAAATGTACCCATCCAAATGTTTTTGAAGATTTAGTTTTTTCATTTTGATATCAGCTGCTGTTGTCTCCTGTTCAGTATGTTTGGCCCATGTTACTTCAACACATTTGTATTACCTCACTGTGGAGGTACCATATGATTCATTACCATAGATGGCTGAGTAACCTACGATATTACCCCAATCATGTAACCCACCTTGACATGTGACATTTGTAAGAACTGGTCCATGCAGAACTCTATTATCTCTAACTCCAAAGTTATCCAAGCAAATGAAGGTCAAGAAAATTATAGCCTCAGTACACTCAAGGTGCCAAGACTGCCACCAGAGATGCATGTAGATACGTCTATGGCTTTTCTGTTGCATGTGAACTGTTCATGCAACACGCTCATGACATCTTGACATAAAACTATTCCTATACATGACTGAATACTTAAGATATGGCATATAAGCATCAATCATCTTCCACTGTGAGATCCATACAAGCTATTCTTGTCCTTCTGCTCACCAAGGTGATGTGAAAATCGTTGTTTGAGCCATTTTTGCTATGCCACTAGACAAATCCTGACACCTGTTAAGAGAAATAAAGTGGGCCTATTCTAGCTATTGGCAGCATCAGAGTTAGGTGGTCTATACACAGGGTACATATCCTGACAATCTACAGCTTTACACCTATAATACGTAAAAATTTAAGTGGTCTACAAGAAAGCTTGTTCATTTCAAGTGGAACACTTACATCTTCCTCAGTCTGCACTGTAGTGTTATGAGGGTAGTTTGACAAGTTCTCGGATTGGAATAGAATAAAAAGTATTTACATCACAGAAACTTTTATTATTTTTCAGTGTAGTCTCCTTGTAGGCTAAAGGACTTGGTCCAACAATGTTCCAGTGCCTTGATCCCGTCTCGAAAATGAGTTTCCTCCAGGACTGCAATATAGTTATCAACTCCGGCAATCAGTTCTTTGTCTGAAGTGAATTTTCGTCCACCAATAAAAATTTTCAGTTTTGGGAAGAGATGGAATTCTGATGGAGCCATATCAGGTGAATAAGGTGAGTGTGGCAATAACTCAATACTTGCCATGGCGACAGCATGTGTGCAGGCACATGTCAAGAGTCGCAGCACCCATCTTGCCGATATTTTTTTCATTTATAATTCTTCTGTTAAAATGTGGTATACCCTTTCAGATGACATCTAGCAAGTGTGAGCAGTTTCATGCACTTTCAATCGGTGTTCCTCCATGATCATTTTGTGCACTTTTGCAGTGATTTCTGGCGTAGTGACTCATCTTGGCTGACCACTGCACCGATCATCATCGAAGCTCTTCCCACCAAATTTAAATTCATTTGTCCACTTGACAACAGTTGAATATGAAGGAGCAGAGACTCCTAGTGTATTCTGGAAATAAGCATAATGTCCTTTGCTTTCATACCTTTCTTTACCAAGTACTTAATCATTGCTCGAATCTCGATTTTTTTTGTATCTTTGCAAATCATTACATGGGAACAACAACAGAGCCATGTCACTGCCACAGCTCTCTTCCAAGAGCACTGATGTGACATGTGTTTACAGGCAACATTCCAATTAATACCATGATGATTCTAAGAAATTTTCAACCTACCCCCATAGAAACTTGTATATACTACACTCTTAGCTGTCCCCTTGGGCATCCACATCTTAGAACCAAGACCCCTAAACACACACACCTGCTGGTCAGCACTCTTACAATTACAAACCACCTCTGTCTGACAGCTGCATGTCCATTTTGGAACTTTTCAAGGGTTGATGCTTTCTGGTAGCTCTTCTAATTCCTAGGTCGCCACTAAGAGTTTCTCATCAGCAACACTGGAGGCCAATACAGCAGGTATGAATTAGTGGGAACATTCGTCGAGTGTGCTTGCTGTATGATCTTGTTCTCTCACACATGGTTTGACTGTAAACAGATAGGAAGTTATGCTGAGAACCTGGCAAAGAGAGAACCAGATCAGGGTAAAATCTGTGATATCTCCCCCCCCCCCCACCCCTCTACACACACACACACACACACACACACACACACACACACACACACACACACTCACACACACATGGAAACACATTTTCGTTACATTTACTCAGCCTTATGCAATTCTTTTGCACACTACAGAGGCTTTCTTATACAAGTGAAATGACACAGTTTCAGAGACTTTAATGGTCTCACACAGGTCTGATTTTATTACTGTATATTGATTATTTTTACTTATGGACCGTCTCACAGTAACTGAATAAAACAAAATTTTAGTGCCATCACATTTTGGCTTTATTTTCAGCAAGGCATCATCAGTGGCCTGGAATATGTACATATGTTAGCTATTTAATTTACATTTTTGTCACTGCGCCTATAGGTTATAAACAGTTCTGGTGGTTGGTATTTCCTATTAAGTAGTAATGTTTTGAACTGTACTTATAGGTTGTGTGGACAATTTCTTACATATTACGTTCCTGTTGCATTTTTGGTGTTCTTCTTCTTATGAATGCCAATTTGTGGTTTTCTTTCCACATTCCACAGCACTATGAACTGGTATGAACTGGACGCTTGTTTCAGTGCAATGTTTTGGTTTCTGTCGCCAACTGTCAAATGTTTTTGCCAAAGATAGAATGTTATTGACAAACTTTTGAGTGTAATTATTGAAGCATCTGTGATCTATTCATGTCTGCATTTGTGTGTGCGTTTGTGTATATCTGTGTGTGTGTGTGTGTTATAATTTTTTTGGTCTGTGTGTTAAAATTTTTTTGGTCTGTGTGTGTGTGTATTTTGGTGTAGTATTTTTTTTTTTTTTTAGCCTGTGTGTGTGTGTGTGTGTGTGTGTGTGTGTGTGTGTGTGTGTGTGTGTGTGTGTGTGTGTGTGTCCAGATGGTGTGGGGAACAGTTTTTTTGTTTTATGTTATCATTTCCTTTATTAAGTGTACTAGGAAGCCTGTGCTGATGTGTGTTTGTTCATTTATCACACGTTTGTTTTCTGCTATGGCTTTCTCGATGTGGAAGTTGTCTTGCATTTGTATAAGATGTTTGTCATGGTTTCTTATTCTCATTATTTTCATTTCTTGTTCCATGTTTGTAGGATGATGGTTATGGTGTTTTAAGTGCTCTGCAAATATGGAATGCTTTGTTTCATACTTACAACATCTGATATGTTCTTTGTAGCATGTTTCAAAATTTCTGCATGTCATGCCTATGTATAATGCATCACAACTTTGACATTCAAGTTTATATATTCCTTATTGTTGGAATTTTTCCCTCTTGGTAGCTGGCTGGCTTAAGTGTGATTGGAGAATTTTCCCGGGCTTATATGCTATTTTGAAGCCCTGTTTCTTTAGGATGTATGCAACTCTGTGTGTTAGTTCATGTGTGTAGCTCATGGTGTACCATCTGGTTCTTTTCTGTGTGATGTTGCAATTGTGTGTATTTGTTGGTGTGTTTGTAAGTTTTCAGCTTGTGAGTTCTCTTGTATTCTGGAAATGTTGTGTTAGTTTTGTATTTCTGTTTTTATTTTTTGATTGATCCTGTGTACCACATGTGTGTCATTACCGTTGTTCCTAGCTATTTGTATGATTGTACTCATTTCTTGTTCATAGTTTCTCTTGCTGAGTGGGATTCTGTTTAATCTATGTAACATGTGTCTTAATGCTGCAAGTTTCTGGCTGTGGAGGTGGTTGGATGTGGAAAGTATTATTGTGTCTGTGGCTATTGGTTTTATAAAGATGTTAAATGTATGTTTGGCATTTTCTTTTTTTATTGTAATGTCAAGAAAATTTATCTGATTTTCTTTTTCAAGTTTGAAGTTTATGTTCTGATGATCTTTGTTTATTACCGAATGGAGTTCATCTATTTTTTCACTTGGCTCATCTACCAGACAAATAATGCCATCCACATATCTGTAACAATATATGATTTTGAAACTTTCATTAGTGGTTATCTTTTCAATTATATGATTTTCTAGGTGACTGATGAAAATGTTTGCTAGTGTTTGTGATATTGAGGATCCCATGGGCAGTCCATCAGTTTGTAGATAATATTCTTTCTCAAACTGAAAGTAGTTTTGTTCAGTGGTCAGTCTGAGCATATCTTTTATTTCTTTTATCGTGTCTGTGGTGAGCTTGCTGTAGGATGAGAGATTTTGTTCTATGATTTCTATTGTTTCTGTGAAAGGGATGGAGGTATACATATTTTCTATGTCAAATGAAATCAGTGATGCTGTGTGTGATACCTGTATCTTCTGTATGTTTTCTATTAGGTTTCCTGTGTTTATCACTGTTCTGTAATTTTCTATTTTATAGTGTTTTGTAATTAACTTTTGGAGCTGTTTGGCTATGTGGTATGTTGGGGTTTTCTTGAAGTTGATAACAGCTCTCATTGGCATTCCGTCTTTATGTACTTTTGGTTGACTGCGGAGTGTTGGTGCTTGTGGGTTTTTCTGTCTTATGTAGTATTTCTGTTTGTCTGTGAGTGTGTGTTCAATGTTTTTCAGTGTTCGTTTCATGTTTGCCTGGAATCGTGTAGTTGGATCTGACTTCAGTTTTTGTATGGCAAGGGTGTTTATGTATTCCTTGGTTTTTGTGATGTATTAAACTTTATCCATGAAAGCTGTTACATTTCCCTTGTCTGCTCTTGTTATTATAATGTTCTTGTTTGTTAACTTTTGTTTGAACCTTTTCACAGTGGCTGCTTGTGTTTGGTTGTTCTTATTGTGTGTCTGCTGTGTTTGTTTTATTATGCCTTTTATTTCTTCTTTCACTAGTTCTCTTGTCAATCCTATGTGTATTTCACAATTGTTTTGTTGTTCTTCACATGTAAGGATGTGTTCAGTTCCTACTATGAGATTTTCTATGTATTGATTGTTCACTTTGCTATTGGCGCAGTGTTTCAAACCTTTTTGGAAGAGCATTTTTTTTTTTCATTTTTGTGGAGTTCTGTCTCTGTTAGCTTAATGGAATGGAATATGTGTTGGTATCCATGTGATTTCACATTTAAAATGTAAATGTATTTTTGCATCTTTTTTACTGTTAGTTTCATTACCTTCTGTTTATGTTTGTTTTGTAAATGCTTCATTGCTGTGAATGTGTTGCGTTCAGTTTTTTCTACTAGTGCCATGAAAACTGTGGCGTTTCCTACATTTTTTGCCAATTCTAGATGAGTCTCATAGAGCATCATAGAGCATCACAGTTAGGTGCTGTCTTTTTCGAATAGAGCATCTTAATTTCATGTAGTAACCAATATTGTTCTGCAAATAATTTCAACTTTTGTGCCACTGTAGAACTGTTTTTAACCTTTACATTAATGTAACTTGGAATTAAATCGTTCTTTTTGCATGTTTTGTTGCATTTTATGTGCTGTATCATATTATGGAGTCTCAGAAGTATTTTCTTGAACCTGTTGTACACGTTGACAGGGAATGTTTGGTATAACTGTATTGACATCTTCAACTTTTGTAGTCCTGTCTTCCTCAGTTGCGTGTTATATTATGGTATATTGATAATTTTTACTTATGGACCATCTGGCAGCAACTGAATAAAACACAATTTTAGTGTCATACACGTTTTGCCTTTATTTTCTGCAAGGCATCATCAGTGGCCTGGAATATGTACATAAGTTAGCTATTTAATTTACATTTTTGTCACTGTAGGTTATAAACAGTTCTGGTGGTTGGTATTTTCTATGAAGTAGTAATGTTTGAACTGTACTTACAGGTTGTGTGGACAATTTCTTACATACTATGCTCCTGTTGCATTTTTGATGTTCTACTTCTTACGAATGCCAATTTCCAGTTCTTTCCCAACATTCCACAGCACTATGAACTGGACACTTGTTTCAGAGCAATGTTTTGGTTTCTATTGCCAACTGTCAAAGGTTTTTGCCAAAGATCGAATGTTATTGCCAAACTTTTGAGTGTAATTATTGAAGCATCTGTGATCTGTTTGGGTATGCATTTGTGTGTGCATTTGTGCATGTGTTAGCGTGTGTGTGTGTGTGTGTGTGTGTGTGTGTGTGTGTGTCCAGATGGTGTGGGGAAGAGTTTTTTTGTTTTATTGGTAACATCTTCATGATCTGGTCTCACAGTGAAGAAGAACTCCAGAATTTCCTCTCCAACCTCAACTCCTTTGGTCCCATCAGATTCATCTGGTCCTACTCCAAATCCCATGCCACTTTCCTCGACGTTGATCTCCATCTGTCCAATGGCCAGCTTCAAACGTCCGTCCGCATCAACCCACTAACAAGCAACAGTACCTCCATTATGGCAGCTGCCACCCATTCCATACCAAACGGACTCATTCACTACAGCCTAGGTCTTCATGGCAAACGAGTCTGCTCCAGTCCTGAATCCCTGAACCATTACACCAATAACATGAAAACAGCTTCTTCATCCCATGACTAACTTCCTGCCTGGTACAGAAGCAAATAGCTAGAGCCACTTCCTCATCCCCCCAAACCCAGAACATCTCACAATAGAACCCCAAAAGTGCCCCACATGTGACAGGATACTTTCCAGGACTGGATCACGTGGGTGCACATTCGCATGAATGGACGCAGGCAGACAGTGTTTGTTCGTAATGAGGATCACCCTGTGGCTAAACATGCCTTGGTGCATGGCCAGAACATCTTGGCACAGTGTTACACCGTCCAGGTTATCTGGATACTTCCCACTAACACCAACCTGTCAGAACTCCGGAGATGGGAACTTGCCCTTCAGTATATCCTCTCTTCTTGTTATCCGCCAGGCCTCAACCTCTGCTAATTTCAAGTTGCAGCTGCTCATACCTCACCTGTCTGTTAACAATATCTTTGCCTCTGTACTTCCACCTCGAGTGACATCTCTGCCCAAACTCTTTGCCTTTACAAATGTCTGCTTGTGTCTGTGTATGTGCGGATGGAAATGTGTGTGTGTGTGCAAGTGTATACCTGTCCTTTTTTTCCCCCTAAGGTAAGTCTTTCCACTCCCCAGGATTGGAATGACTCCTTACCCTCTCCCTTAAAACCCACATCCTTTTGTCTTTCCCTCTCCTTTCCTCTTTCCTGATGAAGCAACTGTAAGCTTGAATTTTGTGTGTATATTTGTGTTTGTTTGTGTGTCTATCGACCTGCCAGCGCTTTCATTGGGTAAGTCACATCATCTTTGTTTCTTTTTATATATATATATATATATATATATATATATATATATATATATATATATATAAAAACAGAAAGAAACTTCCACATGGGAAAAATATATTAAAAATAAAGATTCCAAGACTTACCAAGCGGGAAAGCGCCGGCAGACAGGCACATGAACAAAACACACAAACACACACACAGAATTACGAGCTTTCGCAACTGGCAGTTGCTTCGTCAGAAAGGAAGGAAGGAGAGGGAAAAATGAAAGGGTGTGGGTTTTAAGGGAGAGGGTAAGGAGTCATTCCAATCCCGGGAGCGGAAAGACTTCCCTTAGGGGAAAAAAAAGGACAGGTGTACACTCGCACACACACACCCATATCCATCCGCACATACACAGACACAAGCAGACACAAGCAGACACAAGCATGTCTGCTTGTGTCTGTGTATGTGCGGATGGATATGGGTGTGTGTGTGCGAGTGTACACCTGTCCTTTTTTTTCCCCTAAGGGAAGTCTTTCCGCTCCCGGGATTGGAATGACTCCTTACCCTCTCCCTTAAAACTCACACCCTTTCATTTTTCCCTCTCCTTCCTTCCTTCCTGACGAAGCAACTGCCAGTTGCGAAAGCTCGCAATTTTGTGTGTGTGTTTGTGGGTTTTGTTCATGTGCCTGTCTGCCGGCGCTTTCCCGCTTGGTAAGTCTTGGAATCTTTATTTTTAATATATTTTTCCCATGTGGAAGTTTCTTTCTGTTTTATTTATATATATGATGTAAATAAAAGAGAAAGAAACTTCCACATGGGAAAAATATATTAAAAACAAAGTTTCCAAGACTTACCAAGCGGGAAAGCGCCGGTGGATAGGCACAATAAATAAAACGCACAAACACACACACAGAATTTCGAGCTTTCACAACCGGCAGCTGCTTTGTCAGGAAAGAGGGCAGGAAAACGAAAGTTGAAAGGATGTGAGTTTTAAGTGAGAGGTTAAGGAGTCATTCCAATCCCGGGAGCGGAAAGACTTACCTTAGGAGGAAAAAAAGGATAGGTATATACTCACGCACACACACACATATCCATCCATACATACACAGACACAAGCAGACATATTTAAAGGCAAAGAGTATGGGCAGAGATGTCAGTCGAGGCGGAAGTGTGGAGGCAAAGATGATGTTGAATGACAGGTGAGGTATGAGTGGCGGCAACTTGAAATTAGCGGAGACTGAGGCCTGGTGGATAACGAGAAGAGAAGATATATTGAAGAGCAAGTTCCCATCTCCGGAGTTCGGATAGGTTGGTGTTGGTGGGAAGTATGCAGATAACTCGGATGGTGTAACACTGTGCCAAGATGTGCTGGCCTTGCACCAAGGCATGTTTAGCCACAGGGTGATCCTCATTACCAACAAACACTGTCTGCCTGTGTCCATTCATGCGAATGGACAGTTTGTTGCTGGTCATTCCCACATAGAAAGCGTCACATTGCAGGCAGGTCAGTTGGTAAATCACGTGGGTGCTTTCACATGTGGCTCTGCCTTTGATCGTGTACACCTTCCGGGTTACAGGACTGGAGTAGGTGGTGGTGGGAGGGTGCATAGGACAGGTTTTACACCGGGGTCAGTTGCAAGGGTAGGAGCCAGAGGGTAGGGAAGGTGATTTGGGGATTTCATAGGGATGAACCAAGAGGTAATGAAGGTTAGATGGACGGCGGAAAGACACTCTTGGTGGAGTGGGGAGGATTTCATGAAGGATGGATCTCTTTTCGGGGCAGGATTTTAGGAAGTCGTATCCCTGCTGGAGAGCCACATTTAGAATCTGCTCCAGTCCCGGTAAGTATCCTGTCACAAGTGGGGCACTTTTGGGGTTCTTCTGTGAGAGGTTCTGGGTTTGAGGGGATGAGGAAGTGGCTCTTGTTATCTGCTTCTGTACCAGGTCGGGAGGGTAATTGCGGGATGCGAAAGCTGTTTTCAGGTTGTTGGTGTAATGGTCCAGGGATTCAGGACTGGAGCAGATTCATTTGCCACGAAGGCCTAGGCTGTAGGGAAGGGACCGTTTGATATGGAATGGGTGGCAGCTGTCATAATGGAGGTACTGTTGCTTATTGGTGGGTTTGATGTGGACAGATGTGTGAAGCTGGCCATTGGACACATGGAGGTCAACGTCAAGGAAAGTGGCATGGGATTTGGAGTAGGACCAGGTGAATCTGATGGAACCAAAGGAGTTGAGGTTGGAGAGAAAATTCTGGAGTTCTTCTTCACTGTGAGTCCAGATCATGAAGATGTCATCAATAAATCTGTATTGGGTTGGCAGGTTTGGGTAACCAAGAAGGCTTCCTCTAAGTGACCCATAAATAGGTTGGTATACGAGGGGGTCATCCTGGTACCCATGGCTGTTCCCTTTAATTGTTGGTATGTCTGGCCTTCAAAAGTGAAGAAGTTGTGGGTCAGGATGAAGCTGGCTAAGGTGATGAGGAAAGAGGTTTTAGGTAGGGTGGCAGGTGATTGGCGTGAAAGGAAGTGCGCCATTGCAGCAAGGCCCTGGACGTGCGGGATATTCGTGTATAGGGAAGTGGCATCAATGGTTACAAGGATGGTTTCCGGGGGTAACAGACTGGGTACGGATTACAGGCATTCGAGAAAGTGGTTGGTGTCTTTGATGAAGGATGGGAGACTGCATGTAATGGGTTGAAGGTGTTGATCTACGTAGGCAGAGATACGTTCTGTGGGGGCTTGGTAACCAGCTACAATGGGGCGGCCAGGATGTTTGGGTTTGTGAATTTTAGGAAGTAAGTAGAATGTAGGAGTGCGAGGTGTCGGTGGGGTCAGGAGTTTGATGGAGTCAGGTGAAAGGTTTTGTAGGGGGCCTAAAGATCTGAGGATTCCTTTAAGCTCTGCCTGGACATCAGGAATGGGATTACCTTGGCAAACTTTGTATGTAGAGTTGTCTGAAAGCTGACGCAGTCCCTCAGCCACATACTCCCGAAGATCAAGTACCACGGTCGTGGAACCCTTGTCAGCCGGAAGAATGATGATGGATCGGTCAGCTTTCAGATCACGGATAGCCTGGGCTTCGGCTGTGGTGATGTTGGGAGTAGGATTAAGGTTTTTAAAGAAAGATTGAGAGGCAAAGCTGGAAGTGAGAAATTCCTGGAAGGTTTGGAGAGGGTAATTTTGAGGAAGAGGAGATGGGTCCCATTGTGATGGAGGACGGAACTGTTCCAGGCAGGGTTCAATTTGGATAGTGTCTTAGGGAGTTGGATCATTAGAAGTGGGATCAGGATTATTTTTCTTCATGGCAAAGTGATATTTCCAGCAGAGACTATGAGTGTAGGACAGTAAATCTTTGACAAGGGCAGTTTGGTTGAACCTGGGAGTGGGGCTGAAGGTGAGGCCTTTGGATAGGACAGAGGTTTCAGATTGGGAGAGAGGTTTGGAGGAAAGGTTAACTACTGAATTGGGGTGTTGTGGTTCCAGATTGTGTTGACTAGAATTTTGAGGTGTTGGGGGGAGTGGATCTGGAAGTGGGAGATTGAGTAGATGGGAGAGACTGGGTCTGTGTGCAATGACAGGAGGTTGAGGTTTGTTGGAAAGGTTGTGGAGGGTGAGTGACTTGCCTTTCGCGAGGTGGGAAACCAGGAGATTGGATAGTTTTTTGAGGTGGAGGGTGGCATGCTGTTCTAATTTGTGGTTGGCCTGTAGGAGGATGCTATGAACAGTTGGTGTGGATGTGGGAGAGGAAAGATTGAGGACTTTGATTTGGGATAGGAGTTGATGGGTGTGTTCATTGGCCGAGTCGATGTATAGGTGAAGGATTAGGCTGGTGAGGGCTATGGATTGTGCAGTTTGGAACTGGTATAAGGACTGATGGAAAGAAGGATTGCAGCCAGAGATGGGAACTTCAAGTGTGAGGCCTTTGGGGGTAATGCCAAATGTCAGACAAGCCTGAGTAAATAAAATATGGGAGCGTAATCTGGCTAGGGTGAAGGCATGTTTGCGGAGGGAATGTAAATAAAATTCAATGGGGTCGTTGTAGGGATGTCGTGAGGTTGACATGGTATTAGAAGGTGGAAAGGGTAATATGAGGTTAAAGTGAAAATAAATAGAGATATATATATAGGGAGAGATAAAGGTGTGAAAAAAGTCGAAAAAGTGTTGGTTTGAGATGAGCTATGTTGATCCTGTGCTGAACTTAGGTTGGTGAACAACAATGGGTGCAAAGGTTAGGTAGTTCTGTTGTCTCCAAAACCCGTTAAAGGGTGGGGAAATTCAGGAAAATTTCGAAAAAAAATTCTCGAAAAAAGTTTTGGAAAAAAAATTCGAAAAGGTTTCGAAAAAAATTACCCGAAAAAAAATCTCGAAAATTTTTTTCGAAAAAATCTCGAAGAAAATGCATGTAAATGTATTCTAAGGACTGGTTGTGTGCTGGCAGGTTATGAGAATGAGGCTAACAATTGTTTGATGAAGAAATAATAACGTTTAAACCTGTGGGAAGTTGCTAAAAAATGATCGGTTATGTGGGAAAAACGGGAATGGAAATAAAACGAAAGTTGTTGGAAGTAGCTGAGATGGTTGTTTAATGGGTGAAAGGAACTGAAGCTGTGAAATAGTATTCACGAGTTTACACGAAATGTTTGTAAACTTGGAACGGTGAATTTTATAGCAGCGGTTATGTTGAAAGCGTTAAAAATTTTTAGGTTATGGTTTGGAAGTAAATTACGTATTATTGAGTATAATTAGGCAGGATAAAATGTATGGTAGATTACTGAAAAAGGGAAGATGAATACAAAATGAAACTACTTGTACAAACAAAAAGAGAAAGTAAGATGATAGAGATGATTTCGTAATGTAACAGAGACAATAACAAATTTCACCATTCTTCTGTACCTTGAGCATTAACTGTGTCTTCCAGTACATATACTTCAAATATTTTTGTCTATTGTCTACCTCCATTTCACCATGAGGCCATGTAGCAAATGTATTGCCCATATATCTGAACCAGCATTATGGACATAAAGGTGCAGAACAAAGTGTTGTTGCTTCAGAAGCCCCCATGAATGTGTCAGGTACTAAGAGAGACAGGGGAGATGCTATTTCTATGGTATTTCTCCACTCATAGTACTTTCTTTGTCATTTGAAGTATGTTCAATACCAACATAGGTCAGTGAGGTTGCATATGTCTGGCGCAACATGTTCTTGCAGGATGCCGAAAGTTGCATCTACTGACACATTTGTTAATAGAAATTAGTTCTTAATGCATCATGCAAACAACCCATAGCTCTCTTCCCATGCTCTGTTCTCTCTATAGTAGACCAAAAACATCTAAATACCTAGCACGAGGTAGAGAATAAATACATGCTTCTCACAGCAGGAATTAAATCTCCGTTCTGTGCCATTGTCCCCACCTTTCATGTTCATTATACATTTACTGAGTCCCAAGTATGTCTTGAAAGTGTAAATGGTGGTGCACTTTTCTTCAAATCTTGCATGTCTGTAGCTTCCATATTAGGACACTCTGTGAATAGAATTCTTAAAAGCAGTTCTACTGTGACAATGCTTTGCATCTGCATATCACTAGCAGTAGGTTGACCTTGTAATGCAGGTAGGAAATTGGTGGCCTATAAATGCTTGGCTTGATTATGTAGCACCAGTATTTTGTGTTGTGACTTGGCTGACTACTTATTCTTGCCTGCCTGGTCTAAACTGCTCTGTTTTCATATTTACCATTTATTTCCTTCACAGCATGTTAAAGGAATGATGACCTTGTAGTTTGGTCCCTTTACATTCCACACCAACCAACCATAGTGTTTTATGGTGTATGACATGCAAGTTCCCAACAGTTTCCTGGGACTTGAGTGTTTTTGTATCTCTACAATTCCTGTAGTTAACTACTACATAACAGATTTCATGGCACTGCAACTTAACAGATTTTATGGTGTGCAAATTGCTTTCCAATGTGTTGATCGCAAAAATAAATTTTCTGTGAACCCTTAGCTTGTGATTTTCCATCAATTGGAAGTTAGAAACTCAAAGTTCATAGGGAATCTGAGTGCATAGTTGGTTCCCTAAGAGCCGCTATGCTAAACACACTTGTCATATTAACATCAAAATCTCTTAACAAAGTTCAAATACATGCACAAAGGAATTTTCAGTGAAAAATAATGTTCACTATAGTAAGGGAACTGGCCACTGCTCCTCTTTTTTTCATCAAGTATCAGAGAACCTGATACACTATAATGTGGAAAATAATCAAGAGAGATCAGAATTGCAAGTTATATATTTTTTTAGAATTTTGATGTAAATGTACATTGATGATGCATAATGCTGGCATAAGATTAACTCCTTTATTAGAAACATAATTATTTTTGTGTTTCTTAATGTACCTGTAATGGAAATAACAACATTGCAATTAGACTCATAATTGTTTTTTGTTCTAAAGGAACTGGAGAGGGTAACACAAATCACAGGTTCATAATTGTTTACATTGAATTAATGAACATCTGGGCAAGAGTAGTATCTCACACTATTTATCACATAAACTTCCAGTAAAAAATCTCAGAAAATAAATCAAATTTTGTTTCATGCAAGTTTACAGATTAAGTTCCACATTTTCCAATTAGCTAAATTCTAAGTGCAAATCACTTGCAAATAACCATGGTAAAGTCTTGGATTTCAGATTGCTTGAAATATTCAAACTCCACAATTTGAAAATATTTCAGAGTATTTGGTAGGGGCACAAGAGACAATTGCTAGTCTGCAGCTCAACACTTAGAAAAACTTTGAATCTTTGAGAGGCATGACCTACTGCCATTCATAAGCACTGTCTCTCCCAGGACTCAAAGCCAACTGCTTCATGTATCTGAATAATGTGCCCTGTGCAAGATATCTGACACCTATTTAACCCTTTCGCACCAGTGAACTTCTGGAGAAGTCAGGAGGGACTGTGGCACTCAGCTGGTGAACTGCTGCAGAAGTCAAGAGCTACTCATGCCACTCAGCTGGAGGACTGCTGTAGCAGTTTTGCCTCTCTTGATATTTCTCTGGTTCACTACACTCAGCTTTTGTGGAAGTTTGGCCTATGTGGCATCTAGTCACTATCTTGGAAGATCATAGTTAGCAGTAAACATGATATCCTTCATTTCAATGACTGCTTCACAGCCTTTGCATTATGGATCCTTCCTGCTAACACTAGCATTTCTGAATTGCATAGGTAGGAACTTTCCATGCACTACATCCTACATTCCCATAACCCTTCTGGCCTCAACCTATGTTAGTCACTGTCCTCATCCATCCAGCCTATCCCTGTTCCCATTTCAGCACTATATAGCCCTCATTCCACAACCACACCCACTCTTTTTATTTCTCTCCTTTTCTGCTACATCCCCTCCCCCCTCCCCACCATTCACCTGCCCTCTGTCTAACCTGCAGCACTTCACCGTCTGCCAACCCCACCATATTAACCCTCCCCCTCCCTGTGCCAGCCTCCTCCTTACCCCCACCCAGTCGCCACTCCTGCCATGCACTGGTGCTGCTGCTCACAGTGTGGTTTCAGTTGCCTGAGACTGCAGCGTTGTGTCTGAGTTGTGTTTGCATGAGTGTGTGTTTGCTTATGTGTCTGTTGTTGACAAAGGCCTTAACGGCTGAAAGCTTTAATTGTGAGAGTCTTTTTGTTATGCCTATCTGCGACTCAGCATCTCTGCTATATGGTGAGCAGCAACTTCCCTTCTCATAATACTGTAGTTAGCAATAGTATCACCAGATGGCAGTTGTATTCAGGTTCAAAGTGCAGTTTCTGTCCCTCTTGACTACCGATTTCAGGGCTTGTTTCAGTTCTGTAGGCCTACTGAGGTGTTGAGCTCCTCGTCTAGTTTCTACAGGACTAATATGGCACAGGAATGATACAATGTGGAGGAAGCTCTTTCCCTCATACTGGATAGTGACTTTGTATATGATGATGAAGATAAGTGTGAAAAGCCTTTTGTCCCCTCTTCTGCATCAGGTTTGTGTGCTATTCCAGATGTTCGATTGACATCTAAAGGATCCCCAGACTTGTCTACTGAAGATGAAACTGAATGTGCAGATAGTGATATAGATGAAGAGAAACTGGAAAAGAGAAAAATGACATGGAAAAATGAAAACTTGAATCTCAAGAAACACATGTTTGATACAGCTAATTCTGGAGTGAAAGGTACCATAAATAATGACAGCATGCAAGTTTCTTTCAGTTGTTCCTCAGCATGGATAACATAAACATTTTGTGTGAGGAAACTAATAAATAACTTTTCTCAAGTGGTGGCTGCTGGTTATGTTCCTGAGGGGGTCAGAGGGTATGGAGTGATATAAATATAAATTATATTTACATCTATATTGCTACAATCTTTATCATGACAAGAGTAATAAAACTGAGCCTGTCTGAATACTGAGAACCCAGTTATTCATACAACAGTTTTTTTCTAAGCTGCCACCTAGAGACTAGTTTCATCATATCCTGAGGTATTTACATGTTGCCTTTAATGAAAAGCTTCATAATAAAGACTATTTATACAAGCTGCAGCCACTAATAACCACTTTAGAAAACAATATAAGGAAAATTTATATCCTTATGAAAAGTTAAGCATAGAGAAAATCTTCTGTTATTCAAAGGCAGACTAAAAATCAAGTAGTATATACTTGCTAAATGAATCCATTTTGGAATAAAGACTTTCATTATTTATGATATCTACACAAATTATATTTTAGATTTCATTGTCCACTGTGATTCACATACTGATATTCACAAATATGACACCAGCATCTCAGGAGATGTTGTACCTACGTTGGTAGAACCATATTTCTGTTACACTGGACAAGTGGTACAAAACCTTGCCTTGATTTGTTAGTTGTATGACCAAGCAACCAGGGCTTGTAGTACAGTCGGGCATACAAGAAAAGATATACCTAAAATGACAGAAAAGCTTGCCTTCTGTTCAGCATTTCAATTACTGTTGACACTAAAATGTGAGACAAAAGAGATATATAGATGCCTTTGACTATCACTCTATAGAAATGGTGGAAACATCAAAGATGGATAATCAGACAGGGTTGATGAAATTGAAACCTACAGTACAGAACTTGTATTTTCTGTAAGGATCAGAAGAGGAGGAAGCAGATGAAAATGCATTGTAAGGAATGCAATAAGACACTGAGCACCTTCTCCTGTTAAAAATGTATTAAACACAGAAGAATGTTTGAAATGTAAAACTCTTTGCAATGAAACTGACATAATGCAAAGTGCTGAAACATAAAGTGTAATGGAACCCAAATGTAAATAAACATTACTGTACATGTGAAAAAATAAATAACATAAATATATTTTAAATAATAAAGCACCCACTCCACCAGTGCTGTGTCCAAAATCACAGATCTGATTGAAGGTATGAAAAAATTATGTGAATTGTCTAAAAGATCAAGAGCAATGTTTTTATTCAAAATCAAAATCAAAAACATTTCAGTATATGTATAAATATTTTCCCAAATTTCACCCATGTCTATTCAAATATTCATTGCAGTATATTTTGCATTCCATAACAGCACATAAATATACTTTTATTTCATTTCTTGCCACATAGTCACTACATGCCTTATGGATATGCCACAATTTGCTTTACAGACACATTCCTACTCAGTCTCCACAAATGGTTCAAATGGCTCTGAGCACTATGGGACTTAACATCTATGGTCATCAGTCCCCTAGAACTTAGAACTACTTAAACCTAACTAACCTAAGGACATCACACACATCCATGCCCGAGGCAGGATTCGAAACTGCAAATGTAGCGGTCACAGGGTTCCAGACTGTAGCGCCTAGAACAGCACGCTAAAGTCAGCACAACAGAGCTACCTATGGACAGTACTTTCAGTGAATGGCTAGGCTCAGTGCTAAGTTGGACAACAGCAGCAGGAAGACAGTAAGAAAGAAATATGAAAATTCTCCTCACTAAAGTGAATGGTGTTTGTACCACAGACATTTTGGTCAAAGTGCAAGATATTGAGTGTATAGACATGTAGGCCCATGCAAGAGTTACAGAGCACCTACCTTATTTCAAAAATGTCCCAGTTTCAACTGTGAGAGGTTCATTAAGACTTTTTGTCACTGATGAGACATCAGGATGATGGTTCTTCGTTGATACGTGGTCTGAGACCAGTGTGGGTCCAAGGAATGCTGATTGTTTGCCACAGCTTTTTGTTTTGCCAATATTAACAGTAGTGAACAACTCCCACTTCAAAAAATTTGGCAGGAAGGCATTGATGTTGATTTTGGAACAAGTGTTGGATTTGGAGCAAGATTTTTCTCTGGAATAGTCTTTCTTCGAGGCAGAGCTTTCTCTGCGGCAGAGGTTTCTTAGGCGCCAATATTCTAACTTATTTTCCCTAACACCAGACTTATGTAACAGTCAACTGCTAAGCTCATAACCAAGTTGGGTTAGATTATTTTCAATGCCTCCATTGCAGGATGTATGAAGATGTCAGTGATTTCTGTGTCTTCCATGAAATGGAACATTGTCACTTTTCCTTCTCTGTGACACTGCCGAACACACTCTCTTGTGTGATGCAAGAAGAGACCATCATCTATTTCTCATGACTCTGCAGAGATAGCTGCATTAGCCACAAAATGTGTGGTGTTAGAACAGAAGGTTGAATAAGTCAAGGTTTTGTACCACCTGGAATGAAAAGAGGTGAAAGTTTTAGAAAAACACAGTGGAGTTCTAAGACAGCATATTGCAGCTACAGAGAAGTCACTTAGAGAGGTGTGGCTGGAGATATATTACCAGTGGACAGCTGCTACAGCTCCACCAGTGGACCTCTCCCTTCCACCACCTCTCTCCTCACAGGTCATACCAGCAGCCAATGCCCTTGCACAGCTGATTCTAAGGCACTTCCCAGGACTAATGGAACCCGTTGCAGGAAAGGGATTATGTAAACACACTATGATTCTTGCATCCACACCACACCCAATCAACCTGTTGCAAGCCAACTAAGAAGGGATCTTCCAGAGACGGTGAAGTATTCTAAAGTCATGTTTGATGAAATATTAGTGGATGGGACGGTTTCATACTAATATAGAACATGGGCTGCACTGTTGCAAACAGTTGAGAAAAATGAAAGATTGGCATTTGTATGGGGCTATAGGGACCTAAAAGCAAGAACAACCCCTGATAGATACTCAACTCTGAACGTTTTAGACTTTATATGTAAGCTGGATGGTGCTACTGTTTTCAGTGTGATATACTGTGCAAAAGCATTTGCACAATAACCCATGTTCATGATGGACAAGCACATTATTGCTATTATGACTCCATTCGGCTTGTTTGAGCACAATGTGATGCCTTTTGGACTTTGAAATGCTGCTCAGATCTGACAGCATTTCATGACTGAGGTGCTGCAGGGTGTGGACTGTGTATTCTGCTAAGCTGATGATGTTTCGGTTTCCTCAGGGAATGTAGCAAAGCTTGTCTCCTGTTGCATGAGCTTATGCAACACTTAGATGGCTATAGCATAAGAATTAACAAGGACAAATGTGTGTTTGGCAAAGGTGATGTCTACTTTTTAGGGTACCAGAAAGGGTATCTTTCTGAACCCCAAAAAGGTCTCAATTATTTTCTCTACCAGTTACATAAACTGACCCTCATAGATATATGGGCAAGATGAATTATTATTGCTGACATTTGCCCCATTTGTGACAAGACTACTGATTCAGTTGGCATTATTTGTGGCAAGTGCAACATGTCAAAGACATTAACAAATGAACAGTAGTCAAGTAATGGAAGTATCTATTTCTGATAGTGATAACTAGTTTTCAAGATATGAGGGGGTTAGTAAGGAAAAGTTTTCCACTGAGCCCAGCTGTGGTGTGGATGTTGGGTCTGCAATGTGGCAGTGTCTACATCTTGTGTTACTAGCGTAGAAATATTGGCAGTCTGGACACACGTCCCACTTACCGTGAGCACAGCAAGAGAACTTTCTCCATACCCAACCCATTCAGTCTGAGAGTACCAGCAGGGTATCTCTTCCTGGTCTCCGCTCTGTCTGAGAATCTGCTAAGTCCCTATGAGGAAGCTATCTCTTCTTACCCCTCCTATTCTCCAAAACTACTTCTTATGGCTGGGCAGCCATCGCTGGTCTGTGATGTATCATGAGACCCACCTCTCTGCTATTTTCATATGGCTAATCCTGAAAATTTTAAATGACAGTGGACCATTTGCATGCTTCAGTAAAGTTGAGGACAACAACCAAACCCCTTCAAGAGTGACACTGTTGCATGATTATTTTAAGGTTTACTTTTTCTTCTGTACTAGTGCTCTGGTATCTCAGTAAAACTATGGTGAATATTTGTCATTATTCTCATCAGGATTATAAGCTGCCATTGTAGCAGCTCCTTATGAAAAATTATTCATGTTGTGTTCAGGAATAAAGACAGGTGAGAGGTGTTTTTCTGAGTTGTACCAGAAAGAAAAAGCTACTCTGGGTTCTAGGATTCAAGGTATGCTGTAGTAATTGCAAATAACATTACCAGTTATCTATTACTGTCATCATTTTCACAGTTTTATCTAGAAATTTTTGTAAAGCACCTGTAAAAACTACTAATATGAGTTACTGTGCTTTAAACAGCTTGGGACAAGATACCTCTGTGCAAAAGTAAATAGCTCTTCCATAAGTGAGAGGTGATTTGGGGTATTGTGAATTTTACATTGATTAATGATGAAACTGTGTTAAAAGGTTGGTTGTTTGCTTCTTTTCATGAAACTTATACTATTACTTAGAGGCATGCAATTTGCACCTCCAGTCAGCTTTATATTGCTGTAACTCTAAGTTAGATGTTGAAATGTCATGGTAACCATGTTCCTAGAATTAACTGGTGAAACCTAAGACTTACCATCATGGTGTGTAAAACTCCAAAATTTCTTACTATTTGCACAGATTTCAAACTCTTACCAAGAGCTGTTGGTAAATCTTAGGATGTACCTATACCAACTGGTAAAAATGTATTCACTTAAAAAAGTCAGCTTAGCAATTTAGTGAAATAGTTTGAAACTATTGTAAATTTATATATTTTAAACATTCTTGCATTCCAATGTGATTGTAATGAGCAACATTCCATATTAGTGAGAAATGTTGTAAAAAATGTTACCTTGTGAACATTAATTTTTCTTACAATAAGGCTGACTATTGTGGCATTTTGAATTACATAAAATGGAAGACGATTTACACAAGCATTTTTTAGTTGAATCTTATTTAAGCAATTACACTTTTTGAACCCTTGTCCTCCAACAAAAGATTGTTTGGCAACCACTTCCTGTAGACTAATTTCTTCCCTTGCTACTTCTTCAATTTTGACAGAATTTTCCTTGTGCAATTTAAATTGGTTCCTAGTGTACAATGACTTCACTTTACCAGCTTTGGTACCAAGTTAATAAAATTCATCATCCTGAATATTTATCACTATTGGTATTATAGATTTTGCATCAGCTTTTGCCCTGTCTACATCCGGTACTTTAATTCTCACATTCTGTCCAACTGAAGGTTTTGGAATTTTGTTACATGAGACTGCTTTCATTTTCTTTGCCTACAATTGAAGACCTCCTTTGGCAGCTTCTCGGATCCGTTCCACTTTATTAACACTGTTAGAAGTTGTCAGCTTCTCCTCACAACTGTCAGCTGCTGCTGGTGTCTGGTTGTTAACTGTCATAAAATCCTGTCTCTTTGATGCTTCCTCACCTGCTGCAGCCGCACTTTCTACCTCTGTTCCTTCTGTTCCAGTACTTGATTCACTGGCATAAATTCCTTGGCTGTCACTTTCAATTTCCTGTGAGT
Source organism: Schistocerca gregaria (assembly GCF_023897955.1). Lineage (NCBI taxonomy): Eukaryota > Metazoa > Arthropoda > Insecta > Orthoptera > Acrididae > Schistocerca > Schistocerca gregaria. Next base: position 542,714,374 of record NC_064924.1, read on the forward strand.
CAGTGGAAGTGGTGTTTAACATTGTTTCCATGTCTTCTTCAGTGTTTGGATTTTTTTATTAAATCATGTGGAACAACTGAGGTCGCAATGCCCATTTTCATTGTAACCCCAAACATGGCTTCATATGGTTAACATCTGATCCCTTAATGATAAGCCCTATTTTTCATTGCTTGCACCTACCTCAGCCCTTCAGATCATTTTGAAGTTTTGTTTGTTTCCATCCAAGTTGATAACACTTTTTTAATATCTTGATTTGCTCTTTTGACTGATCCCTGAAGCTGACTGTGCCTTGGCTTCCTGTGGACTATCTTTATATCACTCCACAACCCACATAAATTTTCAATGACTTCATTACAAAACTCTCTACCATTATCAGAATAAAGGATACTTGGGGCACCAAAGGCAGTAAAAATGTCAAAAAGATGATATGCTACTTCATCAGCCCTTTATAAAGTTAGTGCATGGAGTATAACAAATTTTGTCAAATGATCTTGGTATACAAGTATGAACTTCGACTTATTGTCTGGGTTTGTGTGCATGTCAATTAAGTCAATTTGGCATCATGACTTCATTTCATTTTGTGATAGGCTTCACTACAACACCCCTTTTCAATTTGTTTTGCTTTTTCTGATATGGTTCATATAATCTCAAATAAGTACTGATCAATTCAACAGTGACATTCTTGTACATACAATTCAGTACCACAATCATCTGTGTTTGGCAGCCATGGCCTGTACCAATGTGGGTCTCCTATAGTACGTTAAAAAGTTCATCAAAACAAATGTAATAACGGATTTCTTCTTTTCCAGCAGACACCGGCACTATGAGTTTCTCCTCACCTCCAATGTTGAGAAGATCATGTCGCTTCAAACATCTGTAGTCTACAGATTTTTTATTGGAAATGGATATTGCATTTTTCATTTCACTTAACAGAATAATATATTGTTCAGCTGTTACATAAAAATTGTTGTCCTTCTTCTTATTCACTGAGTCACCTAAAAGTTTGTAAAATCTGTTACGCATAACATCACTCATTCTGATGCAAAGCTGCATAAAAAACACCACTAAAACAAGTTGAAAAGATGACCAAATGCATGATACTCAACACTGACTGAAACTATGCAATGGTGAGTGCGCTGAGAACTTATAATTGCCAACAACGAAACTTATCTGAACACAAAATTGGCAACAATAAAACTTGTCTAAACCTGCACGACAGAGGTGAGAGTTTTCAATCCAGCTTTTACCAGTTTTCATTGATAAATCCTAAGATTTATCAATGTATCTTGGTAAAAGTTCAAAATATATGCATATAACTACAAATTTTGGACTTTTACCACAACACAATGGTAAATTTTAGATCTCACCAGTTAATTCTAGGATTTACCGACTATCCCACTTTTACAGTAACATATACACCTAAGGCCTATTATTCTGATAACAATTACTAATTAATTAATGCAAATTTGATGAGTAAAGCCTGCAGATACATTTTACATGGACTGTAATTGTATTTAGAATAGGGAGGAGGGCGTTATTTTTAACAATTTTCTGAGCTATTGAAGGATGCCTCTTTGTTACCGAGGTATGCATATGAGCAAGAGTGTTACTGGATTTACATGTATCTTATATAAAAAAAGTAGATTAACAAATTTTAACTACTCTGAGGAGCTCTTGAGCTAACAGACTGCCACGGGAAGCACTGCCACTCACTGCAGCCCAATCATCTGACCATCCTGTAGCCAAACTACACCACCCCATTCCAGTCATACCAGCCAGTGAACTCCAAAAAGTCTCTGCAAAGGCCAGATCATTGCATAAGTTCTTTATCCCCTGTTAACAACTGTAAGTCACTTCTAACAGACCAAGCAAGGTGGGACAGTGGTTAGCTCACTGGACTTGCATTCGGGAGGACGACAGTTCAACCCTGTCTCTGGCCATTCTGATTTACGTTTTCCGTGATTTCCCTAAATCACTTCAGGCAAATGCCAGGATGGTTCCTTTGAAAGGGCAGGGCTGCTTTCCTTCCCAATCCTTCCCCATGCTTGTGCTCCGTCTCTAATGACCTCACTGTTGACAGGACATTGAACACCTCCCTTCTGACAACTTTAAAAATTTTAATTACACATCATCCCTAGATTTAAGTCCTGGGCAACCTGTCATCTACAGAAGATGCCATTCCAATACCAATTTACTGGACACCAGGGCTACTGCATTAATAATTCAAAACTTTTCCTTCACACTTAATAATTTGGTACCAACTCCCATGTCCTATATATATCCCATTCAACCACCCTTTTAACACAAAAGCACTTTGTTTTGGGTAGGGATGCTGACAGACAATATACATTGTGATGTCTGAGCAGCCAATAAGGTGAATGTGAGAAGTAACACGTATTGGCCATAGGGTCCAAGCAGAGTGTTGGTCGAGGGGTGTTCGTCTTCCATTGTCCCATCTCTTAGCATAGCATGATGTGCACCTTCCTTTCTCTCTTACTGATTTTTGGACTCTGTTCCATCACTGATCAGCCACTGGTCTCCTCCAGTTGACTGGTGATTTGTTCGCCACCTCTAAAACAGGCCCTACTATATTCCAAACTGAAGAATAGGTGCTAGTTTTACCTCTTGAGCCAGCTGCTGTGGCCAAGCAGTTCTAGGCACTTCAGACTGGAACCACGTGGCTGCTACGGTCGCAGGTTTGAATCCTGCCGCAGGCATGGAAGTGTGTCATGTCCTTAGACTAGTTAGGTTTAAGTAGTTCGAAGTTCTAGGGGACTGATGACCTCAGATTTTTAGTTCCATAGTGTTCAGAGCCATTTGAACCATTTTTACCTCTTGATTTATCTTTTTTTCTGTCTTTCATGGGTGCTCACACATCTTGCCTACTTTGCAGACATTGGCACAGAGGGATATGATGCAAAGAGAGTTCATACACGCACAATTCCAAAAAGTGGATGTTGACTGAAAAAAACCAGATGGATCAGGCTGTGAAGCAGCCCACCTATTATCAACCTTTGCCATTCTCTGCCCTCTGCCTGTCTATCCCTTTTGCTGCTCCCCCACCAGCCTGCACGTGCCTTCTACCCCATCTGCACACTTGTAGTCCTTCCCCCTTCTCTATTTCTCCCACCCTCCTCCCCCACTCCTTCCGTCCAGCGAGGTTCAGATGTTACACCTAACAGCTCACTGTCCTGTCCCCACTAAATCCCTGCACACTCATATAGATGGGAGAGTGGTCTCATATATATTGTATGTTGATAGACACAATAAAAAAACACACACAAACACACATATACAAATTTCAAGCTTTTGCAACCCACGGTTGCTTCATCAGGAAAGATGGAAGGAGAGGGAAAGACGAAAGGATGTGGGTTTTAAGGGAGAGGGTAAGGAGTAATTCCAATCCCGGGAGCGGAAAGACTTACCTTAGTGTGAAAAAAGGACAGGTATACACTCGCACACACACGCATATCCATCCGCACATATACAGACACAAGCAGGCAAAGAGTTTGGGCAGAGATGTCAGTCGAGGTGGAAGTACAGAGGCAAAGATGTTGTTGAATAACAGGTAGGTATGAGTGGTGGCAACTTGAAATTATAGGAGGTTGGGGCCTGGTGGGTAACAGGAAGAGAGGATATATTGAAGGGCAAGTACCCATCTCCAGAGTTCTGATAGATTGGTGTTAGTGGGAAGTGCACGGCCAGCACATCTTGGCACAGTGTTACAAAATGATTCAAATGGCTCTGAGCACTATGGGACTTAACTTCTAAGGTCATCTGTCCCCTAGAACTTAGAACTACTTAAACCTAACTAACCTAAGGACATCACACACATCCATGCCCGAGGCAGGATTCGAACCTGTGAGCGTAGCGGTTGCACGGTTCCAGACTGTAGCGCCTAGAACCGCTCGGCCACCACGGCCGGCTCACAGTGTTACACCATCCAGGTTATTTGGATACTTCCCACTAACACCAACCTATCAGAGCTCTGGGGATGGGAACTTGCCCTTCAATATATCTTCTCTTGAATTTTGTGTTTGTTTGTGTCTCTATCAACATACCAACGCTTTTGTTTGATAAGTTACATCATCTTTGTTTTTAGATATATTTTTCCCATGTGGAATGTTTCCCTCTATTATATATTTATCGAGGCAGGATTCAAACCAGCGACTGTATCAGTCGCGCGGTTCCACACTGAAGCGCCTAGAACTGCTCGGCCACTCCAGCCGGCCCTACCTGTTGAAGTCTGGCCACCAACATGCAAGTTTTTTCAGGTGACACCATGTAGGATGACTTGCATGTGATTATGAAATGATGATGATAACAGCAGAACACCCAGTCTCCATGCACAGAAAATCTCCAACCTGGCAAGGAACTGAACATGCTGCTTGGCAGTTAGATGCGCTGACCTCTCGCCTGAGAATGCAGATGCCCTCCATCAGATGAGTAGCTTGTATCCTTTTCATATTGTCATTATGTACTGTAGTTCGTGTTTTTAAAACCTCATAAAACCAAACACAGCACACAAATTGTCATAATGTATACTATCTTTGGTTCTAGAAATACATTAGTGACTTACTATAGGAGATTGTTCTTCTTAACTTAATCTATAAAACACACACTCTTTACTAGTATGTTAGCTTTTACAATGATTTGTTACTAAATTCATATCTAACTTACCTTTGCAACAACATGCTTTGTTTTACTCAGATGAAAACATCCACTCTCTCTTCTTGCCATATTTTGGAGGGAAGATTTTTTCCTCATGGTTCTCGTAGTCTGAAAGCACATGTGCATATGATGTATTGATGTATTTAGAAATATAAATTATGACCTGTACTTTACTTAACATAAATACGTGGAATTCTGGAAACAATACATAGTGTATTGCATGATACTGCCTGTTGAGGCTGGCAGAGGAGTTAACACTAACATGGGATTTATTATAAAGCGCTATCAAAATTTAACAGTTTCTGTGTGCACATTGAAAAACTGCTGTATATGACTTTTTCAAATTCATGTACATTTCTTGTTCAAATGACATATATTTCCTTTACTGTTCTGAATTATTGTGTAGAAGATACCCAAAAACCAATGTTTCCTTCAATACATATTTCAGCTGGATGAAGAAGACAATGCATTGAATAATGATTCTATCCATTCAAGGGCCATTCTTGGATTCCATTCAGCGGTTATGTTATTCTTCCTCCCAAAATTATTTTAGGCAATATCTTCAATAGTGTTGTTTTTAGGACATGTGCACAGTATCTAAAAATCGCAAATATTGCCTCAAGGCTTAGCCAATTTAACTTCATTACCCATTACATTCTTTTGGTTAATTAGAACTCATAAGTAATATGCTCACCTGAAAACCATGCTAATTACAAATACCAGTAACATAAAACTTTGTTGTCATTGTTCATTTGTAAACATATACCTGATTGCCAACTTTCTGATACGGTAGATCTAAAAGCCATATAAAGTACTGTAGCATTTATATAGTTAATGATGAAAACATGTAAGCATCTTTTGCATTCATTTAATTCCTTAGTAATTACCATTCTCAACTAAAATATTGTTTCAGAAATAGAATAGCATACTTTTTCAAACTAGACTGCATAATTCAATAGAAATTATTTCAGTATATAAAATTTCACATGCAAACAAATACCTCTCCATTGTTCAGTTAATCAGGAATGTAAGTCTATAATAGTAATTTGTAAAAAGCCAGCAAACAGCTAACTCAGTTTTAATTATTGGAAACTTATGAAAGAGAGGCTGCTGGAATCAATTTACATCAGTCTGCAAAAGGTTATGAAAGAAGTAAGATCTGTATCCAAAAACATACCACAGGCAAGTTAGCACAGGTTGCAAGTTGGAAAAAAAGCATCTTGATTTATCTAAATTTCAGGTCAGGGAGTTCACTCCAGGTTTTAATGGTTGTTTCCAATGACTGGCTGTGAACTTGTAGTTAATTTCATGAACTGTGTTAATCTTCAGTAATGCTTACTATGACAATAGAATCAAGCTGTGAACAGTATTATTCTCAAATTATACTTACTACACACATTGCCTTTGGATTGATTCAGTTATTAGATGTAGAGGAAAGTGATTTAAGAAATTTAAGCAGTGACTGTGTTAATTATATGTTTGCAACATGAAAAATTTTGTGTCATTTCAATGTTAGGTTACTGCACTCGGACTATCATGTTACGGAACATCAAGTGAATGTAGTATGTGGTTGTAATGCACAAATAGAATGCAACACAGTGATTGCAGCTTAGCTTGTAGATAAAAAAAGACTGGCATCTAGGTCTATTACAGGGGTATGAGCCATGAGGTAAGGCGTTGGGACGATGGGTAGTGTGGGGATGTTCCTCTCCTTTACCACATGGTGCCATGCTCATCACTACTGATGCCACCTTCCTTTACACTAACATCCTTAATGCCCATGACCTTACTGCTATTGAACACTATTTTTCCCAGTGTCCAATGGATTCCAAATCAACAACCCCCTTCCTAGTCACTATGACCAACTATATCCTCACCCACAATTACTTCTGCTTTGAAGGCATTACCTACAAACAAATCCAAGGTATGGCTATGGGCACCTGCATGGCACCATTCTATGCCAACCTATTTATGGGCCATCTAGAGGAATCATTTCTAAACACCCAGAATTATTAACCCCTAATCTGGTTCAGATTCATTGATGACATCTTTGCAATCCGGATTATGGATGAGGACACCCTATCCACATTTCTCCAGAGCCTCAAAAATTTCTACCCCATTTGCTCCACCTGCTCCTACTCAACCCAACAAGCCACCTTTCTAGATGTTGACCTTCACCTCAAAGATAGCTGCATCAGAACCTCGGTCCACATCAAATCCACTAACACCAGCAATACCTCCACTTTGGCACTGCCATCCATTCCATAACACGAAGTCCCTTCCACAGGAGGGCCCTTTCCACATCTGTAATGACTCCACCTGGTATGTACATGGAGTGCACATTGCTTTTCTTACCCTTCTTGTCAGCCAAGTCCCTGAGGGGCCCCATAACATGCCTAATGTTGGAGCTCCCAACTACCAATAATCCCACCCTCTGCAATTGCCCGGATCTAGCAGGCTGAGTAGTTTCCTCTGAAACAGGACAGGTGACAGCATCTGGCTCAGTGACAGTGTCAGCCACAGACAGCATCTGGAACTTGTTTGTCAGACAAACCAAGGAGGCTTTACTTGCGGCCGCCTGGGAAGTCTTTTGCCACCTGCTTCACCCCAGAGCGACCTCCCACTCAACCACAGGTGAGGGGCCAGCCTCAGTGTGAGCAGTAAGTGTGTTGGCCACTGGTGACGACCGATCAGAGGACTCTGACGTGCTGGGCATCCATAGGATACCCATGGCCAGTCCACAACAGGGGTGCTCACCCACTGTTGAGCTCTGTAGCTGAAGCCATCACAGCCTGAAGCTGAGAGTGAAGTGTCACCAACTCAGCTCGCATCTGCAAACAATAATCACAGTCCCTGTCCATACTAAAGACCGTGGAAAACTAAACTATGCAGATAAACGGACTATCTACACATACTGTGCAACTCTAATGTAGACCCTGACAAAAATGCATGAACTGTGTCTAGTAATATGCAGATACCAATCTTTGGATGTTAGTATTTTTTAATTACATTTTGTGTCATAGCTGTATTTCATTCATTAAATTTATTATTAGAAAATTGTGTGCATGTTCAACTGCTTCTTCTTTTAAGATGAATTTATTTTTCCTTTCTCTGTTTCTGTACAAATTATTATTAACATCTTCCCACACTGTTTTCATTGTATTATGTACTTACTTAATAATTGAGACACTTGCTGACATTTATGCTTCTCACAATTGATTTCAAAGTTACATTCATTTCTGCACTATATTAAGCTCCTAGACAATATCTGACAGTTTTCTTATGCCTTGAGTTATCCATGTATTTGATGTTATGTTAACCTTTACTTTGTGAGCTACAAATGCATGGTAACAGCAATTTTTATAACAACTGAAAAATGAATCAAATTCTTTCTTGACGTTTTCTTGAAATACTTTTCCAAATTTATATTCTTTCGCATGCAGTTTAAATTCTATGCTTGCTTCCACTCTTGACTCCTCTTTTGACATAATTTTTATTTATCCTGCAATTATTATTATACAATCCTTAATTGAATTGTGGTCTGAAAATCCACTGTCCATCACCTTGATGCCATAAAATCTTTATTTACAAATAAATTAAAAGTCAGTTTTTGATTAATGAACTGCTCAAATCTGGTGATGTCTTGTACTGTTGGTGACAGATCATAAAAGATTAATTATCCAATCAGTTGATCCTTTTAATAATCATAGTTCTGAAATTTACACTGACAATGTAGACTAAGGACAACTGCAACTTACTGTAAAAATAGCACATTAACTTGCAGACAGGCAAAATTAAAATACACTTACACTTAAGTTTTTGGTCACAGCCTTCATCATAAAAATAGAAATACTTTTCATTCACTCAAACAAGCACAAATCATGCACATATTACTATTAACTCCATTAACTTAGTCCACTTCTGGCCCAAGCTGCAGGAATTGGTGGTCATGTGTGTGAGGTGTGCTTGCTATTGTGAAAGCTGTGGCTGAAAGCTTATATTTAAATGCCTTTTAATTGTGCCTGTGCGCAACTGAATGTGTTCTCCTTATATTAAGTATCAATCTATCTTTGCTATGTAGGTTTTCTATTGATGCTGATGAATTCCACAGATATAGATAATCAATACATATAGTCAAACACACTTTATTCATGTGCAATAAAAATAGCACAGCATTTGAAAACAACAAAAGTCACACTGTTTTCCAAAGCTCACTGACCATGAAGATAGAGCACTCCTCATTCCAGTGTCATTGACAGTCAATGATCACATCTCCTCTGTGAGTGCAGAGCATTGGGAAGAGAAAATGGGCATTGTCAAATACAAGAGTGTTGTAGGCCTTTTAGGGTGTTTGTTGATCTTGCAAGGTAGCATCATCAGCCATGTCATGGCTGGTCCAAATGGAAGGCATGGATGCACCGTTTCTGATGGAGTCAGCGAGGGCCATGCAAGGTGGACTAGAGAAGGTATAATCTGCCATCCAGTAAGGAAGACAGACTGATTGACATGCATGTGTGAACTGTACTGGCACAGGAGGTGGTGATGTTAGAGAAGTGGCAAAGAGAGGGATACGTATCTTGAACATCTCACTGCTGCTGAGCGTCACTGTTACTCCAGCCACATCCACCCCATATGGAAGAGGGACTGTGCATATGATTGTTATGTGTGAAGTGGGTGTGGCCTTGTGCAAAGGATTTGTGACATAGAGGATGAAGAGCAATCCATCTTGTATCTGTAAGGCAGGCTTGTTGAGCGGGCACCCAGAAGTGTAGATAGAAAAGCAAATCTCATCAATATTAGTCATAGGGGGAGCAGCAGGAGAAAGAGAAGGGAGGGAATATTTAGCTCAACAAAAACATTAGAACACCCTGAGGGATCAGCTGATGACAGCACTTGTGACTATGTAATGTCACATGCAATGTGAGGCGGAACCTGAGGAAGTGGGTCATCACATGCAGAGTCTGAGTGAGACAAGGGAGGAGTATCATCACAAGCAACGACTGAGTGGCTGATGAACATAGGCTCAATGCACACAAGATCTGGTTGTCACACAGGTGGATTCCTGGACATTGCGCAATGGTGGAGAAGTTGACTTGAGAGGTTGTGGGACACATTCCTTGATTGTCTAAGATGATTTGACCCACTGATGTCAAACTATCTGATGCTAACAAGTGATGAAGATGTCCATAGTATTAGCCTTGTGTGCCAATACCCAATACAAACTGGAGTAAGGTGGCTATAGTTCCAGTCTGACTGTGTCATCCCTCACCATAATAAACTCACATGAGTCCAGGGCCAAATGCAAGAAAACTGGGAGACAGGTATGCAGTCATGGAGAAGGCGTATGGGTAGGAGCTAAGTGTGACAGGACATGCTCAACATTGTAGGGAGATCAGACAGGTTGATGGCTGCAGCATTGTCTGACTCAGCAGATAAGACTAATGTCTTGCCCTATAGGACCTCGGCTAGTGATGCATGGAGGTTTGCCTTATCAGCTGTGCAGATTCCTAACATGATCCAGGAAAGGGTATTGAACCACTCAATGCCATGGCACATGAGGGCTGCCTTCAGAGTTCTGTGCCAATGCTCAGTGCACCTGTTGCACTTAGGGTCATGTACTGTAGTGAGACATTTATCCACACCACAGAGCATGCAGAGTTTGTTAAATAACAGTGATTTTTATGACCTACCCTAATTGGTGGCACTGGATGTAGAATACCAAAATCTAGCTATCCAGGAAGATACAAATGCTCATGCTACAGAGTCTGCCATAATGTTTGCAAGAGGGATTGCTTCCACCTACCACGTAATACTGCTGATGATGGAAAAGATACATCTGAAACCATCAGAAGCAGGCATTGGCCCAATGAGGTCCAGGTGCAGGTTCTGGAAATGACATGCTGAATTTTTGTAGAGTGAGCTGTATATGTCTACTGTCTTTGCTGCACTGACAAGGCACACAGGTGTCAGATCACACACATTAGTCCATCTTCATGCCTGGCCACACAAATCATTCCGTGATGAGATGTGTAGTAGCCTTAGTGCCAGGGTGTGAAAGTTTATAAAAAGCAGCAAAAACTTAGAAAAATATTTGCAACTGGGACAATATTCTGAGCGACACACATGGAAGTATCGTACCATAATGGTCTGACCGAACCAGAAACTATCTGTAGGGAGGTGGAAGAGTCCTGATGTAGGTTCTGAAGCGTGATATCATTGCCCTGTAAGGGGACCAGTTCATCAAAATTAACAGTATATGAAGTATCATCAACATTTTCTGACCCACAGATATATCAGAAGTCTGTCATGCACTGGCAAATGAGACCCACTTGCCAAAACATGTATGGAGGAAGATCAATAGCAGACTGCAATAAGCATCCTCAAGGGAATGGCGATCTGTGAAAATTGTGATGTTTCTTCCTTTGATATCTGCATGGGAATATTTGATGGCCTCATACACTGCAAGAAGTTACCTTTTGAAAGCCAGCTACTTACAATGAGCATCAGATAGTTTCCAGAAAAAAGAAGAAATAAATAAAAAAGCAGCAGAGTGACTGAGTTGTGCCACCAACATACAGTTGAGAAACTGGACTTATTGTGAAATCATTTATGTCTGCCATAATAGAAATTTAAGCACCTGTCAAGGTGTGGGCCAAAGTTATGGCATGTTCTAAAGCTATTTTGAAATCCTAGAAATCTTACATCATACCAATGTACCACTGTACCATGTGATTACTAGAAGTTTGTTTGCCAGCTAATGTATTAGTAAGAGGGGCTTGAATAGTTGCCACCATTGGCAAACTGCATCTGGAAAAGTTTATGGTCCCCAAAAGCTAATGTAATTCATGAAATGTCACTGGGAGTGTTAGATCACAAATGGAGTCTACCTGATCTTGTGGAGGATGTGTACCCTCACAGGAGACAGTGTATCTAAGAAAGGTAACAGAGATGCATTGAAGTTGTGATTTATCATCACTAATCTTGACTCCATTACATGCCGGCAAGTCCTGTACCATGGCCATGTGTAGCTCATGTTCTTCAGGGGGAGGAGAAAATGAGAATGTCATCTAGGTATGCATAGCAGTAAGAGTCTATGAAATGTTGCCAAGTTTGACCCACATTTGTGAGACCACAAGGCATGAAACAAAATTTGGAAAGGCCAAAGGGGGTGATCAAGGCTGCTCAGGTATTTCACTCTGTTCAGTAGCTACCTGTAAATATGCCTGTTTGGGATAGGATCATTGTTTATTGAGGTATGCGCATTGAGACAATCATAGGCACTGCAGAGGTACACTGTGTCGTTCTTGTTGGGGACCAAAAGTATGAGGGAAGACCAATTACTGTCCAAGGTACAATCAATTTCTGCTCACAGAAATTCATCTATGGCAATCTTAGGTGTAGTTTGTGTGGAGGGAGGCAGTGGGTCGTATGATGCACTCGGAAGGCAGGGCTGTCTGTTGTGACAATTTTATGTGTTGTTCCATTCGCAATTGCATTAATTTGAACCAACAAACTCAACAAGGAGATGCCTTGAGCAGGCCTTGGTAGTTGCAGCTCAATTCTGTGGTCTGAGCATGAAATTATCAACCACAGAGCACTCTGATTGTAGACAAGAAATGGAAGCAGAGAGGCAGTTTCTCAGAGAAGACCACTCAATGAGATCTGTGTCAGTATCATCAGGGGCAGAGAAGGGGAAGCTGAGGAAGCAACTGCACATGCAATATGTTTACTCAAAGTATGATTTGATAAATCAGACAACAGGAGGTCAGGTGACAGGCCGAAGTGAATCAGGAAATCAGTTCCAAGTACTGAGTCTTCAGTGTCAGCAATGTGGAAGGACCACATGAACGGATTGCCAAAGATGAGTTTAATAGTTAATATGACCATGCTGTCAACATAAAGTGATGATTTATTTGCTACTCCAAGGAAATGTCTGGTTGGTATCACATCCACTACAGTGGATGAGAGTAGTACAACACTTACATCAGTTCCAGTGTTGACAAGGAAATGATGATAATCATCACTGGATTGTCTGCCTTGTGGCAGGTTTTGACTGCATAGCCCTCCATGCTTCTCTGTCTTTTGCATTCCTCTTCATTCTTTGGTACCCTCCTTGTGGCTTGCTGACATCATCCAGCTTCTGGAACCTTCTTCTGTCTTTCCCTCTCTTTCCTGGAACGAAACCTTCAATTGCCTCTAGTGGAAGGCAATCTCTTCTTAGATTGTGGCCTATCCAGTTTAGTTTCCTGTTCTTCACCATCAGCAGCATCCTCCATTCTTCTCCAACTCTCCTCAGTACTTCTCATTCCTGACTCTGCAACTGTACTCGGGCTCGTTCGCTACCTATTTTCACGTGGCTCATCTGCAAAGCAGGTTGGTAGTGAACAGTTGCATTTGCACCCCTAGTACTGAGTCATATATTGGCTAGCCTTTGAACAGCAGCGAACTGAATACATAATTGTCCATACCACAATCTTGTGGAAAATGAGGTGCACTATACAAGTTCAGATTGAAACTTGTTTTTATATATATATATAAAAATAAAAAAAACATATCATGTCTGCTTGTGTCTGTGTATGTGCAGATGGATATGTGTGTGTGTGTGTGTGTGTGTGTGTGTGTGTGTGCGAGTGTACACCTGTCCTTTTTTTTCCCCTAAGGGAAGTCTTTCCGCTCCCGGGATTGGAATGACTCCTTACCCTCTCCCTTAAAACCCACATCCTTTCATCTTTCCCTCTCCTTCCTGAAGAAGCAACCATTGGTTGCGAAAGCTAGTAATTCTGTGTGTGTGTTTGTGTGTTTTGTTCATTGTGCCTGTCTGCCGGCCCTTTCCCGCTTGGTAAGTCTTGGAATCTTTGTTTTTAATATATTTTTCCCATGTGGAAGTTTCTTTCTATTTTATTTACATCATAATTAAACATAATTTTCTAATGACGTTTTAGTGATTGAGTAATACTAAATTCATAAAATCCAGTTAATGATAGCCAGTCACAGATGAAAGAAACAGTTGGAATATTATAGGGTAATTGACATTCTTAAAATTCATAAAATGAAAAAAAATGAGTTTCCAAAATAGTATAGAAAAAATAAAGGACGTTAGAAATTTCAAATAAATGTCTCTAAAAACATTGCCCTTGGAAAAGGAAGAAGAAGATTTGTTACAATTATACTGAAATCAGGGCTATGCTAATGAGGTTTTGATTTTGTTTTCATTTACCCAAAGCTCCATTTAGCTTGTCTGCAAAACTAAGTCATCCTCCCTCCACAGTGAGTGAGTGAGATATGATAGCACTATTATACATTACATCTACATCTACATCTACATTTATACTCCACAAGCCACCCAGTGGTGTGTGGTGGAGGGCACTTTATGTGCCACTGTCATTACCTCCCTTTCATGTTCCACTCATGTATGGTTTGCGGGAAGAACGACTGCCGGAAAGCCTCTGTGCATGCTCGAATCTCTCTAATTTTACATTCGTGATCTCCTCGGGAGGTATAAGTAGGGGGAAGCAATATATTCGATACCTCATCCAGAAATGCACCCTCTTGAAAACTGGACAGCAAGCTACACCGTAATGCAGAGCGCCTCTCTTGCAGAGTCTGCCATTTGAGTTTGCTAAACATCTCCGTAATGCTATCATGCTTACCAAATAACCCTGTGACAAAATGTGCCGCTCTTCTTTGAATCTTCTCTATCTCCTCTGTCAACTCAACCTGGTACGGATTCCACACTGATGAGCAATACTCAAGTATAGGTTGAACGAGTGTTTTGTAAGCCACATCCTTTGTTGATGGACTACATTTTCTAAGGACTCTCACAATGAATCTCAACCTGGCACCTGCCTTACCAACAATTAATTTTATATGATCATTCAACTCCAAATCGTTCTGCACGCATACTCCCAGATATTTTACAGAAGTAACTGCTACCAGTATTTGTTCCGCTATCATATAATCATACAATAAAGGGTCCTTCTTTCTATGTATTCGCAATATATTACATTTGTCTATGTTAAGGGTCAGTTGCCACTCCCTGCACCAAGTGCCTATCTGCTGCAGATCTTCCTGCGTTTCGCGGCAATTTCCTAATGCTGCAACTTCTCTGTATACTACAGCATCATCTGCGAAAATCCGCATGGAACTTGCAACACTATCTACCAGGTCATTTATATATATTGTGAAAAGCAATGGTCCCATAAGACTCCCCTGTGGCACGACAGAGGTCACTTAAACGTCTGTAGACATCTCTCCATTGAGAACAACATACTGTGTTCTGTTTGCTAAAAACTCTGGTCTGATATCCCGTAGGCTCTTACTTTGTTTATCAGGTGACAGTGTGGAACTGTATCGAACGCCTTTCAGAAGTCAAGGAAAATGGCATCTACCTGGGAGCCTGTATCTAATATTTTATGGGTCTCATGAACAAATAAAGCGAGTTGGGTCTCCCACGATCGCTGTTTCCGGAATCCATGTTGATTCCTACAGAGTAGATTCTGGGTTTCCAGAAATGACTTGATACACGAGCAAAAAATATGTTCTAAAATTCTACAACAGATTGATGTCAGAGATATGGTCTCTCTGCCCTTGAGCACTACCTCTCCCAATGCCCACCCGAAGATCTTCCAAAAACCTCGTTCCTTATCACACTTACCAACTTCATCCTCACCCATAATTACTTCACTTTTGAAGGCCAGACCTACAAACAAATCAGGGGAACTGCCATGGGAACCAGGATGGCTCTGTCCTATGCCAACCTCTTCATGGGCCGCATGGAGGGGGCTTTCCTGAAGACCCAACAGCTGCTTCCCCTGGCCTGGTATACGAATATAGATGACATCTTTGTGGTCTGGACTCATGGTGAAGAAACACTCCTTAATTTCCTCCATAACCTCAACTCCTTTTCGAATCTGAATTTCACCTGGTCCTTCTCCAAAACCCAAGCCACCTTCCTGGATGTTGACCTTCATCTTGTTGAAGCTCACATCCACACCTCTGTCCATATCAAGCCCACCAACAAACAACAGTACCTTCACTTTGATAGCTGCCATCCATTCCACATCAAACTCTCCCTTCCCTACAGCCTAGGTATTCATGGCAAACGTATCTGCTCCAGTGACGAATCCTGCAGACCTAGTCCACAAACAAATCTCCCGAGCAATACATTCCTCCCCATCCAACAACAATATTCCTACCCTCAGACCACACAGAAGCATCCCCCTTGTCACCCAATATTATCCTGGCCTCGAATACAGCAATAAATTACTCCGCCAGGGATATGACTTTCTCAAGTCAGCCCCTAAAATGAGATCATCCCTTGACAAAATTCTCCCCACACCACCCAGAGTTGCCTTTCGTCGTCCCCCTAACCTCCGTAACATCCTTGTTAAACCCTACAATATTCCCAGACTACCTTCTCTACCCAGCGGTTCCTACCCCTGTAGCCAACCCCGCTGCAAAACCTGCCCCATGCATCCCCCCACAACCACCTACTCCAGCACCGCTACTGGTAAAACATACACAATTCAAGGCAGGGCCACGTGTGAAACTACACATGTCATTTATCAGCTGACATGCCTGCACTACACAGCCTTTTACTTTGGTATGACAACAACTAAACTGGCTGAGCGCATGAACGGACACAGACGAACTGTCCGCCTAGGAGATGTCCAATACCCAGTAGCGGAGCATGCCCTCCAGCATAATTCTAGGGACCTAGGAACCTGCTACACTGTATATGCCATTTGTCTTCTCCCACCCAACACCAGTCCCTCTGAACTGCGGAGATCGGAACTTGCACTCCAGCACATCCTTTCATCCCGCCATCCCCCTGGACTGAACCTATGTTAAACAACCTCATTCCCATTTACTTTTCAGTCTTCTCCTCTTTCCCTTTCCTCTTTAGCCATTCGTGCATCTTTTCATCCTACATCTTTATACTATACACCTCTTTACTTCCGTATGCATCCTCTTTGGTTTGAAGCTGGCACAGTACCTACAGTAGAATATCTTTGGCTTCCCTCTGACAACCATACCTCCATCCTTGCTACCTTCCCTGTTTTCCTTTCCCTGTTGCTTCATAACCTGGGTTGTGAGTAACTAAATCCACTTTCCCTTCTTCCCTTTCTTTCCCCTCTCTCCTCCCTGATGAAGGAACATTTATTCCGAAAGCTAGGAACTTAAATTTTCAGTTGTTTTTTGTGTTTCTATCGGCTGTACTGAGCTGAGGTAAGTACTGGCCAGCCCCTCTATCTCTTTGTTAGTAATTGTTTCACATCTTTATATGAGATTTTTCATTAATTAGTCATATATTGTGTTTGAACATTATGAATTACCTTGAAGAAAATGGTCTATTGACACACAGTCAACAGGGGATTAGAAAACATTGTTCCTGTGAAACACAACTAGCTCTTTATTCACATGAAGTATTGAGCACTGTTGACAAGGGATTTCAGATCAATTCTGTATTTCTGGATTTCCGGAATGCTTTTGAGCCTGTACCATACAAGCAGCTTGTAGTGAAATTGCGTGCTTATGGAATATTGCCTCAGTTATGTGACTGGATTTGTTATTTCCTGTCAGAGAGGTCACAGGTCATAGTAATTGACAGAAAGTCATCAGGTAAAACAGAAGTGATTTCTGGCATTCCCCAAGGTAGTGTTACAGACCTTTTGCTGTTCCTTATCTATATAAACAATTTGGGAGACAATCCCAGCAGCCGTCTCCAGTTGTTTGCTGATGACACTGTCATTTATCAACTAATAAAATCATCAGAAGATCAAAACAAACTGCAAAACAATTTAGAAAAAGTATCTGAATGGTGCAAAAAGTGGCAGTCGACCCTAAATAATGAAAGGTGTGAGGTCATCCATGTGAGTGCTACAAGGAGCTCATTAAACTTTGGTTACACGATAAATCAGTCAAATCTAAAAGCCACGTATCCAACTAAATATTTAGGTATTACAATCATGAACAAATTAAATTGGAAGGAACACATAGAAAATGTTGTGGGGAAGGCTAAACAATGACTGCGTTTTATTGACAGGACACTTAGAAAATGTGTAACAGATCTACTAAGGTGACCGCCTACACTATGCTTGCCCGTCCTCTTTTGGAATACTGCTGCACAGTGTAGGATCCTTATCAGATAGGACTGATGGAATACATTGAATTTCACGAAATTTCAATCACCAACTTCCTCCTCTGAATGGGAAAGTATTTTGTTGACACCAACCTACATAGGAATGATCACCACGATAAAATAAGGGAAATCAGAGCTTATACAGAAAGATATAGGCGTTCATTCTTTCCACATGCTACACAAGATTGGAATAATAGAGAATTGTGAAGGTGGTTCGATGAACCCTCTGTAAGGCACTTAAAGGTGATTTGCAGAGTATCCATGTAGATGTAGATGCAGATTCTCCCACAACATTAAAATATCAAGTTTCTGTACCCAGTGACTATTAACAGATGTAAGAAACATAATCAACAAATTAAAAAAGTAAACATATTGTGGTCCTCATTGTACCCCGCATAAAACCATTAACCAAAATTCAAGCTAACCAATGAAAAGTAGACTTTATTTTCAATGTAGAATGCAAATAATTTAGAAGTGAACAGTAGAAGTATTGAGTTATCACTGGCACGCGGCGAGCTTTCGGATGAGTCCATTTTGAACTGCCCCCCCTCCTCCTCCTCCCCCCCCCCCCCCACAGAGAGAGAGAGAGAGAGAGAGAGAGAGAGAGAGAGAGAGAGAGAGAGAGAGAGAGAGGGTGCATAAAAACATCACAGCTACATTAAGCTGACTGGATACACAAGGTCAGGACTGCAGTTATGTACCATAGTTTGAAGGTCAAGTCTGAAAGGCAGCAAAGTTGGCAGTCTTTCTTGTGGGTCTCTCAATAATTCAATATTTCTACTATTTGATGAGTTGGTACCTCCAGTTATAAATTATTTTATTATGTTATATTTATAAATTATTTTATACACATTATTTTAATTACATATGCCTGTCAGAAAGACACTCTTAATCTAGTGTTAGGTAGCTCCAAAGATATTGTAACTGCAAGATTTTTTAAGGAGTGGATAGTGATTGATCAGATCAGAAGCATTAAGTAGATCTCAAAACAGCTCACTGTTTAATTCATTTTCATCTATAACCTTCAGGACATGTTTCATGAAGACAATGATGCCATTCTTCAACAGTTAATTTTTCTTTAAACCATTTTGACAAATATCTAGTGTTTTATTTTTAATCATTTAATGGAATTTCATGTATGACTCAGTTATTTTAGAAAATTTAGATAATAGTGAGACTAAGCTACAGTTTTGTGATGTTATTCTAGCATCTTATTCTATTGTGGAACAGATTTACTACTGAGAAAGAATTTTCATCTCACAGCATGTGTGTGGATTTGAAACTTCTTAGCATATTAAAACTGCATCCTGGAAGATGACCCAAACCTCGGGCTTTTGTATGGCAGAAGGAATGCTGTGAAGGCAGAGTGTGAGTGACCCTTGGATAGCTCAATCAGTAGACAATGTGCCCATGACACACAAATCCCAGGTTTGAGTCCCTCTGTGGCACACAGTTTTAATCTCCCAGGAAATTTCAGATTTTCTACTGAGTGCTTTAGATTTGTTGGGAATATTTGAGTACTGGAGACTGGTTTTTAAATACTTGATCTCATTTGACTATGTGATGTACATGCAACACAATAAAGATGTTTCTGATTAAATTATGTTATATCATAGTCTTCATAGCAATCTAAAACAAGCTAATACTGCAATAATTTCTCATTTTAAGCACCTGAACATGTGTGTATAGATTTATGTTGGTTCTGAGTAATCTGCTAGATTCACTTTTACCTGTTCCTGTACACAGCTATAATGGGAGACAATACAATTCTTGTACTTCTTTATAAGTTCATGTTCATGTACAGATTTTTTTCTAATAACTATGAGTCTTTCAGTAGCTTACTATAAATTATAAGGTGACTGAGAAACAACACTGTTGCTTACAGAAAAAAATTTCAGATTATTCTATCATAGTAAAAAAGACTATTTTGTGCAATAAACATAACATACCTGACAGAAACAATTTTCCATTAAGAATATGTAGCTTGCATAATATTTTTTTGTTAGTCTCTGGAAAAAAGTATCAAACTTCTGCAGTCATGAAATAATTTTAGGGACCAAAAAATATGTTTCTTGTGCCCAATTTAATTCTATAAATAACAAGTACACATTTAAACATCTATAACAGGGTAATTAATCAAGTGTTCACAACAAGGTACAACAGATTTTATTTAAATGATTATAAATCTGTTGTTATTGTTTCACTTCTTGGTGGTTACACTGAATCCACAATCAAAGAATAAAACACAGTAAATAAATATAGCAAAGACTTTTACTGGAGCAACAAGGAACGTATATAATATAATATGCGTCAATCAAATCATGAACAGGAAAACATTGTATGTACTTTTGGAGTAAATGGTTGAATTAATTACATTTTGTAGGTAGTAACAAATTGAAAAAGGCAAGAAAAGTAGAAATCAAAGGATTAATGAAGTGACTTTCCGATGGATAGAGAAATTATTTGTTGTTGTTGTTGTTGTGGTCTTCAGTCCTGAGACTGGTTCGATGCAGCTCTCCATGCTACTCTATCCTGTGCAAGCTTCTTCATCTCCCAGTACTTGCTGCAACCTACATCCTTCTGAATCTGCTCAGTGTATTCATCTCTTGGTCTCCCTCTATGATTTTTACCCTCCACGCTGTCCTCCAATGCTAAATTTGTGATCCCTTGATGCCTCAAAATATGTCCTACCAACCGGTCCCTTCTTTTTGTCAAGTTGTGACACAAACTCCTCTTCTCCCCAATACTATTCAATACCTCCTCATTAGTTATGTGATCTACCCATCTAATCTTCAGCATTATTCTGTAGCACCACATTTCGAAAGACAAATACTTTCAGAAACAACTTCCTGACCATTAAATCTATACTCGATGTTAACAAATTTCTCTTCTTCAGAAACGTTTTCCTTGCCATTGCCAGTCTACATTTTATATCCTCTCTACTTCAACCATCATCGGTTATTTTACTCCCTAAATAACAAAACTCCTTTACTACTTTAAGTGTCTCATTTCCTAATCTAATTCTCTCAGCATCACCCGATTTAATTTGACTACATTCCATTATCCTCGTTTTGCTTTTGTTGATGTTCATCTTATATCCTCCTTTTAAGACACTGTCCATTCCGTTCAACTGCTCTTCCAAGTCCTTTGCTGTCTCTGACAGAATTACAATGTCATCGGCGAACCTCAAAGTTTTTATTTCTTCTCCGCGAATTTTAATACCTACTCCAAATTTTTCTTTTGTTTCCTTTACTGCTTGCTCAATAAACATCGGGGAGAGGCTACAACCCTGTCTCACTCCCTTCCCAACCACTGCTTCCCTTTCATGTCCCTCGACTCTTATAACTGCCATCTGGTTTCTGTACAAATTGTAAATAGCCTTACACTCCCTGTATTTTACCCCTGCCACCTTTAGAATTTGAAAGAGAGTATTCCAGTCAACATTGTCAAAAGCTTTCTCTAAGTCTACAAATGCTAGAAACGTAGGTTTGCCTTTTCTTAATCTTTCTTCTAAGATAAGTCATAAGGTTAGTATTGCCTCACGTGTTCCAACATTTCTGCGGAATCCAAACTGATCTTCCACAAGGTGCACTTCTACCAGTTTTTCCATTCGTCTGTAAAGAATTCGTGTTAGTATTTTGCAGCTGTGACTTATTAAACTGGTAGTTCGGTAATATTCACATCTGTCAACACCTGCTTTCTTTGGGATTGGAATTATTATATTCTTCTTGAAGTCTGAGGGTATTTCGCCTGTCTCATAAATCTTGCTCACCAGATGGTAGAGTTTTGTCATGGTTGGCTTTCCCAAGGCCGTCAGTAGTTCTAATGGAATGTTGTCTACTCCTGGGGCCTTGTTTTGACTCAGGTCTTTCAGTGCTCTGTGAAACTCTTCCCGCAGTATTGTATCTCCCATTTCATCTTCATCTGCATCCTCTTCGATTTCCAGTACATCACCCTTGTATAAACCTTCTATATACTCCTTCTACCTTTCCGCCTTCCCTTCTTTGCTTAGAACTGGGTTTCCATCTGCGCTCTTGATATTCATACAAGTGACTCTCTTTTCGCGAAAGGTCTCTTTAATTTTTCTGTAGGCAGTATCAATCTTACCCCTAGTGAGATAAGCCTCTACATCCTTACATTTGTCCTCAAGCCATCCCTGCTTAGCTATTTTGCACTTCCTGGCGATCTCATTTTTGAGACCTTTGTATTCCTTTTTGCCTGCTTTATTTACTGCATTTTTATATTTTCTCCTTTCATCAATTAAATTAAATATTTCTTCTGTTACCCACAGATTTCTATTAGCCCTTGTCTTTTTACCTACTTTATCTTCTGCTTCCTTCACTACTTCATCCCTCAGAGCTACCCATTCTTCTTCTACTGTATTTCTTTCCTCCATTCCTGTCAATTGTTCTCTTATTCTCTCCCTGAAACTCTCTACAACCTCTGGTTCTTTCAGTTTATCCAGGTCCCATGTCCATAAATTAGCACCTTTTTGTAGTTTCTTCAGTTTTAATCTACAGTTCATAACCAACAGATTGTGGTCAGAGTCCACATCTGCCCCTGGAAATGTCTTACAATTTAAAACCTGATTCCTAAATCTCTGTCTTACCATTATATAATCTATCTGACACCTTTTAGTATCTCCAGGATTCTTCCATGTATACAACCTTCTTTCATGATTCTTGAACCAAGTA
The DNA here is from genome assembly GCF_023897955.1 of Schistocerca gregaria. NCBI lineage: Eukaryota > Metazoa > Arthropoda > Insecta > Orthoptera > Acrididae > Schistocerca > Schistocerca gregaria. The sequence continues at coordinate 542,736,880 of NC_064924.1, forward strand.
TTAGCTATGATTAAGTTATGCTCTGTGCAAAATTCTACCAGACGGCTTCCTCTTTCATTTCTTCCCCCCAATCCATATTCAACTACTATGTTTCCTTCTCTCCCTTTTCCTGCTGACGAATTCCAGTCACCCATGACTATTAAATTTTCATCTCCCTTCACTACCTGAATAATTTCTTTTATCTCATCATAGATTTCCTCAATTTCTTCATCATCTGCAGAGCTAGTTGGCATATAAACTTGTACTACTGTAGTAGGCGTGGGCTTTGTGTCTATCTTTGCCACAATAATGCATTCACTATGCTGTTTGTAGTAGCTTACCCACACTCCTATTTTTTATTCATTATTAAACCTACTCCTGCATTACCCCTATATGATTTTGTATTTATAACCCTGTATTCACCTGACCAAAATTCTTGTTCCTCCTGCCACCGAACTTCACTAATTCCCACTATATCTAACTTTAACCTATCCATTTCCCTTTTTAAATTTTCTAACCTACCTGCCCGATTAAGGGATCTGACATTCCACGCTCCGATCCGTGGAACGCCAGTTTTCGTTCTCCTGATACTGACGTCCACTTGGGTAGTTCCCGCCCGGAGATCCGAATGGGGGACTATTTTACCTCCGGAATATTTTACCCAAGAGGACGACATCATCATTTAATCATACAGTAAAGCTGCATGCCCTCAGGAAAGATTACGGCTGTAGTTTCCCCTTGCTTTCAGCCATTCGCAGTACCAGCACAGCAAGGCCGTTTTGGTTAATGTTACAAGGCCAGATCAGTCAATCATCCAGACTGTTGCCCCTGCAACTACTGAAAAGGCTGCTGCCCCTCTTCAGGAACCACACATTTGTCTGGCCTCTCAACAGATACCCCTCCATTGTGGTTGCACCTTCGGTACGGCCATCTGTATCCCTGAAGCCCGCAAGCCTCCCCACCAACAGCAAGGTCCATGGTTCATGGGGGGACATACAAAATAAAACTAAAGCTCATGATTGTAACTTTTCACACTCTACATAAAGACCCAACGGCTCACTAGACGTTTTAAAAATAAAATATAAATAAACTGAGCCTGTGCTAGGACTGAGACAGGAACAAATACTCACAATATTGTGCAAATAGAGTACTGCTATTGAACTCAGGTACCACAATGAAATAAAGTCAGAATAATGTGTAGTTAGACTTGCTTTATTTATTGAAAGTTTGCTTCACAAATCAGGAATGAAAAATTGGAGCAGCACATTTACATCTTAACTAGTGGCTCATTTTGGTAATTTCCAAGAATGATTGCCTATCGAAGTCACATGGTCTGAATGATACATATCAAACGTGCGATTGTAAATCTATCATGCGACTGGTGGCGGGCGTTATGATCAATTATTTGTCATCATCATTTTTATCTGTTTTCCATGATTCCCGTAGTTGCTCTAAGTTACATACCTCCATGAATTATTTGTGAGTCACTAGGGAAACCCAAAATGATTTATGTCAGTAGTGAGTGGAACGTCTGGTGTTCTTGACGTTTCTTCAGTAGATTCTCTCACATGAAAAAATTTAATTCCATGCTTATCCAGTGTAGAAAATTGTTTCACATTTTGTCTCAAATATGGAGTACTACTGGATGAGTAAAGGAGGGACCGCATAGACTGTGATGGTGTGAGGTGTGTAAAACTTTGTAAGAAGAGTTTCGATGCTGAAATACCATTACAATTTCATTGCAGACAGTGCGGAAAATGCATGAGTATCAGGAAGAATACATGGTTCGACTCTTCCAAATTATTCTTCCAGACCAGCGTAATTCTTCTGTCTTGCTGGATTCAAGACTACACTTTGCATGTAACAGCATTGGAAATTGACTTACCTGCTACTACCATGTGCAACTATTCCTTTCATATGCATACAGTAAAATACAGTAAAATATTAGGAAGATCTGCTTTCAAACAAATGAATTTTGTCTGCCAAAGAAAAACTTCTTTAGCTGTAGCTATCACCCCATATCATTGTATCACAGTTTAAGCATGTCTAGAACCCGACATAGTATGCAATGGGTGACTATGTTGAATAATGCAGGTTTTTGATTTTATGATGCGGTACAACACACAAGATAGTTAGTTGCACATGTTATCTGCATCAATATTCCAGCTTAATTTTGTGTCAAAACATACACCTAGTAATCTGACAATGTCTTTACCATGACCCTCATTAGTTGGAGTTTTTAGAAAGAAACTATACTTTCAGTTTTGCTGTTGTTTAAAGTTAACACAGTGACTTGAGATCAAGCAGATACCTTCTCCACCAAAAGCTCATTTATTTGCTCTGTAACATTTGTATCATTATGGGAAATGATAAATCTGGTAGAGTCAGCACATATATTGCTGCTTTGTAAGGTAGTTCATTCACACAAGCAATGAACAAAATAGTCCCAACACATAGCTCCAAATTAACCTCTTATGATATTTAGAAAATCTACTCTAGTCCCCATAAATAATCAAAATAACATTTCTAAAATACAATTTAACTTTTTCATTTTGATGATATGATGGTATGATTTCCCTGCTTTTTTCCTTTCTTCAGGTGGACCTATCAGACTTTCTTCTCCTTGTAAGCTCTCTCCTTTACTGAGGTAGTAGGATTTCATTTTTAATTCACAATATTAATTTATTTGTGTGCCATAATACAGTAATATCACGTTGATTCTGCCAGTACCTGAATATTAACACTGCTTTGCTCCATTACTTTTAGTATTACAGCAGGAGAACTGATCATTCTGATCTTATATCTCATTTTAAGCAATGCTAAATAGAAACAGGTATACACTCCGTCTTAGTTAGAAACAAGTAAATGCTGATGACAAAAGAAAAGATCAGTGGTGCAAGAGACTCATAAACAAGAGGAGATACTTTTGATCAACCCACATGCAACATCAATTCATATCGTTCTCAGAACAAAAACTGTCTGGATAGTTGACACTATATTGCCACAGCAATGATAGAAGTCATCTGAAGAATTATTTTCTGGAATTATTTATACATTCATTTCTCAGCTATAATGAAAATTTGTTCTGCCGGTCTTGAATTCACAGATACAACAAAGCAAGTGGGACATTTATACTTCCCCTCTTGTTTTGCCATCTGCCTCCTTAAAATTCATTTTCTTTTAACTAATTACCATTAAAATATGTGAGCATAATCTGCATTTTCGTAAAAGAGAAAGATTGGCCGTCAGTTTTAAAGAATATAGTACCAGACCTAATTTTGTGCTTAGTTGTATGCATGTAATTGATTTTCTAATTTATTTTGACTATTCCTAGTTAGTACCTTTTGTTATTGGTTAAAATCCATGACTGTTTCGTAACTTAAATTGTATTGTTGATGTATAAACAAATATAAATTTTGTACTAATTATAAACATTTGGGGGGAAAACTAATATTAATCTTAAAGGATCTATTTGGCTCTATTTGAAAACATGTTACCAAAGCCAGCCCTTAATAAATTTCAAAGCAATTACCAGTAACAATTTTGTCAAAACTATTGTTTGCATGACTATATATGTTAATTTCCGATTTAAACAAATAATTCAGATTAACTCTTGTAGTAGAAGAAACTGTTAAAAAGAAACAATTTTTTGATGTTTTCAGTTAATTTAATGAGTTAGGTTCTAATTGTAATTTCTGTAAATTTAGCTTTGAACAATGTGTACTTTCAGCACCTGTTATTGTGTGGGTATATAAGGGCCATGAGACAGTCAGTCCACGGCTGAGTTTCAGACAAGAAACCTGTGTTGATTAGAGCAACAACAATGCTTCAAATTTACTGTGAAATAAGTGTTACACCAATAGGCCATGTGTTAAAACAATGACAGTGTCTATTCCATGCGTACCTTTCTATTCTTCAAGAACTACAAACTTTGTGGTTATGTTTTTGCTGCTTGTAGTAAACTATTGTAGCAGAGCAGTATGTGGACGTTCACCTGAAAACTATTAATGAGGCTTATCGAAAGTTAAACAATAGTGCACTGACCATATTAAATGTGTATATGGAGGGGGGTTGTGAAAAGTGAAAGTAAATACTGTGAAACACAACTGTGTATCTGTCAGCTACATCATTTACAGTAGACAGTACTGTACTTTGACTCCCTATTTTTTTCAACCAGTATCACAACAAAGTACATCGACTCAGGAAATCAACAAAGAAACAAAGTAGGTGAACCGCTACAAGCTTTGGTATGAAATTATACAACAATATTTAAGTAATTTTGACCCTGCTGCTCTACCTAACAATCATTTTATATACAGTGATCACTTGACATTTAATAAAAAATTAAATGAACTCAGGGATAAAATGTAATTTGCTCTGTCACTAAGTTTGTGTCTTTTTACACCGGATTTCCTACAGGCACATATGAATTTGCACAATCAGTGATCACTGAAACAAGTGCAGTCTAAGAGTGTTCATAACTGAATGTCTAATAGAAATTGTTTACATCCACATAAATCTACAAACATGTAGTCTTTTAGATACAAATAATTAACTAATTGGTGAAAATTTCAGATGTACTGTAAAGATGTTATCTTGTAAATTTGCTATTAGCCACAGGTGACAAGACAAGTTGGTAGTACTCCATCTGTTATGACTTCAACTCCCATTAGTAACTAAATATTTCCTGATTTTTTGTGATATTCTCAATACAGTTACCGATGTAATGAAATTCATATAGTTGAGTATGTCAAAATGTTACTGAAAAGAAACTGAATTCCAACAAAATTTATTATCCAGTTGGTTATATTGAATGTGCTGAATCCAATGACACCATCAGTTTTACTAGAAGATATGTTAATGAAAAGGTACTGCTAATTGAAATTACAACAACAACATTAGTCAAAAACCATTTTGAGCTAATCAACAGAATCTGAAGTATTACTACCATTAATTCAAAGGCAGTTATTCCTCTCTTTCCAGGAGTGTACTTTAAATTACCTAAAACTAATTAACTTAATGAGATAAACTATGTTAGTTTCCAAAGCATCATAATTTACATTGCCTATTTTGTCCTGTGCTTGTTAGATTCTAAACTTTGACACTGTACATTTATTGCAGTACTTTTTTCAGAATCAGATGATGCCTGTTATTTATTAAAAAAACTCACAAAGATTTTGTATAATGTACCATTACATAAAATAATGTACAGCAAGGCACATGTAATAAAAAGTAAGGCATTCACAAAGCAGATGCATAATGTCCTTCCAGAAACTTTCCTAAAATCCTTGATTATCGGTACCACATTTTTTTATAAATCAAAATTTTATCTGTACTTATAGTCCGTTCAGATTAGCAAAATCTAATCGAACCATGTTTCAAATAATTGTGTGGTTTTTGAAATAACAATTTCCTGATATGCCAGTCTTTAAATAGTTGGATGATATTCAAAATCTGCAGTCTGTGCCAATTTCTAGTTGAGCTAACAAGGATGTAATACCTATGTTGAGTATGCTCGCAGTGTGTGCTCACACAATAGCTGTGGACAAATCCTTCATGAAAATACATCTATCAGTAGTCATGAAAACACAAACATTTGAAAGCCTTCACTCAAGTTAATGATTCTTTTGACTGAAGGGTGTTATGGTTGGTAGAAGACTTAGACTTACTAACAAAGAGATAGAGGGGCTGGCCAGTACTTACCTCAGCTCAGTACAGCCAATAGAAACACAAAAAAGAACCGTAAATTTAAGCTCCTAGCTTTCGGAATAAATGTTCCTTCATCAGGGAGGAGAGAGGGGAAAGAAAGGGAAGAAGGGAAAGTGGATTTAGTTACTCACAACCCAGGTTATGAAGCAACAGGGAAAGGAAAACAGGGAAGGTAGCAAGGATGGAGGCATGGTTGTCAGAGGGAAGCCAAAGATATTCTACTGCAGGTACTGTGCCAGCTTCAAACCAAAGAGGATGCATACAGAAGTAAAGAGGTGTATAGTATAAAGATGTAGGATGGAAAGATGCATGAATGGCTAAAGAGGAAAGGGAAAGAGGAGAAGACTGAAAAGTAAATGGGAGTGAGGTTGTTTAACGTAGGTTTAGTCCAGGGGGATGGCGGGATGAAAGGATGTGCTGGGCGTTGGGAGAGGTAGTGCTCAAGGGCAGAGAGACCATGGGTGTGTGGGATGTTTGTGTCTCTGCCCTTGAGCACTACCTCTCCCAACGCCCACCCGAAGATCTTCCAAAAACCTCGTTCCTTATCACACTTACCAACTTCATCCTCACCCATAATTACTTCACTTTTGAAGGCCAGACCTACAAACAAATCAGGGGAACTGCCATGGGAACCAGGATGGCTCCATCCTATGCCAACCTCTTCATGGGCCGCATGGAGGAGGCTTTCCTGAAGACCCAACAGCTGCTTCCCCTGGCCTGGTATAGGTTTATAGATGACATCTTTGTGGTCTGGACTCATGGTGAAGAAACGCTCCTTAATTTTCTCCATAACCTCAACTCCTTTTCGAATCTGAATTTCACCTGCTCCTTCTCCAAAACCAAAGCCACCTTCCTGGATGTTGACCTTCATCTTTTTGAAGCTCACATCCACACCTCTGTCCATATCAAACCCACCAACAAACAACAGTACCTTCACTTTGATAGCTGCCATCCATTCCACATCAAACGCTCCCTTCCCTACAGCCTAGGTATTTGTGGCAAACGTATCTGCTCCAGTGACGAATCCCTCAACAATTACACCAATAACCTGACTAGTGCTTTCCTCTCCCGCAACTATCCTGCAGACCTTGTCCACAAACAGATCTCCAGAGCAATACATTCCTCCCCGTCCAACAACAATATTCCTACCCTCAGACCACACAGAAGCATCCCCCTTGTCACCCAATATTATCCTGGCCTCGAATACATCAATAAATTACTCCGCCAGGGATATGACTTTCTCAAGTCAACCCCTAAAATGAGATCATCCCTTGACAAAATTCTCCCCACACCACCCAGAGTTGCCTTTCGTCATCCCCCTAACCTCCGTAACATCCTTGTTAAACCCTGCAATATTCCCAGACTACCTTCTCTACCCAGCGGTTCCTACCCCTGCAACCGACCCCGCTGCAAAACCTGCCCCATGCATCCCCCCACAACCACCTACTCCAGCCCCGCTACTAGGAAAACATACACAATTCAAGGCAGGGCCACGTGTGAGACTACACATGTCATTTATCAGCTGACATGCCTGCACTGCACAGCCTTTTACATCGGTATGACAACAACTAAACTGGCTGAGTGCATGAACGGACACAGACGAACTGTCCGCCTAGGAGATGTCCAATACCCAGTAGCGGAGCATGCCCTCCAGCATAATTCTAGGGACCTAGGAACCTGCTACACTGTATGTGCCATTTGGCTTCTCCCACCCAACACCAGTTCCTCTGAACTGCGGAGTTCGGAACTTGCACTCCAGCATATCCTTTCATCCCGCCATCCCCCTGGACTAAACCTATGTTAAACAACCTCATTCCCATTTACTTTTCAGTCTTCTCCTCTTTCCCTTTCCTCTTTAGCCATTCGTGCATCTTTCCATCCTACATCTTTATACTATACACCTCTTTACTTCTGTATGCATCCTCTTTGGTTTGAAGCTGGCACAGTACCTGCAGTAGAATATCTTTGGCTTCCCTCTGACAACCATGCCTCCATCCTTGCTACCTTCCCTGTTTTCCTTTCCCTGTTGCTTCATAACCTGGGTTGTGAGTAACTAAATCCACTTTCCCTTCTTCCCTTTCTTTCCCCTCTCTCCTCCCTGATGAAGGAACATTTATTCCGAAAGCTAGGAGCTTAAATTTACGGTTGTTTTTTGTGTTTCTATCGGCTGTACTGAGCTGAGGTAAGTACTGGCCAGCCCCTCTATCTCTTTGTTAGTAATTGTTTCACATCTTTATATGAGATTTTCCATTAATTAGTTAGAAGACTTAGACTGTTAGATGGAGAGGCAGAGGCGGAGGGAGGTGGGGTGGTGGGGGTATAATTTGTTACACATTACTCTAATAGTTTTTTCATCTTGTGTACCCTTCATATATCTAATTTTAAATTCTTTTTCCTCATTTTGATCAAAATTGTCATTACCTTCACCCAATGGCGTAACTGACAAAGCATCTGCAACAGCACAACAGCATTGTCTACAGCTTTGATATATTTAATTTCATAATCAATTTGTTACAAATGCATTCCCCATCTGGTAAGTCTGTTGTGATATAGTCTACACTCCTGTAGGTAGCTTAGTGCTTTATGGTCTGAATATTGTCAATGAATGGTCTGAATATTGTCTGAATATGGTCTGAATATTATCCACCCAATGGCATAACTGACAAAGTATTTGCAACAACATTGCCCACCCCTTTAATATATTTAATTTCATTATCAATTTGTTGCAAATACATTCCCCATCTGGTAAGTCTGTTGTGATATAGTCTACACTCCTGTAGGTAGCTTAGGGCTTTATGGTATGAATATACAATTACTGTGTGTCACAACACATAGGTTCTGAATTTAGTAAATGACCAATAAACAGGTAATAATTCCTTCCCTGGAACTGTGGAAGATTCCTCATGTTTTAACAACATTCTACTTACAAAGGCAATTGTTGTGTATGATTTCCCCATTAACTTCCTTTCCCTGTAATACTTCTGCTCCCAAACCATAATCACTACTATCTATGTGTAAACAAAAGAGTGGGCTAAAATCTGGTCTGTGTATCAGATTTTGATTATGCAATTCTTTTTTAATGTTTTCAAACACTTGCTGACATTCTTCAGTCTAAATCCAATTAGTATTCTTTTCAAGTAAATTGCTTAAACAGGATGCATTCAAACGTTGTGCACTCACAAATTTTCAATAAACTCCACTTCAATTGTCTTCTAATACATGGAGCTGGAAAATCTGAGATTGCTTTAATTTTATCAGGATCTGCCAAGATTCCTCCCCCCTAATTATATGACCTAAGAATTGTAGTTCAGGGATAGCAAATTTGCATTTTTCAAGTTTCAGGGTCATACCTCCGTGTATACGTTTTTCACACACTTGCTCCAACAACTCCAAATGCTCCCCCCAACTTTATACAGTTACCAAAATGTCACCCACATAAACAGTAAGTTTTGCTACCAGACCTTGCCCAAGTACATAATCTAAAGCTCTTATAAACTCAGCTACAGACGAGTTCAAACAAAAAGGTACTACACAGTATTTGTAGCATCTCCCACTGAAAAGAAAGGCAGTATATTTACAAGATTCAGTAGCTAAAGGTACCTGATGACATCCAGAAGTTAAATCAAAACTAGACCACACTGCCATAGTTAGCAGAGACTGCAGACATGTGTGCACGTTGTGTTTGCGTGAATGTGTGTTTGCATGTGTGTGTGTGTGTGTGTGTGTGTGTGTGTGTGTGTGTGTGTGTGTGTGTGTGTGTGTGTGTGTGTGTGTTTATTGCTGATAAAGGCCTTAATGGCTGAAAGCTATAATTGTGTGAATCTTTTTGTTGTGCCTATCATAACTCAGCATCTCCGCTATATGGTGAATAGCAACTTTCCTTCTCTAATATTGTTACATTCCATCCTGGATTTTCTGTTGTCTGAAATTTATAAACCAGACTGTATATAAAGCATTGCCAGGTTTGTTGCAAGGAACAGAAACAATCCAAAAGGTGTGGTTATGGCAGTCCTGCTAATGCCTTCTTCCAATCCGTGGAGTGGGAGAAACCATACAGCACAAGTGTGGATGCGAAACAGGAGGCATCACCTGGCACAGCTGAAGGGATGGGGAAATGAGAGGCAGTAGCATCAGCATGGTGAATATGACAGCAGGTGGTGAAAGAGTGGGCATGAAATAAGCAGCAGGCAATGTACTGAATTGGATAAATGGTGAGACAGGGCCAGCTGTGTCAGTTGACTTGAGGTGTTGGGTAATAGGTGCAGATCCAAAAGCGTAGGCAATAGGTAATGAATGGACGTGGCACGATTTTTTGCATTTTCTGCGTGTGCTGTTTGGATGTGGCTGTGAACGGATGCATTGTCCTGCCATGGGCAAGTGACTGTCTCTTGTGTGTCTGTACAATGTTGACAGATGTGTAGTAAGTGGTCAGCACAGTACACACACTGTTGTATGAACCACTGTAAGGACATGGCTGAGGGTGAAGGAACACTGTCATCATTGCATTAGGGAGGTGAGGCAGCCAAGGCAAGTGTACTGTCAGCAATGCGGTCAGGAGGTGTGTAGGTGAGCTCATTTGCATGCAGTAAGGGCAAAATGTGAAAGGCTTGTAGGGAAAAAGCACCCAGTACTAGCTCCATAATGTTGGTGATGATGAAAAGCCACATGAAGGTTGTAGAAAAGCCGATGTAAATAGTCTTTGTATGGATACCCCGAATGGCGATAGGAGAGCTGTTAGCAGCTGTCAAGCAAAGGCACGAGTCTTCAGATACAGGCAAGGCAAGCGTGTGAGGTGCCGTTAATTTGTGTTGACCAGGAAATGAAGTCCACCGTTGTGGCTGAGGATGCACGGGTGGTTCTCTGGAGTGACATCAGAAACTGGTGGGTAGGTGCAACTTTGTGTATGTCAAGGTGAGATACGGATCGTTCACAGCTTGGGGTGTCTCTTGCAGGCTAGGGTGCAAATCTGAGTAGTCACAAGGTTGACAACAGACATATGTGGTTTTGCCAAAGTGGGTGTGGTACCAACAGAGATGAGACTACATGTGCCCAGCTACCAATGTACGAGGGCTATTCCCAAAGTACATTACGTTTTGGAATTAAAAATAAATAAAGTATTGGAAATATTTTTTATTACATACAGATGAAAGCCACACTTAAATACTACTTTTCTACATAGTTGCCATTTAAATTAAGGCCCTTTTCGTAGCGATGGACGAGCTTGGAAATTCCTTCGTCGTAAAATTCGGCCACCTGCGCATTCAACCATGTGGTTACAACTTCTTGAAGCTGTGCGTCGTCATCAAAACACTGCATAGCCAACCATTTCCTCATTGCTGGGAATAAGTGGAAGTTACTCGGTGCCAGGTCGGGACTGTATGGCAGATGAGGAAACAACTCCCACTTGAAATATTCGAGAACTTCATGAGTGGCATTTGCCATGTGGGCCCGGGCGTTGTCATGAATCAGCAAGATCTTAGAGCACAACTTTCCCCTGCACTTGTTTTGTATTGCTCTTCTGAGGGTGTACAGAGTTTGGCAATACCTTTGAGAGTTTATTGTAGTGCCTCTTTCCAGGAAATCCACAAAAATCACACCTTTTCTGTCCCAAAAGACAGTCGCCATCACCTTCCTTGCCGACATTGTCTGCATGCATTTCTTGGGTTTTTGGGGGGAATTTGTGTCCCCCCCACTGCATTGATTGCAATTTTGTGTCGCAGTTCACATGCTTCACCCATTTTCATCACCAGAAACGAGTAATGAGTCGCCATCTTTCTCGTAAGCATCCAAAAACGTTAACGCTGCAGCCATTCACTGATTTTTGTGTATCTCTGTCAAGATTTTTGGTATCCATCTTGCACAAAACTTGTGGTAACCAAGCTTTTTGGTAATGATTTCGTGCAAAAAACTTCGTAAAATTTGTGGAAAACTCATAGAGAGTTCCGTTATTGTTTAATTATGGTTTCCACAGACTGCGACATAGAATTTTTCGACAAGTTTGGCAGTCACTATGCTGGGTCTTCCACATTTCTCTTCGTCGTGAATGTTAGTTCAGCCATTTTTAAATCTTATGACCCATTGACGCACTCCACCTTCAGTGATTATGTTGTCCCCATACACTTCACAAAGCTGCCAATAGATTTCTATCGGTGTACAGTTTTTTGCAGTCAGAAACCTTATTACAGCACGCACTTTACACTTGCCGAGTGAATGGCGAAATGCCATAACACCAAGATGGCCGCACTAACCCTGCCCCAAATGGACACAAATGAAAACATAATGTACTTTGTGGATAGCCCTCTTACCAGGAGTGACAGCTGGAGACAAGTTTGTTTTGTAAACACAGGGGACAGTGGCCACTGTGATATCAGTGTTGGGTGGGGCCAGGAGTGCTCAGAAATTGTCAGTGGCTGCAGGAGGTCATGATTGTGGCAGTACAGCATGAGTATTCATACCATAGTTGGGAGCTTTGTTGACGCTGTGCCTATGTCAAAAAATGGTGAAAATGTGGTCAGCCAGTGACTGGCAGGTGTTGGGAGACTGGGTATTAGTGGCAAGTAAAGCCATCTGCATCTGGGATAGCAGCTTGATTATCCAGATTGGCCACAGAGTCTCAGCAGGTATGATGCAAAAGGCTATTTTGCAGTGAAGATGCCACAACAGTTTGGAGGGGATCCCATCCTGTATATGTTTGTTGTAAAGTACCTGGTGTAGTTGCTCTTGGGGAGTTCGGGCGAGGCATCATAAGTGTGTTGTTTTGGCAGTCCCGTACTTGTCGGTAGACAAGTGCCAGGAGAACATTGTAGATAACGTCCAAGGTGGCTAAGTAAAATGATGTACTTCTTGTGGCCTGTGACAATGGCATTGGAACGATTGCAAACCAAAGGCATGGGTTGTGCATACAGAACTGTGGTAGTGTAAGCTGTGAAGCAGTTGACTGTTCAATTCAGTAACTTGGTAGGGTTATGGCCTCACAGCATGGGGAGAACTGTGGGTGGGGGTTGTCAGTAAGGCAGGTGGCTGTACGGAGAAGACAGAGGGCCTGCCGGTCACTATGGAAGAGATGGCATGTGTGTTGGGTGGGCACGTCTGATGGGTATGATAATAGCCATGACACAGTCAGCATGGATCTGTAGCCCAGGTCATGAAAATGTTGATGAAATGCAGGGGTAGACGTTAACTCTGGTAGAGTCCGTAACATGGTCAGTAAGTGTGTCCCTGTGATTTGCAATGGGGCTCCAATATGAGAAGTGTCACTGTCACTTTTTTGCACTTGGGTAACATATGGAGCACTGTTCATGTCTGTTGATAGTGAGGGGTGCAAGAGTTCAATGAAATTCATAGTTGATGTAACACAGCGTGTATACGTAGCCATACTGTCGTGATGGGAATGTGCACTATTTTAGCATTCATTCAAAATACATAATCACCAGTGTGGAACTCCAGTACATATTGATAGTGAATGACAGTTGACACAGTGGTATGGAGTACACAAGATATTTTATTTTGCAGAAACTCAAGACACACAATGATAAACAACACACACATTTGGGTCACAGAGTGATCTGAACTGGTACTTTCAAGTGTCAGAGATAAAACTGCAAGTCATTTTCTCTGGCCAGTGATGCTAATGTTCACACAATGTGGTTGTTAAAAACATAAAATTGAAGATATGCAATGTATTTTGACAGATATCAGAACAGTAAATGATGTTGTATGGATCATGAAATAAAATGACATTACATATTATATGAATTACATTACAGATCAGTCCCATTCACAATTAAAATAGTCACATATGTAAATATAACCATACATACTACATTCTAGTGGATTAGTCATACAATATCAAATTCAATGTCTTCCTAATATGTCTCCTAGCTTTAATAAAAATGTGTTTCATTTCAGTGATAACAGTGTTTTGAAAACGAGACTGGCAGACAAGGTGATGCTTTGCAGTTATGCATTAAGATTCATATTTTAATTTTATTCTGTTTACTTTCAAATAACATTGGATTTGAAATATGTTTCTTATACACTGGTCATAACTGTATTTTAGTGATTTTAAGAAAACCGTATGGTTTCAAACATTTCAAATAATTAGTCTCTACCTGAGGCATAAGGAATACATTGTACAGGTTTATTTCGTCATGACAGGTCCCCAAGTATAGTATCACTTATTTTAACCATAGCTTTTCTATTAATTAATGAGACAGAGAATCTATTGGTAACAAACTTTAAAGACTCAGAAAGGTCCTAGCTATTATGTTTCACCAGCCAGGGGCCCAACATGCTGCTGAGCACAACATGTTCAAATTCAATGACTGTTTCACACCTGTGCCATCTGATTCCTTCCCTCCAGCAGCAGATGTTCTGAACTTTGTATATCAGAGTGAATCTAGCAACACATCCTTTGCTATTTTAATCCTCCTGGCCTCAGCCTCCACTAACACACTTTAACACTTCTACTTAATTATTATCTACTCGTCTGTAAGGTAATCCTCAAAACTTCGAAGACAGATGAACTGACTTATGAAAAGTGCATGTCATCTAATGTTTTCTAGAATCATAAGTAGAAGGTTAAATTGAAATTTTTCTCCACATAACAGAAATATTCATAGATTGCCTGGATCTTCATTAAGTGTGTGGTTTACAACGAAAGTCATTAGTTTCAGTTTTTAAACATTTATTCTTCCGTTCATAACAGCTGATCAGATCCATTATGACACATTGCAGAGAGGCCAAGTTGTACACTATGTCTTTGTAAAGCAACTGACTGGTTCACAAATCAAGAAACATACTTTTCACAACTTTAAATCTTAGTGCAATAATATTCAAGTAACTAACACTGGTTACACTTCAAGATATCAGCTTGAACTGACCGCCCCAGCAGCCTCGCTGCTTCACTATTTATATATTCTAAATATTGGATGGTCACTTGGACCATTATTACTTAATAATGACAACATATTTTTAATTATATTTACAATTAAAAGTTCCAAAGCTAAGATGTTCTGATTATGCGGAATAATACGTCAAAAATTACAAAATTGAATAATATGTGAAATTTATAATGTAAAAATGTTTTTAAATGTGAAAATTCCATCTAAATATGAGTACAATAATGAACTTTCAAAATTAATTAATACACACTAATTACAGAATGACTCACATTCCTAACAATAATTGAAGCTAAGAGGGTAAAACGAAACAGGTTTTGAGTGACAGAATTTGTAACAGATGCCTAGAATTTTATAATTAGGTGTATATCTGGTTACAACAATAGGAGTTTAATTAATAAAGTCATTAAGATGGAATATTCTTTACAGCTTTCATCCTAAATTTACGTTTTACAATATGTGCCTTCATTTGCAACCAACAAAATAACTTTTTGAATGAGTATACTACATTCATAAAAGTCCAATTATTTGAATAATTACAGTTGGTGTTAATACCACATATTTTATTCCTACCATTTTCACTACTTCATGTCTTTCCCATTACTACAGTGAATGCCACAGATTGTTAAAATACATTGTGGTTTGTTTTCTCTTGTAATAGTGTCTGCTAATTAGTCTCCAATTTAGTGTCATTTTTATGAAATTCATGAATCACCACAATACCAATCATTTTAAAGTGAGGGATTGTACTACACTATACCAGGGAATTGAAGTTTTCATTAAGTCTTTGTATATTAGGTATATTACAACACTTTCCCCATACACTGTACACCACAGTTTCTCCTCCCTCTATCCTGTCACCTCCTCCCAATTCACACCTCCACAACATCTCACTAGCACAGTACACATGTGTCACATAACTGGTCTGTGCATCTACCACCTGTCCCTTCCCACATTTTTGTGCTCCATGCTCATTTGTAATGACCTCATTGTCAACAAGATATTTTTACCTTTTATCTTACACATATGCAGGCTCACTCCACATCATTAATCTATCTCCAATCCTTTATCCTGCTTTTCTGCAGAGAAATGAAGAGGTTTTTCTTAAAGATGAATTAATTCCAGAAGACATTATAGAATTAAAATAGACAAAATATGTCAACTAACTAAATTGTCTCCCCCAAAAAACTACAGTAATTTGAAGTGCAAATGCAATTGAACCAAGTTGTTTCAGGAGCTCCAAAATGCATCTCCTCCATTTTAAATATTTTGAACTTTTGACACTATTTATTATTTGTTTACTGTGTGTTACACTTATCATTAATGTACTGACATACAGATGTACTGACATCTGTATGTGCAAAACTGGGTATGTTGTGTCTTTTTGAAATAAGAGAATGAGACCACTCACAGAAAATTATATAGAATATTATTAATATTTTATCTGTTACTGTACATGTGTTTGGATTCATTACAAACTATTGTCATCCACAAAAATAACTAATTCTGCTAGTTGTATATTAGACAATGTTCATTTACATATATGAGAAACAATAGTATACCTATTTATTTATTTATTTCATGTTCAGTAGCTCCAGTTAGTGAGTCAATCACAAGGATATGGAACGTGTCAAATTGTACAGGTTTCAATTTAAACTTACAATAAATACAAGGGCAATTCAATGCCAAATTGTACATAGTCTAAGTAAGACATACTATAAATACAGTAATATATACAATGTCAGCTAAATAACATAACAACTATTTAACAGAAAAAAGTTTCAAATAAAGGTTACAAATAAGAGCACAAGGTTAAATCAGACATTAGGCCTACATGAGTAAATACAGGTACAGCCAATTTGTTGTTGCAAAAACTGTGATTATGCTCAAATGCTCAATAAAATCAATTGAACTAGTTCTAGACACATTAAGTTTAGTAATGATGTACACTTTCTTTCAAATATTCATCCACAGTATAAAAAGATCTCTCTGTCAGGTAATCTTTGAGAACTTGTTTAAATTTTGGCAGTTCTGTATGAACACATTTGATATGTAGTGGGAGAGCATTGAACAGCTTAATGCTGGAGTAGTAAACTCCTTTTTGTACCAAAGTGAGACGTTTCATTTCGACATGTAGATTGTTTTTGTTTCTGGTGTTATAGCCATGGAATTTACTGTTGTCTTGGTAGATAGAATAATTTTTGCACATAAAGGTCAGCAAGGAAAAAATATACTGTGAGGCAGTTGTTAGGATACCTATCTTTCGAAACAAGTGCCTGCAAGTGTGTCTTTGATGGACCCCACACATTATTCTGATTGCTTTTTTTTGGACGGTGAAAACTTTTTTTGCAATTGGTTGGTTCCCCCAGAACATGATAGCATATGACATCAATGAGTGGAAGTAGCCAAAGTAGGCAACCTTAATGGCGTCAACTTCAGCCACTGAAGAAATTACCCGTAATGCAAATGTTGCTGAGCTAAGTTTCTTACATAGATGTAGAATGTGAACTGACCAATTACATTTACTGTCTATATAAGCACCCAGGAATTTTGTATCTTCAACTTTCTGTATTGGTTGATCTCTACATTTTATGTTAATTTCATTGAGATTACTTTGTGATGTATGGAACCTCATATAATCAGTTTTATTTGCATTGAGTGAGAGACCATTTGAGGAGAACCAATTTAAGATGTCGTTAAAGACAGTATTTGTAGTTTGTTCAAGATTGTGATCTATCAAATCATCAATTAGAATTGTGGTATCATCAGCGAACAGGGTAAATTTGCTGTTTGTCTCAGAACAAAGAGGAAGATCATTGATGAAGATGAGGAACAGCAATGGGCCCAAAACGGAGCCTTGAGGCACCCCACATGTTATTGTGCCCCACTCAGACGAGGCAGGTTTTCCAGAAGAGCCATTTAGCATTACTGTCTGCTTCCGATCCTTCAGATACGACTGCAGCCACAAGCCAACAGTACCACCTAAACCATAGTATTCTGTCATTTTCAAAAGAATGTGGTGGTTTACACAGTCAAAGGCTTTCATAAGATCACAAAAAATACCCACTGGAGACATTTTTTTGTTAATGGCTTCCAAAACTTGGTTGCTGAAAGAGAATATTGCCTGTTCGGTACAAAGACCCAGCACGAAAACCAAACTGATTTTTGCTTAAGATACTGTGGAAGTTGAGATGATCCACAATCCTCCCGTGTATGAGTTTCTCAAGAATTTTCGGGAAGGTAGTTAATAGGGATATTGGGTGATAGTTTGTTACATCATTTTTATCACCTTTTTTAAAGAGAGGAATCACTACAGCCAATTTTAGTCTGTCAGGGACAATCCCTTCTTGTAGGGATGTATTGTATATGTTGCATAAGACGGGACTAACAAATTTATAACAGTGTTTTAGTATTGTACTAGAAATATTGTCCACACCAGCAGAATTTTTATTTTTTAATGATCTGATTACTCTTATGACTTCGCTTACAATAACTGGAGGTAAAGATAACTGTGGGATTCTGTTGCTGATAGCTTTCTGTAGGAGGAACAATGATTCTTCCATAGAACCATTACAGCCTGTCTTCTCTGCTGCTCTCAAAAAGTGGTTATTAAATATTTCTGCAACCAACTCAGGTTTCTTTATGATACTGTCCCCTGTTATAATCTCTACCTGAGACATGTTCTCTGTTTTCCTGCCAGTTTCCCTCTTTATTACATTCCAAATAGTTTTAATTTTATTTTCTGAGCTTTCAATTTCTGATTTTATGCACATACTTTTAGATTTATTTATAACCTTCTTGAGAATGCTACAGTAAAGTTTGTAGTGTTGTCGTTTCTTTGGATCATTACAAATCCTGGGAGAACTGTATGACACCCTCTTTGTTCTACATGATGTTATTATCCCTGTAGTGATCCAAGACTTCTTGGCATTGCCTGTATGACTATTTCTAACTATTTTTTTGGGAAAGATGGACTCAAATAAAGACATAAATTCATTTAAAAATGAATTGTACTTTTTGTTTACATCTGTTTCCCTATATACTGGGCTCCAATCTATCTCTTTTAGGCTGTCATTGAATTTCATAAGGCCCTCATCATTTATTATCCTAAAAGATTTCCTGGAATGCTCAGGACTGTTGCACACACTGATGTATTTGAGCCTAAGTAATTGACCACCATGATCAGAAAGGCCAAGGACTGGATGTACAGTGATCTCACTGCATTTAGACTTATCTATAAATATATTATCTATCAGACTTTTACTGTTAACAGTAACCCTAGTTGGGAAATCTACAATTGCCATCAGATTATAAGACTCCATTAAATGTACTAAATCAGCTTTACTATTGCTCTCATTTAGGAAATCAACATTAAAGTCACCAGTAATTATTAAGTTCTTGGACTTTGAGTACAGTTTGGATAATAAAGAATCTAAGTGCTTAAGAAATACATTCAATTTCCCTGAGGGAGATCTATACAGTGCTAACACTATAACCGTGATGTCATTTACAGTAATCTCAACGCCACATACTTCAATTTGTTGCTCTATACAATGGCTCTTTAAATCTAATGCATTGTAAGATATGTTGTTTTTTACATAAATTACCACTCCACCTTTTTCCATGATGGTTCTAGAGTAATGCACTGCCTGACAGTAACCGCTTAGCTGCAACCTTTCAATATCTTTCACATGATGTTCACTAAAACATAATACTAAGATGAGCATTTTGGAACCCCCCTAAATGATTTCTTTGTAGTCAGATGAATCTTCCCTGCTTACACTGGTTCACTTATTAAACATAACTTTATGCATTCCAACCTAAATTTTCCATTGTTTGTGCATTCTTTCAATTAGACATGGCAGTATCAATTGGTTGGCTATACGATCAGTTCCATAAAACCTCTGTTTATATAGGAGAATATTGTGATTCACACAGTCAAATTCCTTATTTAGGCCACAGAAAACATCAGCCACTGCTGTTTCATTATTTAATGCTTGTAAAAATTTGGTAAGATTTGGTAACAAGTAACTAGCATCTTCAGTTGAGAAAATTGTGATTTACTGAGGCAGTTATTGTTGCTCATGTGGAATCCTATATGAGATTATATCTCCTTCTCAAAAATTTTGGCAAATAATGTCAATAGTGAAACATGTTGGTAGGTATTGACATGTACCCAATCACCTCTCTTGTAGAGGAGTTTATCCCATTGGAATACAGTTTCTTTTACTGACATTGTGACACAGCAGTACACTTATTTTTCAGTATCTTCCCTTGATTTTACAGTAATATGCTATAAGCTTGTAACATTCCAGGCTTATGGTTACCATCTTTGCATTATGTATTACTAGATCAATACTCTTATACCTCCAGCTATAATTGAATTCAATTACTTTTTGCTAATAAGAAAATGGCTTTTAGAAGAATAATAGCAATACCAAACAATAGTAGTTACAATACCAATTGTACCATAAACAATCAAAATCAGATCCTGGAAATTAATATATGGAATATGATTAGATAAAAGAGTAATATATTTCTTTCTCATCATCTGTTAATGGTAGGAATTAAATCTTGAGCCTAATTTAAAAAAATATAGAAAATTGATCATTTAGCATTGTTAGAATGCTTATTTCTGCAACTTCAATATTAATGTGATTTTTACATGTTTAGAAATTGTCTTAAACTTGTTCTAGCAAAGTAGGGAATATTATAGAGTGTTTGATAATGTTGTTAAACTTTTCATATTATAAATTATGTTTTGCATTATTATAACCAGTAGTACATTGTAGGAAGAGTATAAATTCTCAGCCTTGAGTATTGTTAGTGCATATGAGTGCTGGATCCACTAGAGGACAGATCTGTGCATACAATTGAGATAATCACAATCACAATAAGTTCTTGGTGCATGATTCAGGTTTAGATTTACAATAGAGCAACACGTGTGTTGGACATTGTCTAAAACAGCATATCAGAACTGTGCAGTAAAGGATTATTTTGGAGTGTTAAACAGTTTGATTTAATATCACAAAAGGCAGAATGATATGTGACTTTATATTCGCACTTCATTAAGTATTAGTGTTGAACAATGCAATGGACCTCACACATGCATTTCTATCAAATTACTGCATCTGGACTATTTAATATTGCCAGTGTAATATATGCTACCTTGGGTTAGCTGTAGTAGTAACAACGAAAATTATTACACCGAAGATTGATCATGAGCTCATACGATTCAGGTATTGAAGTGAATAAATCTACATACTTTCTTTATTTCAGTTGTGGTCTACAATATTGTAGTGAAATCCATTATGGTATCCTGTACTCATTGAAAAGGCATATTTTAGCTCATGTATGCAGTCGTCGAGTGACACCAAGTGCAAGATATTCACAGGTATTTAAACCATTTTTAACTACTCACTAACCGGTGGGATGTTACAAGCTATATTAGAGCAGTTTATTTATTGTATTTCTCTACTACATACAAACATACACAGTTTGTCTTAAAACACTTCTCCACATGTAGGCAAATCTTACACTCTTCACACTCAAAGTAGGACTCCACACTGTCTTTTGTTGTAACAGGCCTCACAGCTTCTAGATGGTGCTGCCTTTTTGTGAGTTGGAGGTATTTTTGTCATAAATTTCCCCAGTACCTTCCCTGTAGTCTTAATGGCTTTGCTCCTTGGCTTAGGCCTCCACAAATCCCATAATAAGGACGTCTAATGGTTTTCAGAATATCTTTGCCAGGTCAAAATGAAAATCTGCAAATCTCATTCTTCTTTTACTGGAGTTCATCTTATAATGGAGCATACATGTATTGAGACGTGCAATGTCTAACACATAAGAGGATATGGTGCTAAGCATTGTTCATGAGCATCAACTCCACCTATTCTGTTGTTATAATCACTGATGCAGTTATCTTTCTGCTTAGTCTTCCCATCTCCTATTTACTATTCTTCATAGTCAGGCTGCTCATGAATGGTTGACATGATGTGCACTAGCTTTTGTCTGTCTGTTTCACAGTAGGAACTTTATTTGATGATGCAACAGTCAGTTTGCCTTTTTTGAGCACTGAGTTCTTGAACTATGGTAGTGTGTTCCTCCTATTTAGTCTTACAGTTCCAACTATGTAGGTTTTCCTCTCCAATAGCTGTAGAAACGAGTTGGGAGAACTATACCAATCATCCATACCAATTATCCATATACACTCCTGGAAATTGAAATAAGAACACCGTGAATTCATTGTCCCAGGAAGGGGAAACTTTATTGACACATTCCTGGGGTCAGAGACATCACATGATCACACTGACAGAACCACAGGCACATAGACACAGGCAACATAGCATGCACAATGTCGGCACTAGTACAGTGTATATCCACCTTTCGCAGCAATGCAGGCTGCTATTCTCCCATGGAGACGATCGTAGAGATGCTGGATGTAGTCCTGTGGAACGGCTTGCCATGCCATTTCCACCTGGCGCCTCAGTTAGACCAGCATTCGTACTGGACGTGCAGATCGCGTGAGACGACGCTTCATCCAGTCCCAAACATGCTCAATGGGGGACAGACCCGGAGATCTTGCTGGCCAGGGTAGTTGACTTACACCTTCTAGAGCACGTTGGGTGGCACGGGATACATGCGGACGTGCATTGTCCTGTTGGAACAGCAAGTTCCCTTGCCGGTCTAGGAATGGTAGAACGATGGGTTCGATGACGGTTTGGATGTACCGTGCACTATTCACTGTCCCCTCGACGATCACCAGAGGTGTACGGCCAGTGTAGGACATCGCTCCCCACACCATGATGCCGGGTGTTGGCCCTGTGTGCCTCGGTCGTATGCAGTCCTGATTGTGGCGCTCACCTGCACGGCGCCAAACACGCATACGACCATCATTGGCACCAAGGCAGAAGCGACTCTCATCGCTGAAGACGACACGTCTCCATTCGTCCCTCCATTCACGCCTGTCGCGACACGACTGGAGGCGGGCTGCACGATGTTGGGGCGTGAGCGGAAGACGGCCTAACGGTGTGCGGGACCGTAGCCCAGCTTCATGGAGACGGTTGCGAATGGTCCTCGCCGATACCCCAGGAGCAACAGTGTCCCTAATTTGCTGGGAAGTGGCGGTGTGGTCCCCTACGGCACTGCGTAGGATCCTACGGTCTTGGCGTGCACCCGTGCGTCGCTGCGGTCCGGTCCCAGGTTGACGGGCACGTGCACCTTCTGCCGACCACTGGCGACAACATCGATGTACTGTGGAGACCTCACGCCCCACGTGTTGAGCAATTCGGCGGTATGTCCACCCGGCCTCCCGCATGCCCACTATACGCCCTCGCTCAAAGTCCGTCAACTGCACATACGGTTCACGTCCACGCTGTCGCGGCATGCTACCAGTGTTAAAGACTGCGATGGAGCTCCGTATGCCACGGCAAACTGGCTGACACTGACAGCGGCGGTGCACAAATGCTGCGCAGCTAGCGACATTCGACGGCCAACACCGCGGATCCTGGTGTGTCCGCTGTGCCGTGCGTGTGATCATTGCTTGTACAGCCCTCTCGCAGTGTCCGGAGCAAGTATGGTGGGTCTGACACACCGGTGTCAATGTGTTCTTTTTACCATTTCCAGGAGTGTATTTTGGTCACCATTCATCCAATAACTCTCACACCAATTCAAAACAACTTTCTCACTTGCTTGAGTGCTGAGTACTTTTCTGCATCAAGACCTGTATAAATTTTGGAATCGTAACTGTATCCATTGTCATACAAGCATACCTTATATATTTTCAAACCAAATCTTGCCCTCTTTGAAGGGTTGTCTTGTGAATACTACACTCTGCCGCTGAATTTCAGACTTTTACCAAAACAAAAAATTTTTCCAGCCTTGTACAGCATCTGAAATCTGCAGAATCAGTGGCAAAATGGAAATACCTTGAGACAGCTTTGAATCTCCTAGAATATATGGTTTTACCAAAAATAGGAGTCTGCATTTTTTTCTCTTTTACCAGCTATCTTGTACAGAAAATTTCTTTGTTTGAAACATAGGTATGCAGAATACAAATTGGGCTTTCATCTCATCTACTGTCACAGAAAACCAGGTTGTTTTGTCAAACATCCTTCTCTGTTTTGTATGTACAGATGTTTCTGCACATTTTACCTGCACATAAATTTGTTTAGTTCACCATCAACTCCCAGAACCGGGGTGTCAAAAACTTATCAGTTCTGTGTAGTTCTGATGGGTTTTGCACTAGGGATCTGCAAATAGTACCATCTTCCTCACTTTCAATGCTGGTCTTGGTAATGTAAGGATTACTGGAAGCATTATTCCAGTTCCACTCTTCAGTAATTGTCGATGTACCTATTGCCAGCTCCAATACAGTGTCTTGATTGTCGAGGGAAAAACCACTGCTGTCACTCCTTCTCATTCTGTGTTTTCAATGTTTTCAGAATCTACTTCACAACTGCACATATGACCACCAACTCTAGCACCTTGGGCCAGAATGCAACTATCACGTGAGATGCAACCAGCAATCTGGAAGGGCAGGGAATATAAAAGGATAGTATTGTATGGGCGGGGAGAGAGACAAATGGTATCTGGTGGAGTGTGCAGAAGTTAGACTGCCAACAGGTACAGCATCAGGAGGTTGTTGGGCAGGAAGGTAGGGAAAGGTGGGAGATGAGAGTGGGGAGGATCATGTGCAAAACCTGCCCAACCCACCCACCTAGCACTACTCAAGTCTTTTCATAGCTTTATTCTACCCCATCAGGAGCCAGACCACCTGTTAAGGCAGCCATGTCATTTACCAGCTCTGCTGAAATCACTGCACAGCTTTTTATATTCATATGACTATCAACCAGGTGTCCACCAGGATGGATGGCCACTACCAAACTGTGGCCAAGAGCAAAGTACATCACTATGTTACACAACAAGCAATTAAACATAACACACTTGATTTCAGTGGCTGCTTCACTACCTGAACCATCTGGGTCCTTCCTCCACCACCAACTTTTCTAAACTGCACGAATGGGAATTATTCATACAACACATTCTCCACACCCGTAAATATACCGGCCTCATACTATGGTAACATACTGCCCCCATGCCCTCCACACAAGTTTCCACCCTCTCTGTCCTATCTTTTCCTCCTCATTCTCATGTCCCACCCCATTTATTTGCAGCCTTCTGCCCACTCATCTGGCCATCTTTCCCTGCTCCTCTCCTTAATTGCTCCTTTTTTTCCAATCTCCCTGTCCCACAACATCCTGAAGCTGTGCCTATATACCGGCCTCATACTATGGTAACATACTGCCCCCATGCCCTCCACACAACAGTTTCCACCCTCTCTGTCCTATCTTTTCCTCCTCATTCTCATGTTCCACCCCATTTATTTGCAGCCTTCTGCCCACTCATCTGGCTATCTTTCCCTGCTCCTCTCCTTAATTGCTCCTTTTTTCCCAATCTCCCTATCCCACGACATCCTGAAGCTGTGCCTGTTCGCAATCTAGTCTCTGAAGACTCCACCAGACAGCATTTGTCTCTCTCCCCATCCACACACTACTATCCCTTCCCCTTCCATGCCCTTCCCAGAATGCTGCTTGCATCCTGTCCCAAGGTGCTGAAGTTGGCAGTCATGTGTGCAAGAGCTGTGCCAGCTTTTGTGTAAGTGTGTGTGTGTGTGTGTGTGTGTGTGTGTGTGTGTGTGTGTGTTTGTGTGTGTGTGTGTGTGTGTGTGTGTGTGTGTGTGTGTGTGTGTGTGCATACACATGCGTATGTTTTCTACTGATGAGGCTGTGGCCGAAAGCTTTCTGTAAATGTGTTAATTGTTCATGTCTGCAACTTAATGTGTCTTCTTTATGGTAAGTAGCAATCTAACTTGCGTGCATTGTTGATATTCCTACCTGGAGTTTCCATTGTTTGATTTTTGCCAACAGCTTTCTTCCATCCCGCATGTACATGATGTCTTCCTTTGTTACTTTTCTCAGTGTCCATTCTTTCCTGTTGGGGTGTTGATAGGTCACATAGACCACACAAATTACAATCTTTGGAATATTAAGTGCTCTCATGAGTCACCATGTTTAATTCAGTCTGCCTTTGTTCTTCATGCAGTGTTAATGTGTATCAGTCTTTATGGTGAAATATATATTACAAGGGTTGTTTTTTAAGTAAGGGCTGTTCGCTTTTGTAGTCCCGTAGTTCGCGTGGACGCCGCAACAACCCACCGCGCCACTTGCCGGCATCCTTCCCGTTCACACTGATGCAAGTTGCAGCTCTGTAGCTGACGTGTACACATGGCTGTGCTATTTTAAAATGTTTACGATTATTGAATCGCCCACCACGTGTGAGATATGGTCAGTGATACGTTTTTTGACTGCGAGAAGTCTATCAGCTGCAGAAATTCATCGTCAGTTAACAGAAGTTTATGGCTTGAATGCAATGAGTGAAGGTAAAGTGCGTCAATGAGTTACGGAGTTTAAAAATGGCCGTCAAAACGTTCATGACGAAGAACGCTCAGGCCGGCCCTCTGTGATCACTGATGGTGGCTGCAGTTGAAACAAAGATTCGTGAGGACAGAAGATTCACAATTTCCACTCTTTCTTTGGAATTTCCACAAGTTTTAAGATCAGTTTTGTACAAAATTGTGTCTGAAAAACTAAACTTTAAGAAACTGTGTTCTCAGTGGGTACCCAGACTCCTCACAGAGGACCACAAAGGGAAGAGATTTGCCACTTCATTGGACTTTTTGATTCATTATGAGGAAGAAGGGGATGACATGTTAAGTCAAATTGTCACTGGAGATGAAACATGGGTATCCCATATCACTCCCGAAAGCAAGCGACAATAGATGGAATGGCGACACACAACCTCACCCGTCAAGGTCAAAGCCAAACAGACGCTGTCAAAGCGCAAGATTGTGGCAACTGTGTTCTGGGACCGGCGCGGTGTTTTGCTAGTGGACTTTATGTCACGAGGAATGACAATCAACTCAGATGCCTACTGTGCAACTCTAAAGAAGCTCTGCAGAGCAATTCAAATCAAAAGGCGCAACATGCTGACAAAAGGAGTTTTGCTCCTGCACGATAACGCTAGGCCTCACACCTCTCAAAAGACTCGGGATTTGATTGATTCTTTTGGCTGTGAAGTTTTGGACCATGCACCATACAGCCCTGACCTGGCTCCTAGCGATTTTCACCTTTTCCGGTACCTGAAACACCATCTTGGCAGGCAGCGCTTCCATGATGATGATGAAGTGAAAGCGGCCATGAACTGTCAGAGCAAGCGGCCGAATTCTTTGAAGAGGGAATTAAAAACTTAGTTGTACAGTATGACAAGTGCTTAAATAAACAAGGCAACTATAAAGAAAAATAGGTAAAAGTGTGTAGAATCAGAAAATAAAAGTTTTTTTACAAAAGTATTTGTATCTTTTTTTAAAAATAAAAACAGCCCTTACTTAAAAAACAACCCCCATAGTATATAGAAAACTTGGGAATTGTTTATTATGTATATTATGATCTGTATCCAGAATCCCATATTGGTTACCCCAAAAAAAAAAGTTCTACATCTTCCACGACTTCTGTGCTGGTCATATAGAATCAACAGGTTTCACATCCGATGCCATGGCTACATCACTGAGCATTCTTTATGAAGATTTGGAAGTCCAGCTCATTCGACCAGGCCAACACAACCTTCCGCCGTCAGTTAATCCACAGCTAATGGACAATGTTCTATGATCTCTGATGAGAATAACCTCACTCCACAATGACCAAGTGTTACGCAGTTAACTCAAACAATGGACTCAGGCTTTGTTTCGCCAGATTGTGCACAAGAACAAGTGAGAAGTGAAGTGGATGATCAACTAAATAGTGTAATGATTGATCACTTGTACGAAGTTCAAAGAGACCAAAATTCGCACACGTGCTTTGATCCTCTATGTGCCACGATGTAAGTTACAGTAGTGCCATGTGCAATGCTGCCATTTGTGCAAAACACATGCACAGTCAACTATTACCAAGCTACACCAGCCTCACCTTCCTCACAAATCAGTAACAGACATTTTCATGCATCCAGTTCGTCACAACAAACCACTGGATCGGCGGCCCAGTTTTGCAACCACATGGGTATGAGTGGACCCAACATAACCTCTTCACCCAGCAACATTGTGCTATGACAGTGCAACCACCAACAGGTTTAACCAGTGTTTTATGGTCCTGCCATGAAGGGTGCGTGGCCAGTGTGTGCAGAAAATTCTCGTTGTTGCTACTTTAAACTCCAGGCCACCCACCCCTATTTTTGCTGCTGGGCCAAGAAGTGCAGGTTACCTTGCCAACACCCAAATGCCGATCACAGGAACTAAGTGACACCGAGTCCTGTGGAGAACTTCACAGGCATCCCCTAACATTGCACTCTGTCCACTTGTCCCCTTGTTTATACATGACAGACATTTCATCACATTTTGTCTACCTAACTGACACTAGCGCTGACTTGTCTATCATACCTAGATCGTTGGCTCCTACCAACTATTCACTGACAAAGTCTCTCCTATGAGCTGTCAACACATCAACGTTACAAACTGTTAGTTCTGTGAAAGTGGTAGTGCACCTATCCCCTTCTCTACATTTCCTGTGGAACTTCTACATTGCCTACATCGACGAACCAGTTCTAGGTATAGATATTTTGTCCCATTACAAGCTCTCCAGGAACGTAGTCCAGTGTTCAGTGTTACACCACCTATCTAACACTCAGATACTGTGCTCTGGCACCCATACTCGTTTCTCTGTCTCTGCCGCAACATGGGACTTAGTTTGTGAGTGTTCCACCCTCACGGGCAAGATTGTGACCTGCATCACTAACCTACATTCAATATGTGACTCAGCGGTGCACCTCTGCTGGGAGAATGATGAGCTGAAACAACGCATTGCTCACACTTACAACGAGCTCGCTGCGGCCCGCACCTCACAATTGAAACTGCAATCTGCAGTTCATCCACCGGATCGAACTTCATTGCCAAGCATCAGTTTGAACACTCATCAGGTTAGTTCAAAAACATTCATTGCGTGTGATGATTCACATTCAGTGATCTCCAAACCACCCAAGAGCCCACTACGCGCAATGCCTCGTGCTTCAAACAGTGTCTCTACTAACAGTCGCTCATGCAGCATGATCACACCCACTGTGCAGGCAGCTGCCCCTCTTGTTGATAAACATTCCCCCTCTCCCGTGTGCCAGCTGAGAAACTCGGCGGCCATTGCTGTCCCTTGTGTGACGTCTGCACCTCTCTCATCTGCGCCGGTTACCCAAGGCAAAGTTAACAACAGACAGTCGCCTGGCACGCCACTCCGCTCCGTGCTGCACGGGCAGCTGACCATTACAAACAAGTGCATGCCGCACTCATGTAATAGGCTTGTGACTTTCATGCTGCCTTTTTCCACTTGCACTAATGGCTACACCTCATTGTGTCCCACTCATCCCAAAACTCCATGTCAGAACATTACTCAGCCTTGTGTGCAGTTCTCAGTCTATTCTGTCACTGGCAGAAACACACAGGATAATTACCACTGCCGGTCTTCCTATTAGACACAAGGTTAGATGCCTGAACCCCATTAAGTTGCACGTGGCCTGGCAGCAAATTAACGAACTTTTGGAGGCAGGCATTCTACAGCCATCAGACAGCAATTGGTTCTCACCAATTCACCTCGTCACCAAACACAACAGTTTTTTTTTTCAAATGTGTGGTGATTACAGACATTTAAATGCTCACACTGTCATGGACAATTACCCCATGAATTGACATAAACGATTTCACTCATATGTTATCGGGTGGCACAATCTTCAATGTGATTGACTGCAAACATGCTTATCACTAGATTCCTGTAGTGCCGGAAGACATTCCAAAGACTGCAATCATTACACCGCGCTTGGTTTGTTCCAGTACAACTTCATGCCATTCAGTTTAAAGAATGCAGCAGAAATGTAGCAACGTTTCATTGACTCAATCTTACAAAAATTTGAGTTCTGCTTCGCATACCTGGATGACAAACTCATTTTTAGCAAGTCAACTGAAGACCACAAAGATCATTTATCCCAGGTCCTCCAGACTTTGGCATCTAATGGTGTTGAGGTCAACAAATAAAAATTACAATTGCGTCAGTCTTCTATGACATTTCTTGGTTACACTGTCTTTGCAGATGGAATACAGCCTCCCAAATCCCGCATGCAGGCTGTCACATCATTGCCACCTCCAGCTATGTACAAAGAACTCAGACATTTCCTAGGTACTATAAACTACTACTGCCATCATCTATCTTCTGCCACAACCATGCAGGCCCTGCTGATGGACTTGCCCAACTACAAACAAACTTTGGCCTTTAAACTAGTCTGTTGAACTGAACCCATGCTAGAGGCTTTCAGGGCTCTCAAAACAGCTTTAGCTCACGCAGTCATACTCGTCCAGCCTGGTCCGTCTGCCGATTTGTTCACCACTACGGATGCCAGTGACATCGCATTCGGGGCAGTATTACAACAGGGCAAAGGTGACACAGTTTCACCACTTCATTTCTTCTCCAAAAAACTGTCTACAGCACAGAAGAAATATTCCACTTTTGATAGAGAGCTTCTTGCAGTGTACGAGGCCGTCAAACATTTCCGCACTGACATCGAGGGTCATCCTTTCTTCATTCTTACTGAACACAAACCACTGGCAGACTCCTTCTGCAACCTGCCAGAGGAACCTCCCCCCAACGATTCTGCCACTTCGGCCTGGTCTCTCAATTTACTATGGACATACGCTATATCAAAGGCATGGAGAACATCCCTGCACATTTCCTCTGATGGATCAATGCCGTTTCAAGTATCATTGATTTATCTGACTTCGCTGCTCTACAGACTTCGGACAAGGACACTCAGGTTCTGCTCGCAGACCCACAGCCTTTGCTCATGCTTACCAACGCTAAATTCTCTGGCATTACAGATGAAGTGTAGTGTGACTCCTATGGGCATTCTGCAGCCTTTGCTCCCACCCACACTGCACCAACAGGTTTTAGATGCCTTGCATAATCTCGCCCATCCGGGCATCCGTGCCACCACTCGCCTTGTCATTGAGCATTTTGGTGGAAAGATGTGAAATGGGACTGTGAAAAATGAGTACTTAGCTGCATTTCCTGTTAACAAAACAAAATAGGATGTCACAGCTCTCCACCACTCGGCAAGTTTGACATCCCTAAGGGACATTTGTACAGATTGAACTTATCGGTCCCATGCCTCCTTTGGAAGGCCTCAGGTATATCTTGCCCACAATAGACCCGAATGTCTCGTTGACTGGAAGCCATCCCCTTACCCATCATCACAGCAGAAACTGTGGCAAAAGGATTTGTTAGTTCTTCGATCACTCGGTTCGGGTGTCCATCCACCATCACAACCAACCAGGGTCGACAGTTCGAATCTGCACTTTTTGTGATTCTCTGTAATCTTCGTGACATTAAAAAGATCCATATGACAGCCTACCACCCGCAAAGCAACGGATTGGTGGAACGATGGCACTGCACCCTTAAAACTGCACTTAGGTGCCATGACTGTCTCTGGTCTGAGGCAGTTCCTTGAGTGTTGCTGGGCCTATGTTCTATATTTAAACCAGATTTACATGGGATGATTTCCTAATTTGTTTTTGGCAAAAACCCAGTTTTACCTGGGAACTAATTCTCCCCCAAGCTCCTAGAGATTCCACCTCCTTCCGAACCTTATAGGAAGAATGCGAGCATACTTTAGAAACACCTGGCTACACCCACCTGTCAGCCATTCCCCACCTGACACTTATGTGCTGATCACACTCAGCTCTTGTTCACATGTCATGCTCAGGGATGACTGTGTCAGACAACCCTTGCAACCCCCTTACCTCAGCTCCTTCAAAGTACTCTGGAGGGGCGAGACGAAGTTCGACATTATGATAAAAGATCACCTGCAAACTGTTTCTCTACACAGGTTCAAGCCTGCCTTCATAGACTCCGACACCCCTCTGCCATCCCAGTTAGACTGCCTGAGCACACGTTCTTTTGACGAACCCGCTAACGAGTCCATTCAACCTATGGTTGGGTTTTCTCCATACAGCGATTCACCATCGCAGTTTGTGGGTCCCTCAGGCATGTCATCATCATCCCCATTCACAGGTTTTGAAGACATTTCAGGTACTAGAGACGCAGACGCCCCATCCTTCATTTTGCGCTGTAACGTACAACCTGACCGCATCGACGACCTGTCAGTTATGGTGTTAGATAATCGTGTGCTTGTACTGCTCACTGACAGCACAGACCCAACCTACACTGAGGAACTCAATGTCAAGATAGTGCACAGCTTGTCCCTCCCACAAGAGTGTGACCCATCATGTGTTCGAGCTTTCATTTCTTCAGATGGCTCAGTCTGCATTCGGGGAAGGCACACTCACACAACACCTCCTCTCCCATACCACTACCCCTGAGTTGGCCAGCGTATGATTCCCCCCCCCCCCCCCCCCCCCACTGGTTTTCGGATTGTATGTTGGACCGACGGCTGCCCTCCACTTCTTTGCATGCCGACCAGACGGAGATAGAGCCTCCGGTTGTGTGCCTGGTGCCTTGCACCATTGACACCTATGCTGACAAACACACAACCCTCATTCATGTCTCATTCTCCATACTTGGAGGGGGGGGGGGGGGCTGTGTGCCATTTTATGAAAATACAGCTTATACCCATGTATGTTAAAGTTAATTGAGTCAAAATGAGAAAATGAATTTTAAGGAGGCAGATGGCAAAACAAGGGGGAATTAAAATTATCCTGGCTTGCTTTGTCACATCACCCCCTCATTTCATTGACCAGATAGATATTGCAAATAGCTAACTGGTCAATTCAATGACCACAAGTGAACCCATAAAGTTGGTTTAACATTCTACACACAAAATAATATTATAGAAGAAATCTCCTTATCAAAAACTACAGTACATATGTTTTTCAAATTCCTACTTATATGAACTGGCCATATGAAAATCCTCACACAATATATTTACATATAATGTATTGTTAAATGGCACAACATTTCCACAAGTTTTATTTTTAATAAAAATTAGGCATCTTCATCATAGGTCATGTCCTTTTTGGGTAAACAAAGATTACATTCTAAGATACATATTATTTTATACAAGTCCTGTCTTGATTTACAGACTAAATAATCATGGGTTGCAAAAACTTAAACTACACTGCATGTTGCAGTTCATTGTCAGACAGAAAATTCCACATTTTCAATGTTTAGTATTTTTCACAGGAACTTTCACTCTTTTACTGAGGTTTAACACATTATCTCAACAAGTTGTCCACACATTCAGCAGGTCCAACTGTTAGTTAGTAAGAAATGCACTGTTATCAGTTCCCTTAGAGATGGTCTCCTCTGCCACAGTACATGAAAAAAATTAGACAAAAGACACTACTTTAGTACACTCACTTTTACTTCTAACTATAAGCAAAAAATTTTTCACACTAATGTCAAATGATAGTCATTACTTCATAACTAAATGGATTACGTAGTTTTGACAACATCACAATAATTAACACTAAAATTGACTATAGTACAAAAGCTGGTGATCAGTAAAAATTTTAAATCATGAGCACATTTCACTACAAAACATTATCCTAGGTCACAACTCTGTCTCAAACTGGTTAAACTTGAAAGATTTGGGTTTATTTCCCATTTGCAAAATCACTAAAATGCCAAGCCCTGGTTTGAAATTCACATCATTTATTGACTCATGGCCCCTTAATGTCCAAAATATGTACATTATCTCCAGCAAAACCTCAAGATGTGCATTAGCATAGATTTACTAATCATTACGTCATGAAAAAATAGTCACCATTACATAACTTAATTACTACTCATCTCAAAATATAGGGATGGAAGTTGTACCGAATTATTGCCTTAGATCTCCACTCAACTCTGAACACTACTCTCATTCAAACCGAAAACTAAATCCTCACAAAATCACAAAATGTTACCAAATACTTGGCCTGTCAGATCATTCACAGCACTCTAGCACCACAGTTATCAGTTAATCAGCAAAATTACTTTTCTTCATTCCAGTATTAACTCTTTAAGCTCATAATTCCTCAGAACACAAAAAGAAGTTTTCTGATAACCTATAGATCCAATAAAGCAGCATTATATGACTTGTAACTCACTGAAGTATTGCTCTTCCTGTCAAGCTCTCATTACCAGCTGCAATAATGAATTGCACAATATACACAGTGTTTGTATACAGCTATGTTTCTCATTACTCAATCATGTTTGTCAGCTCCATTATTTTACTTACCATTCTTACCTCATTTACTAGTGGAGTGCATTCTCAAAAAATATCCCTACTCCAGAGACAGGCTTCCTAACCATTAAGACCCTAACTTTATTCATTATTTTATTATTTCATTATTGCCTATTTACCTAATAAATAAACACCTGACTGCTTATGCAATGCAAAATTGATTCTACTGAAAATCACTCCACAGCAACACATCCTTATGCTGAGGGTAACTTAACTCTCATTACTGGTAAGACAAAATTATCACTTAGAAAAACTATTATTGCCCTGTATTCCAACTGATTGCTTGAGATTCTAGCCTGAAGGGTGATATACATACAAATCTTGCTTGTTCTTTCCACACACATTAGTCCAGGCAACTATGTTTAAAGTTTTATTTCCTTAATGTTAGAAGAGGCTGTACCACGACACACTTCTGTAGGTAGATAGTTATCTCCATATGCTGACTGCACTGAACACAAACATTTCTATTATACCACAATTAATATTAAGATCTAGTATTCAAGATGGTTTTTACTGCATATTGCCTCTGCTTCTGCACCCATGAGCTGATTACTTCAGATGTTAAATATAGTTTTCAGATAATCTGCACCTTCTCCTCCACATATGCTAACACTTTTCATTTTCTGGTTACCTTATCTCATTATTTGACAGAACTTCTTTAGCCATGATAGCAATTTACTTTCATCACATTTCACAAAACCAGAATAAACACAGTATCTCAAAGGTTTCTTCCAAATACCACTGCTTATCTTTTCATATTGCCTTTTATACAAATGCTCTCATGATTCCATTACTTATCACTAACACAATGTAATATATATAGATAACACTGGAGAAACCTTTTCTAAAATATTCCTATACTAAAGTATCCTGCAGTACCAAATCACATTAAAGTCAAAGATAGAATGTTTCTGACAAACTTATAAACTACAGATAGTATAGGAGAAGAGTTTGACTGCCTTAGAAAACATGAAAAATGAGACAGACAGCTGGGGAAAGCATTATCACCACATAATTAATCCAACACAGAATGTTGAACCCTGTACTTCCCATTTTCACAAGAAATTAGTCCCACATATTACATCAATACTGAGATTTTGAATTGCCAATAAATTGCACTCCAACAGCTGTCCTGCCAATCCCACAGTTAGTAGCACATCTCATGTCACACTCTTTGGTAGCTTACCAGTAGCAACAACAACTTTTATTCCAGAAACAAGTATCACTACTATATCCTCTGGGTTCTTAATAGATTCAATAAATGCCTGTGGAATGTCATTCAAATCACTGCCACTGTCCAGTAAACACTTAACATATATACCTTTTACACTTACTGTTCTTACAGGGTGCCACACTTCCTTTTTACTAACCATAAGATTTTCTTCATACAACAAATCCTCATTAATCCTTTCCCTGGAAAAACTATCATCCTGCTTACCATAACAATTATCAGGCACAGTCAAATGACAGATAACATGGTCCTCTTCCTCATTACCACTATCATTAAACTCTAACTCTTCATTAGGCCTAATATTATCCTGCTTTATTCTTTCTTTACTTAACTCATTGCCATCATTATCAATGATAAATGCAAATTACCTTATCCTCATCACTACTGCATTAATCATTGCTATCATCACTACAGCTACTGTCAGAATCAGACCCACTGTCACTTTCTCTAAGCTATAGATTTTTTATGTCTTCCACCTTTGTCTTCATTTCAACCAACTATGAATCTACATCTTTATTTACTTTTAACAGTTTTCCCTGTACCACTACTGCACACTTGGTTTCTACCTCCATTTCTAAATCATTTTTAATCTGATCGATTTGGTTCTCAAGTTTAATCATATTTTCAGTACAAAATTTGCTGCCA
Source organism: Schistocerca gregaria (assembly GCF_023897955.1). Lineage (NCBI taxonomy): Eukaryota > Metazoa > Arthropoda > Insecta > Orthoptera > Acrididae > Schistocerca > Schistocerca gregaria. The sequence goes on from NC_064924.1 coordinate 542,772,670, forward strand.
GGTTTGACTTCATCTTTACACTGTTTCTCGGAAGCCTCCACCCTCCTACTATAGTCATCACAAAGCTTCTTTCTCTCTTCTGCACATTTACTACTCATTAATGTTAATTTCTCGCTAGTGTTATGTGCTACTTTCTTTATCTTTTCATCACAATGTTTAACTACTGCCTCAACCTTCTTATTTAATTATGAAAGATTAGAGCTGACTACCTTAATTACCTTTTTAATTTCTTTCTTCATTTCATCATTTAAGCTACTAATGCCTTCTTTCATACTTGTACTACTCATAATTTGCCTTAACATTGCTTCCAATTTTCCATCTCCCATAAATTTTTGCCTTTGCTGACTTTCATTTCTAGATTCTTCTTCCTTAGCCTTAACAATTTCACCTTCTCCAGTACAATTTTTGTCTATTTTGCTCACATTGCCACACAATGTAGATTGCACTTTCATCATCTCATCTACAATAGGACTTTCATCCCCATCATTCAAAGTTACATTCTTGTCTAATTTATAACCACTACCATCTACAGTATCAGTCCCCATTAAGTCTTTCTGTTCCTTTAAAAACTTAATCTCAACAGCTTTGTTATCATTCACACCACTCCCCTGTTGTCCATTCCCCCCATGACACTGTCTTGTTCATTAAGGCCACTCATTATGTATCACTTAATATAAAATGGATGTTGCTATGAATTACCTTATTTTTAATCACTTGTCTCCTGCTGCTGCTGTGGTTACCTTCTCGATTCATCATCTGCACAGCTGCTGCAAGTTTTAATTTTCTCAGTGATGTGTGTTGTTTATCCTGGTAGGCTGTGTTAACCTGCATACTGATTGATTGCTTCTGTACTCAATGACTGCTCGTATAGAACCCACTCGCTGATTGGCTGCTGTCATACTATGGCCATGAAACCCAAGTGCTGATTGGCACCTCCTTTGTTAAAATCACTGTACTGTAAACCGTTCTTGAGTTCACTGTCCAAAATTCGTGAGTCCTAGTTTATTGTGCACAAATACAACAGTTCTCACCCAGGGCACCATATTTCTTCATTGATAGTTCTGGGTGTTGACGTACTGCACTGTTATACTGGCTGAAAAAGGGGATGGAAGTTCAACACTGACTACTGTAAATGATGTAGCCGACAGCTGCACATGTGCGTTTCACAATCTTTACTTTCAGTTCACAACTCACAATATTACACAGTTATATGGCCTTTTCACTATTGGTTAAATTTTGATAAGCCTCATTAATAGTTTGCAGGCAAACATCAGCATACTGCTACAATAGTTTGCTGTTGAACATCTATGAGTAATAAATACCTAACCACACAGTTCACTACTTCTCAAATAAATTGAACAGACACCGTGATTGTTTTAACACATTGCCTATTTATGTTACACTAATTCCACTGTTCAGTTGATGCATTACTCTTACTGATACTGACTTCCTGTCTGAAAGTCGGGCATGGACTGACTGTCTTGGTACCAAAAATCAGGCCTTTATATATCCTCACAATAATAGGCATTGAAACTACACACTGTGCAATGTTCAAGTTATAGAAATTACAATTAAAACATAACTCATTCTATTAACTGTATATATAGAAAAAATCCTCCTTTTAAACAGTTACTTCTGCCACAAAGGGTAGTCCAAATAATTTGTTTAAATAATTAAATTAACAGATATAGTTATACAAACAATACTTTTGACAAACCTGGTAATTATTTTGGAATTAATTAAGGACTGGCTTTGCTAACTTGTATTCAAATGTACCCAAATAAATACTTTAAGAATCGTAGTAGTTCTTCTTCCAAATGTTTATAATTAGTACAGAATTTATATTTGTTTATAAGTTAACAATAGAATCTAAGTCACAAAACAATTATGGATTTCACCTTATAACAAAAGATATTAACTATCAATAGCCAAAATAAATTAGGAAATTGATTACATACTCTAAACTAAGCACAAAATTAGACCTGGTGGTATATTTTTTAAGAAAGAGGGCCAACCTTTCTCTTTTATGAAAATGCAGATTATACTCATGTAGGTTTTGGTGATTAGTCAAAACTGAAAATATAAATTTAAGGAGGTAGATGGCAAGAGAGGAAGTAAAGAGATCCCAGCTTGCTTCATCAAACAGTGTGCCACCTTCCTACATGTTGACCTTCCTCCTCTCTGATCGCTCCATACACACCTCTGTCCACATTAAATGCACCAAACACCAATGCCCCCAGGGGCTCAGCATTCATTTGCTGAGTACGGTCTTGACAACCTCGGGGTTCCTGAGCTGGGGACTGGTAAGCGCCGCCAATCCCCTGTCACCGTAAGGTCTGGGCATACTTCAGTGACCATTGTGTGGCATGGCAGTGGAACGTTGTGTGTCTCAGGGAATGAGGATCTTGGCTTGACTGCCCAGATCATGAGGATGAAATAAACCTCTAAAAAGAAACCTAAATCTCAAGGTGTGCTGCACGCTGATGAGATACATGACTGTTGAGGTGCAACAGTCATTAGCGGGTAACCTCTGGGGAACGTGCTGCACCTCAGTTGTATAAGGCTTAGCTAAGCACGCGAGGTTCTGTCTTGGTGGGCTTCTAGTTCCCTAGCTGCTCGTGGGACTAAGATAGATCCTTCAAAATCTTCTTTGCCTCCTTCCAGTGGAAAGGGTGGGCCGCTCGCTTGTAGGTACCAACACCCAACAAGGGGGCTGCATGTGTAGGCAGTCCTCCTGACACAGGAGCGAAATCTCAGGGTATCATGACTAGTAACAGAACACATGCTCGTGGTCAGAATGTGTTTTTAATCATTAAAAGAAAAGAGGGCAGCTTCAACAAAGTATCACCTTTCTGTATTCAAAATGGTCTCGGGGCATTGCTGGCAGTTTGAAATCTGTTAAGTGACTGCATAATGGGATGCTGTTGGTGGAAACTGCTGGTTCCCAACAAGCTAAAAATCTACAGAATGCACAATCCCTTGGGGAATATTCCATTGAAACTGAGCTGCACACCACCTTCAATTACAGCAAAGATGTGACGTGCACAGATCTGGTGGACATTCCCAAAGAGGAACTGAAAGTTGAGTGGGCTCCAGCAGGAATAGTTGATGTACAAAATATCATGAAGGGGGTGGGTGAGGTTTTTGCTAAGTCTGCCTCCTTTATCCTGACATTTAATAGCAGGAAATTCCCCGAGCAGGTTAAGGCAGGTTTCCTTCACTTAAGTGTGCGGCCTTAGGTACCCAACCCAATGCAGTGTTTTAAATGCCAGCACATTGGGCATACTACTCTTGGGTGTCATGGAGAAGCTACTTGTGGCAAGTGTGGTCAGATTGCCCATGACAGTGTCCATTGTTCATCTCTATTGAAGTGTGTAAATTGCTCTGGACCTCATTCTGTCTGGAGTCAGGACTGCAGCGCATATCTGGAAGAACAGAAGATACAGGAGCTTAAAACTATGAAGCGCATCCCCTATACTGAAGCAAAGTAGCTGTATAAAGCCATGCTGCCCCCATGTTCTGCCACCTCCTTCACTTCAGGTGTTAAACAGCCCATGCAGAAATCTGACGCTGCTACACAAATGGAGGCTGCTAGTCGTGGCACTAGTACCTGCGTGTGACCCTGCACTTGTGTCTGAGCCTGTCCCTCCCCTGAGAAATTCAGAAAAAGCTGTGGTTGCTGACATTGTGGAGCTCCCTGCCTCTCCAAAGGTTCCATCTGGTACACTGTCAAATGCTGCCCCACCCTCAACCACAGTTGTGGCTGCAAAGTCTACCCAGGGAAAATAAATTCTACGCAAAACGTCCAACACCAGTAGAATTGGGCAGAAAACAGCCTGACGATGTCAACATCGACCTCTCTGACATCTCAGTTGATTCTTCTTTAAAGGCTATGGAGTTTGATGTCGGATTGGGGCAACCATCTTGCTCCAAACCTGAGCCTCCACCCATTGTGGGTCCCCCTCCCTGTCAGAAAGTCAGGATGAAAGTACTACACCCTGATAGATGGCTCCCATTATACAGTGGAACATGAATGGATTCAGTGCGCACATGAAGGAACTGAAACCGCTGCTTGTGTTTGCAGGAAACACATTTCAAAGCATCTGATGCCACTGCACTACAGGTCTATACCCTATATCGCAAGGATGACATGACTGAGGAAAAAGCCAAAGGAGGGGTTGCTGTGTTTGTCAATAATGGGTACCACCCATCTGCTCTTCCCCTGGATATGAAACTGCAAGCAGTTGCAGTTGAAATTTCTGCACGTCAGCATCTTACAGTTTGTTCTCGTTATTTACCTCCCCTGGATGCAGTAGACTCAGGCTCTCACAGATCTTATAGTCCAACTCCCCCAACCATTTCTCCTCCTGGAAGACTTCAATGCCCACGATGTCCTGTGAGGCTCAACATCTACTTACCATTGTGGTCGAGTTTTGGAGAGCCTCCTGACATCTTGAGAGCTGTACTTCTTAAACGCTGGTACACCAACTCATTTCTGTGGTGCTACTGGGACATTCTCAGCCATTGACCAGTCTCTCTGCTCTCCAGCCCTCGCCAACTGTTCACTGGGAGGTCACTGACAACCTTCATTCCAGTGACCACTTCCCAATCTGTCTTGACCTAATTGATGGTGTGTTGCTGGAACAGAAGCCACCAACATGGATGATTGTCAGGGCTATTTGGATAATGTTTGGCCACTTGGCTGTGTTTGAACACTGTGACAGCATCCAGAAATGGGTGACTCACATCACGTATGTGATCCATCACGCTGCTGATCTATCCATAGCAACGTCTTTTGGCCCTCTTGAGAGGTGACCAGTCCTTTTGTGGACAGAAGAGTGCCATTTAGCCAACCGGGACAGGTGTGTGGCTCTTCGACAGTGTAAATGCTGCCTGACAGTGGATAATCTCTCAACCTTTCAAATCGCAAGAGCCAAGACTCATCCTGTCATTAAAGAGAGCAAAAAGTGGTCATGGCATGAGTTCCTGAACTCCATCAATCGTTCCACTTGTTCTCAAAAGTATGGGAAGCCATCCAGAGGATTTCCAGTAAACACAGGCGTTTACCGATAGCTGCAGTGTTGAACCAGGGATGCCTCCAAACAACACCTAGAAATATTGCTCAGATGTTGGCCGAGCATTTTGCACAAACTACTGTCGATGCAAGCCAGGATCCAGCATTTCGTCACTACCGTGTGACTGTTGAGAGGGAAAAGTTGGACTTCAGGTTGAACAGTTCTGAGGCCTACAACTCCCCTTTCTCCATGTAAGAGCTCAAATTGGCACTGACTGAGACTTCTGACACTGCACCCCGTCACGATCACATCCGGTACTGCATGCTTTGACATCTGCCAGTGGCATCCAAGGAAATCCTCATAGAGTGTTTTAATCTAATATGGCAGACAGGTGTCTCCCCCAACTCGTGGAGGAAGGCAATTCTAATCCATCTCCTCAAACCAGGAAAGGACCGCACATGTCCCAGTAGTTATCGGAGTATCGCCTTGATGAGCTGTGTAGGAAAGACCCTGGAACAGATGTTTAACCATCATCTGGTCTGGCTTTTATAGAACAGGCAATTCCTTAGCCGCTCTCAGTGTGGATTTCGAAAGTTTTGGTCCTGAGTCAACAACATAACCCTCCTAGAAGCGACTATTCAGCAGGCTTTCCTCCATCAGCATCACTGTGTTGGCATATTCTCTGATATCAGTAAGGTGTACGATACAGTCTTCTCACATAACTGCATCAATGGGGCTTTTGTGGCCATCTCCCATTTTCATTTGGTCTTTTCTGCCTCAGCGGTTTTCCCAGACCTGAGTTGGTCACACACTGTCTGATTGATTTGAGCAGGAGAATTGTGTCCCCCACAGCAACATTTTAACTGTTACCCTCTTTGCCATGGCCATCAACAGTGACATCTACAGTAAGGAGTCCAGTATAGTGCTCCTTATTTGTGGATGACTTTGCTGTTTTCTGTTCCTCCTCCAGTGTTGCAACAGTGACCCATCAGTTGCGACTTACTGTGCAGCAGTTAGAGGAGTGGGCTGCAAAGGGGTTTTCAGTTTTCTGCCAACAAGTGTGGGTGTGTTCATTTTAATCATTCTCGTCGTCCTTTTAATTTGCCTACCTTGCATATAAGGGACACTATCCTACATTTTAGAGACACAGTGCAGTTTCTGGGCCTCATTGTGTACTCCAGATTGTCATGGTTGCCACACCTGCGAGACTTGAAAGCCAGGACCCTGAAGGCGCTGAACATACTCAAGTGCTTTAGTCACAGGTCTTTTGGAGTGGACAGGGTGCATCTTCTCCAGTTTTATCAGGCTTTTATGCATTCATGGATGGACTACAGGTGCATGGTGTATGGGTCAGCAAGACCCTCATATTTGTGAATCCTTGACGCTGTCCACCATGCGGGAATTCAACTGGCCATGGGTGCTGACTAGTCCCATACCCAGCCTCTGTGCTGTGGTGGGAGAACTGCCACTTACCATCCGGCGGCAGCTTCTATTGGTGCACCAGGCTTGTAAGTTTCTTGCAGCTCCAACCTCACCTGCTCACCATATTGTTGCTCGTGCCTTTTCCCAACTGTCCATGAGCCACGATACTGTTAGGGATCCATGTGCTGGAGTCCCTTGGTGTGGAGCCTGTGCAGCCCCAGATACAGGGTTTTAACCACCTACCACTCTGGTTACTGGAGAGGCCCAATGTGATTTTAGATTTGGTGCGGTACAAGAGAGATTGCACTCCTGCCAAATTTTGTGCCATTTTATCTGAGCACCACAACTAGGTAGCTGTTTTTAAGGATGGGTTGAAACAGGAGGATTCTGTTGGTTGCTCTGTTGTTTTTCCAGATTGCGTCCTCAAGGTCCGACTACTTCAAGCATTTACTGCCTTTGTTGCAGAATTGTCTGCGATCTTGTGGGCACTGGAGCAGATGAAATGCTCTTCCTGTCCTAAATTTCTTTCATGTTCCGATTCACTAAGTGCCCTTCACTCATTGCAAAGTTTGTATCCAGCAGATAAAATAGTCCAGAACATCCAGGATGCCCTCCTCCAACTACAATGCCTGGGGAAGGAGTTGGTCTCCTGCTAGGTTCCAGGGCACATTGGCATTGCTGGGAATGAAAGGGCAGATCTCGCAACCAAGGAGGCGTGTCTCGATCTGCAAGTGTTTCAATGTGCCATCTCCCAGAATGCACTCAGCTCGCTATTGAGTTCACAAGTCACGTGTCGGTGGGAGGATGAATGGCTGGAAATGACCGACAATAAGCTCTGTTGAGTCAAGCCCACAAAATGTGTGTGGTGTACTTCTTTCCAGCCTTGTAGATAGGACGAGGTTCTCCTAACTCAGCTTCGGAGAGGCCACAGTACTATGATGCATGGCTTCCTGTTCCAGTGAGAGGACCCTCCAATGTGTGGTACTTATGGCGTCCTAGTCACTGTGTGCCACGTTTTATTGGATTGCGTTTTATTTTCTGACCAGTGGGCCACGGCTGACTATCCGGCAGATCTTCCATCTCTTTTAGGAAATACTCAAATGAATGTGGGTAAAGTGTTAAAGTTCTGTGACTTGTCTAATGTTTTTACCAAGATTTTAGGTAGAGGGTCTTAATTTGTTCACAGAGTGGATGTCTCGCCAATATTTTATGTAAGTGGTCAACCAGTGACAATTTCCTGTGGCATCCTCGACACTTCTTTCTCGTTTTCCTTATGTTTTATTTTGCCACTTTCTTTGCGTGCATGCTTCAATTTTACTAAATTTGTCCACATTTGTTTCTTTTAATGTGTGTCAGGGCACTGATGACCTCAAAATTGAGCACCCATAAGACCCAATACACACACACACACAGTACCTGCATTTTGACTGCTGCCATTCCTTTCACATCAAAAAAATCCCTATCATACAGCCTGGTCACCTGGGGACAGTGTATCTGCAGTGACAAAAACTCCTTTGCTCAGTATACCCAGGGTCTCAAAAGGCCTTCACAGACAGACACTACTCCCAGACCTAGTGCACAAACTGACCTCCCACACTATTTCTCCTCACACTCTCGATTCTCAAACCACACCATGAGCCAGCCACAAAGGAGTGTCCCCTTCACCACCCAGTTCCACTCCAAACTTCAACAGCTGAACCATATCCTTGGCCAGGGCTTTGAGTACTTGTCAGGAAGCCCTGAAATGATGGAATCCTACCCAAAATACTGCTCCCCCCCTCCTAAAGTGGTATTTTGTCATCTGGCCAACCTCCACAACATCCTAGTCCCCTTCTATTCCATTCCCAATCCCAACCTCTTGACACAAGGATCATATCCCTGTTGAAGACCCAGATGCAAAATCTGCCCAATCTAACCACCCAGCACTTCACATCTCATTCATCTGACAGCCCATTAGGGAATGGATCAAATGTGAAAGCAGCCATGTCACTTACCAGCTCTGCTGCAATCATTGCACAGCTTTTTATGTTGGTATGACTACCAACCAGTTGTCCACCAGAGCGAACAGCCATCGCCAAACTGTGGCATAGAGCAAACTAAGCCACCCTATGGTACAACATACAGCTGAACGTAACACATTTGATTTCAATGGCTGCTTCACTACCCGAGCCATCTAGATTCTTCCCTCCACCACCAGCCTCTCTGAATTGTGCAGATGGGAGTTATCCTTACAACACATTCTCTGCCACCTCAAGATTGCTGCTTATGTCTCACGTGATACTTGCATTCCAGCCCAAGATGCAGGAGCTGGCATCATGTGCACACAATGTGTTCTTGCTTGTGTGTGTTACTGATGTGTGTGTCTCTTTTTCTGATGAAGGCTGTGGCTGAAAGCTTGATATAAGCGTTTTTAATTGTGCCTGTCTGCGACTTGACATGTCTTCTTTATGGCAAGCAGCAATCTGTCTTTTCCTACATTGTAGATATTCCTACCTGGAGTTTCCACTGTTTGATTTTAACAGTAATTGAGCATTTCTGGCCAATTTAAAGGCAGGCACAGCTGCTGTCATCTATTAAAATCCTGCTTGAACTAAAATTAGAACCATTGATATTGCAATACATATCTAAGCATCGGACAACAAGGTGACAGCATGGTGATAGCTGTATCCATCATTGTATGTAAATGCACACAAGCACAATGACAGATATACCTGTCATTGTGTCCAATGGGTTAACAATGGCATAATTAAATTTCTCTGGAAAAATGCCCTAACTTTGTGATTCATTACACATTTAAGAGAAGACAGTATTTACTATATGGGAACAAGTTTTAGTTCGCAGTTGTAAATGCTATCAAATCCATATGAACTTCTATTTTTGAGAGAATGTATAATTTTCTTAATTTCTGAAGGAAAAGTTGGGTGAGACATTGAAATGATTGAGAGTTATAGGCATTGCTTTTTGCAACATACGGTTTTGATTTCATACTACAGTTAAAATTGATTATTAACTGTGTGAGAACATCACCATCAAAGATGAAAAATATTAGAAAACAAGAATCCTTGGCAGAGAGTTTAGCCTACTGCAGGGAAAATATTTTTGACTTTCTCAGTACATTATAAATGATTGTGTTCCCAAGTTTAGTAATAAAGTGTATGTTAATTGCATTTACTGGCCAACTGGAATTCCCAGTGTTGGGCCTGCAATCTATATATAATCAGCTACTTCAGCACAGCTTGTCAGATTGTGTTCACTTCAACACTGGAGCTGTCCCATGATTGCCAACTTTACAGACAACATGGACAAAACAGTGATTCCTGGATGACTTGCATGATGTTTTCTACCATTCACAACAGCCTCTATTATGTGTGAAATGTGAAAGTGTGTTCTACCATCTAATACCATTGATTACAACAAAATTATAAACAGTATGTTATGACTTTCAGCCTCCTTGGCAATTTCAGTGAATAGTTCAGTCTTCCCTCACAGCAATAAGACAATATTCTGACAACTGTTTCAGGTGTACTCTGCAGAAACACATGTGATTTTCCCAGTTATAATGTTTCAACCCAACAATTACGTTTGTTATTGTCTCTGTTGCATTTCTAAATCTTCTCTATCATCTTACTTTCTCTTTTCGTTTGTACAAGAAGTTTCCCTTTGTATTCATCTTCCCTTTTTCCGTAATCTACCATACATTTTATCCTGCCTAATTATACTCAATAATACGTAATTTACTTCCAAACCATAACCTAAAATTTTCAACGCTCTCAACATAACCGCTGCTATAAAATCCATTGTTCCAAGTTTACAAACATTTCGTGTAAACTCGTGAATACTATTTCACAGCTTCAGTTCCTTTCACCCATTACACAACCATCTCAGTTATTTCCAACAGCTTTCGTTTTATTTCCATTCCCGTTTTTTCCACATAACCGATCATTTTTTAGCAGCTTCCCACAGGTTTACACGTTATTATTTCTTCATCAAACAATTGTTAGCCTCATTCTCATAACCTGCCAGTACATAACCAGTCCTTTGAATACATTTACACACACATTCTTCGAGATTTTATTCGAAAAATTTTTTCGAATTTTATTTTTTCGGAAATTATTTTTTCGAAAAATTTTTTTTTTCGAAATTTTCTTGAATTTCCCCACCCTTTAACGTGATCTGGAGACAACATAACTACCCAACCTTTGCACCCATTGTTGTTCACCAAACTAAGTTCAGCACAGGATCAACATAGCTCATCTCAAACCAATACCTTTTCGACTTTTTTCACACCTTTATCTCTCCCTATATAAATTTCTATTTACTTTCACTTTAACCTCATATTACCCTTTCCACCTTCTAATACCATGTCAACCTCACAACACCCCTACAACGACCCCATTAAATTTTATTTACATTCCCTCCGCAAACATGCCTTCTCCCTAGCCAGATTACGCTCCCATATTTTATTTACTCAGGCTTGTCTGACATTTGGCATTACCCCCAAAGGCCTCACACTTGAAGTTACCATCTCTGGCTGCAATCCTTCTTTCCATCAGTCCTTATACCAGTTCCAAACAGCACAATCCATAGCCCTCACCCGCCTAATCCTTCACCTATACATCGACTCGGCCAATGAACACACCAGTCAACTCCTATCCCAAATCAAAGTCCTCAATCTTTCCTCTCCCACATCCACACCGGCTGTACATAGCATCCTCCTACAGGCCAACCGCAAATTAGAACAACATGCCACCCTCCACCTCAAAAAACTATCCAATCTTCTGGTTTCCCACCTCTGGAAAGGCAAGTCACTCACCCTCCACAACCTTTCCAACAAACCTCTACCTCCTCTCATTGCACACAGACCCAGTCTCTCCCATCTACTCAATCTCCCACTTCCAGATCCACTCCCCCCAACACCTCAAAATTCTAGTCAACACAATCTGGAACCACAACACCCCAATTCAGTAGTTAACTTTTCCTCCAAACCCCTCTCCCAATCCGAAACCTCTGTCCTATCCAAAGGCCTCACCTTCAGCCCCACTCCCAGGTTCAACCAAACTGCCCTTGTCAAAGATTTATTGTCCTACACTCGTAGTCTCTGCTGGAAATATCACTTTGCCACGAAGAAAAATAATCCTGATCCCACTCATAATGATCCAACTCCCCAAGACACTATCCAAATTGAACCCTGCCTGCAACAGTTCCGTCCTCCATCACAGCGGGACCCACCTCCTCTTCCTCAAAATCACCCTCTCCAAACCTTCCAGGAATTTCTCACTTCCAGCCTTGCCTCTCAATCTTTCTTGAAAAACCTTAATCCTACTCCCAACATCACCACAGCCGAAGCCCAGGCTATCCGTGATCTGAAAGCTGACCGATCCATCATCATTCTTCCGGCTGACAAGGGTTCCACGACCGTGGTACTTGATCGTCGGGAGTATGTGGCTGAAGAACTGCGCCAGCTTTCAGACAACTCTACATACAAAGTTTGCCAAGGTAATCCCATTCCTGATGTCCAGGCAGAGCTTCAAGGAATCCTCAGAACCTTAGGCCCCCTACAAAACCTTTCACCTGACTCCATCAAACTCCTGACCCCACCGACACCTCGCACTCCTACCTTCTACCTACTTCCTAAAATACACAAACCCAAACATCCTGGCCGCCCCATTGTAGCTGGTTACCAAGCCCCCACAAAACGTATCTCTGCCTACGTAGATCAACACCTTCAACCCATTACATGCAGTCTCCCATCCTTCATCAAAGACACCAACCACTTTCTCGAACACCTGGAATCCGTACCCAGTCTGTTACCCCCGGAAACCATCCTTGTAACCACTGATGCCACTTCCCTATACACGAATATCCCGCACGTCCAGGGCCTCGCTGCAATGGAGCACTTCCTTTCACGCCGATCACCTGCCACCCTACCTAAAACCTCTTTCCTCGTCACCTTAGCCAGCTTCATCCTGACCCACAACTTCTTCACTTTTGAAGGCCAGACATACCAACAATTAAAGGGAACAGCCATGGGTACCAGGATGACCCCTCGTATGCCAACCTATTTATGGGTCGCTTAGAGGAAGCCTTCTTGGTTACCCAAGCCTGCCAACCCAAAGTATGGTACAGATTTATTGATGACATCTTCATGATCTGGACTCACAGTGAAGAACAACTCCAGAATTTCCTCTCCAACCTCAACTCCTTTGGTTCCATCAGATTCACCTGGTCCTACTCCAAATCCCATGCCACTTTCCTAGACGTTGACCTCCATCTGTCCAATGGCCAGCTTCACACATCCGTCCACATCAAACCCACCAACAAGCAACAGTACCTCCATTATGACAGCTGCCACCCATTCCATATCAAACGGTCCCTTCCCTACAGCCTAGGCCTTCATGGCAATCGAATCTGCTCCAGTCCTGAATCCCTCGACCATTACACCAACAACCTGAAAACAGTTTTTGCATCCCGCAACTACCCTCCCAACCTGGTACAGAAGCAGATAACCACAGCCACTTCCTCATCCCCTCAAACCCAGAACCTCTCACAGAAGAACCCCAAAAGTGCCCCGCTTGTGACAGAATACTTCCCAGGACTGGATCAGACCTTGAATGTGGCTCTCCAGCAGGGATACGACTTCCTAAAATCCTGCCCCAAAATGAGATCCATCCTTCATGAAATCCTCCCCACTCCACCAAGAGTGTCTTTCCGCCGTCCACCTAACCTTCGTAACCTCTTGGTTCATCCCTATGAAATCCCCAAACCACCTTCCCTACCCTCTGACTCGTACCCTTGCAACCGCCCCCGGTGTAAAACCTGTCCTATGCACCCTCCCACCACCACCTACTCCAGTCCTGTAACCCGGAAGGTGTACACGATCAAAGGGAGAGCCACGTGTGAAAGCACCCACGTGATTTACCAACTGACCTGCCTGCACTGTGACGCTTTCTATGTGGGAATGACCAGCAACAAACTGTCCATTCGCATGAATGGACACAGGCAGACAGTGTTTGTTGGTAATGAGGATCACCCTGTGGCTAAACATGCCTTGATGCACGGCCAGCACATCTTGGCACAGTGTTACACCGTCCGAGTTATCTGGATACTTCCCACCAACACCAACCTATCCGAACTCCGGAGATGGGAACTCGCCCTTCAGTATATACTCTCTTCTCGATATCCGCCAGGCCTCAACCTCCGCTAATTTCAAGTTGCCGCCGCTCATACCTCACCTGTCTTTCAACAACTTCTTTGCCTCTGTACTTCCGCCTCGACTGACATCTCTGCCCTTACTCTTTGCCTTTAAATATGTCTGCTTGTGTCTGTGTATGTGCGGATGGATATGTATGTGTGTGTGTGTGTGTGCGCGAGTGTAGACCTGTCCATTTTTTCCCCTAAGGGAAGTCTTTCCGCTCCCGGGATTGGAATGACTCCTTACCCTCTCCCTTAAAACCCACATCCTTTCGTCTTTCCCTCTCCTTCCTGAAGAAGCAACCATCGGTTGCGAAAGCTAGCAATTCTGTGTGTGTGTTTGTGTGTTTTGTTCATGTGCCTGTCTGCCGGCGCTTTCCCGCTTGGTAAGTCTTGGAATCTTTGTTTTTAATATACTTTTTTTAAGAATGATTGAGAGGCAAGGCTGGAAGTGAGAAATTCCTGGAAGGTTTGGAGAGGGTGATTTTGAGGAAGAGGAGGTGGGTCTGCTTGTGTCTGTGTATGTGCGGATGGATATGTGTGTGTCTGTGCGAGTGTACATCTGTCCTTTTTTTCCCCCAAGGGAAGTCTTTCCGCTCCCGGGATTGGAATGACTCCTTACCCTCTCCCTTAAAATCCACATCCTTTCGTCTTTCCCTCTCCTTCCTGAAGAAGCAACCATCGGTTGCGAAAGCTAGCAATTCTGTGTGTGTGTTTGTGTGTTTTGTTCATGTGCCTGTCTGCCGGCGCTTTCCCGCTTGGTAAGTCTTGGAATCTTTGTTTTTAATATATTTTTCCCATGTGGAAGTTTCTTTCTATTTTATATATATATATTAAACACTGTGTAATAGTATCACAATCTCCAAAATGCTTGGCATTGATCTCTTCATTATGTATTTCCCCATTCTGCTTCATTACATAGTTCCTACCCCCCCGGGTACCACACCCAAGAATTATGGACAAGAATCTGTCATGCAGCAATATAGGAAGTTTGTTAAAACAAGGTAATTAATATGTCTGTATCTGTTGGTGAGATAGGGTAGTCACAAATTTTAACCTGCTGTTAACAGTACATAGGCAGTTATATAAACTATTAGTTACTTAACACTAGCACAATTTCTCATTACAAAATAACTAACATTATTATACATGCTTATTTTTATGGTTCATTTTGAAATTTTAATTCCTCTTATGCCATATATATTAATTTGTTTTAGTTTACATGGATTATTAACATCTGTTCTTCTTATAAATGCTTTTTGAATGTTCTCCTTTTACTCTGTGAACTGATAAGCAGGTCCAAAACAAGTGTTTAATATTTATTTTGTAGAGCTGCTGGACCCATTCAATGAACTTTCACTCAGCTGCTTAACATCTTTCTGAAATATTACATTATGTTCAATAGTTCAATCAGAGTACAGTTACAAACAAACATAAAGGGTCTATCAAAATGCATGGGCAAGTGTTACAGTACAAAATGTCACATAATGAAAAGAATTCAATTTTGTCATAATAATGACAGCTAATAATATTATTAAATAGCAAAAGTGTAATAACTAATATATGTTTCAGATAGCACAACACATTCATGTACTGTATATGGGTTTTTAGTGATATGTGACAGACCATTTTAGGAACTTTGTCATACTCAACAACAACAACATAACTCTTAGTTCTTCAAGGGCAAGTGATCACCCAGATTATAATTGACAAGATAATTATAATGCCAGTACCAGTAATCTTGTGGATTATACAAAATGTAAATGATTATGAAACACATGACATCAGACTTATACAGAGTGTTTGGTGAGGAACGGTCAATATTTTAAACAGTGATAGTATAAGTAATTCAAACAAAAAATGTTATATGAACATAGGTCCCCAAATGCTTTATTAGGAAGGTACAGGTATTAAAAGGAACTTTAATTCTGCAAAATTGATGTGCACAATGTGAACATACACGCAATACAACTGGACCGTAACGTGATTTTCTTGTAAACATTGCTCAGGTACATGCCATGTTTATGCTATGCAACCTACCACGTATTATGGTCATGTGACATACGTAGTACAATAACCCGCTGTTTGTGCAGTTGTGCCATGTAAGCTGCATTGTGTAGTGTACCAGTAATGGATTGGTTACCCGTGTAGTGTATGGTGTTAACTGTGTCCGTACAAGCACTGGTGACAATGGCATGTCTACAGTAATGAGGAATATGCAGATACGATGTACGTCCATGGCTTCTGTGAAGGTAGTGCTATCTCTGCAAGAGAAGAATACCACAGGCGCTTTCTGACTCGATGATTACATGCTTGCAGTTCATTTGTGGAACTATTGGAAGACTTTCCTTTATCCAAGCAAACTGGAATGTACTTTCAACATGATGGTGCCCCTCCACATGTTACCTTATGTGTGAGGGACCATCTCAAACACTCAAACACACCTACCCTAATCGCTGGATTGGCCGTGGCAGTGCTATTAACTGTCCTTCAAGATCACCTGACCTTACAATTTTAGATTGCTGTTTATGGAGTTGGGATGAAATCAGAGTTGCACAAAGTCAAGGTAAATACACAAGATGAACTGCATCATGGATGCTGCTGAATTGATTAGGAACAAACCATGGGCAATTTTACAAGCAACTAAACATGTTATCACTAGAGCACAAAAGTGGATTGACGTTCATGGTGGGATATTTGAACCTGTTATGTGAATTGTCCCCCCCCCCCCCCCCTCCCCCCCATGAACCATGGACCTTGCCGTTGGTGGGGAGGCTTGCGTGCCTCAGCGATACAGATAGCTGTACCGTAGGTGCAACCACAACGGAGGGGTATCTGTTCAGAGGCCAGACAAACGTGTGGCTCCTGAAGAGGGGCAGCAGCCTTTTCAGTAGTTGCAGGGGCAACAGTCTGGATGATTGACTGATCTGGCCTTGTAACAATAACCAAAACAGCCTTGCTGTGCTGTAACTGTGAACGGCTGAAAGCAAGGGGAAACTACAGCCGTAATTTTTCCCGAGGGCAAGCAGCTTTACTGTATGATTAAATGATGATGGCATCCTCTTGGGTAAAATAATCCGGAGGTAAAATAGTCCCCCATTCGGATCTCCGGGCGGGGACTACTCAAGAGGATGTCGTTATCAGGAGAAAGAAAACTGGCGTTCTACGGGTCGGAGCATGGAATGTCAGATCCCTTAATCGGGCAGGTAGGTTAGAAAATTTAAAAATGGAAATGGATAGGTTAAAGTTAGATATAGTGGGAATTA
The DNA here is from genome assembly GCF_023897955.1 of Schistocerca gregaria. Classification (NCBI taxonomy): domain Eukaryota; kingdom Metazoa; phylum Arthropoda; class Insecta; order Orthoptera; family Acrididae; genus Schistocerca; species Schistocerca gregaria. The sequence goes on from NC_064924.1 coordinate 542,789,564, forward strand.
GTGAAGTTCGGTGGTAGGAGGAACAAGACTTCTCGTCAGGTGACTACAGTGTTATAAGCACAAAATCAAATAGGGGTAATGCAGGAGTAGGATTAATAATGAATAGGAAAATAGGAATGCGGGTAAGCTACTACAAACAACATAGTGAATGCATTATTGTGGCCAAGATATATACGAAGCCCACACCTACTACAGTAGTACAAGTTTATATGCCAACTAGCTCTGCAGATGACGAAGAAATTGAAGAAATGTATGATCAAATAAAAGAAATTATTCAGATAGTGAAGGGTGACAAAAATTTAATAGTCATGGGTGACTGGAATTCGGTAGAAGGAAAAGGGAGAGAAGGAAATGTAGTAGGTGAATATGGAATGGGGCAAAGAAATGAAAGAGGAAGCCGCCTGGTAGAATTTTGCACAGAGCACAACTTAATCATAGGTAACACTTGGTTCAAGAATCATAAAAGAAGGCTGTATACATGGAAGAAGCCTGGAGATACTGACTGGTTTCAGATGGATTGTATAATGGTACGACAGAGATTTAGGAACTAGGTTTTAAATTGTAAGACATTTCCAGGGGCAGATGTGGACTCTGACCACAATCTGTTGGTTATGACCTGTAGATTAAAACTGAAGAAACTGCTAAAAGGTGGGAATTTAAAGAGATGGGACCTGGATAAACTAAAATAACCAGAGGTTGTACGGAGTTTCAAGGAGAGAATAAGGGAGCAATTGACAGGAATGGGGGAAAGAAACACAGTAGAAGAAGAATGGGTAGCTCTGAGGGATGAAGTAGTGAAGGCAGCAGAGGATCAAGTAGGTAAAAAGACGTGGGCTAGTAGAAATCCTTGGGTAACAGAAGAAATATTGAATTTAATTGATGAAAGGAGAAAATATAAAAATGCAGTAAATGAAGCAGGCAAAAATAAATATAAATTTCTCAAAAATGAGATGGATAGGAAGTGCAAAATGGCTAAGCAGGTATGACTAGAGGACAAATGTAAGGATGTAGAGGCTTATCTCACTAGGGGTAAAATAGATACTGCCTACAGGAAAATTAAAGAGACCTTTGGAGAAAAGAGGACCACTTGTATGAATATTAAGAGCTCAGATGGAAACCCAGTTCTAACCAAAGAAGGGAAAGCAGAAAGGTGGAAGGAGTATATAGAGGGTCTATACAAGGGCGATGTACTTGAGGACAATATTATGGAAATGGAAGAGGATGTAGATGAAGATAAAATGGGAGATACGATACTGCGTGAAGAGTTTGACAGAGCACTTAAAGACCTGAGTCAAAACAAGGCCCCTGGAGTAGACAACATTCCATTGGAACTACTGACGGCCTTGGGAGAGCCAGTCCTGACAAAACTCTACCATCTGGTGAGCAAGATGTATGACACAGGCGAAATACCCACAGACTTCAAGAAGAATATAATAATTCCAATCCCAAAGAAAGCAGGTGTTGACAGATGTGAAAATTACCGAACTATCAGTTTAATAAGTCACAGATGCAAAATACTAACGCGAGTTCTTTACAGACGAATGGAAAAACTAGTAGGAGCCGACCTCAGGGAAGATCAGTTTGGATTCCTTAGAAATGTTGGAACTCGTGAGGCAATACTGACCCTACGACTTATCTTAGAAGCTAGATTAAGGAAGGGCAAACCTACGTTTCTAGCATTTGTAGACTTACAGAAAGCTTTTGACAATGTTGACTGGAATACTCTCTTTCAAATTCTGAAGGTGGCAGGGGTAAAATACAGGGAGCGAAAGGCTATTTACAATTTGTACAGAAACCAAATGGCAGTTATAAGAGTCGAGGGACATAAAATTGAAGCAGTGGTTGGGAAGGGAGTGAGACAGGGCTGTAGTCTATCCCCAATGTTATTCAATCTGTATATTGAGCAAGCAGTGAAGGAAACAAAAGAAAAATTCGGAGTAGGTATTAAAGTCCATGGAGAAGAAATAAAAACTTTGAGGTTCGCCGATGACATCGTAATTCCATCAGAGACAGCAAAGGACTTGGAAGAGCAGTTGAATGGAATGGATAGTGTCTTGAAAGGAGGATATAAGATGACCATCAACAAAAGCAAAACGAGGATAATGGAATGTAGTCGAATAAAGTCGGGTGATGCTGAGGGAATTAGATTAGGAAGTGAGACACTTAAAGTAGTAAAGGAGTTTTGCTATTTGGGGAGCAAAATAACTGATGATGGTCGAAGTAGAGAGGATATAAAATGTAGACTGACAATGGCAAGGAAAGCGTTTCTGAAGAAGAGAAATTTGTTAACATCGAGTATAGATTTAAGTGTCAGGAAGTCATTTCTGAAAGTATTTGTATGGAGTGTAGCCATATATGGAAGTGAATCATGGACGATAAATAGTTTGGACAAGAAGAGAATAGAAGCTTTCGAAATGTGGTGCTACAGAATAATGCTGAAGATTAGATGGGTAGATCACATAACTAATGAGGAAGTATTGAATCGGATTGGGGAGAAGAGAAGTTTGTGGCACAACTTGACCAGAAGAAGGGATCGGTTTGTAGGGCATGTTCTGAGGCATCAAGGGATCACCAATTTAGTATTGGAGGGCAGCGTGGAGGGTAAAAATCGTAGAGGCAGACCAAGAGATGACTACACTAAGCAGATTCAGAAGGATGTAGGTTGCAGTAGGTACTGGGAGATGAAGAAGTTTGCACAGGATAGAGTAGCATGGAGAGCTGCATCAAACCAGTTTCAGGACTGAAGACCACAACAACAACATGTGAATTGTACAACATCTGTACAATAAGTGTTTCTAAAAGATGTGGTATGCATTTTTCAACTGAATACATGTAATGTGCATGTTGTAATGCGTTGTGTACTAAATGGAAAGTAAATAAACATTATGTAAAAATGTTTAACATTGTTTTCAAGAAAATCATATAACGGTCCAGTTGTAATGTGTGTATGCTTGTGTTGTGCACATTAATTTTGCATAATTAAAGTTCCTTTTAATACCCATACCTACCTGACAAAGCATTTGTGAACCTATGTTCATATAACAGTTTTTGTTCAGAATTACTTGTACTATCACTGTAAAATATTGACCTTTCCTCCCCAAACATCCCATAGAACTTGGTTAATCGGTAGAAGCACCTGAAGTTATCAAACACCGTTCCAATTATAATGAACTAAAGAGCTAAAGAAAGAGGTATATATACTTAATATCATGTAGCCCCCCCCCCCCCCCCCCTCAAAAAAAAAAAAAAAAAAAAAAAAAATGCTAAAAGTGCCATAACACAATGTGACATGGACTCGACTAATGTCTGAAGTAGTGCTGGAGGGAACTAACACCATGAATCCTGCAGGGCTGCCCTTAAATCGGTAAGAGTATGAGAGGATGGAGATTCTTCTGAACAGCACATTGCAAGGCATTCCAGATATGCTCAACAGTGTTCATGTCAGAGGAGTTTGGTGGGCAGTGGAAGTGTTTAAACTCAGGAGAGTGTTCCTGGAGCCATTCTGTGGCAATTCTGGACACGTGGGGTGTAGATTGTCCTGCTGGAATTGCCCAAGTCCGTGGGAATGCACAATGTACACAAATGGATGCAAGTGATAGACAGGATGCTTATGTGAATGCCACCTCTCAAAGTCTTATCTAGACATATCAGGGGTCACACATTACTGCAGCTGCACACACACCAGCCATTACATAGCATCCAGCAGCTTGAACAGTCCCCTGCTGGCATGCAGCATTCTTGGATTCATGAGGGCCTCCATCCATCCACTTGATACAATTTGAAACACGACTCGTCTGACCAGACATATTTCCTCTCATCAATAGTCCAATGTTGGTGCTGACAGGCCCAGGCAAGGCTTAAAGCTTTGTGTCGTGTAGTCATCAAGGGTACACGAATGGGCCTTCGGCTCCAAAAGCCCATATTGATGATGTTTGATTGAATGGTTTGCAAGCTTACACTTGTTGATCACCCAGCATTGAAATCTGCAGCAATTTGCAGAAGGGCTGCACTTCTGTTATGTCGAATGACTCTTCAGTCATCATTTATCCTGTTCTTGCAGGATCTTTTTCCAGCCACAGAGATGATGGAGATTTTGATGTTTTACCAGATTCCTGATATTCGCGGTACACTTGTGAAATGTTTGTACAAGAAAATCACCATATCCTTGCTGCCTCAGTAATGTTGGGGCCCATCGCTCATGGATTGACTGTAACACTATGTTCAAACTCACTTAAAACTTGATAACTAGTCAAGCAGCAGTAACTGATTTAACATGCGCACCAGACGCATCTTACATAGGTGTTGCCGACTGCAGTGCCATATTCTGCTTGTTTACGTATCTCTGTATTTGAATATGCTTGCCTTTACCAGTTTCTTTGGCACTTCAGTGTATAATGGAATTATACTGGCTTTGGAACAACATGTGAACTACTATTATCCATCTGTATGACAAATTTATGTCAGGAAAACCACTAATTACAAAATAAATTAAGATAATTTGTGGAATTATGCAATCCAAAACATGACAACAGAGTATCTGAGTAAAAGGCACAACTATTGTTAATACTAATTTTTTGTGTGTCTCCCATGAATGTGATGCACTTGTCCCAGCATTTCTGCAAGTCTTCCAATATGCGCTGTAAACAATTTTTTGAGAGGTCCTTCAAAATCACCTCTGCAGCCTTCACCACTGCTTCTGATGATTGATAATGCCTCCCACAAAGCCGTTTCTTCATGTTAGAGAATAGAAGAAAGGTCACATGGGGCTAAATCAAGACTACAGAGCGGGTGAGGGATCCACTTTGCGATGATTTTTGCAAGATATTCAGAAACATCATTGGAAATATGCAGCTGTGCACTATCATGGTGCAATATTCAGCATGCTTCATGGAAATGTGGTTTTTTGCACCTGATATGGACTTGCAATGTCTTCAGAACATCCCTGTAATATTGTCCAGTTATTGATGTGTATGCAGGCACAACGTACTGATAAATCATTCCATGAATATCAAAGAATGAGATGGCGATAACTTTCCCAGCAGAAGCAACCCTTTTGCTGTTTGCTCTCAGGATCAAAATGATGTAGTCAAGTTTCATCAGTAGTGTTTACATCTGAAAGAAACTCCAGATCTTTACCTAACATCAACTTTGACTGCTTGCAGATCTGCACGCAAATGTCCTTTCATTCGGGAATCCACAGTCTTGGAACCCATCATGTACTAACACATGTTATGTGTAATTTTTCTGTCACCAACATGTGGGTGGCACACAATGATATGTCCAGTATTTCACAAAGTTATCTTAAAGTAATTCATCAGTCCTCTCTCAGAATGACAGCAGCAATGACAATGTTTCCTTCTGTAAGAGCAGTAACTGTAGCACTAGGCCCACCTTCCTTTGAAACTGATTGTCTCCCCTCTTTCAACATTTTAAATCACCTTTGAGCTGTGCTATAGGGAAAAACAGACTCTTCAGAGGCCTCCTGTAACACTGTATAGGACTCAGCTGAAGATTTATAGAGACGAAAGAAGAATTTTGGAGCCGTATATTGTTCCTTGCTTGTTACCTTGTAGCAGTTCTGCCTGCCTTATTTTCTTCATTTGTTGTCCTCGGTGTCTATATACTGCATTGCTACACTGGCTGAAAAATGTGGTTTGTAATTTGGAGACTGACTATGGTAAATAATGTAGCCGACAATTACACAATTGCATTCCACAGATGTTTACTTTCACTTTTCACAACCCACCATGTACACATTTAATATGGCCCCAGTGCACTATTGTTTAACTTTCCAAAAGCGTCTTTAATAGTTTGCAAGCGAAACTCCACATACTGCTTCAATAGTTTACTGTTGAGCATCTAAGTTCAAAGTTTAATTTACATAAATTACAATTAAAACTTAATTCATTACATTAAGTGAATAATCAAAAAATTGGTTCCTGTTAACAGTTTCTTCTACTACAAGAGTTAGGTTGAATTATTTGTTTAAATCAGAAAAATTAACAAATATAGTTATGCAAACAATACTTTTGACAAAAGTGTTAATTACCTGGGAATTAATTAAGGACTGGCTTTGCTAACATGTTTTCAAATAGAGCGAAATAGATACTTTAAGGTTACTTGTATTTTGTCTTCCAAATGTTTACAATTATTATAGAATTTATATTTGTTTATATGTCAACAATAGCAATTAAGTTACAAAACAATTACTGATTTCACCTTATAACAAAAGATACTACCCAGAAATGGTCAAAACAAATTAGAAAATCAATCACATACATAAAACTAAGCACCAAGCTAGATCTGGAACTATATTCCTTAAAACTGAGGGCCAACCTTTCTCTTTAATGAAAATGAGATTATATTCACATATGTTAATGATAATTAGTTAAAACTGAAAAAAATTAATTTTAAGGAGGCAGATGGCAAACCAAGAGGCAAAGTAAAAATATCCCATCTTTTTTCGTCACATCACCCCCTCATTCAATTGACCAGATACATGTTGCAAATGGCAATTCAATGACCAGAAGTGAGCCCAGAAATTGGGTTTAAAATCTAGACACAAACAAATATTACATAAGAAATCTTATCAAAAACTACAGTACACATGTTTTTCAAATTCTACTTTACACGAATTGTCCACATCAAAGTGTTCATACAAAATAGTTACATACAGTGCATTGTACATTTACATAAAATATCCACAAGTTATACTTTTAACAAAATTTTTGCATCTTCATCATAAGTAAGCAAATACTACATTTAAAGATACATATCATTTGATACATGTCCTGTCTTGCTTCAGATAATAAATCCTCATGGGTTGCAATAAGGTTCACAAGCACTTTCACACTTTTAATGATCTTTTTCACACATTCTCACCAAGTTGTTAATGCCTTCAACAGGTCCAAGTGGCAGTTAATAAGGGAACACCCTCCTATCAGTTCCCTTGAAGGTGGTTCTCATCTACCACAGTACATGAAAAAATTGAGACAAAATATCATACTTTAGTACCCTTACTTTTTACTTCTAACTGAAGTTTAAAAAATATGTTTAACACTAATGGCATTCGACAGTCATTACATCATAAATAAATACATAATTCTCATAAAATTGCAACTATTAGCACGAAATTTGACTATAGTAAGAAAGGTGGTGACTCGTAAAAATTTAAAATCAAGTGCACATTACACTACAAAACGTTACTTCAGGTCATAACTGTCTCAAACTGGTTAAACTTGAAAGATTTGGATCTCTTTTCCATTTGCAGAATAACATAAACTCAAGATGTGCAGTAGCATAGATTTACTAATCATTACATTATGAAAAAAGAATAGAGTCACTGAGCACTACTCTTATTCAACCAGAAAATTAAATTCTCACAAAATCAAAAAATGTCATCAAATAGTTGACCTGTCAGAATATCCACATCATTCTAGCCTCACAGTTATCAGTTAACCAGCGAAATTGCTGTTCTTCATTCCAACATTACCACTTTAAGCTCGTAATTCTTCAGAACACAAACAAAATTATTTCACTGTATTCCATCAAACTGCTTAAGATTCTAGCCTGAAGGGTAATATGCATACAGGTCTTGCTAATACAATCTACACATTACTACAGCTAACTATGTCTAAAGTTGTAATTCCATAATGGTAGAAAACGGCTGTACCATGACACAGATAGATGATTATCTCACACATACTGATTGCTCTGAACATAAACACTTCCATTATACCACAATTAACATTAAGATCTCATATTCAAGATGTTTTATACTGCATATTTCTTCTGCTGCTGCACCAAATTCGACTAACTTCAAACATGAGCTGATTACTTCAGATGTTAATTATCCTCCACACATGCGACACCTTTTATTTTCTGTTTACCTTACCACCTTGTTTGCCAGAAATTCTTTCACCATTATACCAATTTACTTTCTTCCATCCTCTTATGATCCATTATTTATAATTAACACAACATAATACACATAAGTAATACTGGAGATAATACACATAAGTAATACTGGAGACCTCCCCCCATGAACCATGGACCTTGCCGTTGGTGGGGAGGCTTGCGTGCCTCAGCGATACAGATGGCCGTACCGTAGGTGCAACCACAACGGAGGGGTATCTGTTGAGAGGCCAGACAAACGTGTGGTTCCTGAAGAGGGGCAGCAGCCTTTTCAGTAGTTGCAGGGGCAACAGTCTGGATGATTGACTGATCTGGCCTTGCAACATTAACCAAAACGGCCTTGCTGTGCTGGTACTGCGAACGGCTGAAAGCAAGGGGAAACTACAGCCGTAATTTTTCCCGAGGACATGCAGCTTTACTGTATGATTAAATGATGATGGCATCCTCTTGGGTAAAATATTCCGGAGGTAAAATAGTCCCCCATTCGGATCTCCGGGCGGGGACTACTCAGGAGGATATTGTTATCAGGAGAAAGAAAACTGGCGTTCTACGGATCGGAGCGTGGAATGTCAGATCCCTTAATCGGGCAGGTAGGTTAGAAAATTTAAAAAGAGAAATGGATAGGTTAAAGTTAGATATAGTGGGAATTAGTGAAGTTCGGTGGCAGGAGGAACAAGACTTCTGGTCAGGTGACTACAGGGTTATAAACACAAAATCAAATAGGGGTAATGCAGGAGTAGGTTTAATAATGAATAGGAAAATAGGAATGCGGGTAAGCTACTACAAACAGCATAGTGAACGCATTATTGTGGCCAAGATAGATACGAAGCCCACACCTACTACAGTAGTACAAGTTTATATGCCAACTAGCTCTGCAGATGATGAAGAAATTGAAGAAATGTACGATGAAATAAAAGAAATTATTCAGATAGTGAAGGGAGACGAAAATTTAATAGTAATGGGTGACTGGAATTCGAGTGTAGGAAAAGGGAGAGAAGGAAACATAGTAGGTGAATATGGATTGGGGCTACGAAATGAAAGAGGAAGCCGCCTAGTAGAATTTTGCACAGAGCACAACTTAATCATAGCTAACACTTGGTTTACGAATCATGAAAGAAGGTTGTATACGTGGAAGAACCCTGGAGATACTAAAAGGTATCAGATAGATTATATAATGGTAAGACAGAGATTTAGGAACCAGGTTTTAAGTTGTAAGACATTTCCAGGGGCAGATGTGGACTCTGACCACAATCTATTGGTTATGACCTGTAGATTAAAACTGAAGAAACTGCAAAAATGTGAGAAATTAAGGAGATGGGACCTGGATAAACTGAAAGAACCAGAGGTTGTACAGAGTTTCAGAGAGAGCATAAGGGAACAATTGACAGGAATAGGGGAAAGAAATACAGTAGAAGAAGAATGGGTAGCTCTGAGGGATGTGGTAGTGAAGGCAGCAGAGGATAAAGTAGGTACAAAGACGAGGGCTGCTAGAAATCCTTGGGTAACAGAAGAAATATTGAATTTAATTGATGAAAGGAGAAAATATAAAAATGCAGTAAATGAAGCAGGCAAAAAGGAATACAAACGTTTCAAAAATGAGATCGACAGGAAGTGCAAAATGGCTAAACAGGGATGGCTAGAGGACAAATGTAAGGATGTAGAAGCTTATCTCACTAGGGGTAAGATAGATACTGCCTACAGGAAAATTAAAGAGACCTTTGGAGAGAAGAGAACCACGTGTATGAATATCAAGAGCTCAGTTGGCAGCCCAGTTCTAAGCAAAGAAGGGAAGGCAGAAAGGTGGAAGGAGTATATAGAAGGTTTATACAAGGGCGATGTACTTGAGGACAATATTATGGGAATAGAAGAGGATGTAGATGAAGACGAAATGGGAGATACGATACTGCGTGAAGAGTTTGACAGAGCACTGAAAGACCTGAGTCGAAACAAGGCCCCCGGAGTAGACAACATTCCATTAGTACTACTGACGGCCTTGGGAGAGCCAGTCATGACAAAACTCTACCAGCTGGTGAGCAAGATGTATGAGACAGACGAAATACCCTCAGACTTCAAGAAGAATATAATAATTCCAATCCCAAGGAAAGCAGGTGCTGACAGATGTGAAAATTACCGAACTATCAGTTTAATAAGCCACGGCTGCAAAATACTAACGCGAATTCTTTACAGACGAATGGAAAAACTGGTAGATGCAGACCTCGGGGAGGATCAGTTTGGATTCCGTCGAAATGTTGGAACACGTGAGGCAATACTGACCTTACGACTTATCTTAGAAGAAAGATTAAGAAAAGGCAAACCTACGTTTCTAGCATTTGTAGACTTAGAGAAAGCTTTTGACAATGTTGACTGGAATACTCTTTTTCAAATTCTAAAGGTGGCAGGGGTAAAATACAGGGAGCGAAAGGCTATTTATAATTTGTACAGAAACCAGATGGCAGTAATAAGAGTCGAGGGGCATGAAAGGGAAGCAGTGGTTGGGAAAGGAGTGAGACAGGGTTGTAGCCTCTCCCCGATGTTATTCAATCTGTATATTGAGCAAGCAGTAAAGGAAACAAAAGAAAAATTTGGAGTAGGTATTAAAATTCATGGAGACGAAGTAAAAACTTTGAGGTTCGCCGATGACATTGTAATTCTGTCAGAGACGGCAAAGGACTTGGAAGACCAGTTGAACGGAATGGACAGTGTCTTGAAAGGAGGATATAAGATGAACATTAACAAAAGCAAAACGAGGATAATGGAATGTAGTCAAATTAAATCGGGTGATGCTGAGGGAATTAGATTAGGAAATGAGACACTTAAAGTAGTAAAGGAGTTTTGCTATTCAGGAAGTAAAATAACTGATGATGGTCGAAGTAGAGAGGATATAAAATGTAGACTGGCAATGGCAAGGAAAGCGTTTCTGAAGAAGAGAAATTTGTTAACATCGAATATAGATTTATGTATCAGGAAGTCCTTTCTGAAAGTATTTGTTTGGAGTGTAGCCATGTATGGAAGTGAAACATGGACGATAACTAGTTTGGACAAGAAGAGAATAGAAGCTTTCGAAATGTGGTGCTACAGAAGAATACTGAAGATAAGGTGGATAGATCACGTAACTAATGAGGAGGTATTGAATAGGATTGGGGAGAAGAGAAGTTTGTGGCACAACTTGACTAGAAGAAGGGATCGGTTGGTAGGACATGTTTTGAGGCATCAAGGGATCACAAATTTAGCATTGGAGGGCAGCGTGGAGGGTAAAAATCGTAGAGGGAGACCGAGAGATGAGTACACTAAGCAGATTCAGAAGGATGTAGGTTGCAGTAGGTACTGGGAGATGAAGCAGCTTGCACAGGATAGAGTAGCATGGAGAGCTGCATCAAACCAGTCTCAGGACTGAAGACAACAACAACAACAACAATACTGGAGAACCCTTTTTCGAAATATTTTTATACTAAAGTATGCTACTGCACAAATTACATGACAGTCAAAGAAAATATGTTTCTGATTTATTCGTAAACTAATTCCTTTTTACTTACCATGTGATCTTCTTCATATAACAAATTGTCATTAATCATCCTGCTTACCAAAATGATTATCATATCATCCTGCTTACCAAAATGATTATCAGACCCACTGTCACTTTCTCTATGCCTTAGATTTTGTACTTCTTCCCCCTTTTTCTCCTTTTCAGTCAACTTTGAATCTACATTTAATTTACTTTTACTGGTTTTTCTCTGACACTACTGCACACATAGCCTCTACCGCTGTTTCTAAATCATTTTTAATGTGATCGATTTGGTTCTCAAGTTTAACACTATTTTCATCACATTTTTTCTTGGAAACCTCCAGTTTCATACTATTGTCATCATAAAGCTTCTTTCTCTCTTCCACACATTTATGACCCAATGTTAATTTCTCATTAGCATTATCATATTCTTTTATTACCGAAACCAAACTTCTTACCCAATTCTGAAAGATTAGCGCTAGCTACCTTAATCTCCTTTTTAATTTATTTCTTCAGTTGATCCTTTAAATTAACCATGTCAGTTCTAATGTTATCAGTTTCCTTTTCCACCCTACTAATGTATTTTTTCATATTATTTTCCACCCTAATCTGTTTTCTTTCATACTATTTTCTACCCTACTGATGTCGTCTTTCATACTAGTTTCCATCCTATGTTCTTCTTTCACACTAGTAATATCTTCTTTCATACTTAAACTACTCATAATTTGCCTTAACATCGCTTACATATTTCCGTCTGCCATAAACTGTTGCCTTTGCAGATTTTTCACTACTAGATTCCTCCTCCTTAACCTTAATGTTCTTATCCACTTCAGTACTGTTTTTGTCCATTTCGCTCTTTACAATAGGACTTTCATCCCCATCCTTCAAAGTTACATTCATGTCCAATTTACAACTACTGGCATCTACAGAACAGCCACACTTAAGTCCTGTTCATTTAACAACTTAACCTCTGCAGCTTTGCCCTAGGCCACACTGTATTGTTCGTTAAGGCCACTTGTTATGTATCACTTAATATGAAGTGGCTTTTGCTATGAATTACCTTACTTTTAATCACACTTCTTCTTCTGCTGCTGCTGCAGTTGTTATCTGATTCGTCATTCTACATGGCTGCAGCAAATTGTAAGGCTCTCAGTAAGGTGTCAAATTAACTTGATATGAAAGTGTTGTGAAAAATGATAGAGTGCCACTCACCATATAGCGGAGTTGTTGAGTCGCAGATAGATAAACAAAAAGGTTATTAAACACATAAGCTTTTGGCTAGAATATAGCTGGCTGTGATAATTTTTAATTGTAATATCTCATAACTGTAACATTAACAATCAGGCAGTTGTTCAGAAGCCTATGTAAGGGTAAACGTTGGCTCACTAGAGAGCACTGTTGATCAGGGGTTTTATAATGGACTACTTGTATGACTTTGAACAATAAAAATGCAGTGAAAAGTATAAAGGTGATCTATTACTTAATTCATTTAGCATGCTGAACAGGCTTTAGATCCAAATCCAGTTCTTGGGAAGAATTCCAGGACAATAAGCAGAGGACAAGATAAGTATCTGAGATATACCACCCACTGAACTATTTACATTGTGATGAGGTTAATATTACAGCAAGTTTGTATCACTTGGCTGCCATGAATGGAAATATATTTAGTTGAGAATAAGAAGAGGTTGCATCACATTAGTAACAAGTATGCTTTGCCCTAGCAGGGAAGGTGCATATAATGGAAGCAAAGCCAAGGATTCCAATTGATGAAATTTGGATTCCACTCTATTTTCAGCTAAGTTTAATCTAAAATTGTAAATATGATGTTCAAAGAAAAGAGCCTGTTGTGTTAGTGAATTGCATGGGAACATTTATTTAAATTTCATCCTTTTCCATATTTACTCTAACATTTTGAAACTCCATTTCTATATTTTATTGTAAAGAATTTAATCATCCTATAAATTCTGTTTGTTTCATTCAACCACGATTGGCATATATTTCAAATTACACAATATTTTGTTACTAAATTTTCTAATAGCATTTTATTTTCCATTACATTAAGATCTATTATAATTTTTTCATAAAAACAGTCATATGGAAGAAAGAACACAATATATGTTATTTTAGAAATGTAACATGTTTCATAAACTTTATGAAATCTATGTTTCAAAATGATGTTAATAATATATAATAATTTCATTTTTATACATTTTGCTTGCCTCAAGAACCATGCTTTCTTGGTAACTTCACTAAAATAGGGAGAAAAATATGTACCAAAATTATATTGATCAATTATTGGTTATGGAACAATTTAGCATTCCAAGCTATAATACATCATTTTGGCCTCACACCAAAAGTTAGGCAGTCTTTGTTTCACTTTCTGGTAGAGCATTCTTGGAATTCTTTGTATTGCTCTCAGGCAGTGCTTTTAGAGTGCTTAGTATGTTTGGTCTGTCCACTTGGAAGACCCTCTTTAGCGAAGTGGGTAAAGATGAGGCATGGAGTTGATTGTTTAGCCATGTGTAAGGTGGAAATGATGTCTTGAAAATGTGAATGAGCATCTCCATTCACATTTGAAACTCTGGACCTGGACATCACCCTCTGAACAGAAAAATGTAAATTGGAGCCACACAAACACTGATAAAACAAGATGAATATTAAAAAAATCTAAGCATTTTAATGACAATTTTGAAATGTTTTCTGCACTGACGTTTCCCATTAAATTCAAGTAAGCATTTACATAGCAGATCGCCTAGCTGAAGAACTTCAAATAAATCGATGATAGTTTACACAACAAAGATTTTTAATTGGGCTTCAGGAACATCAGTGTTAGAAGGGGTATGTTTATGGTTCAAATGGCTCCGATCACTATGGGACTTAACATCTGAGGTCATCAGTCCCTTAGAAATTAGACTTAAACATAACTAACCTAAGGACATCACACACATCCATGCCTGAGGCAGGCTTCGAACCTGCGACCGTAGCGGTCGTGCAGTGCCAGACAAGCGCCTAGAACCGCTCAGCCACACCGGTGGGCAGGTATGTTTATCTTTTTGGTATGAATTTTCAGAATCATATTAAATTAAATTCATTGGTTGCTATTCCTTCATCCCCTACAAAGTGTGTAAAACAAATTTTTAGTATCAGAACCTAGCTTTTGTAACATAGATTTCAAATGATAAATAAGTATACATTGTTTTCGTATCCTCCTCCCAACTTTACTTTAGTTATTGAATCATATTAGCTGGCAAACTGACTTGTAGTAAATACATAAATATATTCAACAATCTTAGATGATCTTTATACAATATGTTCTTTTAGTAAAGGTAAGTTTTTCTTATTTCTATATATTTGAGTGGTAAATTAACCTTTGTCTGGAGTGTTCCTTCCTAGTACAGTCATCCCTTCATCTTCCATTCAACATAGTATACATAATGTGTGTATTATAAATGACAATGTTTTGCTTGTTATGGCAATAATTAGATAATAATGCAATTCATATATTAATAATAACAGACAAAGAGTATAACCAGTTTCCACAAACATCAACTGTTTCACTGCATCAAATTGAATTCACATTAAGTATAGATCATCTGAGCGTATTACTTCATTTGTGTAACTAACATTTGCTTATGACATTATGTGAATATAAGAGCTATCGCAAAACCTTGCATAGAGAAATAATCATTAAAAAATCATGTAATTTAAATAATAATAGTCAAGTAGTGAAATCTTTCCCCAAATAAAATCTTAATCAATTTGTGGTTTACACAGAATGAACTAAAATATGTTGAAAGTAAAGTGCTATATGTCAAACTTTTGGTGTCAAAAAAATAAAATAAATGTTAGAATTTCAAAACAAAATGACAAGACCTGCTCTTCACTAAACACTTTCTTAAACAAATCTAAAAAATATCCTTGTAACTTATTTATGTTACTTACAACTTATTTTTCAAATTGCTAAGTATAATACCACAGCTGTTTCAAATTCTCAAGACATGTGCTGCTAGGAATTTATTAACTTCTCATAATAATATATCTCAACAACAAAATGTTTAGTATATCATCAGAGACAAGAACCCCCTGCCCACACACACACACACACACACACACACACACACACACACACACACACACACACACACACACACACCTTTTCTACGCCAAAAACAGTTTTCCGGTTTCATTTCAGCTTTAGCATCCCCCCCCCCCCCCCCCCCCCCGCCCCCCCAATTCTTGCTTGATCATTATTCTCATATTCTTACTTGCTACAAGTAACACTCAGTTGGTTCAAAATGTTAGTCAGCATCATCACTTTTTCAAAAGATTTTCCACAATTAACACTTCAAGTATTTTGCATTATGTCAACACATATTCTACAACAAGCACATCAGGTGTACTCAGCATACTACTTCATAACATCATCAGACTCACAGTTAACACAGTGCAATCATTTGTCTTATTAGTATATAAAAGAACATACTACATGACATAACATCACACACTATAATACAGAATAAAGCTCCATAACACAAAGAAACCTCATCATAATCATCATCTCCAAACCACAACAATACAACCTATACTTCATCAGTAGCTCATCACAAAATATGAAGAAAATCCCTACATTTCTTCATCTCAGCATGTATATAACTTACCTCAGCATAACGTCATAACATTCATAGACGGTTCTTATATTCAGAATAAATGTTTGAACTACTGTCTCCACATTACAATGTATTCTGACCTTAGTGTATCAATTCTCAAATCATAATCACATATGTTCAATACTTTTATTTACTTCTTCAATATATCTTTAACATTAATCCAGTTCATTCATAAAATTACTCATATGATGAAGTTCTCATACATTATAGTTTTTCAAAGTTACATTTGGTCTGAAAAATAATCTCCTCACTCTGAGTATCATCCTCAGTAAAATATACTTGAGATAATGGACAAAAGTTGTTAAAATCTTAAATTTCTGCTCGGCATTCCCTTCTCAAAATAATATCCTTACCAATGCTTTCACTATAACAGATATTTTCTAATGCTGACTACAGATGTCTAAGTCTGACTACCTATCTTTCCAACCACAAATACAGCACAAAAGTTGCCCAAATGTATCAAAAACTTATTTTTATGTAAGTTCCATAAAATTAAAAAGCACAGAAATGCATTACCTTTAATGTCATCAAAACAGCCAAAAATATTTCTTCCCAGAATGCAAGACAATTGCTTCATTGTACAACCATAAAAGTAAATATTTTTTTATTTCACAAAAATGAACCTTAAGCGTAACCATATTTCAAATATTTTCAGATTCAGCCAACTGGACAAAATTTAATTTCAACAACTTAAGAAACTTTTATCTCCTTGACAGATAAAAGATAAACATTTCATTAATGCTACAGTGAAACTACACATGAAAAACTCTAGCATACATGCACATAACACATAATGAAGGCGGATTGCATGATCTTAGAAGTTGATGAAAGGCTGCAAAATTTGGAGACTACAGAAACTTTAAAATATGTACAACTGTTATGTGCTAAAATTTTTGCTTCCTCAATGTTGGGTTTATAGCTTTGCTCTTGTATGATTAATGTTAGATAAGATGTTGTCTTGTAAACCACTGATTTATTTACTTATTGAATATGACATTTGTCTCAGCTTTATTTTGTGCACCTTTTGTTTGAGGATTTCATTGGGCTACAGGTGGTGACGAGGTGCCGCACCTGATCTTACAATGTCAGAGCAAGTCGAGCAGAGAGACCTCATCACAAGCTGCAACTCCAAGGAATAGGCCAGATGGAAGATTCCATGAACCCAATACGTGCTATGATGAAAAAGAGAGTATTAGTCTTGGATCTATATTTTGGGCAGTCTGTTGTCTTATGCCTCTGGATGGATCCCTTTGATAGATTTTTTGAGACATCATACTTTGTATAACCAACTTGGAGAATAAAGTAATTTTTTCAATGAGAACTCAAATCTACTGGTTTAAGTAGATTGCATAAATTTTGGGGTGTACCAAGGTTTGAGAACTATATGGGAATACTGTATGATCTGCACTGTCATAGTACAGTACAGCATAACTAAAGCAAATTTGTGAGCTATCCCTGCATTAACTTCAAAGATTTGCAAATTAGTAAGAGACTGAATGTTGCTCCTGAAAACATGAACTAATGAAACAACAAGTTTGTGGTGGCAGCACCGTCCAATGCACAAAGGGCTGAAATACGGCACTGTCGACACAAGTAAGGGCAGCTATACCGTTACGCAGAATTTCGGCAACGGTGCGTCGCACACCGGACCGCAAGGGAACAAAGCAGGCGGTCAGTGCAAGCTAGTCAACGCGATGTGACACATGTCTCCCAGTTCTTACACTGCGGACCACGTGCGTCGAGTCAATGTGACTCCGCCGTAAATGCGTACACGCGGTCGTAAACGCAGTCGCCATTAAAGTGTCTTTCGCTCCTTCGCGGACATTATGGCGCCTCCGCTCGCACCAGGAGCAGAACATTCTGTGACGTGGCCTTTTGTCTCGCTCGGTCCACGCGGTCACGCCACGGCTCGTCACCAGAGTGTATACCCTCCGGGATCGGTGATCGAGCCGTGCAGCCAGTGCAACGCACCTGTATGGATGGACATTAACAAAGAATGTTATTTGTCATTTATTGTAATGGTAGGAAAAATAAATGTGTCCTGTCCCGAAACCGCTTTAGTCGTTCATTGCCACAAAGCCTCTCCCTTGAGCATAGTGCGTGGGCGCGGCGATAAAGCTGGTTCACTGCACATGAGTGACTGTAAGCGGAGACACAACATGCTCCCACTTCACTGGTGACCCGGACGTGATCTGAGGCTAAAAAAACATGTGGTGACAAACGTTCGTCTGTACGAGAGACATGGAACTGCGAGTAGGCTTGCGTGTAACCGCCCGCATCAAACAGTGCTCAGTAGTAAATTTTTTTAAACTAACTTTTTTTTGTATTGTTTTTGTGTGCGTATGTTTTGATCGCGGACTGCTTAGTGTTATTCTTTTTTCCGTGTGTTGCCCTTGTCGGGCTATTTTGACTGTGTACTTTCCCCTTGCATGAGGATTAGACTCTGAACTAAGATGGCGACACAGAGTAGTTGCAAAAGACCATCGAAGAACTGCTCACACGCAACACAAGGCTAGAGAGTGAGCTACAAGCACAGACTACACGAGCGGACGCCGCACAGCCACAGACAGCTCAGGACAATGTTGGCGTGCAAATCCCCGCCACACCAATGCCTCCTCCGACTGCCAGAACGATGACAAGTGCTGGACGGTCACTGATCAGGTTGCCTTCCTTTTGGCCACGCGACCCTGTAATTTGGTTCAGCCAGGTTGAGGCAGTATTTATGAGCAACCACCTGACCTGCAACCTGGAGAAATTTGGGCACGTAGTGACCCAGCTGGACCAGAACTATGCAGCCGAAGTGCGGGATATAATCACCGCCCCGCCGACGCAGTCAAGCTACAAACAGCTCAAGGAAGAGCTGATCCGGCGGATTTCGTCATCAGAGGAACAGCGAGTGCACCAACTGCTGTGGCAAGAGGAATGCGGTGATCGGAGGCCCTCGCAGTTCCTGCGCCACTTGCGGAGACTCGTGCAGTCCGATATGGTTCCAGATTCGTTGTTACGCACTATCTTGGTGCACAGCCTCCCAGCTCAGGTGCAGGCAGTGATAGCCACACAGATGGAGATGCAGCTGGAAGCCATTGATAACTTCGCTGACAGGGTGCACGATGCACTGACAACAGCACCTAGCACCATGGCTGTGGCAGCGTACGACTCGGTCCCCCCACCTCCGTGGCAGCACGTGCCTCCCGCACCCACATCGGATGCTGACCTGCACCAGTTACTGCAAAACTTGACTGCGCAGGTGGCAGCTCTCTCAACGAAAGGCGACTGGTTGGCGCGCTCGCAGCAAGAGGACAGCATGCGCCGCAGCGGTAGCAGACCGAGCGACAGGTGGCGCGGCTCGTACAGCCGGCAACGCAGCAACAGCTACTCCACTAGTATCCTGCAGACGTCACAGCACACACAAAGTGGCTACTACTGGTACCACGCCCGCTTCGGCAACGAATCAACCAGGTGCCGCGCTCATTGCTCACACCCAAACGCCAGCTACGACCGGACCTAGGCGCACCCGGCTGCAGTGTGATATCGAAGCATCTGTTTGTTGCGGAATGGGGGGTAGGCATGAGGTACCTCGTCGACATGGGTTCGGACCTCTCGATATTCTCCCGTTCTATGTTATGAGACTGCAGGCGGGCCGAGGCACTCTGCCTTACAGAGGCAAATAATTCCGCTATTAAAACTTACGGCACACACAGCCGCAATATATATCTAGGCCTACGGCGCACGTTCTCGTGGAATTTTACTGTGGCCGACGTCAATGAGCTGATCCTGGGCCCAGACTTTCTCAGCCACTACGGGCTGCTAGCCGACATCGCAAACGGCCAGCTCATCGATGCCACAACGAATTTAAAGATAGCAGGACAGCGCCGGCAAGCTGCATACTACAGCATTAATCCCGTGAAGTGCCCCGGACCGTACGCTGACATTCTTGAACAATTCCCCGACCTCACCCGCCCAGCCGGTGCACCGAGAGACATCATACATTCGACAGTGCACCACATAATAACCACACCGGGACCCCCCACATCGTGTCGCCAACGTCAACTCGCGCCGGACAGACTTGCAGCAGCAAAGGCAGAGTTCGAGGCCATGCTGCGGCAAGGCATTGTGCGACCATCGAGCAGCCCATGGTCATCGGCATTGCATTTAGTGCCCAAAAAAGACAATTCGTGGTGCCCGTGTGGGGACTATCGCGCCCTTAATTTGCGAACGGTGCCAGACCAATACCCAGTCCCACACCTTCAAGACTTCAGCTACGCCTTGGCGGGCTACGTAATGTTCAGGAAGATTGACTGCGCAAAGGCGTACACCCAAATCCCGGTGGCGCCTGAAGACATTGGAAAAACAGCCATCATAACGCCCTTTGGGCTTTTCGAGAGCCTGTTTATGACTTTCGGTCTTCGGAATGCTGCCCAGACTTGGCAGCGGTTCCTGGACGGCGTCTTGCGAGGCTTGCCATTTTGCTTCGCGTACCTCGACGACATCCTGGTGTACTCCAAGTCGCCCGAACTCCACCACCGCCACTTAACAACCGTCTTTCAGCGCCTGACTGCAGCTGACATCGTTATTAACCCCGCTAAATGCGAGTTCAGTGTGACGAAAATCGAGTTCCTCGGCCATTTAATTACGCCCACCGGATCGACACCGCTACTGGAGAAAGTGAAAGCCATACTGAACATGCCGTGTCCGCAGACGCACAACGACTTACAACGTTACCTCGGCATGTTGAACTTTTATCATCAACACCTGCTTAAAGCCACAGCCATGCAAGAGCTGCAGACTAAGGCGTTACAAGGTCCTACCTCAAAAGGAAAGACCCTCGTGAATTGGACAGATGCAATGGAGCAGAGCTTCATGGACTCAAAAAGGAATCTCATGGAAGCGACGCTGCTCGCACACCCGGTACATGACGCGGACTTAGCTGTAGTCGTGGACGCCAGCCAGGCCGCCATCGGCGCGGCGTTACAACAGTGCATCGGCAGGAGTTGGCAGCCTCTCGGTTTTTTCTCTAAAAAGCTTTCCGATTAGTAACGTGCTTGGAGTGCTTATGATCAAGAGTTGCTTGCGGTGTACGAGGTGGTGAAATACTTCCGACTGTCCATAGAAGCCCGACAATTCATCATTTTCACCGACCACAAACCCATTACACAAGCGTTCGAAAACAATCACACTAAGTGTTCACTGCGCCAACTCCAGCAGTTAGAGTATGTGTCGCAGTTCACGACTGACATTCGACACATTTCGTGGATAGACAATATCGTCGCCGATTGTTTGCCCTGAACGTGTGTCGTTATTTCACCCCCTGTGAACTTTGAGGACGTGGCCCAAGTACAGGAGAGTGACGAAGAACTGCACCGCTTCCGTCATGACATTACCAGTGGCCTTCAACTGGAGCTGGTGCCTGTCCACGGCTCTGCACGGAAGATTTGGTGTGACACCTCAACCGGCACGCACCGACCGTTCCTCCCGGAGAAATTCCGGCGTAGTGCCTTCGACCGTGTCCACGGACTGTCACCCCCTGGAACCAACACCACTGCGACGCTTGTGGCTGCGCGTTTCGTCTGGCCCAGGCTTCGGAAGGACTGTCGCGAATGGGCGCGCACTTGCACCGCATGTCAGCGCGCCAAAGTACGGAGGCGCACCCATGCACCTGTGGGCACCTTCCCGGACGCGACACGCCGATTTCCGCACGTTCACGTGGACCTCGTCGGCCCGTTTCCTCTCTCACAAGGCGAGCAGTACCTCCTAACTATGGTGGACCGCTTCACAAGCTGGCCGGAAACAACGCCCATCGCGAACATCACAGCCGAGACCGTCGCCACCGCAATCGTCGACACTTGGGTGGCATGCTTCGGATATCCCAGTCAAGTGACAACTTACCGCGGCCGCCAGTTTGACTGCGTGTTGCTTACGCACGTCGCCAGACTGTGTGGCACCTGGTTACACAGGACAACCAACTACCATCCAGCGTCGAATGGCATGGTCGCATGGTTCCACAGGACTCTCAAAGCCGCTCTAACCTGCCACAACACCTCATGGCCAGAGGCACTCCCACTGGTGCTGCTCGGCCTGCGAGTAACGCCGAAGGAGGAGATCGGTGTGTCACCTGCCGACCTCGTTTATGGACAATGTCTGACAATCCTGGATGATTTTGTCGAAGATGTAAGACTCCCAAGCGACGCCATGGCACCCACTCTGGCAGAACGTCTGCGTAGTCACATGGCCGGCCTCCGAGAACAAGCACCGATGCGGCACGGCACCAGGAAGATATTTGTCCACGCCAACCTGCAGCGCTGCTCGCACGTCATGTTGCGTACCGACGAAGTACGACCACCTCTCCGACCACCCTACATTGGACCACACCGCGTGATCGCCCAAGGAGACAAAACGCTGGTCATCAAGTGCAACGGGAAGCCATCGACAGTGTCAGTCAACCACGTAAAACCAGCCTACATCTTGCCCGCTCTATCAGCCACACATTTGTTCGACCCGGCAGAAGATCTAATCACAGACGACACTCCCTCTGCCAGCGGTCCGATGGAACCCGCACCCGGAGCCACTGGTGATGCACAGCTGCAGGCTGCTGTCATCGCGCCGCCACGTGCGCCTCCCATTCCACGCCCAGGCAGCTGGCACGGCTGCCCGGACTGCGCCAACCACAGACGCACCGGTCGCCCCAACCACAGCCGCCAGTGGACTACGTCATGCGCGCAGGTCGCCGTGTCCGATTCAAACGGCCATGCTGCGTCGCCAGCGAGCCACGACACGCAAAACAGCAATCACGTGCCCGAGCCACTGAATCCCGTTGGAATCCGGCGCCCACGAGCCGCTATTCACTGTAGAAACACGGCCTCCAGCTGCAAGTGACTTTGGCCGGTAACTCCAGTCGAGCCCTGGACACCGTCACCTGCATTCGTCACAGCTCCTGGACCCGCATTCATGTCGCTTTGCCTCTGCCGCATCGGGCACTGAGGCCGGATCGGCATCCACGCCAGGTTACCGCATTCGCTTCGCCGTCAAGCTCCAGACATCGCACTCCACACCACCTGGCCTATACGTAGCAGCTCCGGGACCCACGTTCGAGTTTCGACGGTAAGACACTCGCACAAGTGCCATCGAAACGTCACCATCAATGACCTGCAACGTGCGCCTTCAAGCGCATCGCTACGGACAGTCGCAGCCAGTGCCTGCTGCTGCTGTCACTAGCCGCACGCTCGTCGGTCCGGCACGACGACGTCACAGGCCGCCACCCTTCCAACACCGACCGACCCCCACCAAAACTGCTGCACTGCCATCACACAGCGCACGAACTTTAAACACACGCGCACCACCAAACGATCGCCACGTTTTTGATCTCCAAGGGGGGATCTGTGTGGCGGCAGCACCGTTGAACTCACGAAGGGCTGAACTACGGCACTGCCGACACAAGTGGGGGCAGCTGTACCGTTACGCAGAATTTTGGCAACAGTGCGTCGCACACCAGACCGCACGGGAACAAAGCAGGCGGTCAGTGCAAGCTAGTTGACGCGACGCGACACACGTCTCCCAGTTCTTCCGCCACGGACCATGTGCATCGAGTCAACGTGACTCCGCCGCAAATGCGTACGCGCGGTTGTCAGCGCAGTCACCGTTAAAGTGTCTTTCGCTTCTTCGGGGACGTTACAGCACCTCCGGTCGCGCCAGGAGCAGAACATTCTGTGACGCGACCTTTTGTCTCGCTCGGTCCGTGCAGTCGCGCCACGGCTCGTCATTGGAGTGTATACCCTCCAGGATCGGTGATCGAGCCGTGCCGTCAGTGCAACGCACCTGTATGGACGGACATTAGCGAAGAATGTTATTTGTCATTTATTGTAACTGTAGGAAAAATAAATGTGTCCTGTCCCAAAACCGCTTTAGTCGTTTATTGCCACAAAGCCTCTCCCTTGAGCATAGTGCATGGGTGTGGCGATAAAGCCGGTTCACTGCACATGAGTGACTGTAAGCGGAGATACAACACACTCCCACGTCAAGTTCATCTAATAAACTGTTTCTCAAAGAAGGTATGTTCCCTGACAAGTTGAAACTGTCTGTAGTGAAACTAATATACAAAAAGGGGGAAATAAAGCATGTACAGAACTACAGATTCATTGCCCTAATCTCGACTTTCAGCAAAATAATAGAGAGAATAATACTAAAAAAATCCTGGAACATTACAACAATGCTGACATATTAAGTGATTTCCAGCATGGCTTCAGAAGAGGTCAAAGTATCACGTCAGCAGCAGCACAATTTGCAAATCATGTAGTTGAAAAAATAAATGGATAATCCCAAGCAACAAGAGTATTCCTGGACCTCTCAAGGGCTTTCAATAGAGTACTTCTTGATTGGTCTTATCAAAAATCGCAAAGAGTGGTGTCACTGGAAAATTCATGCAAATACTAGAAACATATTTAAAGGGTAGACAACAGTGCATGGAGTTTATGTACTCTAAAGCAGAAATACTGGAGAGGAGAAGGTCAAGTGTAAGAAATATACATTTTGGTGTTACTCAGTGCTCCATTTTAGGTCCAGTCCTACTCATTTGCTATGTAGATGGTTTCCCAAGTTCTCTTGACAATAAGCAATTGATCACTATGTATGCAGATGACACATCTGGTGTCTGATATGCAGACTGTGACCCCAGCCTAGTTCAAGAGATACACAACTTTATTGAAAAGGCAAGAGCTCACTTTGAAAGAGAGAACCTAAAAGTAAACAGCAAAAACTAAAAGCCAAGTGGTCCAAACAGACAAAATAGTACTGTGTTGATGAAATTCTACCAAAAACCTATAAAGATTGTAAATTCTTGGGTTTATGCATAGATGATCAACTTCCATGGAAGCAGCAAACTCATTATGTCTGTAAAACAATAACACCCAATCTATACGTACTAAGAAGGTTATCACCATATCCTAATTCTGAAACCCTAAGGTTTGTATATTATGGATTAATGTAGCCCTTCTTGTCTTATGGAATAGTACTGTGGGGTGGGACATGCCAAACTAATAGGAAAAGGATTTTCATACTGCAGAAGCAAGCCTTGAGGATCACAGCAAAAATAAAATCTGGAATTTCTTGCAAATCGCTATTCATTAGACACAATATTCTCACAGTTTATACCATGTATATACTAGAAACTATAATTGTAGTGAAAGAACAATCACGAAAAGAAACATGGATATCCACCACTGTGAAACAAGGCATAGAAAAGATTTTCATATGGTTAACAGAAGATTAAATTCAACAGCGAAAAGCCCCTAAAACAAAGGAGCTGTTTTTAATAACTTGTTACCAAATGAAGTTAAGATATTGACAGGGGACACCTTTAAAAAGTGAGTCAAGCAATGGCTAATCCAAAAATGCCCTTACAACTTGAATTTATCATGAATTACAACGTAATAAGAAACAATGTAAACTAAAAAATTGTAATTGTAAAAACTTTATACTTAGTTGACAATGCACATGCTTGTAAAATTATGTGTTACAAGCAATAAACTGAATTGAAAACAAAACTCTTAAAATAAAAATGGTGTGGCTATGGACCTAGTACTTGTCACATCCTGTTGCATAAAGATGCCCCCCCCCCCCCCCTCGATTTAAAGTTATGGTGTACATAAACCACCATTATTTTCAGAATCATCTGCCTAGCTTCTAACACAAACTCCTTTGAAAGCACTTGTTTCAACTTATTACACATACACATTAAAAATACATATAGACCTACATCTATGCTCTGCAAACCACTGTGAAGTACATGGCAGAGGTAGGTCCCTTTCACATATAGAGGACAGGAAGAATCAGTGTTTAAATGACTCAGTGCATCCGTAATTCATCTAATATTGTGCTCACAATCCCTGTAGGAGCAATACAAAGGAGGTTATAATATATTTCAAGAGTCATCATTTAAAGCCAGTACTTGACACTTTGAAACTAGGCTTACTCAGGATAGTTTCCATCTATCATCAGTAGTCTGCCAGCTCAATTTCTTCAGCATAAATGCAACACTTTCCCATGAAACAAGCAAACCAGTGACCATTCATAGTGTGATTCTTTGTATACAGTCAATATCCCCTGGTAGTTATATTTGGTATGGTCCCACACACTAGAGCTATATTCTAGGATAAATCACACAAGTGATTTGTCCTTTGTAGACTTATTGCATTTCCCCAAAGCCTATCACGAGCTTTACACATGACTGTGCTCATCTGTACAAATTGTAATACCAAGGTGTTTTTATAAGTTAACCGAATCCAGTTATGACTCACTGATATTGTGGCAACAACAAACAAGCAACAAATTAAGGACAATGTATCATAGCTTTAACTTAAGTAGTTTGGAGTGTTCGGTTGCTGCCTTCTATATTGTGACATTGTGTTTTTGCTCTAGTACTGAATCTTGGAACTAAAGGTGTTAAAGTGGGTAATCAGTGTTATTTATTGGATTACCACACTTTCAGTGATCTCCCTACAGTGGTGACCCTGCACAGAAGACCTCACTATGACCTCAGGGAATGGACTTGGCTTAAAAACAGAGGATGGCAACAGCACTTCTCAACTGTCCAGCAGTAATGCAACAGGTACTCCTCTAGACTAGCAGCCCCAGAAAAAAGCACCACAAGGTAGGGATTCACAAAACATTAAACTGCCAGTGTTCTGAACCTCAAGGCCAAAACTCTGGTTCCTGCATGTGGAAAGCATTTTCTGCCAACACAGTGTACAGGGTGACATGTTACAATTCCATTGTGTCATTGCCTCACAAAGCAAAGTTCAGACAGTCATCACAGAGGATACTTCATGCATGCACAGTTGTGCAGTGCTTAAAACCTGCCTAGTCAGCCACTTTGCACAGTCATCTTAACACAGACTCCACAGATTAGTGGCAAACTGGGTCTTAGGAAACGTGTACCCCACCCAACTACTGCACGATCTATGCTTGCTAACAGAACCTGACCAACTTCCTGACAGTCCCTCTGCACAATATGGCTCAGATGGCTTCCAGAGAATATGAGACTTATCCTTGCACTGGATAAAAAGGCTTCAGTAGAGGTGCTAGAAGACATGAGAGCTAGCATAAAGGTACAGAGTGAAAATATTTATTCTGTCAATGGTCCTGGCTGTGTGAATTTCAGCAATGGCTATAACGACAGGGCCCAGAGCGAGCATGCTGAGGGAATTGTCCATATCTGATCAACTTGCCCTAGAGGTTAAAGTACTCACCACACAGCACTACACATAGCACAGAGCTCAGGAGAGCAGCAGACTGACTGACAGACTCTCAGGTTTTCATAGATTAGAATCAGATACATTACTCTGCCAAAATGAAACTTCACTCAGTTGCCAGAAACATAGTACTGTATAAATGAATAATATCCCAAAAAGTTACCAATCAGAACAACATGAAGTTGACATCAGAATTCAATGAACATAAAGAGTAAAAGTGAGTCTAGCAGATCAAATATGCAGTAATGATGAATAAATATACTAAGCTTAGTGAAAAGATTCAAATTGGAAATAATGTTTGTTTTCTTTTTCTTTAACATTGTCCATTTGCACATTATTTGAAAAAGGAATAAAAGAATTAATTACTTGTAGTTAGAATATATATATATATATATATATATATATATATATATATATATATATATATATATATATATATTATTTGGTGTTACACACTTGTCTCATTGCTTGAGAAGATTCCAGCCCATTTGCGGTATATCTCCTTCCAGCCTCTTTATATTCCTCTGGCATTCACAGGCACAGTGTGTATTCAATAACATGTAAATACACACAATTGGCTTTTTAGTCACTATTCACCAGGCCAACATACACAAACTAGTGTAAAAAGAAGCACAATTGGAAATAATTACAGAAAGTTGATGTTCAATGTGACATAATACCAAGATAAGGTGTTTATACTAAATAATATCTAGTTTCATATGATTACATAAACATTTTCTCCAAATGACAACTTTGAAAATTTTCTCATCCAAATAGAGTCTTGCCCCAGTGCTACTTCATGTGCTTCAGATGAAAGATTGGATTGTGTGGAGATTTCAGTGTACAGTTTGGTAAAGAGAGTACTAGGGAACGAGAATTTATGAACCTAGCAAGCAATTATGGACTATTTGTAGCAAACCAATTACCAACCAGAGGTGTTGCCTACCTTGACATTGTCATCGCAAATACAAATACTTTAGACCAAGAGATGATGGTAGCTGGCACAATAATCTCTGCCCACAGAGCACTGT
This sequence comes from Schistocerca gregaria, assembly GCF_023897955.1. Taxonomy (NCBI): domain Eukaryota; kingdom Metazoa; phylum Arthropoda; class Insecta; order Orthoptera; family Acrididae; genus Schistocerca; species Schistocerca gregaria. Next base: position 542,817,921 of record NC_064924.1, read on the forward strand.
CTTGGAAATTTACAGAATAAGAGCTAATAACCAACCGTTTTCTAGCATTCTAATTATGTATTCACAAAGAGAGTCATAAATAAGGAAACATTAAGTGCTTTTCAGACAGCACTATCTGCAGTAGAGTGACTGCATAGATTACAGGAAATGGCAACAACTGATGCATTTAAAGAGTTTTTCAGACCATCAAATTCAAATTTGACTTTTTTTCATTTCCTTCTTTGTGATGGACGATCTGTGGTGCTTTAGTCATCCACTTACGTACTAAAATGTAGAACCAGTTTTGGTGACTCAATACACCATCAGTGGCCAGCATCTATGAACTGACTTCTGTAGAATCCTGTAAAATCAAAGATTTGTGTGCAGCCATCAGCTAGTTACTGATGGTCGCAGAGACAACATTGCTTTCACAATATTCTATAGAATCCAGTTCCTAGATGATGGTCACAGATTGGATCATATGTATGATTGGAGTTCACTTCGTTGACATCAGTTAAGGCCTGAAGCTACGTGCAATTTTGGCTTTTCCTACGTACCAATACAGCTCGTGCACTGAGTTGCTGAAACTGGTTGCTGTATAATACAACATCATCAAATCAATGGCTGTAGTTGTTTAATTTATTTACATAAATTTGACTATATCTAGCCACAGAAGACCAGAGAAGTCCATCGAATATGACACAACATAAGCAAAATGTGAAAGAAAAAACATGGAATACTAGTTATTTATATGTTCCATGGATCATTTTGGAGGATAGATTGTAATTATGTGTAACAAGTCACTTTACATTCACATTGCATATTAAATGTGCACATATGGTTACATTCGGAACAGTTTGCGATGTAACATGCTCTTTCGCACATCGACGGCAGTTCTGCAATTGTCCACCTACCTCGATACTGCTGCAGATCTGCACATGTAACTCCTGATTGCAGCTACTTAAGAGATCTCAGAAAAGCAATGTTAAAGAAGCTGAGACTTCATAACTACATGTTGGAAGCTGCTATAAGCACAAAAAGCTGAAAATAGTCTTGTGAACTCTAAAGAACAAATTGGAAATGTGTTCAAATTTCTAAGTTCAAAGGTCCTTTTAATCTTGCATAAGGATTTTTTTTATTATTGCTATTAAGCAAGATCATCAGCCCACATGTATTCAAATCATTAAAGTTCCTGTTCACAGTCCTCGTCACACTCAAACAGCCAGAACTTTTCCTATCCAATTCCGAAATCATTTATGAGAGTAACACAGTCAATAAACTGCTATTTACTTTTGCACTCAGCATTCAGTGATTGTCTTTAAATAAAGTTTTTGGTCGCCATAAATACTCAGTAAAAAAAAATTTACTTAGTACTGCCACACTTTTAGTTCAAAGTTTACACTTGTGATTTTACCCAGAACAAAATATCTCTCGACTCTTAAAATTTCACAAATAGTTAATGGTAAACACCAGCTACCTTTATCACTGTACCGAAATGCGAAAGTCACAATATCTCTTCATTTTACACATTATGCACTTGGACACTTTTAGCATGACCAGCTCCTTCGAAAGCTAGTCCATCACTTCCTTCTTCTCTCTGCCTTTACAAGTGTGTCTATCTCATGCGTTAGGTGGCAAACCGTCTCCCTTCTTATTGGCTGTACAGAATTACAGTCAATCACAACTGACATTCAGGGTGTGGCTTGTGCCAAAATCTAGCAAGAACCAACCACTGCTCTCACCTCATTGATGTCATTAAAATACGCAACTCAAAACTCTGTTGGTAAACAAATAAAATGAAATAAACTTTAAGCTGTACTTTACGTCTGGAATTTAATTATGTAGTCACGAACTTTCTGGCTGTCTCTTACATATTCAAACATGCTTGGACATCTGTTATCCAATAGTAGGGGAACCACTGGTGGATTCATTCCCACGATACTAAGCTGGAAGACTTGAAAGTTCCTACAGAGAATTACAAACTGAAAATTTAATATTGGCAAATGTCCCACATACACTCACTCAAGTACTCTCTTTCACACTCACCCGAACACAAAACATAAACATGTGCTTGAAATTCCTAAAATTTTTACCACAGTCAGATAATTACATTTTTTACTGACTTTTCTTTTTCTTTTTAACTTCCAAATTATGACTGTTCCTGACTTCAGATTTTGATAGATTGTTCTTTACACAACAGAAGGTTATGTACCTAATATGAAGTTCCTCAGGCTATTTCTAGATCAGTTATTAATTTTTAAAGTTCCAGAGAATGTAACTACTCTGTAAGCACCTCCCTGCTACTTTCACACGTTGCAGTCACGCCATATGGTCATGACACAAGTCTGCGGGACACAGCTCACCCATTGCAGATCGTATAAGATTCTGACTGCTTACAGTGGAGCCCACATACATTCATACAAGAAAGCTTTTTTACACAAATTGGCAATCACGTCTAGCTGTAATACCTCAATTTCTAAGTTATTTTTTACAAATAGAAAAAAATATACAGCTGTGAATTAATAATTTATATCCACCACTTTTTACTCATCACAGTAATAGAAAAATCTTCTATTGAATAGAATGAGTTAAGGAGAAGCATTCTCAGTTAATTTTCAATTTACTTTGCTGCCTGTTGGACATTTTTTATCATTGAGTGAATGACTGAAAATTTTTGTTGCAGCATTGTGCACCCCTTTTTGTATAAAAGATGACCTCACTGAGCAATGAATGTCTGTTTCCTTCTGTTATTGTAGTTATGTACATTGCTGCTCATTTTGAACTGTAGTGGATTATTTACAACAAACTCCTTTTAGTAGAATTGTGGTGTCATCTGCAGATATGATTGTTTTATGTTCATCAATATTTAAGTTTATATCATTTATGTGCAGAAGAAGCAGAATGGGTCCCATCACTGATCCTTGGGGTACACCACATTTAATTTGTTTATAGTCTGAGAAGTGTTTGATAGAGTTTTTAGTTCAATATTTGTATGCTTGATGCACACTGTCTACTTACAATTAGTCAAGAAGGAACTCATCCATTTTTTGGACGGACCTCGAATACCATATCTTTCAAGCTTTGATAGCAGAATTTTATGATCCACCATGTCAAAAGCTTTTGACAAGTCAATAAATACTCCTATTGATTCCTGTTTTTTGTCCATCAGGTTTAGAATGGAACTGATGCAGTCATAAATAGCAGTTGTTGTTGACCTCTTATTTCTGAATGCATGTTGTTCACTACATAGGATGCTGTTTTTATTTATAAATTTATTAAGTTTATCATTCATTTCTTTTTCTAATACTTTAGAGATGCAAGAGGTAATTTTGATGGGTCTATAGGTATTTACATTATCTTTCTCAACTTTTTATACATAGGAATAACTTTTGATGTTTTCAATACATCAGAGAAAGTGCCTGCCTGAAGTAAGCAGCCACATAAGTGTGTGAGTATTTCAGTTAGGTTTGAGGCACTCTTGCAGTATTGTTGCAGGTATATGATCAATGCCTGCAGAGTAGGAATTTTTTAGTCCTTTCATTCTTTAGCTACTTCATCTTGTGAAACAGTACTGATGTACATTGATCCTCTACAAGCACTTATTTCATATTCATTTGCAGGGTGCTCTTAAAGTTTGATTGTAACATACTATCAGAAACATCTGTGAAAAAAATTGTTAAATATGTTGGCTACTTCTAAGGGGTTTGCAACTTTTTATTTTTGTATGATAGTGTAATATTGTCTGTGATCTCCAGATTCTTTTTTTATAACACTCCACATAGCCTTTGATTTATTAGCTGAATTATAAATGTATTCATCATTATGCATTATTTTTGCTGCTTCTATTACCATTCTTAATATTTGGAGTATTTTTTATAGTATGCACGTATTTCACATGAGGAATTTTTTGAGTTGCATATTTCATGGAGCAGTCCTTTCTTCTGGCATGAAACACTTCTTCCCCTTATGATCCACCTGTTTGTTCAAGAGCTCCCCTCTATGGCTAATGTTTCCAGTGGGAATGCAATTTCAAAGAAATGGGTTTATGTATCAATGAAAGTGTTGAATTTTTCATTCATTATGTTCATTTTGTACACTTCTGGCCATTTTTCTTTCTGTAACAAGTTTTTGAAGTAGTTTACATTATCCTGATTATAACTTCTACATGCAGTTCTGAAAGACATGTTGTTAATAATACTGCCTTTTACTTTTAAGTTTAATATTTGAGCAAGCATTGAAAATTTTTAGTGAAGTGTTGAGTAAACTCTTCTTGACTAGAAACTGATCTACAGCTATTTGAGAAGTTTATGTTACTGAGGTAGCGGCTTTTACTTTAGCCTTTAAATTATAGGATGTTGCAAGGTTCAAAAGAGTCTCCCTGTTCCCACTATTTGTGAGGAAATAAATACTGAAGTCACAACAGATTATCAACTCACAATCCATTTTATTTAGTTTATGTAGCAATACCTCCATTTTGTTTCAGAAAAGGTCAAAATTTCCAGATGGTGATTGGTAAACTGTAGCAATAACCAGGTTGAACTGAGCTGAGATGCAATTGCATAATCCTTTTTGAAATTTGTTCTAGTTAAGTCAGGTAGGGTAATAAAATCTTCATTTTCCTTTGTGTAAACTGCTATCTCACCCTGTTTGCTGTTTTTCCTGCAGTAGTAAGCAGCAAAAATGAATTTGTTTACTTTTGTATTCTGGCTTTATTCTGGGTAAGCCAGTGCTCAGAAATGCATAACACTGAGATATCCTTGAGTTAATCTGTTAACAATAAATTTTTAGATCAGGCTTATTCACCATTTGGTAATTTGTTTTAGAAGTTCAAAAATATGCTATTTTCAGTTTAAATTCTCATCAATATGAATCCATAAGAATTTTGAAGTTTCCCCTATATTTATTATTCCCCCACCATGTGTTACACTCACCACTGGTGTTGTACCTCTGCATGTACCGAATTGAATATTCTGTGTGATTTTAAAATTGAAGGTGAGACCATTCACAGAAAATCAGTTAACGATGCTTTGAAGAACATTGTTTACCATTTCCTCTGTTTCTGTAGGTATGCTTGGATTGTTTATATTACTAGTGTAATCTGCAGAAAGAACTAATTCTCTTTGCTTTATATTGAGGAAGATCATGTACATACATGAGGAACAACAGTGGACGTAAGGTAGAGCCTTGGGGAACCCCATATGTGATTTCTCTCCAGTCAGAATTAGTTCCCTGGACTACATTGCTTGAATGTCCGCCCCTGGTAGCTGAGTGGTCAGAGTGGCAGAATGTCATACCTAACGGCCTGGGTTCGATTCCCAGCTGGGTTGGAGATTTTCTCCACTCAAGAAATTGGTGCTGTATTGTCCTTATCATCATTATTTCATTGCAACAATGCGCAAGTCGCCAAAGTGGCGTCAACTCTAAAGACATCCATCAAGCAAACGGTCTACCCGGCGGGAGGCCCTAGCCACAAGGAATTTCCATTTCCACTGCTTTAATTACAAAGTAAAACTTCTTGCATTCTTGTGGCTGGGTATGACATTATACATTGGTTGGCTACACCATCAGTCCCATGAAATGTTAATTTATCTAGGAGGATACTGTGATTTACACAGTAAAATGTCTTAGATAGGTCACAGAAAATAGCAGCTGGCTGTATTTTATTACTTAATGCTTGTAAAATCAGGTGAGTAAACATACAAATGGAATTCTCAGTACAGCGACCATTCTGAAACACAAACTGTAATGTGCTGATTTGTAATTGTTGTTAAAGTGATAATACCATTCTAAAATACATCACATTCTCAAAAATTTGGGAAAATGATGACAACAGTGAAACAGGTTGGTAGTTGTTGACGTCTCTCTTGTGACTTTTTTAAGAGAGTGGTTTAGCACCAGCATATTTCAGTCTCTCTGGAAAGATGCCTTGAATTAGTGATGCAATGCATATTTTGGATAAGACCAGGCTTATTATGTGAGAACATATCTTTAGTACTCTACTGGAAACACCATCAAAATCAGATGAGCTTCTACTTTTGAGAGAATGTATATAATTTCCTTAATTTCAGAAAGAGATGATGGTGATGCATTCATATGAATCTTATGAGAGTTACTTTTTCAACTTTTTCTCCTGAACTGTTTGTCACTATGCTTTCTACTATATTTAAGAAATGATTATTGAAAACATTTATTAACTATGCCTCATGATTTACAGCCATTCAATTCAATGATGATGCTATCTTGTTCTGTGGCCGGTTGTCCTGTCTCTCACTTCATTACATTCCATATAGTCTCAAGTCTGTTGTTGGAATTACTAATTTCTGATGTGGTTGTTCCTTGATTTTTTAGTAAAGCTTTTGGAGTGTGCAACTACTACAAAATCCCTACTTGTTTGTGTTACTGAACTGAAAAAAATGCATTTTATTGCTATTACATGATCACTCCAGAACAGCAACAGATCTTTGAGTAGCTTTTGGAGTGTGCAACTACTACAAGATCCCTACTAGTTTGTGTTACTGAACTGAAAAAAAATGCATTTTACTGCTATTACATGATCACTCCAGAACAGCAACAGATCCCAGTACAAAGGAAATGTTTTACAGGAAATATTTAAAGGTAAAAAGACTTTTAAGGGATGTAGAAGAAGTCACAAAAAAGCAATGAAAAAAGTTCTCAAAAAAATTATCCATGACATTGCTGAGCCATTAACTATGGTAATTAAAAAGTGTCCCTGCTGGTGTATTTCTGGACTTTACGAAACTTGCAAGGAGAGTACCAGTTTATAAAAAGGGTGACCCAGGCATGATAGCAAGCTTCAGACCAATCACAATAAATACTATCTTTGCTGAAGTCTCAAATTACTTTGAAGTTAATGAACTCTTCTCAGATGTACAGCATGGCTTCTGGAAATGCAAATATACAACAATGGCAGCACAAGATATGATTGCCAGGATGAAGCACAGTTTTAAGGAAAAAGAATCTTTAGCTGTGACACATTGTGACCTTAGTAAGGCATTTGACTGCATTCTCACAAGGTCCCTCGAAATAAGCTCAGTCAGATTGTAGTTGGAGGCACTGTTCTAGCAACCTTCAGATCTTATCTGGATAAGAACAGATATTTGAACGTGTGCAGAGACAGTTGAATTTAGTGAAACTAAACTTCTAATTGTTGTTGTTTATAGGTCCCCTAACTCTGACTTCAGAGCATTTCTCTTCAAGCCAGAGAGGTTTCTTGATTCACTTTGTAGGAAGTACCAGAAATTAGATATATGTGGTAACTTCAATAAAAATTTTGTATATGATGGTGCAATTGTTGCTGTTTATAGGTCCCCTAACTCTGACTTCACAGCATTTCTCTTCAAGCCAGAGAGGTTTCTTGATTCACTTTGTAGGAAGTACCAGAAATTATATATAAGTGGTGGCTTCAATAAAAATTTTGTATATGATGGTGCAAGAAAAAGGATGTTGGTGGATCTCATAAATTCTTATGATCTGATGCAGACAGTGTTTTATACAACTAGGGTGCAAGGGAACAGTAGCACAGCCATTTTTATTCATTCATCATTAATAGATAGGCTCCATTAGTAAAAGGATAAATGGCCTTTCAGACCATGATGCACAAATATTAACACTAAAAGGCTTTTGTACTCAAACAAATGTCACATATAATTACATACTATGTAGGAAAGTTAATCCAACGACAATGAAGAGTTTTTTAAACTGTGTCAAGGAACAAGAGTGGCAGGATGTTTATAGCGCCGATAACATAGATGATAAATACAATGCTTTCTTTAACACATTTCTCATGCTCTTTGAGAGTTGCTTTCCATTAGAACATTCTAAATGTGGTACTAGCAGTAATAGACAGCCTGGGTGGCTGACTAGTGGGATAAGGATATCATATAGAACAAAGCTGGAATTAACTCAAAAAGTTAGAAGTAGTCACACTCAAGATACAGTAGCCCATTACAAACAGTATTGTAAGGTGCTTAAAATGTTATTAGGAAGGCCAAGAGTATGTGGTATGTGAATAGAACAGCTAATTCACACGATAAAATTAAAACCATATGGTCAATTGTGAAGGAAGTGTCTGGTCAGCAGCACAAGGTTGATGATATAAAGTCAGTTCACAGTAAAAATATTTCTGTTACTGATAAATCAGATATATGTACAGTATTTAACAGTAATTTTCTGAGCATTGTTGGTGAATTAAATAAAAATTTAGTTTCTACAGGGAATCATAAAACTTTCTTGGCAAACGCATTTCTGAGATTAATGTTTGAAATACTTCCCTGTGATACAGACAAGAGGGAGATAGAGTCAATAATTAAATCACTGAAGAATAAGGACTCTGGTGGTTATGGTGGAATGCCTAGCAGAATATTAAAGTACTGTGCTGCACTTGTTACCCATGTATTTAGCAATATTTGTAATTTTTCCTTTAGGAATGGACAGTTTCCTGAGCAATTAAAGTACTCAGTAGCAAAGCCGCTTTATAAAAAGGGAGAAAGGGATAATTTTAGACTCATTTCTAAGCCATCAGTGTTTGCTAAAGTTATTGAAAAGGCTGTGTGTGTATGTAAGGATAATTGATCATTTTATATCATACGATTTGCTCTCAAATGTACAGTTTGGCTTCATTTAACAACTGAAAATGCTATGTTCTCTTTTCTCTCTGGGGTGCTGGATGGGTTAAATAAAAGGTTTCGAATTCTAGGCATATTTTTTTGATTTAACTAAGGCATTTGATTGTATTGATCACAAAATATTGCTCCAGAAGTTGGACCATTACAGAATACAGGGAGTAGCTCACAATTGATTCACCTCTTACTTCAGCAACAGACAGCAAAAGGTCATTATTCTCAATGTTGAGAATGGCTGTGATGTGGGGTCTGAGTGGGGCACTGTCAAGTGGGGAGTGCCACAGGGATTAGTGTTGGGGCCACTCCTGTTCCTTATTTATATAAATGATATGCCGTCTAGTATTACGGGTAAGTCTAAAATATTTCTGTATGCTGATGACACTAGATTGGTAGTAAAGGGTGTTGTGTGCAACATTGGCTCGGTTTCAAATAGTGCAGTTCATGACCTAACTTCATGGGTTGTAGAAAATAAACTAATGCTAAATCACGGTAAGACAGAGTTTTTACCGTTTCTAACATACAATTCAACAAAACCTGACGTTTTATTTCACAGATAAGTAGAATTCTCAGCCACGTATGTAATAGCTCTTTGGAGCAGGGTGTTTTCCCCGATAGACTGAAATATGCCATTGTAAAACCATTGATGAAAAGGGGGATACGTCAGATGTCAACAACTATCGCCCAATCTCTCTTCTGACAGCTCTATCAAAAATTTTTGAGAAAAAAATGTATTCAAGAGTAGCCTCCCATATTTGTCAAAATAAAGTACTAACAAAATATCAGTTTGCTTTTCAGAAAGGCTTTTCAACAGAAAATGCTATATACGCTTTCACTGATCAAATATTAAATGCTCTGAATAACCAGACACCCACTGGTGTTTTTTGTGATCTCTCAAAGGCCTTTGACTGTGTAAATCATGGAATTCTTTTAGATAAGCTAAATCATTGTGGTTTGAGGGGGGCAGTGCACAAATGGTTTAATTCATACTTAACTGGAAAAATGCAGAAAGTTGAACTAAGTGGTTCATGTAATGTTAATACAACAGCTGATTCCTCAAACTGGGGGGCTATCAAGCACGGGGTCCCACAGGGTTCGGTCTTAGGTCCTTTACTGTTCTTGATATACACTCCTGGAAATTGAAATAAGAACACCGTGAATTCATTGTCCCAGGAAGGGGAAACTTTATTGACACATTCCTGGGGTCAGATACATCACATGATCACACTGACAGAACCACAAGCACATAGACACAGGCAACAGAGCATGCACAATGTCGGCACTAGTACAGTGTATATCCACCTTTCGCAGCAATGCAGGCTGCTATTCTCCCATGGAGACAATCGTAGAAATGCTGGATGTAGTCCTGTGGAACGGCTTGCCATGCCATTTCCACCTGGCGCCTCAGTTGGACCAGCGTACGTGCTGGACATGCAGACTGCGTGAGACGACGCTTCATCCAGTCCCAAAAATGCTCAATGGGGGACAGATCCGGAGATCTTGCTGGCCAGGATAGTTGACTTACACCTTCTAGAGCACGTTGGGTGGCACGGGATACTTGCGGACGTGCATTGTCCTGTTGGAACAGCTTGTTTCCTTGCCGGTCTAGGAATGGTAGAACGATGGGTTCGATGACGGTTTGGATGTACCGTGCACTATTCAGTGTCCCCTCGACGATCACCAGAGGTGTACGGCCAGTGTAGGAGATCGCTCCCCACACCATGATGCCGGGTGTTGGCCCTGTGTGCCTCGGTCGCATGAAGTCCTGATTGTGGCGCTCACCTGCACGGCACCAAACACGCATACGACCATCATTGGCACCAAGGCAGAAGCGACCCTCATCGCTGAAGACGACACATCTCCATTCGTCCCTTCATTCACACCTGTCGCGACACCACTGGAGGCGGGCTGCACGATGTTGGGGCGTGAGCGGAATATGGCCTAACGGTGTGCGGGACCGTAGCCCAGCTTCATGGAGATGGTTGCGAATGGTCCTCGCTGATACCCCAGGAGCAACAGTGTCCCTAATTTGCTGGGAAGTGGCGGTGCAGTCCCCTACGGCACTGCGTAGGATCCTACGGTCTTGGCGTGCATCCGTGCGTCGCTGCGGTCCGGTCCCAGGTCGACGGGCACGTGCACCTTCCGCTGACCACTGGCGACAACATCGATGTACTGTGGAGACCTCACGCCCCACGTGTTGAGCAATTCAGCGGTACGTCCACCCGGCCTCCCGCATGCCCACTATACGCCCTCGCTCAATGTCCGTCAACTGCACATACGGTTCACGTCCACGCTGTCGCGGCATGCTACCAGTGTTAAAGACTGCGATGGAGCTCCGTATGCCACGGCAAACTGGCTAACACTGACGGCGGCGGTGCACAAATGCTGCGCAGCTAGCGCTATTTGACGGCCAACACCACACTTCCTGATGTGTCCGCTGTGTCATGCGTGTGATCATTGCTTGTACAGCCCTCTCGCAGTGTCCAGAGCAAGTATGGTGGGTCTGACACACCGGTGTCAATGTGTTCTTTTTTCCATTTCCAGGAGTGTACATTAATGACTTACCATTCCATATTGATGAAGATGCAAAGTTAGTTCTTTTTGCTGATGATACAAGTATAGTGGTAACATCCAAAAACCAAGAACTAAGTGATGTAATTGTAAATGATGTTTTTCACAAAATTATTAAGTGGTTCTCAGCAAACGGACTCTCTTTCAATTTTGATAAAACACAGTATATACAGTTCCGCACAGTATATGGCACAACTCCAGTAATAAATATAGACTTTGAACAGAAGTCTGTAGCTAAGGTAGAATTTTCAAAATTTTTAGGTGTGTCATTGATGAGAGGTTAAACTGGAAGCAACACATTGATGGTCTGCTGAAACGTCTGAGTTCGGCTACGTATGCTATTAGGGTTATTGCAAATTTTGGTGATAAGAATCTCAGTAACTTAGCTTACTATGCCTACTTTCGTTCACTGCTTTCGTATGGTATCATATTCTGGGGTAATTCATTGTTGAGTAGAAAAGTATTCATTGCTCAAAAATGTGTAATCAGAATAATTGCTGGAGTCCACCCACGGTCATCCTGCAGACATCTATTTAAGGATCTAGGGATCCTCACAGTAACCTCACAGTATATATATTCACTTATGAAATTTGTTGTTAATAATCCAGCCCAGTTCAAGAGTAATAGCAGTGTGCATAGCTATAACACCAGGAGAAAGGATGATCTTCACTATGCAGGGTTAAATCTGACTTCGGCACAGAAGGGGGTAAATTTTTCTGCCACAAAAGTCTTTGGTCACCTACCAAACAGCATCAAAAGCCTGACAGATAGTCAACCAACAATTAAAAATAAATTAAAAGAATTTCTAGATGACATCTCCTTCTACTCATTGGCTGAATTTTTAGATATAAATTAAGGGAGGGAAAAAAAACTAACTTAAGCATTAGTGTCATGCAATATTTTGTGTAATGTAATATCTTGTACAGACATCTTTCTTTAACCTGACACGTTCCACATCATTATGAAGTGTTGTATTCATGATCTATGGAACAAGTATTAATCTAATCTAATCTAATCTACAGAATAGGCATATGATTAGTGAAATTGAACAGTTCAATTTTCTAGCTGTTCAGGTAGATAGTACACTGTCGTGGAAAGTCCATGTTCAGGATCTTGTTCAAAGACTTAATGCTGCCATTTTTACTATTCTAACAGTATCTGAAGTGAGTGATTGTTTGACACAAAAATTAGTCTACTTTGCTTATTTTCATTCACTTCAAAAATCTTAGCAGTAATCCACGTGCTTTCAAATCGAAACTGATGAGTTTTTTCATGAGTCACTCCTTCTATTCTGTTCCTTGAAAAATTAAGCTGATTCTTGTTGTATTGTTGACTGTGTTTACTTAAACTTATGGACTGGCTTTTTTTTGGGTTCACAAACATTTATTTTTATCTGTTATTACATTTATGTTTTAATTTCATGTACTGACACATTCCATGACCTTGCAGATTAGCTCCTCAATTTGGTCCTATGGAACTTGATGTGTACATAATAAATAAATAAATAAAATAAAAAAGAAGACATCATATCAGCCCAAGGAGCACTATAATGTGAATGGAAGTTGGAATATATCATGCCACAGGGATCAGTAATGGGCTCCACTTGTTCCTAGTTTTTGTAAATGACTTAAGCTCTCTTTCACAGTTCTTGCAATTTGCAGATGACAACATTGTACTCCAAAGGCATCAATGCCAGCAAGGCTCAAGAAGAAAGAGATCCCTTGTTTGATGTGAAAAAAAAGGTATGTTATAAACAAAATGAAAATCAATTAATAATAAACACAAAAATTTATATGTAGCTTCAATACGAAGGAGACCTAAACTGTGTAGAGGGTCATAAGACTTCTGGGGATTGCAGTGGTCAACAAACTTGATTGATAAGACCACACTGCATATATGCATGGCAAATTGTTTACAGCCCTATTGGCTATGGCCCGTTACTACGGTGTCACTCTACAGGCTGCAGTAAAGTATTATCACTCTGAAAAGAACAATAAGTGTCATAAAATCGAGTAGAAGACAGGCAGGCCATTATCCATAAAACTGGGAATAATGGATGTTTATAATTATTGTCTATTTTCATGTCTCCTTCACATTAAGGAAAACTCTACATTCCTTTGGCAAGAGGCAAGGCATAGCACAGCCACTGAAGAGCTTCAGGACAAAATTTCAAGGACTTTAAACTACATCCACTCAACTCCATCTAGGAATTTTTCTACTGTGAAGAAAGTGAATGGATTTATTGACCTTTCTCCAAATCTTTAGAATGCATATGTTAATACACTAAACTCTCGCTAATCTGGCCCTCAGTATTCTGGCCTCTCAGTAATCCGGCACACATCCAAAACTGTGTGTACAATGAATTATAGTGCACAATAATGCATAGTTAAACAATGCTTTATATACTGTATTTGAAATTGTAGCTTTCTTTACAGTTCCGAGTGATGTCTTCTAAAAGGAAACACATTACGCTAGACCTGAAGCAAAACTTTAAATTTTAGATAAGTTAAATCAAGGTTCTTTGCAGAAAGCCATTGTTGCTTTATTCAGTGTTGGACGAGCAACTATTTATGACATCAAAAGAAAGAAGACGTTATTTGACAGTACTAAACAGAAATCGATAGTGAGTTGGGAAAACGGAAGGTTATGCTAAAGAGTGAGAATAAAGAACTGGACGTAGCTATTTATTGATGGTTCATACAACATTGCAGTAAAGGAATTCCAGTCAGTGGCCCAATTATAAAGGAAAAAGCAGATGCATTTAACAAACAACTTGGTGGTAGTAACTTGTTTGCAGCAAGTGAAGGTTGGCTATTGAACTGGAAAAAACGACATGGCATTTGGCAGCTGACAGTCAATAGGGCAAGTCGCGCAGCTAACAATAAGGATGCTGATAAGTTGTAAGTCAGATATGAAAGGTAATAGAGGAAGAAGATTTACCTTCTGATGCCTAATATAATGCTGATGAAGCAGGACTTTTTTACAAGATGCTTCCTTCAAAAACATTAGCTGCCAACAATGACAAGGAAGCTCGTGGTTACAAGCAACAGAAACACAGTGCATAACATAATGGCATGTTGTAATGCAAATGGGAGTCATAGGCTATCGCTTATGGTGAGTGGAAGATCCCAATATCTATGTTGTTTTCAACACAATGACATAAATACTCACTCTACCAGTGCAGTATTGCACTTGGAAGAAAGTGTGAATGGACAGACAAATATTCTCTTGGTGGTTCCATGAAACATTTGTACCAGCAGTCAGAAAAGAGCTAAAGAAGAAAAAGCTTCCCCCTAATTCAGCCCTTGGACCAGGGAATTTTGGAATCAATTAAACATCATTATTTACATTCACTTCTTGTCTCCTTACTGAAAAAAAGTGAAAATGACTCTATCGAGACTATGCTGAATGCGTGGAAAGCAATTAACATACATGATGTAGTTTTACAAGCAGCCAAAGCATGGGATAAAGTGGAGAGTGCTACCATAATGAAGAACTGGAGAAAATTGTCGCCATCCATAGATGCCGAGTTGAATCCAGTAGTGAGAGACAGTGATGAGCCAGTCAATTTGGAATTATCAATTACTTTGTACACTGACATGTTCCACAACCTTCCAGGAAGAGAAGAAATTGATGATGAAGATGTTACAAAGCGGCTTAATGAGGAAAACTGTGATATGGACCAAACTTTAACAGATGAAGAAATAATCAAAAGCGTGCAAGAAAGTAATGACGAATGTGATGAAGAAAAGGACACAGGAGGAGAGAGCACAAAGATTTCTCACACTGCTGGTACTGAAGCTACCAAGGTCTTCCTGGAGTACATTATGCAACAACCAGATACATGCAGTACCGATGTAATACTTGTAAAGCGGTTGCGTGATAAAGCACGTCACCGCCACTTATCATCACTGCGACAGTTAAAAATTAGGGACATGTTTCATAGTCAGTAAACTCCAGGACTAAGTCTTCTTTGAAAATAAATGTATCTTTGTATTTAATAAAGTATATCCTCTATGTTTTAAAATTGTATCCTTCAGTTTAATAAAGTACATTATACTATATCCCCTATGTTTTCAAAATAAATAAAAAACAAAATAAATGAATAAAATAAATTTCAGATGCTCAATAATCTGGCATTTCCACTAATCTAGCACCGGTATGTACCAGGAATGGTTGGATTAGTGAGAGTCTAGTGTTACTGATTAAATGTGTGTATAGTAAAAGTTTTAATCTGTTAATTTTTTCAATTGTTATATACTATTTGTATGTATTAACTTCAAAATGTTTGATGCAGTCTATACAGCCATGCCTGGTGAATGACGGACTTCATAGTAAAGATCATACTGAGATATGTTTTGTCAAGTCTACCAATATGGGTGCATAACATACCCTAAATGACATTTGTGGGTAACATGTACATTCACAAATATCTTGTACAAGTTAAATCATTGTCTGAACAGCGTGTTGGATGGTTTGTGTTCATTGACAACATATTTTAAAATTCTTCATGGGTTTGTGTATTCATTCTGACATTACACTTTTTCTCTTTTCAGTGTAGTGCAAAAACTCATACACCATCAAAATATTAAGTAATAAAAATCTTTTGTTCAGTGGCAGCAATCACTTGTGCACGTATATGCTTTTATGCGAGTGTCCATCCCATGTCTGCAAAGTGGTGCACATATTCATAAATTAATAAAATCAGTAATTAATAAATTCCTTCCAGGTCTCAGCACTGTGCAACAGTGATCACCTATGGCAGGAAACAATGTGCAGGCATGTGCTCCTGTGTAAGTGTCCCTCACATTGATATATAATAAATCTTCATAGAATGACAAATCATTATTTTCAGTGTTCTAATCATGTAATAAACAATTATTAATACAGCCAGATATGTCACTAAAAGCGAACTTATATGCAAATTCCATTCGACCAACACTTTTCTGCTCTAATGAAGTCAGATTACAGTTAGACAACAAATGTCCTTCACCAATTTATTTCATCACTTACGATCAGCAGTTTCAAAAATAGCTTATCCTTTCATATTCCTTCAAATGTATTGTGTAAGTAGCATCCACTGTATCCACAATACAATTACTCTTTTGATATGACATGCTTCTAGTGTATACATGTCTCAACAGTAAACTTGCATTTCAACATCTTTGTGATCTACCGTATATTATCCACATAAGTTTTGGAATTATGCTCCTTTCAAAATGAAATAAAAGTGAAATTGTTTATACAAATGCATCTCTTGACAAACAAATGAACTCAGGTGGAAGTCCACAAGTGTGCCTCTGAGGCTACGTGTCTTTACTATGTACTAGGTGAAATACAAGTCTGGAATAATTGCACAATAAACAACAAAATTCTCCAGTCATCCTTGTCCTTGACCACTATGAGCAAGTCATAAATACAAAAAGGTTGGAATGGGGTATTTGACAAGAGTATTGACTAAAGGGCTTCACAAAGTGCTGTGAATTACATCACTAAATCTTTTCTGAACATTATTCAATATGACTTTCCATAGATTCTCTATGTGCAACATAAAACAGATAATTTATGACTCTTATCAATAATATATTTCCAATAACATAACAGGGTATTACATTCAGTGGAATCAATTTCAGTAGTGAGCGCAGCATAGACAATGTAGAACTCTTTCATGCAAGCATGTTTGAAAAATTCTATTGATCAATCCCAAAGACTTCTTCCTAATGGTCTGCCAGGCACACAGCAGCTTGAGGGCAAGAACAGCAGTGTAAAATATTATTTATCACACTAATTGTGAATCACTGACTCTTTTTTCTCTCTCCCAGTAGCATTTAAATCATGTGAAATAACGTATGAAGACAATATAGTCAGGGGAAGATATAAATTCAGGAACATGCACAAATGAAAAATTTGACCAATTAATGAAGTTATTCAAATTAAAATTTGAGGAGCCATTTTCTTAGATATAATGTTTTGTTGGCAAATACAGTAGAAATAACTGGGTAACAAAATGTAACAGAAAATTCTCTGAAATTCTCAGGAGATTTGTCGTTTTTACTTGTTGACCCCACACATCACCCCCTACACCCCCCTCCGCCATCTCCCATGCAGTGTGGAGCACGGTTTGAACACAGTCGAAAGGTAGCATGTCTGGTGTTAATGGTGAGGGAGATTACAGTGATGTGATGGGGATGTCCATGTCCGGGTGTCGTTACGGCAGCGACCACGCTGGGACGTCAATGTGGAACTCCAGTAGGTGGTAAGGGAGGACGAGGCGTTCGCCTGCATGTGAAGATGGAGCAGCATGGGGAGGGACGGTGTCCCTCACATGGATTGGCTGGCAGCATTCAAACTGTAACCCTCCCTAGAGGGGTTACTGTAGCTCAGAGGAGTGTATGGTCAACCCCACGTGGGAGTAGGTGGGAGAAGACGATTGTCTGACGAATCGAATCCCCAGTCGGGTGGGGCGAGTTGTCCTGCAGCAGGATGAATATGTGGTTGTTGTTGATGATAATGGTGATGTCCTCCACACGTTCTGGCATGTCGTAGTTTTGCGGAACCACTAGAGGGGGTAGATGCGAGGAGGCAGAGAAAGACTGCAAGAACCCGAGGAATGGCATTGATGGTGTCACAGACGCATGTTTGGATGAGTGCTGTGGCAGCAGCTCTGAGGGTTCATAGTTTGAGCACAAGCAAGTCCTCAGTGCTGGGAGGCTGCATAACCTCGTTGGGCATGAAAGACGTTGCGTCAAAGTGTGCTGGTTTCACATGGTGAAGAGAGACAGTTAGTGGCGAACCTTCAACCCAAATGTCCATCCAAAATATCTGCAAAATACATTCTGATCTAGCTTACAAAGTCGGGACGGGAGGTGAGATTATCGGGAGATGTAGGTTGTAACAGCTCCCCAGGGAGGACAGGGTTTACTCACTCATGGCAAAATCAGCCAGATGGAATGTTCAGTTTGTGGAGAGGTGGAACAGTGTGCTTGATGACTTTGTTGAGCTGGCAGGTGATGCAGTTCTGGGTCCAGGTCTGACAATCGCACCTCATGTCACGCCACAAAAATCGTTCTGAAATGAGGCAAATCAATGAGCGAGGGCAGAGGGAATGAGGGTTAGAGGGTGCCGGAGGGACAGGAGGGATGGGGGGGGTCGGGGGGCAGAGGGTGTTGCGTACGGCATCTGCTACTGGTTTGTGTTCGATCAGGATGTGGAAAGGTCAGCCCTTGACATCAGGGTAGAAGTGTTTCACCGCCTCATAAACCGCTAGAAGTTCGCAGTCGAAGGCTGAGTAGTTTTGCTGGGCATGTGAAAGTTTCTTCAAAAACAATGGCAGTGGTGTGACCACATCAATGTAGTGTTATGTAGGACTTTGCATACTGCAGAGTCACAAGCATCTGTGGTGATGAAGACTTCACCATCTGACATTGGATGAGCAAGGGTGACGGCCCACGTGAGAGAGTCTTTTAGGGCCTGGAAGGCTGTGCGCAATGGTTCCATTGATGGAACAGGGCGCGTCCCAAAAGTTTGCTTGCCAATGAGGGCACTAGTGAGAGTGGCCTGGGTGCCGCCTGCTGCAGGTAAATGATGATGGTAGTAGTTTATTTTTTCCCAGCAACCGACAGAGCTCTTTGTATGTGGTAGGGAGTGGCATGGATAAGATTGATTGCACATTCGATTCAGGGGGGGGGGGGGGGGTGTCCTGGCGGCCGAGACTGTGTACCCCAAGAATTGGACAGATTGTTGGTGGAGTTGCAGTTTGTAGGTGTTGATCTTGACTCCATTTGATGACAGAGTGTCCTTTACTATTGTGATGTGGCATTCATGATTTTGCGCAGATTTGCTGAAGATCAGGATATTCTCGAGATATACGAAACAGAAGTCAAACTGGAGCAAGAGAGAGTCAATAAAGTGTTGCCACATCTGGACGGCATTTTTTAACCTGAATGGCATGAAACGATACTCATACAACCCAATAGTGGTGATAATCGCCATTTCCGGAATGTCTTCATGTGTGGCTTGGCGGACAGTTTAGTGTTGCAGTTTAGACGGAGGGTAGGAGGGAAGGAGCAGAGGGGGGAGGAGGTAAGTAGCGGAAAGGAGAGAAATAAAAATAAAAACTACACTTTCCGCCACTCCCACCAACTTATCCCTCCCCCTCCCCACCCCAGGCTCCTCCTTACCCTCACCCAGTCGCCACTCCCATCATGCACTGGTGCTGCTGCTCGCAGAGTTTCAGCTCTCTGAGGCTGCAGATGTGTGCGCAAGTTGTGCTTGCGCGCGTGTGTGTGTGTGTGTGTGTGTGTGTGTGTGTGTGTGTCTACTGCTGACAAAGACCTTAATGGCCGAAAGCTATGATTGTGTGAATCTTTTTATTGTGCCTATTTCGGCTCAGCATCTCCGCTATATGGTGAGTAGCAACTTTCCTTCTCTCGTATTATTACATTCTATCCAGAATTACAGACGAGTTTCACAATTGTTTTGTTTTTCAAAAATATAAAAACTATTGTGAAAAACAGACCAATGGATTATTTAAACAAATATGAATTTCTGTGCAAAGAACAATTTGGCATCAGGTCTGGGAAGGGAACAGAAACAGCTATAGCAATAGGCATTTTCCTAGGCCTCAATTAACAATTTGTCACAGTTGACCATGAAAAACTTATTGGTAAACTTTAAGCACTAGGAATAAGGGGGTTGGTAAATGAATGGTTGATGTCTGACCTATCGGATATAGTGGAGAGGGTAGAAATACCCCAAAATTTCAAGTGTCTCTAATTATAGGGTGAAACATCTTTCAGATCAAAAATATTTGAACTTAAGAGTCCTTCAAGGGAGTGTCTTAGGACCTTAGTGTTTGTCATTTACATTAATGACTTCCCACTGTGGGTCACACAAGGAGAAAGTGTCATTTGCTGACAACAGCAATACAATAATTACAGACAGGACACCAGAAATGTTGGAAGTAACAGGCGAAAAGGCACTTACGGCAGTCCACAACTGATCAAATAACAATAAAGTAACTCTTAATTTTAAAAAAGACTAATAACTTTTACATAAATAAAATCAAATCTAATACAGCAAAGCTTAAAATAAATAATAAAATCATAGGGTGGGTAGCTGGCACATATTTTTTAGGTATGTATGTTGATCAACAATTAAAATGAGATGAACTTATCAGGGTACTTGGAAAAAACATTAGCACAGTGTGTAATAGCTCGTATCTAAAAGCAACATACTATGCACATATACATTCTATCATAAATTATGACATAATAATCTGGAATGCAAATACTCAGAATGTGGGAAATGTGTTCAAAATGCAAAAACAAGCCTGTAAAATAATAAGCAAGCATCATGAAATGTGTCACTGCAGTGTGCTATTCATACAATGTGGTGTTCTGGCAGCTCCAAGTGAAAACATATTACAAAATACAGTTTAAAAAAAATTAAAAAAATGGTTGAGTTACATGAAGTAAACAGCTCCTCGCGTAATCATCAAACCAGACAGAATGATCGCTTATACCCAGCTAGAACGGCTAGAGCGAAGACCCAAACTACTTTGTTTTACCAAGGAGTCAAGATATATATAATAAATTGCCAAAAGATATCAAAAGGATAAAGGGCTTCTATAAATTTAGATCATATCTAAAAGAACATTTACTCAAAATAATTACTCTGTTAAAGAGTACATGCAAGATAAAATTATTACAAACAAATACGGTTGACCAGTTACAAAATATACAAAAAGGAATGGATGCACTTGTAAGTAACACAATACATTGTAGTTTGTAATTTGCTCCATGTAATACAAAACAAGAATACTACCAGAGGAGTATTACTACTCATTTCTAGTGTTTGAAGTAGGTTCTTTCTGCCTTATGTAACACAGTGTGTAGACTATACATATATTTGTGTTATGAATTTCTTACATATACCCTGCTTTTTTCATTATCTTATGTACCTCTATTGTAAATGATGACACATAGAGGGTGTTTGGAAATTCCTGTTACAAACTTCTAGGATTTCTAGAGGGGAGTGAGTACATAATATTCTAAATTGGATCCATGCCTGAAAGTGTGCCATTTCCATGCTAAAGCCATTTGAAAACCTGTTCACTAGGGAGGTATGCAACATGGTAGTCATGGTGTGGGGTGGTTATATTGGATTGACTGAAGTCATTTGACATCTATCTTACTTCTCTGATCTGTTTTGAGCCCCATTCACACATCTCTGAGCGTTAGAGTGGAACGGCCACCTATACACTTGCTGAACACACTGACATGGTCCTGAATGGCATAGCTCATGGTAATGGAAGAGGTGCTCATCGCCTTTATCAAAATTGTTCTCCACATCTGACTCCATCTCATATTCTTTTCACCACAATTATTCAACAGCTTTGACAAAGGGGGCCTTTCATATCAGGTGCCCCAAGTAGAGGTCACAAACCCAAATTTCAAGAGACCATACTGCACCACAATGATGTGAACCCATCAACAAGATTAGATTAGATAAGATTAGGTTCAGTTATCTTTCCATTGGCCCAAAAAATGAGATGATTCTCATGGGTGTGGAACATGTCAGAAAATATAACATAAAACATTTGAATATAATAATTACTACTGTGATCATTTGTCAGGCGATTGTTGAAATAGGTTAATAGAATGCGGTAAACTGGAACAGCTAATATTTACAGAATTAACATGCTGTCAGAATGAAACACTGTTATGCACTATTAATAAATTTATCATACACAAAATACCTGATCTTGACTGTTGTGGCCAAGTATGTAAAAACTGAAATCTAAAAGATATTTTTACTTAAGCTGGCTTAACAGTCTCTGTTAAGATATTCATCTATGGAGTAGAAGGAGTTGACTATCAAAAAGTCTTTCAAACTCTGTTTAAATTTTGATTTATGTGAAAGCAAGTTTTTAATTGTTGCTGGGAATTTATTAAAAATGTGTGTTCCTGAATATTGGATCAAGGTAAGTGATTTTAGTCATTTATGTAGATTGTTCTTATTCCTAGTATTGAGACTATGTATTGGGCGATTGGTTGGAAATAGAGATGTATTACTTGCAACAAATTTCATTAAGGAATAAATACTTTGAGAAGCAGTGGTTAGAATTTGAAGTTCCTTGAACAGGTTTCTACATGATGATCTTGAATTTACACCGCAAATTATTCTTATGAAACACTTTTGCACCCTAAAAACTTTTGCTTGGTTTGATGAGTTGTCCCAGAATATGATCCCATATGACATTATAGAATGAAAGTAAGCAAAGTACACAAGATTTTTTATGTTTGTATCTCCTACATCTGACATCATTCTCACAGCAAATACAGGCTTGTAAAGGCACTTAAGCAGTTCTGTGGTATGCCCTTCCCAACTGAATTTATTATCGGGGTTGTAATCTCAGAAATTCAACACTGTCAACCTCTTCAATCTACATGACTTCAAATGTTATACACATTCTGGAAGCAAATATCTTACAGGTTCTGAACTGCATATAGTGGGCCTTCTCAAAGTTTAATGACAGTGAATTAGCTTTAAACCACTTATTAATGTCAGTGGATATTTGATTAGCAGCTATTTCTAAATCTGTACTTAACTGCCTACTTACTGAAATGTTTATATCATCTGCAAAAACAAAACAAACTTAGCACCTGGCAATGTAACAGATGAGAGGGCATTAATGGATACAAGAAAAAGCAATGGACCCAAGAAGGAATCTTGAGGAACACTACATGTAATTAATACCTAGTCAGATGAAGACTGACTGCTTACTGCACAGGTATTTCATTACGACAACCTTTGTTTCCTGTTGGATAGATAGACTCAAACCATTTCGCAGCATTGCCTGTGACACCATAATATTCTAATTTACTTAAGAAAATGCTGTGCTTCACACAATCAAAGGCTTTTGACAGGTCACAGAAAATGCCAGTAGCCTCTAATTTATTACCTAATTAATTACGTAAATTCTCACTGTACACAAGCAATTCATTTGGCTATTAGTGCAATTGTAAAACAAGTCATGCAAATGTTCTAAACATGAGTAATGTGTTCAGACTGCAAAAAAGAGCCATCAGAATAATGATCAAGCACCTCAAAAGTGCTCACTGCACTGAGCTTTGTTAAACATAACAATATTACAAATATAGTCATTATTCCATCCTGGATTTTCTTACATTAAAGATGCTAATACCTGTGTAAGAGAAAGCAGTGAGCAACCAACTTCTCATCAATGGTCTAAGCATGACAACATCTGGTAAAATAAAGAAAAATATTTGTACATTTCATTTTATGGAGACATGCCACCAGTGTAAATAACAAATTTATTCAAATTCGGTTATGTGTTTAGTCCTACTTTGATGTGTGGTATAATCAGAAAGTGGATTTACTAGTCACTATCACAATAAGATCTCTCTAGCTATTTTGGCTCCCCTACATGGTACATTGAGCCATATTGAATTCACAATAGTAAGTTACAGCAAAAATACTGCTATATGTCATGTTAGATGAAGGGCAATCAGTATATATATTACTTCCTAAATACTTTAATTCAGCTAAACCAATTGCAGTTGGAGAAACATTACTAGTTTAAACACAATGAAATTCAATCATGGCCTTTTCTCCAGCCATCTGTACCAGGTTAGCCTATGCACAACCTCATTCTGAGAGAATGATGAAATACTGGTAAACACCAAGCATCTACTTCTATTGCACTACTTTTACACACTCAGTTACAGGAGTTTCTCAACAAATTATCATCCAAACATCTCCTTTTCCTGTAGCCAGTAATTTTCTTGCCCCCAGGAAAGGTGTACACATAACAATATGCCAAAATACTTTAGCCAAATCAGTTATTTATTTAACGTATAATCACCTTAAGTACCTGCCTGATGACTTCATGACTGTCGTTTGGAACCCAGTTGATATTATATATGTTGTGCAGTCATCAAGGGTACATAGTGGGCCTTCGGCTCCAAAAGCCCACGTTTATTATGTTTCTTTGAATTATTTGCACACTGACACTTGTCAATGGCCCAGCATTGAAATCTGCAGCAATTTGCAGAAGGGTGGCACTTCAGTCACATTGAACGATTCCCTTCAGTCGTTGTTGGTCACGTTCTTGCAGGATCTTTTTACGGCCACAGCAATGTTGGTGATTTGATGTTTTACTGGATTCCTGACATTCATGATACACTCGTGAAATGGTTGTACGCATAAATCCCCACATCATCGCTATCTCAGAGAGGTTGTATCCTACCACTCGTGCACCTACTATAACACCACATTCAAACTCACTTAAGTCTTGATAACATGCCATTGTAGTAGCACTAACCAGTCTAACAACAATGTCCGACACTTATCTTATATAGGCATTGTCAACTACAGCATTCTTCAGCTCGACTTGAAGTGGGTCGCATCATCACTGTTGCTCGTCTCACTCACCCAACACTTTTGCAATCATGTCCAGATGCAGAAAGGGAGGAAGAAGCAAGACTGTTATCAGGGCCAACCTCCCGCTCATGTTAGCTAGGGATGGCTGCAGCAACAAGAAGAACAGGATGAGCAAGAACAATGAGCAGTGATACTGGTGCCAAAAGATGGGGTACCTAGCCAAGATATGCAAGTATACAGTTTGCATCTGAAGTGCATGCAAGCTGATGACACATCTGACTATAACAAACTGAGAGGAGTGACTGATACTTGTACAAACTGCGGTGGCACGCACACTGCTAACTCGTACAAGTGCAACAACATGAAGTCCTGTATGCAGCAGAAGAGGGTCACCACACAAGAAGAGGTGGCTTATGAAGACAAGGCAGCCACCCTGCCATGCCATGGAAATAGAGCCACCTGCTGCCACAACTGCAAGTGATGTTGGTGATCAGCACGTGCACCATGCTCCACTGGAATAGACGGACAAGACAACCATGCAACAAGTGCTGGAGGTTATGACACAAGCACTACATGATCAAACATTTCCATTTCACACCTATCCCTATCCTTATACCCCATCTAATATCCCCAAACCCTCCCTTCCCCATAAACCATAATTATTTGGCTAGGATATCGCCAACTTGGCCACCATCATCCCTAAGAAGGACCTGTACCTGATAAACAGGCATCCAGTTTTCGCAGAACGTGACTGGCATCATATCATCAAACAGAAGAAGAAGAAGAAGAAGAAGAAGAAGACACCTTACTCATAAACTTGTTAGTCTTTCTAGCACTCCTAGTATTCATTCTTGTCTGCTCAGACTAGTCCAATGCCACTCCAATAGTCCCAGAAACCAATATCAACCCAAAACCAGTGGAGTAAATGTCCAAGGACAACAAACTCCAGCATATAGACAATCTCTAGGGTGGTTGCCATCACCAGAGTAGAGAGGGCAGACAATCAAAAATTACATGAAGCAAAATGTAGTGTGAGGAGGGCTATCCGAGAGGCATTCAACGAATTCGAAAGTGAAGTTCTATGTACTGACTTGGCAGAAAATCGTAAGAAATTTTGGTCTTATGTCAAAGCGGCAGGTGGATCAAAATAAAATGTCCAGACACTCTGTGACCACAATGGTACTGAAACAAAGTAGAACAGACTAAAGGCAGAAATATTAAATGTCTTTTTCGTAAGCTGTTTGACAGAGGAAGACTTCACTGTAGTTCCTTCTCTAGATTGTCGCAAAGATGACAAAATGGTAGATATCGAAATAGATGACAGAGGGATAGAAAAACAATTAAAATCACTCAAAGGAGCAAAGACAGCTGGACCTGATGGGATACCAGTTCGATTTTACACAGAGTACATGAAGGAAATTGCCCCCTTTTTGCAGCAGTGTACCGCAGGTCTCTAGAAGAGCGAAGCGTTCCAAAGGATTGGAAAAGGGCACAGGTCATCCCCATTTTCAAGAAGGGACGCTGAACAGATGTGCAGAACTATAGACCTATATTTCTAATGTCGATCAGTTGTAGAATTTTGGAACACGTATTATCATAAAGTATAATGACTTTTCTGGAGACTAGAAATCTACTCTATAGGAATCAGCATGGTTTTCGAAAAAGACAATCATGTGAAAGACAGCTCGCGCTATTCATTCACGAGACTCAGAGGGCCATAGACACAAATCCCCAGGTAGATGCCATGTTTCTTGACTTCCGCAAGGCATTTGATACAGTTCCCCACAGTCATTTAATGAACAAGTTAAGAGCATGTGGACTATCAGACAAATTGTGTGATTGGAGTGTAGAGTTCCTAGATAACAGCATACAGCATGTTATTCTCAATGGAGAGATGTCTTCCAAAGTAGGAGTGATTTCAGTTGTGCCACAGTGGATTGTCGTAGGACAGTTGCTATTCACAATATATACACTACTGGCCATTAAAATTGCTACACCATGAAGATGACGTGCTACAGACATGAAATTTAACCGACAGGAATAAGATGCTGTGATATTAAAATGACTAGCATTTCAGAGCATTCACACAAGGTTGGTGCCAGCGTGCTGACATGAGGAAAGTTCCCAACAGATTTCTCATACACAAACTGCAGTTGACCGGCTTTGCCTGGTGAAACGTTGCTGTGATGCATCTTGTAAGGAGGAGAAATGTGTACCATCACATTTCCGATTTTGATAAAGTTCGGATCATAGCCTATTGCGATTGCAATTTATTGTATCGCGACATTGCTGCTCGCATTGGTCGAGATCCAATGACTGTTAGCAGAATATGGAATCGGTGGGTTCAGGAGGGTAATACAGAACGCCGTGCTAGATCCCAATGGCCTCGTCTCACTAACAGTTGAGATGATAGGAATCTTATCCACATGGCTGTAATGTATCACGCAGCAATGTCTCGATCCCTGAGTCAACAGATGGGACATTTGCAAGACAACAACCAACTGCACGAACAGTTCGATGACATTTGTAGCGCATGGACTATCAGCTCGGAGACCATGGCTGCAGTTACCCTTGACGCTGCATCAGAGACAGGAGCACCTGCGATGGTGTATTCAACGACAAACCTGGGTGCATGAATGGCAAAACGTCATTTCTTCAGATGAATCCAGGTTCTGTTTACAGCATCATGATGGTCGCATCTGTGTTTGGCGACATCACGGTGAATCCACGTTGGAAGCATGTATTCATCATCGCCATACTGGCATATTACCCGGCGTGATGGTATGGGGTGCCATTTGTTACACATATCAGTCACCTCTTGTTCGCATTGACAGCACTTTGAACAGTGGATGTTACATTTCAGATGTGTTACGACCCGTGGCCTACCCTTCATTCGATCCCTGCAAAACCATACATTTCAGCAGGATAATGCACGACCACATGTTGCAGGTCCTGTACAGGCCTTTCTGGATACAGAAAATGTTCGACTGCTGTCCTGGCCAGCACATTCTCCAGATCTCTCACCAATTGAAAATGTCTGGTCAATGGTGGCCGAGCAACTGGCTAGTCACAATATGCCAGTCACTACGCTTGATGAACTGTGGTATCATGTTGAAGCTGCATGGGCAGCTGTACCTGTACATGCCATCCAAGCTCTGTTTGGCTCAGTGCCCAGGTGTATCAAGGCCATTATTACGGCCAGAGGTGGTTGTTCTGGGTACTGATTTCTCAGGATCTATGCATCCAAATTGCGTGAAAATGTAATCACATGTCAGTTCTAGTATAATATATTTGTCCAATGAATACCCATTTATCATCTGCATTTCTTCTTGGTGTAGCAATTTTAATGGCCAGTAATGTCTAAATGACCTTGTGGATAACATCGGATGTTCACTGAGGCTTTTTGCAGGTGATGCTGTAGTATATCAAGAGGTTGTCGGCTAACATTGGAAAAATGTACTGAAATGCAAGAGGATCTGCAACGAAATGACGCATGGTGCAGGGAATGGCAATTGAATCTCAGTGTAGACATGTGGAATGGGCTGCAAATACATAGAAAGAAAGATCTTTTTTTTATTTAGCTACAGTATAGCAAGTCAGCAACTGGAAGCAGTTAATTCCATACATTATCTGGGAGTAGGCATTATGAGTGATTTAAAATGGAATGACCATATAAAATTAATCGTTGGTAGAGCAGTTGCCAGACTGAGATTCATTGGAAGAATCCTAAGGAAATGCAGTCCAAAAACAAAGGAAGTAGATTACAGTACACTTGTTCATCCACTGCTTGAATACTGCTCACCGGTGTGGGATCCGTACCAGATAGGGTTGATAGAAGAGATAGAGAAGATCTAATGGAGAGCAATGCACTTTGTTACAGGATCATTTAGTAATCACAAAAGCATTAAGAAGATGATAGATAAACTCCAGTGGAAGACTCTGCAAGAGAGATACACAGTAGCTCGGTACGTGTTTTTGTTGAAGTTTCTAGAGCATACCTTCACCGAGGAGTCTAGCAGAATATTGCTCCCTCCTACGTATATCTAGCAAAGAAACCATGAGGATAAAATTAGAGAGATTAGAGCCCTTTCAGAGGCATATCTACAGTCTTTCTTCCCACAAACAATACGAGACTGGAATAGATGGGAGAACCGATAGAGCTACTCAAGGTACGCTCTGCCACACATCGTCAGGTGGCTTGCAGAGTATGTATGTAGATATATATGTAGATGTATTCTGCCTGTTTACACTGTATTTGAATACATATTCCTGTACCAGTTTCCTTGGCACTTCAATGTATAAGGACTATTTTGTTATGGGGACAGAATAATTAGTTATATTAATCATGCTTACAACATTCTTTAATATGTTTAATATTTTAAATTGTCATTATTGTATGAAAGATCATTTATTTGTGGACACTGAGTAATTGGTTATGTTAGTGATGTTTACCATGCTGTAGTATTTTCTTATTGCTTTTAAATTGTCTGGTTTTTGCGTAAGGAACATTTTGTTTTGATGCTGAATAACTGATGTTTTAATAATGTTCTTATTGTTCATAATACTGTCTGATACTTTTAATGAAATTGTCAGTGTTGTAAAAGATAGATGATCAAATGTAGAACATGAGCAGGTGGATGTGGAGATGAAAGTGTATATGTAAAAGAGGGTGTACAATCAATGATCCGATGACAAAAAATGAAAATATTAATAGCAATACTAATAATCATAACCATTACTGTAAATATGTGTTAGGATTTTTAAAGGGAGGTCACAGCATGCTATATTGGATGGAGAGTCATCGTGAGATGTAGCCTAGAAGTAACTTCGGGTGTGCCCAGAGAAGTGTGTTGGGACCCTTACTGATCAAGTTGTTATTAATGACCTCAAAGACAATATTAATAGTAAAATTCTGTTGTTTGAGATGATGCAGTTATCTACAATGAAAGAAAATATGTCAATTCTTGATAAGATTTCAACATGGTGCAGACATTGGCAACTTGCTCTAAATCAGTGGCCATCAAACTTTTTTGCTCAAGGGCCAAAACTAACAATATGATGTGGCACCTCAGGCCACAGATTTTCAGTTCTTTTTATTAACTGGCATACCATGTAAATAGTGTGTTGTGAACCTCCAATAGACTTGCTATAGTAAATAAGCGAGAGATTTACCACTGACTTTCTAGCACTTACTGCTAAACTCAATACCATTCGGACCACTACATGTAGAATGTTCTCTGTTTCAGATTGTTGCCACACTCAATGACCCGTGAACTGTAACACTGTAATTGCCCGATGTAATGTTGCTGTGTTATCTTTGTGAGCAGATGGTTAATGACAGCAAATGGACTTATACTTAAATGTATTATGTAACATGAGACACGATCACAACTGTTTTCTATGTTTTGAAAATCATTTTTCTTCAACTCATTTAACTGAACTACAACAGGCTTAATTTTATTTCATATCAGATGAGGTACCTCGCATTGGCTAGATATGTATTTATTCCAATCTTACATTATTCTGTCTCTTCCTTCCCTCACTCTCTGTTGTCCATCTAGAATTTCCCCTCACTCACCATCTTTTCACCCCTTTATCTGTCCATTTTGCACTCCCTCTGTGTGTGTCCATGTCTTCCTCCCCATTCTTCCTCCACATTACCATCCCCTGCTCCAATAAGATGTTGCCTTTGCTTGCCCCACAATATTTCTTTACAGATTGAAAATAACATGTGTATCAGTGTGGTTGAAATCAATCCGAGGGTTTAGGAGGAGAAGTGGAGGATAAACACACTCACACACATACACACATTTTAAGAGCTAATGACTAATTATTTCTCTTAACAAATATGAAGCACATATGACCGTCTCTATAACGTGTATTCATGAATCCAATGCACTTTCATTTAAGATGAAAGATAATTGGTATGAGGCACATGCACCCATTTGTTGTCAGCACTGACAAACAAACAAGAAAACATTTCCATTATAATGTACTGTCCCACTGCAATGACAAATGTATCTGCCCCTGTACCAAGTGGCACCTGTAAAGGTGATAGAACAAATTTTGATGAAGGAGACAGGTACAGCCAACAGCTGCAAACCATTTATTCTTTACCAGCTTTCGGTACATATCATTTATCGTTCTCCAGAAACTATAAACATTAGCACCTGTTCAAATGAAATAGTACTTTTGCAAACAAACCACTTGCAACTGTTAGATGTATGTGACTCCTTCGGCAAATAACATTGCTGTGCAGTTGCTGACAACAATAAGCCATGTTTATGACAGTGAACCCCCCCATGAACCCTGCACCTTGCCGTTGGTGGGGAGGCTTGAGTCCCTCAGCGATACAGATGGCCGTACCGTAGGTGCAACCACAACGGAGGGGTATCTGTTGAGAGGCCAGACAAACATGTGGTTCCTGAAGAGGGGCAGCAGCCTTTTCAGTAGTTGCAGGGGCAACAGTCTGGATGATTGACTGATCTGGCCTTGCAACATTAACCAAAACGGCCTTGCTGTGCTGGTACTGCGAACGGCTGAAAGCAAGGGGAAACTACAGCCGTAATTTTTCCCGAGGACATGCAGCTTTACTGTATGATTAAATGATGATGGCCTCCTCTTGGGTAAAATATTCCGGAGGTAAAATAGTCCCCCATTTGGAACTCCGGGTGGGGACTACTCAGGAGGACGTCGTTATTAGGAGAAAGAAAACTGGCGTTCTACGGATCGGAGCGTGGAATGTCAAATCCCTTAATCGGGCAGGAAGGTTAGAAAATTTAAAAAGGGAAATGGATAGGTTATAAGTTAGATATAGTGGGAATTAGTGAAGTTCGCTGGCAGGAGGAACAAGACTTTTGGTCAGGTGAATAAAGGGTTATAAATACAAAATCAAATAGGGGTAATGCAGGAGCAGGTTTAATAACGAATAAAAAAACAGGAATGCGGGTAAGCTACTACAAACAGCATAGTGAACGCATTATTGTGGCCAAGATAGACACAAAGCCCATGCCTACTACAGTAGTACAAGTTTATATGCCAAGTAGCTCTGCAGATGATGAAGAAATTGATGAAATGTGGGATGAGATAAAAGAAATTATTCAAGTAGTGAAGGGAGACGAAAATTTAATAGTAATGGGTAACTTTAATTCGTCAGTAGGAAAAGGGAGAGAAGGAATCATAGTGGGTGAATATGGATTGGGGCTAAGAAATGAAAGAGGAAGCCGCCTGGTAGAATTTTGCACAGAGCACAACTTAATGAAAGCTAAATCTTGGTTCAAGAACCATAAAAGACGGCTGTATACATGGAAGAAGCCTGGAGATACTAAAAGGTATCAGATAGATTATATAATGGTAAGACAGAGGTTTAGGAATCAGGTTTTAAATTGTAGGACATTTCCAGGGGCAGATGTGGACTCTGACCACAATATCTTGGTTATGACCTGTAGATTAAAACTGAAGAAACTGCAAAAAGGTGGGAATTTAAGGACATGGGATCTGGATAAGCTGAAAGAACCAGAGGTTGTACAGATTTTCAAGGGGAGCATAAGGGAACAATTGGCAGGAATGGGGGAAAAAAACACAGTGGAAGAAGAATGGGTAGCTCTGAGGGATGAAGTAGTGAAGGCTGCAGAGGATAAAGTAGGTAAAAAGACGAGGGCTGCTAGAAATCCTTGGGTAACAGAAGAAATATTGAAGTTAATTGGTGAAAGGAGAAAATATAAAAATGCAGTAAGTGAACAAACGTCTCAAAAATGAGATCGACAGGAAGTGCAAAATGGCTAAGCAGGGATGGCTAGAGGACAAATGTAAGGATGTAGAAGCTTATCTCACTAGGGGTAAGATAGATACAGCCTACAGGAAAATTAAAGAGACCTTTGGAGAGAAGAGAACTACTTGTATGAATATCAAGAGCTCAGATGGCAACCCAGTTCTAAGCAAAGAAGGGAAGACAGAACGGTTTAAGGAGTATATAGAGGGTTTATACAAAGGCGATGTACCTGAGGACAGTATTATGGAAATGGAAGAGGACGTAGATGAAGACGAAATGAGAGATAAGATACTGCGTGAAGAGTCTGACAGAGCACTGAAAGACCTGAGTCGAAACAAGGCCCCGGGAGTAGACAACATTTCATTAGAACTACTGACGGCCTTGGGAGAGCCAGTCATGACAAAACTCTACCAGCTGGTGAGCAAGATGTATGACACAGGCGAAATACCCTCAGACTTCAAGAAGAATATGATAATTCCAATCCCAAAGAAAGCAGGTGCTGACAGAAGTGAAAATTACCGAACTATCAGTTTAATAAGTCACAGCTGCAAAATACTAACGCGAATTCTTTACAGACGAATGGAAAAACTGGTAGATGCGGACCTCGGGGAGGATCAGTTTGGATTCTGTAGAAATATTGAAACACGTGAGGCAACACTGACCTTACGACTTATCTTAGAAGAAAGATTAAGGAAAGGCAAACTTATGTTTCCAGCATTTGTAGACTTGGAGAAAGCTTTTGACAATGTTGACTGGAATACTCTCTTTCAAATTCTGAAGGTGGCAGGGGTAAAATACAGGGAGCGAAAGGTTATTTACAATTTGTACAGAAAACAGATGGCAGTTATAAGAGTCGAGGGGTATGAAAGGTAAGCAGTGGTTGGGAAGGGAGTGAGACAGGGTTGTAGTCTCTCCCCGATGTTATTCAATCTGTATATTGAGCAAGCAGTGAAGGAAACAAAACAAAAATTAGGAGTAGGTATTAAAATTAATGGAGAAGAAGTAAAAACTTTGAGGTTCGCCGATGACATTGTAATTCTGTCAGAGACAGCAAAGGAGCTGGAAGAGCAGTTGAACGGAATGGACAATGTCTTGAAAGGAGGATATAAGATGAACATCAACAAAAGCAAAATGAGGATAATGGAATGTAGTCAAATTAAATCCGGTGATGCTGAGGGAATTAGATTAGGAAATGAGACACTTAAAGTAGTAAAGGAGTTTTGCTATTTGGGGAGCAAAGTAACTGATGATGGTCGAAGTAAAGAAGATATAAAATGTAGACTGGTAATGGCAAGGAAAGCGTTTCTGAAGAAGAGAAATTTGTTAACATCGAGTATAGATTTATGTATCAGGAAGTCGTTTCTGAAAGTATTTGTATGGAGTGTAACCATGTATGGAAGTGAAACATTGACGATAACTAGTTTGGACAAGAATAGAAGCTTTCGAAAAGTGGTGCTACAGAAGAATGCTGAAGATAAGGTGGATAGATCATGTAACTAATGAGGAGGTATTGAATAGGATTGGGGAGAAGAGACGTTTGTGGCACAACTTGACTAGAAGAAGGGATCGGTTGGTAGGGCATGTTTTGAGGCATCAAGGGATCACAAATTTAGCATTGGAGGGCAGCGTGGAGGGTAAAAATCGTAGAGGGAGACCAAGAGATGAATACACTAAGCAGATTCAGAAGGATATATTTTTTGCCAGAATATTACATACTTGGTGTGATGTTCTTGTGATAGCCTCACTTTGCCCAACTGTTACTAACATAACAATTTGTTCACGGCGAATTGTAGATTTTAGATGAGCAATTTTCCCTTTCTTTCATTTGAATTCAAAGGAAAAGCTATGCACTGTAAATGAATGGTGCTTACTTGTGTAGTGGCGAAATAAATTGTATCTCTTCCGTGCCAAAATCGTATCCCGTCTTATTAAGCAAGCATCAGTACCTTCTTTGCCTCCACTTATAAAGCACATCTCTTCTTCCCATACTTCTTGGAAACTTCTTTTCTCTTCTCATATTCTCCTCTTAGTCACTATTCCTGAGGGTACATCAAACATTATTTATTCCACTAATAATTATATCACCAAATATGAGCACAAATACACTCAATAACGCGACAAACGCTCAGGGGCACCGAAACGTAGTTCACAACTGACGCGACAAAGCTAACAATGAGGCGGCTGCGGGACAAGCCCGCCGCCGACAAACGAGCGGCCGTGGGCACGCAGCGCGTTTGATACTCGGCTCACATTGTTGGCTAGCAGGTGGCTCACGCCTTTAGCGCTGCGGAACACTGGCACGTGGCGCGTTAAATGAAAGTGGTGGATGGTTTTCAGTTACATAATTACTTCCCCGACTTTAGTCACAATTCTACCCAGTTTCCGTAAACAAAACACCACTACGCCAGACAAGTAGATAACTTATGCTATCCGTGCGAAGCCGAGGAGGGTCGCGGGCCGCACGAAAACAGCCGCAGTTTGACGACCACTGTTCTAAATGCTCAGAAATGTAAAATTTTGCACTTAACAAAACTAAAAAATGTAGTGTTCTATGACTATAATATCAATGAGTCACTGTTGGAACAGGCCATTTCATACAAAAAACTTAGTATAACACTTTTGAGGGAAATGAAATGGAATGATCATACAGGTTGCGTCGTGGGTAAAGCAGTTGATATACTTCGGTGGTCTACAAAAGAGATTGATTACACACAACTTGTAAAACCGGATTTAGAATATTGCTCAAGTGTGTGGTACCTGTACCAGATAGGACTAAATGGCTATATTGAATGTATACAGAGAAGGGCAACACGAATGATCACAGGTTTGTTTAATCCGTGGGAGAGTGTCACAGTGATACTGAAGGAAATGAAATGGCACTCTCTTGAAGACAGGCTAAACTATTCCGATAAAGTCACTAACAAAATTTAAAGAATCGGCTTCAAATGATTACTCTGGGTATATACTACAACCCCCTAAGTAACATCACAAAGAGATCGTGAGGATCAGATTAGAATAATTACTGCACGCACAGAGGCATTCAAATAATCATTCACCCAGCGTTTCATACGTGAATGGGACAGAAAGAAACCCTAGTAACTGGTACAATGGGACGTACCCTCTGCCATGTCCCTCATGGTGGTTTGCAAAGTATAAATGTAGATGGGAGCTGTTACATGATTTGCTTTATTTATTTCAAGGGTCACTTATGTCTACTGGATTCAACAGTTTTAATTTCGGCGTATAAATATCATTGAGACTTTGCCACTGAGCTTAAGAGAATTACGATGCAGTAACCTGCTTTTACATTTTAGATCCGTCATCGGGACAAACTTCCCAAACAAAACAGCTATTCATGGCCGGGTAAACAAATGTCGCGGGCGCAGGAACCAGCCAATAAGTATGCGATATGAATTCACCC
Organism: Schistocerca gregaria; assembly: GCF_023897955.1. Classification (NCBI taxonomy): domain Eukaryota; kingdom Metazoa; phylum Arthropoda; class Insecta; order Orthoptera; family Acrididae; genus Schistocerca; species Schistocerca gregaria. The sequence goes on from NC_064924.1 coordinate 542,853,709, forward strand.
AATGAGTTTCACTACTAAGATTTACAGATTTTTCAGAGATATTAGACACACATCCTAGAATCGATATTAATTATTTTCTTAAAAGATGTTGGGCCGCAATTTGCAGCACAATGGAAAATCATTAAAAGTAAGAATCACATAATTATACTGAGCAGCGTACGTACTGTATAGAATTTTCTTCGTTTTGGAGGTTATATTCAAAGTTGAGAATCAAAGATGAAGCATAACAGGGAACTGAAGCCATCGACCAACACAGTTTACAGTAAGTAAGTGTACAGTGTCAGAAATACAGATGGATATGGACTTCAACGTGAAGAAATTAGTTCGGGACGCAGGAACAGCAATCAGTCGTGTAGTGCAGGTCAGTTGGAGGCCAATATTAGAAACGGTTTTAGAATCGGAATTATATTGTTGATTTTGTACTGCATTGCTGTCTTATTTTTGAAGTGTCAGTTTTCGTGATTATGTTCTTACGTTTTTCTAGTTAACAGAAGAAAAATTAGGGACGTCTGAAAAGACAGAACTAGATGCTCATTTTGAAAATTTAGCCGAGCGGTCAGATACAACAAAATTATGGACAGAAAAGATACTGAGAGACACGGAAGCCGTACTTACACCAAACCCAGGTGAGTGAAAAGTGATTCATAATGTTAGCCTCGCAGTCGCATTAACACAGCAGTTCTGACTTCCCTCCCTTCACGAATGTCATTTTCTTAGTAGGCAGTGCAGTGCCAAAGACAGAGTATTAACATTATTTATCATGTCTTCTGTCAATAGGCGCTGTAATGTCAATACGGAATCCTCTCTTATGTGTATTAGGTGGAGGAAATGTGCGCTTTCAGTGGAAACATATTAAATGTGGCAGTGAGATCTTAACGTCTTATAAACTGTCAGTACTTGAAGTTGACAAACGGCCGAATTAATTGTGAATGTTCAGTAGAACCAAGATGTGCTATTGGGAGACAGTAGTAATTAAATGGTAATGTTCTGGTTGGATGAATAGCATATTCTTGGTGTTTTCAAACAAAGTGCAGATGGCTTGTCATATTGTTGTCAGTTATGAACTTATCCTACTATAAAAAGATCTTGCCAAATAAATACTAGTGTAACGGTTAGAAACCTTGGAATAATTAGCACTGCAGTCAGTTGTGCAGTGTGAGCATGACTCCAGGCATAGTGGTAGGGAAAATTGTCATACTGCTCCAACCTAATCAATTTCAGATTAATCATTTGGTGCAATGTATTAATGTAGGGACTGAAAAATCACTCGGGAGGTTAATGAGCATCACACTCCTAATTGCGTCATAAATGGCATGATTTGTATCAGACCGTTTTTAACAAGCTATTTTTACAGCTAATTCCCAGAAGCTTACGGGCTGTTTTCATGATAAATGATTGTGACACACATAACGGAAATGAGTGTCATTTTATCTAATTGCTAGACCTCATGCTGTGCTACAGATCACTCTCACCACAACCAAGTTTTCTGGGGGAAGGGTGTCCACTACCACATTGAGAGTCCATGCTGTGAAAGCCTAGTCATAGTTGCAAACTGTTGTAACCCACAACCATTTGAAAGCAAATTGACTGCCTCAGTATGTCCTATCAACAGATTTCTTCTTTTAGTCAAGTTGCCCCATAAATTTCTTTCCTCATTTTAATTGATTACCTTTTCATTAGTAATATTTCTATCTAGTCCCTTAGGTTTCTTCTGTATAACCACATTTAAAAACATTGTATTTTATTGTCTGTGTTTCTGGAGATTTATGTTTGACCTCCATGTAACTCTACACTCCCAACAGTACTTTTTAGAAAGGATGCCTTAACATTAAAATTTATATAAGATGTTTGTTTATTTTTTTCTTTCTCAGAAAAGCTTACCATGCTGTTACCAATTTGCATTCTGTATTCTCTTCTGTCTTTTGCCTGTGCCAATAATTTTGATAACTAAATAGCAAAATTTGTCTAATAGTTCTAGGGTCTTAATATCCTAATTGAATTCCTTTGGTATCGCCTGATTTAGTTTGACTGCACTCCATTGTTGTTGTTCTGTTTGTATGGATATTAATTTTATAAACTTTGGCAAGACACAACCCATTTTGTTCAACTGCTCCTCAGTGTCCATTTCTTTTTATTTATTTATTTAGTTAGTTAGTTGATCATTGGCCACGTAGTACAGTAGTATTGAACATGTTAGTCTGACAGAATTACAATGTATTCGCCAAAGGTCAAAGTTTTTATTTCTTCTCTCCATACTAACTTCCTTTTCCAGGTTTCTTGTTTGTTTCTTTCGTATCTTGCTGTATCTACACACTGAACACCCTAGAGGATATGTTACAACACTGTCTCACTCCCTTCGTAACTACTGCTGTCTTTTCATATTCAGTTACCATAACTGCAGTTTGGCTTTTGTATTAGTTGTAGATAACTTTTTGTTCTTTTAATTTTGTTCTTGCTTCCATCAGAATTTCACACAGTATTTGTCAACATTGTCAAAGGCTTTCTTTAAATCAACAAATGCTATAATTGTATATTTCTTCAGGCTATATTCTAAGGTCAATGTATGATGAGTATTGCCTCAAGTGTTAATTGTCACTATTGTGCAAACATGGCTTACTTAACTGATGGTCTGGTAATATTCACAACTCTCGGTAACTGCCTTCTTAGGAATTGGAATTTTTACATCCTTCTTGAAGCATGAAGGTGCTCTGTGTGCTGTATCTCTTGCATACCAGTTCGAAATCTTTTGTTGTGGCTGGCTCTCTCTAATGGAGCTCAGTGATTCTGAGGAATGTAGTTTCCTTCCAGGTGCCTGTTTCAAATTAGACCTTTCAGTGCTTTGTCAAATTCACACACTATTTTAATTTTTTCCATGTTCCTGTATTATACTTCACGATTACATGGAAACATTCGATGGAAACATTCCACTGTCTTAGCTCTCCACTCAGTGCCATGTTTACTTATAGTGTCAATCCATACCAAGTGGTCCAGCACTAGGTGTTTGATCGTCTCAGAAAAAAATGTTTGCTGGGTAAATTCCCTAATGTTTAGTGGACTCAATGATATTGTTAAAAAAATTAATTGTTGAGAAATGGTCATTTTTGTGTCAGGTCAAAAGTGCATCATTGTTTTTATTTATGTATTTATTTTTTTCACCCAGGCTTCTGTCATTTGTATAATTATTCAGTAATTGGTTGCCGTAGGACTTTCAGATAATAAGCTTTTAGTTGAGTACTCTCTAGCCTACAGATTAACATATGGCCTAACAGAATGTATTCCTTAATATATTTTTAATAGCTCGGTTATAGGTAGCATATTAAAAATTGAAATTTTGAACAAAGCAGGAGTGACTTCTCAGCCTTAATATTTTTTTGTTTTGTTTCAATTTATAGTACAGCTACTTTTTATAGAGTATCAATGGAGAGAAGCTAATGGGTCGTTACATGTCAAGTGGCCTAAATTTAGACAAGCTCCCCACTCGACCATCTCCAATTTTGATGAAATTTTTACAGGATGTACATATAGACCTTACATGAAGCACTGCCAAATTACTAGCCACCTTTTCATAAAGGCTCATTTTTGACATTGCGACTGAAATGAATAAACGATCAACTTTGTTTTACCATTGTTCAGGCTCTGAGAGACCTGTGATGCTGAAACTTTGATCCTGTTCACCTGTGGTAAATTCATCGTATTGTGCTATCAAAGTGGCTCATAAATCTTATACCAAATTTTTGCTATAATTTATTGCCTTGTACCTAGTGAAAGAGTAACTTTCTAAGCTAATACTTTAGTTATCTGCAGCCTGCTGGCATGTCATAAAGCTCTGCAAGTGGCACCCAGATTGCTCAAATAACAACTGAGTTATCGAAGTTCAAAGTGTGCTAAAAATTTAATCTGTCAATTTTGGCTCACTTTCAAAAGGTCATATCTCAAAAGGGATAGCTCAAATTTGATTTTTCCCTGACACCATTGAAAAGAGCTCACTTTCTTTGATCAGAAAAATTTGTTTTTATTTTGGAGACTTTGCATTTAAGAAGAAATAAACTTATATTTTCATTACATTTCTTGACATTGCAACTTAAATGAATAAATGATGAACTTTGATTTACCATTACTCAGGATCTAAGAGACCTGTCATGCTGAAACTTTGTGATCCTGTTCAACTTTTTGGGTACAATATCTTAGCTGTAAAGCCAAATAACCTTACATTTATATTACATTAAAAAATACACGTACCAGTTGTTCTCTTTATGGTTCCCAAGCCAAATATTCCAGTTCTTATTAATTCATTTGCTAAAATTTTTTACTAATAGCAATTACAGTTGATTCTAAAAAGCTATAATGTCAGCCCATTCTTGTTGCTGATGGAGCTGGAATGACAGAAATAATTTGTTTGTTTGGGATCCAACAAGCATCCTGCCTAGCTAGCCAATAGAATGAATGTGCAGGTCCATTGGGGTGCATGAAACTGACTATAACATAATTTTCTTCTTCTGAAACTTCATACACATTACCAATCCACCATTTTCCATCATATATACAGGCAGTGTATTGGCCTGGTTGTAAGGCTGTAATATTTCTGTATGAAACTGTTGCTTGACTTTGGTCAACATTTGCCACAAAATAATTTGTATCATTAGATACTCTTTAATACAAACTTGCTTTTCATTTAATGGCACAAAATAGTGATTCTCTCTTGTTCCTGATACTGTGTAGCCATTTTAAACCTTGCTTCCTGTTCAGTTTTTAATGTTTCAATTTCTTCTTTTGAAACAAAATTGAACTTGATTCCTCTGATATTCTTTGTACAGTATTTAAACAAATCAGCTGGTGTCAGAATCTGGTCCTCAGTTGGTATTTGAAGGCTTTCTCTTGCTGCCAGGTGCTTCACAGTTCCTCCAATTCCACCACATGGGGATTTTCCATGGCTTGTGGCATAATACTTCAATTAAGGTGATATTACAAAGTCATTTTGATGGTGGCAGATATTCTGAAAAAATTTGAAGTTTTTGTACTGCGCTTCTGACACGTCACTGAAGTAGTAAATGTGTGTGATTTTTCCAAGGAGACACTTTAGATCTTCTATTAATTTTCTATAAAAGCATGTACAGCGATTGCATCATCTTTCAGGCTGTCATCTATTATATAGCTGATGCTGCTGAAGTCAAAGTTATTTCTGAAGTACACAACAAGTGGGTGTTAAGTTGCTTGGCTGTTATTCCACTGAAAACCTTGAGCTGCATCCTGGACTATGAAGGAATAACATTCAGCAAAGTCCAGTAATAGGATCAGTTCAGTTGGCTTACAGCTTTCTTTTATGCATTTTAGGTGCTTGCTCTGGTGCTTTGCAACATAGTGATGAGGGGAAAGTTTGTCAATTTTTGAAATCAGATCTTCATTAAAATCCTTGGTGGTCATCTGCTTAGTTTCTAATGTATCTCTATCAGTGTGCGCTCACTGTTTAAACTCAATGGTATCATCTGGATCACTGTCTTCGAAACTATTTTCTAAAAACTGTTCCAGTAGTTCTTTCCGCGGCCAGATTTCACAGCGATGAAGCATACAGTCTTTGGATTCCAAATCGCAATCATGCTCTTATAGCCTTCTGTAATTGGAGTGCTTGCAAGCATCAGTTTAACATTTTGGTGCAAAGTTCAAACACAGACCGAATGAGTTCCTGCTGCACCCACATTGATGCACCATTTTGGCCTCAATTCGCAAAATTTTGTAATTCAATTCCAGGCCCTTGCTGAAGTCGATATGCAGCAAACATTTTTTTCACATTATTCAGAAGGTGATTTTGCGTCAAAACTTTCTTTTCTTCTATTCTAATTGATACAGTCTTTTTGTGGACAAATTCGGCTTAATTCTTCATTCTGGGGGAAAAAAAAGAAAAAAAGTTACAACTCCTTCTTTTACGGCATCTTGAATCTTCTTGCCACACTTGTTCGTTTGCAGATCTAATAACCATTTTCTGCCTGTAACTTAATAGCTCCTTTCACCATCCACTCTGAAACACCAAATTCTTGCATTGTATCTTTTATAGTCCAGCTTTGTGATACTAATGTCAGTATTTGCAATTTTTAAGGCTGCCTGGACAATTGCAACTTCTCTTTCAATTCTTTAATCAGCTGCTTATAATCTTCATGATCTCAGGACATGTCTTGCTTGGACTAGGTGTTTGAAGATTTTTTGGGGAAAATCCTCCAGCAGCAACAATGTTATTCATAGTTGCATCTTGAGCTTCACTTATTTTTCGTAACCTTTCACATCCCTTTTTGATACTCTCTGAAATTTTAGAGGGGAGATCTCAAAAGCAGTTAGGCTTGAATAGATTGATACTTCTGGATATGCTCCATCATTTGACTGGTTTTAAGTTGACCGATTTCTATGCTTTATTTGCCAAAAATTGTTTTCTGCAACTAGGACAGACCTTTTGACCAGGTTTCACATTGCTCTGCCACAGATTGCAATTGTTTCGCTGTTTCCACATTGACAATCTGTAAACCCTTTTTAACGGAATGGTTCTTTGCACCAAAAGAATTACAACAAGACCTCTGTTGAAAGTAATATTTGTACACAAGTATTGCTTTGTGATGAAAGCATATTTGTGCATTTTCAGTAAGGCGTATCTCACTTCTTTGGTTCATTAATTCCTGTTGCTCTACTGAAAATTCTTTGATTGGAGTGAAGCCTTGTTGATGTGTGTGTTTTCATATGACATACAGAATAATCTGCAAGGCCAATGACACATGGTACTGAAACCTCATTGATATCCATTACACTAAAATTTATGCTTCCAATTGCCGTTTGTTTCAATATTAGATAAAGTAGGAGTGGTGTGTATTTCCAACTGAAAAATATTATCCCATGATAGATAATGGGAACTTCCTTGAGAATACAACAGAAAAAAAATTAAATAACCTGATAAACATTTCTAAAGAATCACCCCGTACATTTAAATAAGTTTTACTTACCAAAAAAGATGTTTATCCAGTAATGACAACACACTTTACATCATTTAAAAAGGCACACACAACATCTGAACACTCTTCATTACACAACAATGTGCTTCAGACTGATTGTTGAAGCATGTTACCAAACTACATTGTTGACACTAAACTGGTCTGTCTCCAAAGTAAAAACAACTTTTCTGATCAGACAAGGTGAGCTCAGATAATTCAATTATTATTTGAGCAATCTGGGTGCCACTTGCAGAGCTTTGACATGCTGGCAGGCTGCAGATAACTAAAGTATTAGCTACATTAAGTTAGTCTTTCACTAGATACAAGACAATAAAGTATAGCCAAAATTTGGTACAACAATATTTATGGGCCACTTTGATAGCACACTATGACGAATTTACCACAGTTTGACCTTTTGTACTACAACTAAGCTATTGTACCCAAAAAGTTAAACAGGCTCACAAAGTTTGTGCAACAGATCTCTTAGATCCTGAACAATGGTGAAACAAACTTGATCATTTATTCATTTGTCGCAATGTCAAAAAGCAAGCCTTTATGAAAAGGTGGCGAAGTGGCCCCACCATACTATTTCTGAAGCTGTAATTTGGCAGTGCCTCATGTAAGGTCTATATGTACATCCTGTAAAAATTTCATCGAAATTGTAGGTGGTCGAGTGGGGACTCTTAGGCCACTTGATATGGAATGACCCTTACGCTTAAAAGATACAATATTTTAAATAATGGATTTCTTAATTTTCTCATTATTTGACCTGGAATATCTTTGTTAGGTAACCAGGTGAAACTTCACAAATTTCAGTATAGGCTAAATTCCAACATTGAGATTCATTTGGAAGTTGTGAAAAACACTATTATGAGTAAAAAAATGTTCTTTTACATCTGTGATATCTAGGCAGATAGAGTAAAGTATATCATTTGTACAATTTAAATGTGTGTATGATTAATTATTATTTTTTATTGAAAATGAGCCTACAAATTACATTTCAGTATCTTGTTCTCATCATATTAGTTTTTACTGCATTGTTCATTGAACATCTGCGAAATTTTTATTCAGATTTAGGCATTAGGTTAAAACTGCAGGGGAGACAGTTTCTTCAGTACATTTTTAACTTGCATCCAACCTTGATCCTTCTCAACTTTTTAAAATGAGGTCCTTAGTACTGGTGGATGGTAAAATGTAACATGCACATCTTGGTTTTGGCAATCAGCATTAACTCAGTGTATCTCATCTTGAACAACAAAGGAATAGTTTTCAGAAAAATTGGCAGGAACTAAGCATTCATCAGCTGCAAAAGTTTGCTTTTTATCTTTCCTAAATTTACTTTCAGCTTTGGCTATAAAATGATACGTTTTCAAAGTTAGTTACAAACACTCCAAAAAAATTCTTCTTGTCGTTTTACAATTGTCACCATTTCCATTTTCTCTCGTCACCTATTTTTTGTGTTCTTCCTTCTAACATGTCAAGTAAAGCTTACTTGCCTATACAATTTTGACAGTTTCCCATTGTACTACAAATGTAGCTGTCAATATTGCATACCAGAACTTCCAAAACATCTTAAGTCAACTCTAAAATTGGCCCCATCTATCATCAACTTTACATTCTGGTGATGCAAACACAAAATGTGATGGGTACCAGATGCCCCTTCAACAATAAATCCTTTCAGTCTCAACTTGCCAGATTTCAGCCTTCCAGTTTTGATGTCAGGATTTTCTTTTTTGAATTCAGTGGAATGTTCATTTAAATTACACAATACAAAGTTGTTTTGTCTCTGAACTTTAGTACTATTTTGTTTCACAGTAAAACAATATTTTTGTCAGGAATCAAATGGCTATTATTGTCATCTTGATAAAACGTAATAACCTGTGGGACCATCTTTTCATTAATCAAATTAGATGCATTTTGTTTTTGTAATAAAAGTAAAAATTACCTGTTTTACTAAACGCCGTGTTAATTTAACCAAACAATGACACATTAAATTCATCACAAACTTTTGCCTGACTCAAAGAATTTTGCAGTAAACCGGTAATAATAATAATTTAACCTCTTTGTTTGCAATACGGCAGTAACTTTTAGCTTTTCCATCAAATCAAGATATTCGGTTGGTGAATTTTTAGAACTTTCATTTCATCTAGTACAAATTTGCATTTGAAATGAAACTTTTGATTGTAGTTGCCATTTTGTCAGTTTTCGCATTCAAAGCAGAAGATCTTTTTTTCTTCATTTGGTTTGCTAATTTTACTAGCAGGCAATACACCTATAATTTTGCATGTTGAATCTACTTTTTTGATTGTTTGATAGGTCACAAAGTTAATTACAAATATCGTAGTGTAATATGTTGAACACAATAGTTTACCTAGTATTATATTTATAAAAGGGCTTTTATTTCTAGAACAATGATCAAATGTTATTTCTCTCAAGCCTTTTATTATTGATTTCTTATGTGTTTTAAGAGTCCAAGCAAGGCTGGCCAAAACGGTGATGAATTTTTTAAAGTGTTTCATTTATGCTACTGCAAAGTTGATTTAATCTTAGTCAATCTTAACTAAAACAGCTCTACTTCTCCTTCACTGTAATTTTCAGTTAAAGTAATGTCTTTAGGAATTATTCCATATACACTTTTATAACAAGATTTGTTGATAAGAATACCAATTGAACCCTGAGACTCAAGTTTTCAATGGCACACCCCAAAGCTCATAATCAATGGAGTGAGAGTTGGCAGATGTTGGTGGAGAGGAACACAGTGTAAACTTCTCACCCTTGATACTCTATAAAAATAAATTACTATGCTATACAGTGTAACACCACAAAAAATTTTAGGGCTGAGAAATTACTCCTTCCTTAGAAAATTACTCTTCAGAAATTGATTTATTTTAATTTGTGACCAATAGCTTTGCTGTTAAAAAAATATTAATTATTTAAATGGATACATAAAATATCTTCATACCAAGCAGCAGCAGCAGCAGCAGCAGAACACGCACATAAGTCTGTTGTGATTGACAAGCCTTCAGAGCCAGTGGCTCCTTCAGGCAAAAGGGTGGAAGGGGAAGGAAGAAGGGTGAAGGAAAAGGACGAGAGGGGTTTAGGAAAAGGGTAGATTTTGGGAGAGTCGCTACTGTGGATCAGGGGAGACTTACCATACAGGATGAGATTTGAAAACCTGAGGGGGTAAAGTTGGATGACGGGGTAATATGCAAAACAGAGATTATTACTAAAACATTGTGCACGAGTTGATAAGAGTGAAAAGCTAAGTGTATTGTACATAACAGAGGTGGGAGGGGGTGGTAAAAAATAGATGGGAAAGAAATGAAATAATTAGAAAACTAAAATAGAGTGAAGCAAACAGTAGTTACAGTGAAGAAAGGCTGAGATGGAAGTAATTAATGTAAATTAAGGTTATGTGTGTGATGAGAACAAAGGACATGTTGTAGTGATAGTTCTCACCTGTGAAGTTCTGAGAAACTGGTGTCTGGGAGAAGAATCCAGATGGTGCGTGTGGTGAAACAGGTGCCGAGGTCACGAATGTAATGTTGTAGAGCATGCTCTGCGACAGGATATTGCGAGTTGCCAGTATACATCCTTTGCCTATGCCCACTCATCCTAATTGATAATTTGGTGGTAGCCATGCCGATGTAGCAGGCTGATCAGTGTTTACATAATAGTTGATATATGACGTGTCATTTCCCACATGGCTCTTCCTTTGATAGTATATATTTTGCCAGTTACAGGGCTGTTATAGGTGGTGGTAGGAAGGTGCATAGGGCAAGTATTGCAGTGGGGATGGTCACAGGGGTTAGGAGCTGCAGGGTAGGGAGATGAGTGCAGGAGCAGCATAGGGTCTGACAAGAATGTTGCGGAGATTGGGAGGGTGACGGAAAGCTATTCTAGGTCTGGTGGGCAAAATTTCAGACAGAATGGATATCATTTCAGGACATGATTTTAGGAAATCATGGCCCTGTCGAAGTAGCTGATTAACGCATTCCAGACCAGCATAATACTGAGTCACCAATGATGTGCTCCGAAGTTGTTTTGTGGAGGGATCAGCAGTGCCAGGATTGGAACTGATGACCCTGGAAATCAGCTTCTTAACTAGGCTATGGGGGTAATTATGTGCAGTGAAGGCTGAGGTGAGAATGGTGGTGTACTGCTGTAAGCAGACTGCATCTGAACAGATAAGTTTGCCTCGGATTCCAAAGCTGTATGGGAGGGAATGTTTGACATGAAAAGGATGGCAACTGTCAGAATGTAAGTACTTTTGTTTGTTGGTAGGTTTAATGTGGATGGAAGTGTGTAGGTGGTCTTTGGTGAGGATGGGATCAACATCAAGGAAAGTGGCATGGGATTTGGAATAGGACCATTTGAAATTTAATTGGGAGAAAGTATTCAGAGATCCCAGGAATTTCAACAGGTCAGCCTCACCTTGAGTCAATATGGTAAAGATATTGTCAATGTATCTAAACCAAAGTGGGGGTGAAGATTTGTGGATCCTAGGAAAGCCCCCTCCAAGCGAGCCGTGAAAAGGTTGGCATAGGAAGGAGCCATCCTGGTTCCGATGGCTGTACCCCTGACCAGTTTCTATGTCTGTCACTCAAAGGTGAAGTAGTAGTTGGTAAATATAAAGTTGATTAAGGTGGGTAGGAAGGACGTCATAAGTTTGAAATCAGGTGGGTGCTGACTGAGGAAATGTTCAGCAACAGATTTTGGTATAGAGGGCGGTCGCATCAGTAGTGACAAGCAAGGTGTGTGGTCGAAGTAGGATTTCAGAAGATCTAGGAAATGGCTGGTATTTTTGATGTAGGAGGGCAGTCTTTGTACTATGGGTTGCAGGTGCTGATCAACTAAGACAGATATACATTCGGTGGGTGCTTTGAAGCAAGTAACTATAAGATGGCCAGGATGATTGGATTTGTGGATCTTAGGAAGAGGGTAAAAGGTGGAGGTTTGTGGTTTGGGTACAGTGACAAGTTCTGTGGACTGAGGGGCCTGAGGTTTTAAGGGGGACTGCAGGTCAGTTTGAATCACAGGGATGGTATCTTTATGGTAGATACTGTATGTAGAGGTTGTCACACAGGTGGTATAGACCTTCTGTGACATACTCCTTTCAGTCAACTACTACATTGGTAGATCCTTTGTCTGCTGGCAGGATAATGATGAAGTCAGTATATTAAGTGATACGTTCAGCTAGGTGACATTTATTTGTAGGCCAGTGTGTGCTGAACTGTATATTTTTATGTAAAAGGCCTAGGACAATCCATTACTGAATAAATTTAAAAAACTGCAGATGCTAGCTTGCAACCTGAAACAAAAATTGCTGCCATTTCTAAATGAGAAATAATAAAGAAATTTTGTAAAAGTTTTTGAGTCGACTAAACATCAGGGAATGCACCCAACAATTTTTTTTAGGTGATCAAGCAATCTATTATTGCTTGTCTGGAACTTCTGGTATAGAATAACCCTTGGTGTGACCATCAGTGCACACTTCTTTGTATTCAGTTTTAGCCTATACTTTTGCACACTTTCTTCCCGAACTCTAGTTGTTTCTATACTTCCTCCATTTTGTTCCCTCACACCATTTAATTACTGGAAAATAACTTTGCTGTCACCCTCTCTTCCCATGTGTCTTTATAAAATCTGTCATCAGTATGAGTGTTTCTGTGCATCAACTATACTGTTCTGTCACCTCTTTCTCTCACACAACTTACGCTTTCCAGGTGCAATTCTTTTATCCACATTAGAATCTGCTTTGTTACCCTTTCCTTCTTAAATGCCTCCCAGACTTTACTGCTGGATACAATGTCATAAAAAAACTAGCCATTTAAATGAAATTGAGCCATGAGAAAATAGCTATAGCATAAATGCTGACAATTTCAAATTGTTGGCTACCAAGTTCAGTGATTGCTTCCTCTCAGTGGCAACAAGTGTTGCACTCGCTAATAAGCAACCAAATACAGACGATTTGCATTTGGTGGTGCAGACATTGCACTCATCTTCAACAGGTACTAGTTTCAAAAATACAATCTGTAAGGAGATTGCAGAATTCATCATATCATTAAAAATGAGTGATTATCCTGGCTATGATGTTTTGTGTGTTCAATATTGAAATATTGGGCTGACTTTTTAAGATTACCTTTGAGTCATCTTTGTAATAAATGACTGGGCTTATTTCCTGACAGAGTAGAATATGCTGTAGTCACACCTTTCTATGAAACTGGTTTTCAGCAAGCTATCTGTAGTTACAAACGTATATCACTCTTTGCAGTCTTTACAGAGGTGTTTAATGGAACTGAGCAGAATTTAACTGCCTCTCTATTTTTGTCAGATAAAGTAATAGGGGTTCTCACTAGCAAAGTGCAGGTTGACTGAAAGGTTAGATTCCACCTTTCAGATTTGACCCATGACATCAGAGTGTTGTGTTGGGTAACATCATGGTGGCACAGTGTTTTTTGGTTGAATTGTGTTTGTAGATGACAATAGTATTTGGTGTTGTACCCTTGGAATTTGCTGTTTGTGTTTTGAACTTGTTTGTTTGGTATGTTAGTGACTCATTTAAAGTTGTTAGTTCACTATGTGATATTGTGATTGAAATAATGTGTGAAGGTTCACAACTGAGTTCCTTTGATTTTGTTTGTTGAGTGTTATACAGTTGTGTTTGTGTTAGGTATAAGTCATGCCATGTGATTCTTATGGTTGAAAATTTAATGGGGTGTGTTTTAGCAATGTGTATGAAGGAGAAGTTTGAGTTGTTCATTGCTGGTTGCAGTGAGGAATAATTTGTTGCGCACAATAAAATTTTTTCTGCTGTTTGCTGCGAATGAAGAATATGTTTGGCCAACTTCAAATGCCTACAACAAACATGGGATCAAAGTCTCTGCTTCTTGGACCAGGGACTTTTATATGTGGCATTGTCACTGTGATATGTAAAATCCTCACATAGAGGTACCTGGTTCAAGAATTCTGTGTTGGCCATTAGAGACATTGTTTTGGTTATCCATTTCTATTAACAGTCCTCCATATACACTTATTATACCAGATTATTAAAATCCTGAGCTGGTTGGAGGATCCTGCCCTTAATGCTCCAAACATTCTCAGTTGGGCAGAGATCTGGTGACCCTGCTGGCTGAGGTAGTATTTGGCAGGCATGAAGACAAGCAGTAGAAACTCACCATGTGCAGGTGGGCATTATCTTACTGAAAAGTAAGCCAAGAATGGCTTGCCATGAAGCGCAACAAAACAGAACATGGGATATTGTGCTGTAAGGGTGCTGTGGATGACAACCAAAGGGTCGCCCTGGAAACTCTCTCATGGTTGTATGGCAGATGACAGTGAGCTTGGTACCACACCATTGTCTGTGGCATCTCCAGACATGTCTACACTGGTCATCAAACCTCAGTTTGATGTGGGACTTGTCACTGAAGACAATTCTACTTCAGTCAATGAGACTACATGCTGAATGAACCAAACACCACTGTAAATGGACACAGAGGTTAATGGTAGTCAGAACAAGGGACACTGTGAGCTCAGCCTGCCTATCTGTGAGCTGCCTATTAATGGTCCGTGTGTTCATTGAAGCCCCAGTTGCACATTGGTTCATGATGAATCCAGGGTCCGAGTGCCTCATTGAAGATTTCTTGCGCGTGCTTGTGCGTACACGTGTTTTCTCTTGCCACCGCTTGGCGGGATAGTTTGGTAATATTCACTTCTGAAAGCTCCTCCTTTCTTTGGTAGTGGAATTATTACATCTTTTTGAATTCTACTTGTATTCCCCATGTCACAATCATACATCTTGCATGCCAGGTGGGATGGTTTTGTTGTGGGTGCCAAAGAAAGTCAGTAGTTCTGAGGGAATATTGTCTACTCCAGGGGTCTTGTTTCGACTTTGTTCTTTCAATGCCGAGTCAGTCTTCTGGCAGTTACATATCTTCTATCTCGTCTTTGTCTTCTTGCTCTTCCCATTCTGTCATACTGCCTTTGTCATCTCGCTTGTATAGCCTCTCCATATACTTCCTTCATCTTAGAGCTTTCCCTTCTTTGATTAGTACTGGTTTGCTCTCTGAGCTCTTATTATTCAAACAGCTGTTTTGCTTTCCTTCAAGTGCCTCTTTAATTTGCCATAGTTGGTATCTATCCTTCCCCTAGTTAAACATACTTCTGTTGTCTTGCACTTGTTCTCTAGCCATTCCTGCATAGTTGTTTCACAGTTTGTCACTCATTTTGCCTTTTGCCTACTTTGTTTGCTGCATTTTTATATTTTGTCCTTATTTTAATTAAAGTCAGCATCTCCTGTGTTATCAGACTCTTTTTGCTATGGCTTGTCTCTATATGTATATGACAGTCTGCTGCCTTCGGTATTTAATCTCTCTCCTTACTCCTGTAATCAGTCAATTGTTGCATAATGCTCCCTGTGAAACTTTAAACAACCTCTCATTCTTTTTAACTTATCCACACCCGATGTCCTTAATTTCCTACCTTTTTGCAATTTCTTTAGTGTTAATCTCCAGTTAATACCTAATAAATTGTGGTCAGATTCCCCATCTGCCTCAGAAAATGTCCTACAATATAAAATTGCTTCCAAAAACTCTCTCTTCCAATTATATAATCAATGTGAAATCATCCATTGTCTCATAGTCCCTTACAAATCATTAACGAAGTGTTAGCAATGATTAAATTATGCTCTGTGCAAAATTCTACCAGGTGACTTCCTCTTTCATTCCTTTCCACCAGTCCATATTCATGAACTTCCTCTTCCTACATTTGAGTTAGACTCCCTCATCACAATTAAATTTTCCTTCCCCCTCAACTATCTGAATAATTCCTTTTAACTTGTTATACGTTCTTTCAATCTCTCTATCATTGTGGCACTAGTTGTCATATAAACTTGTGATATTGTAGTGGTTGTTGGTTTCCTGTCAAACTTGGTTACAATAATGCATTCAGTGTAGCTTTATCCGTATCCCTATTTTCTTGTTCATTAGTAGACCTACTCTGGCATTACCCCTATTTGATTTTGTATTTGTAACCCTATACTTACCTGGCTAAAAGTCCTGTTCCTCCTGCAATCAAACTTCACTAATTCCCATTATATCCAACTTCATCCTATCGATTTCTCTTTTTAAATTTTCTAGTCTGCTTGCCTGATTAATGGATATAACATTCCATGCTCCAGCCCATAGAATGCAAGTTTCATTTCTACTGAAGATGACATCCTCCTGAGTTAGTACATGCCGGGAGATCAAAATGGGGACTGTTTTACTTCTGGAATATTTTACCTGAAAGGATGCAATCATATAGCCACAAAGCACCTTTGGGAAAGGCAACAGCTGTAGTTTCCCATGCTTTCAGCCATTTGCAGTACCATCCAACCAACGCCATGTTGGCTGATGTTACGAGGCCACGTCTATCAATCAAGACTGCTGCCACTGGCACTGCAAAAAAGATTCTGCCTCTCTTCAGGACCCACATGTTTGTGTGGTGTCTCCACACACACCCTTGTTTGTGGCTGTACATATGTTCCTGTCAAAAACAGAGCAAGCAACTGACAATCCATACAGATTCAAAAGAAAATTAAAACATACCTCATTAGACATTCACACAATTGTTTGGATGTCTGGATTCAGGGAGTTAAATTTCCTGTTAGATGCAGAAGTGGTTTTTGTTATACACTTACATAGCAAATAGTATTATACTGTAAAAAGAACTAAATGTTTACATATCAAAGAAAATGTTTTCTTTGAAAATTGCCATTGTAATGTTTAATTATGTAGCTACCAACTTCAGATAAACAGTAAAACTGAGTAGGCAGAAGCTTTTTTATTATTACTATTTAAGTTTGCTTTCTTTATAATTTACTGGATTAAATTTAGATTGCTTGCATGAATAGCATTAAGCAATATAGTTACAGATTTTTGTTATTGCTGTGTATAGATTTTCTGTGATATCAGTGTCTTATACGAATGTGCGCCCTGACTTGTTCCACTGAAGGTTTTCCTCCTTAAAGGATTTTACAGAACATTATGAATGATTGAATGAATGATTGAATGTTAACTAATGCTATTTCAGCCTTTTTTAAAAAAAGAAAATGAAAGCAGTTGTAGTAAATTGACCATGTGAGTGCTCATTGTTATAGAATATTGATTTTAGGCAACTGTATGTATGTACACAAAATATGACTTAAATTTAATAACACCAGACATAGACATTAAACCATGACGTCATATGTGCACAAACAAAGGAGAATACCTCTACATTATTTTTTGGAACACAGGTTGTGATGGCATACTGATCTGCAGTGTAGCTAGAGGCCTAGGTAATTTGAAAGATGGCTGTTCGGTTGAGAGTTGGTGAAGAGGTTTCAAAGGTGTCAGTTAATATAAATAAATGTCAGTGTCCATAGTGCTTAGGGTAACTAAAGGATCTGTTGCTGCCTCTAGCATTATTTCCACTCAAGTAAGACTTATGCTTGCCCTCTGACTAAGTGGTGTGAGGTGTGACTAAAAAGTAATGAGAGCTTTTGTTTTTCTTGAAGAATCTCTATTTATTCATAATCTTCTGCTTTGGACCATTCAGAGCAATCCTCCTCAGATATCACACACTTGTGCCAGTGCTTTTCCCAGTCTTGTAAGCACTTATGGAACTCACATTTTGCTATTGTGTTCTGTTCCTTCAGTAATTCTGGTTTTATCTCATGAGCAGCAGTAAAATGCTGTCCATTCATGGTATTGTTCAGACTCAGGAACAGAAAGAATTCAAAGAGTGCATATCTGGCAAACATGACTGCTGAGGCAATGTATCGGTTTAGTTTATGGCCAAAACTTCATGAACAAGCATTGAAGTGTTAGTGGTAGCATTATCATAATGCAGGTTCCAAGATCAGTTTTCAGTTTTCTTCAGATTAGTTCACACAAATGGCTCATAACTTCCACGTATCATACAATGTAGGCTTTCACGGCCAGTATTGTCTTCACTTAAAACTACCGGGCTGATAGGCTGTGGTTGATGTATAAAACTCTCCCCTGACGTTTCGTCCCTGACTGCGGGAGACATCCTCCGTGGTAAAGTGGCAAACTGCAAAGAGAACTCGAGGAAACACTGATTATATAAGCAGTACAAACGGCGCCGCTGTCCATCACATCACGTCTGCTATGAGACTGTCTCTGGTAATGCCAACGATCTCGATTGAAAGTAATCTATCGTCACGCTTCCGGTGCAACGCTGACATCCAAATTTTATCCACTTTAACACCTTTGTCTTTTCTGTTGAAATTACTATGGTGCTTACTAATCTCGGTAGCCTCTCTATACATGTGTGCACAATATTGCGAGATTTTAGATTTGACCCTTGTCTCGCTGAATTTTATTTCATGATTACCTTCCCAGTAAACATGTTCTGCTACGGCCGATTTAGCCATGTGACCCAGGCAGCAATTCCTCTTATGTTCAACAAGATGGGTGTTCATGCTTCTCTTTGTGGTACCGATATACACCTGTCCACAACTACAACGAATTTTATATACCCCAGTATAGCCAAAGGGAGTCGTGCATCTTTTGCGAATCTTAAATATTCTTTTATTTTTCTGATTGGTCCGAGAAAAATTTCCACCCCACACTTGCTTAACACTTTTCCAATGAGGTCTGTGACCTTACTAATAAAAAGAAGAAAAACCTTGCCGTTGGGCTACTGTTTTTTGTCCTTACTCCCGATTCTCAGCCTAGAGCGAAGTGCTTGATCTATATCCTTGCTAGAATAGCTGTTCTTCATTAAAGCTGACTGTAGATGTTCAATCTCATCTTTCTAATAAACAGGTTCACAAATTGTGTGTGTGCTGTCTACCAAAGTTTTTGTCTATGGTCATGGTTTGAGTCTTTACGCAGATAACAATCAGTATGTGTGGCCTTTCTATACACCTTATTGCCCATTTCTCTCTGTCTCCATAGTAAATAGGATTTTCGGATTAATGCTGTTTGGATGTGTCAGGAAGGCATCCAACTCTACTGCTCCATGTGTCCATACTACAGATGTGTCATTGACATAGCGATGCCATCTGGCTGGTCTCTTGCTGGTAGTCTGCAATGCCTGTTGTACAAAAGTCTTCATAAACAAGTGAGCCACAGCAGGACTAAGAGGACTGCCCATTGTATTGAAAGTAAGTTGTCGTGAGGAAGTGTCAGAATAATGCCTCAATATTGGTAGGAAAATATGCGCTAAGCATAAGGTAGCTTCATTTATCAGAATCATGGTAAATAACAATAAAATATCAAAACTGACAGAGATATCTTCCTGGCCCATGCTCATTTCCTTTAACTTGTCAATGAAATGAGCTGAATTTTTAATATTATTGTCCATCCTACCAACATAAGGTTGCAGCAATGAGGCAAGGAGTCCTAGCTAACTCATGGCTGGGTCTACCTATAGCACTGACAATTGTCCTTGGGTTTATGCACTTTCGGTAATCCATAAAGTCTAGGTGGGTTCACTTCTGTTTTACAAAGCAGCTTCTTATTGTTGGAGCAGAATGAAGACCCTTTCACTGGTCGATTAATCATTTTTAAAATGACCCTTCTGACGTTTTTTGTAATCGGTGGGAACCAAAATATCATTGATCTTTCCATGATAGTCCTCACTGTTAAATATGGCATGGAATTACCCTTATCTGCATTAAGAACAATAATGGTTCTAGATTTATATCCCTCAGCACCTTCCTTTGTGCCTGAGACAAATTACTGTTAGGTGGCTTCCTTGTACATAAAATCCTAGCTGTTTCCATCCTAATTACATCCATAATGGAATGCTGGGCCGTAAGGTGTACAGAAAGGCCACGCATACTGATCGTTATGTGCATAAAGATTCAGACCATCACCCTAGACAAAAAAGGGGTGTAATAAAAACTTTAATGTACAGGGCGAACAAAATTTGTTAATCTGTTTATTTAAAAGATGAGATTGAAAATGTGCAGTCAGCTTTCGTGAAGAGTGGCTATTCTAGCAACGGTATAGATTGAGCACTTTGCTCTAGGCAGAGAGTCAGGAGGAACAACGAACAACAGTCGCCCAATGGCAAGGTTTTTCTTCCATTTATTAGTAAGGTCACAGATTGCTTTGGGAAAGTGTTAAGCAGTATGGGGTGGAAACTATTTTCAGACCAACCAGGAAAATAAAAGAATATTTAAGATCTGCAAAAGATGCACGTCACCCTTTGGCTACACTGGGGTATATAAAATTCGTTGTAGTTGTGGACAGGTGTATATCAGTACCACAAAGAGAAGCATGAACACCCATCTTGTTGAATATAAGAGGAATTGCTGCCTGGGTCACATGGCTACATCGGCCGTAGCAGAACATGTTTACTGGGTAGGTGATCATGAAATAAAATTCAGCGAGACAAGGGTCAAATCTAAAATCTCGCAATATTGTGCACACATGTATAGAGAGGCTACTGAGATTAGTAAGCACCATAGTAATTTCAACAGAAAAGACAAAGGTGTTAAAGTGGATAAAATTTGGATGTCAGCGTTGCACCGGAAGTGTGACGATAGATTACTTTCAATCAAGAACGTTGGCATTACCAGAGACAGTCTCATAGCAGACGTGATGTGATGGACAGCGGCGCCGTTTGTACTGCTTATATAATCAGTGTTTCCTCGAATTCTCTTTGCAGTTTGCCACTTTACCACGGAGGATGTCTCCCACAGGCGGAGACGAAACGTCAGGGGAGTGTTTTATACATCAACCATGGCCTATCAGGCCAGAAGTTTTAAGTGAAGGACTTCCAGGTAGTATTTCTTATTGACTGAATGATCATAAGGCAGAAACTCGTGATGCACTATCCCTTTGTAATCGAAGAAAACATTGAGAAAAACATTCACATATGATCGAACTTACTGATTCATTTCGATATCAAACCCGAATACCCATGTTTCTTCACCTGTTATAAACTTCTTTAGACGTTTTGGATCATTCCCAGCTTCATTCAGAAATTCCTGAGCAATGTCTATCTGACATCATTTTTAATCAAAATTCTACAGTTTTGATACAAACTTTGCTGCTTTACATCTCATGCCCAAAACATCTGAAAAAGTTGCTTGGCATGAGCCAAAGAATATGCCAATATCATCTGCAAGCAGTCCGTTGGTGATTCAGCCACTTTCTAGAACCATTTTCTTTCCTTCTTTCACATTATCATCACTAATTGATGTGCAAGGTTGTCCAGGGCGGTCATCTTAATCTGCCTTCTAGAGGCTCTTTTTGAAACATACCACTCGTAAACTCTTGTCTTACTCCTGGTAGGTTCACAAAAATTGACAGTTCTGCACTTTATTCCATTTTTCAAGCAAAATTTAAAGCTAAAATCTTTGATCCATCTTTTTTGAAACCTTTTCAAGGTCAACAATAAACTAAATATTCAAAACAGCTGAAAATGCAAACATGTATCAGAAACATATGTACCAAAAAGATAAACTTTTGAAAATTGGTCATATCAAGCCTGCAAAATTAAATTCCTGTTACTCTTTGATTGCACTTTCCATGTGCTGTCCCAAAACTGTTATAAGCTTTGTGAGCTCATGACTCTTGGGTGAGTTTGTGCTTGGCTAGCAAGAGGCCCAAGTCTTTGCAGCATCACTTCCCTTTCTGTGCTCCATGTCTATCCTCCTGTATTCTTTCTCCCCTCCCTTAGGGAACTTTTTGGGTATTTTCGGGAATGTGTTCTGAAGTTTCAGTAGCCTAGCGTCGGAACAGTCCTTTGTCTATATTTTCCTTCTTTCTTCATTCTCCATCTCTTGCCCTTTCTCCGCCTTGGTGTGTGACACCTCTTTGTTTGTTCTTCCTTCTTGTGTGCTCCTGTAGGCTGGCCCGCATGTCTGGCATGTAACAGGTGACTGTGTAACATGTAGTTCCCAGACCTGGGTCGACAGGTAGTGTTTGCATATACCTCCTGGTACAGACCCAGCCCAGGGAGGGGTGATAGCTTGAGCTGTTACCTTCCCAATTACCAATTGATCCCTTTGTATGGTGTTCTGGAGGTATGACCTGAGGTGTGAGCAATCACCTAAGGTGAGTGAGCCCCCTCTTAGGGAGCTCCCTGCCAGAAGCAAATGCCATCAGATACGCTGCAATCCAGGGCAATTTTCTTCTTCTTCTTCTTCTTCTTCTTCTTCTTCCCCCCTCCCCCCTCCCCCCCCCCCCCCCCCCCACACACACACAATGAGCCAATCATTCATATCTGTCTACCTCCAATAAATGTAAATGGAATGAGGCTAAAGATTCAACAACTCTCCCAGCTGTGCCTTGGTATCATGTACAGGAGGAGGCAATTCTTTTGCAACAGTTAATCCGTTTATTATTCAGAAAGGTTTTGATGCAATTGCAGGCCCTGCGAAATCCTGCTCTCACTTATATAATTAGACTTTATTTCTGGGGACCAATTGTGAGTTTAAAGTCCAACAACTGCTTACAGCTTTGCCCCTCCACATTCGAGGCCCATTGTGTGTGGAATTCTTTCCTGGTGTTATTTACACTCGGCTCCTTGATAGTCTGACCAAGGGAGAAATCTAACATGATTTGTCTGATCAGGGCATCACTGCAGTCCATTGGCTAATGAAACAGGTTGATGCAAACTTGGTGCCTACACACTCTTTTTCTCACATTTGATCAAGTATTGCTCCCATTAAACATAAATGCAGGCTATGAAGTCGTCTACAATTAGACTGTACATTCCGAACCCAATATGTTGCTACGAGTGTCAACGTTATTACCCACATTTGTGTGTCCTGTCAAGACATGGTTAAATGTGTTACTTGAGGATGATTACCCGCGGTATCAATTGTAAGGGTGACCATGCAGCCTCTTCCCATTAGTGTGGACTGTTTAGAAGATCAGAGTGAAGGAAAAATACCTTATCCTATCACTTGCAAGTTGGTTGTTAATCAAAAGCCCTGCATTTCTCCATCTCCCACTTACAGTGCTAGTCATGCTACACCTCGCTCCATGGAGCTCGACCTACACTATAGGACACCCCCTCGATAGAGGAAGCAACTACATGGGTAGCACAGTACTTGTGGTGTGCACATTAGGTTCCTCCCCACGGGAAACAAACCGTTGGCCTGAAAAATTACCAATTCATGTCACTGATGTGGGTGTGCCAACTGTGAAAATTGTTAGTTTGCTTAAACAGGTCATTTCAAAGGATTTAAATATGCTTAATCTCATGTTAGTAACTTGTTGAAGTGTCTGTAGCAAGATCCCTGAGTTAGTCTCCGAAGTACACTATCAGTGCCAATATTGTATTAGGTACCGAAAGCTGGTTGAAATCAGACATAAAAAGATGTAGAGCTTATATTATTACCACCAACTTTCAAATCGTGCAATGATCACCATTCAAAGATAAGGGAAATTAGAGCTCGTACTGAGGCATTCAGACAGTCGTTTTTGCCTCGCGCGATCCTCAGTTGGGACAGAGGGGGGGAATATGACTTGGGCGCGAATTGTGCCCTCCGCCACACACCGCCTGGTGGCTAGTGGAGTATATATGTAGATGTAGATGATGGAAATGGAGATGCAGACTTGCAACCTCGAATTCAGTACTGCAATTGTGGAATCACCCAGTATCGCAGTAGCATCCCTGTCTCCTTCTCGTACAGCTGCACAACAAGCCACCAGATCTTTGCCCCCAGTGTTGAACTCAGCTGCTACATAACCAGCAGGCTGGAAAGGACAAAAGGAATACTCCCACCAAGACTTTTTATGCCCCTCCAGCCATCAAACATGTGGGTCTTTATCTGCTGACCATAAAGGCTCCAAGAAAGCAAACAAAGGCAATCACTCTTCTCCTTTCTGGCTCGAAGATCCTCTTCAGCAGTGTTTCCTTGTGTGGTGTGCTCACCTGGCCGGTGCGCATTGCCTGTTTTTCTACTCTGGAGCCCACAGGCTGATCCAGATAGCATGCTGACACCTCTTTAAATTTCATGGAGAAGGATCCTCCAGCCTCTACAACCTGTAGCAGTGAGTCTTCGAAGGCAGTCGCTGAGGTTACTACCCTTCATTTGTTCCCTTAACTTCATTCCCTGCTATGACTTGTCAAACGGAACATTCACAGCTCTAGATCAAACGAGGAGGAATTACGGCTGCTCTTGGAATCACAGTGTCATTGTTTCTGCCTCCAGGAAATGAAATTGCATCCTCACTACTGCTTTGACTTCCTGCATTTCCTTCTGGTCTGCTTTGACACCCTCCCTTCCCCGACGATGGCATGGGGGAGGCATGCTGCACATTAAGGATGACGTCCGTAGCCAAGCTATCTTACTGAACAGCCAGCTACAAGCTGTTGCAGTGTGCATTTTGCTTCCCCTTTTCACCTTTTCTCTATGTAATGTCTACATCCTTTTTTCATTTGCTATCACCAGAGCGAACTTGCTCCAGCTTTTCGGTCAGCTCCCTCACCCCATCTTGCTGCTTGGCGTCTTTAACACCCACCTTACCCTTTGGGGCTATTGGAGAACCAGCTGGAGAGATTCCTTCATGGGTGATCGTATCAGTCAACTCGACCTCATCTGTCTTAACACTGGAGCACCCATGTTCTCTCTCCCCCCCCCCCCCCCCCCCCCTGCGAGGTATTCCTGCCTGTTGTAAGAGGCGACTAAAAGGAGTCCCTCCCCCTCAAGGGGGTAGTTAGCGCCTGCGTCTGGAGACGGACGGTTTCACGACCTATATTTGCGTTCATTTTGGTTTTTCACTTCTTCTGGTTTCTTCCTTCCTTTGGTTGTTTCCTTTCTTTGTTCTTCTCCATCTCACTGTCTTACTTACTCTTCTCCTTGTCTTCTTCTTCTCCTTGCCTTCTTCTTCTTCTCCTCCTTGCCTTCTTCTTCTCCTCCTTGCCTTCTTCTTCTCCTCCTTGCCTTCTTCTTCTCCTCCTTGCCTTCTTCTTCTCCTCCTTGCCTTCTTCTTCTCCTCCTTGCCTTCTTCTTCTCCTCCTTGCCTTCTTCTTCTCCTCCTTGCCTTCTTCTTCTTCTCCTTGCCTTCTTCTTCTTCTCCTTGCCTTCTTCTTCTTCTCCTTGCCTTCTTCTTCTTCTCCTTGCCTTCTTCTTCTTCTCCTTGCCTTCTCCTTCTTCTCCTTGCCTCCTCCTTCTTCTCCTTGCCTCCTCCTTCTTCTCCTTGCCTTCTTCTTCTTCTCCTTGCCTTCTTCTTCTTCTCCCTGCCTCCTCCTTCTCCCTGCCTCCTCCTTCTCCCTGCCTCCTCCTTCTCCCTGCCTCCTCCTTCTCCCTGCCTCCTCCTCCTCCTCCTGTGGGTTCGGGGGTAAGAATAGGCCCACGGTATTCCTGCCTGTCGTAAGAGGCGACTAAAAGGAGTCTCAAACGTTTTGACCTTGTGAGATGGTCCCCTAACGTGTTTGACCTCCATCCTTCTAAATTTTCCGAAGAGCGAGCCGATTGGGGAAGGGAAGGAGCGATGTGTCCATCATGCATTACCATCTCTAGCCAGGTTTGTCGTCATCGCTTAGCAGTCCCGCTCACCTACCATCTCTTGTGCGTGGATTTGTTCTTGGGTGCAGTTTATTGCAGTCTGCTATGCTGTGTCGCTTTATGCGCCAATGACGATATTGGACTACATCACCTGAAATCCAGCACGGTAGCCAGTCCGTTGTGGTGGGGCCACCATGTACCCTGTTGGTTGTAGCCCCCTGACTACACAGGGATTGCTCTGCTGATGCCAGCGCCGTTAACTCCCCACGTATGCCAAGGAGTAGATGCCTATCTCCTTGGGGCATTGGGACTCCCGGCAATGGCCATCCTGCCAGGTGGTCGTTGCTGAGGCTGGGTGGCGCCCGTGGGGAGGGCCCTTGGTCGGAGTAGGTGGCATCAGGGCTGATGACCCGCAATGAAGCGTGGTACATCACCTCTTGCTGGCGGCCAGCCGCCAGCAGTCTCTAAGCGTTCCAGGGCTCAATACAACGCAACTACATATGACCCCAAATCGTTCCCCTCCCTGGCTACACCATGGGAGGAACGAAAGACTAAGGATGCCAGCGAAACATACTCGCCCCGCTACCTGGTGTGTAAGAGAGCTGATGGTGAATCCTTTACATCCATGAAGCCTCAGTTCTTCGTCGAGCACTTAGAGGACAAGTTCGGGGAGGTGGAGGGCTTGTCCAAAATGCGCTCGGGCTCGGTTTTGATCAAATCGGCGTCCTCCGCCCAGTCCCGCCAGTTACTCGATTGTAACAAGCTGGGGGATATTCCGGTTACAATCACGCCCCATAAGAGTCTTAATATGGTCCAAGGCATAGTATTCCATCGGGACCTTCTATTGCAGTCCGATGTCGAGCTTCGCGCCAATTTAGAGCGGCGAGGTGTTCACTTCGTCCGGCGCGTACATCGTGGTCCAAGGGATAAGCAGGTTGCCACCGGTGCCTTCATCTTGGCCTTCGAGGGTGATACTTTACCTGAGAAGGTCAAGGTGATGGTCTATCGTTGTGACGTCAAGCCATATATCCCTCCCCCGATGCGGTGCTTTAAGTGCTGGAAGTTCGGGCATATGTCTTCCCGCTGTACTTCCGGCCTCACATGTCGAGATTGTGGACGCCCATCACATCCCGATACTCCATGTGCTCCGCCTCCCATCTGTGTAAACTGCGGAGAGCACCACTCGCCTTGCTCGCCGGACTGCAGGATCTTCCAGAAAGAGCGCAAGATCATGGAGTATAAGACCCTGGACCGCCTGACATACACTGAGGCCAGGCAGAAGTTCGAACGCCTCCATCCTGTTCGAATGACTGCCTCTTACGCCGCGGCTACTACTGTTATGGCCCCATTAGCTCTCCCTCAGACTGCCAACTCTCAGAGCTGGAATGCTACACCTGTCCCCTTGATGGTGGGGGGCACTTCACTCCCTGCTGCTCCTGCACTACCTGCCTCAGGAGCAGCAACCCCCCAACCATCGGGGACATCAGTCCCCACTTCTAAGCTGGGGAAGCCTCAAACTTCCCCGGCTCGAATAGCACGGAAAGGGTCCCTTGGGTCCCTTCCTTCCCAGGTTTCCACCTCTGGGAAGGGTGACGTCAGCCAATGGAAGAAAAGCAGACCAGCGGCTGGTCGCAGGGCTTCCCGCTCCTCCTCCGTCCCGGAGACTGACTCGCTGGAGCCCTCCCAGCCAATGAAACCCAAGGACCAGAGAGACAAGACGAAGAAGAAGACCTCTAAGGCCAAGGACCACGCGGTGGCATCCACCCCACTGCTCCCTACAGGCTCTGCGTCCGAGGATAAGGTGGAGATCTGGGCGTCCGCTGAGGACCTGGATCTCGCCGGACCCTCAGACACCATGGAAGCAGATTGTACTGGTCCTCCATCGGTGGCAGCAGGTGACCCAGTGGCGTGATCTGCCTCCTCGGCCCCTTCACGCCTTTTTCGGACATGGACACAGCGATACTCCAGTGGAACTGCAGCGCTTTTTTCCACCACCT
Source organism: Schistocerca gregaria (assembly GCF_023897955.1). NCBI lineage: Eukaryota > Metazoa > Arthropoda > Insecta > Orthoptera > Acrididae > Schistocerca > Schistocerca gregaria. The sequence continues at coordinate 542,881,137 of NC_064924.1, forward strand.
TGCTGAGCTTCGCCAACTCATCAGTAGTCACCCTTTCCTCTGCATTGCCCTACAGGAAACTTGGTTTCCGGCAATGCGGACCCCTGCCCTACGTGGGTATCGGGGTTATTACAAGAACCGGGCAGCTTATGAGAGGGTATCTGGTGGAGTCTGCGTCTACATCCTTAACTCTGTCTACAGCGAATGTGTACCTCTTCACACACCTTTAGAGGCTGTCGCTGTAAGGATGTGGACGCCTCAGCCTATTACTGTCTGCAGTTTGTATCTTCCGCCAGATGGTGATGTCTCGCGTCATGTGTTGGCTGCATTGATAGCACAACTGCCTCCTCCTTTTGTGTTACTGGGCGACTTTAACGCCCATAACCCCCTGTGGGGTAGCGCCGCGATTACTGGCCGGGGTAGAGATGTCGAGACTCTTCTCTCGCAGCTTGACCTCTGCCTCTTAAACACGGGAGAGCAACCACATTTCAGCGTCGTCCATGGCACATTTTCGGCCATCGACCTTTCTATCTGCAGCCCCGGACTTTCACCATCCATCCACTGGAGTGTCCATGACAACTTATGTGGTAGTGACCATTTCCCCATCTTTCTGTCACTACCACAGCGTCACTCTTCTGAACGCCCCTCCAGATGGGCTCTGAATAAGGCTGATTGGGGCTTGTTCTCCTCTCTCGCCACTATCACACCTCCTTCCTCTGACACCATTGATGCGGTGGTTCAGTCGGTCACCACCGGCATCATTTCTGCGGCGGCATCTGCGATTCCCTGTTCATCCGGGTCCCCTCGGCAGAGGACTGTGCCTTGGTGGGCGCCCGAGATCGCAGAGGCGATTAGAGATCGCCGGCGGGCTCTTCAACGCCATAAGCGGCACCCGTCCTTGGAGAACCTCATCGTTTTTAAACAGCTCCGTGCCCGTGCCCGACGCCTTATTCGCCAACGGAAGCAGGAGTGCTGGGAACGGTATGTTTCCACCATTGGCGTCCGTACCTCTGCATCGCAGGTTTGGGCTAAGATTAGGCGACTCTATGGCTATCGGCCGCCTGTCTCTGTCCCTGGGCTTTCGCTGAATGGAGTGGTGTGTACTGACTCCGACACGATTGCGGACCGGTTAGCAGCGCATTTTGCTCAGTGTTCCACATCTACGAATTACCCACTGGCCTTCCGCTCCCGGAAAGAGCGGTTGGAAAGTTGGAGGCTTTCCTTTCACACGCGCCACGCGGAGTCGTACAATGCTCCTTTCAGCGACTGGGAATTCCAGAGTGCCCTATCTGCTTGCCCTGATACGGCTCCTGGGCCAGACCGCATCCACAGCCAGATGCTGAAACACCTCTCTGTGAATTGCCAGCGACGCCTCCTAGATGTTTTCAACCGCATCTGGGTTGAGGGTGTGTTCCCGTCTCAATGGCGAGAAAGCATCGTCCTCCCCGTGTTGAAACCTGGCAAGAACCCGCTGGAGGTGGACAGCTACCGCCCCATAAGCCTCACCAACGTTCTTTGCAAGTTGCTAGAAGGTATGGTGAGCCGGAGGTTGAGTTAGCTCCTCGAGTCTCGAGGCCTTCTGGCTCCGTCTCAGGGTTGGTTCCGTAAAGGCCGCTCTGCCGTCGATAATCTGGTCTCCCTAGTGTCTGCCATCTGTACAGCCTTTGCACGCGGCCAACATCTGGTTGCCGTCTTCTTCGACATGCGGAAGGCGTACGATACGACTTGGCGATATCACATCCTGGCCACACTTCATGGGTGGGGTCTTAGGGGCCCGCTCCCGATTTTTATTCAGAATTTTCTGTCGTCTCGTTCCTTCCGCGTGCAAGTTGCTGCGTCCCATAGTTCCTCCCGGGTCCAGGAGAACGGGGTCCCACAGGGGTCTGTCCTCAGTGTCTCCCTGTTTTTAATTGCGATCAATGGGCTCGCTGAGGCGGTGGGATCGTCCGTCGCAGCTTCGTTGTATGCAGACGACTTCTGCCTCTACTACAGCTCCGCTGGCATTGCAGTTGCTGAGCGCCAGCTGCAGGGCGCTATCCGCAAGGCGCAGTCATGGGCTGTAGCGCACGTCTTCCAGTTTTCGGCCGCTAAGACCTGCGTTATGCATTTCTGCCGGCGTCGCACGGTTCACCCTGAGCCACGCCTTTACCTTGACGGTGAACCTCTTGCTGTGGTAGAGACGCATCGGTTCTTGGGACTGGTATTTGATGCCCGGTTGACTTGGCTGCCTCATATTAGGCAGCTTAAACAAACATGCTGGCGGCATTTAAACGCTCTCCGTTGCCTTAGCCACACCGGATGGGGTGCCGATCGGTCCACACTTCTCCGGCTGTATCAAGCGCTGATCCAGTCCCGCCTTGATTATGGGTGTGTGGCTTATGGTTCGGCATCGCCATCAGCGTTGCAATTGCTGGATCCCATCCATCACTGCGGGATCCGACTCGCCACAGGAGCATTTCGGACAATCCCTGTTGACAGCTTACTTGTGGAGGCTGGTGTTCCTCCATTGCGGATCCGGTGCGACCGACTTCTGGCCGCTTATGCTGCCCACGTTTGTAGCTTGCCAGGGTATCCCAACTACCGTCTCCTGTTCCCGCACTCGATCGTCCATCTTCCAGACAGGCGGCCCCGGTCAGGGTGTACGATCGCGGTTCGCATCCGGGCTCTACTGTGTGGGATTGAGTTTTTTCCTCTCCCGCCTGTTTTCTGGGCCAATCTCCGTCTGCCCCCTTGGTGTGTGCGCCGACCATGCATTCGGCTGGATTTGGCACAGGGTCCGAAAGACTCGGTCCCTCCTCCGGCCCTCCACCGCCGCTTTGTTTCTCTCCTTGCCGAGTTTCCCGGATCTGCCGTGGCCTATACCGACGGTTCGATGGTGTCTGGTCACACTGGTTACGCTCTTACTCTAGAGGATCATTGTGAGCAACGGTCGCTGGCACCCGGGAACAGTGTATACACTGCCAAGTTGGTTGCCATCTATCGCGCCCTAGAGTATATCCGCTCCCGCTCAGGTGAGTCCTTTGTCATCTGTAGTGACTCCCTGAGTGGTTTACGAGCTCTTGACCAGTGCTTTCCTCGTTCCCGTCTGGTGATGGCCATCCACGAGTCGCTCCATGCTCTTGCCCGTTGCGGCCGCTCCGTGGTCTTTGTTTGGACCCCAGGTCATGTCGGCATCCCGGGCAATGAGCGGGTTGACACGCTGGCTAAACAGGCAGTGAGTTCACCGGCTCTGGAACTCGGCCTTATGGTGTGTGATCTCCTGTCGCTTTTGCGCCAGAAAGTGCTTGGTGCCTGGGGTGACGAGTGGCGCACCCTGCCCACGCCCAACAAACTTCGGGCGGTGAAGGAGATGACCGGTGTGTGGCGCTCCTCCATGCGGGCCTCTCGGAAGGACTCTGTCCTCTGCCGGCTGTGCGTTGGCCACACGTGGCTGACGCACGGCCATTTGTTGTGCCGGGAGGACCCACCGCTATGTCGCTGCGGGGCAGCTCTGACGGTGGTCCACATTTTGGTGGACTACCCGCTTTTAACAGGACTCAGGCAGACGTTTGCGCTGCCTGATACCCTCCCTGCCCTTTTATGTGATGACGTTGCTATGGCGGACCTCGTGTTGAGTTTTATTCGGGCAGGGGGTTTTTATCGTATGATTTGAGTGTTTGTCCTTTTATTTCCTGTATTTACTTGGGCCTTTGGCCTGTGGGTTTTAATGTCATTTGGTGGTTGGCTTTTCCTTATTTTCATGGTCGGCCAACCACCTTCACACTCGGTGTGATTTTAGTTCTGTTTGTCTGGTCTTTGTCTTTCTTGTATTGTCGTCCCTTGTCTCAGTTCTCCGTTTTTAACGACTGACAGTTTTTATTTCGTGTGATTTTATCTTGGAACAAGGGACCGATGACCTTAGCAGTCTGGTCCCTTCAATCCCACACCCAACCAACCAATCCTCCTCCTTGCCTTTTCCTCCTCCTCCTCCTCGCCTTTTCCTCCTCCTCCTCCTCGCCTTTTCCTCCTCCTCCTCCTCGCCTTTTCCTCCTCCTCCTCCTCCTCGCCTTTTCCTCCTCCTCCTCCTTGCCTTTTCCTCCTCCTCCTCCTCCTCGCCTTTTCCTCCTCCTCCTCCTCCTCGCCTTTTCCTCCTCCTCCTCCTCGCCTTTTCCTCCTCCTCCTCCTTGCCTTTTCCTCCTCCTCCTCCTTGCCTTTTCCTCCTCCTCCTCGCCTTTTCCTCCTCCTCCTCCTTGCCTTTTCCTCCTCCTCCTCCTTGCCTTTTCCTCCTCCTCCTCCTCCTCCTCCTCCTCCTTGCCTTTTCCTCCTCCTCCTCCTCCTCCTCCTTGCCTTTTCCTCCTCCTCCTCCTCCTCCTCCTTGCCTTTTCCTCCTCCTCCTCCTCCTCCTCCTCCTCCTTGCCTTTTCCTCCTCTTCCTCCTCCTCCTCCTCCTCCTTGCCTTCTTCTCCTTCTCTGGTCTCCGCTTCGGCGTTTGAGACAGTATGTCCTTTCTTTCCATCTCTCCTTTCTTTGTCCTCTTCTTCCTCCCTGTGCATGCCTGAAGGCCGACCCACGTGTTCGCACGCGTAGCCGGTGACGGGGTAACGCGTAATTCCCCGCCCTGGGTAGACAAGTAAGGTACGCACATACCCCCTGGTAAAGGCCAGGCCCAGGGAGGGGTGATTGCCTGAGCTGACACCTTCCGACCATGCCGATTGGTCCCTCTGTCCGTTTCTCGGGAGGTGTGACCTGAGGTGTGAACAATCACCTAAGTCGGGAGTGCCCTCTGAGAGGGTCCCCACAAGGAAGGAGCGCGCCATCGGAGACGCTGGCAATCATGGGGGATTCCTCCGCAATGGATTTCTCTTCTTTTTCTCTCTAGACTTCTGCCCACAAACGGAAACTTGACCAGCCACCAGTGACAAATGTACTACCGCCCGCCCCACAGTTCCCCGTAGTTTCTCGATCTGAGGACGGAAAGGATTTTTCCTCTGTCAACCCTTTCGTTATCCAGAAGGGCGTAGATGCCATAGCCGGATCTGTCAAGTCTTGTACCAGGTTGTGTAATGGTACCTTGTTACTAGAAACTGAGAGCGCCTTTCAGGCACAAAAACTGCTTCGGGCCACACTCCTGTACACGTTCCCTGTCCGGGTGGAGGCTCACCGCACTTTGAATTCGTCTCATGGAGTGGTCTATACTAGATCACTCGACGGATTGACTGACGAGGAGATTCAGTCTTTCCTCGGTGAGCAGGGCGTGACGGCTGTCCATAGGGTCATGAAAAAGGTCAACAATGACCTTGTACCGACCCGGACACTTTTCTTGACCTTTGACAGTGTTCAGCTGCCGTCACGCATCAAGGCGGGCTACGAGATTTTCTGTTCGCCCCTATGTCCCGACACCTACGCGCTGCTACCAGTGTCAGTGTTTCAATCACACTCGCCATTCTTGTTCCAATGCGGCTACATGTGTGACTTGTGGCAGGGATGCCCATGAGGGTGACTGTCCACCTCCGTCTCCTTGTTGTGTGATTTGTCGCGGTGACCATGCAGCGTCCTCCCGCGACTGTCCCGTCTACAAGGAAGAACGCTGTATCCAAGAAATTCGGGTCAAAGAGAGTGTCTCCACCTCGGCTGCTCGCAAGCTATTCACTAACAGGAAGCCCATGTTGCTCCCAGCGGGGAAGTGCAGTACTGTCCTCGCCTCGTCTCTCCTCGGACTACCAGGGAGGTGGCGACGCAGACATGCGATCTGACCTTGAGCACTTTGGTCGTCCGTTCGACCAGTGCTAAGATCGCCCGGTCGACGTCTCCTCTTCCTCCCGTCGCCCCTCCGACACAAGCACTTTTATCAGCTTCTGCCAGGACGAAGACCCAGAAATCGGAAGCACGGGCCTTCAAGAAAGAACCGTCTCATGCAGACTTTCTACGTACCTCGAACCCTCAGCCATCGACCAATCCTTCCACAAAACGGCCTTCCGAGAAGGCTCATAGGAAGCACAGTTCTCCTTCCCCGCCACGGCGCATTTCTCCTCCTGCGCCCCCCAGCGGTTGCCGCCCCAGGCCGTCATCCGTTTCGCCTTGCCGCTCTGCTGGTAGCCGAACATCTGGCCGTTCACCAGCGGACGAAGCTCCCCCTTCCGGCCATCTTCACAAGATGGCCGATGAACCTATAGAACAAATGGACGATGACTGTCCGCCTCCTGCTAGCGGCGGCAGTGCTCGCTCGAAGCCAGGCCCTCAGCGGCCTTCTAGATGACCCCTTCTTGCATCTTCTTCTTCTCACGATGGCACTTATTCACTGGAATATTCGCAGCATTCGTTCCAACTGAGAGGACTTGAAATTGCTGCTCCGCTCGTACCGTCCGCTCATCGTAGCCCTCCAGGAAACGAAGCTACGCCCATGCGATCAAATTGCCTTGGCACACTACACCTCTGAGCGTTTTGTTTTACCCCCTGTGGCAGGTATTCCGGCTCATAGAGGAGTTATGTTGCTGGTCCGGGATGATATCTACTATGATCCCATCACATTGCACACCGGCCTGCAGGCAGTTGCCGTCCGCATTACTCTCCCCAATTTTACATTTTACATCTGTACCGTTTACACTCCATAGTCGTCTGCCGTTACCAGGGCAGACATGCTGCAAATTATTGCTCAGCTCCCTGCACCATTTTTGTTAACTGGAGACTTCAATGCTCACCATCCTCTTTGGGGCTCTCCAGCATCCTGTCCGAGGGGCTCCCTGTTAGCAAACGTTTTCAACCAGCTCAGTCTTGTCTGCCTCAATACTGGCGCCCCTACTTTCCTTTCAGACCCCTCTCACACCTATTCCCATTTAGACCTCTCTGTATGTACTACCCAACTTGCACACTGGTTTGAGTGGTATGCGCTTTCTGATACATATTCGATCGACCACTTCCCGTGTGTTATCTATCTACTGCATCATACCCCCTCTCCATGCTCAACTAGTTGGAACATCTCCAAAGCAGACTGGGGGCTCTTCACTTCCAGGGCGACCTTTCAGGATCAAACCTTCACAAGCTGCGATAGTCAGGCCGCACACCTCACGGAAGTCATTCTCACTGCTGCTGAATATTCCATCCCTCACACTACTTCTTCTCCACGCTGCGTACCAGTCTCCTGGTGGACCGCAGCATATAGAGACGCCTTACGTGCTCGTCGACTTGCTTTACGCACCTTTAAACGCCACCCTACAGTGGCGAATTGTATCAATTACAAACGATTACGTGCGCAGTGTCGTCGTATTTTTAAAGAAAGCAAGAAAGCCAGCTGGGCTGCTTTCACAAGCACCTTCAACAGTTTTACTCCTTCTGTTGTATGGGGTAGCCTGCGCCGGCTATCAGGCACTAAGGTCCACTCACCAGTTTCTGGCTTGACGGTCGCGAATGACATCCTTGTGGCCCCTGAGGATGTCTACAGTGCCTTCGGCCACTTTTTCGCAGAGGTTTCGAGCTCCACTCATTACCCCCCTGCCTTCCTCCCCCGAAAACAGGCAGAGGAGGCTCGGCCACCTAATTTCCAGTCCTCGAATTGTGAAAACTACAATGCCCCATTCACCATGCGGGAACTCGAAAATGCACTTGCCCGGTCACTGTCCTCTGCTCCGGGGCCTGATTCTATTCATATTCAGATGCTGAAGAACCTTTCTCCTGCGGGTAAAGGTTTCCTTCTTCGTACTTACAATCGCATCTGGATTGAGGGACATGTTCCTGCATGCTGGTGAGAGTCTATTGTTGTACCGATTCCTAAGCTGTGAAAGGACAAGCACTTGCCTTCCAGTTATCGACCCATCTCGCTTATCAGCTGTGTCTGTAAGGTGATGGAGCGAATGGTTAACTCTCGGTTGGTTTGGCTGCTCGAATCTCGACGCCTACTTACCAATGTACAATGTAGATTTCGTAGGCGCCGCTCTGCTGTTGACCATCTGGTTACCCTGTCGACCTTCATTATGAATAACTTCTTGTGGAAGCGCCCGACCGTGGCTGTGTTCTTTGATTTGGAGAAGGCTTACGACACCTGTTGGAGGGCGGGCATTCTCCGCACCATGCATACATGGGGCTTTCGCGGTCGCCTCCCTCTTTTTATTCGTTCCTTTTTAATGGATCGACAGTTCAGGGTACGTGTGGGTTATGTCCTGTCAGACACCTTTCGCCAGGAAAATGGGGTGCCACAGGGCTCCGTTTTGAGCGTCGCTCTCTTGGCCATAGCAATCAATCCAATAATGGATTGCCTCCCAGATGATGTATCAGGCTCCCTTTTCGTGGACGATTTTGCCATCTATTTCAGCGCGCAGCGTACATGTTTCCTGGAGTGCTGTCTTCAGCGTTCTCTTGATCGTCTTTACTCCTGGAGTGTCACCAATGGCTTCCGTTTTTCTTCCGAGAAAGCAGTCTGTATTAACTTCTGGCGCTACAAACAGTTTCTCCCACCATCCTTACGACTCGGCCCCGTTGCTCTCCCATTCGTGGAGACAACAAAATTTTTAGGTCTTACATTTGTCAGGAAACTTAGTTGGTCTTCACATGTGTCATATTTTGCTGCCCATTGTACCCGTTCTCTAAATGTCCTCCGTGTTCTCAGTGGCACGTCGTGGGGAGCGGATCGAACCGTCCTCCCTCGCCTATATCGGTCGATCGTCCGCTCCAAGCTGGATTATGGGTGCTTTGTATACTCCTCTGCACGGCCGTCCATCTTACGCCGCCTCAACTCCATACAACATCGGGGTTTACGGCTTGCGATCGGAGCGTTTTATACTAGTCCCGTCGCGAGTCTTCTTGCTGAAGCTGGTGAATTGCCACTCACCTACCAGTGCGATATGCTGCTTTGTCGATACGCCTGTCGGCTTCTGTCAATGCCCGACCACCCATCGTATCGTTCCTTTTTTGACGATCTCTCGACCGTCAATACGGGTTGTATGTCTCTGCCCTGCTACCCCCTGGAGTTCACTTTCGTCGCCTCCTTGAACACCTTGATTTTTCACTCCCTGCAACCTTTAGAGTGGGCGAGAGCCACACGCCACCTTGGCTTCAGGCTCAGGTTCGCGTCCACCTTGACCTCCGCTCGCTCCCAAAGGAGGTTACCCCCGGTTCAGTATACCACTCCCGTTTTGTCGAACTTCGTTCGAAGTTCATTAATATGATCTTCATTTATACAGATGGCTCTAAGACCAGTGACGGGGTCGGGTGTTCTTTTATTGTCGGTGCACAAAGTTTCAAATACCGGCTACATGGCCATTGTTTGGTCTTCACCGCTGAGCTCTTTGCCCTCTACCAGGCTGTTCTTTATGTCTGCCACCACTGACATTCTGCTTATGTCATCTGCTCAGATTCTCTAAGTGCCATCCAGAGCCTCAGTGATCCGTATCCGGTTCACCCTTTCGTGCACCGGATCCAACGCTCTCTTCAGCAGCTGGTGGACGACGGGTCTCCAGTTAGCTCTATGTGGGTTCCTGGCCATGTCTGTATCCCTGGGAACGAAGCTGCAGATGCCGCAGCCAAGGCTGCGGTCCTCCAGCCTCGGACGGCTTCTTGTTGTGTCCCTTCATCAGATTGTAGCACGATCATTTGTCGGCGCATTTTATCGCTGTGGCATGCCGATTGGGCTGCACTTAGGGACAACAAGCTTCGGGCCTTGAAACTGCTTCCCGTAGCTTGGACGTCCTCCTCATGTCCTTCTCGGCGGGAGGAGGTCATTTTGGCCCGGCTACGAATTGGACACTGCCAGTTCAGCCATCGCCATCTGCTGACGGCAGTGCCGGCGCCGTTCTGTCCATGTGGGCAGTTGCTGACAGTCCGCCACATTTTAACGTCCTGTCCGGATTTTACTACGCTGCATCTTGATCTTGGCCTGCCATGTACTCTGGATGCCATTTTAGCGGATGACCCAGGAGCTGCTGCTCGCGCTCTTCGTTTTATCAACTTGACACACCTGTCTAAGGACGTTTGATTATGCTGTAGTTTTTTAATCCTATGTCTGTTAATACGTCTTTTATAGTGTTGTCCCTTTTAGTTGCTGTTTTAACCTTGTGCCTCGCGGTAAATTCCTAAATTAGTCAGGGCACTAATGACCATTGTAGTTGCGTGCCACAAAAAAAAAGAAGAAAAAAAAACCATGTTCCCATCAGACTCCATGCAAACGTTTTCCCATTTGGACCTCTCATCCTGCACTGCCCAGCTTGCCAGTTGTCTCAAGTGGTCCATTCTCTCTGAGAAACACTTGAGTGACCATTTCCCTTGTGCTACCTGTTTGGATTTACATGCAGATGGGGTAGAAGTCAGCAATTTGTAGCTTTATGATGCCAACTGGGGACTTTACTTCTTCCTGGTGCTCTTCACTGAACATTATTCCACAGTTGTGGTGACCGGGTAGAGTACTTATGAATGTTATCCTTACCAATGCAGAATCTTTGATACCTCACACTTCTTTACAGTACCAGGTCAGAATCCCTGGTGGACTGAGACCTGCTGTGATGTGATGTGATTTGCATGTGGAGTCTTCCTCTCTGCGTTTTTAACAGTTGTCCTACGATGGCGAAGTGTATTAGTTATAAACAGTTTCATTGCAGTATTGAGGAAATCATAAAAGCTAGCTGGATTTCCTTTCCTGTTTCACTCTGTCTTTAGCCATGTGGTGGCAACCTCCTGAATGTAGCAGATGTCACTGTGGACCCTGTTGTCATCTCCAACACCTTGGGCCACTATTTTGTGGAGATTTCAAGCTCCACTCTCCATCACCCAGTGTTTCTTTCTTGGAAGCAAGTGGATGCAGCTCAGTTGATATCTTCTTCCTCTCACATTCGTGAATGCTACAGTGCTGCCTCTACTGGAAGCTTGACCATGCTCTCACATCATCCTCATCTTCTGCCCCAGGGACAGATGATGTTAACATTCAGATGTTTCAGCACCTCTCTTGCAGGCAAGCACTCTCTCCTTCATGCAACCAAGCTGCATTTGGGCAGATGGCACGTTTCCCACATGCTGGTTTGAAGTCACTGTCACACACATACCTATGCCTGGTAAGGACATAAATCTTCCTTCCAGCTACTGCCCAATTTCCCTCACCAGCTGTGTTTGCAAGGTGATGGAACTTAAGATTCATGGCCAGCTGGTATTGTGGTGCAAGTCTCTTAATCTATTAGCCACTGCACAATATGGAATTTTTGCACACCTTTCTGCAGTTGACCATCTCGTCATTGTCAGCTTGTCATGAACACCTCTCTGTAGAAATGCCAGACCATAACTGTTGATTTTTTTACCTGCTGGAGAATGGGCATCATCCGTACAATGATCACATGGGGCTCCAGAGGCAGCCTGCCCCATTTTCTTCAAGAATGTGTACTGACATAGTTTTCACGGTATGTGGGGGTTTGGCCTTGTTGGACACCTTTATCCTGGAGTATGGGGTGCCTCAAGGCTCAATTCCGAATGTCGTCCTCTTTGCTATAGCCACTAACCCTATTACGGCCTGTCTCCTGCAGTGGCTTCTCTGGCTCCTTTTTCATCAGTGACTTTGTGATTATTGCAGTTCTGTATTGACTTGTCTCCTTGAGTGGTGTCTTCAGCGATGTCTCGATCATCTTTACTTGTGGAGCATTGCTAAAGGCTTTCACTTTTTCTTAGACCACACCATTTGTATGAATTTCTGGTGGTACAGTTGGTTTCTTCCATCGTCTACATCGTGATCCTGTTGCTCCTCCATTTACTGAAACTACAAAATTCTTCAGGCTCATGCTTGGTAGGAAACTTTCTTGGTTCTCACATGTCTTACCTGATCACACTCTGTACCTGGTCCCTCAATGTCCTATGTATCTTAAGCAGCACTTCCTGGGGAACAGATCAGACCACACCTCTCCGTTTATACCAATCTCTTGTCTGTTCAAAACCAGACTATGGATGTTTCATTTATTCATCTGCACATTCATCTATCTTATGCCATCTTAACACAATCCACCATTGTGGAATGCATGTAGCAACTGGTGCCTATTACACTAGCCTTGTTGAGTCTCTATGCAGAAGCTGCTGAACTGCCACTGTGATATCGGTCTCATGTCCTCCGCCACAGATATGCATGCCATTTGTCTTCTATGCTTGGCCATCCATTCTATGCCCCCTTTTTTGATGACTCCCTTGACTGTCAGTGTGGGGTGCACCCTCCTTCTATTAAATTGCGGAGTTTGCTTTTGGCTACTGCTCTGGCAGCTTAACGTGACGCTACCTGCCATTTTGCCGATGAGTGTGAACCCTTCACCATCTTGGCATCATGCATCGACCCGTGTCAACCTTGGACTTAATTTGCTTCCCAGGAAAACTACTCCAGATTCGACCTATTGCTGCAAGTTTCTCGTCCTTCGCATGGAAATGGCAGTAGTACCCTTATGTACACTGATGGCTCTTGGTCTGACTGTGGTGTCGGGTGTGCCTTTGTCATTGACACCAACAATTTTCGGTATCAGCTTCTGGGACGCTGCTCAGTATTTACAGCAGAACTCTTCGCCCTGTATCAGGCCAAGCAGTACATCTGGTGGGCCACGAGCTTTTCACTTGTCATCTGCTCTGACTCTGTGCCCTTCAGAACCTCTGTGCTGTACACAGTCCATCACATAGTGCAGCAGGTTCAACATAGCTTCCACTTGCTAACTCTTGAAGGAACCGCTGTGTTGTTTATGTGGATTCATGGCCACGCTGGTATAATGGGAAACGGGACTGCTGACGCTGTGTCCAAGGTTAGTCTTCGTACCTCAGCCCACTAGTTCTTCCATTGCTTCTGCTGGTTCCCTTGTTGCCATCTGTTGGCAGATGGTATCACTTTGGTACAATCACTGGTATTCTCTTCACAAGAACAACCTCCAGGGAATAAAACTTCTCCATGTGGCTTGGCCAAACTCTCGGCCCTCATGTTGCATGATCATTTTAGCTAGTTTGCATATTAGGGCTCAGTCCTTTTAGCTATCACCATTTGTTAAGTGGTGATCCCCCCCCCCCCCCCCCCCACCACGTGATGCTCATTGTCATCAACCTTTGACAGTTCGCCATTTCATGATCTGATGTCCTTTTTCTAACCACTTTAGTTTTAGTGTATGTTTTCCATCTAATTTATCAAACGTTTTAGTGAATGATGCACTATATGTTGACCATGGTTTATTTTTTATCTGTTATAGCAATATGGTGAAGGACATTTAATCTGTGGTTAGGGACCTCCACTGTCTCTACAGCGTATTTTGTGGGCCTTTCTCCAAGGGGAAGTCCTTGTTTTATAGCTCTTACATTCTGTCGTTTGGACATAGTGTACAGCCACTTTTCGTTCCTATCACTGATTAGTGTTATAAGGCTATGACATGGGTGCTTATGATCTCGGTTGTTTTTGTGTCCTTAAAAGTCTGCACATTTTTCCAAAGCTTTGCTCGTATATACATTTGACACACATATTGCAGACATCTCCTCCTCCTGCTCTTCTTTCCACCTCTTACTCGTCCCTCTACTTTCTGTCTGCCCTCTGCTCCTCTTCCTCTACACCTTTCACCTACCACCTGTATCTTGTTCTCCTCCACACTCTTGTCCAACACTCCTCCCCCCTCCCCTATCTGCCCTCCATTCCTAATACACGAGGCATATTTTTAAGTAAGGTCCGTTTTGTTATAGACACTAGTAGTTCATGCGCATACCAAAATGTTTAAGACAATCAACTCACCCGCCGCATGTGAGGTTCGCTCAGTAATACGGTTTTTGTCAGCAACGAACCTGTCTGCTGCAGAAATTCATTAACAGATTTGCGAAGTGTATGGTAACACTGTTATGAGTGCAAGCAAAGTGCGTAAGTGGGTACGAAGATTCGAAGATGGCCATGACAGTGCCCATGATGACTGCTCTGGTCGCCCTTATTTACGGACGATTTGGTGACTTCAGTTGAAGCGAGGATTCATGAGAACATGTGCTTCACAATAACAGGTCTCTCAAAGGAATTTCCTGACATGTCGAGATCAGTGCTTTACAACATTGTTTCTCATCACCTAAAGTTTAGGAAATTGTGCTCCCATTGTGTGCCGAAACTCCTAACAGAGGACCACAGAAACGAAAGATTTGAATGTGCGATGATGATCTTGACTCATTATCATGAAGAAGGTGATGGCTTCTTGAGTCAGATCGTAACTGGAGACAAAACATGGGTTTCGCATATCACGCCCAAATCGAAGCAACAGAGCATGGAATGGAGACAAACACGCTCGCCTGTAAAGGTGAAGGCCAAACAGACCCTGTTCCAGCACAAAATCATGGTGTCTGTGTTTTGGGATAAGCGTGGTGTTTTGTTGGTTGACTTCATGCAACGAGGAACCACTATCAATGCAGAAGCACACTGCCAAACCCTGAGAAAGCTACGCAGAGTGATTCAAAACAAAAAACGCGGCTTGCTGACAAAGAGAATTGTCCTTCTCCATGACAATACAAGACCTCACACTGCAGGTCATACCCGTGTTTTATTGGACAGTTTTGACGGGGAAGTTTTAGACCACCCATCCTACATTCCTGATCTTGTGCCGAGTGATAACCATCTGTTCCTCCACCTCAAACACCATATCAGTGGCAACCATTACAATGATGGCGATGTGAAAATGCCTGTGAACTCTTGGTTATCACAGCAGGCAGCAAGTTTTTATGAAGAAGGTATTTTAAAATTGGTTGAAATTTATGATAAGTGTTTGAACAAATTTGACAACTGTGTCGTAAATGGAGTGAAGTATGTACTTTCTGAGAATAAATTTACTTTTTTGAAATAACCTTTCATTGTGTACTTACGTTCAAATGGACCTTACTTAAAAATCACGCCTTGTAGTAGGGTCATTGTCAGGCATTGGTGTCTCATTCTTCTCAGCTGTTCTTGTTAACATTGCTCCACCTACACTTCACAATGAATTACTTACTGTTGACTACTCCCAAATATGGTCTTACTTTGCTGAAAGAGTAGTGCCCAATATTTAGCAGGACAGACTGGAACTGTACAGCCATTATCTGCATTTGAATGTAATAAAGTGTCTGTGAATGGTGGATCTTGTTAACAATATAATACATCAAGCTGCTGAAGCATACGTCCCAAACTAAATGCTCAGCTCCCCCCAAGGGGTCCACTGCTCCTTTGTGGATATGTGCATGGCGAGCATGGGACCCCGAGCTAGTGTGGCTCTTTCCTTTCCGGGCTGCATTCCTTCCTTTTCCACATCCTTCCCCATCCCCCATCCTCCCCTCCCTCACCACCTCCTCTTCCCTGCCCTTTCCCCTCCCCCACCCTTTCCCCTTCCCCTTCTCCCCCTATGGGAGTTGTTTCTTGCCTACGTCCGGAGACGGACGCTTGTAACTGTAAGACAGTATCTCTTCTTTGCTATCTGTGCTGGAAAGTTTCTGTCCTCCCTTTGTCTTTCTCTTTTCTTTGCCTCTTCTCTTTACCCTCTCCTTTGCTGTGCCGTTTGAAACCTCTCTTTCCTTTTCTTTGTTCCTCCCTTCCTCTTCCTTTCCTTCCTGTGCATGTCTGAAGGCCGACCCACGTGTTCCCTCGTGTAGCTGGTGACTGGGTAACATGGGGTTCCCGCCCCGGTTAGACAGGTAGGACACATACGTACCCCCTGGCAATGGCCAAGCCCAGGGAGGGGTGATTACCCGAGCTGATACCTTCCGAACATGCCAATTGGTCCCTCCATCTGCATCTCAGGAAGTGTGACCTGAGGTGTGAACAATCGCCTAAGGTGGGAGTGCCCTCCGAGAGGGCCCCCACAAGGAAGGGGCACGCCATCGGAGATGCCATTAATCAAGGGGGAGACTTCAGCAATAGCTTCCTCTACGTCTACAATTTCTGCTCACAAGCGAAAGTTAAATGAGTCTCAGCCACGGACAATTCTTCCATCAGTGCCACAATTCCTTGTTGTTTCTCAGTCAGATGAAGGTCAAGACTTCTCCACAGTCAACCCTTTCATTATTCAGTAAGGTGTAGATGCGATTGCAGGTCCTGTAAAGTCTCGTTTCCGATTATGAAATGGCACCTTGTTGTTAGAAACACTCATTGCCCTCCAGGCACAAAAATTGCTGCGAATTCCACTGCTGCACTCCTTCCTTGTCCGGCTGTAAGCACACCGCACTTTAAATTCATCACGCAGTGTGGTTTCTACATGCTCACACGACGGATTGTCCAATGAGGAAATTGAAAACTACCTGTCTGACCAGGGCGTAACAGCTGTACATAGTCACGAAAAGGGTTGACAAGGACTTGGTAGCAGTCCGTACTATCTTCTTGACATTTGACAGAGTTCAACTTCCATCGAACATTAAAGCAGGCTATGAGATAATTTCAGTTCGCCCTTACATCTCCAACCCTATGTGTTGCTATCAGTGTCAGCAGTTTAATCATACCAGCCAGTCATGTTCCAATCTGACCAAATGCGTTATATGTGGCAAGGATGCCCAGGAGGGTGCTTGTCCACCTTCATCCCCTACTCAACTGTATTGGTGACCACGCTGTTTCCTCTAGAGATTCCCCCATTTTCAACGTGTTCACCCTCCCCACTATCACTTGTTCACTCTGCGGCTCACCCTTCATCGGCTTCTGCTAAATCATGAGCCCCAAAATCAAACACTCGGACTTCCAAGAAAGAGCCTACTCACAAAAATTTTTTACATACCCTGACTTCACAACCATTGATTCCTCCCTCATCTCAACGTCCTGTTTCCAAGAAGACTCATAAGAAACCAAGTTCCTCTCCTCCTCCGCCACTGCATGTCTCACCTGCAGTGCCACCTGGCGGTAACCACCCTTGGCTGTCTTCCATGTCACCAAGGGGCACTGCTGGCGGCCGATCAACTGGCCGATCGCTTGTGGCAGGAGCTGCCCCCGAACAACCTATGGATCAGGATCTTCAGCCTTTGGCTGAGCCCCCAGGGGCCTCACGGTTCTTTCGTGAGTACATGCGTGGCGAGCACGGGGCCCCAAGCTATTGCAGCCTTCCTTCTTTCCAGGGCTGCATTTCCTTGCCCTTCCCCTTATACCGCTCCTCTCCCTCTCTTGGTGTCCTTGCTTATGTTGGCCTCACTACCCTTCTGGTTATGTTGGTTTTGCAGTTTAGTTTTGTTGCATAATCACCTCATCCTTTTGGCATTCTCTGGTCCCACTCTGGGGTTTGACCTCCATTACTAAATTTCTATTCCATAGTGTGAGCCATTTGGGGAAGAGCTCCTTACCTAGTGTCTCCTACATGTGCCCTCCTAGTTCTTTCCACCTTTTCTTTCCCATTGTTGTCTGATGCTAGAGTGCATAACCAGCACGGTAGCCAGCTCGTGTGGTGGAGTCACTATGTACCCTTTTGGTGTAGCCCCCTGGACACACAGGGATCACACTTCTGATACCTGAGTCGTGACCACCTCATATAAGCTTAGGAGTGGTTGCTTGTCATCCTGGAGCATCGGAACTCCCGGCAGTGGCCCCCATGCCAGACGGCCCTTTTTGTGGCTGGGTGGCGCCCGCGAGGAGAGCCCCTAATCGCCCCTATCAGGGCAGACACTATACAAATGAAATGCATATGGGTCCAGAACTTTGGCCGTTCTTCTGCGGCTGTTTTTCTGCATGGAACTGATTCTTTTAGTGCTGCTTCTCCTGCCCCTTCGGCCTTCCCTTGCATGGCTACCCCATGGGAGGAGGGTCAGGCTCGTCGGATAGGGGCAAAACCTTTCCCCCAGCTATCTAGTTTGCGTCAGGACTGATGGGGATACTTTAATCAATACCAAACCTTTATTCTTTGTGGAACACACTAAAGACAAGTTTGGTGAAGTGGACTCCCTGAGCAAGATGCAGTCAGGTTCATTGTTGATCAAAACTTCTCCAGCTGCCCAGTTTGCGGCCCTTTGTGCTTGTAACCATCGTGGCACAATTCCTGTGTCCATTACCTCCCACCAGTCTCTAAATGTGGTTCAAGGTGTAATTTTTCACAGGGACCTCATCCTTCAAACTGATGAGCAACTTCAGTACAGTCTTGGACAGTGGGGTGTTCACTTTGTTCGTCATGTTCAGAAGGGTCCGAAGGACAATTGCATTGATACTGGTGCCTTTATCCTGGCCTTTAGAGGGGATACCCTCCCTGAGAAAGTAAACATGGCTGTTTATCAATGTGATGTGAAGCCGTACAGCGCACCCCCTATGAGGTGTTTAAAGTGCTTGCGTTTTTGGACTCGTCTTCCCGCTGTTCGCAAACCCCTCTCTGTGCTTACTGTGGACCTCGACTATATGAGGGGAGTCCCTGTGTGTGTGTGTGTGTGTGTGTGTGTGTGTGTGTGTGTGTGTGTGTGTGTGTGAATTGTCATGACAATCGTTCTCCACATTCACCGGATTGCCCAGAATATGAGAAGGAAAAGAAGACACAGGAGTATAAGGCCCTTGATCGTTTAATCTACACTGAGGCTTGTAAGAAGTATGCACGTCTTCACCCTGTGTCCATGACGTCTGGTTATGTTTTAGTTACATCTTCACCCCTTCCTCCTCCTTCCTTACCCCAGTCCCAGACCCCTCTCATCCCCTCCTCCCCTGTAGCTCCCACACCTTCTCTTCTGGGCACTGCTGCCCCTCCCCAGCCGGAGAAGTGTCCCACTTCTTCACCGTCTGCCGGTCAAGGGCGTCCTTCCTGGGGATACCCATTCCTGGCACTTTCCAGGCCATAGGTCTGCTGCCACATGACGATCGCGAGAACCGCGGTCTGTTGACCCCCAGGTCACTCGATCTCTTTCTGTTCCCGATCTTGCTGCAGTTGGCTCCTTTATGCCACACGGCCCTCCTCGATCTCAAACAGAAAAGAAGAAGAAACATAAGTTCTGGGACAAGGAGCCTCTGGTGTCACTGGAGGTCCCATCCCCGGATTTACAACCAGATTCTGCCCTGCTGTTCATGGATTTCGCCCCCTCCTTGTCGGTGACGAGTGGTGACCCGGTGGCATGACTGGCTTTAGCCTGTTCAACCCCCATTTCAATCACCGTTCTGTGGTTATCCAATGGAATTGTAATGGATATTACCATCACTTTCCGGAGTTGAAACGCCTTATTTCATCTTACTCTGCAGCTTGGGTGCTTCTACAGGAATCTCATTTTACTGTTGATCACTCACCAACCTTATGTGGTCTTCCGTGTTTTCTGTCAAAATCGGGGCAGCCCCCTGCAGGCTTCTGGTGGCTTTTGTATGCTGGATGGTACAAACATTGCTAGCCCGTGGATTCCTCTTCAAATTAAATTGGAAGCGGTTGCTGTTAGGGTCCACCTTTACCGAGGTCACGATTTGCAATCTTTATCTCCCTCCTCACAGAACTCTTACACCTGCTGCCTTAACTGCCCTCCTTCAGCAACTTCCTCCTCCCTTCCTCCTTCTCCCACTTCTCGGGGATTTTAATGCTCATCATCCCTTGTGGGGCAGTGCATTTCCATCTAGACGAGGTCTTCTCATAGACCAGTTTATTGCAAACCACAACTTGTGCCTTCTTAATGATGGCTCCCCTACTGATTTCGGTGCCGGTCATGGTATCTTTTCTGCCATTTATCCCTCCCTCCCTCCCTCCCTCCCTCCCTCCCTCCCTTCATAACACTGGTCGCCACATGATGACCTTTGTGATAGTGACCATTTCCTGTTGATTCTCTCGCACCTTTCCCACTCCCGGATGGACAGGCTACCTTCGTTGGTCTTTCAATGCGCCAATTGGTCTCTATACACTGAACAGGTCGTGTTTTCTCCCTCTTTGTTGGGTTGTATTGATGACGTCCTATATGATGTACCTGATGTGATTGTTTGCGCTGCTATCCTTGCTGTACCACATTCATCTGGACCATTTCGCCACCGGAAAGTCCCGTGGTGGAGTACGCCCATTGCCATTGACATCCGTGATCGTCGTCGAGCTTTGCAACACCTTAAGAGGCACCCATCCATTGCCAACCTTATTACCTTTAAATGCCTTCACGCTAAAGTGTGAAATTAATCTAACAGAGCAAAATTATATGTTGGGATCACTTTGTTTCTTCCCTTGGTTCTACTGTCCCTATGTATGGGGCTACACTTCGCTTTTTCCATTGTTGCCATCGCAATCCACCCTCCTGGGCCTTCACCTCCCAGATGGCCTTTGTATGGACCGTTCATTCTTATGGAACATCTTGCGACCCATTTTGCAACGGCATCAGCACCAGCCTCCTATCCGACTGCTTTCCTTCACCAGAAACAGCGGACCCAAGCTTCCGTCTTATGTTTCACCCCTTGTCAGTCAGAATCTTACAAGGAACCTTTTACTGAATGGGAATTTCTTTCCGCACTTTCTTCTTCCCATGGTACAGCCCCTGGCCCAGACTGCATTCATAACCAACTGCTTCAACATCTCAGTGCTCCACAATGGCAACATCTTCTCCAGGTGTTTAACTGTATTTGGCTCCAGGGAGACTTCCCTTCTCAGTGGAGGGATAGCATCGGGATTCCTGCCCTTAAGCCTGGTAAGAACCCCCTATTTGTTGAAAGCTATCGGCCAATTAGTCTGACACTTGTTGTTTGCAAGTTACTTGAACGGATGGTAGCCCGTCGGACACTTGTTTGCAAGTTACTTGAACGGATGGTAGCCCGTCGGCTCAATTGGGTTCTCAAATCACAGGATCTATTGTCCCCTTACCAGTGTGGCTTCCGAGAGGGTCGGCCTCCGATTTATCATTTACTTCACTTGGAATCTGCAGTTCGGCAAGCTTTTTCCCCCACTGCCATTTGGTTGCAGTATTTTTTTGAGCTTCGCAAGGCCTATGACACGGCTTGGTGCCATCACATCGTTCTTACACTTCATCAGTGGGGTCTTCGGGGCCGACTCCAGATTTTTATCCACCATTTCCTGTTCCATCGGTCATTCAGGGTTTGGGTTGATAGTGACAGTTCTCCATGGACCCAGGAGACTGGCATCCCACAGGGTTCTGTAGTGAGTGTACTTCTTTTCCTCATTGCTATCGATGGACTTATAGCCTCTATCAGTCCTTTGGTCATCCCTACTCTGTATGTGGATGATGTCTGCATTTGGGTTAGTTCCTCTTTGATGGCCTCTGCAGAGCGGCAGCTCCAGGGAGCTATAAGGCGTGCCTCTGTGACCCTCCCACATGGGTTTCAATTCTCTCCTTTAAAATCGCAGGTGGTCCACTTCTGTAGATGTACTACGATCCATCCCGATCTGGAGCTTTATCTCAATGTACAATGATTGCCTGTGGTCCCACAGTTTTGTTTCCGGGGGTCTTCTTTTCGACAACAAGCTCACTTGGCTGCCTCATATCACACTTCTGTAGGTAGGATGTTTCCGTAAACTCAATGTTCTTCACTTCCTTGCCCACACCTCTTGGGGTGCGGACCACTCCATCCTTCTCCACCTTAATTGTGCTTTAGTTCTGTCTCACTTGGACTATGGTTGTCAAGTTTATGGTTCGGTTGCTCCTTCCACACTGCACCTGCTGGATCCAGTCCACCATCATGGTATCCATTTGGCCACCAGTGCCTTCCCTACTAGCCCTGTTGATAGTCTCCTGGTTGAAGCTGGGATCCCCCCCTCTCTCTTTCTGTTCGGCGGTTCCAGCTTCTGGTGTCTTATGCAATCGCTGTCCATTCCTCTCCCACTCATCCTTCCTATTCTATCCTGTTCCCAGACCATGGACGTCCCCACCTGATTCCACCCTTAGGCGGGTTTATCAGATGGGCTCCGCCTTGCGTCTCTTTGTCCTGTCTTCCATCCCCCCAGCCCTGAATTCGGATGGATCTTCGCTGAGGTCCGAAAGATTCCTTCCCCCTCGATGCTGTTCTGTTTTACTTTTCCAACGAATTTTATGGGAGTTTCGGGATGCTGTTGTTTTGTATACCGATGGCTCTAAATCTGCTGATCATGTGGGATACACCTTCATGTCCTCTGTTGGCATAGAAAATCATCTGCTGCCACCTACATGTGGGGTGTTTACTGTGGAATTGATGGCAATTTCCCAGGCCCTTACCTTTACTAAACAGTCCCAACACAACTGCGTTTTGTTATGTATGGACTCAATAAGTGGCCTTCTGGCTATTGACCAATGTTTTTTGCGCCATCCCTTGGTGTCAGCCACCCATGAACATCCTGCTGATCTTCACTGTGCTGCTTGTTCCATTGACTTCCTTTGGGTTCCTGGCCATGTGGGTATCCCAGGTAATGAGCTTGCTGATCGTTTGGCTGGGGAACAGTCACTTACCCCCCATTCTCTGTAACGCCTCCTGCAGCAGATTTATGGCTTTACATCAAATCCCACTCCGCACAATCATGGGCCAACTCTTGGGAGGCTACTTCCCTGTCTAATAAACTTAGTGCGATTAAGGTGACACGAGGCCCATGGCATTCTTCCTTTCGCCTCTCCCGAAAGGACGCGACCGTACTGTGTCTTCTCTGCATTAGCCATACCAGGCTGGCCCATGGTTTTCTTTTGCGTGATGAACCACCCCCACTTTGTAGTTGTGGAGCCTTCCAGTCAGTAGCCCACATTTTGGTGGAATGCCCCCTTCTTTTGGCTATGTGTACTAAGTACAAATTCCCCCGCACTTTACGTTTAATGTTGGCTGACGATTCCCGGATAGTTGAACTAGTTCTCAGTTTCCTCTGGGAAAGTGTTTTTATTCTCAGTTTTAAAGTTTTTTTTTAATCTCGCTCTTGTGTTGGAGGCAGGGCAGTGAGTGTTGGTATATCTCCCACTGTAAGCTGTTGGGAGATTCCCAACTCCTCTCCCTGCTCAAGATCCTCTTTACTTCCCCTTCTACTCTGTTTTTATCACTTTTTAGGATTGGTTAGTCTCCTTTTCCCATACGCTCTTCTACATTCTAGCAGTTGAACGCTTTTTTTTAAGCCACAGGTGGTCTTGCCTCTACTGCTTCAGAGGTGGGATATTTCCTGCCTCTAGCATAGCCTTGGGGTCGCTCTCTTGCTGACATACCTCATTTTGTTTTTACAATTGACAACACGACTGCACTTTTACATTTTTTAGCCTTTTACCTTTTATCTTTCTGACTTTTCTGATGTCAAACTATCTGAATGGACCACATTTGAAACAAGGGACTGATGACCTTGCTGTTGGGTCCCTTCAACCCCAGTCAACCAACCAGCCTTTGGCTGAATGCTGTTCCATGCTGTTGGCCATCGGCTCTCAGCATTGTTGAGTTGAGAGCAACCATGGTAAGATTCTCCCTTTTTCTCTCCACACCGTCAATTATCCATTGGAATATCCATAGCATTAGAGCCAATCGGGATGAATTGTCGATCCTCTTATGATCCTACTCACTGATCTTCTGTCTTCAGGAAACAAAGCTGTGTCCTCACGATCACTTTGTTTTCCCTCATTTTCAATCAGTCCGGTTTGATGTCCCCTCTGTTGATGGCACTCCAGCACATCTTCTTCATGATACTGTCCATTATCACCCATTCCTCTTAAACAGTTCAATCAAAGTTGTTGCTGTCCGCCTTTCTCTTTCTGAATGCACCTTCTCTCTTTGTATCATATACATTCCATCGTCCACACCGATGGCAAGAGCTGATCTCCTTCATTTCCTTGGTCAGCTCCCACCCCTCTATTTGCTGGTTCGGGACTTCAATGCCCACCAGCTGCTTTGGGGATCTCCACATCCTTGTCTGTGAGGTTCCCTATTGATTGATGTTTTCCACCTAGCGGATCTTGTTTGCTTCGACACTGAGGAACCTACATTTTTGTCTGCTTCCATGTCAGACTTCTCTCATTTGGACCTTTTGGCCTAAACTGTTCAGCTGCCTTGGTGCTTTGAATGGTTCGCTCTTGCTGATACACACTAGAGTGACCATTTTCCATGTGTTCTTAGATTGCAGCCACAACTGCCATCTCTGCGCCCGAGACACTGGGAGTCTGGCCAAGCCGACTGGACACTTTTTTCTTCTCTAGTGTCATTCGAGGACAGTCACTTTCCTAGTGTCAACAATCAGGTCACTCATGTTACAGAAGTTATTCATACAACCATGTAACGATCAATACCTCTCACCTCCAATTTGCCCCGGCACCCCCCAGTTCCCTGGTGGAACGAGGCATGCCGTGATGGAATACGTGAGAGGCGATATGCTCTTCACATTTTCCGCCACCATCCTACTTTGGCCAACTGTATCCGCTATAAGCAGCTACATGCGCGATGCCGTCGCGTCATCTGCGATAGCAAGAAGGCAAGCTGGGACTTCTTTACTAGATCATTTAACACCTTCACACCTTCTTCAGAAGTTTGGAATCGAATTCGACGGTTATCTGGCATGCGTAGTTTCTCCCAGATCTCTGGGCTCACTGTCGCGCATGGTACCTTAGTGGCCCCTGTTGCAATTCCTAACTCATTGGGTCAACGCTTCGCTGAGATTTCGAGCTCTTCAAATTACCCGCCAGCCTTTATCCCAAATAAATGTGCAGCGGAAATGTGACCTCTTGCTTTCTCCTCTCAAAATAGCGAAAGCTATAATACTGTTTTCTCCATGCGGGAGATCCAACACGCACTCTCTTATTCTTATCAGATGGTATCCACATCCAAATGTTGCTGCATTTATCATACCATAGTCTGCGTTACCTGCTTCGCCTTTATAATTGAATTTGGACCGACAGTACTTTTCCCAGAAGATGGCAGGAAACTATTGTCATTCCTGTTCCAAAACCTGGAAAGGACAAACATCTTCCCTCTAGCTATAGCCCCCATTTCTCTCAAGAGTTGTATATGTAAGGGTTTGGAGCATATGGTGAATTGCCATTTAGCCTGGTG
Source organism: Schistocerca gregaria (assembly GCF_023897955.1). NCBI lineage: Eukaryota > Metazoa > Arthropoda > Insecta > Orthoptera > Acrididae > Schistocerca > Schistocerca gregaria. The sequence continues at coordinate 542,905,905 of NC_064924.1, forward strand.
GCTGGAGTCCCGAAGCCTTTAAACACCTGCCCAATGCGGTTTCTGAAAGCATCGTTCAGCAGTTGACCATCTTGTTGCTCTCCCCACTTATAACATGAACAATTTTCTCAGGAAATGCCAAACGGTAGCAATATTTTTTGATCTGGAGAGAGCATAAGATACCTGTTGGAGGACAGGCATCATCCGCATACTGTTCTCTTGGGGCCTTCGAGGTCGGCTGCCCCTTTTTATTCGTGAATTTATGGTGGAGCTCACATTTAAAGTGCAGGTGAACACTACACTCTCCCGTGTTTTCTCCTAAGAAAACGGGGTACCCCAGAGCTCTGTGCTAAGTGTTGTACTGTTTGCCATAGCCATAAATCCAATAGTCTCTTTCGATATCTAGGGCTCCCTCTTTGTGGACGATTTTTCAATCTTCTACAGCTCTCAAGGATGTCTCTATCGCCTCCACTGTTGGAGCATCAAAACTGACTTCCACTTTTCTCCCAGTAAGAACGTTTTTGTCAATTTTTGGCGTCATACAGAGTTTCTTCTGCTTTCCCCACATCTAGGCACTGTCGACCTTACGTTCGCAGATGTCACTAAATTCTTGGGTCTTATGTCTGACAGAAAACTGTGCTGGTCCTCCCACGTTTCCTATCTTTTGGCTCGCTGTCTGTGATCCGTCAACACCCTCCATGTTCTGAATGGTACCTCCTGGGGACCGGACAGAGTGGTCTTTCGCCTCTATCGCACCTTAGTGTGCTTCTAATTGGACTATGGAAGCATAATTTACTCCTCTGCTCGGCCGTCTATTCTTTGGCCTCTCCACTCTGTCCACCACCATGGATTGCGTTTAGCATCTGTAGCTTTTTACACCAGCCTTGTGGAAAGCCTTTATGCTGAGACTGCTGAACCTCCACTGTCCAATCAGTGGGCTGTCCTTCTGAGTCATTATGCTAGCCATCTGTCTTCCATGCCTGCTTATCCGGCCCATAACCTTTTTTTCGACGCCTCCTTGGATTTAGGGTATGGAGGCCGCCCTTCCTCTCTACCACCACCAGGAGTCCGCTTCTGTCAGCTGCTACGTTGTCTTTCCTTGCACTTTCCTAAAACTTTCTTGACAACTGGAGGTACAGCACAGTCTTGGCTCCGCCTGCAGACTGCCTGCTCCATGAATTTTTTCAGCTTCCGAAGGATGGTACCCCTTCTCTCATTTATCGTTGGGCATTTGCTGCTCTAAGTGCACAAATGAAGGATGCCACATTTATTGACACTGATGTCTCAAAAACATCATTTGGTGTTGGGAGTGCTTATATTGTTGGCGACACCCCAAATCGATTTCTGCTTCCCGACCAGTGTTTGGTTTTTACTGTGGAGCTTTACGCTATTCTTCAGGTTGTCCAATACATCTGTCACCATCAGCACATCAGTCTCTCTTCTTCAGCCTGCTGTTCGCATGGTTACCTTCACTGATCTACGGAGTGTTTTATGTCGTCGTGTTGCTCTTTTATGGCATGCACATTGGTCTACACTTCCCAATAATAAATTGCGGGACGTGAAAGCTCTTCCTTGTTCTTGGATCTCTTCCTCCTGAACTTGTTGTTGGGAGGAGATAATTTTAAGTAGACTCCGGATAGAGCACTGTCTTTTTAGCCATCGACATCTTTTAAGTGTCGATCCTCCCCGCATTGTCCAAACTGCTCTCATCTGTGGACGGTGAGACACCTTCTACTTCAGTGCCCCTATTTTACTCCGCTACGTGCCCATCTACAGCTGTCTCCTGATATATCTTCCATTTTAGCACATGATGCGCTCAGTCGATCGCGTCCTCGAGTTTGTGTCAGTGAGATGACGTCGGTCATTTGAAGCTCCTTTTGGGGAAAACAACCCCCCCCCCCCCCCCCCTTCTATAGTGGTTTTCCTTCTGTTTTTTAGTTCCCCACTTTTTGAGTTTTGCTCGCATTGCTGCTGATTTCCAATTTGTTTTTTGTTTTTTTACCTTTCCCTTGCCACAGACTGGGCACTAATGACCATAGCAGTTTTGCACCCTAAAACCATAACATAAATAAATAAATAAATAAATGCTCGGCTCAGCTTAGAAGACAGTTCATTCTATGACAAAGTGAGAAATATCAGTCTGCAGTTTGGAGTAAACAGAGACCTCCATGAATATTCAGAAGCAGACTATCAGCAGAACATGTTAGTGCTTTTCATATAGCAAGAGTGAGAGAAAACCCATGCAGTAATTGAAGAAACAAGCTTGGACTGTATGGCAGTTCTTGAATTTTATCATTTCTTTTACTTACTCCATTTGGATATGCTGACCTCAGAGTCTTCAACTTTGTGTTGGTCATAAAATGTGTGATGCAGATAGGTCCTGCATGCTGCTCTTTTGTAAATGTATCGTTCAATTCTTCCTTGACTATAGTTACATAGTTAATGGCTCTGCAGACCAAGCTACCTGATGATTGTGATCAGGAAAATGGCAATTATCATAATGAACAATGCTGGTGCATTCTGTGTTGCTGATGTGGTTTGTATCTATTTCAAAACAGTTCTACTGAACTTGCGTAGTGTAGATATCGTCCTCCTTTTATCTGTCAAGAAAGTAGAATGGTCAGTGGAAACTAATTTTAAACATCTGCTGAAAGACTTCCTTAATGTTGATTCATGGCTACAACCACATATAGAGGATTTACATACCTCTGGTGAGCTGGCTTGTCTAGTCATAGTTTGTTATATGTTATGAGATTTCCTAAGAGGAATAGCTCATCCTACGCTTTCCTGTTTTTCATATTATTGCTTTAACAACTATGGAACACTTAACGTCAAATTGCTGAGCAGGAAGTTTCTGTGGGTTTAAGTGAAACAGCAAACTGTAGATGTACATGACACATAGTTTCATAGTATGATTAGATTTAAGCCATTTATTCCCCCACCTGTTTTATGTTGATTTTGATTTTCCAGTGTTATACACTGGTGAATGAAAGCTATTCTGGTTCTGGTGAAACTTCACTGTTCTGAAAAGTTCATATGCTTCATGTTACCAACATAACCACATGTTTTCATGCCACTGGACTACATGTGGTGAGAGTCTGTACATTGCATGTCAGTGTTTCCTCATCTTGGTCTTTCCCGTTTTTAATCACGCTGGTTCTTTGGAAGAATGACTTTCAGTGTACCTCCATACAATCCTAATTTCTTATAATTTTATAAATATGATCATTATGAGATATGCTTCTAGAAGAAAGTAGTAAATTTGTTGAAGTTCTCACATTTTCGACTGAAATTTTAAGTGTAAGCCCTTTTCTGATGCACTATGTCATTCTTGTAGTTTCTTGCACTGAAATTTGAGTGTTCATGTAAATCTATCATACTGAACAAACTAACTTGTGATGAATCTTGCTGTTCTTTTTTTGAAGAATCATGTGTTCTTCCTCTATTCAACAAGGTAACTGTGCTAAAAGAACAAACAGATGAGAGTATTGTAACCATCCTCCTTTACAAACAGATTGCACTCAAGACTCTGGTATCTGATTTGCAACTTAAGCAACTGTGTTCCCCAGGGAAGCGTCCTGGGACCTCTACTGTTCCTGATCTATATAAATGACCTGGGTGACAATCTGAGCAGTTCTCTTAGACTGTTCGCAGATGATGCTGTAATTTACCGTCTAGTAAGGTCATCCGAAGACCAGTATCAGCTGCAAAGCAATTTAGAAAAGATTGCTGTATGGTGTGTCAGGTGGCAGTTGACGCTAAATAATGAAAAGTGTGAGATGATCCACATGAGTTCCAAAAGAAATCCGTTGGAATTCGATTACTCGATAAATAGTACAATTCTCAAGGCTGTCAATTCAGCTAAGTACCTGGGTGTTAAAATTACGAACAACTTCAGTTGGAAGGACCACATAGATAATATTGTCGGGAAAGCGAGCCAAAGGTTGCGTTTCATTGGCAGGACACTTAGAAGATGGAACAAGTCCACTAAAGAGAGAGCTTACACTACACTCGTTCGTCCTCTGTTAGAATATTGCTGCGCGGTGTGGGATCCTTACCAGGTGGGATTGACGGAGGACATCGAAAGGGTGCAAAAAAGGGCAGCTCGTTTTGTATTATCGCGTTATAGGGGAGAGAGTGTGGCAGATATGATACACGAGTTGGGATGGAAGTCATTACAGCATAGACGTTTTTCGTTGCGGCGAGACCTTTTTACGAAATTTCAGTCACCAACTTTCTCTTCCGAATGCGAAAATATTTTGTTGAGCCCAACCTACATAGGTAGGAATGATCATCAAAATAAAATAAGAGAAATCAGAGCTCGAACAGAAAGGTTTAGGTGTTCGTTTTTCCCGCTCGCTGTTCGGGAGTGGAATAGTAGAGAGATAGTATGATTGTGGTTCGATGAACCCTCTGCCAAGCACTTAAATGTGAATTGCAGAGTAGTCATGTAGATGTAGAACTGTAGCGGACTCGATATTTGCAAGCTGACTGATTATGGCAATTGATTACTGGTATGTGGTTCTACAAAGAAACATTATGTGCCTTTTTCACTTAAAGATGCCCATAACAAATTTTATGCTGTTAGTTATCTTCAGTTGCTAACAGTACTACGTTAATGGTTATTAGGTTGACAGTACTTATATAAGTTAAAATTCTGTTTTTCCTTTTTTTTATGAATGAGACCCAGTTGTATAAACCTTAAACAACTTTCGTGATGTATTGTTTATTTTTAAGTACCAAGTGATGGAGAGAAAAGTTGTTTGTGTAGTATCTCTGGCTGTAATGTACATTAGATTAGATTCAGTTTTCATTCCATATACCCAAAAAATGAGATGATTCTTGTGGGGGTTTAACACGTCAGAAAGTATAACATAAAGCATAGAACATTTGAATATAATACTCACTAACCTGATCATTTGTCAGGAGATAGTTGAAATAGGTTAATACAATGTTGTAAACTGGAACAGCTAATATTTACAGTATTAACACAGTCAGAATGAAACACTGTTATGCACAATTAATAAAATTATCATACACAAAATACTTAACCTTGACTGTTGTGACAAAGTGTTGTCAAAACTGAAATCTAACAGATATTTTTACTTAAGCTGGCTTAACAGTATGTTTCCTCCTCCCTCGCGGCCCCTGCCCCCTCTGCCCCAGGGGCCACCCTTCCTCCTCCTACCCCCGTGCCTCATCGGACTTCCAATAAGGCCTCCAAGAAGAAGTCTTTATCCCCCTCTCCACTCTGCCGCATTTCGTGTGACGCTCCATCCATGAGTCGCTGCTCCCGGCCGTCCTCAGTTTTGCTGCGACGATCTGCTGCCAGGCGCTCACCTGGCCTGTCGTCGGCGAATGATGCTGCCCCTCCTACGCAACCCAGGAATGCGGCATGGAACAGGATCTGCCTCCCCAGGTTGTAGTGTCGTTCCCTAGAAACCTGGCCCTCCGCGGCCATCGAGGTGACCAGTTCTTCACCCGTTTCGTTCCCCCTTTTTTCTGACTAGTGATGGCTTTGTTACATTGGAACATAAGAGGCATTCGATCTAATCAGGAGGAATTACAACTGCTCCTCCGCCTGCACTGTCCGCTTGTCCTTGGTCTCCAGGAAACCAAGTTGCGCCCGACTGACCGTCTTGCTTTTACCTACTATACCTCGGAACAGTCTGACCTCGCCCCTGTGGACGGTATTCCAGTTCATGGTGGGGTCATGTTGCTCGTTCGGGACAATGTCTAATACCATCTCATCCCATTGACCACCCCACTCCAAGCAATAGCTGTCCTTATTACTGTTTCTGCCTTTACTTTTTCTGTTTGTACTGTCTACACTCCATCGCCATCAGCAGTTAGTTGGGCTGACACCTGATTGTTCAGATTCCTCCACCATTTTTATTGTTTGGCGACTTCAATGCCCATCATCCCCTTTGGGGCTCTCCTGCGTCCTGTCAGAGACGCTCCCTCTGGGCAGATGTCTTCAACCATCTCAATCTTGTCTGCCTCAATACTGGCACCCCGACTTTCATCTCGGACTCTACTCATACCTACTCCCACTTGGACCTCTCGATCTGTTCTACCACTCTTGTCCACCGGTTCGAGTGGTATGTCCTTTCTGACACCTATTCGAGCGACCATTTCCCCTGTGTCATTCGCCTCCTGCACCACACCCCATCCCCATGTCCTTCGAGCTGGAACATACCGAAAGCTGACTGGGCACTTTACTCCTCCCTGGCGACCTTTCCGGACCACGATTTTCTCAGTTGTGACAGTCAGGTCGAATACCTCATGGCTGTTATCGTCAGTGCTGCCGAACGTTCCATTCCTCATACTACCTCTTCTTCCCGTCGCGTTTCCATCCCCTGGTGGAATGAGGCTTGTAGAGACACTATCCGTGCTTGACGATGTGCTTTACACACCTTTCGCCGCCATCCTACGTTGGTGAATTGTATTGGATACAAACGACTCCGAGCGCAATGTCGTCAAGTCATCAAAGAGAGCAAAACAGCCTGTTGGGCCTCTTTCACAAGCTCCTTTAACAGTTTTACTCCCTCTTCTGTCATCTGGGGTGGCCTGCGCCGGCTGTCGGGCATTAAGGCCCACTCCTCGGTACCTGGCCTGACTTCAGGTAATGAGGTACTTGTTGATCCTGTGGATGTCTCCATCGCCTTTGGCCGCTTTTTCATGGAGGTTTTAAGCTCCGCCCATTACCACCCTGCCTTCCTTCCCAGGAAAGAGGCAGTAGAGGCTCGGCGACCTTCCTTCCACTCGCAGAATCTGGAAAATTATAATGCCCCGTTTACTATGTGGTAACTCGAACGTGCACTTGCACTCTCCTGGTCCTCTTCTCTGGGGCCAGATGCCATTCACGTTCAGATGCTGACACACCTTTCCCCAGCAGGCAAAAGCTTTCTTCTTCATACCAACAATCATGTCTGGACCGAAGGTCAAGTCCCCATGCGTTAGCGTGACGCCGTCGTTGTTCCTATACCCAAACCCGGGAAGGATAGACACCTTCCTTCTAGTTACCGCCCCATTTCTCTTACAAGCTGTGTCTGTAAGGTGATAGAGTGCATGGTTAACGCTCGGTTAGTTTGGATTCTTGAATTTTGACGGCTACTTACCAATGTTCAATGCGGCTTTTGTCGCCGCCGCTCAGCTGTTGACCACCTTGTGACCTTGTCGACATTCATCATGACCAACTTTTTGCGAAAGCGCCAAATGGTAACCATGTTCTTCTATTTGGAGAGGGCTTGTGATACCTGTTGGAGAGGAGGTATCCTCCACACTATGCACATGTGGGTTCTACGCGGTCGCCTGCCCCTTTTTATTGATTCCTTTTTAACAGATCGAGAGTTTAGGGTACGTGTGGGTTCCATATTGTCTGACGTCTTCCTCCAGGAGAATGGAGTGCCTCAGGGCTCCGTCTTGAGCGTAGCCCTTTTTGCCATAGCGATCAATCCAATTATGGATTATCTTTTTGTCGATGACTTCACGATCTACTGCAGTGCCCAGAGAACATGCCTCCTGGAGCGTTGCCTTCAGCGTTGTCTTGACAGCCTATACTCGTGGAGTGTGGCTAATGGCTTCCGGTTCTCTGAAGAGAAGACGGTTTGCATCAACTTCTGGCGATATAAAGCGTTCCTTCCGCCATCCTTACATCTAGGTCCTGTTGTTCTCCCATTCGTGGAAACAACTAAGTTTCTAGGGCTCACACTGGACAGGAAACTTTGTTGGTCTCTGCATGTCTCTTATTTGGCTGCCCGTTGTACACGTTCCCTTAATGTCCTCAGAGTTCTTAGTGGTTCATCTTGGGGAGTGGATCGCACTGTCCTGCTTCGCTTGTATCGGTCCATAGTCCGATCAAAGCTGGATTATGGGAGCCTCGTCTGCTCGGCCATCCCTCTTACGCTGTCTCAACTCCATCCACCGTGGGGGGTTACGTCTTGCGACCGGAGTATTCTATACTAGTCCCGTCAAGAGTCTTTATGCTGAAGCTGCCGAATTACCATTGACCTACCGACGTGGCGTACTGCTTTGTCGGTATGCCTGCCGGCTGTTGTCAATGCCCGACCACCCCCTCTTATCAGTCCTTCTTTGCCGATTCTCTCGACCATCAGTATGGGTTGTACGTGTCTACCCTGCTGCCCACTGGTGTCTGCTTTAGTCGCCTGCTTCGACAATTGGATTTTGCCCTCCCTACCACCTTCAGAGAGGGTGAGAGCCCGACACCACCTTGGCTCCAGGCTCCGATTCATATTCATCTCGACCTCAGGTCGCTCCTGAAGGAGGGTACTCCGGTTGTAGTGTATTGCTCACGGTTTATCGAACTTCGTGCGCGACTTGCCAGTCACACCTTTATTTACACTGATGGCTCCAAACTGATGATGGTGTCGGCTGTGCCTTTGGTCGAGGAGTCGGTATTTAAAGGTGACGGCCACGACGACAGTGTTCCAGCTTTACGGCCGAGCTTTTTGCTCTCCATCAGGCCGTTCAGTATGCCCACCGCCACCGCCATTCATCATGTGTACTCTGCTCTGTTTCACTCAGTGCTCTTCAGAGCCTTGGAGCTCCATATCCGGTCCATCCCTTGGTGCAGCATATCCAGCAGTCCCACCATTCTTTTGCTGATGATGGCTCTCCTGTCAGCTTTCTGTGGGTTCCTGGCCATGTAGGAGTGCCTGAGAATGAAGCTGCTGATGCTGCAGCCAAGGCTGCAGTCGTCCTGCCTCGGCCAGCCTCCGATTGTGTCCCGTCATCTGACATTAGTGGGGTTGTTTGTAAGAGGCTTGTGTCATTGTGGTGGCATACTTGGTCATCACTTCAAGGAAACAAGCTCCGGGCCGTAAAACCGTTCTCAACTGCTTGGACAACCTCCTCCTGACCATCTCGGCGAGAAGAGGTCCTTCTGACCAGGTTGCGGATTGGGCATTGCCGATTTAGCCACCGCTACCTGGTCTCCGGTGACCCAGCCCCGCAGTGCCCTTGTGGTCATGCATTGCCAGTGCACCATGTTTTCTTGTCGTGTCCCCATTTTAGTCAATCTCGTGTTGTCCTGTCTCTGCCATCTACTTTACAGGATATTTTAGCTGATGACGCTCGAGCAGCTGCTCATGTTCTTCGTTTTATTACTTTGACTGGCTTGTCCAAATACATCTAACTCTTTCACTTATTTTATCTGCATCTTTTTAAGAACTTTCTGGTGTCCCCCCCCCCCCCCCCCTTGAGTTTTACTAGATTCTATGTGCTCTTACAATTGTGACTGGGTGCTAATGACCTCAGTAGTTGAGCGACTTTAAACCCCCCCCCCCCCCCCCAAAAAAAAAAATATTAACAGTTTGTTAAAATATTAATCTATGAAGTAGAAGGATTGCGTATCAGAAAGTCTTTCAAACTCTGTGTAAACCGTACTTTATCTGAAAGCAAGTTTTTATTGGTTGCTGGCAATTCATTGAAAATGTGTGTTCCTGAATATTGGACCTCTTTTTGGACCAAGGTAAGTGATTTTAGGCCTTTATGTAGATTGTTCTTATTCTTAGTATTGAAACTATGTATTGAGCGATTGGTTGAAAAGAGAGATGTATTACTTGCAACAAATTTCATTAAGGAATAAATACAGTGAGAAGCAGTGGTTAGAATTTAAAGTTCCTTTAACAGGTTTCTACATGATGTTCTTGAATTTACACCACAAATTATTCTAATCACACACTTTTACACCCTAAAAACTTTTGCTCAGTTTGATGAGTTGCCCCAGAATATGGTCCCATATGATGTAATAGAATGAAAGTAAGCAAAGTATAAGAGTTTTTTTATATTTATATCTCCTCCATCTGACATCATTCTCATGGCAAATACAGGTGCTTAAGCAGTTCTGTGATATTCCCTCCCCAACTGAATTTATTATCGAGTTGTAATCTCATAAATTTAACACTGTCAACCTCTTTTATCTGCATGTCTTCATATGTTATACTCGTGCTGGAAGGAAATCTCTTAAGTTCTGAACTGTGTACAGTGGGTCTTCTCAAAGTTTAATGATGGTTGAATTAGCTTTAAACCAGTTATTAACGTCAGTAAAATTTCATTAGCAGCTATTTTTTAATCTGTACTTGACTTAAGTCTTAAGACTTACTACTTACTGAAATGTTTGTATCATCTGAAAACAAAACAAATTTAGCATCTGTCAATGTAACAGATGAGAGGTCATTAATGTACATAAGAAAAAGCAATGGACCCAAGGTGGAACCTTAAAGAACACCACATGTAATTAATTCAGTCAGATGAAGACTGGCTGCTTACTACACTGGTATTTTACAGCAACACCCTTTGTTTCCTGTTAGATAGGCAAGACTCAAACCATTTTACAGCATTGTCAGTGACCCCATAATATTCTAATTTACTTAAGAGAATGCTATGGTTCACACAATCAAAGGCTTTTGACAGCTCACAGAAAATGAATTAATACATTCTCACTGTAAGTGTAAATAGCTTTCTCTATATCAGAACCCTTTAGGAATCAAAACTGTGACTCTGGCAATGTATTATTTGCAGTCAAATGTTTAAGAAGACTATTGAACACAACATTTTCAAATATTTTTGAGAAAGCTGGCAAAAGTGAAATTTGTCAATAGTTTGAAGGTATCTCTTTATCCCCCTTCTTGTAAAGAGGCTTAACTTCAGCATATTTTAGCCAGTCTGGAAATCTTCCACTGATAAGAGATTGATTACACAAATCACTTAAGATAGAAATCAACTCTCATGAGCACTCTTTGATTAACTTTGTTGATATGTTATCGTACCCACTGGAATAATTACATTTTAAGGATTTTATGATGGATACTACTACTTTGGGAGACGTGAGTGTCATTTCCATTTTACTGAAGTTATTTTTAAAGACTGAGCTCAGATACTCCATTGCACTGTTCACCAAACCTGATAACCCCAAGCTGTCAGTAAAAGAAATGAAGTACTTGTTTAAGAGGTTTGCAACACTACATGTACTTGTTACCAAAGTCTAAAAGTCTCATTTATTTTTAGAGCTATCTGTTCCTGTTCCTTTTTCACCCCAATCTGTCCCTGTCTTCAAAATATCCCATACAGTTTTTACTTTGTTACCTGATGTAATTATCTGTTTCTCGTAATAAAGTTGCTTCAATTTCTGGATTACTTGCTTCAAGATTTTGCAGTATTCTTTCTAATACATTACAATTCTAACATCAGAGCTGTTCCTAGATAGTACATACAGTCTCCCTTTTGTCCTACATGGTATCTTTGTTCCTTGTGTAATTCAGTTTTATTTTTGGACTTTTGTATTATTTGAGTTATCCTTACGGGAAAACAATTTTGAAAAGTGGAGGCAACTTTATTAATGAATGCTCTGTATTTTTCATTTGAGTCAGACATATTGTTAACATCTATCCAGTCCATGTCTTTGAGTAATTTCCTGAATTTCTCAATTTTTTACTTATTTATTACCCTCCTGTAATCAGATTTAATAGATTTTTTTTATCCTGACAAGTTTCAACATTTAACACAAGATGCTGCATGTCATGATCAGATAGCCCATTTACTATTGGTTTTGTGATAACACTCTTCCCTAGATTTGTCCACAAAGATATTATCAATAGCAGTCTCAGAACATTTACATATCCTAATAGCAAATTTCACAGTAGGAACTAAATTGAATGATAGTGTTACTGACTGCAATAATTGTTCACTGACAGAACTTTTCAATAAATCCACATTAAAATCCCCAGCAACCACTATTTTCTTGTTTTTTACTATGAGATGGGACAGCAGAGCTTCCAGATTTTTATGGAGAGGTTAAAATTTCCTGTAGGTGATCTGTATGTACCTTCTATTATAAAGGACTTATTACGAAATACTACTACTGTCGCACAAGCTTGTAAGTGCTGCTCTGAGCAAAATGTATTAATATCAGCATTCTTGAAATCAAAACCGTTTCTGACAAATATGGCGACTCCTCCTTTCTCTATATTTTGTCTATAGAAATAAGAAGCTAACTTGAATACTGTAACAATAAACATATCTATACCAGTGGTCACACAACGTTCAGAGAGGCAGATTATATCAACTGGTTTGCTCAAATCAAATTCTTCAACACAAATAAGCAACTCATTAAGCTTATCCCATAGTCCTCAGATATTCAGATGCAATAGTTATGATTGATATTGTGCACTGGCTGAATTACAACTGGATGAATCTAATTTTCCTGACAATTTTTTAGTATCTTTAGTTTCAATCAGAGGCTGTCTACATGAATTGTGTACATTAAAATTTGCTTTCTGGCTGCCTGTTTTATCAGTGTGAATGTCATTTTAAGCCTCTCTCTCAACATCTTTTGTTTCTGCCCTCCCTACCCTAAAAAACTGCTGTTATGTCACTTGTAACCACTTGACGATGCCCCCCCCCCCCCTTATTTGCTATTAGCCCAGTCAGTTTTCCCTTCCCCTCCCCCTCCCCCTCCCCCTCCCCCTCCCCCTTCCCCTTCCCCTCCCCCTTCCCATGCCTGGTATTGGCATGTGGGACACTTGCTGATAGTCAACAGGAACCACACCGATATGAGACCCCATATCTGGTCCAAGCAGCTGTTCCAACTCTAAATTAACTCTCCTAACAGAAGAGTTAAAATAAGGCCGGTCATGGCACCTCAGAACATACACAAGCCCAACACCAGTATATGTCTTCACTGAAGCTATGTTTACCAGGTCACTCTCAGTTGAATAATTATGGTTTCTATCTATGCTGTTGCCCACCCCACCCACTATTACCATATGTGCTGAGTACATCTTACATATTAGTAATCTGGTTTAGATAATCACTCATATCTTTATCTCCTTGAATAAATCTATTTTTTGAGAATTTTTGGAAGTATACGAATGTCAGCAAAACATATTTCAAAATAAATAGTGATTTGCAAGCTATGATTATACATTCTACAAAATTTGGCAGAAATATCTATTTTGGGAAATAATTTTTCCTCAATTGGAGCATAACTTTTGAGATTTTCACTTTATGATTGTTGACTATTCTTTCTAAGTGCATACTCAAAAGTTAGACACTCTTCTAACTATAATCTACTATAGATTCCTCAAACAAAAGACTGTACCCAGTTCTTGGAAAAAGGTGTGGGTCACATCCATCTAAAAGAAGGGTAGTAGAAGTGATCCACAAAACTACCTTCTGATACCCTTGACATAATTTTTTGTGGAATCTTCTAAGCTCAAACATAATGAGATCTCTTGAACAGAATGACCTCCTCAATGCCAACCAGCATAGATTTTGAAAACATCGATCATGTGAAAGCCAACTTCCACTTTCCTCACATGACATACTGAAAGATTTGGATCAAGGAACCAGGTAGATTAAATATTCCTTGATTTCCAAAAAGCATTTGACTCAGTAGCACCCCTGTGCTTATTGTCAAAAGCATGGTGGGTTGCCCAGAAATTACGCACCACATTTTTTTCTTCGACAATTCTTTATTGAACATAATGAGAATTATACAAGCGAAACGATGGTGTTTTGTCTACACACCCTCTTTTTCCACGTAATATCCATCCCGTTCTGTGGCTTTCCTCCAGCATGAAATGAGGGTGTGTATCCCATGTCGGTATCAATCCTTGTCCTGCTGGTGGAGCCAGTGCTTCACTGTGTGAATCACTTCCTCATTGTCCTCAAAATGTGTTCCACAAATTGACATCCTTTAATGACCGAAACAAGTTGAAGTCCAAGGGGCTTGGTCAGGGCTGTAGGGTGGATGGGGTAACACTGTTCAACCCCGTTTTGCAATGTGTTCAGCAATCCTCAGACTTGTGTGGAGCGAAGCATTATCGTGTTGCAGCAAAACATCTCCTGGGTTGCTGTGGTGCCGAAGTCACCAGAAGCACATCTTGAGTTTTGTCTAAGTGTTGACATATGCTTCTGAATTAAGAGTACCACCTTTTGGCATCACATCAATGAAAATCGCACCTTCACTGTCCCAGAACACAGTGGTCATGACCTTACCAGTGGAAGCAGTTGGTTTGAATTTTTTCTTCTGTGGGGAGTGGGAGTGTTGCCATTCCCTCTACTGTCATTTTGTTTCAAGCTCAGAATGTGAAACCCGGGTTTCATCACCTGTCGCAGCTTGAAAGAGCTCCTCCTCAGCTTGAAAGTATTGCAAAAAATCAAGACAAATGTTTCTTCTGTGCGATTTGTGATCCACTGTGAGAGACTGCAGGACCAATCTTGCACGCACTTATGAATATCCAAGAGTGTGGATAATTGAATCCACACTTCCTTTGCTGATTGACAGTTGCAGCATCAATTGTCAAGTCATAATGCATCTGTCCTCGTGAATGATATTATCAGCTCACTGCAACATGTGAGGTGTGACAGCAGCGTATGGTCTCCCTGACCGCAGCAAGTCTTGGAGCTCCGCTGAACCACCTTCTGATGACGTCGTCCTCCATGCCCAGCGAGTAACTGTACTTCTGTCAACAGCAGATGCTTCATAGACTTTGCACAAGCATTTGTGAAATTTCCCACAGTGTCTTTTTCTGCAGTGAAAAATTCAATGATGCCACATTGCTTGTAACCTACATCACCTACAGACACCATTTTGAAACTGTCCTGCAGCTAAGCTACTTGTCGAAAGTGACAGCAACTTGGCGTACTCACTCAGGAGACTTCAAATAATACATATGTAACGTTTCACATTCGTAGCATTGTTTTTGGCTAAAGGGCGTGGAGGGAATGCTATGCTTTACTTTCTCACCACCCCTCGTACGATCATATGGGGTATCAAGTGCAATTTGTGACTGGATTGAGGACTTTTGATAGGGAGGACACAGCATGCTATCTTGATGGAGTCATCATCAGATGTAGAAGTAACTTTAAGTATGCCTGAGAGATGTGTGCAGGTACCCTTGCTGTTCATATTGTATATTAATCACCATGGAGACAATAGTAAAATCAGGCTTTTTGTAGATGATGCAGTTATCAATAATGATGTGATATCTGAAAGAAACTGCATAAATATTCAGTCAAATCTTCATAAGATTTCAACGTGCAGCGGAGATGGCAACTTCTTCTAATGTTAAAAAATGTAAAATTGTGCAGTTCACAAAATAAAAAAAACATAGTATGCTATGACTGTAATATCAATGAGTCACTGTTTGAATTAGCCAAATGTTACAAATACCTGGTTGCAACATCTTGTAGGGAGATGAAATGGAAT